>NC_042616.1:435566746-436977006 GCF_901001135.1 Rhinatrema bivittatum | reverse complement strand
TGAATGAAAAAAGGAGTGGTTAAAAAACAGAAGATCTAAAGTGTGGCCAGCTCTGTGGGTGGGGCAGTTGAAAATCTGATACCATTCACAGATCTGCATAGTTTCCAATAAATGTTCACCAGTTGTGGCCAAAGGGTTAACATCTACATGTACATTGAAATCACCTTAAATGATGGTCTTGTTGAAATCGATCTTTTGAGAGAGCAAAAATTCAAAGAGAGGAGAAATATTGTGGGACAAATGTCCAGGAGAGCAATAGACTAGACATAAGTTGAGTTGATGAGAAGAAAGCAGAAGAAGTTCATATAGAGAGGACAGTGAAATAGAGACCTTCACAAAGGAGAAGCTGGTCTTGTAAATCATAGCAAGAGCCCCTCTTCTAGTGGTGCAACAATGTTGGATAAAATTGTATCCAGGAGGACAGCACTGTAACAGATGAGGGGTATCATTATCATCAGACCAAGTTTCTGTAGTGCAAATGCAGTGTTATAACTTTGGGCCATGGATGACCACAAGCAGGCCCACTCTCACCTCTTGATGGGTCCTCCTGTCGGCGGCTCGCCCCGCTCCACGCCGGGCCGCATCCGGGCCTTCTCTCTCACCGTCCTCGCCATGAGGAGGACGTCGACTACTCTCCCTGCCAGGCTCCGCCCCTTAGATACATGCGCACGTCTCTCTGCAGAATTTAAAGGGGCTGCGGCAGGAAACCTTGGCCCAGCCCCTAAATGCTCGTCATCCGCTAGGGACTATAAAATGAAGTCCCAGCTCACTGCTGCTTTGCCTTGCAACGAGGTTCACTCCTTGAGTAGCTAGTTGCTTATCCTGTGTTCCTGCCTCCGAGTTCCTGCTCCAGTTCCTGCTTGTTCTTGCTCTGCTTCAGCTTTCCCGCGCCAGTTCCTGTTCTCTCTCGGCTTGACTTCCTGGTTCTTGACTTCGGCTTGGCTTCTGGTATTCCGTTGTCTACTGCCTGTCCTGATCCTCGGTTCATCTCTGGTCTCCACTGCTTCACTGTCTGTCCCGACTGCTGGTCCGCATCCTCGACTTGCACCTTTGGCTCCGCTTCTCTTCTGCCTGCCTCAACTCATTCTTTGGCCTCCTGGCTCTACTCCGCCTCCCGGCTACGAGTCATGCTTTGGGCCTTCCTTCAGCGGATCCATTTCCATCCTCTAGCTGGCTCAAGTGTCCACAATCCTAACATGTAGTCAGGTTTGTGCTGAAAGAGTAAGTCATTAATCAATAAGGATGTTTTAGAAAGGGATTGAGCATTTATCAAACAAATACTACAGTTGAAAGGGTGAAAAGTTGAAGAGGTTTCAGCGGTATAGGGATTAGGGCAAAGGGCGGTTGAGGATAATACATGGTATAGGAGGAATTGAAGTAAATATAGCAACCTTGTCCAAGGATAGTGGTAATAGGAATAGTGAAAATAGGTGTAGAAATCATTTTGATATATAAATTCCCTATAACGAGAAAGCAAGGAATGATAAAGATAAGAAAGTTGTAAACATATTAATGAATGTGCACACAAAGGGGTGCAAAAAGTAGAAATGGCCTGTTGCTGCCTGTGATTTGGGTCCTGCACCCCCCCCCCCCCCCCCACACACACATACACACACACACACCAGATGATGTCAGGATGAGGACAGGAACAGCACAGGTGAAAGACAGAACTGGATGAGAAAGCTCAGTCCAGTGTTACAAACAGCCCACAGAAAGAAAGAGAGGCAGTACAATGCCTGAGGGATAGGCAGGAGGAAATGAGAGTGCTGGTCCCCAGCAGTGGTCCTCAGAGCAGGACATGATCTCTAAATCATTACTCAGACCCCAGCACCCAGGCTCCCTAAAGTGTTTCAACTGTGGAAGGAGAAGTCATTTGGCCAGATATTGTTGATACCATGGAAATGAAACCCTGGATGTCAATTTGGTAACACAACCAGACCTACAAGCTAAAGTATACACTGACAGGCAGCACCATCAAAGCAGGGATTACCTTAGAGTCGGAGAAAGAGAGAACTCTCTAAGGTACCTGCCAACCTGGGTAGCAAAGGTATGGACACTTTTTCATTTTTTCTCCTTTTTTGCTGGGAATGGACATAAGGAAAAGTGTTTCCCTATGATTAGGAAGAAAACAAAGAATCCTTTGTAGGAAACAGTAAAATTAAATTCTCATGCTCCTACTGTGCAGAGAAAGATAATGCAGTTGAGGATTGTCCACAGCTTGAGGATCTAGAATGGGAGCACAAGTAAAGCTCCACAAGGAGAAGCTCAGTTGAACAATGGAAGGGAGCAACAAATAGAGGTGTGTATTCTTTTTTAACTAAATTAAATCTGACAACAAAATTGTCTATTTTGTCTTTGTTTTCTGGAATCCCGAAAAATAAAATAAAAAACCCGAAATTTAGTGGAAATTGGTATTCTGTTTAACTGTGCACTAACAGGACTTACTGTGCAGTAACTCTGTATTTCTGCACACTAACAACTGTTAGTGCACAGTAATTCCTATTAGTGTGTACTGTGCAGTAACTCCTACTAGTGTGCAGTAACAGAAAATATTAATAAATTGACACTTTTAGTTTTTCAAGGGAGCAGTTCATCGGCAACAGGTATGAATCTCTATTCCCATTGGCTGTCTCCTTGTTAGTTATTTCTCTCACCAAGATTCCCACTGAGGTGGTGTTTATTGGGGGATGATGTAGCATGACCTGCCAGTGCTGGTAACAAGAGTGAATGTAAACACTCACATGAATGGAACTTTGTTGTTTATGTTTATTCTTGTTGCTTGAAGAGATGAATTGATTTGTGTATAACATGGATATTTGCTCCTGTTGGTAAAGATTCAAAGAAGCCCTAAATGTCATCTGGAACAATATTGAGCATGCTCAAGTTAGTGTGTTCTAGGGATGTGAATCATTTTTCAACGATTAAAATTATCGTCTGATAATTTTAATATCGTCTTAAATCGTTATAGAACACAATACAATAGAAATTCTAACGATTTATCGTTAAAAATCGTTAAATCGTGTTAGTGCGCACTAACGGGAGTTAGTGTGCACTAACAGAAAATGATACAAATTGACACTTTCCAGGTCAGTAAAGGTCAGTTAGGAATGAATATGTATTCCTATTGGCTGGCTGCCCTCTTATCTATTGATGTTACCAAGGTTCCCACTGAGGTGATGGTTGGGGGGATGGGAAATGGAAATGGAAACTCAGGAACACTAACAGAAAATGATACAAATTATTGACACTTTCCAGGTCAGTTAGGAATGAATATGTATTCCTATTGGCTGGCTCCCCTCTTATCTATTGATGTTACCAAGGTTCCAACTGAGGTGATGGATGGGGGGATGGGAAATGGAAAATGTTGGTAGTTGACAAAAAAAGTAATGTGATCAGTCAATATGACTAGAACTTGTGTCCTATTCCTGATACCAGGGGTGTTGTAATCTTCCTGCACTCAGTGCCCTATCCCTGATACCAGGGGTGTTGTGATCTTCCTGCACACAGTGCCCTAACCCTGACACCAGGGGTGTTGTGATCTTCCTGCACACAGTGCCCTATCCCTATTAATACCAGGAGTGTTGTGATCTTCCTGCACACAGTGCCCTAACCCTGATACCAGGGGTGTTGTGATCTTCCTGCACACAGTGCCCTATCCCGCCTGCATTACTAGTGAGAGGCTGGCTTCACAGACAGGGGGGAGCTGCCTGACCCTCACTCCTGACTTCCCCCATGTCCCAGCCAGTGAATGGTGTGTGGGTGAGGGGGGGGGGGGAGGATGATGAAGTCTGAGACAGCTCCCTCCCTGCATTACTAGTGAGAGGCTGGCTTCACAGACAGGGTGGAGCTTCCTGACCCTCACTCCTCCCCTCCCCCATGTCCCAGCCAGTGAAAGGTGTGTGGGTGAGGGGGGGAGGATGGTGAGGATCAAACAGCTCCTTCCCTGCATTACTAGTGAGAGGCTGGCTTCACAGACAGGGGGGAGCTGCCTGACCCTCACTCCTCCCCTCCCCCATGTCCCAGCCAGTGAATGGTGTGTGGGTGAGGGGGGGGAGGATGGTGAAGGCTGAGACAGCTCCCTCCCTGCATTACTATTGAGAGGCTGGCTTCACAGACAGGGGGGAGCTGCCCGACCCTCACTCCTCTGGGGTGTTGTGATCTTCCTGCACACAGTGCTCAATCCCTGATACCAGGAGTGTTGTGATCTTCCTGCACACAGTGCCCTAACCCTGATACCAGGGGTGTTGTGATCTTCCTGCATGCAGTGCCCTATCCCACCTGCATTACTAGTGAGAGGCTGGCTTCACAGACAGGGGGGAGCTGCCTGACCCTCACTCCTCTGGGGTGTTGTGATCTTCCTGCACACAGTGCCCTATCCCTGATACCAGGGGTGTTGAGATCTTTCTGCATGCAGTGCCCTATCTCTATTAATACCAGGAGTGTTGTGATCTTCCTGCACACAGTGCTCTATCCCTAATACCAGGGGTGTTGTGATCTTCCTGCACACAGTGCCCTATTCCTGATACCAGGAGTGTTGTGATCTTCCTGCATGCAGTGCCCTATCCCTGATACCGGGATGTGTGCAAGAAGATCACAACACTCCTGGTATTAGGGATAGGGCACTGTATGCAGGAAAATCACAACACCCCCGGTAACCGGGATAGGGCACTGCATGCAGGAAGATCACAACACCCCCGGTATCAGGGATAGGGCACTGTGTGCAGGAAGATCACAACACCCCAGAGGAGTGAGGGTCAGGCAGCTCCCCCCTGTCTGTGAAGCCAGCTTCTCACTAGTAATGCAGGGAGGGAGCTGTCTCAGCCTTCACCATCCTCACCCCCCCCTCACCCACACACCATTCACTTGCTGGGACTTGGGGGAAGGGAGGAGTGAGGGTCAGGCAGCTCCACCCTGTCTGTGAAGCCAGCCTCTCACTAGTAATGCAGGGAGGGAGCTGTCTCCGCCTTCACCATACTCCCCCCCCCCCCACTCACCCACACACCATTCACTGGCTGGGACATGGGGGAGGGGAGGAGTGAGGGTCAGGAAGCTCCCCCCTGTCTGTGAAGCCAACCTCTCACTAGTAATGCAGGCGGGATAGGGCACTGCATGCAGGAAGATCACAACACCCCTGGTGTCAGGGTTAGGGCACTGTGTGCAGGAAGATCACAACACTCCTGGTATTAATAGGGATAGGGCACTGTGTGCAGGAAGATCACAACACTCCTGGTATTAATAGGGATAGGGCACTGTGTGCAGGAAGATCACAACACTCCTGGCATTAGGGATAGGGCACTGCATGCAGGAAGATCACAACACTCCTGGTATTAATAGGGATAGGGCACTGTGTGCAGGAAGATCACAACACCCCTGGTATCAGGGTTAGGGCACTGTGTGCAGGAAGATCACAACACTCCTGGTATTAATAGGGATAGGGCACTGTGTGCAGGAAGATCACAACACTCCTGGTATTAATAGGGATAGGGCACTGTGTACAGGAAGATCACAACACCCCTGGTGTCAGGGTTAGGGCACTGTGTACAGGAAGATCACAACACCCCTGGTGTCAGGGTTAGGGCACTGTGTGCAGGAAGATCACAACACCCCTGGTATCAGGGTTAGGGCACAAGTTCTAGTCACATTGACTGATCACATTACTTTTTTTGTCAAGCTACCAACTGTTTCCATTTCCCATCCCCCATATATTGTCAGTGGGAACCTTGGTAACATGAATAAATAAGAGAGCAGCCAATAGGATTACATATTCATTCCTAAACTGACCTTAACTGACCTGAAAAGTGTCAAATTGTATCATTTTCTGTTAGTGCGCACTAACAATGGTTACTGCGCACTAACTCCCGGTTAGTGCGCACTAACGGGAGTTAGTGCGCACTAAACGGAAAAAACGATTTTTAACAATTTTTTAACTAAAAAATCGTGCCAAACACGATTTTCTTCTCCTGCCAGATGATTTCAATCGTTAAGACGATAGGGGACACGATTCACATCCCTAGTGTGTACTAACTCCAAAATTGAAAAACAATGAAATAAGAGCTTCCTGACCTTTTTAAACCATGAAATGGCCCTAAAAATGAAATGACCCAAAAACAAAATGAAAAAAAAAAAACCCAAAACCCTGCACATCTCTAGCAACAAATCTTTTGTGGAAACTCTTGGAGTTAAGGTGGATCAAGTCCTTCAGGCATGATCCCATTAGGGAACAAAAAAAAAAGTGTGAAAGCTTGCTGGGCAGATTGGATGGGCCATTTGGTCTTCTTCTGCCATCATTTCTATGTGTCTATGTTGTGAAGGACTGCCCTCAACTTGAAAATGAAGAATGAGAATGTGAGTGGGCATGTACTTTTGTGAAAATGCAAAGCTATAATTTGGTGGATGGTCCACTTGGAAAACTTTCAGACTTCATGATCTCAGTTGAGCTAAATGAGGTTCCCACCCAAGCTCTAATAGATTCAGGGTACAGAAAGACACATTTGTAAAGATCTAGCCCAGAGAAGGAAAATCAATTTCAAGAAAAAGGTGACACTCACCTGTAGTACTCAACTAGTCTGGTTTTGCTGACAACTCCAGCGGGGCAAGCTATTATGGAAGTAGGAATATTTCAACCTCACATATCCCATGGTTCTAGGGTGTGATCATCCCCAGTTTGAAATTTTGTGGGTCCAGCTCATAGAAACTTGGGTCAGGCCAGATGACTTCAAAATATCCTCTATGGTAGCTTGTCCATTTGGTAAAGTACACAAGCCACAGAGACAGCTCCAGAGTGGAAAATTCAAGAGGGCCCAGTGGTTATGGACCACTTTTGGCAGACATTTGAAGGGAATAAGAGAAGAGGAGGCATGCTTGATGGGAATGAGACATGCCAGGGACTTTGCTGTCTCAAAATTATAGAGTGGTGGACTTCTCCAGGGGTTAATCCTGATAAAGGCAGATGTTCGACCTTATAGGGTAAGTTGAGGGGGAGGGTATTTCAAGGAGTGTATGGTAGACACTCCTTAAAAGCCTAAGACCAGGCATTTAGTCTTGTCTACCTTAAACCATAGACAGGAAGGGACTTCTGTTCTGAGGGCATTTTCCTTAAATGGGTATAATAAGCTAGGCCCAGGGAGAACAAGGGGCCACAGGGGAAAAGAGAGAAGGAAAGGCCATTACTGACTAGCTTTGAAATTCATTGCTATACTTTTGATTTTGAAAACTGCTAAGGTAAGCAGCGCTATTTCTCTTTGCTTTTCTGCAAGTAATAAAAATAGCTCATGAGCAAAGAGCTTGAATCTATTCTCTGGACCACTCACAGTGTCACGAAGAGATTAAATTGCAAGACCAAACCTCTATACCCACCCACTTTTTTGTGCATTATATTTAGCCATCTAACTTCATTTAGGATGGGATCTAAATGGTTTCTTTTGAAAATTTGCTGAAACATTTTAGTAATTACTTTTTACATCTAACCACAGTATAAACTTTTGAAAATTATGGATCAATACTTAAACTAAAAACACTAATCTGTCCGGATAGAAGATCTAGGTGTGCATGTTATAAAATTCAGGGGCTGCATGCTCATGTGTACTGGGTTTTATAATCCACGCGTACATGTGCGGGTGGCGCGCACAAAGGTGGGAGGACTTAGGACATTCCCACATGGTGACACATCCCGGCCTTCCCTAGTTCCCTCCCAGTCCACACCAATTAAGGAGTGGACTGGGAGGGAACTTTACTACCCCCTACATCACCTTCCCTACCCTTCCCCTCTCCTCTCCGCCCCCTAAATCCAATTTTTTTTTTTTACCTTTGTTCAGAAACTGTAATTTTCATGCACTGGTGGCTGGCCGATGCACGAGGATCCAGGACAGAGAACAATGGCACTGTCCCGGCCCACCCCCAATTCTCCCCTTCCAGAATACTTCCCCCAACCTGCCCCCTCCAAGAGGCCCAGCACTTGAGCACGTACCAGCCCTCACATGTGCGGCTGGGACTCTTGGAAAATTTGCACGGCACACAGAAGGCCCGGCCACGTGCATAAAGGCTGGAATGTATGTGCACCGGGCATTTAAAATCTGCCTGTATATCTATAATATAAATGCAAGCTGTGTTAATAGAAATGAAGAAAGCATTTAAGTAAAATCTCCCCACATCAATCTACTATATATATGCATTTACTTTACCTTAGTCACATATAGTTCTACAATCATTATGGTGTCAATTGGCAAGCATAAATTCACAATTATCAAAAATTAGAAACCAGAAAAAGAGTTCAGTGAGAAATCAAGGGGCAATTTTTGCGAGTTTGCCTAGGTGACAAACTCCCAGGTAATTCTGTACCTGTAGACCTGACTGGCAATTTTCAAAGAATATGATAAAGGTAATTTTTCTTCTCAAAATTCACTTCAAAAGGAGGTATCCAGTGACAAAAATACCCACAGACTTTGCACTTCATTTTTCTGTAGCTGGAAGGAAGGCAGAAAATATAAGAGTGCAGATTAGAAAATTCCATTCTTTATGCATATGCTATTCCCTTGACTTTAGATGTGGCATCAGCAATATCCTTTTTTAATGTGACTAAAACTTTGCATGTTGTGAATATTGCAGATACATTTCAGTCATTCTCAGGTGGGTAACTTTTAGACACACCAGTTCATCTGAGTAAATGATCTTGAAAATTGTTCTCTTGATACATAATTAAATATTCAGGATAACACTCTTCCCCATGTGCCTGCATGAGCACGCACACGTGTGCACACTCACACACATAGTGCAGAAAATGAAAATGTTTGAATAACTATTAAATTCACCATGCAATCTTTGGGCCATTTATCATATTATGCCTGGTTTTGTTGAACAAATATTTACGTCAGTGTTTATACAGCTCTTGCTAATGGCAACATATTACATCCTAGCAATCTATTCTTTATTGTAACAGCTGAGACAGATACTATGAAATCTTCATCATTTTTTATGAAAAATAAACTTGCATATATGATTTCCAGTAAATTGTCTAAATAGCTCAAGAAATGATTATTTAATGTTTTTTGCCATGTTAACAAAAACAGAGAACAAAACTATTAGAAAAAGTTATATGCTCATTTTAAAACCTAGCCTTTCCAGTGTTTGATGTAGTAATTCCTTCCTTAATAATAACATTATATAATTTATTGAATCAATGAACATATTGCTCATTACAGTTTGGCACATGTTGTTCCTTCAGGGTATTTCAGGGCAGTATGAGCCCAGTCAAAAGTTTTCTCATGGGCTCAGCATCGTACCAGATAACCAGCATTTTTTGAAATGATCTTTATGAACCTTGGGAAAATTATGAAGGTCTTATAAATTGCAAATCTAATGGATTAATTTACATATGGCATCAGAGCAAAATAGGGATGTGAATCGGATCCGATATCGGATCCGATTCACATCCGATATCGGATCCGATTCACATCTATAGAGATGTGAATCGGAACCAGAATCGGATCCGATATCGGATCCGATTCACATCCCTACAAAACAATATCATAACTGAGAAATAAAGTATTCAGTTTCAACATACTGTTAACACCCTTAGCACAGGGAATAAATGTTTAATTATAAAAGGCCTGAGTTTGTGACCTTATTACTAATTATTATTACTAATGTCCCTTGTTTTTAATATTGAACACAATTTTCAGTGTCTGCAGACCTGCAAGCCAGCATTTCAAAGGGAGACTCACCAAGGAATATCTCTTTGGTAATCCCACTGTTGCTAGTACTGCAGGATAAAGAATGTGCTGGAATCTAGTTAAATATGGCAAACAAATAATTTGGCTATAATCATTACCACCACCCCCAAGAGATCTCATGTAACACAAAAAAAGGGGTAAAGCTATTAATCTAAAAAAACTATTTTAACTTGCATTAATTATAGAAAACATTTAGGGGTAGATTTTAACAGAAGCGTGCGCACATCCATGTGCATGCAGTTCCCGGCACACGTACATGGAAGTGCTGATTTTATAACATGCGCGTGCTAGGGCGTGCATGATATTAAAATCCATTGGCTGCATGCACATGCACACTGGATTTTATATTGTGCATGTGCAGATGGCACGCTCAGGGGGGTGAATTTTCAAATATTATACAGTGCGGGGCAATCGGGCCTCCCCCAATTTCCTCCCAGTCTGTTCCAATTAAGGAGCGGACGGGGAAGGAACTTCCCTATCCCCTGCCTAACTTTCCTTCCCTTTCCCCTCTCCACCCCAACCCCTACCCTCTATCTAACTATTAGGGGTGTGCATTTGTTTCCTACGTATTTGTAATTTGCAACATATAGGGCCATATTCGTTGTATTCGTGGGGAAGTGAAACATATCGCGATTCCCCACGAATACAACAAATCTTTGCCAAGTTATTCTGCCGTCTAAAGGAGCCAATGTAAACAAACCTCCAACCTCCTGACCCCCCCCCCCCCCCCCAAGACTTACCAAAACTCCCTGGTCCTTCTCCTGCACACACACCCTCGGCTGCTGGTATTAAAAATGGCACCGATAGCCTTTGACCTACAATGTCACAGGGGCTACCGGTGCCATTGGTCAGCCCCTGACACATGGTTTGAGCACAAGATGGCACCGGCCATCCATTGCTCCTACCATGTGACAGGGGCCGACCAATGGCACTGGTAGCCCCTGTGACATAGAAGGTCAAAGGCTACCGGCGCCATTTTGAATACCAGCAGCTGAGGGTGTGAGTGCAGGAGATGGCTCCCGGCCCCTCTGCTGGACCACCAGGGAGTTTTGGTAAGTCTTGGGGGGGTCAGAAGGGTGGGGGGTAGTACTTAATTCAATTTTAGCCAGGACACGAATAAGAATTAATGCATGTACGTATCGGGGGCCCCCCTTGCCGAATGCAATGTATCTGCCCCCCGACGAATACGAATCCCGAATGCAACATATGGCGTCCCTCTGCACATACCTACTAACTATTAGAATTTTTAACATTTTTTTACTTACTGCTCTAGAGCAGAAGCAACTTACGCGTACCAGCTTGCTGCCAGTGCATGCTTCCCCAAAACAGCAATTAATGGTCGCTTTCCCAGCCTGATTCCATCCCGCCCCACCCTGTCCTTCCCCACCCCTCCATGCCCCTTTTTCAGAGCCCAGCACTTGTGCGCATATCAGCAGTTACACGCGTGGCCAGGCCTTTTTGAAAATGTGCATGGCGTGCCAAGGGCCAGGCCATATGTGTAACTGCTGGTATTTGCACATGTGGCCCTTTTAAAATCAGGTCTTTAGTTTATAGTTTACAGTAAATTATTAAAAGTGGTTATGTTAATCAATATATCACTAAGCAATTATGAGAGGCTTCTAGGAAAAGTAGGATGACAAAGTTCCTCATGAGAGGCTTCTAGGAAAAGTAAAAAGTCATGGGATAGGTGGCGATGTCCTTTAGTGGATTGCAAACTGGCTAAAAGACAGGAAACAGAGAGTAGGATTAAATGGACAATTTTCTGAGTGGAAGGGAGTGGACAGTGGAGTGCCTCAGGGATCTGTATTGGGACCTTTACTTTTCAATATATTTATAAATGATCTGGAAAGAAATACGACAAGTGAGATAATCAAATTTGCAGATGACACAAAATTGTTCAGAGTAGTTAAATCACAAACAGATTGTGATAAATTGCAGGAAGACCTTGTGAGACTGGAAAATTGGGCATCCAAATGGCAGATGAAATTTAATGTGGATAAGTGCAAGGTGATGCATATAGGGAAAAATAACCCATGCTATAATTACACAATGTTGGGTTCCATATTAGGTGCTACAACCCAAGATAGAGATCTAGGCATCATAGTGGATAACACATTGAAATTGTCGGTTCAGTGTGCTGCGGCAGTCAAAAAAGCAAACAGAATGTTGGAAATTATTAGAAAGGGAATGGTGAATAAAATGGAAAATGTCATAATGCCTCCGTATCGCTCCATGGTGAGACCGCACCTTGAATACTGTGTACAATTCTGGTTGCCGCTTCTCAAAAGAGATATAATTGCGACGGAGAAGGTACAGAGAAGGGCTACCAAAATGATAAGGGGAATGGAACAGTTCCCCTATGAGGAAAGACTAAAGAGGTTAGGACTTTTCAGCTTGGAGAAGAGATGGCTGAGGGGGGATATGATAGAGGTGTTTAAAATCATGAGAGGTCTAGAATGGGTAGATGTGAATCGGTTATTTACTCTTTCGGATAGTAGAAAGACTGGGGGGCACTCCATGAAGTTAGCATGGGGCACATTTAAAACTAATCGGAGAAAGTTCTTTTTTACTCAACGCACAATTAAACTCTGGAATTTGTTGCCAGAGAATGTGGTTAGTGCAGTTAGTATAGCGGTGTTTTAAAAAGGATTGGAGAAGTCCATTACCTGTTATTAAGTTCACTTAGAGAATAGCCACTGCCATTAGCAATGGTAACATGGAATAGACTTAGTTTTTGGGTACTTGCCAGGCTCTTATGGCCTGGATTGGCCACTGTTGGAAACAGGATGCTGGGCTTGATGGACCCTTGGTCTGACCCAGTATGGCATTTTCTTATGTTCTTATGTTCTTAAACAATGCTGTGTTTGTTCAAACATTATTGCAGATCAATTAACTGTGTAATTGTATAAAAAAAACTGTTTATTCATATAAACATCATTATCTATCAATTAACCATCAAATTAATAAAACAATAAAACCAACATTCTCACAAAAGTACTAACATTCATAAACAGGTTCTTGCCACCCCACACATATATCATACACCACACATTCATTAAAAACTGATCTCACAATTTCTTAAAGATTAGAGTAGCATTCCTATCACAACATTAAATCACTTCAGATATGTTGCAAACGTGAAGATGTGGTCACTTGCTCTAGAGCGATGTGAGCCTTTGGGCCATGGCACAGTTCAGGGAGGAGCCCCAAGGCACACTCCATGGGTGGTGAGAGTGTCCAAGCACAGGCTGGAACTGGAACAAGGTTGGATCAGGATTGAGATGGGGAACACTAGGCACTGGGACAAGACAGGCTCAGACCTCCACTGGACCTGCACTCACAGGTGAGACCTAGCAATGCAATGCTGGTCTCAAGAGCAGCCCTCTGGCCACTCGGTAGCCTTTCCGGAACTGCTGTTTGGGAATGATGAGTGCATGAGGCCAGATAGAGGCTGAGGGCAGGACCATGATGAGACATGGAACTGAGGAACTTGGAAGACTCAGGCGAGGACACGAGGAACTTGGAAGACTCAGATGAAGACTCAAGAAAGTTGGAAGACTCAGACGAAGGCTCGATGAACTTGGGAGGCTCAGTCTCTGATTTAGGATTCAGGCACTAGTATGGGGTGAGTACTGAACCGCAGCATGCCCTACACAGCCACCAGTAGCTGGTCGCGGACCACACCAAAAGTGAAGCAGATTCTAGATGAGAAAATGATTACTTGAAGCTGGAAATATGATGAAGATTCAGGAGAGGTCTGCACCAAGGCACGCCCTACACAGCCGCCCATGGCTGGCCATGGACCACGCTGAAGCAGAACAGGCTCTGGCTTGAGTCTAGGGCATGGACAGAAGCAGGAACAAGGAACTCCAAAGACATGGAACAGGATTCAAGGATTCAAGACTCAGGATTCAGGAACAGACCACGGCATTAAAAGCAAGGGCCTTCTGGAGACTTGCGCTGCAGACATGAAGACAGGCCTTGTGCTATGAAGCACCCTACACAGCCCCCCATGGGCTGGTCATGGACCACGATGATGACATGCCAGGAAAGGTAGATGAGAAGGAAACCTGGAAGCAGGACGAAGAGCTGGAGACACAAACATCAGGACCAGGACTGGAACAGCAAGAACATGGAATGACAGAAGCATGGAACATCAGGTATACAGAAGAGGCGATGAAGGATTTCAGATGAAAAACAAGAACATCCACGGAGACGAGGAACATACAGGAACATCTAACAAGGAACACGCAACCATCTGGACAGGAGCAGACCACGGAAGACCTTGTCGAACAGAAGAAGCCATGGACAACCATGAAGATCTGATGTGAAGACCCCGAGGAGTGGACACAGAGCCTTTTTGTAGGGCTGGATATGGCAAGGACTGAATACATCATCTGATGGGCTACGGAGCTTTTCCCGTCGCTGGCCCTTTAAATGTTAGAAAGGTGCACGCACGTGCCTATGCAGGGACACAGGGACAAGCAGGAGTGGAGCAGTAGTGTCGGTGGTGTTCCTGCCACATAGTTGGAGGCAATGGCAGCAGTACTCCCGGTGCAAGAAGGTAGTGATGGCGGAGGTACCTGGACTGCGAAAAGGAGCGTCCTGGCAGTGGCTCCATGCCATGAAGGAGAGGAGGCTGCAGCGGCCCTTCCTGCTGCGGACAGCGGCGGCAGCTCCACACCTCAAAGAAGTGACAACAACGGCATTGGGCTGTGAAGATGAAGAGAAGACAGTCAGGCGCTGACCCGACTGGCGCAGGAGGTGAAAGGCTGCTCGGAGGATGAGCTCTGTGAGCGGCATCATAAGAAGATAATTTTGAAATGGGTTCAGATACTCCTATTAATAGACACGCTGACACTGGATAATATTCAGGCGCTTCCAAGAAGACATATTTATACTTAAATCATCAAACCAGCTTCTAAGTCCAAGATGATATCCCAATATTCCTTCACAAAGAGAGTATATATATTGAAGTTGATATATTGATTTCCCTATGCTGATGTCCCGACAGGGGTCTTTGTTCTGCCTCATTCAAAAGGCTGCTTCAGGGGAACTATGTAAGAAATACAAAACCAAATATGTTAAAATAATTCTATAGATCAACCCCCACATATCAATGTATATTCCTAATTTAAGCTTATCAATCATTTTCATATCATAAATCACAAGCTTCCTATTTTCCTATTATTAATCATTGGCTCAGCAAAAAAATTGGTCTAGAGCTAAAAATAAAGCTTAGGGGCACAGCATTGCCAAATAGTGCTGTACTTGGTCACTTTTGTAGTAAAGTTTGTAAATGTGCTCAATTTCACATCTGGCCCCATCAGGCCAAGCATTCCCCACCCCAACCCTCCCATAAATTATCAAACACCACCCTAGGACCTGCAGTTTAGATACCCCTTCTCATCTCTTTCTTAAAAATCAAAATTGGATGCCCCCCACCTGGATGACAATTTACCCTCATTTACTAATGTGCTATAGTGACCCCCCCCCCCCCCCCCCTGGATTACCCTGGATAATTTTAAGTGTCCTGGGGGAGCAAAGTACACAATTTTCCACATCTGTGCTTCCATGCTAATCATATTGGGGAGGGATGGGGGTGGGGATTTACGGGTGGGGTATATTTCTGTTGAAGAGATGTGCAGCGGTAAGTATATTCAGTTCGGGTTTTGTTTTTGGCCCGCCACGGGAAATTCCATTTTTCCCATGGTTCGGGCATTTTTTTTTTCAGGGGACCCCAATTTTCGGGTTAGTGCGCGCTAACATTTTAAAGTTAGCACACGCTATTGGGAGTTAGCGAGCACTACCCCAAAAACAAATTTTTCTGAAATTTTGGAAAAATTGCAATTGTTTTTTGGGTCCTTAGAACCAGGACGAATTAGACAATTTCATTGAAATTTTCTAATTCTCCAAAATGAATGCACATCTCTACTTCCGTCCACCTGGCCAAAATAAGCAGACAGATGATGAAATGCTAGCAGAAATAAGGAGAGCTAAAACATTAGCAAAACATTAGTATTGTTGATTTCAATTACCCATTTTGACAGGGTAAATATTGCATCAGGACATACTAAGGAGGTAAACTTTCTAGATAAGAAAAAATCTGAAAGGAGCAAATGCAAACGTTAAGAGTTTATATCAGGCATGGATGTAGTTTAAAAATTCCATCTTAGAAGCCCAGATAATATGTAATCCACATATTAAAAATGGTGAAAGAAAAGCCAGAAGTTTAAAAGGGTGAGCTGAGAAAGGCTATTCTAAGCAAAAGAACATCTTTCAAAAAATGGAAAAGGGATCCAAATAAAGGAAAAAGGAAACAGTATAAGCACTGGCAAGTTATATACAAAGCATTGATAAGGAATTCAAAAACAGAATTTGAAAAGAAGCTTGCAGTGAAAGCAAAACCCATGATAAAATAAATAATACAACCTTTTTCGATATTTTTGAAGCAAAAAGCCTGCAAGGGAGTCAGTTGGATCATTAGATGATTGAAGGGTAAAAGGAGCACTAAGGGAGGACAAGGCCATAGCCCAGAGATGAAATTAATTCTTTGGTTTGGTATTTACTGAGGAAACTAAAAGGCAGACACCATGCTGGAAGTAATATTTAAATGTGATGAATTGGAGGAACTGAAGAAAATATCAGTAAAGATGTGATATAGCAAATTGACAATTGGCAGCAGAAGAGGACTGGGTGCAGGAATGATGTTAACATAAGTTGTGGCAATATTGGATATCTATGATCAACTACAAACATATACCGGTAATAAGATCACTTTCAATAAACACATCAATTGCTTCACAAATTGTTCACAAGAATGCATCAATTCCCACAAATATCCACATACATTTATAAAGATGGGGGGGGGGGGGGGGGGGGTGCTAGAGAGCATTCAACAAAGATAGCTGCTTGAGAGTTTAGCTCCTGAGAATAATCTTGGCTCCCTCGAGAGGATTTTGGTGAAATTCTTCTTCATTTTGAGCTTACAACCTCTTTGGTATGGCTGCAAGTAAACCCAGGAAGAATGAGACTCCATATTCTTCAGTATCTGGGGTTAAATGACCAAAACATGAGCCCTGTTCCCCAGTAAAGATGGTGGCTGTAAAATATTCTGATGTTTCATTATCTAATCTTATGCGTGAACTCCTCCAAGTTAAGGAGATGGTAAAATATAATATGCAATCTATATCTGTGCTTTGCCTGGACATGGCTGACTTTAAGGAACAGCAGCTTACAAATATATAACGATGAAAATTCAACCACATATTCTTCATACAGGAGGTATTGCCTTAAAAATGTGTATTATGGCAGAATCTAGGTAGTCTGGATGCTCTATTATCACCCCAAAGATGACAGGGCACATTTGCATGTTGCATGAGGTAATTTGCTTGCAGTAGCTGCCTTCTTTAACCCTTGCAGAAAATAAGTTCATGTGAGTGAACTTTATAGCCCTGATCCAACTGGAGAAGTAAAATAAATTATTGAGGACTTTTTTTTTTAATTCTTGCCTTTTCTGTTGAGTTCATGGTTACTGGATTTGCTCTGGAGGTAACTTACCTGGAGACAGAAGAGAGATTGATGTTGGCATATATTTAAATCACAACCTGGGAAATTAGATTTTTTATATTATAAACCGAGGTGATTTGTAACTCGTTACAGGAATATCGGTATATAAAATTGCTAAATAAATAAAAGATCTTCATACCTTGAAAAAAGAGAGTTTCTAAAACTGTTCTGACTCCAGAAACTTATTAGAAGAACAGATTGCAACTGAGCTGAAAATAAAGTCTTGGGCTGTTTTCGAACACCTGATTTGTAGGTGTGATATATCCCACTGGGGCAAAATTAATTGACTTACGATTCCCTAAATAGCATACCTTTTGGTTTGAAAACAGAAACAGGGATAGCTGTTGAGTGCATTGAAATGGAAAATAAACTAAAGGTAAATGGTCAATTTAACATTTTCAGAATAATTATTAAATATTACATCTCTGGCTCAAAAGTTATTGAATATAAAGTTTATAAAATGTAAATGGCAGCTAAAACAAAGGTGCAAATGCACTAAACAGCGATAAGGCTAATGTGAGTTAAATGCCTGTATTCTTAATGGCTAATGTGCAGATTAGCGTTGCTGCTAATGCAAAATCTATGCTAATGAGGCAATAAGATGTAAAAGTATATAAAATAGCAGTTACCTTTTTGCATAGTGAAAAAGTATGTCTGTTAAAAAAGTAGAAAATATAATGCAGGCTATATTAAAGCAAAATAATAATAATAATAATAATAATGACAACTCAGGGAGAAGTGATAAAGTTTTGCATTTCTGCCAGCATTAATATATGCACTTTCTCATGTGTACTATACTATCTGCAGTAATGCATCGTTTGCGTCAAATTAACATTGGTCATTAATGCACATGTTAAACAATGTGTTTACGAATATGTAGGGATCCTGTTAGCCCCCTAGATTAATTTAGTCAGGATATTTTATTAGTATGGGGAGGACACAAAATAGAAGTCTTGTGTGTTTATAGCTCCCTCATGTGGAAGCTGGCAAATAGTAAACTCCTCTGATCCATAAAGCATTGACACTATCTTAGGGTGTGTAGAGGCAGTAAGTCTTGTCTGTCCTCTCATTTTCTGTATTGAGTTGTTGCCTCCATGGAGCTTTTTATTTGGATGGGAGTTCCTTTCCACTCTCCCAATTCATGCTGTATGTTTAGTTTGATTTATTTATGTATTTAACTTGGATTCAATTAAGTTAATTTATTTATGAAATGTGTTTATGTAATTTATTTATATAATTAACTAGGATTCAATTAAGTTAATTTATTTTCTGCTCTACCATCAAATGGGAGAGGATCCCTTCATGAAGAAGAACCTGAGATCAGCAAAATCCAAGGTGGTAGGGTGACTTACAGTCATCCTGGTAAGACAAAGGAGAAAGAGGAGAGAAGGAATTGCACAAATCCACAATAGGCTCCAGGAGCATCAACAGGAGATTTGGAGAAGAGGAGCTGCAGGTAACATCTTGATACTGAAAAGGAAAATAAGAGGACAGGTGCCATTCAGGTACTGTAATGACATTAATGAGCGTGAAGAGACAGATTGGAGGAGGTAGGAGATAAATGACTGTAATATGAATTCCATCCTTATTACTTCACCTATATAGGAGAGAATTTATCAATAAGGATGGACATTCAAGAGAAATAAAATAGGAAATCAGACAAAATTTCCTATTTTGTTCCTTCTCAAAGTGAAATGATAGAAATTCTAACAAAATATCATTGCTTTTCACGTTTCATTTTCAAAATAAAAAATTGATCCATCAGGTCTAGGCCCAGGGCCAAAGTCGGAACCTTACCTAGGGAATAGGCTGAAGTCCAAAGCAGGGGCCTCGGCCTATGATCAAGTGTGACACTGGAGCCAGAGCCTAGGCCCAAGGCCGAGACTTCGCCTAGGCATGGACCGCAGCTTGATGCAAAAACCATGACCTAGGCCTAAGCAGAATGCCAGGGTCTTGACAAGGCCTTGGACGAGACCACAAAAATTTAAAAACATTACCTGCCTTTCTCTCCCCATGATGGACAGGCCTGCTAATGTTATATGGCCAAATAAAGCACTTGCCACTAACGTTGGGGGTTCATCCAGCCAATGCATACACTTTCTTTGGCCTCACTTTAAACCTTTGCCATTTCCATTCCTCCCATTTGGAGATGTTCAAATATCACGGGTTTATCACAACTGTTTAGTATCTACACTGCTGGGACTGCCAGAATGTCCAGCTCAGTTAGTCTGGAGCATCACTTTGGAAACACTGAAGCTGCAGCCAGTGCCAATATTGGGCCTGGCATATTCACTTAGTGAGGTCACACCAATGTGTATCTCTGGAGGACATACTGCAGAGCAGCCAGGGACTTGCACAATCATACCATGAGGTTGATTTTTTTTTTTTTTTTGTCTATTACATGCATGGCACATGTGATGGTCAGCTTCAGGGTTTGATGAGTGCTACAAATGGATAGCCTTAGCTTGGTGGTGAGTGACAGGAATATATTTATTTATTTTATTAAGACATTTTATCTACCATTGTTCCTTATATATATCACAATGGTTTACACTGTGACATTCGTAGTTATAACTCAACATACAAACAATGATTGGTTACAGAGGTAGCATTCATATACAGGTATTAATTTCTACCAAGTGCATTTTCTAGTACATATTATAATTTAGCTAGTTCATAAGGCAAAGATTAAGGAAATTAAACTGATGTGATAATTTTCAGATCTTACATTCTCTCATTAGATTTATTCTTCATGCTTTGATTATCTTTTGTCCTTCTTGTCTTTGTGACTCTCAATATTCTGATGTTTTAAGTTAATTTATTTGCATTTTTGAATAGCCATGCTTTTAGGTCACATTTAAATCTTTCTATCAGGTAAAATACATAAAGTCTCAGATATAAAATTCCAGAGTTTTGGGCCCACTATAGAAAACCTCTTATTTGTATCAGATCTGTGATCCATATTGTTGGAATAGTCAATAGCCCTTTATCTTGAGATTTTAGTGTCTGCTGAGGTATGTATGGTTGTAGTGTCACTCCCAACAAGTCTGTGTTATCCACACACCCACCCCACTCACATGCCTCTCACAGCCATTCACCACCCTGCTGTTCACCATCCTCAACTGAAGCATGCACAAACTAGCCACCTTTTTACACAAAAATATCTAACAGAAAGACAGGGCAAACAGAACAACACACACACACATATACTTTTCTTTCACTCTCAGATAACATTTCAAGACAGTGGAAAAGGTAATAAAAGAAGGAACACGCAAAAAGGCAAGAAGCAGCACTCCGGTAAGCATAATACAAAGCTTCCTCTCCAACAAAATTCCTCACTCCTCTTATCTCTGAATCCTAATCAACCCTTAAAGAGGCAGGAATTGGAAGTTAGGTTTTATAGAGCAAGAAAATATTGTGCAAAGTGCTAAAATACTGCATCATGCATTATTCTATTTATTTATTTAAACAATGTATATACCACATAGCAAAAAATTCTAAGTCTTAACCATGATTCTTTGCCTTTGTGAATACCAAAATAAGCATTAGCTTTTACCGTGTGATTTTGACAGCAAATATTGCACATTAAGGGGCGGATTTTCTGAGGATTTAGGTGTGTAACCAGTCCGACGTGTCTGGCCTGTTTTAAAAAGGCCTGGTGAAGCGCGTAAAGCCCCGGGACCCATGTAAGTCTCAGGCAGGGAGGGGGATGGGGGGGGGGCGGGGGGGGGGGGGTCAGAGGCTCCCGGCATAGCAGCCATTTGCCGCTGAAGTAAGTTTTAAAACAACAAAAAAAAGAAGAGAAAGGTAGGGGGGAAAGGGTGGGGGAGGAAGGGGAAAGGAAGGTGGAGTGGGGGGTTGGGAATGGGTAAAGGCAGCGTGGGCTCGGCGTGCACCCCCTTGCGTGCGCCGACCCTCAACTTTATAACATGCGCGCGCCCACGAGTACTTTTGAAAATCTACCCCTAATTGCTTATATTTACCATAGTGAACGAAGCCCAATGATTGCAAACCACTTGTGGTTTTAACCATTTCTTTGAAAACATCTTTCTGTAAGTAAAATTTGATTTTTTTTTATTATTTATAATGTATTTAATTTTCTTAGCAAATTTTCATACAAAAATCAAGAAAAGTATAATTTCTGCATACATTCTAAAGGAAACACACTAAAAAGTTAAATCAATAATCATGCCATTAGTCCACATATTCTGGGGGGAAACAACAATACAAAAGAAAGAAAAAGAAAAAAAATATTCTCTTTAATTGCATCAGGAGGAGAAATAGCACTATTAGTTACTCTTCATTCACCACTCCAGTCTTATCCTTAATAAATGTCTCAAGATGACATGGATCCATAAACACATACTGGTTCTGCTGGTAGCAAATGAGGCATTTACAGAGATATTTAAGAAAGAAGGTAGCTAGCCCCTATAACCAGAACCTGAGATTTTAATAAAAGAAATAATTTTCTACAATTTTGAGTAGACTGAGAGACATCAGGAAACACTAATATTTTCTGGCCACAGAAGGCTACCCCTTTATTCCTACAAAACTTGGAAAAGACTAAATCTTTCTCTTCTTCTAAACAAAATGAAACAATCAAAGTTGTTCTTACCGGAATACAATGAATTGATGACCCAAGGAAATCAGAGTCCAGGATTATCTAACATCAGAGAGTCTTAAATATGGATTTTTATAAAGTGTGTGTTGGTGTACATTTCTTTCCCAGACAGTCTGGAAGTTGTGATATAGCTCATGGACTTGTGAGTAAATTTTTCACTGTCATCGCTTGCACATAACCTTAACTTTTAAGACTCAATGCTTGCTGGTAGCTGATAAGGATGATAGGTGAGAAACCTCTGAGTGATTATTGATGCCTCATTGTCATTTCATCCTCAGATCAAATCTGTCATATCAGAGCCACATATTTTACACTTCGCATCTCACAGCATTATATTAATTTTACCAATTTTAGCACAGCATTGCAGGCTTTTATCTTGACAAAGTTAGATTACTGTAATTCAGATTGGGATTGTCAGCATCAGTGTTAAGAATCCTTCAAATGGTGCAAAATTCAACTGCCAGGACACTTACCGGAACCCCCCTGAGTGAAGACATTTCTCCTCTACTGTAGTTGCTGCATTGGATACCAGTTTTATAGAGGCTAAAGTTTAAGATCTTGTCACTGATTCACAGGGCCCTTAACAGCGATGCGCCATCTTGTATGATGAGCTGTCTTTTGAAAATTTATAGACCAACTTGACCTCTATGGTCTGCTGGTAAATGTCTTCTCAATGTCCCTTCAGTAAAAGTAATCAAACTCACTTAGTGTCAGGATACATTCTTTACTGTGGCAGGTGCCATCATATGGAGCTATGTACAAAATCTTAAAAAAATAAAGCAGCTAAAGACTTTGTTGTTTAGTAAAGCATTCAATCTGTAGTAGGTGGTAAGCATTTTACATATTGAATTTTAATTTGGAGTTATATCATTGTCTTCAGGCAGTTTGTATAAGCTGAATGACTGCAAGCTGGTAATTTATTTCTTATTCTTATTAACATGATGCCCTTAGAATTTTTATGAATGTTTTTTTCTATTAGTCAACCAGAATGTTTTCTTTTAAAATGGAATAAATGTCAATGATATTTCCTGTTTTGTTATATTTGCAAGTCCCCCATCCCTACATTTCCTCTAAATCTACTACAAACATTCTTTAAAAAGTCCATTCTGTGCTAGCCATCATTCTCCTACCCCCTACAGGACACCCTCACATCTTTCCCACATGGCTATGAGTCCAAAGAGGACAAGAGCAATTCCCATTTGCTTCTGCACTGCTACTGCCACATTTCAAAATGGCATTGGCTCACCTGATGCTGCCACTATTTTGGAACAAGGTACCAGTATGGCAGGCATTATGGTGGATAACTCCTGTTCCCTCTGGACCATGGGTATGGGTGATGGATATAGAGGGTAGAGGTGATGGTAGCAAGCCTAGGATGGGCTTTGTTAAAACTTGTGAAGTGGGTTCAGCCAGTTTGGGGAGAGGTGTGGGAGCTGGTGGCCACATTTTAGTCTGTATTGTTGGAAAATAGCGTACATTTTAAAGAACTGAAATTAAAGGGAAAATTAAAGAAAATTAAATTATAAAAAATACTCTGCACACTCCTCATAGCTATGATCTTTAAATGCCATACATGTTAAAAATGTAACATCTGATCTGAGACAGATGTTACATTTTAGGCGATAACAAGTCCTGCTAAATAGCATGTGGAGATAGCTTATCATGTTAGTTCTCTAATTAACCTACATCTGACATTTCTTCATCTGAATGCATGTATATGTTTTATGCAAATATTCAAATGTTTTCTAGGACCCATTTAGCATCAACACTAGGGTATTAATGCATAGCACAATATTCTGCTTGCACATTAAACAGCCACTTAACATGTATGCCAACCTTTAGAGGTATTCAAAATAGAATGTCTATGTAAATTAACTGGAATAAGACTTATGCAGCTATCTTACATGGGATATTCAGTAGCACGGCTATACTGCTGAATATTCTTGTATTTGGCACTACTTAAATTAAATCTACTCTATAGCAGGTCTAACTTATCCGATTAACTTAACTGGTTAAGTCCAAATATTGGCACTTATCCGGCTAATGGGCTCATTTACTAAGCATTTTTCCCTTAGTCACAGAATGGGAGAAAAGCCTTAGTAAATCAGGCTCTAAGTTAGCTGGATAAGTAGGGTCACCCCAATCTGCCCACTGCCCTTCCATTAGATATCCAGCTATTTAGCTGGATAAGTGGCTTATCTGGCTAAGTAGCGCTGACTATCAGGATCTTAGTTCATACGCCTTTTGATAAGTGTAAGAAATTGCACTAGTTAAGATAATTTTTCTCAAGGAAGTCATCATTTAGATAAAGGTATTTAAACAGTTAAAGAATTGGAATACATCAGAAAACAGTAATATAAAAATGAATCCATTTCAACAGCCTGATATTAAAAAGACCTAGGCACTTAACTTTAAAAGTTAGGCATGCAGACTTTTTAATTTAAAAATGTGCAATCTCTAAGCACCTAATTTTAAGGACCTAAAATCTCAAGGATCCATAATTTAGACACTTTAAAAGGGGTAATTTAGTGGTATGCACAATTTGGGATGTGCATTCATTTTTGTGAATGCATACATTTTATTATGGATATAAAATTGTGTTTACACATATAAAATTGGCACCAGCCATCCATTGCTCCTACCATGTGACAGAGGCCTGCCAAGGACACCAATAACCCTGTCACATGGTAAGGGCAAAGGGCCATCGGCACCATTTTGATTAGTGGCAGCCGACTGCCCAAGAGGGGGAGATGGCTCCCGGGACCCCGCTAGACCACCAGGGACTTTCAGTAAGTCTTGGGGGGGGGGGGGGTCGGGCAAGTCTTGGGGTGTCAGGAGAGTGGGGGGGTTGCAATTAATTAAATGTGAAGGGTTGGGGTGAGTTTGGGGTTTTGTTTTTTTAAATCTGAAGGATTGGGGCGGGTTTTGGGCATTGTTTTTGGGAGGGGTGGCAGATGAAATAAATTGGGCCCGAACCACAGGAAAACAAAATTTCCCACAGTGGTCCGATAACGAAGGCCGAATCAAAGGTTCGGTCGAATCACAACTCTAATCAGCATTACTTGATCTAGAAAGTGGATTTAAAGTGTTTAAGAAAATGCTGAACCATGATTTGTCCTCTGGCTAGCCTCCTTGTCAATTTGTTCTGCTTTGGTTCTGACAAGGCAGTGAAGTCACACTGTTGCTATAGTTACCAATTGGGTTTTTTTTCACAGCAATATACATCTTAGACTTCAGTGGGTCATAGAAATTAATGGGAAACATAAACAAATTAGATAAAGAATATTAGTTTCATATGTGGGACCATCTTCATTTTTTTCATGGGGGCCACAAATGAAACAAATATGTGCACATTTATTATGTTTTGCCTATGTTTTTCAAACAAATGTACTTCCTTAAACTTGTAACATTTTGGGCTGCAGTGATGAAATTCCAATTTATTTAGCACTTCAATGAATGCATATTTACCTAATATGTAACTTCCTTCCCTGATTTGTATCTTGCACCTAGAAAGATGCATAGGCTGCAAAAAGCTGGATTGGCCTAAAATATTTTACGGTTGACTATTATCAAATGTACAAATCCACCGTATGTGAGAAATACCCACTGGCTTGGAAAGTCTGAGTTGAACCAAGTGTTTTAAACCATGTAAAAAAAAGTTGAACTTGTAAGAATTAAAATAACCTTGCACAGAAACAGGCTAATATTGGATAGTATTGGTTTTAAAGGAAAGCAATCAATAAACTGCTTTGTAATGTATGTAGGTTAGGATATCAATCTGTATAGGAATAATATGATCTTATCTAAGGAAAATAAGTATAAATAGATGCCTCTTTTTAGTTTTAAATTCAGAAAAGATGATTATACATTCTGTCTAAAAAGATCATTAGAGTAATTACAGAATAATCAAGGGGAATCTATTTTTAAATTGGATTATTTCCATGCAATTCTCAAGATATATGTAGTAGGTTAAGTTGACATGAAAGACCACAAACTGCTTCCAGGGAGACTTCTAAGACCTTATTAGGCATCTTCTAATTAAAGTTGTTAACTTCTGCAAGTATATTAATGCCACATAGTTATTAACTATTGCCCACTGTGAATTTCCATTCCTGGCAATGAACAATCATTCCTCCTGCTAAATTTTCCATAATTTAATAAGTCATGTGCAGCATACATCATCTCTCTTAAAAGATAATAGATAAGGTTTATCTTTCCAACTTATTATTTTGGATAAAAATTGCAGGCGAAATTGAAAAGATTTAATTCATCATATACTCTTCAAGAGATCTGTTATTATTCCGTGTGTTTTGGTGGATCCTTGGGTGCTGTGAAGATGACCACGCCCACAGGGAGGAGCCCCGTGAGGAGTCACAGCACTGGGATAGACTCGTATACACAAACACACAGGAATAGTTCTTTATTAGACAGCTGATGATAGCCAGCAGGTGGCAGTAGTGAGGCAGTCAGTAGTTGCAGTCTCAGGGACCTGGGCAGAGGGAGCCCTTCTCTCCAAGATGATATCAGGAGGTTTCCGCAGCAGGTCTCCCAGCGAGGAGATACTGTGGATGAGATAGCCTGAGAGTTAAAGTACTCACTTAGGTCTTGCTGTTGATATGCAATTCCATCAGACATATTGTAGAAAGTACAGGCCCCGAGGCAGGGTGAGCAGGCCCTCGAGGAGAGAGTACCTGCTTCTCTGAAGCATTTCTGTATATGTAAGACTTTATCTAATGATATTCCAGGATTGGTCAGAAACACCAGAATATCATCCGTGAAAGCTGTGGCTTTAAACCTTTGGTCTTTTAATTAAAAACCCAATATAAATGTATCCTCATTTATTTTCCTTACTAAAGGATCAATAGACAATATATATATATAGGAAACAGAGGGCAGCCCTGCCTAACTTCTCCTCTAATATGCACATCAGAAGATTTGCATCCATTTCCACTGTAATAGATGTAGGTAAATGATATAGAAGTGAAATGCACTTTAATATCCTTCCCTCTAGCTCATATGTCCTCAAGACCAAGAACATATAAGACCAAGTTATTCTGTCAAAGGACTTTTCCAAATCAAATCCAATAGCTATGGTAGGGATCCTCTTATCCCTATATGCCTTCATGGCTATGATTAATTTTACAACATGAGATCATACCACTCTACTTTTAACAAAACCTACTTGACTATCTGATATAATATCTGGGATCAGCCCACTCAATCTATCCGCAAATTTTTTAGCAAGTATTTTCAAGTTGCAATTAGGTAGGGAGATAGACCTATAAGATGCTGGTTTCAATGGATCTTTCCCCACCTTAGCCAACACAGGCCTTATTAGATTATACCAGGAATTATCCTGCTTGAAAGCCCCTCTTAAAAAATTATTTAACACCCTAGCTACTTTAGGGCCTAAGATCTTATAATAATTAAGCCTAAAACCATCCAGGCCTGGAGTCCTGTTCGATTTCCTTGACTTGATCACTATAATAATCTCCTGTTCTTCAAAAGGTCTATTTAGAAATTCCAATTGATCTGGGTAGAGCTAGATTTTTAAAAAATAACTGTTCTACCTCCCCCCTTTTCTGTCATCTGAATAAAGTAACTCATAAAAATCCTTAAAAATTTCACAAATTTCTTCACTTTTCATAATAATAATTGTTTGCATTTTTTCAATATATGTCTTTATTTTCCAAATTTTAATGTCCTAGCCAGTAACTTACCAGATTTGTTACCAAAATGAAAGAAATTATGTTCTGTATGTTGCAACATTTTTTGGACCTTGAAGTGCAGAAGAGAGTTCAGACTTTCAAGCGCTGTCATATATTCTAGCAAAGGTTTATTACAGTGTTGTCTGATTAATTTCTGTTTTAGGCACCTCATCTTCTCCTCTAATTGTAGCATATTTCTTATTCAAAGATTTATTTTTCCATAATACATACAAAATTGTTTCGCCTTGAAGGGCTGATCTGCTAGTTTCCCAATATAATTTATTTATTTATTAGGCTTTTATATACCGACTTTCTTGATACAAATCAAATCAACTCGGTTTACATTGAACTAAGTATAGGGGAATCCACATATTGGTGGTTATTATTAATCTCATAATTGTCCCACTTTTCCTTCAGATTATATATAGCTTGGGAATCTCCATAAGTGTTCTATCTTTCCTTCTGAATTAATGTTAACATCTACCCATATCAAAGTGTGGTCGGATGTCAAACACAGGCCAATTTTAACAGACACTACTTTTGGGAAATCAGCTTGGGACAGTAGAATATAATCAATTCTAGACAAGGATCCATGTGCCTGAGAAAGGTTTGTAAAGTCCCTAACAGAAGGGTTAAGAACCCTCTACACATTATTAATTGCAGCCTTTTGCAGACATCTGAAATTCCTTTTATTTTTTCTTTTCTTGAACTTTGCCCTGCTATCGATTTGTCAAGTATAGAATCATGTACACAGTTAAATTCACCCTCTACTATGTGTTCCTTGTACCATTTCCATTAATTTTCCTTCCAGCCCTGTAAAAAATGCATGGTTATATTCGTCTGAGGCATATAGATTACATAATGTTATTTCTTTTCCATTTAATGTCCCAAAATAATTATAAATCTTCCCTCTGGGTCTTTGGTCACATTGGTGCTTTGGAAATTAACCATTTTGCTAATTAGAATATCATCTCTCCTTTCTTTCCTTCCACAGCTGAAAAGAAGCACTCTTTCACCCATTCTCTTTTAGGTTTTGTGCTTTCCACCTCTGATAGATGAGTTTCTTGATTACATGCTCCTGCCGCCCTATGTCTATGCAGAGATTGCAATATGTTTTTACAGTTTATAGGGGATCCCAGGCCATCTTTGTTCCAAGATATTATTTTATTTGTATCCCCCATCAGCTCGTCTTCCACAGAACTGGAGTGGTACCTGCTATTCCAAAGTGAGAGGCTCCCAGCCTTGCCTCTTACTATCCAAAATCCATCATCTCTCATTCCATCTATATCTTTTTAATTGTAGCCTACCCTGTTTTCTCCTTCGTCCAGAACTCAGTAAAGCAAACACAATCTTAGACCTTTGAATATTGCTATAATCCCCCCATCTCTTCTCCCAAACCCCCACTTTCCTTGTCCCTCCTCCCTTTTCCCAATCCTTACTCGCATCTGTTCTCTATTCGAGAACATTAGCTACGTGAATCATGTGAACGGGTACCCCCTTCCTCTCCAGCCTCTATCTATTTTTGAATAGACCTCTGTCTTCTCATAGCCCTTTTGTGAGTTAGAGCACCTTTTTAAATTAAAATGAACATTATGAGTTCTGATTTCTCATAACTATATTAATCATGTGCCAATCATCGAAACATTCTACTAAGCATTTTCTTATTGCATACAGATTCATGCTGCTTCCCGATAAAGACCAGGGGCATAATTGAATCACGGTCCACAAGAAAAGATACTTTGTAATTGTTTTGCCTGGATGGCGAAACAGAGGCCTTTGTAGGGACAGAGAGAATACAGGATATAGAAGAAGTATAACAGAGGCTACAGAATCATCATTGGAACAACAGTCCTGTGAAACAATTACAAAGTATTCTTTCTTGTGGACTGAGATTCAACTGTATTCCCTTTTTAATGAAGGTATCTTCCATGTGACTCATTTGCAATTCACAAAGTATCATTCTATTGCAAGCGTGTCATTGTTTCATTACAAGCACTTTGGGCCAGATATTCGTACCTATGCGCGGGCGTAGATTTGTGCACGCAACCCGGCACGCACAAATCTACGCCCAATTTTATAACATGTGCACGCAGCCACGTCCATGTTATAAAATCCAGGGTTGGCACGTACAAGGGGGTGCACACTTGTGCACCTTGCACGCGCCGAGCCTTAGGGGAGCCTCGATGGCTTTTCCCGTTCCCTTCGAGGCCGCTCCGAAATCAGAGTGGCCTCAGAGGGAACTTTCCTTCCACCCCCCCCCCCCCCCACCTTCCCCTCCCTTCCTCTATCTAATCAGCCCCCAAGCCCTACCTAAATCCCCCCTCCTACCTTTATTTTTTTATTTATGCTTGCCTCTGGGAAGGCGTAGGTTGCGCATGCTGGCACTCACCAGGCGCGCGATCCCTGGGCCCAGTGGCAGTGGAGAGGCCTCTGGCCATGACCACATCCTGCCCCATTTTTTCAAGCCCTGGGGTTTACACGCGTCCTGGGGCTTGCGCGCGTCACTTGGCCTATGCAAAATAGGCTTGGCGGAAGCAGGAGCGGGTTTTCAGGGTTACGCGTGTAATATACGCACGAAACCCTTTTAAAATCCACCCCTTTGTATATATTTTGACAGTGTTCATTGTTGATATCTATACCAGTTATAAATGCATAACAATACAGATAGTTTAGAAGTGGTGTTAATGAGGAATGATTGATTAGGGCAATTGATAAATATATGTATGTGTTATTATGCTGATTTTATTTTTTTAATTATTTTTTGAATAGTTTTGATATTATCTGCAATTGTGTAATAAAGCTTGCAACATGAATCATATTTCAAATCATTTAAAATATTAGTGGTGTTACTTATCCTATTTTAGTGTTCTCTGATGGATATATATATATATATATATATATATATATATATATATATATTTATACTTTTTTAAAGATATCTGGGTAGATATAGAAAATTATCTGACCACACAAGACTGGATAAATTTAGGCCAGGTCTGCAGCAGGCCTAAAGTTATCTGGCTAACATATTGGATATATCCTATATTCTGCTATGTTAACCAGATAACTGAACCCCTTCCCGGAATGCCTCTGGAATGCGCCTTTTTTATCTCAGATAAATGTCTGAATATGCCAAACTTTCCATTTAGACGGATAACGTTTGAGCTATCCATCTAATTGGGTTTTGAATGTGGCCCTCATAATACTTATATTGGTCGATTTTAAGACCCGCGTGCTTCCATGTGTACGTGGTTACTGGCGTGTGCACATGGACACACCAATTTTATAGTACACGCGTGCTGGTGTGTGCATGTTATAAAATCCAATGGCTGCACACACGTGGGGGGGGGAGGATTTTATAATCCAATGCATAGCAATGCGATTAGGGCTTCTCCAGTTCCCTCCCAGTCCGCTCCAATTAAGTAGTGGACTGGGAGGGAACTTCCCTATACACCTATCTAAACTTCTTACCTTTTCCCCTCTCCTCCCGATTCCCTACCCGCTACCTAACTCTTAGATTTTTTTAATTTTTTACCTCCTTCAGAGCAGCAGTAGATTCCATACACCAGCCTGCTGCTGGTGTGTGCTTCCCCAGGACAGTAGCTAAAGGCACTGTCCCGTTCTACCCCAGCCCTGGCCTTCCCATCCAGACCATATTCCCGGCCTGCCCCTTTCAGACAGGCCAGCACTTTGGTGCATATATTGGGGGATATGCACATGGCAGGGCCCATTATAAAATGTGTGCATCATGCGCAAGGCCCAGCCACATGCGTAACCCCTGAAATTTACACATGCGGCTTTTTTTAAATCAGGGCATTAATGTACTATTGTTTGATTAATAATAGAATTATTTATTTGCCAGAACTGAAATACCAATTCCAAAGACTTTTTTTTTTGCTATTGCTGATTCAGATATTTTATCAACATAACTGTTAAAACAGTCTTTTTAAATGTGGTTATTAATAATATAAAAATATTTTACGTCCTTTCTGAAACTTTCCCTATTGCTTCCTCTACATTTTGTCGTAAAATGAATTAAAATGCTATGGCAATAGTGAATATGGTAGTGGGAGCTACTGTAAAATTCCATCTCTTAAAACAAAGGTATACAACCCTGATCATTGAAAGCTCTGTCTTTTTATTTACTTTTAGGATATCCTATTTTCTGTTCTCATTCCTCAGTTTTTTCACATTTTTTTGAAACAAATACACATTCCTATTATTTGTAACAAAGTTAACATGACCATGGTTACTTTGAATTAGCCAGAGACAACATTTTGGTTAGCAACCAAACTTGACAACATTTTCTATCTTTTGGTTAGCCACCAAATTTGCAGTAATACAGTCAATTTGTCACATAATCAAAGTAAATGAAGAACATTCCTATTTTTTTTTTTAGCTCCTAGCCATCACTAGAACTCTTTTTTTTTTTTTTATCTGAGAAGTAATTGCAAGGAGGATATTTACTAGGGATGTGCAGACAAAAAGTTTGCATTGATAAGTTGATAAGTTGAAGTTGAGGGTCAATTTCGTTCAATATGGACATATGGAGAATTCCATAAGTTGAGGGTCTGTCCATACGTTCACCGGTTCCCTAAATAAAAATTTAAACCCCTCACCCTCCTTAATCCCCCCCCAAGACTTACCAAAACTCCCTGGTGGTCCAGCGGGGAGTCAGGAAGCCATCCCTGTATTCCTTTGCGAGGAGCACGTGACGTTGGCGTCACGTCGGAGGGACGCGTACGTCACGTGCTTCTCCGCGCCTCCGCTCCGGGACCCCAGTTGGACCCAACCGGAACCTTTGGCCAGCTTGGGGGGACGCCAACGTCACGTGCTCCTTGAAAAGGAATACAGGGATGGCTTCCTGACTCCCCGCTGGACCACCAGGGAGTTTTGGTAAGTCTTGGCGGGGTCAGGAGGGTGGGGGGTTTAAGTGTTTATTTAGGTTCAACGTATTCAACATAGCTATGTTGAATAAGTTGAAAATCGCGATGCATTGCGCATCATCACTTTTTTAAGTTTAAAAAAAAAATAAGTTGCGTTTTACATATGCGTTCAAAACGAATGCACACCCCTAATATTTACTGAGTTTTCCCAGTATATTATGAAGCCATTTGACTACTAATTGCAACTTAGTATGTATTTTTGTATTTCAAATAATAGAGAAATGAAAGAAAAAGTATCTAAACCAAAATAAGAAAAATACAGTTCATTTTTGTCTCTAGCATTATAAAATCAAAAACAGTACAAAATACCTAGCAGGGTCTTTCATCAAAATGTGTTAGGGCATCACTGCGGGCATGTGTTATTTTTTGCATAGCACAAAATGTATTTAAATTCTGAAAATTAGGAAAAGGGGAGGAAATAAGTTGGGGTTTATAAAAATGAGGGACATTTAACATTGTGTGCGATAGAATAACACATTTTAACACCATAAATAACTATACCTTTTTTCCTGAGAGACAAAGAGAGAGAGAGAGAGAGAGACTGCTTCTGGGGTAGCACACCTATCAGTCATCTATTTATACCATTATAGAAGGGTCATCTAGTAACTCAAGATGAGGTTTTGGTGGTGGTCTAGGGTTTTGGGGCCAGTTTTATATGCACAGGGAGAGGTATGAACAGAGCAGCCCACATCAGTGAAGATTTGATGTGACATGGAATGAGGAAAGATATACAAAGATGAGATTTCTACAATGTTTTCTTGCCCTAGCTTGATTGCAGCTAGGTAGATACGGTAGTAGAGATGTGTGAAGCCTGAACCTTTCAATTTGGGCTTCATTTTCGGCCCTCTGTGGGAACTTTTGTATTTCCCACGGTTCGGGCTTTTAAATTCGGGGGGACCCGAATTTCGGTTTAGTGTGCACTGATGCTCCCCATTAGTGCTCACGAAACCCGAAAACGAGTTTTTCCTGAAATTTCGGGAAAAACTTGTTTGGGATTCGGGCTCCCCGAACCAGGACAAATTAGACAATTTTGTGGAAATTGCTTAATTTGTCCTAGACAAATACAAGTCCCTAGTAAATAGTATATCAAGCTAAGTAGAAAGAACAAGGTACAAATCTACTCTTCTTTTATCCCTCCAAATCCCGCTGTCACTCCTTGTGACCTTGGGCAAGTCACTTTACCCTACATTGCCTCAGGTACAAAAACTTAGATTGTAAGCCCTCTGGGGATAGGGAAATACCTATAGTACCTGAATGTAAACCGGTGTGATATCTCAATTGAGATGAATGTCGGTATATAAAAATAATAAATAAATAAAAAATAAATAAATCACATCAAATCTTCACTGATGGTAACTGTGCAGTCTGTACATATGACTGTAAATGTAAAATTGCCTCCCATAACCTACCACACAAACTTCACCCCTAATTATTATTGCCCTCTCTTACAGTGGTATAAATAGTTAACTTTTCTGTGAGCCTCTGTATAGGGGATGGAATATCTCCCCTATGAAGAAAGGCTAAAAAGGTTAGGGCTGTTCAGCTTGGAGAAGAGTCGGCTGAGGGGAATATGAGAGAGGTCTTTAATTCTTGAGAAGTTATTTACTTTTTTGGATAGTAAAAGGACTGGGAGCACTCCATGAAGTTAGAAAGTTACACATTTAAAACTAATTGAATAAAATTCATTTTTACTCAATGCACAACTAAACTCTGGAATTTGTTGCAGAGGATGTGGTTAGTGCAGTTAGTATAGCTGGATTTAAAAAAGGTTTGGATAAGTTCTTGGAGAAGTTGATTAATTGCTATTAATCAAGTTGACTTAGGGATTAGCCACTGCTATTACTGGCATCAGTAGCAAGGGGTCTACTTAGTAGGGATGTGAATCATTTTTTGATGATTTAAAACAATCGTCAGATATATTTTAAATTTTCAAAAATCGTTAGAGCCGTGATACAATAGCAATTCCCCCGAGTTATCGTCAAAAAATCGTAAATCGGGGGAGGGGGAGGGTGGGAAAACCAGCACACCAAAACAACACTAAAACCCACCCCGACCCTTTAAAACAAATCCCCCACCCTCCCGAACCCCCCCCCCAAATGTTTTCAATTACCTGGGGTCCAGTGGGGGGGTCCCGGCGCAATGTCCCGCTCTCGGGCCACGGCTGTGTTAATAGAAATGGCGCCGGTGGCCCTTTGCCCTTACCATATGACAGGGCAAAGGTAGCACCGGCGCCATTTTGGTTCCTGTCACCCAACGTCACGAGTACAGGAGATCGCTCCCAGACCCCCGCTGGACCCCCAGGGACTTTTGGCCAGCTTGGGGGGGGCCTCCTGACCCCCACAAGACATAGTGACACAGTGAGGGCAAAAGTAGCGCCGGCGCCATTTTGAATATTGGCAATACGGCCCGAGTGCAGGAGGTCACTCCCAGGCCCCTGCTGGACTTTTGGCAAGTCTTGTGGGGGTCAGGAGGCCCCCCCAAGCTGGCCAAAAGTCCCTGGGGTCCAGCGGGGTCCGGGAGCGATCTCCTGCACTCGTGATGTTGGGTGACAGGAACCAAAATGGCGCCGGCACTACCTTTGCCCTGTCATATGGTAAGGGCAAAGGGCCACCGGCGCCATTTCTATTAACGCAGCCGTGGCCCGAGAGCGGGAGATCGCGCCAGGACCCCCCCCCCCCACTGGACCCCAGGTAATTGAAAACATTTGGGGGGGGGGGGTTCGGGAGGGTGGGGGATTTGTTTTAAAGGGTCGGGGTGAGTTTTAGGGTTGTTTTGGTATGCTGGTTTTCCCGCCGATTTACGAATTGACGATTTTTTAACAAAAAAAACCATGACAATCAGATTTCCCTCCCCCCTCAGCCAAAATCGATCATTAAGACTATCGATCACACGATTCACATCCCTACTACTTAGTGTTTGGGTACTTGCCAGGTACTTGTCGCCTGGATTGGCCACTGTTGGAAACAGGATGCTGGGATTGATGGACCCTTGTTCTGACCAGGTATGGCAATTTCTTATATTCTTATGTTTCTATCTCAAAATGGACAGAGTGGGGTTAGACAAGGTACAAAGAAAGTCAACAAAAATGTTTAGAGGGTTGGAATAGCTCCCTTATGAAGAAAAAAACTAAACTGGTTATGGCTCTTCAACTTGGAGAAGAGACAGTTGACGGGGGATATGATCAATGTCTGTAAAATCATTAGTGGAGTTTAATAGGTAAATAGAAAATGGTTATTTACCCTATCAAATAACATTAGGACTTGGGGACACTTTTAAGCTAATAAGTAGATTTAAAATTAATTAGAAAAAGTATTTTTTCACTTAATGCACAATCAAGCTATGGAATTTGTTGCCAAAGGATGTGATCAAAGCAACTAGTATAGCAAGATTTAAAAGAGTTTTGACAAGTTCATGAACAAAATGTCCATTAATAGTTATTAAACAAGTGACTCAGGGTTATCCATCATATAACATAGAGAGAGAACAGCAAGAAATTAAATCTGCTTTTAGGGATTGGACATTGCCAAAGACAAGATGCTGGTCTTAATGGATTTTTGGTCTAACCCAGCATGGCACTTCTTATATTCTTAGGGCCGGATTTTAATATCTACACGTGGGCGTAGATTTGTGTGCACAACCCAGCACGCACAAATCTATGCCCAATTTTATAACATGCGCATGCAGCCCGAGGGCAGGAGATCACTTCGGGACCCCCACTGGACCCCCAGGGACTTTTGGCCAGCTTGCCAAAAGTTCCTGGGGGTCCCACAGGAGTCCGGGAGCAATCTCGCCGTTGGCTGCCAGTAATCAAAATGGTGCCAATAGCCTTTGCCCATACTATGTCACAGGGGCTACCGGTGCCATTGGTTAGCCCCTGTCACATGGTTGGAGCACAAGATGCTGCCGATGGCCATGTGACAGGGGCTGACCAATGGCACCAGTAGCCCCTGTGACATAGTAGGTCAGAGGCTATTGGCGCCATTTTGAGCAAGGCAGTCCAGACCGCATGGAGGGACAAATCGCTCACAAGACCCTGCTGGACCACTAGGGATGTTAGTAAGTCTTGGGGATGGATCAGGATGGTGGGGGTGGGAGGGGTTGTATTATACTAAATTTTAATGCTTGGGGTGGTTTTTATTTAAAAAAATTAAATGTGCCCCTCCCCCCGTACAAACCTGAAAAACAAATTTTTCTCGTAGTTTGTAGAAAACCTGTTTCGGGGAGCGGGGCCCCCGAACCACGACGAATTAGGCAATTTCATTGAATTTGCTTAATTCATCATAAACAAATGCACATCTCTATTGTTTATGGGTCTGGTGCTTCCAGAATAAGAGTTATCTGCATTGGCAGCTTAGGATTTATCTGTCACTTTCTGTATGTTGCGCTATGAATTCTTTAGGATATTTCTTTTTCTTTTCAGATTGGTCCAGATCCCATCACAACCTTTATGCTGTGCCAAGAGTTGGAACTGAGAACTCTCATTCCTGGCTACCAGGCAGGCCAGGCATTGTGGCTATTGTGCACAAGGTTCCAGAAGACCAGCAATGGACAACATCTCCATGACTTTACCTTAACAGGTCAAATTTATTTTGGGAGACTCTACCTTTTCAATTTAGATAGACCCTAAAGTACAATTGCAAACTCTAGCATGAAAGCACAGTGAACCCATCAATCCAAAATATGCTTCTACCAATATTTTCAAACTTTTTAAAACATTGTATATAAATTCTGAATTGTATTCAAAAAGGAGGAAAGGACCTCAGAATACAGCATGCATTTTAGACAACATGCTTAAAATAATTTAATCGTGGCTCAAAAAAACTCCAAACTCGCTCTTTATTTTTATTAAACTGCTATATTGTTTGGAGCATTTTCATTAAATAATAGAGATGTGCATTCGTTTTTGCCGAATTGGAAAATTGCAACGAAATTGTCCAATTCGGCATGTTTCGGGGAGCCCGAAAAAAATCAGGATTTTCCCATTTTTTCGCAAAAATTCGTTTTTCCGATTAGTGCGCACTAACGGGAGTCAGTGTGCGCTAACTCCCCATTAGTGCGCACTAACGGGAGTTAGTGCGCACTAACAAAAAGTAACAAAATCTAACGTTTTTTGTTAGTGCGCGCTAACGGGAGTTAGCGCGCACTAATGGGGAGTTAGCGCGCACTAACTAAAAATTGATTTTTCGCGAAAAAAAAGACCCGAACTGAAAAAAACCGACATTTTCCATGGCGGCCGAAAAACGAAGAACGACACGAACACAAAAAACGATGCACATCTCTATTAAATAATAGGTTTGTGCCCAGCACCACTTTCTTACCCAAATATATCTTTCTACCTCTCCTGTGCCTTGCATAAGAGCAAATTACTAGATTACTGATTACTCTTCTTCATAATAGTATAAACCTGTTCCAATCAAGCTGAATGTGACACATTCATAAATATATCTAAAATATTACAAAATGTTGAGTACTAATTTACTAAGATGTGTGTATAAGCTGAATCAACAATAATACACCTTTTCAATAATGGTACCAAAACAACCGACTTTTTCAAACAAAACTCCAAAATGAGTTTTTATGATTGTTCAACGAGTTCAGATTTTATGTAGTGATTTTCAGCTTGCCACATTGCCTCTTTTGCCTATAAAATGGCTAGTTAACAGGTTCCCTCCTCCTTCTTCCCTCTTTCCCTCAAAAAGGGCTGTTTTATAAGCCAAATCAGCTTCATCTCATCTTCACACACATCTAGGAATTGTAGTAAAATGCGTCCTTCAGTTAAGAACATAAGAAGGGCCTTACTGGGTCAGACCAAGGTCCATCAAGCTCAGCATTCAGTCTCCAACAGTGGCCAGTCCAGGTACCAAGTACTCGGCAGATCCCTAATAGTTGATCTACTTCTTATATCCCACTCCCAGGGATAGGTTCTGGCTTTCCCAGGCATACCTGGCTTAAAACTGTTTTTGGACTTTTACTTCAGGAAATTCTCTAGTCCTCATTTGAAAACCACACTATTAGTTGCCTTGACTACATCCTCCGGCAACAGATTCCATAGCTTGATTGTGAGCTGTATACAAAAAACAAAAAACTGCTTATAGTTTGTTTTAAATCTGCAGGATGCTAGCTTCATGGCATGTCCTCTAATGTGCTTTTTTTTTTTCATTACAGTACCGTCTCTCTTGGTAGTCTAGTGTCAGAGCAGAAATGTGCTCTCATATGGTTGTCTTTGCTCTACTAATCATCTTGGTAGACTAAAATATTATCTATTTCAACAGAAAGACAGGTTCAGGCTATCCAGTTTCTAATGTTGTCAGTAAATTTCTGGGCATCATATCTAAATTTATTTCTGATGAAAACCTCAGCAATTATTTTCTAGCTGGAATTCTGTATTTTGCCATATCTAATGCCAAATTCTTTTTTCTTAATTAAAATTTAGACCTAGATTGTTGCAATTTAAAAGAATCACAACAGATTTATTATTAATTCACAATTGCTTAAAGCAAACTTGCTAATGATTTTGTAGTGAAATCTTTAGCACACCTTTATTCAAACGGTACTCTCTCTTATACTTCTTCAATGGCAAAACTATTGAAAAGAAAGTCCTTAAATTTATTTCAATAAAGTTTTTGAATTGCCAGTTGATTCTGAATGTGGGGCATTTTGAAGGATCTGTATACAGATCTGCTGACTTTAGTAAAGCCTGTGCAATGGTTACCAGCTTGTGGGACATTTCTTTGCAACAAAACAATAATAAAAAATACTGCTGGCTGATCAGATATTTTTTCCCACAATTTTATAGCTCTGCATCAGGCACCTTACAGCAAACATCACCCCTTTAATGAGATCTCAGCTCCATTAGAAAGCAAGAGGCAGAATTCAGAAGTGCATTAACTAAGGCTCCCCATGGTAATGCTGCATGAAATTTTCTTTACAGCAACATTCCAATTCAGTCATAAATAGTCTTATTTTAGATCATACTGGCACTTGACCTTTGCAAACATAGACCCAAAAGGGAATGATAAAGGATATTTCATCGAATAAGATAAACCATTCTTTTCCTAACAAATTATACATAGAGATATCAAGGATTTCAAAATAATCTGAAACTTCATTTATTTTATTTTTTGCTATATTATTTTTCTTTCCAGGTGTTGCGTCCATCGGTCGCAGATGGCTGCAACCGCTCTGCCTTACCTCTTTTCTACCTTTTTCCTCCACCTTGGGCAAGATGGCTGCCTCCGGTGCCGAGTGCCAAAACCCTCAGCGTCTCCAACTCGTGCTCCTTCCCATGGCCTTCTAGGGAGCGCGTGTGCACACGTTGCCTACACCTATGTACACGTCATGGCGGGAACCTCGCGGTCATCCCCACTGCATGACGTCAGTACCTCCGGGTATTTAAGCCACCGCTACGATACCTACTGTGAGTTAGCAAGGACTTCGGTTTAGCTACTCTGACTGCACTAAGGTGCTCGCTTAGACGCCTCACTCCCCTCCGGGGAATCTCACTCCTGATAAAGCTCTAGGCACCTGGTCCTCGGGGGCATCTTGCTTCCAACTACCCTTCGGGGTTCTACTAACTTGACAACTGCTCCTCGGGGGTCTCCCTCTCTATTTCAGGATCTTCTGTACTATCAGGTACTCGCTCCTCGAGGTCCTACCAGTCCTACCAGTCCAATGCATCCTGCACCACGGACCTTTGGTCCCACCATCTTCATTGCCAGGAAGACACTTGCACTATGCTCCATTGAGTACCTCTATGATCCGGTTCTCCACGCCACCCACCAGGCTCAGCTTATCACGCACCGCGGGTTTCTATCTACCTTGAACATCTGGGTGAGACTTCATCATCTGAGACTGTCTGAATATATTGGCACATTGCCGGACTCCAGTGCCTTTCCTTCCTGCCTCATACCATCTATCTACAGCTTTACAATAAAGCTTTCCACCTACAAGTCCGCTCTCTGCGTTTAGCCTATTGCTGTGGTTCCCCACGGGGCCCCTCTCCATGGGAGGAGTCATCTCCACTGCGACTAAGGGTCCACACAATGCCACAAACACAACAGTAGGAATATTCAGTATTACATTTCAAATAATGTTTTAATACTATTGTCATATAACACGATGACATTAACATCACATTAACAGTTTTGAAATAATATTCATTCATTGGTCAGATTGTGAAATTAGCCGGATAAACCAAGTTACCAGGCTAACTTTGGATGGATGTTCTGTGATATAGACTCACTAACTCATGTAGCTGAATATCTTAAAGATAACTGGATAAGCTTATCCAGCTATGTTTACAACTGCACTGTGGCACAAACAGAGTTAGCTGGATACATTATCTGCTAAACTTTGAATATCAAAGTTATCCAGATAACTTATCCAGCTAACCTAACTCCACTCAGAAATCCCCCCAGAATGCCTCTATGCTATCCTGCTAAATTTTAGCTGGATAATGAGATATCCGGTTAAACTTTAACAAGGTAAGGGCCGGATTTTAAAAGGGTTACGCACATAAGGCACGTGCGTATGTTACGGCTGTGGCTGCTGTGCTACCGCCTCACCACCAGGGGTCCCTCTAGTGCTGGCTCTCCTGACAGGCCCAGTCCATCTCCTATGTCCACTCTATGCTCTGGGTGTGCCCTTATAACCCTGCCTGACAGTTGCCTCGGTGCTTCGGCATCGAGCTCACCTGGGCTCCCTGCTCTAGCCTGCCTTGCGTGGCCTTCGGGCCTTTCCTTGCCTTGCGCGGCCTTCGGGCTTATCCTTGCCTTGCCTTGCTCCGCTTATGGTGTGTGGCCTACGGGCCTTCTGGGTGTGTGTGGCCTACGGGCCTTCTGACCTGCCTTGCTCCGCTTATGGTGTGTGGCCTACGGGCCTTCTGGGTGTGTGTGGCCTACGGGCCTTCTGACCTGCCTTGCTCCGCTTTTGGTGTGTGGCCTACGGGCCTTCTGGGTGTGTGTGGCCTACGGGCCTTCTGACCTGCCTTGCTCCGCTTATGGTGTGTGGCCTACGGGCCTTCTGGGTGTGTGTGGCCTACGGGCCTTCTGACCTGCCTTGCTCCGCTTATGGTGTGTGGCCTATGGGCCTTCTGTGTGTGTGTGGCCTACGGGCCTTCTGACTTGCCTTGCTCCGCTTATGGTGTGTGGCCTACAGGCCTTCTGACCTGCCTTGCTCCGCTTATGGTGTGTGGCCTACGGGCCTTCTGTGTGTGTGTGGCCTACGGGCCTTCTGACCTGTCTTGCTCCGCTTATGGTGTGTGGCCTACGGGCCTTCTGTGTGTGTGTGGCCTACGGGCCTTCTGACCTGTCTTGCTCCGCTTATGGTGTGTGGCCTACGGGCCTTCTGTGTGTGTGTGGCCTACGGGCCTTCTGACCTGCCTTGTTCCGCTTATGGTGTGTGGCCTACGGGCCTTCTGGGTGTGTGTGGCCTACGGGCCTTCTGACCTGCCTTGCTCCGCTTTTGGTGTGTGGCCTACGGGCCTTCTGGGTGTGTGTGGCCTACGGGCCTTCTGACCTGCCTTGCTCCGCTTATGGTGTGTGGCCTACGGGCCTTCTGGGTGTGTGTGGCCTACGGGCCTTCTGACCTGCCTTGCTCCGCTTATGGTGTGTGGCCTATGGGCCTTCTGTGTGTGTGTGGCCTACGGGCCTTCTGACCTGCCTTGCTCCGCTTATGGTGTGTGGCCTACGGGCCTTCTGACCTGCCTTGCTCCGCTTATGGTGTGTGGCCTACGGGCCTTCTGTGTGTGTGTGGCCTACGGGCCTTCTGACCTGTCTTGCTCCGCTTATGGTGTGTGGCCTACGGGCCTTCTGTGTGTGTGTGGCCTACGGGCCTTCTGACCTGTCTTGCTCCGCTTATGGTGTGTGGCCTACGGGCCTTCTGTGTGTGTGTGGCCTACGGGCCTTCTGACCTGCCTTGCTCCGCTTATGGTGTGTGGCCTACGGGCCTTCTGTGTGTGTGTGGCCTACGGGCCTTCTGACCTGCCTTGCCCCGCTATTGGTGTGTGGCCTACGGGCCTTCTGTGTGTGTGTGTGTGGCCTACGGGCCTTCTGACCTGCCTTGCCCTGCTTACTGTGCCCTGACCCAGCCTGGACCCAGACACTGCTGACTGCCGCCTGCCCTGACCCAGCCTGTACTTAGACACTGCTACTTGCCGCCTGCCCTGACCCAGCCTGAACCCAGACTCTGATACTTGCTGCCTGCCCTGACCCAGCCTGGAACCTGACACTGTTTCTAGCTTCCTGTCTCTCTCCACCTGGAGCCACCCTGCTGGGTGGTGTTCACGACTCCTGACCGGAGCCCAAGCGTAACAGCGTAAACCTTTTAAAACCCCCCTGCACACACCGAGCCTATTTTGCATAGGCTCGGTGGCGTGCGCAAGCCCCGGGACATGCGTAAGTCCCGGGGCTTGCCTGGGGGGGCGTGTTGGGAGTGACGCGACGTTTTCAGGGCGTGCTTCCGGCTCGGGGGTGTTTCGGGGCGTGGCTGAGTTCCCTGACACAGCGGCCTGTGTCGGGGCCTGCCGCGCCGGTGCGCGTAAATTACTACTGCCCAGAGGCAGTAGTAACTTTTAAGATAAAGGTAGGGAGGGGGTTTAGATAGAGCCGGGGGGGTGGGTTAGGTAGGGGAAGGTGAATGGAAGGTGAATGGAAAGTTCCCTCCGAGGTCGCTCCGATTTCGGAGCGGCCTCGGAGGGAACGGGCAGCGCGCACCGGGCTCGGCGCACGCAAGGTGTACAAATGTTCACCCCGTTGCGCGCACCAACCCCAGATTTTATAAGATATGCGCGGCTAAGCGCTTATCTTATAAAGTCCCGCGTACTTTTGTTCACACCTGCTGTGCGAACAAAAGTACACGCATGCATAGATTTGTAAAATCTACCTCTAAGTGTCCAAAATATTTAAATGTCAGTATTTTAGCCAGATAACTCATTTTTATACGACATTTTTATATGACAATGTTCTCTCACCCTAGCTTGATGAACTCTATAACAGGGTACCATCAAGAAAGGCAAAACAAATAAATAGTAGAAATCTCATCTTTGTGAGACTTTTCTCACTCCAAATGATGTCCAATTTTCACTGAGGTGTACTGTGCAGTTCATACATCTCACTCTGCATGTAAAACTGGCCCCTAAACCCTAAACCACTGCCAACACCTCACCTCGAGCTATTACATGGCCCTCTTTTAGTCATATAAATAGTTGAATACCGTAAAGGCCTCCCCAGAGGTTCTCTCTCTACACTCCACTTGACTCCACGTCTTTCCTCTCCTCCCCCTCTCCCTCTCACCCTCCCTCCCCAAGGCCAGAAATGGCCAAAATGCAATTTGCAAAATTTATCATAAATTGTGTTATGGCCGTTTCAGGTATATTGCACAGCTTAGTGCCAGGAAAATAGGTATAGTTATTTCCGGCATTAAAACCGCACAATAGCATGTGTTATGCTATCGCAAAGTGTGATATTGTCCCTCATTTTAATTAATCCTGCCCAAACCCCTCTCCAATCCCACTCCTTCTAAAAATTTGCATTCACACCCTGCAATAATATGATTATTGCATGCATTAACACCATAACACATTTTATTGAATGACCCTATCTATGAGCAATAGTGAGCAGTTTATAACAGGACTACAGTAATCTAAATTTCAAAAGCTACATAAACAACTAAGCAATCTGTTTATTACTGACGTCAAAGCTACCACATGCCAGCTTGACCATGCCCTTCCTGGATAATCAAGCAAACCAAATCAGGTCTTCTAGGCTGTCTCCAACCTATTGTCAACCTTTCATTGGCAGAAAACCGTCTATATAATTGCTTAGAAAGACAGAAAGGCAATTTTGAAACTTACACAAGAAACCCACCTCAGATCCTACCAATCTGAGCAGCTAAACCCTGCTTCTAAATTTCTGTGCCTAGGCAAAATCATAGAAAAGGTGATACTACTACAATTATCAGAGTTACTGCAAATCTTATACAACCTAAACCCATTCCAGTCTGGCTTCAGTTCTTACCATAGCATGAAAACTATGTTGATTAGCATTATAAATGAACAGCATTGCTATTTAGAGTGCAAGGAAACAGTCCTGCTGATGTTCCTTGATCTTTCAGGAGCATCTCCACAGTAGGCAATGACATCCTAATTGACTACCTAAAAGACCTAGATTTAGCACATCCAGAGCTAGCATATTTTACATCCTTTCTTTATAACTATACGCAAAATGTATCACATCGTATAGCTCCATTACAGCCTTACCCCCACTCTTGTGGAGTACCACAAGGCTGTATCCTAGGGGTAGGTCACATGAATCCTAGAGTGTCTCCACCAGGTCTGGCTTTCAGGATATCCACAATGAATATGCATGTGGTATATTTGCATGTACTGCCTCCATTGTATACGAATATATCTCATGGATACCTGGTAGAGGAACTCCAGGACCAGAGATGCCTACCCCTGGTCTATTCTATCCCCTTTAATACTTAGGGCCTTATTTTCCAATAACGCATTAGGGGGCGTTACCAATGCAAATGAGGCTTCTTTCGTGCAGTGGGGAAACATCGTGTGCGGCGATGTTTTCGCCATTCGCGAAAACATTAGTGCCGCACGCGATGTTTTCCCACTGCACGATGATTCTTTCAGTGTTTTATCGCGGTGCACGATATTTGCCACTTTTTGGAGAGAGAGAGAGAGAGAGAGAGAGAGAGAGAGAGAGAGAGAGAGGCCTATGCCCTACATAGGTATTTGAATCCCTATGGGAGGGCTACCTACTAACTCGGGGTGGGGATTAGGTATGAGCGTCGGGGGTTGGGGGCCACTTTCGCATTCCACATGAGACCTACGGACAGAACAGTGGTCTCTAGTGCAGATTTGCTGGCCGTCGGAGTGAGGACGCTCACTCCAAGCGGAGATTTGGCCAACGTTCTCTCCACCTAGCATGTTGTTGCCCAGGTAGAGTGTCCATCAAGCTAGGTAGAGAGAACATTGCCCAAACCACTTCTTGGAGTGAGCGTCCTCACTCCGACGGCCAGCAAATCTGCACTAGAGACCACTGCTTTGAAAATGAGGCCCTTACATTCCAACCTCTTGGAAAATTCATTGGAGACCACCAGATTACTTACTACTCCTATGCCGATTACATCCAGCTGCTGATCCTGCTCGACACAAACCGATGTAAGATAATCACCAAACACAACTGCCTGGGAAACATTACAGTTGACTATGCTAAATAAAACTAAGCTTATCCCTGTAAAAGACAATTTTTTTGGATTGGAAGAAAAATTTCAACAACCCTCAGCCAAAACCAATATCTTTGATTCTATTGATAATAGTTTCTTTAAAAAAATTGCTCAACACTTCAGATCCAAAGTTATCAACATATCCGATGAATTTTCTTATTTACCTATTTCCTAACACAATTTTCCCATATCTCGAGTTCCAAGTCTACTTTTGTTAACATTGATTCATCTACCATTCTCTGGATCCTGTAAAGTCAAAGATTTTACATAGCCCTATCAAACTGTGCTCTGGTCATCTTTTGCAGGCTGCTCATGATTACATTTCATTTTCCATCTACAGTTATACATTTTCCTTTTGATATCCATTCCCCCTTTTTGATCTGATTGACAGCTTACTATTTTTGCACCCTTTTTACCTTTAAAAATGGTGCCTCTGGTCAGTGGCATGGCGATTTCTCTGGCAGAATGACCAGTTTATGAAAGTGACAAAGATTTGACAGGTTGCTCTGAACAGACAAATAATGGAGTTGTAGTGCAAATAACAATTTTGGGCACTTCAAGTTGAGCCATACGATTTTTAATCTTATATGTTTTTGACATGCTCCTCCAGAAAATGGTATTCTTAACATGGAGAATTAGGACAAGTATATACTCCTGAGGAAGGATGCCTGTTCTGAAACATTAGTATCAGGTGGAAGCTTAGATTGTATATAAGAAGACACAAATTGTTTTGTGCTGCTGTACTCCAAGAAGCTGTTTCTTTGCTTGAACAGTTCAACAAGCTTAAGATAAGTTTGGCTTGTGTTCTACTATATTATTTTATATGCAAAGAAAACATGCTTTAAAAAAATGAATGATGGCCTCACAATACGGACACGTAGACACTTGATACTGACCAATGATTAATACTTAGTAGAGATGTGTATCGTGTGATCGATCGTCTTAACGATCAATTTCGGCTGGGGGGGGAGGCAATATGGCCATATGGCCGGCGTCATTTTGCAAAGCAAAGCAAAGCAAAATGACGCCGGCCATATGGCCATATTGCCGTACAGCAAAATGGCGCCGGCCGTACGGCAACACGATTCGAGTGCAGGAGGTCGTTCCTGGACCCCCGCTGCACTTTTGGCAAGTCTTGTGGGGGTCAGGAGGCCCCCCCCCAAGCTGGCCAAAAGTCCCTGGGGGTCCAGCGGGGGTCCGGGAGCGATCTTCTACGCTCATGATGTCGGGGAACAGGAACCAAAATGGCATCGGCGCTACCTTTGCCCTGTCATATGACAGGGCAAAGGTAGCACCGGCGCCATTTTCTATCAACGCACCCGACGCCCGAGAGTGGAAGATCACAACGGGACCCCCGCACTGGACCCCAGGTAATTTAAGACATTTTGGGGGGGTTCAGGAGGGTGGGGATTTATTTTAAAGGGTCGGGGTGGGTTTTAGGGATGTTTTAGTTTGCCGGTTTCCCGCCCTCCCTTTCCCCTCCCCTTCCCCCGATTTACGATTTTTGACGATAAATTGGGGAAATTCCTATTAAATATCGCCTCTAACGATTTTTGATGATTTAAAATATATCGGACGATATTTTAAATCGTCAAAAAACGATTCACATCCCTAATACTTAGCACACTAAAGGTTTTCAGAAAACCCAAATTCTTTGTGTCTGACCTGTTCCATATGATGTTCATAAGTATTTAGATATGTGAGTCTTAAACTTTTCCCATCTATTTTGTCTTAAGTGAGATTTTTAGCATTGCGTTGTTCCTTTTTGTGTCCCCACCATCAGCAGGCAGAGCTGTCTGATGCAGAGGCCCAACTGAAACTTCACCAATACTAGCCCATGTTCCCCCTTAGGTTGATTCCTTGGGTGTTGAGGCCTGCTGGTCTTAGGTGTGGGCCTTTGTGGAGGTGAAGATCCATTACATGGAAGATGTTGCAGGCCAGCATGAAACGAGGCATAATCAGAAATGAGTGGTGGTCAGAGCAGGTGGCATGTGGACAAGGAGATCATGTACAGGCTGAGGTCAAGGCAGTTAGAGTTCACTCAGAGTCATGGTTCAGGCAGTGGTCAGTGGTAGCAGATTTCAGTCTGAAACAGTAAACGGGCAGTGGTAAGAGGAAGGTGGAGGTCAAACAGTGTCAAACCAGAAGTCCAATCTGAAGTCAAAGCCAGAAGACTGATCCAAGTTCAAGCCAGGAGTCCAATCTGAGAAGACAAGGAACAAAGTAGAAAACAAGAAGAACAAGAGATAACTGGAGGGGGAACTAAACCCTGAACACAAATTAGGAGAAGACTGATCATGAAGACTCAACACAAACCAGACTGCCAAAAGAACCAGGAACAGGACACAGGAACTCAAGAATACACAGTAGGAGTCAGGAAAGAGGAATCAGGAACGCAGAGGTAAAGCATTACTCCAATGGAGTCAACCTATTGCCGAGGCAAGGAGCAAGTGCAGCACTGGCTTTTAAGAGTCCCCTGGTGGTGATGTCATCAATGGGTGCTGCTTGCCTATTTCCACCACTGGCCCTTTGAGAACTGCAAAGTTGGGCACACGCTCGCTTAGAGAGGGCCCAGTCCAACCTCGGCATTCGAGGCCATCTGAGTGCAACAGCTAGCTGCAGGTAAGGATGAGACATCATCGGCAGAGACTTGAAGCCTGAAGTAAGAGCAGCAGTCTATGGGCCAGCCCTGCATGCAGCAGACAGCATAAATGAGGTCTCATTAGCTTGCTTTCTCTGATTTACTGTTTCTCTCTGAGTTTTACTTCTAAAATAACCTCCAAATTGAAAAGAAAGATCATATTTTTTTTGTCCAGGACCCTCTCGTTTTTGTCCAGGACCCTCCATGGAAGATTTGCGGAGAACTGAAGAGCACAATGAGCCATGTTTGCCTGCGGAACAGGTGTCTTTGTCCCCCGAACAACTTTTCCCTCCAGAACAGAGAGGTGATTCATCCGATGGCCTAGCAGTGCACAATGATGATGTGGATGTTATTGCTGCTTTTGGAGGGGGGTCCACAGCTAGTTTGAGATCCTCCATGTAGAGCTCTCCTATTGTCTCAGAAGAGGCGGCAAGGGACATGTAATTGTTTCTCCATTCTCCTCCTTGGTTGATGTGGGGAGAGTTGAGCTGGTAGAGGAGTGAGCCCTGCTGACCACATCCTGGGAAGAAAGAAACATTGCTGGTGGTGAATTCTTTTTGATTCTATCTCATCCAGACACAGTGACACTTGAATCCATTTTGGATTTGGTAGTTGGATTCAGGAAATCTTTAAATATGCTTAATTCCAGAATTGATCATCTTCCTCAAGGCTCTCAGCCAAAAGCTTCAGAATTCCATGAGCAGTTAACTGTGGTTCACTCCAAGGTTTCAGACCTTGAGAACTCTATTAAAGATTTGCAAGCTTTCAATGTTACAACTGTGAAACATCGAACAATCTTTCTAGACTTCTTGAATATCTAGAGAATAATATGAGGCATCTCCATCTTTGATTTTGAGTTTCCCCAAGGTTTTTTCAAGTAACCCTGGGTTTTGCACCTGACCAGTTACCTTCTGTGAACACTTGTTTCTTTCTTCCTAAGAAGAATTCTGGTTCTTTCTTGAAGGTGGATATTGAAGCCTTAAATTTGACTAACTTCTTGGACATTTCCACAGAGGAAATAATTGATCAGTGTACTCTTGTGGTATCTTTTATCTCTTCTTTGATTTAAGCAAAGTGATGCAAAATTACTTTAGAACATTTTTCTGTTCAGTTTCATGGTCAATCTGTAAAAATATTTCCTGATCTTGCACAAGATACCCAATGTAGAAGAAAGGGTTTTCTGAGTTTTAGACAGGGAACCACTTCCTTGGGTTTTTCTTTTGTTTTGAGGTATCCCTGTAAATGTATTATTAAACATGGTAATGAATGTTTCATTTTTTTCCTACCTGAGCATGTGACCTTTTTTGGGAGTCGCGAAGGCCAATAGCCTCCTTCTCTAGAGTTCACTAATTCTTAATGGGTAATTATAAATTTCTGCTAGCTAAAATTCTATGTTAATGCCATTTCCTGTGAGTTTTCTTATTTCTCCCTTTAAATATTCATTGCTTCTTTTCATAATTTGTACTGCCTGGGTTTGGAAGAAGACAATTTATATCTTGTAATTTCTACTTTGTTTCTTTGTGTTATGCACATGATTGTATTTTATGTATTGTGATTCCATATGTTTCTGTGACAAAAGAGTATCTTGTTCTTTGTAGCATTGAAAATTAATAAATAAAAAATATATGTATAAAAAAAGAACCTTTGTAAGGTCAATCCCAACCCAATGAAACTCTCTATATTCTAACATTAAACTAGCTACAAATCTCCATATGTTCAGGAAACTCTTGAAGACCTGGCTGTTTGAAGCAGCTTATAGTCTTCACCATAATCAACTTGATTATGCCTCCTTTGCCATAATCTACAGTGTCTGATTGGTCTTCATCTGACCAGTAAGTCACCCTGTCATTAATGTCTGTATATTATAATGGTAATGCCTTATAGGGATGTGCAATCGTTTTTCCCAAATTAGGCAATTTCAATGAAATTGCCTAATTCGGAATAGTTCGGGAGAACTAAAAAACAATTTAATTTTTCCGAAATTTCGGAAAAAGTTCATTTTCAGGTTAGTGCGCTCTAACTCCCGATAGTGTGCACTAACATGGCAGAGTTAGTGTGCACTAATGGGGGGAGTTAGCGTGCACTAACCCGAAAACCGGGGGCCCCCTAAAAAAAAAACCCCTGAACCGTGGGAAAAATGAAATTCCCGTGAGGGGGGGGGGGGGCTGAAACGAAGCCCAACACGATAAAGCAACCTGAAGCACATCTCTAATGCCTTATTATAGTTTTGAAATTGACTGGTCCCTCTGCTTCTAATTTATATGTATTGTAACTGCAAGAAATCAAAACCTTTTGCAATATGCGTTTCTTCCAGTACTATATGGCTTTATCTTTCAGTCTGTAACATCTGTATTTGCAGTCTGTAATGCCTTGCTGTACAATTGAAATTGTATGATATTCTTAACCTAATTGTAATTCTATATATTGTAACTGCCACAACTTCAAAACCTTTTGTAACATGTTTTTAACTCTTTGGGTGGAAAAGTGTGATGTAAGTAAATTATATTCATAGTAAAATTCTGTGAAAAAAATGAGATGGTGTCAACCTGAGCAGATGCATATGGGTGATATCGTGTGACTTTTTCCTTCAAATTTTCCCATACAGGGAGAAAAAGGAAAGTAAGATTTGGGTTTAGTCAGTGTTAACTTGGTCTGTCTCTGGGGGCCCTTTGCAATTGTAAAAACACCCAAGTGGGATAGGGTCTAATCCAGGAGGGAGCCAGAAAAATGTGGGATGGCATCCTCTCCAAGTTTAAATATTTCTTTTACTTTGAGGCACATGGTCCCACCCCACTGGCCTATGAGTTCCTGTGAATTGTAGAGCATGTGGTTGGGTCCCCAGGTCATGCTGATGCTGGGGCTGCTAGGGGTGTGCATTCGGATTGACCGCATTAGTAAAACGCAACTCATATTTTTTTTTTACTTAAAAAATTGATTCGACAAAAACGATCGGATTTCCCACATATCGAACATAGATATGTTCGATATGTGGGAAATCGCGATTGTTGAGCCAAAATAAAAATTTAAACCCCCTCACCCTCCTTAATCCCCCCCCCAGACTTACCACAACTCCCTGGTGATCGAGCGAGGAGTGAGGACGCCATTTCTGCAATCCTTGGCGAGAAGCATGTGACGTCGGCGGCACGTCGAGTGACGCCGGCGTCACGTGATTCCCGGCTCGTTCGCGCCGGACGGCTCGTTCGGCCCAAAAAGAACTTTTGGCCAGCTTGGGGGGGTCAGGAGGCCCCCCCAAGCTGGCCAAAAGTTCTTTTTGGGCCGAACGAGCCGTCCGGCGCAAACGAGCCGGGAATCACGTGGCGCCGCGTCACTCAGACGCGACGTCACGTGATTCCCGGCAAGTCAGGAGGCCCCCCCCAAGCTGGCCAAAAGTTCTTTTTGGGCCGAACGAGCCGTCCGGCGCGAACGAGCCGGGAATCACGTGACGCCGCGTCACTCGACGTGCCACCGACGTCACATGCTTCTCGCCAAGGATTGCAGAAATGACGTCCTCACTCCTCGCTCGATCACCAGGGAGTTGTGGTAAGTCTGGGGGGGGATTAAGGAGGGTGAGGGGGGTTTAAATTTTTTTTTTGCACATATGTACATATACCCAACTCATTGGATTTTTTTTATGTCCATATTGGCCGCAAGTGGGACCCCCTTTCGGACATAAAAAATATGAACATAAAATTTTGCTCTGCACATCCCTAGGGGCTGCCACAGATGGAATGCCACTTCTGGGGAGTCCGACAGAGATGAGGCCTGGGAGTCTGGATTTTTCTCCCTCAATATGCTCAGTAAAGGCACAGCTGTACCAGGGCATTGGTAATGAGAATGTGATGTTGAAGGCAATCATTTGGCATGCTCTCAAAGTTTCAAAACAGGTTCCATCATGTCCTTCAAGCACTGGGAAGAGGGATGTGCATTTGTTTGAGACAAAATTGTAAAATGGTACAAATGAATCTGTTTTTGTCTCATTTCTAATGAACCAAAAATTTGTAATAAATGATAAATTTTAGCAGCATTTCATTTTCAGGAAATAATGCACATTGATAGCAAAGAAGACCAACATTAGCATATAACGCATCCTATCTGCAACAGTGCACACCATTAGCAAATAGTGCACATAATTTTCAAATAGGGTGCACAATTAGCAAAATAATGGCCACTATTTGCATACAGGGTACATTATTTGCTAACAGTGCACCATATTTGCTAATAGCATGCACTATGAACCCCACACAACTCCACCCCACATACTTGATTAGCACACTCCTTTCTTCACCGCCTACATGTAGCACATCCGAGCTAAGCCCCCAAAACAGTTGCTCCTCCCTACCCCACTCCCTGATACTCCACATAATTTTAAGTTGCCAAGTGTTTGTTAGTTGTTCTTTAAAAAAGAATAAGATACTCCCATCTCATCATCTCATGTGTTCTGTATATATCAAACGAGATTGCCAAATTGTTAACTAAGTTACTCTGTTACTATGTAAAGAATAATAAGACACCATTGTCATATTATTTCATGAGTTGTTCTGTAAACCGATGTCATATGCCATATCGAATGTCGGTATATAAAAGCAAACAAACAAACAAACAAATAAATAAATAAATATGTACAAAAAAGGTCATACTATTAGCAAATAGTGAAACTTATGTGCAAATAATGCACACTATTTCCCAAACACAAGAAAAAAAACTAAATTAAAAAATAAACAAAATCTCAGAAAAATGAAAAATGAAATAAAAATGAAAAAATTAGTGTGTGCATCCCTTTCAAGTAGTCCACAATTGGTTAAGGCAGTGTCTTTGAAGAACCTTGTTCAATCTCTGGCATAAGTGGAAGGGATTCTGGTTGAATGTGCATGGATACAGTTACCTCGTTTGTTGATCAGGAGAGCAAACTGTAGCAGTGCACCTTTCATATAAGTTTGCTTTCATCATAGATTTCCTCGCTTCAGGTTTCCAAGGCTGTGTTAGTTAAGAATTCATTTATATTTGAATTTTGTTGAACTTTTATCTACTATTTATGCCTCTTCCTATCTATTCTAGCATCTCTCTGGCTCTGATTATTGCCTTAAGCCACTCTTTTGCTTCCTTGAAATCATCAGATATAATCACCTCTGGATCTTGCCCCTTTTCTGTGAATGAATACCAGTATCACACCATACAGCATATTCCACTTCAGATTTCTGTACCCAAAATCCATAGCTCTGCCATTTGTAATATTGAAACTTAGCTTCCAAGTAGCCAACCGCTCCCTATGTTTTCTTAAATCACTTTTTAATATATCTTCTCCCAAATGCATATCTATTCTGCTGCAGATCTTAGAGTAATTTAAAAGAGACAAAAGTTTCTTCCAAATCACTCACAAATATGCAGAACAAAACTGACCCAGAATTGATTCCTGGGGTAAACTTCATTTACTTCCATGCTTTGCCATTTATTCCACAAGTAGTTACTAGGGGTGTGCATTCGGATTGACCGCATTAGTGAAACGCAACTCATTTTTTTTTTTTTACTTAAAAAATTGATTCGACATAAACGATCGGATTTCCCACATATCGAACATAGATATGTTCGATATGTGGGAAATCGCGATTGTTGAGCCAAAATAAAAATATAAACCCCCTCACCCTCCTTAATCCCCCCCCCCCCCGACTTACCACAACTCCCTGGTGATGGAGCGGAGTGAGGACGCCATTTCTGCAATCCTTGGCGAGAAGCATGTGACGTCGGCGGCACGTCGAGTGACGCCGGCGTCACGTGATTCCCGGCTCGTTCGCGCCGGACGGCTCGTTCGGCCCAAAAAGAACTTTTGGCCAGCTTGGGGGGGTCAGGAGGCCCCCCCAAGCTGGCCAAAAGTTATTTTTGGGCCGAACGAGCCGTCCGGCGCGAACGAGCCGGGAATCACGTGGCGCCGCGTCACTCAGACGCGGCGTCACGTGATTCCCGGCAAGTTCGCGCCGGACGGCTCGTTCGGCCCAAAAATAACTTTTGGCCAGCTTGGGGGGGTCAGGAGGCCCCCCCAAGCTGGCCAAAAGTTATTTTTGGGCCGAACGAGCCGTCCGGCGCGAACGAGCCGGGAATCACGTGACGCCGCATCACTCGACGTGCCGCCGACGTCACATGCTTCTCGCCAAGGATTGCAGAAATGACGTCCTCACTCCTCGCTCGATCACCAGGGAGTTGTGGTAAGTCTGGGGGGGGGGATTAAGGAGGGTGAGGGGGTTTAAATTTTTTTTTTGCACATATGTACATATACCCAACTCATTGGATTTTTTTTATGTCCATATTGGCCGCAAGTGGGACCCCCTTTCGGACATAAAAAATATGAACATAAAATTTTGCTCTGCACATCCCTAGTAGTTACCAATGCAGTGCACCACCTAAGATCACAACCTTAGAATATTCAGTCTATTTATTCACTTCCTATGTGAGATAGTATCAAATGATTAGCTGAAATCCAAGTATACCACACCTGCCCCTGAGAAATGTTTATTCTGTGAAATGTGGGGAGTAGAAGGAAATAAACAAGATAGAGGGATTTATGGAGTAGAAGGAAATAGAGGGATTTGCTGATTGGACCATTCTGCCTGTCAATCATTCTGCAGATCAGCCGGAATACATAATAATGCAGGAAAACCTTTAAAGCAGTTTTAATTTTAAAACAGCAATGACTTGCTTCTACTGTTTCCTCAACTCCTGAGTTGGTTTTTTTTTTTTTATTACTGCTGTGCTATGAATACTAATTTTAAATTGAAGCTGTAGCTATAAAAGTTGATTTGACATGTTCATTAGTATAAATGTGATTCTCACATTTACACCATTAGTAAAGCAGGAAGCAGTAAGAATAATATTTAAATGCCATCTGGCAGTAAATCTGGACATATAGCTGCCAAGCTTTCTCTTATAAAAGTGAATCTGAGAAAGGATTGTCCCATCACATTCCTGATAATATGGTCCAGAGAGGACAACTTTCAAACAACTCTGCATGGCCCCATTTACTTAAATTTCGAACCACATGGTTTTGCTATACATCTGCACAGCTTCTAAAAACCCGTATTTATAGCCCCAAAAGTGTGCACATTCATTTTAGATTCATATGGTGAAATGTTCATATATACCAGGAAACTTGCATGTGCCAATGTTTATATGTGCACGCACACACACTTCCTTTTTTACCAGGACAGGTTCATTGCAAGATTGCCTCCCGCCCCCTGCTGGTAAGGTAGCAAAACTTCACCAGTAGGGATGTAACCAGGAAGGCATCGCTGAAGCTGGGTCAAAATTGTAATTTCCCTCAAATGCTTGCCATCCTTACATCAATTATATGAAACTGGTTGCCCCAAAATGGTTTGATTCTCATTTCTGAGAAAACATCTATTTTATGGTTGGGAAAGGATAATTCTCCTAAAAAATTGATGGGTGCCACTATTGGTATCTTTACTTTGGAGATGAAAGAGGAAGCTCGTAATTAAGGGGGGGATGATTGATTCCCATCTTTCTTTGAAATCAGAGATTAAAAAAATTGGAAAGCTTACTTTTTATAAGTTACATATGTTAAGACCGCTTAGGGGTGCGCAACATGTGGCGCCTGATCGCATCTCTCAGTTATCATTCAGAGAAGGAGGCCGTGATCCTTAGTTTAGACGCTGAAAAGGCATTTGACTCTCCTTCGTGGGAGTATTTGTTTTGGGCGCTGCGCCAGTATGGGATCTCGGGGGCTTTTCTGCAGTGGCTAGAATTGTATAGTAATCCCAGCATGAGCATTCTGGTGAATGGAACCCCGACTCCCTCATTCGCTTTGCACTGTGGAGTTCGGCAGGGCTGTCCTCTTTCCCCACTGCTCTTTATCATGGCGCTAGAACCCCTAGCTATCCAATTCAGAGGAGATCGTAGGGTGTGCGGTATAAGTGTTAACAATCATCCCCTCAAGTTAGCAATGTTTGCCGACGATATTTTATTATTTGTTGGCAAACCCCGTACTAGCATGCCTGTAATTGTTGAATTGTTTAAATAATTTCAGGGGGTGGTGGGCCTAAAAATTAACTTTGCAAAGTCAGAGGCTTTGGCTTTGGAGCCCCGGCTGCAACTCTCCTGGAATGGTCCCTTTCCTTTTCCGTGGGCCTCAGGAAAGCTAAAATATCTTGGCGTAATGGATTCCTAGGAATTTGAACACCTTATTTGATCTTAGTCCATGCCTTTTTGGACAAAATACAGAACCAATTGGACAATTGGGGCCCTTTACCATTATCGATGTTTGGGCGCTGTGCATTAGTCAAAATGGTGATAGCCCCCAAAGTACTCTACGTTTTGCATATGATTCCTTGTTGGTTAAAGGTGGCGGACCTTAAGAGCATATATGCCGCTATTCAAAAGCTTTTGTGGAAAGGAAGGAGGGCGCGCCTCACGTATGCAATGCTTGCATGGTCCAGGGAGGGGGGGGGGGTATGGGATGCCGGACTTCTGGCTATACAATCCTGCGTGTCAGCTATGCTTTGTGGGAGAGTGGCTTACCGACACTTATCAATATTGTGAACCAGGTCTTTTAAACCAAATGACTGCTCCCTTGTCCCCACTGAGTATTGTTCAAACAAGCGAGAGTGCGTGCCGAGCGCTGACTTATCCCAGACTACTGTTCAACCCTTGTATTCGCGCCTGGCAATGGCTACGCTTGCGGGGGGATAGGCCTGAGCTAGTCTCAATGCTGATGCCACTGTTGGGAAATGCGAGTTTTATACCGGGACGAGATTGCAGTGCCTTGTATCAATTGTGGGCTCGCAAAGGTGTTGTCTATGCTTGTCATTTTTATGACCATGATGCTCATGTAATGTTGGATTATATTACTTTATGTGCTACTTATCAGTTACCTAACAAACATTTTTTTGCATACTTGCAAGCAAGGCACTACTTGCTATCTCTGCAATGGACATCGGAGACATGGGCGGCGGAGTCAGCATTTGCTACTAAAGTGTTTGGCACAGCTCTCCTAGAGAATACTATATCAGGATGGGTCACTTTCAGCTGGGCTCTGCAGGTGGAGGATCGACTGGACCGTTTGGCAACCAAATGGTCTAATGAGCTCGCCTTGCCAATTACCCCTCAGTATATGCAGCAATGTTTTAAAGCATTACATAGACAACTCACGGACGTTGGGCTTCGTGAAGTCCAGTTCAAAGTCCTGCATCGCATTTACTGTACTGATGTGCGTTGTTCCAAATGAGTTGCACAGATTCCCCTCTTTGCATAAAATGCAGAACAGAAGAAGGCACACTTGTGCACCGGCTTTTTCGTTGCTCCATGCTGACTACTTTTTGGGGATCCGTGTCAGAGGTCATCCTAAAAAGCACAGCTGTCTCGGTGTCCGCATCTGGACAATGTTTGTTGTCTAGTCCACAGGCCTGTTCTGCTGAGGTCTGTCGCTCGAACAGGTAATTTTTAGTTTACATTGGAGAGATCATATTAGCCCTTACTTGATGAAACTTCATCAGTTGCCAATGTTTCAAAGCATACAATTTAAGCTATTAGCTAAAACACATAAAACTATTTATAATATTTGTTGTTGTTTGGCAGACAAAATGAATAGGCATGTGCCTACTCGATCACTGTGTTTGTTGACTCAGCAGTTACTTTATGAACCATCTGTTAGTCAGTGAGTTCCATCTTCAAGCAACAAGGCAGAAGGCATTTTCAATTGCAGCTCCATTGTTGTGGAATACTAGGGGTGTGCATTCGGATTGACCGCATTAGTGAAACGCAACTCATTTTTTTTTTTTACTTAAAAAATTGATTCGACATAAACGATCGGATTTCCCACATATCGAACATAGATATGTTCGATATGTGGGAAATCGCGATTGTTGAGCCAAAATAAAAATATAAACCCCCTCACCCTCCTTAATCCCACCCCCCCAGACTTACCACAACTCCCTGGTGATCGAGCGAGGAGTGAGGACGTCATTTCTGCAATCCTTGGCGAGAAGCATGTGACGTCGGTGGCACGTCGAGTGACGCGGCGTCACGTGATTCCCGGCGAGTTCGCGCCGGACGGCTCGTTCGGCCCAAAAAGAACTTTTGGCCAGCTTGGGGGGGACCCCCCCAAGCTGGCCAAAAGTTCTTTTTGGGCCGAACGAGCCGTCCGGCGCGAACTCGCCGGGAATCACGTGACGCCGCGTCACTCGACGTGCCACCGACGTCACATGCTTCTCGCCAAGGATTGCAGAAATGACGTCCTCACTCCTCGCTCGATCACCAGGGAGTTGTGGTAAGTGTGGGGGGGTGGGATTAAGGAGGGTGAGGGGGTTTAAATTTTTTTTTTGCACATATGTACATATACCCAACTCATTGGATTTTTTTATGTCCATATTGGCCGCAAGTGGGACCCCCTTTCGGACATAAAAAATATGAACATAAAATTTTGCTCTGCACATCCCTATGGAATACTCTCCAAGTTGAGTAATGTTGTAAGAGAGATTTATTTTTTATTCTCTAAAAGTGTAAATGTGCTCATATTTCTGCAAACATTTCCAGAAAGTTTATCTTAATTGTAACTGGCAGGCAGTTTATCAGTGCAGATATTATATTTAAATGTTTTTGTTTAAATGCTTGTGTTGTATTTACTTCTGATTTTATTATTTTAATTGTTTTATGGATATACGAATGTATTATATTTAATGTATATATAGTTGAAATCCACTATGTACATGTTAAGAAATTTGCAGACTATAAGTTTGTTAAATAAATAATATAAATCATGAGCCAAGTTTTGAGTGAGCATCCTCTATCAGCTGTAAGGGAGAAGGCAGAGAAGAGCTTTATATGGCCAGATTAATTAAAACTTTTCTCCCATTTTGTGTCTATGGGAAAAACCCTTAGGGGCAGATTTTCAAAGGGGTACACTCATAAGATATGCACATACCCCTCAAAAACCTGCCCCAAGCTCCCCCTGCACACGCCGAGCCTATGTTGCATAGGCTGCTGGCGTGTGCAAAGCCCTGGGATGCACGTAAGTCCCGGGGCTTTCCTGGGGGTGTGTGTCAGGGGCGTGTTGGGGGGGGCGTGTTGCGGCCGGTGCATCTTCGGTGGCGTTCTAGAGGCGGGGCCGCAGCCATGGTTCTGGCCCAGGGGCGTTCCGGGGCATGGCCGCGGCCTCCGGACCAGCCACCAGACCAGAACATGGCGCACTGGCAGCCGGCCCGGCGCGCACAAGTTACGTCTGCCTCGGGCAGGCGTAACTTTTACAATAAAGGTAGGGGGAAATTAGTTAGGGCTGGGGGGCGGGTTAGTTAGGGGAAGGAAAGGGAAGGTGGGGGGCGCCGGAAAGAAAGTTCCTTCCAAGGCCGCTCTGATTTCAGAGCGGCCTTGGAGGGAATGGAGGCAGGTTGCGCGGCTCGGCGCGCGCAGGCTGCCAATTTTGCGCAGCCTTGTGTGTGCTGACCCCGGATTTTAAAAGATACGTGCGGCTACACGCGTATCTATTAAAATCTGGCGTACTCTTGTTTTGTGGGTCAAAAAAAACAAAATTCTGTGTGTTTTTTTCTCTTTTTAAAAGGTGTATTATTTGATTTAAAAAAATTGCATGCAGAACCTACTCCAGCCCTTCCCCTATATTAAATGATTCAAACCCTGACCACCTGAGCCTACCCTAGCCCACCCTTCTGAGCCCTCCTGGTCTCACCAAAATGATTCTGGTGGTCTAGCAGGGGCACTGGAAATAAACTCCTGCTCCCAGGACCAGTGGCTGCCATTATTCAAAATGGTACCCACTGCCCTTTGCACATATCATGTGATAGGGGCTACTCAATGGCACCAATAGACCTTATAACATGATAAGGGCTATTTTGAATAATGTCAGCCACCAAGCCAGGAGCAGGAGGTCATTCCTGGGCCCTCCGCTAGACTACAAGGGACATTTTGGTGAGTCTGGAGGGGTGCTTGGGAGGGTGAGCTAGGGTGTGCTTGAGTGGTCGGGGTTGAAATATTTAATAAAAGGGAAGGGTTGGAGGCAGGATCTACATGTTGTTTTTTTAATTAAAAAAAAATGAAAAAAAATTTTAATCCAGGGTGAACCCAAAATGGCCCATCCGCAAATCAATAGTCAAAACAAAATGATATTTTTTTTGAGGTACCACTCCTACTTGATGTGTACTGGGAAGGCTTGAACTTTACAGATAGAAGGGATCAAGTCCTGCTGTAAATGCTGATGTAGGTTCAAAATGGAAACTAGTCTATACCTGAACCTGTGCATAACTTGCTCCTCATAAAATAAAATAAAAAATGCCCTGTTCTTGAGAACGCTCTGTAAGGGGTAATCTCTCCTCCTCCTGCTTGTTCTCTATTCTATCCCCTTGCTCAACCTTCATGCCAAGAGCATTCATAAGTTAATTATTGTCATTTTGGAAATTATTTCTTCTGCCACTTAGCCCTGTAGTATGCCCCAGTTACATTCACTCACTCCACATTTGCCCTAAAGTACCTCAGTATGCCCTAGTCACATTTACCTCCCCCCCCCTAGTATGTCCCATCACACTCACTAATCCCCCTTTATGCTCCAGTATATCCCAGTCACACCCATTCACTGCCCCAATATGTCCCAGTATGCCCTAGTCACACTTACACCCCAGTATACCCTAATGTGTCCCTGTCAAACTCATTAAGCCCCCATTATACCTGAGTATGGCCCAGTGTGCTAGAGTCACATTCATTCATCCACCCAGTATGCCCCACTATGCCCTGTCACTCTGCACACACTTACACATCCTCTCTGAAATGCTGTGCCATTCACTGACAGATTCCCTCATAAAACAACAACAACAAAAACAGCAAACCAGAAAAAATTAAAGGCAACAGGAAAATAAACTTCGAGGCAAGTACTATGATTTCTCTGATTGCCTCCTCCCAACACTTCTACTTCCTCTCCTAACATGCTGCAGTGTCTGCTCTGCTCACCGGGAGAAGCCTGCTGCCAAACACCAAGTCAAAAAAGAGAATGCCAGCTTGAATTTGGCACATTTGGTACAAAAAGTATTCAAGCAATCTAGATGACATTCATGTAAACTTTCATTATAAAGTGCTTATCCTATCTCGATATACCCTAAACACACCCATTTTATTTGCATGGATTTTTGTTCACAAAAGTGAGTATATGAACATATGACCCTTTTTTATAATTGGCTGTGAAGCATATACTTCACTTTCATCTGTATATGCAGTTGTTTCAGGCAAAAATACTTTGAAAATGACCTGCTTAGATTGCAATGTCTCATACTTAATTTGTGTTTTTTTTAAGTGAGGAGTTAAGAGATCTTCATTAATACATAGCAGAACAAACACGAAGCATTCTAACTTTTGCTTAAAAGTCACTTAGAGTGCTCTTTTACTATGACTAATTTAATCATTGGTTTCATCAGTTTCGTTGTTCACTTTTTTTAGGCATTTTACAATGCAAGTGATAAGCATATAAAACTCAGTACAATGAATATGATAGTAGGAGTAACTTATCTTAACTGAGACTCGCTTATGACATGATTTGCGTTATGTTTGTTTTTGTTACAAATCAACTACAACGCAGGACTTACCCACGCCCAATATTCCCTCAGCGATCCCGATGCCACTGCTAATAGCAGCAGCAATCCTCTGTCAGCCACGCGATGGTGTGTGCACTAGTGTTTACCCGCCTCCTCTTGTGTGCTCTCACCTTAAGTTCTGGTAGGATGAGCTCCCTCTTGTCTTCACATCAGAAATGGGCTTTGGTGAGTCTGAGCTTCTCTGCTGATTCAACTCTAGTTATTGCTGTTTTCCTGGTCCTCCTAGGTCTTCTTTATCCCTGCTCCTGCCTTGTGGTTCCTTTGTTTTTGTGTGTTAGGGATGTGCAATTGTTTTTCCCAAATTAGGCAATGTCAATGAAATTGCCTAATTTGGAATGGTTTGGGAGAACCGAAAAATGATTGAATTTTTTCCAAAATTTCGGCAAAAATTTATTTTTGAGTTAGTGCACGCTAATGGGAGTTAGTGCATGCTAACCATGGGAAAACCGAAATTCTCGAGGGGGGGGGACCCTGAAATGAAGCCCGACATAAAATTTTTACCCAAAGCACATCTCTATTGTGTGAGCCTTGTCCTTGTTTCCTCCTTGTCTGGCCTTGACCCTCCGACTGGCTATGGACCTTGGCTTATGCTTGCTGCCTGCCTTGTCCTGCCATCTGGTTTTGGACTTGGGATTCTGCTTTGCTGCCTGGCCTGATCCTCCACCTGGTTTGAACCTTGGATTCTGCTTGCTGCCTGCTCAGACCCTTTGCCTGGATTTGCCTGGATTTGCTTGCTGTCTGCTTTGATCCTAGCACCAAGGTAAGACATTTGGATTCTTCCACTTGGGGTTCACGGGAAATGTAACAGTTTGCTGAGGCCATAGACCCGGTGGATCTGACAGCCTTACAAGCCATCTCTGGCCTGATGACTTGCATCCAGCAACAATAGGGCATTTTGGACCAAGTAACAAGGGTCATCAAAAGACTTGCCACATGAATGGATGCTCTTGCAGTGCCAGTACCAGCTTCCACTCCTCTTATTCCACCTGTGAGCCCTGTTCTTTGATTACCACCACTTCCACATTTCGTCGGAAAACCTCAACAATGGAGAAGCTTTATTAATCAGTGCAGAATGCACTTTTCATTTCAGGCATCTCTGTTTCCTACTTATAAGATGAAGGTTACCTTCATTCTATCCTTGCTGGAAGGTAAAGTGCTGGCTTGAGCATCTCCACTTTGGGAACAAGAGGACCCTCTATTGGATAATTTGGACCATTTTCTTTGAGATTTTCATTTAGTCTTCAACAAACCAGGAAATTCAACCTCTGCAACTTCTGACCTCTTACAGATCCGTCAAGGGTCTCGCAAGGTGGGGGAGTATGATGTTCAGTTTCAAACCTTGGCTTCTGAACTACAGTGGGGAGATGAGAACCTTATGGCCATCTTCCGACAAGAACTATCTAAAACTATAAAAGATGAATTGGCTGGACGAGAACCACCAGAATAATTGGAAGAACTGATCTAACTAGTGATCCATTTGGATCTTCAGTTTCAGGAAAGATCATGAGAGATAGCTTCAGCTCATCATTCAGTCCAATTAATGCCCACCTTTCAACATCTGGTCTTCCAACCAAACCTTAGAAATCCAGATCTGCATTGGAGGAACCAATGCAAACAGAACATGCCAGGATCTCTCCTGAGGAATGCCAGAAACGTCAGCAACTTAATCTCTGTTTCTACTGAGATGGTCTCAGCCATTAATCAACTTCATGCCTCCTGCAATGTGGGAAACTCTCAGACTTAGGGCTGGTAGAGGAAGCAACCCTGAGTCATTTTGATTCCTCCCCACAAATCTTTCTTCACGTGAATATTTCCTTGAATAAGAATCAAGTACATTTTAAGCCTTCCCAGATTCTGGCACAGCTGGAAACTTCATAGAAGAAAGACAAGTGTGGCAGTATCAAATTCCCACCAAGCCTCTAAAATCTGCTCTTATGGTTTCTTCTGTCTCGGGGAGCCACTTTTGGGGAGGATTACCTTAATCACGACACCTCTGATGATGAATACTGGCCTATTGTATCAGGAAACAATATGTCTTCACATTTTGCCCTCTGTCATCAACCAAATAATTTTGGGTTTGGTATGGCTAATGTTGCACCAACTTCACATCTATTGGGTACCTTACAACTGGCTAAATGGAGCCCCCAGTGCCATGAATACTGTCTGATTCAAGTGAGAACCCTGGTGCATAAAATTCTGTGTGCAATTCCAACCCTGCCTGGATTACCCACCCATTATGCAGAATTTGCTGATGTCTTAAGCAACAACGCACTGAAACATTTCCCACACATTGAGACTATGATTGTTCCATCAAATTGCTTCCTGGGAAGATGCCTTCTCATGGGAGAGGGTACTCATTGTCAGTCCTGGAAGCAGAAGCTATGTCTCAATACTATCAAGATAATTTGGGCAGAGCCTTTATCAGGCCATCTTCATCCCCAGCAGGAGCTGGGTTCTTCTTCATGGGAAAGAAGGATGGGTCTCTACGGCCCTGCATTGACTATCGAGGGCTTAATGTCAATATCAAAAAGAATGTGTATCCACTGCTACTCTTTAAAGAGCTTTTTGATCAACTCAGGAGAGCTCAGATATTTACCAGGTTGGATCTATGGGGAACTTACCACTTGATTCACATTTGAGAGGGGCACAAATGGAAAACCAATTTCAACACATGAGATAGCCATTACGAATATTTAGTTATGCCATTCAGATTATGCAATGCTCCTGTGGTGATTCAGGCTATGGTAAACAACATATTTCAAGACCTCCTATATTCACATGTTGTTGTTTATTTGGATGATTTTCTTATTTTTAACAAAACACTCAATCAGCATCAAGACCATGTATGACAGGTCCTGCAATGATTGAATGAGCATAGGTTGTAAGCCAAATTAGAGAAATGTGCCTTTCGCAAAGAAGAACTACCATTTCTAGGTTACATAATCTCTCAAACTGGTTTTTGAATGGACCCAAAGAAACTCAAGTCCATCTTGGATTGACCACAACCCATGGGACTCAAGGCATTACAATGATTTCTGGGATTTTATAATTATTACTGCCAGTTCATCCATGACTACTCTTCACTAGTGGCACCCCTCACTGCCTTAACTTGAAAGGGGGTGGATGCCTGTAATTAGACCCATGAGGCTGTTCAAGTATTTCAAATATTAAAAACGAAATTTATTAAGGATACTTGTTTGCGACATCTGGATCCTACTTGACCATTCATTGCTCAGGTAGATGCCTCCTCTAAGAATAGGAGAGATTCTTCTACAACTAGATACCTGTGCATATTTTTCTAAGAAAATTTCCTCTACAGAGAGGAATTACTCCATAGAAGATTGGGAACTTCTCACAATTATACTAGCACTGGACGAATGCCACCACCTTCTGGAGGGAACCACACAGTAAGTCACAATTTATACTGATCATAAGAATTTGGTGTATCTGTCGCATGCTCAATGGTTGAATCCACGACAAGGTCAATGGTTTCTATTTTGTAGATATTTTGACTTCAACTTGCGCTTTTGTCCAGCAAAGAGGAATTGATGGACTGATGCCTTATCCAGAAGTTTTCACCCTGATGAAATTCCTGATCCACCTCATCATATTATATATCCCATCAGAATCATGATTGCTTCTACTTTGATGATTCCAGTGAGGAAGACCATAGTTCCTAAGCATTTAAAAGAATGAGTTCTTCAATGGGTCCATGACTCTCACATTGCAGGTCACCAAGGATTCCGATGTACCAAGTAATTTCTGTTCTGACACTATTGGTTGCACAATGGGAGAATGACATCAAATGATATGTGGAATTGTGTTCCCCTTGTGTGGCCAATAAGAGTCCTCGGACTCAACCCTGGGGTTTACTCCAACCTCTGCCAGCTGCTGAGGAATCCTGGAGCTACACCACCACTGACTTCATCACAGTCCTTCCTCTTTCTGAAGGAAACAATACGATTTGGGTAATAGTAAACCACTTTTCTAGAATGGCTTATTTTGTCGCTCTACCTGTACTACCCTCTGCACTTGAGTTAGCGCATTTGTTTGCTCAACATGTGTTATGGTTACACGGCCTCCCTCATCACATCCTGTCTGACCATGGAGTTCAGTGTACCGCCAGTTACTGGAAAGACTTATGTCAGAAATTCAGAATCCACCTCGATTTCTCCTCAGCATACCACCCCCAGTCAAATGGATTAGCAGAATGGACTAATCAATCACTTAAAAACTGTTTACAATGTTATGTGAACCAGTGACAGATCTTTCCTTAGGGCTGAGATGTGCCATAATAATCACATTAACTAAGCTACAGGGGCATCACCTTTCTACTTAGTTTTCAGATGACATCCTTGAGTAATAATGCCTTGCCATTAGTCTTGCTATATAAGAACTACACGATCTTTGTCAAAACACTCATTAGCTCCTGGAACAAACCACTGCTCAACCATAATCAAAGGAATCATTCCCTCGATCAAGGAGGCAACATTAAAACTTTATTGAATTATAAAGAACAGTGCTGGATATTCCAGCTTTCATCGACACACTCGAGGTATGAATGACAACATTGAATGGACATCCCTCTTCTAAATCAAATACCTCAATGATTGGCTGATTATAATTTACATAGGGGCAGATTTTATGTTAAATCTGTTTTTATTATAAATAATGAACATTACCAAAGCATAACATTTGTTACATATTTTCTTAACTCTATCCATATTTTTACCCCTCCTCCCATAACCCTACCTCCCCCCATCCCTCTTTCCCTCCCTGCATCGAAGAAGCACAAGGATTTTATAACCTGCGCGTGCGGCCTACATTTGTGCGCGCTACCCAGTATACACAAACATACGCCCAATTTTTTAACATGTGCATGCAGCCGTGTGCATGTTATAAACTCCAGGGTCATCGCGTGCAAGGGGGTGCACACTTGTGCACCTTGAGCACACCGAGCCCTAGGGGAGCACCGATGGCTCCCCTAGGGCTTTCCTTCTGATCCCCCCACCTTCCCCTCCCTTCCCCTATTTAACCCACCCCCCAGCCCTACCTACATCCCCCCTACCTTTATTTCAGGAGTTACACCTGCGTAACTTGTGCGCGTCGGCTGGCTGCCAGCGTGCCATCCCCTGCCAAGGTCTCTGTGCTGGAGGACTCGGGACCACCCCGGACCTCCCGCGGACCGGTGCCCTGCCCTCGGTCCTGCCCCTAGCTCCACCCATTTTTCAAAGCCCCAGGACATATGCATGTCCCGGGGCTTGCGAGCGTCGCCAAGCCTATGCAAAATAGGCTCGGCGCACGCAGGAGCGGGTTTTCGGGATTACGCGCATAACCCTTTGAAAATCTGCCCCATAGTTTCTAATTAGCTGGTTTCTATTCAAACAGGAGCTATAAATAATTACAAAAAAATGTAGATCTTACAGGAAAGATGCTGTTAGTACCATTGGTCTGAGTTTATACACGGGAATGCTCTTGGATTGGCGAGGATTGGCCACTGTTGGAAACAGGATGCTGGGCTTGATGGTCCCTTGGTCTGACCCAATATGGCATTTTCTTATGTTCTTGGACATGTAAGTCATTTAAGGTTTAACTTTTACCCCATCCGATCTAAGTTTGGTTATTTAGTAGAAATCATTTCTTCATGTATGTTCAAAATTAAATGGTTGCTTATTTTTAAGACACATTTTAATTGCAACTATTCCATTTTAGTGTATGAGACTTGCCAACAACGTGCCCCTGAGGAAGAAGATCCTCTTCAAAATACGAGCCATGTCAGGCAAAGGCAGAACATTGAAAAACAAACACTTATGGGGTTATTTTCTAAAGCTATCACATGCTTGTGCTACCAGCGCAAGTGTGCGATAGCTAGAAAGCTTAGTGCACGGGTGCAAAAGCAACATCGGGGCGGAGTTGGCCCCGGATGAGGAGGAGTTGGGGTGGCACCAGGGCTGATTCTGAACATAGCGTGGACAGTGAAACGGTAAGCTTCCTTATCGCTGTCTATTTCGCGCCGAATAACTACACCTTTTATGGTGTAGTTATTCGGCGCGACGCTGGCAGCGCAGGATCGCCCCCTCCCGCCCCCCGTTATCGCCAGGATGCACTATACCTTGCAGCATTAGTGAATCCAGGCCTTAGAGCGGTACAATGAATGAATCAGGATGCACAGTGCAATTAAGATAAGTGTCAGTTTTGTCCATTTGGAATGGAAACATAAAAATTGCAAGAAAGCATTTCTTAAAAATGATGGTTTTCTAAAAAGAAGAAAAGAACATTTTCACTATTGAAAAAAAGAAAAAAAAGACAAATTTCTTTTAAAAAATATTTTTGGATCAAAAGACCTATGATTTGAAAATACTACAGGTATATAATTCACTTGCAGTGATGTTAGTCAAGCTTTAAGAGAATCACAAATAAGTGATTTTTATTACCCAACAACTTATAAGGTCTCACAAATGGTAAACAAAGTATTTCCTTACATATGGCTAAACTATTTAACACTCTGATCTAAAAAGCAGACAGATAAAAAGTGGCATTCTGCACCGCAATTCCATCCTAACAGCTGGTATTGTTAAGTACCTGTAACCTCCGATTACAAATACCATCACTGAAATTTGCTGCTTATTTTGTGGAATATTTTCAGATTGGCTGGCAGATAGAAAATGTGACATATAAACTCAGACTACCTTCCACGTTTCAAATTTAGGACATATTCTACATGTCTCTTCTTAAGAATGCCTTTCTGTTGTGGCCATCTAGGAAGTTGTCACTACCTGCACCTATGATTTTCGAGGATGACACACAGTATGAGGTGAGTGAGATTCTGGATGTCAGGAAAGGAAGGAAAGAACTACAATATCTTATTTCCTGAAATAGTTATGGCCCTGAGGAAAACTCTTGAGAGCCCGCCAGTAATATTCAAGCTCCTCAAATCATCCATGAATTTCACTGAAGCCCAGACCTTGCAGAAGAGGTACTGTTACCTTTCAGAGGAGGTACTGTTACAAAACAACCCTGCCGCGGGACTTACCTATGTCCGACATTCCCTTGGTGATCCTGAGACCACTGCCGATAGCAGCAGCAGTCCATCAGCCATGCGACTAGTGCTGGCCTTCCCATTCTTGTGTACTCTCACTGGAAGTTCTGGGGTAAGACACTACAGCAGCAAACTATTTAAGGATCACTCTCCCTCCTGTCTTCAACTCGGCAAAGAGCTTTGGTGAATCTGTGCTTCTCTGCTAATTCAACTCTAGTTAGTACTGTTTTTCTGGTCCTCCTTGGTCTTCTTGGCCCTGTTCCTGCCTTCTGGTTCCTTTGCTTTGTGTGAACCTTGTCCTTGTCTTCTTGTCTGGCCTTGACCCTCCGCCTGGCTTTGGACCATGGATTCTGCTTGCCGCTTGCCTTGACCTTCTGCCTAGCTTTGGACCTTAGATTCTGCTTTGCTGCCTGCTCTGATCTGCCACCTAGTTTGGACTTTGGATTCTGCTTTGCCGTCTGTCCTGATTCTCTGCCTGGCTTGAAACTTGGATTCTGCTTGCAGACTGCTTGGACCATTTGCCTGGTTTTGGACATTGGATTTTGCTTTCCATCTGCTTTGACCCCAGTGCCAAGACAGTTGGATTCTTCTAATTGGGGGTTCACTGGAATCGTAATAGGTTTCCTCAGGGACAAGATGCACCTATAAGAATGCTTGCAATTTCTAAAAAGAATAAAATATAGGCAAGTTCAAAAATAGGTATAGAATAACTTGTAAAAAATTTCTTGCATATATATTACCTGGAGTTACTGTGAGTGCAAGTTAACACTGTCACCCTACTTCTGCAATCAAGCACCGTGTGATATTTTAAAAATCAGTGCATCCATGTGTGCGCATCAGGAACCGCACACGGGTCTTAAAATGTACTCTTAATTTGGGAGTGCAGTAATAATAGGAGCTTTCAATTATCCCAATATTGATTGGGTAAAAGTAACATCAGGACAAGCTAGAGAGGTAAAGTTCATGGATGGAATAAATGACTGTTTCATGGAGCAATTGGTTCAGAAACTGACGAGAAAAAGAAATTTTAGATCTATTTCTTAGAGGAACTCAGGATTTGGTGAGTGAGGTAATGATGGTGGAGCCACTTGGCAATAGTGATCATAACATGATCAAATTTGAACTAATAACTGGAAGGGGGACAATATGTAAATCTTAGAAGCTCAGATTAGATGTATTCCACACATTAAGAAGATAGAAGGGAGGCCAAATGATTCTCGGCATGGTAAAAGGTGAGGTGAAAGAGGCTATTTTAGCCAAAAAATGTCCTTCAAAAATTGGAAGAAGGATCCAGTCTGAAGAAAATAGGAAACTACATAAGCATTGTCAAGTTAAATGTAAAACATTGATAAGACAGGCTAAGAGAGAATTTCAAATACGGGTGGTCATAGAAGCAAAAACTCATAAAAAATTCTTTTTAAAATATGTCTGAATAATGAAACCTATGAGGGAGTCAGTAGGACCATTAGATGATCAAGGGATTAAAAAGGATTTTAGGGAATATTAGGCCATCGCAGAAAGGCTAAATTAATTATTTGCTTCAGTGTTTACTAAGGAGGATTTTGGGGATATACTGGTTACAGTGATGGTTTTCAAGGGTGATGATTCAGATGAACTGAAGCAAATCACGGTGAATCTGGAAGATGTATTAGGCCAGATTAACAAATTAAAGAGTAGCAAATCACCTAGACTGAATAGTATACACACCAGGGTTCTGAATGTATTAAAAAATGAAATTTCAGATCTATTACTAAAAATGTGTAATCTATCATTAAAATTTTCCATTGTATCCAAGGACTGGAGGGTAGCCAATGAAACCCTAATAATTGAAAAGGACTCAAGTGGTTATCTGGGAAACTATAGACTGGTGAGCCTGACATCAGTGCCAGGAAAAATAGGGGAAACTATTCTAAAGAACAAAATCACAGAACATATAGAAAGGCATGATTTATTAGAACATAACCAGCATGGATTTAATAAAGGAAGTTTTGCCTCAAAAATGTGCTACATTTTTTTTAAGGGTTTAATAGACATGTGGATAAAGATGAACCAAAAGGTGATGTGTATTTGGATTTTCAGAAGGTGTTTGACAAAGTTTCTCATGAGAGGTTTCTAAGACAACTAAAAAGTCATGGGAATGGAGGCGATGTCCTTTCATGGATTACAAACTGGTTAAAAGACAGGAAACAGAGAGTAGGATTAAATGATCAATTTTCTCAGTAAAAGGTAAGCAGTGAAGTGCTTCAGGGATCTGTACTTCGACTTTTGCTTTTCAATTTACTTATAAATGATCTAGAAAGTGATATGACAAGTGATGTAATCAAATTTGCAGATGATGCAAAATTATTCAGAGTAGTTAAATCACATGTGGATTGTGATAAATTACAGGAGGACCTCATGAGACTGGAATATTTTGGCATCCAAATGGCAGATAAAATTTAATGTGGACAAGTGAAAGATGGTACCCACAGGGAAAAATAGTTATATGATGTTAGGTTCCATTAGGGTCATTCATTAAACTGCTATGTGGCCTTATCGCGTGTGTTAAAACCTACTACACATGATACCTGCCGCATCACAGCAATACAATTCAAATTAGGGGAAGGGGAGGAGTGTGGATGGGGTTTGGGTGGGCTTATATCCCAGCAGTGCTGCGGGTGATAATGTTTTACACATTATCACTGTTAGCACCGTGGGAAATAAATAGAGATGTGAATTGTGTGCCAGATCGTCTTAACGATCAGATTCAGCTGGAGGGGGGCGAAATCTGATCGTTAAGATATGTGAATTGGAATCGTTTCCGATGGCGGTGGCCATCATAAAGATGGCCATCATAAAGATGGCCACCCCTCCCAGAAGTTATATTTAAAGGTGATAATTCCGAGGAACAGAAAGAAATCTTAGTGAACCTGGAAGATATAAAAGAACAAGTTGACAAATCACTGAACCAAATGGTATACATCCCCATCACAGAGTGTTGAAAGAACTGAAAAATGACATTGCAGAATTACTATTAACATAAGAACATGCCATCTTTATGATTGGCAGCCGACGGCCCGAGAACGGGAGATCGCTCCCGGGACCACCACTAGAGCACCAGGTAATTTAAAAATGTTTTGGGGGGATCGGGAGGGCGGGAGAAGCTAAGGGGTTATCTTTAAAGGGTCGGGTGGGTTTTTTTTTAATTGGGCCATCGGCGCCATTTTTGAATGGCAGTCAAAATGGCGCCGATAGCCCGAGAGCTGGAGATCCGTCCCCGCGCCCCCACTGGACCACCAGGTACTCGTAAAAAGTTTTGGGGGGGTTTGGGGGAGGGGTGGGGGAAGATAAGGGGTCGGGCCTCACTAAAAAAAAAATTAACGATGTGAATCGGAACCAATTCCAATTCACATCTCCAGCAATCAGATTTTTTTCTCCCTCCAGCCGAACCCGATCGTTAAGACGATCGGGCACACGATTCAAATCTCTAGAAAATAGCAGAGATATTAAATTCATTCTTTAGTCTTAAATGAGGAAGATTTAAAGCAGACACCCAACCAAAGAAACACCGTATTTGCTTTTAAAGATATGCTTCTTAGCACCTTTAAAATTATTTATTGTTTTAAATAAGGACTGTCATACCACCCGTCTATTTAAAGGGTCAGAACCAACTTTCAAATACTACAAGTTACAATTCATCATTTGTCCAAAAATCCACATATTCTAAAACTAAGTAGTATTTCTTTAAAAACAAATAAGGTATTTCTTTTAATGCTATTGGTGCGACATTGAGAGCTTGAATTCAGCTTATCAAGACTTGTCTATTGGTGATTAACAAATTTAAAATCAAGGCACATACCCCTCCCAGAAGTTATATTTAAAGGTGATAATTCCGAGGAACAGAAAGAAATCTTAGTGAACCTGGAAGATATAAAAGAACAAGTTGACAAATCACTGAACCAAATGGTATACATCCCCATCACAGAGTGTTGAAAGAACTGAAAAATGACATTGCAGAATTACTATTAACATAAGAACATGCCATACTGGGTCAGACCAAGGGTCCATCAAGCTCAGCATTCTGTTTCCAACAGTGGCCAATCCAGGCCATAAGAACCTTGCAAGTACCCAAAAAAAGTATTTTACATGCTACGTTTACTAGTAATAGCAGTTGCTATTTTCTAAGTCAACTTAATAGCAGGTAATGGACTTCTCCTCCAAGAAAGTATCCAATCCTTTTTTAAACCCTGCTACACTAAGGGGCGGATTTTAAAAGCCCTGCTCGCGTAAATCTGCCTGGATTTACGCGAGCAGGGCCTTGCGCGCCGGGGCGCCTATTTTCCATAGGCCTGCCAGCGCGCGCAGAGCCCCGGGACTCGCGTAAGTCCCGGGGCTTTTTGTCGGGGGTGTGTCGGGGGCGTGTCGGGGGAGGGGCCAATCCATGCTGCGTTTTGGGGGCGGGACGCGGCGTTTCGGGGGCGGGCCCGGGGCGTGGTGGCGGCCCGGGGCGGTCCGGGGGCATGGCCGTGCACTCCGGAACTGCCCCCGGGTCGCGTCTCGGCGCGCCAGCAGCCCGCTGGCGCGCCCGGATTTACTTCTCCCTCCGGGAGGCATAAATCCGCGGACAAAGGTGGGGGGGGTTTAGATAGGGCCGGGGGGGTGGATTAGGTAGAGGAAGGGAGGGGGAAGGTGAGGGGAGGGTGAAAGAGAGTTCCCTCCGAGGGAACGGAGGCAGGCTGCGCGGCTCGGCGCGCGCCGGCTGCCCAAAATCGGCAGCCTTGCGCGCGCCGATCCTGGATTTTAACGGCTACGCGCGTATCTACTAAAATCCAGCGTACTTTTGTTTGTGACTGGTGCGCCAACAAAAGTACGCGAACGCTCATTTTTTTAAAATCTACCCCTAACTGCACTAACCACATCCTCTGGCAACAAATTCCAGAGTTTAATTGTGTGTTGAGTGAAAAAGAACTTTCTCCAATTAGTTTTAAATGTGCCACATGCTAACTTCATGGAGTGCCCCCTAGTCTTTCTATTATCTGAAAGAGTAAATAACTGATTCACATTAACCTGTTCTAGACCTCTCATGATTTTAAACACCTCTATCATATCACCCCTCAGCCTTCTCTTCTCCAAGCTGAAAAGTGCTAACCACTTTAGTCTTTCCTCACAGGGGAACTGTTCCATTCCCTTTATCATTTGGGTCACCCTTCTCTGTACCTTCTCCATCGCAACTATATCTTTTTTTGAGATGCGGCGACCAGAATTGTACACAGTATTCAAGGTGCGGTCTCACCATGGAGCGATACAGAGGCATTATGACATTTTCCGTTTTATTCACCATTCCCTTTCTAATAATTCCCAACATTCTGTTTGCTTTTTTGACTGCCGCAGCACACTGAACTGATGATTTCTATGTGTTATCAACTATGATGCCTAGATCTCTTTCTTGGGTGGTAGCTCCTAATATGGAACCTAACTTTTTGTAACTATAGCATGGGTTATTTTTCCCTATATGCATCACCTAGCACTTATCCACATTAAATTTCATCTGCCATTTGGATGGCCACTTTTCCAGTCTCAGAAGGTCTTCCTGCAATTTATCACAATCATCTTGTGATTTAACTACTCTGAACAATTTTGTATCATCTGCAAATCTGATTGCCTCACTTGCCAGATCATTTATAAATATATTGAAAAGTATGGGTCCCAATACAGATCCCTGAGGCACTCCACTGCCCACTCCCTTCCACTGATAAAATTGTCCATTTAATCCTACTCTCTGTTTCTTGTCTTTTAGCCAGTTTGTAATCTACGAAAGGACATCGCCTCCTATCCCATGACTTTTTAGTTTTCTTAGAAGCCTCCCATAAGGGACTTTGTCAAATGCCTTCTGAAAATCCAAATTACAACTACATCTCACTGTGCCCCTTTCCCTTTATTCCAATATGTTTATTACCCCTTCAAAAAAATGAAGCAGATTTGTTAGGCAAGACTTCCATGAGTAAATTCCAGTTGACTGTGTTCCATTACTAAACCATTGTCTTTCATATATGCCTCTACGATTTTGATCTTTAGAGTAGATTCCACTAGGGATGTGAATCGTTTTTTGACGATTTAAAATATCGTCCGATATATTTTAAATTGTTAAAAATCATTAGAGGCGCGATACAATAGGAATTCCCCCGATTTATCGTCAAAAATCGTAAATCAGGGAGGGGAAAGGGGAAGGGGGAGGGCGGGTAAACCGGCACACTAAAACAACCCTAAAACCCACCCCGACCCTTTAAAATAAATCCCCCACCCTCCCGAACCCCCCAAAATGTTATAAATTACCTGTGATCCAGTGGGGGGGTCCCGGTGTGATCTTCCACTCTCGGGCCACGGCTGCGTTAATAGAAATGGCACCGGCACTACCTTTGCCCTGTCATATGACAGGGCAAAGGTAGTGCCGGCGCCATTTTGGTTCCTGTCCCCGACGTCACGAGCGCAAGAGATCGCTCCCGGACCCTTGCTGGACCCCCAGGGACTTTTGGCCAGCTTGGGGGGGCCTCCTGACCCCCACAAGACATGACAAAAGTCCAGCTGGGGTCCGTGAGCGACCTCCTGCATTCGGGCCGTATTGCAAAATGTGCCGGCCGTATGGCCGTATGGCCGGCACCATTTTGCAATATGGCAGCGCTACCTTTGGGGGGTTCGGGAGGGTGGGGGATTTATTTTAAAGGGTCGGGGTGGGTTTTAGGGTTGTTTTAGAGTGCCGGTTTTCCTGCCCTCCCCTGATTTACGATTTACACGATATTTAAAAAAACAAAACCGCGACAATCCGATTCCCTCCCCCCCAGCCAAAATCGATCGTTAAGACGATCGATCACACGATTCACATCTCTACATTTCAGTTCTTAGAAATAATTTGGAAATCTTTAGCTCAGGTGATTTTTTACATATAGGCACATGGATTACATTTGCTTTTCTTGGAACCTCTCTGTTGGGATGCACTAACTTTCCTGTTTCATTAGTATCCTTCAAGGATACCTTTCTCTGAACCATGCACTGCTGAGTGACTGTCGGCTTTCCCCCTTGTTCTAGTTTAAAAGCTGCTCTATCTCCTTTTTAAATGTTAGTGCCAACAGCTTGGTTCCACTCTGGTTAAGGTGGAGCCCATCCTTTCGGAAAAGTCTCCCCCTTCCCCAAATGTTTCCCCAGTTCCTTACAAAATGGAATCTCTCTTCCCTGCACCATCGTCTCATCCACACATTGAACCTCTGGAGCTCTGCCTGCCTCTGGGGACCTGCACGTGGAACAAGAAGCATTTCAGAGAATGCCACCCTGGAGGTTCTGGATTTCAGCTTTCTTCCTAAAATCTGTTAACTATCATTAAAATCCACTATGGTACCTGAAAATTGGATGGTGGTCAATGTAATGCTTATTTTTAAAAAGAGTTAAAGGAGTGATCCTGGAAACTACAAACTGGTGAGCCTGACATCAGTGCTGGGAAAAATATTGTTGAAACTGTTATAAAACAACAAAATTACTGAATATATAGATAGGCATAGGTTAATGGAAAAAAATCCAACATGGATTTAGCCAGTGGAAGTCTTGCCTCATCAATTTGCAACATTTGATAAAGGTGTAAATAAACATTTGGATAAAGGTGAGTCAATTGATATAGTGATCTGGATTTTTGGAAAGATTTTGACAAAATACCTCATGAGACTCTTAAGGAAATTAAAAAGTCAAAGGATAGGGGGCAGTGTCCTATTGTGGATCAGAAACTGGTTAAAAGATTGAAATCAGCAAGTAGGGCTTTTTAACATATTTATAAATATCCTAGAGATGTGAACAATGAGTGAGGTGATCAAATTTGCTGATGCTACAAAATTATTCAAAGTTGTTAAAGCACAAGGCATTTTTGAAAAATTGCAAGAGGGCCTTATGAGGCTAGGAGAACGGGTATACAAATGGAAGATTACATTTAAAATGGAAAAGTGCAAAGTGATGCATGTAGGAAGGAGCAACCCAAATTATAGCTACACAATGCAAGGTTCCACTTTGGGAATTACCACCCAGTAAAAGGATCTAGGTGTCACAGTGGACATTATGTTGAAATCCTCTGCCCAGTGTGCGGTGGTGTTGAAAAGAGCAAATAGAATATTACAAAATATTAGGAAAGGAATGAAGAATAAAAGAGCTAACCTTCTTTATTGTAATACCCCACACATTGTAGTTTCATGAGGTAATCTGTTTCCCTAATGCAGGCATTAACACGCCAAAGCATGGGTCTGTTCTGATGGGTGTTATGTATCGAACATAGCTTTTTTGAAACATCTTCTTGCAAGGCAGCTAAAGCTAAAGCTAAAGGCCAGATTTTAAAAGGCCTGCACTCATAAAATCCTGGGTTTATGCGCATGGCCGGATCTTGCGCACACCGCGTGAATTTTCAAAAGGGCCCAGACATAAGCGTAAACCACGGTACGCGCACAAGTGCTGGGCCTCTTCAAAGGGGTGGGCTTGGGGATGTGTTCTGGATGGGGAAGGGTGGGGCCGGATGGAGGCTGGCCGGGACAGCAGCCATTAGCCACTGTCCTGGGAATGCGCGCACTGGCAGCTGACTGGCACGCGTAAATTACTTCTGCTCCTGAGGATCAGCAAGTAATAAAATCAGGCACGGTAGGTTAGCTTTACGGGCTGGAGAGGAGAGGGGAAGGGGAAGAAAGGTTAGGCAGGGGGTTAGGGAACTGGGGAATGGCTGATTGCTTCACCGTGCAGATTCTGCATAAAGTCATACCCTGCTTGTGTGTGCCACCCTTGCATGTGCACACAGATTATAAACTCCATGCATGCGTGTGCATGCGGCCACCCAATTTTATAACATGCGCATGTGGGCACGCATGTAATCCATGAAAGGACATCGCCACCTATCCCATGACTTTTTACTTTTCCTAGAAGCCTCTCATGAGGAGCTTTGTCAAACGCTTCTGAAAATCCAAATACACTACATCTACTGGTTCACCTTTATCTGCATGTTTATTAACTCCTTCAAAAAGGTGAAGCAGATTTGTGAGGCAAGATTTGCCTTGGGTAAAGCCATGCTGACTTTGTTCCATTAAACCATGTCTTTCTATATGTTCTGTGATTTTGATATTTAGAACATTTTCCACTATTTTTCCTGGCACTGAATTCAGGATAACCGGTCTGTACTTTCCTGGATCGCCCCTGGAGCCCTTTTTAAATAGTGGGGTTACATTAACCACCCTCCAGGCTTCAGGTACAATGGATGATTTTAATGATAGGTTACAAATTTTTACCAATAGGTCTTAAATTTCATTTTTTAGTTCCTTCAGATTCCTGGTCCAGGTGAATCCTATGATTATATTGCCAGTATACTTAACGCTAAGAAGCAGTGAAAATGTATGCCCTGATATGAGGTCTGCCTTCAAACACTACATTGTGTATTTACACTACTAACCTAATGGATTGTTTGGGATCATAGCTCCTGTCATATTTGGTTACCTGATCGCTATTCCCTGCTTGTAATTCCTGCACTAGAGGATATATTATTTTCTAAATATCAAAATCACAGAACATATAAGACATGGTTTAATGGAACAAAGTCAGCATGCCTTTACCCAGGGAAAGTCTTGCCTCACAAATCTGCTTCACTTTTTTGAAGGAGTTAATAAACATGTGGATAAAGCTGAACCGGTAGATGTAGTGTATTTGGATTTTCAGAAGGCGTTTGACAAAGTTCCTCATGAGAGGCTTCTAGGAAAAGTAAAAAGTCATGGGATAGGTGGCGATGTCCTTTCATGGATTACATGCGTGCCCGCATGCGCATGTTATAAAATTGGGTGGCCGCATGCACACGCATGCATGGAGTTTATAATCAGTGGGGTAGATTTTCAAAAACCGCAAATAGGCGTACTTTTGTTGGCGCTCCAGGCGCCAACAAAAGTACGCTGGATTTCAGTAGATACGCGCGTAGCCACGTGTATCCGCTGAAATCCGGGATCGGCGCGCGCAAGGCTATCGATTTCGTATAGCCGGCGCGCGCCGAGCCGCGCAGCCAACCCCCGTTCCCTCCGAGGCACCTCCGAAATCGGAGCGGCCTGGGAGGGTTTTTATGGGTAATGATTCATGTCGGGGGCGTGTCGGGGGCGTGCCCTCCCCTCACCTTCCCTCACCTCCCCTCACCTCCCCTCACCTCCCCTCACCTTCCCCTCCCTTCCCCTACCTAACCCACCCACCCGGCCCTGTCTAAACCCCCCCCTTACCTTTGTTGGGGGATTTACGCCTCCTGGAGGGAGAAGTAAATCCCCGCACGCCAGCGGGCCGCTAGCGCACCGGGACGCGATCTGGGGGCGGGTCCGGAGGGCACAGCCACGCCCCCGGGCCGCCCCGGGCTGTAGCCACGCCCCTGGGCCCGCCCCCAGAACGCTCCCGACACGCCCCGAAAACGCCGTGCGGTTCGGGCCCGCCCCCGACACGCCCCCGACATGCCCCCTCCAAAAACCCCGGGACTTATGCGAGTCCCGGGGCTCTGCGCGCGCCGGTAGGCCTATGTAAAATAGGCTTACCGGCGCGCAGGGCCCTGCTCGCCTAAATCCGCCCGGATTTGGGCGGATTTAGGCGAGCAGGGCTCTGAAAATCCGCCCCAGTGTGCACATGTGAGGGTGGCACACACAAGCAGGGTGTGTGTCAATCAGGCCTACCACATCTTCTAGGTTCACCATGATTTAGTTCAGTCCATCTGAATCATTACCCATAAAAACCTTCTCTGATACGGTTATCTCCCCAACATCCTCTTCAGTAAACACGGATCTGACCTCTGCTGCACCTGACCACACTTGCCTGTCCACTGCTACGTCTGACCATGTCTGCCTTCTCCATGTATTGACCATTGCTATGTCTGACCATGTCTGCCTTCTCCTTGCATTGTCCACTGCTACATCTGACTTCTCTGTGCATTGACCATTGCTACATCTGACAACATCTGCCTTCTCCATTCATTGTCCACTGCTACATCTGACCATGTCTGCCTTCTCTGTGCATTGACTATTGCTACGTCTGACCATGTTGTTATGGTTTTGAAGTGTTGGAGTGGATTCTTGGGTACTGCAGTGATGGCTTCTCCGATGGGGAGGAGCCCCATGAGGAACTGCTGTACTAGGCTAGACTCTATACACGCAGACACAGAGAATTTGTATTTATTATATATCTTGGTGGTACTGCCCAGGGGCGGCAGCAGAGAGGTAACCCAGTAGAAGTAGTCCAGGGGTCCTCAGCAGAGAGACCAGTCCCACGCTCAAGTAGATGGTAGGCTGCGCAAGGAAGTAGAGAAAGTCACAGATGCAGACTCGCAGCATGGAAGCTAAAGATGAGACAGACTGACAAGGTTAGTTACTCACTGAAGTACATAGCTGTATTGATGAAGATCCTGGCAGGCAGAAGTAGTTGAACTGTAGGCACCAAGGTAGAGAGAGCAGGCTCTCGAGGAGCGAGTACCCGGTATCCCAGATAGGTACCTGAAAGAAAGCATAATGGCCCCAAGGAGTGGGTACCCAGATTAGAGATAAATGACCCCGAAGGGCAGAAAGAGTTTCCAGAGGCAGCAAGGAAGCAGCAGAACAGCTTAGATTGGAGGCAATCCAATCCTTTCATGATCCTTGCTAACTCAGTTTGTTAGCAAATGAAGGGCAAGCTAAATACTCGGATGTCATGACATCACTCAGAGGGATGCCCCCGAAGTTCCCACCATGACGTGGATAAAGACGTGGGTGGCATGCATGCATGCACCCTAGGAGGCCCTCAGGAGAAACATGGTGAACGCCATCGCTGTTGCCGTTCTGAAGACGCTGGAGAGAGTGGCATGAAGACACGGCAGCAGCCATCTTCCCAAGGCTTGAGGAGAGAGAAGAAAGAAAGGTGAGGCACAGAGGTCGAAGCCGTCTGAGACTGATGGACGCAACAGCACCCCCCCTTCTAAGGGCCCCCTCCAGACCCCCTACCTGGTCTTGGTTTTTGAGGATGCGATCGATGAAATTGATGAAGCATCTCTTTGTCCATGATATTAGCCAAAGGTTCCCAAGAGTTTTCTTCTGGTTCGTATCCCTCCCATGACAGGAGGTATTACCAAACTCTGCATCTCTTTCTCACATCAAGGATGGCATCAACCTTGTACTCAATGTCTTCCTCTGCATCAACAGGAGTAGGTTCAGGTATCTTGATGGCAAACTCGCTAAGAACAAGTGGTTTCAGCAGCAAAACATGGAACACATTATGAATCTTCATAGCTGGAGAAGTTTCAGACTATAGGTAATGAGCCCAATCGTCGGAGGATAGGAAAGGGTCCGACAAAGTGTGGAGAAAATCGAGCAGATGGAAGCTTGAATCTTAGATGTTTGGTAGACAGCCAGACTTTATCACCAGGCTGGAATTCAGGAGCCTTGCTATGGTGAGCATCATAGCCTTTCTTTGTTCTTTGTCCTGCTTTTTGGAGCATCTCTTTAGTCTTTCTCCATAGCTGATGTATATCTTTGGCAGTAGATTGAGCTGCTGGGGATGACACAGAAAGTGGAAGTGGTAAAGGCGGTAAAGGTTGTCATCCGTAGACCACTTCAAAAGGTGTAAATCCAGTAGATGATGCTAGATGCGAATTGAAGGCAAACTCAGCCCAGGGCAACAGTTCAGCCCAGTCATTCTGTCGTGTACCAACATAGGTGCGGAGGAACTGTTTGAGAGTTCTATTCACTCTCTCAGTTTTGCCATTCGACTGAGGATGATACGCAGAGGTGAAGTCAAGTGTGATGTCGAATTTCTTACACAAGGCTTTCCAGAACTTTGCTGTAAATTGAGCTCCTCTGTCAGAAACAATGTATTTAGTCATGCTGTGTAGGCGAAAGATGTGACTGATGAATAGTTTAGCAAGTTCCATGGCTGAAGGCAAGCCAGGGAGAGCCACGAAGTAAGCCATCTTTATTGCCAACAGTTCTTTATCCCCAATGCCGTAGTTCTTCTCCGCTGGTGAGAAGCATCAGGAAAAGAATGAGCTGGGGTACAAGATCTTTGAAACTCTGGTTTGGCTTAGCATGGCTCCTACACCTATGTCAGAGGCATCGACTTCCACAATGAAGGGTCTTGTAGGGTCCAGATGGCGGAGACATGGTTTGCTTGAGAAGGCATCTTTTAACTTCTGAAATGCTGTCACAGCTTCCGTAGACCAATTGGCAATGTTGGCTCCCTTCTTAGTCATCGCTGTTAATGGAACAGTCAATGAAGAGTAATCTTTTATGAAGGTCCTGTAGTAGTTGGTAAATCCCAAAAATTGTCTTAGACCTTTTAGGCTAATGGGTTATATCCATTTTTGAATACTCTCAAGCTTCTGTGGGTCCATCTGGAAACCTTTGTTTGAGACAATGTACCTTAAGAAGGGCATGGATTTCTTGTGGAATTCACATTTAGTCAACTTGGCGTATAAGTGGTCCTCGCGAAGTCTCTGCAGAACCTTTTGACATCTTCCTGATGCGATTGCAGGCCCTGGGAGAATATCTCAATGTCGTCTAAGTAGACAATGACACATCGGTAGAGTAGATCATGCAGAATATCATTCAGCATGTTTTGGAAGACAGCTGGGGCATTTCACAAGTCAAAGGGTATCACCAGGTATTCAAAGTACCCATCCCGGGTATTAAAAGCCATCTTCCGGGAAGCCTGATTGCATGGAGAGAGGCACCGGTAGGTGCAGGGCCAGAGGACGTGAACCCATAAGGGTGCCAATAGCGAACTTGGCTCCTCCCCCGACTTCATTGGGGAGCCGGCTTGTGCTATTTAAAGCATAGCTTTGAAAAGAACTTTGGAAGCCTGATTGCGTGGAGAGTGGCACCAGTAGGTGCAGGGCCAGAGGATGCAAACCCGGAAGGGAGCCAATAGTGAACTTTGCTCCACTCCTGACGTCATCAGCGAGCCAGCTTGTGCTATTTAAAGCATAACATAGTGGTGCGCAGCCACCGGCGTGCAGCCGAATCCGTGCACCAATGGGGCGCGCTTCTGGGTGAGATTCTGGCAGACAACTTACTATACCGCAACAGATGGTGAGAAAGAGAAAAGTGAAGACCTTCGCTGGTGGTGAAGGAAGTTAGAGGCCCTATGGACGACCACTCAAGAGAAGGGTGAGTTACACCTCAAGAGAGGCAGTCCCCAATATATCTTTTTCGTCGGGAGCTTCAGTGAGTCCAGCCGAGAGCCAAATATCTAAATCACCCTCTGGTAGTGGTGGGGCTAATGGTGGCATAACTAACCCCACACAGTTAGCTTTAACAACTACTAACGACAGAGGGAATAATGAGAAGGAACAAACCACAGCTGTGAGAGGAGTGAGTGAAAATATCACGGCAGCGTCTATAAGTAACCCTCTCGCTGAATTAGAACTAAGCATGGCTGAACCTGAAAATATTACCTTGTCTGATGTGTGGAGGGCTGTAACTAATATGGATAGGAGATTAGTCCAATCCATGACTCAAGCCACAAACTTTGCCTTAGAAACAAGGACTGCCCTGGAAATCCATGAGAAGAGACTAGAGCAATTAGAGTCATCTAATTTAATAGCTGCTTCACAAGTTACTTCTTTACAGACATCAGGATCTGTGTTCATGAAGGACACTTTCATTATATATAAACAGAAAATTTGGAAAATATATTGAGAAAAAAGAATTTGCGTGTATTGAATTTTCCTGTTACTAGATTATTGTCTGCACATGAGTTATTCAAAAAATATGTGAAATAAATTTTATGTATTTCAGAAGAATTACTCTTTTCTAATCTGTACTTTAAGTAAAGAAATATTTTGCTAAAAATAAAGGGGATATGGATGTTTTAGAGCCTGAAAGCCCCAATTTAACATCTTTTTTGGAGGCTTAAGTAGATAACATTCAGATGAGATCCACTCTAATAGTGGTGTTTACCTCAGAATATCAGAAAAACTTGGTTTTGCAAAAGTATTTTAAGAATAAGAGCTTTAGCTTCTGTGGACAACCAGTGCAGATATTTCCTGATGTATCCAGGAGCACTCAGCTTAGGAGAAAACAGTTCCTATTGTTGAGGCAGAGAGTTTTGGCACTAGGGGCCACTTTCTTCTTCAAATTTCCCTGAAAATATTTAATTTCTTTCCAAAATAATAAGTTTGTTTTCACAGACCCAGGGCATTTGGAAATTTTTCTTCAGGATAAAGGTGGTTAGAGTAGTTGCAGGAACCTTAGGGGTAGATTTTCAGACGAGCGCGAACAGCCTACTTTTGTTTGCGCTCCAGGCGCAAACAAAAGTACGCTGGATTTTAGTAGATACGCGCGGAGCCGTGCGTATCCACTAAAATCCTGGATCGGCGCGCGCAAGGCTATCAATTTTGTATAGCCTGCGCGCGCCGAGCCGCGCTGCCTCCCCCCGTTCCCTCCAAGGCCGCTCCGAAATCGGAGCGGCCTCGGAGGGAACTTTCTTTTGCCCTCCCCTCACCTTACCCTCCCTTCCCCTACCTAACCCACCCACCCGGCCCTGTCTACACCCCCCCCCTTACCTTTGTCGGGGGATTTACGCCTCCCGGAGGGAGACGTAAATCCCCGCGCGCCAGCGGGCCTGCTGCTCGCCGGGCCGCGACCTGGGGGCGGGTACGGAGGGCGCGGCCACGCCCCCGGGCCGTCGCCACGCCCCGTCCCCGCCCCCAAAACGCTGCCGACACGCCCCCGCAACGCCGCGCGCTCCGGCCCCGCCCCCCCGACACGCCCCCCTCCGAGAACCCCGGGACGTACGCGAGTCCCGGGGCTCTGCGCGCGCCGGGAGGCCTATGTAAAATAGGCTTCCCGGCGCGCAGGGCCCTGCTCGCGTAAATCCGCCCGGTTTTGGGCGGATTTACGCGAGCAGGGCTCTGAAAATCCGCCCCTTAATGGATAGTTATTGGCAGTAATAAAATGATTCTCCTAGGTTTATTATAATTGATAATTACCTTTATTTTTCTTTAAATTAGTAGCTTCCCATGATAATGTGGACTGTACTTTTGAAATTACAAATGGGTGTATTACTTTTGTGCTAAAGTGTTAAATTGTTCTGTTTTGTAATTCATAATTATACTTGTTTTCTTATTTTCATTCAAAATGTAATTAAGAAATCTAATAAACTCTAAATAAAAATAAATAAATAAATAAATATAAGCCATCTTCCATTCATTGCCAGAGTGGAAGTAAACTAAGTTATTTGCTCCTTTGAGGTCAAGCTTGGAGAATATCTTGGCTCCCTGTAACCTGTCGAATAGCTCTGAGATGAGTGGTAAGGGATAGCGATCCTTTATAGTGATCTCATTCAGACCTCTGTAATCAATGCATGGATGTAATGTTCCGTCCTTCTTCCCCACGAAGAAGAAGCCTGCACCAGCAGGAGACTTGGAAGGTCTTATGAAGCCTTTCTGTAGATTCTCATGGATATACTCTGACATCGCTTTATTCTCTACAACAGAGAGAGAGGGTAAACCCTTCCTTTGGGTTGTTCCGTATTGGGCTTCAAATTAATGGCACAGTCATATGATCTGTGTGGAGGTAATACATCAGCAGCTTCTTTTGAGAACACATCTTGGAAAGATGCATATTGAGGTGGCAACCCAGGCAACAACGGGGTACTTGGCATGCATGGTATTAGAGAGACTTCCATCAAGCATTTGCCATGTTAATCTGGACCCCTACATGAAAGCTCCAAAGTAGCCCAGTTGAATTGTGGCCTATGTTTCTGTAGCCATAGTAGCCCAAGTACCAAAAGGTGCATGGCCTTATCTAGCTCAAAGAAGGAAATAGTCTCGGTATAAAGAGCACCAGTACATAAGCTCATTGGTTCTGTAAGCAGGGTTACTTCACCTGGTAAGGGCTCTCCATGAATAGAGGTCAAAAGTAGAGGAGACATCATGGTAGTGATGGGGATCCACAAATGTTCCCCTAGACATTTCAAAATTAAATTTTCCCCTGCCCCAGAATCCACTAAGGCAAAGGTCTGCCAGTTTCCTGGACATATAGGGCATGTTTGAACAGCATGACCAGCTTGTCCACAATACATGCATAGTCCCAACCTCTTTCGAGTTCATCTCTCTTTAGAAGTCAAATGATTGCAGCCCAATTGCATTGGTTCTTCTTCACCAGCAACAGGACCTGGAGGTATAGGCCTGAGTACAGACTTGATTCGAGTTTCTCCCTGAGGTGGTCTCCTGGGACTCTTGACCTATTGAACCTTGTCGTGAAGTCGGTGATCAATCCTTGTTGCCAACTTCATCAGTTCTGCTAAGGTTTCAGGTATCCTTCTACCTAAATGTCAATGACATTCAGTTCTACATACCATACACAGTACGGACTAGAGATGAGCTTTGTTTTTTACTACGGGTCGTTTTTTGAGTCGGACACTTCGGGGTAAAGTTTGTTTTTCCTCGGTTAGTTTTTTGGAAAAACGAACAAAAAAACTAAGTGGGAAAAACGAAACCGGCCCAAAAAACGACGCAGGAAAATGAAGCTAAAAAAAACCCACCCCAAGCATTAAAATTTACTATAAAACATTAAATACAACCACCCCACCATCCCGATCCCTCCCGAAGACTTACCAACATCCCTGGTGGTCCAGCGGGGTCCCGCGAGCGATTTGTCCCTCCGTGCCATATGGCCTGCCTCACTCAAAATGGTCAGCCCCTGTCACATGGTAGGAGCACAAGATGGCGCTGATGGCCATGTGACAGGGGCTGACCAATGGCACCGGTAGCCCCTGTGACATAGTAGGTCAGAGGCTATCAGCACCATTTTGAGTGAGGCAGGCCAGACGGCATGGAGGGACAAATCGCTCGTGGGACCCCGCTGGACCACCAGGGATGTTGGTAAGTCTTCAGGAGGGATCGGGATGGTAGGGGTGGGGGTTGTATTATACTAAATTTTAATGCTTGGGGTTTGTTTTTTATTTAAAAAAAATAAAATGTGCCCTTCCCCCCATACAAACCCGAAAAACAAATTTTTCTCGTAGTTCGGGGAAAATCTGTTTCGGGGGGCGGGGCCCTCGAACCACGACGAATTAGGCAATTTTGTTGAAATTTTCTAATTCGTCATAAACGAATGCACATCTCTAGTAAGGACACTAGCATAATACATGAAGGCTCTTCAACATGAACTATCCAATCTCAAAATTTTTCTAAACACCAAAAATAACTGAAATCATCCTGTTAAGAAGAAATCCTCCAATAACGTCTCCGCAGACCCTTGACTTGGGAAACTTCAATATTAAACCTTCAGACCAAGTGCAGGAACTAGGAATACAGACTGACAAGAACCTAACTATGGAAAAACATGTAAACAAATTAATCAAATCTGGCTAAGCTAAACTGTGATTTCTACATAGACTGAAACCATTACTGACTCATGTAGACTTCCATACGGTACTACAAACCCTCATTTTTTTCAAGCTTAGACTACTGCAACTCTCTTCTACATGGAGCACCTAAAGGTCTTATTAAAAAAACTACAACTACTACAAAATGCTGCAGTTAGACTCCTAACAGGTTCCAGGAAATTTGATCACATTTCACAATCACTGATAGCTCTGCTCTGGTTACTGATACATTCCGATACAAAGTCTTAACATTAATTCATTCCTCCCTCCATTCTGACAACACTGGCCTGGTAGGGGTGGTGCTATAACCATACAAGCCACAGAGATCACTAAGATCTCATAATAAAGGATTACTAGCTGTGCCATCATTACAGAATACAAATCTGACAAAAATAAGAGACCGCATGTTCTCCATTGCAGACCCTACACTTTGGAACTCTCTGCCTGAGTCTCTACCCCTGACTACTGAAACAAAGAAATTCAAACGTGATCTCAAAACATGGTTATTTCAAAATGACTACAATCTTACTTAACCTTTGTGAAATCATCACCTGCTCCTACACTGACAAACTCATGATGAAGCTATCTATAGATCTCATTAGCACCCTCTTTCCAACCCAGCACAAATAAATGTATCAGAAACATTTTCTCTCAACCCCTCTTTATTAGAGATGTGAATCGGAACCGGAATCGGTTCTGATTCCGGTTCCGATTCACATCGTGTTTTTTTTTTTCGTCCGGCCCGATCGCGGTTTTGTTTATCGGCTGCGCCCGAGCCGATAAACAAAAAACCTACCCCGACCCTTTAAAACTAATCCCTTAGCTTCCCCCATCCTCCCAATCCCCCCAAAAAACTTTTTACATGTACCTGGTAGTCCAGTGGGGGTCCCGGGAGCGATCTCCTGCTCTTGAGTCGTCGGCTGCCACTAATCAAAATGGTGCCGATGGCCTTTGCCCTTACCATGTGACAGGGTATCCGTGCCATTGGCCGGCCCCTGTCATGGTAGGAGCACTGGATAGCCGGCGCCATCTTTAAAAATGGCGCAGGCTATCCAGTGCTCCCTCCATGTGACAGGGGCCGGCCAATGGCACGGATACCCTGTCACATGGTAAGGGCAAAGGCCATCGGCACCATTTTGATTAGTGGCAGCCGATGGCCCGGGAGCGGGAGATCGCTCCCGGGACACCCACTGGACCACCAGGTACCTGTAAAAAGTTTTTGGTGGGTCGGGAGGGTGGGGGAAGCTAAGGGATTAGTTTTAAAGGGTCGGGTGGGTTTAGGGGTTATTTTTGTGTGCCATTTTTCTCGCCCTCCCCCAAAACGATAAGAGAACCCCCATGAACAATTTCTGATGATTTTGAAAATATCGTACGATATTTTTAATTGTCCGAAGCCCGATTCACATCCCTACTCTTTATATCCCTCCAGCACCTTTTGCTAAAAGTGCTACCTCATCCCTGCTACCCCATCCCTGTATATCTTCTCTCCTCCCCTCTCCACCTTAGTCAATGTACTTGTCTTTCACTAAAAAGTATGATATATGAACTCATCTAGTGAATGTAGTTGGCTACCTGTAATATCTATGTCATGATGTAAACCGTTGTGATCTTCACTTGGAATGACAGCATAAAATGGCCAAATAAATAAATAAATAAATATTGACTAAGATGTCACAGAGCAGAACTGCCTATGTGGATGGGAGGGATGTGGCAAGACTGGCAAGATGGGGAGAAGAACCAAACGGGGGGTGGTTCATTTGAGCTGTCCTGAGACTAGCTTCTCTGCATTATCAGCTCCACCTCCTGCCCAGCCCCACAGGTTTAAAAAGCCGAATGGGCAAACATGGACATCAACGGCCTGATCCTTGCCTCGTTGGCACCTCTTCTTGCCCAGCCCACCCGGCCCAGCACAACCCACAATACCCACCCTTTACCTTGTCCCCCTTGGCCTCAGTGCATTCCCAGGGATATCACTGTCATGACATCACCATAAAGTGATGGGGCCATGGTAACAGCGTCAACAGTACATGCCAGCAGCACAGTGCCAACCCTACCACCGATACAAGGCAGCTGCCCAGGACCCCCGATGCAAGACCCAGTAAGATGATCCCTGAAACTCCATAGTGGGCACAGTGGCAGGTTATCAGCAGCACTCGCACACTGGCCCAACACCATGTGTATTTTGATATAGCTAAGTTTATTAATGTGAATACCTTATCCTGGCAGGCATTTGCGGTTCTTTGAGCCTCCATCTTTTATCTGTGTCCTTGGACCCATCACATTTGTAGAGTTTTCCTGTGGCATCTTTCATCTAACAAACGAATCACATTTTCTGTCACAAAATAGGATTTTTGTCCCTATTCTTCAACAGCTCTGCTCATCTTATTGTTTATGAAATAGTCAAACCAGTGTAATTCTTTTCAAGACTGAAGTAACTGTGAACAGTTAGCCTGATTATGAGCATTTTTATAGCAGTGAGAACGGCCTGGAGGGAAACAGCTGAGGAAATCTGGTTCATTAGAGAAAAAATTTTGGATAACCAGACATCAGATAAAGAGGATTATAATTAAGTGATAATGGTCATGGCAGCAGGCTTTATCATGAGATAATTGCACTTGCTAAAATTTAGACGTCCCAAACTGAAGAACAATTATCTGATAATACATGCTGCCAAGAGCACTATTGCTAAATTTAAAATAAATAAATGAATAAAAAAAAAGGTCCTTAGTTTTGAATATTTTAACATTTTGTTTAACCGTTGCAGTAAGAAAAATGAGCTACCTTTTTCTCTTAGTCTCATTCATATCTTCCTTCACCCTTCCCTTGTGCACTCTATAACCTCCTTCCCTCTCTCTTCTCATGGAGCTCCATTTTCTGCTCATCCCCCAACATACAGATCTCCATTCTCTCCACAATTGAGTCCAAACAACAGCTCACTTTTTCCTGAAGCTGCAGAGGCTAGGCCTGGGTCTGTTGACTCTGGCACTAGGTTAAGAATGAGCATGGGGAATGAGCCAGCATCCCTGCAATGGTCTGCCTCCCTCTAGTTTCTAGCTCACTCCCCCCACTCATTTCCAACCTGCTGCCACTGCTGTTGAACCCGGGACAGACCCTTCCCTTCCCACAGTGGATTTTCTTTGCCAAGATCAACTTTTTCTGCAACTGGAGCAGATACTCAGAATTACACCCTGCTCCCTCTTGGACTTTCAAATAGCTGCTTCAGCATAACGATCTCTCCTTTGGCTGTGAAGGCACAACCATTGGTGGATTGGCCTACCAGGGCTTCGAGTGTGCCCCAGTCAGGTCAGTCACATGTCTGTGGGGCTCACTTGTGCAGGCTTCCTGCAGTCAGGGTATCATTAGCACTGGGCACACAGGGCTTGCATCCTGAATTTATTTTAAAGCCCCCATTGAGCCCCAACATTTCCTCTTTGCTCTGCTGTGGATTAGGGACATTCTGAGGGAGTCTTTTGCTCTGCTGGGTCCCTTCTCCCTGTGAACTAATGAAAAGGCTTTGTCTGCCGGGCCCACACAGCAGCTCCATTACCTGAATCTGTGCAGCCAAAAAGAGAAGGCTGCTGTTTGCCTGGCCCCACGGCCAAAAAGAGAAGACTGCTGTCAGTTGGGCATGCGGCAGGAGGCCACTAACAGCCGGGCCATGTGGTGTAACTGAAGAGGCCCCTGTCAGCCGGGCCCACATGGGGAAAAGACGAGGCCGCAATCAACCAGGGCGCACAGCTGAAATGAAGACGCCACTCTCAGCTGGGCTGCGTGGCTTTCACATTTCCGCCTCATGGCCCGGCTGACAGGGGCCTCTTCTCTTCAGCCAGGTGGCCCAGCTGACAGCGGCTTCTCTTTAGCCGCACCACTGAAGTGAAGAGGTCCCTATCAGCCGTGCCATGAGGCGGTAAAGAGAAGGCTCCTGTCTGCAGGCCTGCGTGGTGGAGAAGAGGCTGTTGCTGGTAAGCTGCACCACTTAAGAGACTCTTGCACCTATAGGGCTGCATGACCAAATGATGCTTTTGTACTCACAAGCTGTGCGACAAGGAGGCTGTTGCATCAGTGAGGTCACATGGCTGAAGAAAGAAGGCTGATGCTACCTGAACCCTCTTTATTCCTTGGAGAGACAGAGAGTGAATATGTGTGTGAGCTGTTCACACACATGCTGCAGGGGAAGTGCATAAGGATGTCAGATGCCCTATGGGCTGGTTTTGAAAAAATCCCCCAAGCCAATATTTTCCTGCAATCTGCCCCTGGGCACAGCTATTTCTCTGGCATCACTGATCAGCAAAATGCTTCCCCTCTCTCTGTCTCTGCCCAATATCCCCTTTCTTTCTCTTCTATCATCCATTACCCAGCATCCTCTGTCTTTTCCTCTTTACTCAATGTCCTGCATCCCCCTTTTATCTCTCTCTCTCTCTCTCTCTCCCTCTCCCCACTCCATGCCCTATGCCTTCTCTCATTCTCTCCCCCCTCGGCTTGCCCTGGGACCCCCCTCATCCCCCCCCCCCCCCTAATTATCTTGTATCTGCATTTCACCCCTATCAACTTCTTGTCTTGCCTTGCCTTTCTCTCCCACATCCACTCCTTTCACTTCCTCTTCCCCTCTACTCCTTGACCAGTAGCATCCCTCCTTTCCCATCCTCCTGTCCCTTGCTTAGAATCTTCCTCACACTCCTCCTCACCTTTTACTCAGCAGCAACTCTCTCTCTCCCAAACACCTGCTCAATACAGAAGCTCACTTTCCCCAAAAACACCATGCCCAGCAGCAGCCTTTTGTCTGGTTCCTCCTTCACCCTCTGCAGAATAGCAGCCCCTTCCCGTCTTCCTCTTTCTTTGTCTCTCCTGTCTCTTCTCTCCTGTGGTCCTTGGGTTGCAATATTGTGCATCTGCAGAAACTTGAAATACAATTGGCAAGTGTCCTGAGAGCTATCATGCACCCTCAGGCCCTGAGCAGCCTTGATCTTTCTCCCACCCAAGCTTATTCACTGTAGATGTGCACTATATATTGGTGAACCAAAAAATTGCCTCCGTACCCTTCAGATGTTGCAAAACGCTGTTGCCAGGCCAATTAATTTTTCGTCAACCAATTATCAGCCATAGGTATCTCAGGCACTGCCCTATCATGGTTCAGAACCTTCCTCAGCAACAGAGGTTATAAGGTTAAGATTCATAATAAAGAATCCTCTCTACACCCCGCATCAGTAGGAGTCCCTCAGGGCTCATCCCTGTCTCCCACCTTGTTTAACATTTATCTGTTACCCTTATGTAAACTTCTCACTGACCTCAATCTCAAACATTTTCTCTACGCTGACGATATTCAGGTCCTGATCCCCATCGAAGAGTCGCTCGCAAAAACACTGTTGCTCTGGGAATCCTGCCTCCAAAATATCAAACAACTTCTTACAAGTCTCAACCTGATACTAAATTCATCAAAAACAGAACTTCTACTCATCACACCAGAAAACAGCTCCATCACATACACCCATCCTACCGTACCAAACACTACACAAGTGAGAGATCTAGGAGTTCAAATTGACAATCACCTTAACCTGAAAGCTAACATCAACAAAACCACCAGAGACTGCTTTTATAAGCTCCAAGTGCTGAAAAGAATACGACCTCTCTTCCACACACATGACTTCAGAACGATTCTACAATCAATCATTTTCGCAAAGCTGGACTATTGTAACACCATCATGCTTGGTCTCCCTTCATCACACACCAAACCATTACAAATGGTCCAAAATGCCTCCGCCCGTATACTCACCAACACCAGGAGAAGAGAACACATAACACCTATCTTGATGGACCTCCATTGGCTGCCCATCCACTTCAGAATAATCTACAAGGCCATTCTCACCATTTTCAAAAACATCCATCAATTAGCCCCAATCGATCTCCATATCCCCCTCCGATTACACCATTCCACAAGACCGACAAGAGATGCTTACAAAGGATCACTTCAAGTACCTCCAGCCAAGACTACCAGACACATCACGCTTAGAGATCGGGCATTCTCCACAGCCGGTCCAACATTATGGAACTCCATTCCCCCGGATCTTAGAATGGAACCCAACATCTCAACATTCAAGAAAAGACTCAAAACCTGGCTGTTCACGCAGGCCTTTCCTAACTCCAACTCCATCTAACTCCCTTCATTCAACACGCTCCGCTAGTATTAGCGTTAATAGCCACCTCTTACAATGTTATTTATACATATATATAACTATCTGATCTTCATTTCCCTTCTCATTCCAAGTTATTGTTTTCCTTGTTATATGTAACTGCTTTTCTGCACTATTGTTTAAATGGTAAAGTTTTTTATAATTACACCCCTGTTTCTTGTGAACCAGCATGATGGGACCACAGTCTTGAATGTTGGTATATAAAAAAGTTAAATAAATAAATAAAATAAATTAATAAGAAACCTTGAAAGGAGCATAAGTGCATAAAAATATAAGATATGCCATACTGGGTCAGACCAAGGGTCCATCAAGCCCAGTATCCTGTTTCCAACAGTGGCCAATCCAAGTCACAAGTATCTGGCAAGTACCCAAACATTAGATAGATTAAAAGCTACTTTTGCTTATTAATTACCATCATAGCAGTTTATGGATTTATCCTCTAGGAACTTATCCAAACCTTTTTTAAACTCAGTTACACCAACTGCTGTAACCAAATCCTCTGGCAAGGAATTCCAGAGCTTAACTATGTGCTGAGTGAAAAAGAATTTTCTTTGATTTGTTTTAAATGAGTGACTTGCTAACTTCATGGAGTTCCCCCTGGTCCTTCTATTATATGAGAGAGTAAATAACCAATTTACATTAAATCCTTTCATGATTTTTTAAGACCTCTATCATACCCTTCTCAGTCATCTCTTCTTGAAACTAAACAGTCCCTAACTTCTATAGCCTTTCATCATAATGCAGCCGTTTCATGCCCCTTATCATTTTGGTTGCCCTTCTCTGCACTTTCTCTAGTGCAAGTATATCATTTTGTGATACGGTGACCAGAATTGCACAAAGTATTCAAGATGCAGTCTTACTATGTAGCAATAAAGAGGCATTATAACATCCATCCTTTTATTTGCCATTCCCTTCCTAATAATTCCTAATGTTCTGTTTGCTTTTTTGTTCGCCACAGCACACTGAGCCGACAATTTCAGTGCATTGTCCACTATGATGCCTAGATCTCTTTCCTGAGTGATAACTCCTAAGATAAAACCTAAGGGCCTCATTTTCCAATATCGCATTGGTATCGCATGTGATACCAAAAAGAGGTGTACCTTATGCTAATAAGCATGTGTATTGCAAATTGCACTATCAGCTATGTGAAAGGCTGTTAATGCAAGAAGGGCTATTAGCCCAATTTGGGCCACATTGCCAGTATTGAGAGAGCAGCGAGGGTTCCGGCGCCTCGCTGAACGACCTCCTGCAGTCGATCTCCTGCCGGCGCCATTTTCCATACGGAAAATGGCGCCGGCCATACGCGTATGGCCGGTGGGTGGGTTTTTAGGGGGTTTTAATGTGCCGGTTTTTTCGATTTTTCGATTTTTAACGATTTTTCACGATATTTTACCCCCCCAAACGGCAACAATACGATTCCCTCCCCCTCCCAGCCGAAATCGATCGTTAAGACAATCGAGGACACGATTCACATCCCTATTAAGTAGTAGTGTAGGGCAGGGGTGGGCAATTCCGGTCCTCGAGGGCCGCAAACCAGTCGGGTTTTCAGGATATCCTTAATGAATATGCATGAGAGAGACCTGCATACACACTGCCTCAGTTGTATGCAAATCTATTTCATGCATATTCATTAGGGGTATCCTGAAAACCCAACTGGTTTGCAGCCCTCGAGGACCGGACTTGCCCACCCCTGGTGTAGGGGGTTAGGGGCCACTTTCACATTCAATGTGAGATGTACGAACAGAACAGTGGTCTCTTGTGAAGATTTGATGACCTACGGAGTGAGGAAACTCACCCAAAGATGAAATTTGGGCAATGTTCTCTCAACCTAGCTTGATGTTACCCAGGTAGAGAGTCCATCAAGATAGAGTGAAAATCTCATCTTTAGATGAGTTTCCTCACTCCGTAGGTCATCAAAACTTCACAAGAGACCACTGTACTGTTCGTACGTCTCACGTTGAATGTGAAAGTGGCCCCTAACCCCTACACTAATACTTAAACCTCACCTCAAGTTACTAGGTGGGCCTCCCATAGGGATACAAATACCTGTCTAGGGAGGGGACACTATGGCAAGGTGCTCACTCGCTCTTGCTCGCTCGCTCGCTCTCTCTCTCTCTCTCTCTCTCTCTCTCTCTCTCTCTCTCTCTCTCTCAAATAGGCCTGCCAGGAGACATCATGAACCACAATAAATCCTCTCTACTTTACATTTACTCCACCCCCAAGGGTTATTTTTCCCTATCTGCATCACTTTGCACTTGTCCATGTTAAATTTCATCTAGCATTTGAAAGCCCAGTCTCCCAAGGTCCTCTTGCAAATCATCACAATCTGCTTGAGATTTAACTACTCTGCATAATTTTGTGTCATCCGCAAATTTGATCATCTCACTCATTGTACCCCTTTCCAGATCATTTATAAATATATTAAAAAGCTCTAGTCAAAGTACAGATCCTTGAGGCACTCCACTGTTTACATTTTTTTCCACTTAATTCCATTTAATCCTACTCTTTGTTTCCTGTCTTTTAATCAACTTGCAATCCACAAAAGAACATCGTATCCTATCTCATGACTTTTTAGTTTTCGTAGAAGCTTCTCATGCGGTAATTTGTTGAATGCCTTCAGAAAATTTATTTATTTATTTAGTTATTTTATTTATTTATTTATTTATTTAAAAACTTTTCTATACCATTGCTAAGTTAAATACCATTGCAACAGTTTACATGTAGGCACATATTTAATGAGGGTAAAAGCATACTATAGTACATTCTAACAGGTGCCGTTATCATTAGACATAGACATTTAGTAAAGTAGTTCATGACCAGTTGTACCAAGGTACTTACACCGGTAGTTTTATCACACATAGTATTATAGTTATGTTTGTTGTGGTGTAGAGTTCATAGACTAATCTATTGTAAAGTTCTACATACTGTGTGTCTGTGCCTTTCTGTCTTTTCCTGAATAATTTCTCTCTATTCTTTCGTCTCTTTGTAAAATGCTTGTTTAAAAAGCCATGTTTTTAAACTTTTCTTGAATGTCTTGAGATCACTTTGTAGCCTGATCTCTGGAGGCATTCTGTTCCAGGTTATGGGTCCTGCTAGTGATAGGGCTCTCTCCCTCACTTGGGTCAGTCTTGCTGTTTTAACTGATGGAATGGTTAAGAGTGCTTTATTTGCTGATCGGAGATTCCTGTGTGGAGTGTGTACCCATAATGCTGTGTTTAGCCAATCTGATTTCTCATCATAAATCAAAATACTTCATATCTACTGGTTCACCTTTGTCCACATGTTTATTCACACCTTCAAAAAAATGTAAGAGATTTGAGAGGCAAGACTTCCCTTGGGTAAATCCATGCTGGCTGTGTCCCATCAAACCATGTCTATCTAAATGTTTTGTAATTTTATTCTTTATAACAGTTTCCATGATTTTTCCTGGCACTGAGTACAGGCTCCCTAGTCTATAGTTTCCAGGATCACACCTGGATCACTTTTTAAATATCAGGGTTACAATGGCCATCTTCCAATCTTCAGGTACAATGGATGATTTTAATGATAGGTTACAAATTAATTGATATAGGTATGAAATTTCATTTTTTTTGTTCTTTCATGACGCTGGAATGTATACCATTTGGTCCAGTTGATTTACTACCCTTCATTTTGTTGATCAGGCCTACCACTTCTTCCATGTTCATTGTGATTTGGTCAGTTCATCTGAATCATCACCCATGAAAATCTTCTCTGGAATGGGTTTCTCCACAACATCATCTTCAGTAAACACTGAAGCAAAGAAATCATTTAATATTTCTGTGATGGCCTTTCCTTCCCTATCTGCCCCTTTAACCCCTTGATCATCTATCGGTCCAACCAACTCCCTCGCAAGCTTTCTGCTTTGGATATATTTTTAAAAGTTTTTATTGTCAGTTTTTGCCTCTTCAGCCAACTTCTTTTCAAATTTTCTCTTAGCCTGTCTTATCAAAGTCTTACATGTATCTTGCCAATGGTTATGCTTTATTCTATTTTCTTCTGAAAGATCCTTCTTCCAATTTTTGAATGAAGACCTTTTGGCTAAAATAGCCTCTTTCACCTCACCTTTTACCCATGCCAGTAATTGTTTTCCCTTCCTTCCACCTTTCTTTATGCATGGAATTCATTTGGACTGTGTTTCTATGATGGTATTTTTTAATAATGCCCACGCCTTTTGCATACTTTTTACCTTTGAAGCTGCATCTTTCAGGTTTTTTTTAATTATTTTTCTCATTTTATCAAAGCACATTATCCCTCAATTAACTGAATTTCACTGTCTATCTTTGATGTATAGGGCCATTTTCAAGGTGGTCACAACTTTTATTCTAGTCTCAGGGACATGGTCACCCATTCTAAGCTATCAACAGCACTCCATCTCAGGAGAGAGGTAGCTCTACTACATTAGACGTATGTTAGCAATTCAATAAAAATGGGTGTGCAGTACAATAATGTCTCTACCTTTGCTCATGATCCCACTCCAGAGCTATGGAGGAGAATGAAAGTCAATCTAGTAGAATACCAAAGAAGAAAGTGGCAACTATGCTGATAGGGCTTAAAAATGTCTTTAGGATACTATATTCAGGGCCATTGTACTTATCTCTAGGGATCTGCACTCATTTTTCCCGAATTAATAATTACAATGAAATTGCCTAATTCGATATGGTTCGGGAGAACCGAAAAACGAATGAATTTTTTCCAAAATTTCAAACAAAAATTCATTTTTCAGGTTAGCACACGCTAATTCTGATATGATAGTGCGCATTATCGGGAGTTAGTGTGCACTAAAGGAGTTAGTGTCCACTAACACGAAAATCGGGGCCTTTGAAAAAAAAAACCCAAAATGCGGGAAAATTGAAATTCCTGCGGGGGGGGGGGGGGCAAAACAAAGCCCGACAAGATAGCAAAACCTGAAGCACATCTCTATTTATCTTCTGACTCAAATGTGTACTGAATCTTGCATTTTCCACTGTTATTCATCATAAGCTGATCACTGAGCTATAAATGGGGCATGTTGCAGAACTATTTCTTGAGAAGTCTTTCCTATATATGATTCTGTTTCTTTTGGGGGTGATCACAAAAAAAGAGCTGGGTAAGTACAGGTTCATCCACAATTTCTGTTACTCAGATGGGAAGATGGCAAATAACTTTATTCCTTCTGGAGAATGCTCTGTTCAAAATGCCTCACTTAATAGTATTCATTTATTCATTTAAGCATACAGTGGATATGCTTAGGGAATTCAGTGCATGCACAGTAATGATCAAGGTAGATCTTGAGTCAATATTTTGGTTGCTTCCTGTCTACCCATTCCTAGGCATTCAGTCTGAAGGCTTATTATTTTGATACATGCATGCTGATGGACAACTCCTTCTCATGTGTTTATTTTGAGCTGTTTAGTAATTACTTACGTTGTTTGGGAAATTTTATGTTACAGTCATTTTAGTGGACCCAAGATAGTGTAACAGTCTTACCTTGACTTGCCCTTGTACCAAGCAAGTTACCCGGTCAAGGGCATAATCTATTACCCCTAGGTTAGCCATCGATAAGAGAAGGTCCAGGCCACAATCCAGGTCAGAGAGGTCGGCAGCAAATAATAGAAGGTCCAAGACACAATCTGGAGGCAGGTAGCAAGCAATAGAAGGTACAAAGCACAATCCAGGTCAATGAGGCAGATAGCAAGCAATACACGGTCCAAGGCACAATCCGGGTCAAAGAGGCAGGTAGCAAGCAATAGAAGGTCCAAGGCACAATCCAGGTCAAGGAGGCAGGAAGCAAGCAATAGAGGGTCCAAGGCACAATCCGGTTCAATGAAGAAGCTAGCGAATCCGAGAGCAACACCAGCACAAGCAAGCCTGTAGTCGAGTCAATGCTGTGCTGAAGAGTGGCGTTTAAATAATCCCAGTTCTCGTGCTAATGCGGGGACTTCCGGGGAAAGCAATGAAGTGCTGCAGTGGGAGGAGTTATGACACGGCATACGTCAACTTGCGCTGCCTCTGGGGAATGCCAGCGAGGAATGCGGCCGCTGGCCCTGATGGAAGGAACTGGTGCAGCAGGTTGCTGAATGGTGACATTTTAAGGCATATGAAAATCCCAAATGTAATTCATTACTTACATAAGATCATAAGAAATTCCATACTGGATCAGACCAAGGGTCCATCAAGCCCAGTATCCTGTTTCCAACAATGGCCAATCCAAGTCACCTGGCAAGTACCCAAACATTAGATAGATCACAAGCTACTATTGCTTATTAATTACCAAAATAGCAGTTTATGTATTTAACCTCTAGGAACTTATCCAACCTTTTTTAAACCCAGTAACACTAACTGCCAAAACCACATCCCCAGGCAATGAATTCCAGAGTTTAACTATGTGCTGAGTGAAAAAGAATTTTCTTTGATTGTTTTAAATGAGCTACTTGCTAACTTCATGGAGTGCCCGCTGGTCCAACTATTATCTGAGAGAGTAAATAACTGATTTACATTAACTTGTTCCAGTCCTTTCATGATTTTGTAAACTTCTATCATATCCCCCTTCAGTCATCTCTACTCCAAACTGAACAGCCCTAACTTCTTTAGCCTTTCCTCACAGGGCAGCTGTTCCATGCCCCATATCATTTTGGTCACCCTTCTCTGCACTTTCTCCAGTGCAGCTATATCCTTTTTGAGATGCGGTGACCAGAACTGCACACAATATTCAAGCTGTGGTCTTACCATGGAGCGATACAGAGGCATTATGACATCCTCCGTTTTATTTTCCATTCCCTTCCTAATAATTCCTAACATTCTGTTTGCTTTTTTGATCACCACAGCACACTGGGCAGATGATTTCAATGTGTTATCCACTATGACACCTAGATCTCTTTCCTGGGTGGTAACTCTTAAGATAGAACCTAGCATTGTATAGCTACAGCAAGGGTTATTTTTCCTTATATGCATCACTTTTCACTTGTCCATGTTAAATTTCATCTGCCATTTGGAAGCCCAATCTTCCAGTCTCACAAGGTCTTCCTGAAATTCATCATAAACTACTTGAGATTTAACTACTCTGCAAAATTTGTGTTGTCCACAAATTTGATCACCTTGCTCATTGTACCCTTTCCAGATCGTTTATAAATATATTAAAAAGCACCGGTCCATGTACAGATCCCTGAGGCACTCCACTGTTTACCTTTTTCCACTGTGAAAACTGACCATTTATTCCTACTCTCTGTTTCCTGTCTTTTAACCAACTTGTCAGTATGGATGGCTCCACAACCTGCCTGTTGCGTGTCCTGTCCGCACTTGGCCCGCACACAGGCCTGCTCACTTCTCCAGCTCCTCCGGGTATCCCAGGTTGTCCTCCCCTGCAGCAGTGGCAAGCACAGCTAGGCCTCGGCGTCCTGCAGCGGCGGTCGCCGGCCTTCATCCTCCAGCCAGACCTCACGGCGGGGCTCGGTGTCCTTCGTGGCATCGACCCCCGCCCCTAGGCACGAGTGCACAGACTGCCTGGCACCTTATAGGCCAGGAGCGGGTCTCAGCTCTGCAGTGTGCCCTGATTGAGGGACTTATATCAGGAAGCTCCTGCCCTGACTCCTTTGCCTTGGCAATCGGGTCTATCCTTGTGCTTTCTAGTTTGCCTCTGCGTTCCAGTCTGTGTTCCAGTCTTGTTCCAGTCTCTATTCCAGTCTCATTTCAGTCCTGTTCCATCGTCCTTCTGTTCCATCGTCCTTCTGTTCCAGCATCCTTCTGTCTCCTCGTCTCCCCAGATAGTACCTTTCGGACTGTCTTCTCGGTACTGATCTCGGCTTCCCTTGACTATGTTTGATCGCTGCCCTCCTCTGACCTTCTGCCTGTTTCTACGACCACGTCTGCACGCTGCCTGGAACTGACCTCTGCCTGATTATTGACAATGTCTGCACGCTGACTGGAACTGACCTCTGCCTGAACTCGACCACGTCTGACTGCCTCCTGGAACTTGACCTCTGCTTTGGCTGACTACCCATGGACTGACTACTGGTAACTGAGCTCTGCTTTGCCTGACTATCCACGGACTAATTACTGGCTCTGACCCTTGCATTGGCTGACCATGCTTCCTTGAATCTGTCCTTGATCCTTGCTGTACATTCAGAGACTTTCTTCTGGCCTTCTCAGGCACCAAGGACTTCTGGCCTGAGTATCGACCACACACCCTTGATCATGGTCGGCACACCCCTGAACTTCCTATCAAGGAGATCCTGTGAGGCCCACCTAAGACCAGGCGGCCCGGGTACCCAAGAGCTCAACCCAGGGATACCTAGGGTTGCTAGTGGCGAAGCTCCACCTAGCCTCTGTCTCCACTTGTGCTCCACCTCCTGGTGGCAGGTGCTCTCTGGGTCCGACAAGGGAGCCCACCAATCCTGTACTAGGTCAAGGGTCTACCTCCTGGCTCAACACTGCCTGATGCACTTGCTAGAGATCTAGGCCCTGATATGCTTTTGGAAATGGACAAATTGGAAGGCTCCATTAGAACAATAATATTTTGGGACATCAATTCTGAATCTATTCAAATTGTGCTGAGACTTCCTCATGACAAATAGCCCAAATTGTTTATTTTATTTTATTTATTTATTTATTTATTTATTTTTTTGGGGGGGGGGGGGGGGGTCTGGAGGAAGTGCTAGGCTTACAAAATATCCATGAAGCATATGTTGTCACCCATTGGGATCCTAGAATTTGCATGAAGGATGATCCCTATGGGTCAAACCTTTATGCACAGATTAAACTTGGCAGCATCAGTTGTGAGATTAAACCATCACTGGATAAGAGTTTCTAGCCACTTTTGGAGGGAAATTTTTTATGGCCAGCTTCAATAGGGTAACTTTGTGCATTCCAACCTCACTATCTAGAAGGATCATAAACTATAGTCAGATGCTTCGGGGTATGAATTTGTATTATTTTTGCCAGGGCTCCTGGTGTGAAGTCAATTTGTCATATGAGTGGGTTTTATTTTATTTCTTAAAAACATATTTTTATCCCACCTGCCTATAACTCTAAGTGGATTACAATAAAAGCATGTACAAAAAGAAGCTTATCTAGCATGGAGCAGCAGTTATTACCCTTGACAGAAACATGGGGGTAACATGCATGGAGCAGCAGCTACTACCTTAGAAAGCTTGCTGGGTAGACTAGATGGACCATTTGGGTCTTTTTCTGCCGACATTACTATGTTACTATGAAATCATATAAAACAATCGCAAAGAATACCAATAGTGTCCAAGTTAATATTTCATTCACCAAGAACCTTTAAAGAACCTTTAAAGTGAGTATACATACTAGGCTTCATTGACCTTCATAATAGGCTTCATCGTATAGCATAGTGTCACTTTCACACTCTGCCTTCTATTTAATCATTGGTCAATGCTAATGTACTTTTTTTGTTATGTTTTTTCAATTTGCAAAATCTCTCGTGTAAATGCCACACGTGATATGCTCTTTTAAATCGCAATACTGAGTCATATCAGTCATGTTACTTAGCTTAGTAATGGAAGCCGCATTGTCCAAATTGAATAGTCCGGTAAGCTCTGCCCAACACGGGACCGTGTTTCAGATGTCGAAACAATCCTTTTTCAAGGGCTCATCTACTACAATATAAAAGGTTCAGATGTAATCTACAGAAAAAATATTTTATACTATTCACTTTAAAGTAACAGCTGATGCTTAATAAAATGTCAACATCTTTGGCACAAGTCCGGAACAAACTTACTTTCAACCGCTTAATTTGTCGGCTTGAGACATGATGGCATGACGGCGTTCATTTCCGGTATCAGCGGAAAGACTACCATGATTGTGCCATTTTTAAAGAGCTGAGCTGTCAATTAGTAGGCCACCGTGATGGAAAACTATAATAATGTTTTCAAAGCCAATGTTACCAAGATAGCTGACGGGATAAAAAGCCTAGACGGCCATTTTGAAATGTCAAAAAGACATTCATAATCTTTGAATTATAATAATGACACAAAATTCACTAAACGATCGTTAAATATGTTGGAACAGTTAAAATTGTCTGAATTAATAGATCGCCCACCTCCCACCGCTTGTTACTAGGAAACTGTAATTATTAAATACAGGAGTACCACTCCACAGCAGCATTTAAACCTTTCGGATATGTGGTATTCAAACAAAAAATTCATTGCTGTTCTCTCAAATTTAGAACTATCTTTGTTCTCCTCCTCTTGGATTTTTTGGTACCACTTCAATAACTCACCATTTTAGATCAGAAAAAGTATGATTATATTGAATGCAATGCACCACAATGGGTGCCTGTATTTTGGCAATCCTAATGCAGCTCCAGTGTTCAATTAGGCGAGTTTTAATAGTATGTTTTGTACGACCCACATAATGTAAATTGCAAGGGCATATTATTAAATATACCAATAGCAAATTGAGCGGTTGAAAGTAAGTTTGTTCCGGACTTGTGCCAAAGATTTTGACATTTCGTTAAGCATCAGCTGTTAGGGATGTGAATCGTTTTTTGACGATTTAAAATATTGTCCGATATATTTTAAATCGTCAAAAATCGTTAGAGCCGCGATACAATAACAATTCCCCCGATTTATCGTCAAAAAATCGTAAATCAGGGGAAGGGGGAGGAAAAGGGGGAGGGCGGGAAAACCGGCACACTAAAACAACCCTAAAACCCACCCCGACCCTTTAAAATAAATCCCCCACCCTCCCGAACCCCCCCCCCAAAAATGCCTTAAATTACCTGGGGTCCAGAGGAAGGGTCCCGGTGTGATCTTTTACTCTCGGACCTCCGTGCGTTGTAGAAATGGCGCCGACGCTACCTTTGACCTGTCATATGACAGCTCATAGGTAGCGCCGGCGCCATTTTGTTTTTTTTTGTCCCCCGACGTCAGGAGCGTAGGAGATCGCTCCCAGACCCCCGCTGGACCCCCAGGGACTTTTGGCCAGCTTGGGGGGGCCTCCTGACCCCCACAAGACTTGCCAAAAGTCCAGCAGGGGTCTGGGAACAACTTCCTGAACGCAAATCGTTTTTCCGTACGGAAAATGGCGCCGGCCATTTTCCGTACGGAAAAACGATTCGCGTGCAGGAAGTTATTCCCGGACCCCTGCTGGACTTTTGGCAAGTCTTGTGGGGGACAGGAGGCCCCCCCAAGCTGGCCAAAAGTCCCTGGGGGTCCGGGAGCGATCTCCTACGCTCCTGCTGTCGGGGGACAAAAAAACAAAATGGCGCCGGTGCTACCTTTGCCCTGTCATATGACAGGTTAAACGGCTGATGACACACTGCAGTGGTGTCTCTGAGAACATGGAATGCTTAAGGAAGTGTAACTGCTATGGTGACTGGCAGGGTGGACAATCAAGGTACCAATGTGGGCCAGGGAGGTTCTCAGACTCATATAGAAGATCTTGAAGGTATTTTTAAGTTGACTTCCTTGGTTGGACAATTTTTTCCTACTTTACCTCAGGAGCTGCAGAGACCTGTTGAACTTACCTTAGAGACAATCTGGAAAGTTATTAAGGGCCTGGGGAATGCTATTATTTCCAAGGTGACTCCTTTGCTTGAAAATAATTTTACCTTGGAAACTTATGTCTCATCTCTGGAAAATTCTAAGTCAGAAATAACTTCACAAATTTCTGATTTACAGTCTAGCATGACCCATATCAAGTTTCTTCAAGAAGCTATAGTTACAGACAATATTTTTTTTTTAATCCAATAAAATGGAGAACCTAGAAAACTCTTACAGATTAAAGAACTTGTATTTTATAAATTTTCCTTATCTACCTATGCTATCTACCAAGGATATATTTAAAAGGTATCTGTAAGAAGTTCTTGATCCTGAATCTGCATTAGCACACGAGGCAAGGATTATTTTCATTCTTTAAAAAAAATGAAAAGCTATGGATGAGTCTCAAAAATTATTTCCTCTATCAAATATACTGTATGCTCAATATAATGGGGGTGATACGATCCCAAAATTTGGTCCACATTATAAGTGAATTATATCAAATTAATAGCACCACTTAGCACCAATACAGGATCGCCATCCTCCGAACAAAAAGAGACTTCTTTTCACAGAAAATCCATCACTTCATCTTCGATCCAAAAGCACTATTTTCTCTTGTCTCATCACTCACAAACCATCCCCCACGTCTATTCCGGATGACCAAGCTGCAAACAAAGCCAATGAACTAGCCATTTACTTCAAGAACAAAATCTCAAACCTCATTCTTCCCTGATGGATAATATGGACCTTCGTCCTCCACACTCTAGCCCGACGTCGTTACCTCTGACCACAACCTTGGAAACCTTCGAGTCTACCTCCTCATTAGAAATTGAAAACGTACTAAAGAAGATCAAACCGGCATCTCTCCCAATGGACGCGATCCCAACCAACCTACTCATCACCATCCCCAAAGCCATCGCTAAACATATTGCAGAGATCATTAATTGCTCTTTATCTCAAGGTCTAGTCCCCGACCCTTGCAAACTTGCTATCCTTAAATCTCTACTGAAAAAACCTAATCTATCTCCAGATGACCTGGCCAATTTCCACCTATAGCAAACCTGCCATTCATTTCCAAAATTTTGGAAAGAATAGTAAATAAGCAACTCTCAGAATTCTTGGACAACAACAAAATCCTCTCCCCATCGCAATTCGGCTCCCGGAAAGCCCGAAACACTGAATCTTTATTAATCTCATTAACAGACTCCATTCTCCTGAATCTCGACAAAAAACAACCATGCCTGCTCATTCTCCTAGACCTATCAGCAGCATTTGATACGGTGAACCACACTATTCTCATACATCAACTGTCGGACATTGGCATCAAAGGCACCGCTCTCAACTGGTTCAAGTCTTTCCTTCAAAACAGGTATTAAATGGTCAAAATCAACAACAGAGATTCACACCCCATCATTTCTACCTTGGGTGTCCCACAAGGATCTTCTCTATCCCCAACCCTGTTCAACATCTACCTGTTATCGCTTTGCCAACTCCTCACCAAACTAAAGCTAACGCATTACATATACGCGGACGATGTTCAAATTCTCATACCGATCACCCAATCTCTATCTAAAACCTTGGAATACTGGAACACCTGCCTTCAATCCATAAACAACCTTCTAACAGCCCTTCATCTGATCCTAAATACCAAGAAGACGGAGATCCTCCTCATCACCCAAGAAGGAAATCACTCATTGGCCAACACATACCCTGCTACTCAACCAGTCCTCTCTCCCCAAGTCAGAAACCTAGGAGTCATCATGGACAATCAACTGAACTGCAAATGTTTCATCAACTCCACCACCAAGGACTGCTTGGTGGCGAGGTCTCAATCGTTTTAAGTCTTAAAACGATTGAGACCTCGCCACCATTTCCAAGACTTTCGGACAGCCCTCCAAGCAATCATCTTTTCAAAAATAGATTATTGCAACTCTCTATTGTTCGGCCTCCCGGCTAATACTATCAAACCTTTACAGATGTTACAAAATGCTTCAGCAAAGATTCTGACCAAGACCAACAAAAGAGATCATATTACACCCATCCTGCAGAATCTGCACTGGCTCCCAATCAAATTCAGAATCTTAATCAAAGTTCTAATGATCATCCATAAATCCATTCACAACATCACCCCCCTGGATCTTAAGTTCCCACTTTGACCTCACATTCCCTCCAGACCGGTGAGGTCGGCATATAAAGACACCTTGCTGGCCCACCCCATTAAATCCTCATTAAGGAAGAGAGCCCTCTCCATGTCTGGACCAACTCAATGGAACTCGCTCCCACCAGAGCTCCGACTCGAACAATGCCCACCCACCTTTAAGAAAAGACTCAAGACATGGTTGTTTAGCGAAGCCTTTGCTTAACTCTGATGACCCTTTGAACCTCTTATGCAGCTTGCTAGTAGAAATTTGTCACTGTGAAGCCGCTCTGAGTACAGACAATCTAACAAATGTATTCTTCCTCAATACCTAAACCCAGTGTCATTTTCTTAGACACCTGGCTATACACCTATGTTATCAGCCGGCTCACCGGTAAAAACATTTCCTCCAGTTATCTCGCTGTTATACCCAATTCGTTGGATCCAAGTTTTGTTTTCCTTTGTTTAATGTAATGCATTCTCTTGCAATGGTTATTGTTATAATGTAAACCGAGGTGATTTGTAACTTGTTAAATGAATATCGGTATATAAAAGTGCCAAATAATAATAATAATAAATGGGGTGGGACTGTGAGAGTCTATCTGGAAGCACCCTTTCAAAAAAGCCCCTTGATTCTGTGGCCTGGACATTCAAACAATAATACCTCACAAAAGTGTGCAAATTCTTCCAAGTAGCCTCCCTACAAATCTCCTGGGGTGACACTTGTAGACATTCAGCCCAGGTTGCTGCCTGAGAATGGATCAAATGAGCCTTTAACCCTTCATGACCCTGACATATGTATGCTAAATCAATAGCATCCTTTAACCACATGCAATTGTGGACTTTACAACCCTTTTTTGCCCCACTTTATAGCACAAAAAGGTGATTCGTTAGCCGAAAACTGTTAGTGATTTCAAGGTACCACAGCAAAGCATGCATGATATCCAAGCATCTTAAATCTCTAGCAAGAGTCTCCATTGCATCCAAACTTGAAAAAAGGATGGAAGTTCCGCTGACTGATTCAATTGAAATGACAAAAACATCTTTGGCTAAAAGGAAGGAACCATCCTCAAGGAAACCCCAGAATCTGAAATCCTCAAAATGGATTATCTACCAGACAACGCCTGCAATTCCAAAATCTTTCGGACAGAACAAATAGCTGCCAAGAAAAACCACATTCAAAGTGAGATCCTTCATAGTGGCTCTCTTAAGAGATTTGAACGGCATGGCATACAAGTACTTAAGGACTAAATTAAGGTTCTAGGAAGGACACAACTTCTGCACTGGAGGACACCGCTGGAGTCTCTCCCTGTACTTTGCTTCAGAGGCAGCCCAATGCCACCGCCTGAACTCTAAGGAAGTTAAAATACAACCCCTTCACCTAGCTTTTCTGCAAAAAGTCCCAAATATGAGCCAATGAGGCCCGCATAGGAGCCACTGCCTGCTCCACATACGAGATCTCAAAAACTTTCCATATCCTCACATACACTAAAGAGGTGGAATTCTTTCTTGCTTGCAAAAGGGTAGCAATACCTTCCTCAGCATATCCTCTGTTCCTTAAGCACTTCCTATCAATAGCTAAGCCACGAGACAGAAGCAATCCGCCTGATCAGAATAATGGGAGCTTGGCACAGAAGCTTTGGCAGATGGGTGAGCCTCACCAGATCCTCTACCACTAAGTTTATCAGGGCTGCAAACCAAGGTAGCCTCAGCCACTCTGGCACCACCAGGATTACCTTGCCTGGATGGATGGATGGATGGATCTCTATTTGCCGCCAAACTTTGCCCACCAGAGGCCATGGGGAAATCACTTACAGAAGAATGCCAACCAGCCAAGGTAGAAGTAAGGCACTGATCCCCTTTGCTCCCCACTCCCTTCTCTGACTGAAGAACCATGGGGCCTTGGCATTTTGGAAGGTTTCCATGAGATCCATATGTGGCCAGCCCCATCATCAGATGATGAGATCAATTGCCTCTTCTGAGAGTTCCCAATCTCTGGGATCTAACTAGTGATGGTTGAGGACATCTGCTTGTACATTCATCATTCCCGTTATGTGAGAAGCCACTAACAGTGCCAGATGCTGCTCTGCCACGTGGAACAATGCCTGGGCCACTTGAGCTACCGCCCAACTTTTGGATCCACCCTGTTGGTTGCTGTAAGCCACCATCATTGCATTGTCTAACAGGACCCTCACAGCCTTGCCCCTCAACAGTGATAAAAATGCCTGCAATGCCAATTTCACTGCCCTTGTTTCTAGGTGGTTGATGGACCACAATGCTTCATCCACTAACCATAGACTCTAAACAGACTGGTCCTGACACACTGCTCCCCATTCAGAAAGACTGGAACCCCTCATCTCAACTTGGCCCAAGCAATCCACCATGAGAAGCTGGACTGAACAAGCCATCATGAGAGGCTGGACCTGGCCAACTCCGAAAAGGAAGTGGCAGATGAAACTGTCCCGACCACGGATTCCAGTTGGAAAGCAACGCTGACAGTAAAGGTCACATATGAGTGAATGCCCATGGAACCAACTCCAACGTGAAGGCCATAGAGTGGAGAACCTGCAAGTAATCCTAGATCCTGGGAACCTGCTTCCACAGCAAAGCTTGGCCTTGTAGCTATAGTTTGGATATGTGTTCATCGGTGAGAAAAACCTTCCCCACCTTGGTATTGAAATGCACCCCCAGAAATTCCAACACCTGAGAAGGGGAAGGATGGCTGAATCAAGAGGCCCTCCATCCAGAGAGACAACGCCATGAATACCATCACCTTAGTGAAAGTCTAGGCCACTATTGCCAGACTGAACGGAAGGGCGCAAACTGAAAATGCCATCCCAGGACCATGAATCTGAGATATCTTTGATGGTTGGTTTGGATTCCTATATGCAAATGCACCTCAGTCAAGCCCCGAGAAGCCAGGAATCCTCCCTTGCGTACTGCACAATCACAGAAGATCAAGTCCAAAATGGGCTGAAAATACATGAAATAGCAGCCCTTCCCCTCTCTTCCAGAGGTATGGAAACAATAGCTCTCAACAACTACAGATGGTCGATTGCTGTACTACGAGTCTCTTTCTCTTGAATGATCAGGGGAGAAATGAACAAATCTCTTAGTGGATGAGCAAATTCTAAAGTGTATCCTTGTCTTATCACATTTAGCACCCACTCATCTGATGTGATTGTGGCCTACTCTTTGTAGAAAAGAGTCAACTGATCACCTACAGCTGGTACCGAGGAGTGGACCGGCCTTGCATTATTGGGCAGACTTGGCTCCCAATAATGCAACTTCGCTGGCTATAGCCATCCCTATTTAATCTGTGCCCATGAAAGGACTGATTCCAGGATGATTTCCATCCAGAAGACTGGCTCTGGGTGCACATGATAGCCCTGCAGGGCCAGAAAATGTTTATTGCCACTGAAACAAGAGCACAAAGATAAAGACCCTTTCCTTTTAGGCTTATCCTCAGGCAATTCATGACCTTTATTCTCCATGAGAAGTTTGATCATCTCTTCTAAATCTTGTCCAAAAAGCAGCTTTCCTTCAAAAGGCAAAGCTCCCAGCTGAGACTTAGATGACACCACCATCATCCAGTTTCTCAACAAGAGCAGTCTCCTAGCCAAAACCAATGACATCAGTGTTCTTAAAAAGGTTTGCATGGGGTCCTATTATGCACTGGCGCTATAGGCTACCATGGCTGCCAACCACGCAGCCTGCTTAGCCTCAAGGTCAGACATGGCCCTGTCTTCCCGCAACTGCTGAACCTGGCGGAGACCTGCCCTTAGCATAACACTGCTGCACACAGCAATCCATATTTCAGGGGCAGATACCTCAAAACCCTTCTTGAGGTGAACCTCCAGCTTCCTATCCTGAAGGTCCTTGAGCACTGTAGCACTGAGCACAGAATAGTGGTCTTCTTTGTAACAGCCAAAATGTGGCATCCACCTTCAGTATCTTGGAGTTCCAGAGTATCCTCTGGCAAGGGGTACAATTGGGCTATTGCTCTGTGCACTTTCAAGCCAGACTCAGGAGTATCCCCCTCCCTGAAACCAACTTCTTGATGGACTTATGGAAAGGAAAGGCCCTCGCTGGACCTCAGAGACCCTGCATGACTGGGTCTACCCCTTCCTGATCTGAATCTTCCTGCGGAAGCTCTATTCCCGATTCTTCCAGAACATGGGGGTATCTGGGGGACCAACTCTTCCCTGTGGAAAGTCAAACTACTTTTGGATCATTCCCCTCCATGGCCAGGCCACTCCCTGGTGCTTCTTCCATATCCTGGCCAACATAGGGACCTCCAACTTCCACAGGGCTTGCGCCTGCAGGACCTCATTGTTCTCAGAAAAACTCAGTCGCACCTCTTGAGGTGAGTGGCCCAGGGACTCTTCGAATCCTTGTTGCCTCAACTGCCTTAGCAAGTCTAGCCCTCTTTGCTGAATGTGGGTGTGCCAGGGATCCCTGGCCAGCCTTTCGCCGCCCTGTGGCTTTCCGGGCTAAGAACGCATCATGCATCAAAAGCACAAAGTCAATAGAAAAAATCTGAGGCATCATCCAAAGTTCCCTGCTCTGCCTCAGCAACAGAAGGGACCCGTCCAGCCTGTTGGCCTCCCCTGGAGGTCCTATGAGGTAGGGAAAGAGGTGGGAGGAATTTCTCCTCCTCCCTGCGGCCCGCGAAGCACCCATGAATGTGAATAAAATGGCCGCCGTTCCCAGGCTTAGTGGGAAGGGGCCATCCGCTGCCTGCAGTGCACCTGAAAGCCTGCCAGACTCACACCACCTCCCCAATGCTTTTGGAATGAGTGCCGAAGACCCCTCTCCCCAGGAGAGGCACTGAGTGCATAAGCCATCGTGAGAGAGATGTGCGCATCCCCAATTAGGGCTGTGTGGCAACGCTTCGAAGTTCTGGGACCCTCGGAAGGCATAACAAACCAACAGCCACTGCAGCAACCAAACCTGGGAAACTTGGCAGCAATAACTGCCGAAGGACCAAGGTACAAGGAGAGCCGCTCAATCAGCCTCAAAAAACGAAAGCGGTATCTTTTTTTTTTTTTTGTAAACTTTAATGAGGCTGCCAAAATAACAAAGAAATAAAGACTACTTCCCTTTAAAGAAGATTGTCTGCAGGCTTTGACTGCCCTCTTGGGGGTGAGGGAACTGGTATCCCCAGCTATTTGCCAGTGCCGGTGATCAAGGACTGAGCACTAAGGGTCACCAACCCTCTTCTCGTCTGCCTCAAACCCAGGTAGGATAGCCCCACAAGACTTAACAGCTCTCTGGGAGGCTATTTCCAACTTTCCAATTTATCTTTTTCTTTTTTTAAAGACACAGACTGCAGATTTTACACCTCCACCATCTGCTGCTGGAGACAGAGAAATACTGAGGGACAGTGGGTGACACCACTGGTTATGTTGCAGTGTCAGTAAAATATTCTCTGTCTCCAACTGCTGGAAGGAGGACATGAACCCAGGAGTCTGGTCTGATGTGGATACGTAGAGGAAACATAAGATTTGCCATACTGGATCAGAGCAAAAGTCCATCAAGCCCAGCATCCTGTTTCCGACAATGGCCAATCCAGCTCTCAAGGACCTGGCAGGATCCCATGATATTCCATATATAAAGGTTCTAATTTATTTGTGGGGGGGAGGGGGGGAGAGGGGGTAATGGAATTTTTTTTATATTCCAAATTAATGGACAGAGTATAATTTGATCTTGAAAAATAAAGAGGGATAGTTTTTTGATACATATCATTTATGTCTTCACCCAGCGTTTGACTTGCTGGGTTACTGTTGTTTCCTGTCATTTTCAAATGATAGCATAATCCATAAGCCCCCTCCTGACCCCCCCAAGGCTTGCCAATAATCCCTGGGGGTCCAGCGGGGGTCCGGGAGCGATTTCGTTGTCGGCTGCCAGTAATCAAAATGGCGCCGATAGCCTTTGCCCATACTATGTCACAGAGGCTTTCGGCGCCATTGGTCAGCTCCAGTCACATGACAGGAGCACAAGATGGCGCCGATGGCCATGTGACAGGGGCTGACCAATGGCGCCGGTAGCCCCTGTGACATGGTAGTTCAGAGGCTATTCGGCAGTCGGCACCATTTTGAGCAAGTCTGGCAATAGCGCACATGGGCACGAAGGATCAATTGGCACCAGGGACCCCGCTGGACCACCAGGGATGTTCGTAGGTCTTGGGGAGGGATCGGGATGGGGGGGGGGGGTTGTATATATGTATGAAAATGCTTTTAAATGCTTGGGGTGGGTTTTTTTTTTAGCTTCGTTTCCCGATTCGTTTTTTGGCCCGGTTTCGGGTTTCCTCGTTTCGTTTTTCGAAAAACAAAACGAGAAAACCCGAATTGTACCACGAAGTATCCGAACCAAAAAACGACCCGGTAGAAAAAAATGAAGCACATCTCTAATAGGTGCTGTATAGTGCCTATACAGTAAAATGGATTGTGCTTCATGGGCGCTTCTTGGAAGCACTTTGGATGCGGTTTGCATTTGCATGCCATTTAAATACTGTATCGCGCGGTATGTGATCCGAACTGTGCGTGCGGCAAACACGGGTGCGCCGGCACTGCGGCACTCTTTCTACTGCGTCCTTACTGTATCAGCCTGTAAATATTTTAGAAAGAGAGGTAAGCATTTCTGCAGTGGGATATAAATATGTATTTATAGCAACTGAAATAACAATAACAATCACCTATCTTCCTCCATGCTTATTTATTTACATTTGTATTCTACCCTTCTGAAGGAACACTCTGGGCAGAAAACAATTAAGTAAGAACTCACTCATATTTATATTTCACTAAAAAATATGAATTCTTGAATTGTCCTGAAAAACAACATGAAATCTGATGGTCATTTGAAACATGTCTGTACCAATGTGAAGTGAAAAATGGAGGCACACCTGGGTATTTTTAGTGCACGAGTCTAAAATGCAAAATCTCTGTTCATTTTTTGTTCAAATATATTCAAGATGTTTAAGAAATTCTATGTGACAGCTAAAATACTTCTGACCAGGGGCTGGCCCAGTGGCCCTGTAACAGGACTGTATGTTAGGGATGTGAATCAGTACCCGATCGTTCCTGCTTTCGGGTTCATCTTGCCGCAGGAAAATCTCGTTTTCCCACGGATCGACATTTTTTTTTGTGAAAAATCGGTTTTTGGCTTAGCGTGCACTAACAAAAAATAGCAAAAAGTAACAAAAAAATAACAAAAATAAACATTTTTTTTGTTAGTGCGCACTAACGGGAGTCAGTGTGCGCACTAATCCGAAAAACGATTTTCACGAAAATTTGGGGGAAAATGTGTTTCTTTTTTAAACCAATATATAACGAATTAAGAAATATTGTATGATATTTCAATTTGTTATAAAAATGATTCATATCCCTACTGTATGCTGCCCTGCAGGGATCTGGGATTGATTCCCCAACCCAGTTCCTCAGAGTTGCTTGTGACTGGGGGTACTGCTCAACAGCACCACCTGCTGTACAGGTTCAGGATGCATGCATACCCGGTTTCAGAGGGAAAGACAACCTGTGGCCCCTGACTGAAAGTGTCACCGTGATGGATGGGCTCGTGGAAGGAGGTGGGGTTAGACATGAATTTACAAAAATCCTGGGATGATTACAGATAACAGCTCCTGGCACTATGCTGTTGGCCAGTTTCTGTGGAGCTGTAATCCCTTGTGAAGAGGAAGAAACTTCCAGGCCATAAAAAAATAATATGCTTACACCCAGGGCATGGCTGAAGATTATAAACAGAAAATTTCACAGATTAGTTTGTGAAAGAAAGTCATTAAAAATTAGCTGATTAACAGGGCAGATATATACTATATAGGTGTGATTTGTATATAATTCCTATAGAGAGTGGTGGCATAAGCTGTGCATAGCCTAGTGGTTACAGCAAATTAAGAGCCAGTAAAACCAGAGTTGAAATCCTGTAGGTGCTCCTTGTGACTTTGGGCAAGTCACTTCACTCTTTATTGCCTCAGGTATAAACATGGATTGTAAGCCCTCTGGGGCAGGAGAAAACATCTGCCATATCTGACTGTAATTTACTTTGAGCTACCAATGAAAAAGGATGAGCTAACTCTCAATAAATAAATAAGGCATGCATTTGTCACTGGTTTGCTTAGCATTGAATAATCTACAGATAATTTATCTCTATGAATAATTCAGCAACTGCACACTTCTAAATTTCAAGGTTAAATTATTGCTGTGCACAGAAAGCAACCTGTAACTGTACTTTTAGAATGATTGACAGATCACCTAAATGTAAAGTACTATTTTGTACTAACATGTACAGTAAAATGGTGCTAAAAATTGAGGTGGCTGAGCTTTAGAGAAGAATGACAAGTAGGTTCTTAAAGCACCCATCTATATCAATGATTAGAGAGTATAATGAATCGATTCTTCTTTAAAGCCTAATTTACCCCTTCCACTCCTCCCCCCATCCCGCTATCCTGAGCTTTCAAACTTTAAAACATGTTGTTTCTCTTTTAATATTGATTCTGCACTTAATAGCTAATTCTGTCCTGATGTGAAAAGAAGTCTCATTAAATAGCAGTGCATGGTATGGGTCTCAGCAGCCCTCTGCAAGGCTCATTGAAGGCACAGCCTGCAGATTGAAAAGCAATTAGTATTCTGGTTTGCTATAATTACCCACATGGCTTTTCCATAAGGTAGTTTCTACTGTACCTAATAATAGGCCTCCTGTTGTATTTTCACTGAGACACTATCACCCTCATTTCAACTGTCACTTCTCTTGGATGGAGGGGAGGGGGGCAAATAAATAACCACCACTATATCTCCCATTCTTCCCCAACCGCCCACAAAATAAGGCAATATGTTTTGTTTTTTTTATTCCCGACAACTAGTAGCATCACCTAAAAGTCACCTTCAATCATGTTTTTAATCAGCTGGAGCAAAGCACCATCTCATTTACGTCTGCAGTTCCCACGCTCTGCAATGTGCTGATTGCCTAGACATGGAAATCCAAATTGAGCTCTGATTAAAATGGAATGAGGATGCAGATGCAGCAGTGGTGTGTAGGTGCACCTTGCTTTTTGCCAGTAAAGGTCAAGGTGACTCGAGTTTCTAATTATAATGGAAAAATAAAATTAATAGATCTGGGATATGGTGGCAGCATAACAATTTATTCTGTACAAAATCTTTCTTTCTGGGTTAGTCAGCCTTGGACTTTTTTCCTCTCTTGGGCCTGGATTCATCAAAAATGCTATAATTTTCACATGGATAACACCCGCGATAAGAAAAAAGGGTTGAGAGAGAGAGGCTCAAGTGAAGTTTTGGTGGTGGTGTAGGGTTTGGGGGACAGTTTAAGCTAGGGCAAGAGAACACTGAAGAAATCTCATCTGTGTGTGATTTTCCTCACTCTAAATGATATCAAATTTTCACTGAGGTGTACTATGATGTTCGCATTTTCTCACTCTGCATGTAAAACTGGCCCCAAAACCCTACTCCACCACTAAAACCTCACCCCGAGATACCAGCTGGCCTTCCTATAGCAGTATAAATGGTTAACTACTATGGGTACCACCCTAGAGGCTCTCTCTCTTTCCCTCCCTCCCTCCCTCCCCCCTCATGCCCAAAAAGGAATTTGTAATATTTATCGCAAATTGCAGTACAGCCGTTACGCACAACTTAACACCTGCAAAAAAGGTGTAGTTATTTCCAGCGTTAAAAGCATGTGATAATGCCCCTCATTTTCATAAACCCCTCCCCAATCCCACCCCTTTAAATAAATTTGCCAAATTTGCATTTGCACCGCCACTGTGATAAAATTTGCATGTGTTATGGCGTTATCGTGGGCATTAACATCATAATGCACTTTGATGAATGACCCTGTTGGTGTTTCTTAATTCTTTTATAATTTGTAATAGAAAGTAATGCATGATCATTTCTACTATGCTGACCCTGTGCTGATCCAATAGAAGAAATGTTTTATCTTCAAAGAGCAAAACATGAGTTTTGAAAAACACTTTAATGTATTTAACTATTTATGGTTCTCCTGCCCTTAGCATGCATTTGTAGAAGATAGACAATGTCATTGTGCATTGGATATTTTATCTGGCTCTATTTCTAGCAGATACAACTCAAAAGGGAAAAGTATAGGGGGAAAAAAATCTATGACAGGCTCCATGATTCTGACAAATGATAACAATAACTACTTTTGTTATGAGAGTCAAAAGGATTTAACAAACTTAACATCTTTCAGGTTTTTGAATACATTCAAACCACAGGAAAAAAAAATCAACGCTTAAAAATCGACATTGATCTTGTAATACACTGGCTAGAGAGAGAGTTTGTAAACCCATTGGGGTAGATTTTCAGAGGGTTATGTGCGTACGTTATGCACGTAACCCCTGAAAACCTACCCCAAAACCCCCCCTGCGCATGCCGAGTTTATCTTACATAGGCTTCCGGCATGCGCAAAGCCCCAGGACGCAGGTAAGTCCCGGGGCTTGCTAAAATGGGCGGTCAGGGGGGGTGTCTGCATTCCAGGGGCATGTCCAGGGGGCGTGTCTGCAGTCCAGGGTGGTCCGGGGGTGTGGCTGAGTGCCCCGACACAGCGGCCTGTGTCGGGGCCTGGCCAGCCGGCGCATGCAAGTTACGCCTGCCAGTGGCAGGAATAACTCCATCGAACAAGGTGGTGGGGGGGGATTTAGGTAGAGCTGGGGGGGTGGGTTAGATAGGGGAAGGGAGGGAAAGTGGGGGGGGGGGACAAAAAAAATGTTCCCTCTGAGGCTGCTCCGATTTCGGAGCGGCTTCGGAGGGAACGGAGGCAGGCTGCGCGGCTCGGCGCACGCAGGCTGCCAATTTTGCGCAGCCTTGCGCGCACCGACTCCGGATTTTAAAAGATACGCGCGGCTACGCACATATCTTTTAAAATCCGGCGTACTTTTGTTCGCACCGGTTGCGCGAACAAAACTGTACGCGCCCACTGTTTTTTAAAATGTACCCCATTGTGTCTGTTACAACTATGTATAAGAAACAAATAACAGTTTCCACTGATTCTGTATTCATTGTGCATGTGATGTCCCTTGATACTGTATTATATGCACTAATATGATTTATTGGATTCTGTTGACCCTATATCAGTCTTATCAAACATTAACAAATAGGCATTTAATGGCATTATTTGCTGTGGTCACTTAGGGCCTGATTTACTCGTCTATTTTCCCATAGACACAGAACAGGAAACATATTTCAGTGAATCAGTTCCTTAGTTGAGTACACATTTAAATCATCTCATTTTACTCTTGGAAAGTATAGGGATGCTGTAAGTGATTTATTATGCAGAATAGCATTTGGCCTTGATTTTGTCGAATTCTGGAGCCACATAAATGGGCAAATATGTGTACAGAATAGTTGGGAATTATATCTTATGTTTCAGAAATTACATTTGTCTTAGGGAGGATAATTTTATAACTATGTATGGTGGGGTAAAGTTATGTATAGCTTTTACAGGCATACTTTACCCCAAAGTTCAAAGAAAGCTTATTTGCACATGTTTGCTTGTCCAAAGTGCCGTGAGACTTAGGACTGATTCATCCCGCAAACCATTATGACTGTGTTCTGGAAACTTCCTGTCGCAAAAAAAAATGCAAGGCACACAGAAGTTTCACCAGTCCTGGGACCGCATGGTTGCGAGAGGCAATCTGATCCATATCATTGTGCAGGTCCTGGTACAGGGTCTCAATTTTTCTAGAGCTGAGATAGTGTCTTCGCACCACTTCAGACTCAGGTAATCCTTGGAGAGTTCTGTGTGGCCGAATAACACGCTGGAAACATAATAACATAAGCGACATAAGACAATCCATTCTGGGTCAGAGCAAGGGTCCATCAGGTGTTTTTCTAACAGTTATACCAACCACATCCTCAGCTTATCACAGCTGTGTGGCTGGCGCGATATAAAAGAACATGTTGCAAACAGACCCAGAACTAAAGAGCTGCACCTGGAAACATTATACATAAGGAACATAAGGCATGCCATACTGGGTCAGACCCATGGTCCATCAGGTGTTTTTCTAAAGTCCAACCACATCCTCAGCTTATCACAGCTGTGTGGCTGGCGGAATAAAAAAGAACACGTTGCAAACAGTCCCGGAACTAAAGGACTGTAGAGTTATTTAAAGAAGCAAAATTAATGAGCATTCAACAGTAAAATGTCGATGTCACTAATGTCCAACCCCTGAGCATCCTAATGGATGAAAAATTGGGATGTGAGTTTGACAGATTTCAATGAAAATTTAAAAGGAAAGAGTCATTTCCTAATCTGTGCCTACTCCATGTGGTCAGCATGGTCCTCCAGTCTTCTGTTGTTGGCAGGTTTATTTGCTATTGCCCATGTAGTTGCCCAAATTCTTCCTTGCAGATACAAGAAAAAGGTCAACATGACAAGGAAATAAACAGTATTCATTAGAGAAACAAAAAAGCAGGAAACCCTCAGGAACCACCAGCTATCAGTACAATAACACCAGTGTAAAGCAGGTGCAAAATTTTGAACGCAAAAAAACTTGCTAAAGATGCACAAAATTTTGGTGCACGTTACTGCATCATGTACTAATACCTAATTGATGCAATGAAATAAGACTTTAATCCCATTGGTGCTATTCCCTCTGCACAGATTTTCCATGTGCATTATGGATGCGTAAAACCAGATATTGTATATGCATTCCCTCTGTGCTCGAAAAACGTGCGTTCAACTGCACGCTCGCTGTGGCGCAAAGCCAAACGCCCCATATTGCATCGGCCCCAATGTTAAACAAAATGACAAGGGGCATTCTTACCTTCTACCTCTTTCTAAAACAAAGAACTTATTTATCCATCACTTTGTTTTGTGACAAATATAGGATACTTTTATCATATCAATGAATTTACTGCCAAATTATATCCATTCTAAAACTTTTATGCACAATTATCAATTTTATTGGAACATTGCAGGATATATGTTTGTATAAATAAATAAATAAAGAAAAGCTCTTTTTAGCATTCATTGCCTGGGCTAAAGGATGCCTATGTTACCCATGGACCCATGGCACTGCAATGTCCAGTGCCCTCCTTTTGGCAAGGTTGGGAGAGGAAGATGTGTTCCTTGATGGCATCTGTAAGCCTGGCTGACAGCACTCTTCCTGCTCTCCAGATCCTGCTTCTCTCTGCGTCTTGGAACTGCAATGTGGTGAGTTGCAGATAGATGATGTCTCTGCATTGGATCCAGATGCAGGGGGTGCAGTGAGACTCATTGAGGCACATTTGACCAGTCAGATCAACATGGTGGGCACCACCGGAGCTGCTAGCAAGGCAGAAAGCAGATGGAGGATTTGAAGGACCATCTTGTGATATATAGATTTGTGGCTAGAGTTTTATTCTGGAAAGACCTGCAGAATTCACACTGGAATCTATTTGGGAGGTGTTAATTGGCTTGGGGAGCACTGTTAAGTCTTAGCTGTCCCTTTTGGTTGAAAAATCTATGGAGTTGGATAATTGGGTACAAATCTTGGAAAGTTCCATTTCTAATTTACAATGTAAAGTTTCTGAATGTAATAATGTGAAAGATAACTCAGTGTTGTCTATCAAAATGGAAAATCTAGAAAATGCTGTAAGGACCAGGAATCTGATATTTATACATTTTCCAAGACTTCCATTGGTCTCATCTAGAGAGATGCTTTAGAGGTACTTTTTGGAAGTTTTGAAAGATCTCGAACAATTTCTTCCACCAATTGCTAAGATTTACTACCTTCCTCCATTCAAAAGGAAACTAGAAGAAGGAGAATCAGAATACCAAGATTTGACAATAGCATCTGCTAAGGAAACAAACTTGACTATATCTAGTATATAAGTAAATTCTGACAGTGATATTGCCAAGCAATCTATCTTAATAGTTACCTTGGCCCTTGAGCCAGATAGAGTTTGGTTAATGAGGCTTTATTTAAGACATCATACCAAACTATCCCTACAGCTTAAGGTTAAGGTATTTCCTGATGTTGTGAAATCAACTCAGAAGAAGCAAAAGCAGTTTTTGCTTTTGTGTCCCAGATTCCTGCAATTAGGAGCATTATTTTTTTCTCAAGTTTCCATGTAATTGTTACATTAAATTCAGGGATGCTTAATATATAATTTTTGAACCTAGCCAACTGACTCTTAGAGACAAGCTTTATACAGCTATGTACAAGGATACGCTGGCTCACGTGAATGGACGCAGCCATTTATATAGGGATGTGAATCGTTTTTTGATGATTTTAAAAAAATCATCAGATATTTTTTAAATCGTCAAAAATCATTAGAGTGGCGATACATACAAATTCCCAAGATTTATCATCAAAAATCGTTAAATCGGGCACGGGAATTATTTGGGGGGAGGGTGGGAAAACCGGCACACAAAACAACCCCTAAACCCACCCTGACCCTTTAAAACCAATCCCTTACCCTCCCCCACCCTCCCGAACCCCTCCAAAATGTTAAAATACCTGGTGGTCCAGTGGGTGGGGGGTCCCGGCACGATCTCCTGCTCTCGGGCCATCGGCACCATTTTGGCTGCCACTAATATAAATGGCGCCGATGGCCCGCTAAAAAAAAAACCCACCCGACCCTTTAAACTGACCCCCTTAGCCTCTCCCACCCTCCCGACCCCCCCCCAAAAAAAAACTTTTTAAAATTACCTGGTGGTCCGGGGGGGCACGGGGAGCGATCTCCCACTCTCGGGACATCGGCTGCCACTCATAAAGATGGCGCCGGTGGCCCTTTGCCCTTACCATGTGACAGGGTATCCGTGCCATTGGCCGGCCCCTGTCACATGGTAGGAGCACTGGATGGCCGTATTGCCAATATTCAAAATGGTGCCGTCGCTACCTTTGCCCTCACTATGTCATAGGGGCCGACAGTCGGCTGACGGTCGGCCCTGTGACATAGTGAGGGCAAAGGTAGCGTCGGCGCCATTTTGACTACTGGCAATACGGCCCGAGTGCAGGAGGTCGCTCCCGGACCCCCGCTGGACCTTTGGCAAGTCTTGTGGGGGTCAGGAGGCCCCCCCCAAGCTGGCCAAAAGTCCCTGGGGGTCCAGCGTGGGTCCGGGAGTGACCTCCTGCACTCGGGCCGTATTGCCGGTAGTCAATTGGCGCCGGCGCTACCTTTGCCTTCACTATGTCATAGGGGTCGACGGTCGGCCGACGGTCGGCCCCTGTGACATAGTGAGGGCAAAGGTAGCGCCGGCGCCATTTTGACTACCGGCAATACGGCCCGAGTGCAGGAGGTCGCTCCCGGACCCCCGCTGGACTTTTGGCAAGTCTTGTGGGGGTCAGGAGCCCCCCCCCCCAAGCTGGCCAAAAGTCCCTGGGGGTCCAGCGGGGGTCTGGCAGTGATCTCCTGCACTCAGGCCGTATTGCCAATATTCAAAATGGCGCCGTCGCTACCTTTGCCCTGTCACATGGTAAGGGCAAAGGGCCTCGGCGCCATTTTTATTAACGCAGCTGATGGCCCGGGAATGGGAGATCGTTCCCCGCGGCCCCTCTGGAGCACCAGGTATGTGTAAAATGTTTGGGGGGGTCGGGAGAGTGGGGGAGGCTAAGGGGGTAATTTTAAAAGGTCGGGGTGGGGTTTTTTTTATCGGCACGGGCCTCACTAAATAAAATTAGTGATGTGAATTGGAATCAGAACCGATTCCAATTCACATCTCTAACCATCAGATCCCCCCCCCCCCCCCCCCCCCCAGCCGAACCCGATTGTTAAAATGATCGGGCACACGATTCACATCCCTAATACACAGTGATTGCATTCTGAAGCCACCATGCATATTTCCTGGCTTGTCCTTTGCATCTGCTTTAATGCAGGCCTAAATTACATTGGACTTCCAAGATGTTACTTCCAAGATGGTATTTTTAAACAATGACCATGTCTGATGTAAACTGTTAACGTTTGTGCTGCACCTGCCAATTTTTCTGAAAATTGTCCTAATTTTATCAGTCTCCCTTTTGAAAGTGTAATAATAGAGCTTTAGATTTATCTTAATGTTCTCCTTCCAGTTATTAAGACAAATGTGATCACACTTCACTATGATCACTGGTGCCGAGCAGCTCCACCACATTACGCTTGCACCAAAATTCTGCATTCCACTAAGAATTATGTCTAACATGACTCCCCCTCCCATCTGTTCCCAGACCAACTGCTCCATGTTTGTCTGTCTTGCATATCCTACAGATTTATATACAGGTATTTTGGTATAAAAGTAGCAGTATATCATCTCTTTTATGTTCATGTGTCCACTTAATTATTGGTAATGGTCTTAGTTTTGTCTTAGATTCTGAGGTCTGTCCCCTACTGCAGTGGATCCATGTATAGGTTCACCATCACCTATAGCTGCACAAGGGATGCGATTTAGGTATCATTCCCACCATCATTAGCCCAAGTGCTTACACTAAGAGTGGATACCTGGATACCTACAGGTGGCCAGTATGATTTTTTCTTTGTGCTTCCTTTCTTTGTCAATTATAATGGTCACTTTGCTAAGATTAGGTCTAGATGTTATATAATGAGGTCAAAATATGATGGTACTCAGAAAGACTTTGTGAGAGAAATGTGCTCAGTTCAACTAATCTCTTCCCCCTCAGACTTCCAGTGTATGGGGGGGGGGGGTTATATTGTTACATTACAATATATACACTACAATGACTGAACACGCACACATGCAGTCACTTTCTCAGAAATAGTAGGGTATTGCTTGTTATATATTGACTAACTCTGACTCTGTCTACTGCTGTTCTGTGTGTCACATTGTCACCTTTGCACAGAGAGAGCAAGCTGTTACAGTGCAAAGCACAAACTGAACATAGACAATACCAGTCAGACATTGTACCCTTCCTAAATCTATATACTACAATAGTGTAACATTAAATGTGTTTGATTTCAGCCCTGCTGATATACTGTATCACTCTAAAAGAAACAGCTTATATCTTCTACAGCACTGCTCTGTGCACAGTACAAAGCAGAGCAGTGTACTGAAACACTGATAGGCTGACCACACACTTTCACATTTATTTTTTTATCAGCTTTTACTGGAGCTCTCATTTTGAAATGCAAAGAACTTCACAACCTATGTGTTGACTCTCTTAAATCCATCAAAAACAACACACACATCCAACTCTCAAGCTATATGCTTCTCTCATTTATACTTATCAATACTCGCTCAATAATTTAAAAAATCCCTCTATTCAATGACCTACTCAGCGATTGCAAACCAGATTTCATTGCAATCATGGAAACCTGGCTAAAAAACACAGATTCCGTCCTAATAAACCAACTATCCAACCAGGTCTACAATATCTCATCAATTCCCAGAAAAAATAAAAAAGGAGGTAGCTTAATGCTTATATCTAAAAAAAACCTTCAACTAAAACTTCGTCCATCTACCATTCCTCCACCTTTTGAAATTGCCTTATATGACTCACCAAAACTTCAGATATGCATTGTTTACTCTCCACCAGGAGCACTTGAGAAAAACTGCTCACCTCTAATTGAATTTCTCATAAACATCTCCCTCAACAAACCCATCATCTTACTTGGCGACTTCAATATACACTTCAACTTACCCTTCCAATCAAAAACCTGCCAAACAATCATTGATTCACTATTAGCTCTAAATCTTGAACAAATAATCCAATCTCCAACTCACAAAGCAGGCCACACAATTGACCTCATCTTTATCAACACTGAAATTTGGAAATCAATCTCTACTCACACTACAGAAATACCATGGTCTGACCATCACCTAATCCAAGCTAAACTACTCACTAACCTCAACCTAAAAACACTTCAAAGCACCCCAAAAATAATATCTTACCATCCACCATTTAACACAGATCTCCTACAAAAAACTCTTCAATCAGAACTAAAAAACATCAACTTATCTAACGCAGATAATGCTATCTTATCATGGCTGAATATCACAAAAAAAGTAGCAGACAACATCAATCCCATCATTACAAAATATAAACAACAGTCCAAACACAACAACCAATGGTACAATGAAAATATCAGAACTGCCAAACGTCTACTCAGAAAAAAAGAAAGAGAATGGCGGAAAAACAAAAACCCTACCACACTAAATAACTATAGGAACAATCTAACTCAATACAAAAATATCATCAACAATGCAAAAAATAATTTCTTCTCCAATAAACTCTCCAAATTTCATCATAACCCCAGAATGCTATTCACAATAGTTCAAAAACTTACGAAAACCACCCAATATTCTACATGCAGCAAACATGGAAGTGACGACTTTGCGGACTTCTTCAACAACAAAATAGCTCATCTCTTCTCATCCAATCCAACATAACCAACAACAACCAGAACAACAAACTCAACAGCATGATAACTTCATCCTGGTCAAACTTTGACATCTCCTCCGCTCTTGAAATTAAAACTATTATAAACAAAATGAACCCAGCCAACCATCCATTGGACACCATCCCAATAACCTCCCTCAAAACAATCGAACCAACCATTGCTAAAACCATCACCAAAATCGTCAATTTATCATTGACCGAAGGCTACTACCCCAAATGCCTCAAATCTGCTGTCATCAAACTAATCCTCAAAAAGAACAACCTGGATCCAGAAATCCTCACCAACTACCGCCAAATATTAAACCTTTCATTCCTAGCCAAAACCATTGAAAAAGTTGTACACACCCAACTAGATGATTATCTGGAGTCAAACAACATCCTACATCCATCCCAATTTGGATTTAGAAAAAACCTAAATACAGAATCTCTCCTCATCTCCCTAAATGACATTATCATCAGAGGCTTTGACAAAGGTGAAAAATACCTACTCATACTCCTTGACCTCTCAGCCGCTTTTGACACAGTAAACCACAATATACTGTTAGAACGACTGTCAAATATTGGCCTTTCTGGTACTACATTACAATGGTTCTTGTCCTACCTCTCTGAACGTACACACCAAGTAGTGATCACCAACACCCCATCAAAAATTATTGACCTCAAAACTGGAGTTCCCCAAGGTTCAGCCTTATCTGCTACCCTCTTCAACATATACCTCCTACCCATATGCCAACTACTAAAAGATCATGGAATCTCACATTTCCTCTACGCTGATGACATTCAGCTTCTAATTCCCATACAAAACTCAATTGAAGATGTATACAAAAAAACCTCAGATATACTTATCTCAATCAAGAATCTACTAAACTCCTTGAAACTCATAATCAACTTTGACAAAACTGAAATCATACTCATGGATAAAAAACCCAATCCAACTCCGCCACTCCTGACAATACTAGATAAACAAATGATAATGATAATCCCTACCACCCATACCAGGAACCTTGGAGTTACCATCGATGCTGATCTCTCTTTCAAATCCCACATAGTAAATAAAATGAAAGAAGGATACCACAAGCTACTAACCCTACGACATATAAAGCCATTTCTCAACCCTTCTGACTTCAGAACCGTCCTGCAGCTGCTTATTTTCTCCACCTTCGATTACTGCAACTCATTACTTATTAGGGATGTGAATCGGGTGATCGATCATTTTAATGATCGATTTTGGCTGGGGGGGGGAGGGAAATCTGATCGTCATGATTTTTGTTTTTTTTAAATCGTAAAAAATTGTAAATCGGGGGAGGGCGGGAAAACCGGCATCTTAAACCCACCCCAACCCTTTAAAATAAATCCCCCATCCCTCCCGAAGCCCCCCAAAATGTTTTAAATTATCTGGGGTCCAGTGGGGGGGTCCCGGTGCGATATCCCGCTCTCAGGCCACGGCTGCGTTAAAAGAAATGGTGCCGGTGGCCCTTTGCCCTTACCATATGACAGGGCAAAGGTAGCGCCAGCGCCATTTTGGTTCCTGTCACCCGACGTCACAAGTGCAGATCGCTTCCGGACCCCCGCTAGACCCCCAGGGACTTTTGGCCAGCTTGGGGGGGGCCTCCTGACCCCCACAACACTTGCCAAAAGTCCAGCGGGGGTCCGGGAGTGACCTCCTGCACGCGGGCCATATTGCCAATATTCAAAATGGCTCCGGCGCTACTTTTGCCCTCACTATGTCGACATAGTGAGGGCAAAAATGGCACCGGCGCCATTTTGCCCTCACTATGTCAACATAGTGAGGGCAAAAGTAGCGCCGGTGCCATTTTGAATATTGGCAATATGGCCGGCAGCAAGCTGGCCAAAAGTCCCTGGGGGTCCAGCGGGGTCCGGGAGCGATCTCCTGCACTCGTGACAGTCGGGTGACAGGAACCAAAATGGCGCCGGCGCCATTTCTTTTAACGCAGCCGTGGCCCAAGAGCGGGAGATCGCGCCGGGACCCCCCACTGGACCCCAGGTAATTTAAAACATTTTGGGGGGCTTCGGGAGGGTGGGGGATTTATTTTAAAGGGTCGGGGTGGGTTTTAGGGTACCGGTTTTCCCGCCCTCCCCTGATTTACGATTTTTTGACGATAAATCGGGGGAATTGTTATTGTATCGCGGCTCTAACGATTTTTGATGATTTAAAATATATCTGACGATTGTTTTAAATCGTCAAAAAATGATTCACATCCCTATTACTTATTGGAATCCCTTCATCATCCCTCAAACCACTCCAAATACTGCAGAATTCAGCTGCCAGAATCCTTACAGGAAAAAAAACCCGAACACATAACACCCATTTTATCCTCTCTTCACTGGCTACCTATTTCTGCATGAATTACCTACAAATCAATGACCATCATTCATAAAATCCTAAATGATGATCTTCATGGACTAAGGGGGTCATTTTCCAAGGAGTTACCGCGGGAGATAATTCTGCAAATTGCGCTAACAGCCGTTAACGCGATTTGCAAATGCAAATTTCTAATTTTGTATTCAGGGGGCGGAGTTGGGGTGGAGCAAATGTAAAGTAGGGAGGATTTATCGTGGGCCGCGAAACAGCCGCAGTGTTAGCGTGGCTCCTATCGCGGCCAATAACTACACCTCTTTCATTCGCGTTATGTTGTGCGCTAGAGGCCAGTAAAGGTTTATCGCGGTTCACAACATTTCCAGACAGCCTATTGAGAGAGAGAGAGAGAGAGAGAGAGATATTGGTAAATGAGGCCCTAAAAGGCTTAAACATAACCCCCCAAAACCCACAAAGAAACCTACGCTCTAACAACGCAGGATTCTTAAACATCCCCGCCTTAAGAGACGCTCATCTTTCAACTAGATGAGAAAGAGCATTTTCCATTGCCTTCCCCAAAATTTGGAACACCCTACCCAAAGAACTGAGGACCCAGCACATCCTGAAAACATTTTAAAAAGACCTAAAAACATTTTTATTCCGCAAACTCTATTCTATTTGACACCTGATCATCCCAGCCCTCAACAGAACTTGCAAGCATAATCCTCCTCTTCATGCTCTCCTGATGTACCCTCCTTTTTCACCTCTCCCTGCTCTCTCACTTGAATCATTAATTTAATTGAAAATGTTCTCCTCACTATTCTGTTATTCAACTACTAAGAAAAAATGTTTACTGTTCACAATACTCTACTGTTCCCAACTACCATGTTAACTCCATTTGATTGTATGCTAATTGCATATTTTGTATGCTAATTGCATATTTTGTAAACCGTTATGATGGCTCTACCAAATAACGGTATATAAAACTCTACAAATAAATAAATAAATAAATAAATCACAAAAGTGATGCAAAATGGAGTGTGTTATAGTTTATCTTTCTGTTTCATTTGCAAATGAAAAAAAAATAAACATATAAGTTAGGATAGTCTGGTTGGAAAACTACTTGCAATTATTTTGTCTTGTTCCTTGACCCATCCCCAACTGTTCCAAGCTGTTGGAGGCTAAGAAGCCCATACTCTAAAGTAATATATATATATATTTTTTTTTTTTAATTTATTTAATTTTTTTTTTTTTTTTTTGCAAAATTGTTACTATTTAATGTGAAAAAACTAACACCCACAAATGCACAAAAATGCTGAAGTGTGTGCTTTTTGCACAAATCCTTTTGGAAATACTTATCTCTTTTATGAAAAACTTTGCAAGCCAGCTTCATGGTAATAAATTTGTGCATGTAGTCCTCCACACACAACATTTTATTGAAATTCACCCGTAATGAGGTACTGAGATACAAATCATGAAAACAACCTCAGGTGGTCAAGTGGCATCATCTTAAAACTGGGGTGCTGGTGGGGCTGGAGGGAGTGAGGATCATGCCTGCCAAAAGAAGATCATCTCTTCCACGAGATACATTTTTGGGAGCATGGAGGTGGAGGGGTTAAACCCTAATGGGAATTATAATGGATTTTGGAAACAAGGAGATAGGATGGAAAGGAGTGGGGCTTCCCAAAGGTGCTTGCATTTTATATGAATGGCCACAAGTGAAGAGAGGGTTGGGGTAGGGGGACCAATACTAAATCCAGACAATTTGACAGACCCCTGTGGGAGGTGAGGGCCCTTCCAATTTACATAGTGATTCATGGATCTGGGGCTAGGTTAATGCATTGCCACAGCTGAGAGCACATCAAATTCCTAGCTGTGGCAAGGCATGAAAAATTTCACATGCAATTTTGCTACCAATGTTAATTTACTCAGACAAGTTTATGTATCCAAATTGTACAAAATCTGTTTCTAACCCGAGGTAAATAACTCAGATTAGTACATCGGCCTCTAAGTAAATAAAAAATGCATTGCCTAATTCTTCCATTATAGATTTTAAAGGCAATGAAGTGAAATACATGAAAATGAAACAATTTATTCATCGGCAACACTATTTTATTTCATTGCTAATGAAACAAAATGAATAAAAAGGTGGCATGCCTTTTGAAACAAATGCACATTCCTCTAACAGAGGGAGAACAATTATCTTAAAAAAAAAAAATCCTTAAAAGAAACAGAAATGTTTGAAACTGATTAGATTACATTTTCTTTAAATAAATTGATATTTAGCAGTAAAAAGAAGAACATCAGCACAGCAGTGAGGTTGAGAAGAGCAAAAGTTCAATGCAGTAAAAAATGATGTTTATACTTCAATGGTTTTATTTTGTAAAAAAGAAAAGAACTAGCAAATTTCTACCAATTGTGTTCCCCTAGGAAATAGTTTTCCTTGACTTATGATGACTTTCAGGAACAATACGTTAATCAAGGCCTATCAATTAAAATCTCATCAGATCTGAATATCCACTAATGTCATTAAGTCCAGACATGCCAGTGTAATGAAAGGGTTTCCTAGAAATAGCAATGGCTAAACCATGTCTGTTTCTGCTGGAATGGCCTTAATCTGGCACAATTTGGGGGTGAACTTTTTAAGTCTAAAACCATAATTTATTCAATTGACTAGGATTTGCCATTTTGATTAAGCTTTTTTTTATTTTTTTTATTTTGAACACATTCTACACAAAAAAGATAATTAAATATATTATTGTCACTATCACAAAAAGTAGAAACAAAAAAAAAAAAAAGAGAGAGACAATGCATGCATGAAAATAAAGTCCAGAAATGTTTTAAATATAAAAGATGAGAGAATAAAAGAAAAAATACTTTGAAAATCCTTCACAAGAGCTTTCCCTGATAGCATAGGATATTTGTTCTCTTTGGAGTGTTGCTTTCATTGACCTGGTTGTTTCCAACTACCTGCCAAGCTCCTACTGATGATGGGAACCGATTCACTTGGGGAGTCATTTATCAAAGGCGTATCACATGTGATAAGCCTCTATCGCATGTAAAAAGGGCCTTTTCACATTCGATAGAATAAAAATTAGGGGGAGTAGAGGAGTTGGGGTGGGGGGAGGAGTCAGGGAGGGGAGGGGAGGAGTCAGCAGTGTCTTCACTGCCGGCAATAATGTTACTAACATTATTGTCGGCAGTAGCACGCTGAATAGCACCACCTTTCACGGTGGCACTATTCGGAGCAAAAGCCGGCAGCCGGCACACCGCCATGGTGCGAAGGCTGTAGGCTTTCTCAGGCCCACCCCCCTTCACCCCCCTTACCCCCTGTTTTCACAGGATTCATCATTCTGCGAGGAATGATGAACCAGGCCTTGGTTTGGAGATGTCAAATTATAATGCCCTTCTGCTGCATAGCATGTGACCTGTTTTGAACTAGCCATGGAAATGAAATGAATATGGTGGGGTGAGGGGGGGTACAAAAAGGAAGAAGAATGCTGCAGTGTTTTTTTTCAACTGTGTTTGCATTCTGTTTACTGTTAAATCAATAAAAATAATTAAAAAAAAAAAAAAAAGAAAAAAATGCCAATAAACTCAGAGAGGACAATTTTCCAAGGATTTTACATGAGTAAACACATTTGCCTATGGAAAAATAACTTAAAAGATTGCCCCTCCCCTCCTAATGTGGGCCAAAAACAAGCGGTTGTACTGTTTTATAATATGCATCATTTTCCATGTGTAACACGGAGTGGGGTTAGTTCAGAATAGGAAAGTACAAATGGTGAGTTCACATTTTCCAGTGAGTACATTGCACCTGCATCAAAGTAGGTGCAAAGCCTCTGTGTACATTTGCTCCTGCTATGTGCACACTGAAACATTTCTAAAGGCTTAACTCCCTCTAGAGTCTGCCTTTCAACAGGAGCTTGCAGGTCCATGGGTACGCACATTTCAATGGTCATCTTGTAGGCTTTCTAGGGTGGGCTTTGCTACATCTCTAAGCATTGCTTTCAAAGAAAAAAATGTTCCTTTCCTTTTGACAGCAATATATCTTAAGAATTACTTACTTATCCATCTGAAAAGGCATCATATTCTACCAATAGCTATAGCATGAGATAATGAACTTTTTTTTTTTTTTTTTAGATAATCCTGAAAAATTCATTGTAGGATCTGAGACATTTATATTCAAAGGGGTTGATCCAGCTAAGGGGTTTATTCTTCAAAGCATGATCGCCTTTTCACATTCGACATAATGCAAATTAGGGGGAGGGGAGGGGGAGGAGTCGGCCGCGGCACCGCTGCCAGCAATAATGCGAGGAACATTATCGCCGGCAGTAGCATGGTGAATAGCGACACCTTTTATGGTGTCGCTATTCGCTGCGAAAGGCTGCAGCCGGCCCCACCGCGGCCAGTGAAATCGCACTGCTGTGGTGCGAATGGCTGCAGCCTTTCACAGGCCCACCTCCCTGCCCCATTTTTCGTGGGATTCATCCTTCCGTGAGGAAGGATGAATCCTGCCCTAAGTTTGGACTAGCTGGACAAACACAGATTTTTGAATTTCCCGACCTTCCTAATGAGTAAACAAATTTACCTGATTAAAAAGCAGACAGTTTGGTGGCATTGCAGGGCAGAGCTTACATCTATTTATTTATTTATTTATTTATTTATCTATTTATTTATTTAATGGGTTTTATATACCGTCATTCGGCAAAGCCATCACAATGGTTTACAAAAGCTCAAAATGCAGGATTTTTAACAATTGAGCAAAAAGGGATAACAGGAAGTATATTAAACAAAGGAGAGATATTCAATTGTAAAGATATTAACTGGCATTTGCACTACAGGTTGCACCAATTAAATCTGGTCATGGTGAATAGCAGGGTATGTAGATAACATTAATCTTAACAGGGCATATTCTATGGAAACATATTCTACTGAAAATATTATCTAAATTTACCTGGGTACCCTTTATAAGGACCGTGCTTGTGATCATTTTGCCGCATGCAAAGATATGTGCTGCTTATAAAATGCTATTCACATGTGTATGTCTGTAGCTCTGTGCACATATCTTATGTGTGCTCTTGGGGAGGGGGTGGTGAGGGAGGGAGAGAGAGAGAGAGAGAGAGAAACTGTTTATAAGGGTCAGTCTGATACTCTATATATGATGAGGGCAATTGATTCAGGTCGTGTTTTTTGGGGGGTGGGATGTTTTAGGGTTAGGTTGGTGTTGTTACAGACATATTCAGAGGTATTCATTGTAAAACTGACATCACTAAATATTTGAGACCTTATAAGTGATGAAAAGGTGTTGATTTGTACACTGCAGTCTCTGCAATAACTAACACCCTCCCTTTTCTTCCTGCATAATTTACTAACCAAAATTTCAGGTCACAAGTCTAGTAAACAGAACCATTTCACTATGTAGGATCTTCATTCAGTAGCAAAGTAGAAGCTTCTGTGTGGCTTTTAGTATTTTTATTTTTTTTTTCTGAAATGTGACCATACAGAAGTTTTCTTGTACTTTTTTTGCTTGATGCTTCATCTTTGCTTGGCTGGTCACAGCTTTTCAAAAGACTAGCAGTGCTATTCCAGAGAGAACATGAAAGATGTTGGTTGATTTAAGGCAACCCAACCTGTGATAATTTGGCAGATGTTATTCATCATTGGGTTCAATTTCTTTGTGTGGGCAGAGTGTTCCCATACAGTCCAAGCATGTTTGGCACTGGAGTAAGATAGGGTGAATGTGGAGGTTCTGACAGTTGTTTTCCTCATTCTGAATTCACAAGTTCACAAATATTATTCATGTTGTGCCCTTATATCTCATCTTTTCTATGTGGTCCATAGTCACTGTGAAATACACTGGATTCATGCAGTAAATCAGGTAGGTACTGTTCTAATTGTTGTTTAATTCTTTATTAAGTGAAAAGACAGTCACTTGATTCACTTTGCAAATTCCGTATACCTCAGAATGACCTTTTAAGACCTACAGAGAAGATGAGAAAAAAAATTCAATGTCCGTGTATTTTTCAAATTCTGTCATTAAAATATGAACTTCTTGTGCTAAAAATGGATCTCAGCAACACTGCATATCTTAGAAGTCTTAAAATGTTTTACCTAACATTTTAGACTAACTCCCTCTTTAAATCATATTTTATATTATTAGCTTCATTACAGTACAATCATGATCCTCATTATCCATTTCTGATATGCAAAGTTGCTTTCTAGACTCCAGCAACATCTGGAATTGGGCAGAGCAAGAATACTGAGTATAATTCAAATATTTCATTTAAATTAAGAACATGAAGCCCAAAACCCTTGTATACTTCAATCAGCATACTACTTTAAATATAGTTGAAAGAAACTTTCTTAAGTTAAAGGAAGCTGCAGATTTGCTGTAGAGGTAGGGAACATTCCTGTTACGAGCGCGCGCGGGCGCGGTCGTCGTAAGCGGGTGGTGGTGAGCCCTTGGGCCACGGCAGGACTCAAGGAGGAGCCCCAAGCCACACCGTGGGAGGTGAGCTGAGCAGGCATGGTGAGCAAGGCAGGCAGGAACAGAAGCAAGGAGTCCGACCCTCAGCCAGACCTGCATGCCCATGGTAGCCAACACGGGGAAGTTGACTAATGAACGGTCCTCCGACTGTTCCCGGCCCTTTCGGACCTGCCGCAGGGAACGGCAATGGGCAGCAGGCCGGACAGAGGCGAGGGCAGACAGAGTCCTTAAACGGAAGACATCAGACGGGGCAGAAGCAGGCTGAAGCAAGACGGAGACATCAGGACAAGGGCTGAAGCGAGACACAGGAAAGATCCAGGCGAGCAGGAACTCCGATGCTGGGATACTCACATCCGAAGCCCCCTCGGCTGGCAGAAGCTCAAGAGCCCATGGGACGAATCCCTCCTGTTGGCCACTCCAGGGCCCAACAGGACAGAAGGCTCAGGAACCAGAAGAGGACGTAGGTCCAGGCAGAGACAAGAAGACATCCGGGCAAGGGCTGAAGCAGACACTGTAGACAAGGCTGGACGGGAACATGGCACTGTCCATCAGGGCGCCCTACTCAGCCAGCACAGCTAGACTGGTCACGGACCACCCCGTCCCAGACGCGCCCTACACAGCCCAGAAGGCTGGTCACGGACCACGCTGAAGAAAGGAGGGTGCAGGGAAACTCCAGGCAAACAGGAACTCCGATGCTGGGATACTCACATCCGAAGTCCTTACGGCTGGCAGGCACAGGAACAAACATCAGGCAGAGACACTGGGCAGGGATCCATCAAAGCATAAGTGATCACGGAAGACCTGGATCAGCAAGGATACAGACGACTGTAGGACCTGATCCGCAGGCCCTTTGCAAGTGAACAGAAAGTCCTTAAGTACTGGAGGTAGAAGGCAACTCCCTGGGAGGAGCTTGCCAGGACTGCCCACCGCTGGTCCTATAACTGGGGAAGAGAGCTGCGGGCCAGCCCCTAGAAGAAGGGCGTCGCCAGACAGGAAGTCCAAACGCAGAGGCATGCAAGCCACAGGCACAGCTAGGCCTCTCAGGCCCTGGAGCAAGTCCCGGATGGAACGTAGGCGAGGCCCTGGCTTCAGAGCGGCCTCTGGAGGAAGGTAAGAGACCTCCTGTAGCGCAGCAGCAGGGGGGATCGCAACAATTCCTATGTATAATGATCTAAAAAATAGAATGAAAATATCTTATGCATTTTAGATGCTCTGTCTACTCTCATTCTCCCATCAGCAACACTATAGATCAATGAGGAAAATTCTTTTCAGAAACATATCTATTATATTTTTTTCATTTAACTCAGAGGTATCATTTTTCATCCTCCTAGAACAGTCAGATCTCAGTTTTATGCATTGCTTAATACATAGTAAACAATTTAAGTTATGGGACATTTAGTTGAACTTGGAAAGACTTGACATCAACATACAATACCACACTCATCCTCTGGTTCATATCTCTTTCAGGATATGACCTGTCCAATGGAAACAAAAAGGCACAATTTTGCCATCAATGCAACATTAGAGGATAAGGAGAGGGTGACCAACCTAAGGTATATGAAAAGCTGAAGATGATAACAAAAGAAGTCACACCTAGAAAGTAGTCCAGTTGATCAAAGTGAAGGAACAATATAATTTGCTACTAGTTTCTTTAAACAAGTTGACATTTTGACATGAAAAGGCTATTCATTCAAGGTTAGTGGCCATGTTTCAATGAAATATCAGTGGTTCAGCCTGTAAGAACTAGAGATGCAAATTGTTTTTTATGTTCATGTCATTTTTGTTTTTCAGCCGCCACAGGAAATGTCGGTTTTTTTTGCAGTTCAGGTCTTTTTTTTCACGAAAAATCATTTTTTGAGTTAGTGTGCGCTAACTCCCCATTAGCGCGCACTAACAAAAAACGACAGATTTTGTTAGTTTTTGTTAGTGTGTGCTAATGGGAGTTAGCGCGCACTAACTCCCGTTAGTGGGCACTAATCCAAAAAACAAATTTTTGCGAAAAAAACGGGAAAATCCCGATCGTTTTTTGGGCTCCCCAAAACATGCCGAATTGGACAATTTCATTGAAATCTTCCAATTCGGCAAAAACGAATGCACATCTCTAGTAAGAACCCTATTACAACTTTTCCTGGTATCTATCTATGCTTTTTTAATATATTTTATTCATGTTTACAAATGCCCCAATTTGCCCCTGAAAAAGACATTCCATTCTTGAAACACTGCCCTTATCAGGCTCTCTTCAGGTGGCAAAAGAAATTGAATGAGTTGAATAAGCTAAGTGACACCATTTTACTAAGTCTTTCAAGTCACTAAAATGTGCCTGCTGCTTCTCATAGGCCTCTAAAGGGCTTCAGTTGCTAGCCTTTGGTATTGAGCCAATGCTTCCAGAATAAGTTTTAACCTACATGAAAAAATTTAAAGATTAGTTAATAATTATATTATTTGTGTCCTAGCCATATATGATGGCTGCATTGCATGGAAAATATCAGAAAGTTAATAGAATAAGAGCCCTTGCCTTTTGTTTTTTGCTGCAAAATTTGTTTTTCAGTTTAGTGCGCACCAAAGGGAGTTAGTTCACACTAACCCAAAAATCGGGGTCCCCCCCAAAAAAAGCCCGAACCACGGGAAAAATGAAATTTCCCACGGCGTGCCGAAAGTGAAGCCTGAACCGAACGATTTTACCGCTGCACATCTCTAGTAATTTATATATCTATGAAGTGTGTAATTTGGTGTGTTTCTCTTTGCAGAATCTTGTTCCTTAGGGTACAAAAGTAAATCAGAACAACTAGAAATAAATACCATAAATATCTAATTAGATGTCATCAATCAAGCTCCCCCAGAGATTTACTTAATGTTTTGATCTGTTTATAAATGACAATAAAAGAGTTAAATTGCTTAACCTATTCTTGGTTTCTTGGTACAAAGCAGTATTTCCTAACTGATGACTAGTAAATTTTCCTAATATATTTACCTTTGATCACTAATAGACCTATTCTTATCTTTAAATTTTAGTCTGGATTAATTTTGCGCTTATGAAAGGCCATTAATTGATACTATTTGGCAAAATTATTTTCCCAAACCTCTTAAATGGGCAATGCACTATAATTCACATTTGAGTCTGGTTTTATTTTATTTTTATTTATTCAAAGTACTAGTTGGCTTCTATTATGTACATTGTCTCCCAGCCCCCTAATTGGGCAAGTCTATAAGTGCAGATTTGAGACAGGTATGGATAGGTGGAGAAACCTAACAAGGAAACAACTTTATAGCTCTCTCACTGGCCGATACAGTAAGGTGCGGTAGAAAGAGGTGCATTAGTGCCGGGCGCACCCGCGTTTGCCGCACGCACAGTCTGCATCACCTACCACTCGATACTGTATTTAAATTGCATTCAAATGCAAGCCACGTCCAACGTGCGTCAAACGCGCGTCCATGAAGCGCAATCCATTTTACTGTATAGGCGCTATACAGCACCTATTAGAGATGTGAATCGTGTCCTCGATCGTCTTAACGATCGATTTCGGCTGGGAGGGGGAGGGAATCGTATTGTTGCCGTTTGGGTGTTTAAAGTATCGTGAAAATCGTGAAAATCGTGAGCCGGCACACTAAAACCCCCTAAAACCCACCCCCGACCCTTTAAATTAAATCCCCCACCCTCCCGAACCCCCCCCCCCAATGCCTTAAATTACCTGGGGGTCCAGCGGCGGTCCGGAACGGCAGCGGTCCAGAATGGCCTCCTGCAATTGAATCGTGTTGTCTTCAGCCGGCACATTTTTCAAAATGGCGGCGCAAAATGGCGGCGGCCATAGACCAACACGATTCGACTGCAGGAGGTCATTCCGGACCCCCGCTGGACTTTTGGCAAGTCTTGTGGGGGTCAGGAGGCCCCCCCAAGCTGGCCAAAAGTCCCTGGGGGTCCAGCGGGGGTCCGGAAAACGATCTCCTGCCGCGAATCGTTTTCCGTACGGACACACACAGACACTTCACATTTGATTTTGGTTTATTATACTAAAGTAACAACATCAATGCAGCATGACATCTGATGGTTGGAGGAAATGTGGCCCATAGAAGACTTCCTGTTTGATGTCACTCAGGTGCCTAAGTTCTTCAGACCAGGTTTAGGCCAGTAGTAGCTCATGGATCACAGGGATAAGACCTCATCTTAGTTGGCTTTCTTGGGAATGCAGTCTAAAATGGGAGGTATAATCTATTAAAAGCTAAATACCAGGCATGACCAATAGTATGAATTGGAAGACACTTTGAAGAGATCTTTGAAGAAAGAATCCAAAAAAAGCATGAAATTATTAGCAGTAAATAGATAAGATGTGTTGTTGAATAAAGATGTATTTGTTTAAAATGTAGTATGACCCATCAAAGGACTTGTTTGGAGGAATTATTGAAATAGATTGAGATAGAAAGGCCAGGACAAAACATTAATTAATTTATTTTTATTTATTATTTTTATATACCAACATTCGATCTGAGATATCACATCAGTTTACATTCAGGTACTGTAGGTATTTCCCTATCCCCAGAGGGCTTACAATCTAAGTTTAAATGAGAACAAATTTAAGTTTAAGAATGAGAACAAATCTCATTCTTGAGTAAGTTGCATGAAGGAGCTATTGAGAGTGGGATTTGGTACTTGTTAAACAACTGCTTAACTAACTTTTTATTCTGCTTAGGAATGTTTTTGCTTAACTATGACTTTGTAGTTTCTTTCTAATTGGAAAGTAAGTTTCCTTAATTGTTCCTTTGATGCTTCTTTCTTTCTCATTGACAGGCCAATACAGTAAAGTGCGGCCGCGGTTACCTCTTCTAATCCGCTTTCTACTCACAATTTGGCCGCGTTTGACCAACCCGCGATCCACTATCCCTTTTAACCCATCCTTACTGCCTCATTAAATCAACTGGTAACCCTTTCCGCCCGCGGCATGTATATGAGATGTAAACGATCGGATTAGCTATTCCCTCCCATACAGTAACGCGCGCCCCGATTATCGCTTTTTAAACCTGCAGTTTTGCCGTGCGTTTAACCTGCTAACTTACCGCCTACCCTTACCCCTGTGTTAGAGGCAGGGGTAAGAGTAGGGGGGAAACTTTCCCCCAGCCCCCGCTCACCTGCCCTGGCCGCGTCCATGGGTGCCGGTCTCCGGGGCAGCCCCAGTCCTCTCTACCCTCTCTACCCTCCTCCTGAAGCAAAATTAACCAAAAGAAAACCTAAAATCCCCCTCCTCCCGAAGCAAGGCGCAGGTGAAAAGCGACTCGACATGTAAAGTGTAACCAAAGTTAACTTACTTTTCTTGCAGCCCTCTCTGCCCTCCTCCGGAGACGGGCAGCCGGCGGCGAAAGCGGCCCCACTGGCGTAGATGGATGCCCGGCGGTGAAAGTGGCCCCCGCCGGCGAAGATGGATGCCTGTAGTGCACGGGCCCCCAAGCCAACAAAAGCGTATGCGTATGCATTTGAATTGACAGGTACCAGCGCACCCAGGATACCGTATAGACGCTAGGGATGTGAATCGTTTTTTGACGATTTAAAATATCGTCCGATATATTTTAAATCGTCAAAAATCGTTAGGGCCACGATACAATACCAATTCCCCTGATTTATTGTCAAAAAATCATAAATCGGGGGAAGGGGGAAGGCAGGAAAACCAGCACACTAAAACCCCCTAAAACCCACCCCCAACCCTTTAAATTAAATCCCCCACCCTCCCGAACCCCCCCCAAATGCCTTAAATTACCTGGGGGTCCAGCGGCGGTCCGGAACTGCAGCGGTCCGGAACGGCCTCCTGCAATTGAATTGTGTTGTCTTCAGCCGGCGCCATTTTTCAAAATGGCGGTGCAAAATGGCGGCGGCCATAGACCAACACGATTTGACTGCAGGAGGTCGTTCCGGACCCCCGCTGGACTTTTGGCAAGTCTTGTGGGGGTCAGGAGGCCCCCCCAAGCTGGCCAAAAGTCCCTGGGGGTCCAGCGGGGGTCCGGAAAACGATCTCCTGCCGCGAATCATTTTCCGTATGGAAAATGGCGCCGGCAGGAGATCGACTGCAGGAGGTCGTTCAGCGGGCATTGTAATGCCAGTAATGTCTGAAAAATTTATGAAACATTCCACTTCTTCCTTTTAATTTTGTTGCTGATAAATTTTGTTATTACAAGTTGCATATAGAATTATAGGAGAGTTGTGTCTCCTAATTATTGAATAGATCACTGTGTAAAAAAACACACGGACACTTCACATTTGATTTTGGTTTATTATTGTCATTGCACAAGTGTCTTGGAAGTACATTTTGGAGGTGCATAGATTTTTGGTTACTTTAGTATAGGCACAGAAAATGAAAAGTCAATCTCTAAACCTGAACTCCAAGCCCCTTTCCTCATTGATGCTATAGGGAAACTATATCAGAACCAATATAGACTAGGGATGTACAGGGAAAAATAAATTTATTTTGGGGATTTTTTTTCCCCACAAATTTTTGGTTCATGGATTATTTGATTCATTTCATTGATGTTATAAAAAAAACAAAAAACGAATCAAGGGATAAAAAAAAAATGGCCAAAAAATGAAAATGATCCCTCCCTCTCACCCTCCTGGGAACATACCTGGGCATGGATCCCCCCGGCTCCTACTTACATGGTCCAGTGGGGATTCACCGACTCAGACTGGGCTGAAGGCCGAGGCTACGGTATATCATCATGGTAGATTGCCTAGAGCTTGGCTGATGCCTGTAACTCAGCTTATGCTAGAGCCCGGACCCAGGCTTGATGACATGACACAACTCAGAGGCAGAATCCCGACCCCAAGGCCTCAGCTTAGGGTAGGGCCTAGGCACAAACTTGACATTGCAACCCAATCCGGAGGCCAGGCCCTAATACCAAGGACTCAGCCTTGGCTGGGGCCTGAGCCCAGGCCCAACACCGCAACCCATCCTAGAAGCTGGGTGTCTATGCCATGGCCAGCCAAGGAGGCTAGGTCCTGATGCTGAGGCCTTGACCTAGGCTGGGGCTCGTGCCCAAGCTCAATGCTACAAACTGACCTGGAGGCCAGGTCCAAATGCAGGAACCTAGGCCCGGACCCAGGCCCAATGCCAGGGCGTTGGCCAGGAGGCCATATGTTGACATCTGGGCCTTGGCACAGGGTCACGCTCAGGCCATGGAGCCCAGGCCTGGGAGCTTTTCTTCATATGTCATATTCTTTCTTCGCTTGCAAGCACAATGACAGTGTCTGCTGGGGTCATGCTGGAGTTAATTAACTCTGGTGCATTCAGCCAGCAGACAGCACCATTTTAATACATGGCAATTATATGGTTCACAATGTCAGGCCTGGATCTAGTCCTGGCCTTGGCCGAGGCCTTGGCTTCAGGACCCAGCCAAGGCCTCGGTGATACCTTTTCATTGAACTAACTTACTGCATTTGTTATGAGCTTTTAAGTATTGTCTTGTCTTCATTAGAGTAGTGAAAAAAATGGTGCAGTTAAACTGAGTTTAAATAGTACAGAGTTATCTGGCTGGTCGTGTCATCCCCTAATTCTTTCACTCTGAAACATATAGAGCTACAAAAACTATCTCCTCTCTCTCTCTGAAATTCAAGAGAAAATTATTCAAAACTGGCAACTATGCTCAAGGGTTAGATTTCCTTTAAGTTTTAAGTTTAAAAAAAATAAGGAAGTAATTGTCAATCTATGTAGCTGCCAGCTGAGATTAGCTAGGTGATTAAGTGTTTCACCTTGATTAGCCATCCTCCTTGGTCTTCTCCCATCCTGACCTCAGTCTATCTGACTTGAGTCAAAAATATCTGTAGTTTTTCTTGCCCCATAGATTTTAGTGAAACTGAAAATTAATGCAAATGAAAATTTGTATTATTTTTGGAACCCCCATCCATTCATTTCATTTGGAACAAAACACATGGAAAATGGTTTCTTTTGGTTCTGATTGCTCATTTGTTGCAAAGAAATGCACAGCCCTATATGATAATTCCTTTATACAGAATGCTGGTGAGACTTCACTTTGAGTCGTATGTGCAGTTCTGAAGACTGTACCTATGAAAAAATATAAACTGGTTGGAAAGTGTCCAGGGAAAAGTTACGAAAATGGTGCATGGTCTACATCAAAAGCCAATTTAGATGAGACTTATTGACAAAAGTATATATAACTTAGGGGAAAGCAGAGACAAGGAAGATATAACACAGAAATCCAGATACCTCAGGGTATAAATCAGGCACAGGAAACGTTTTGCAGAGGAAAGAATACTGCAATTGGTAGACATGATTATGATCAAAAAATAGTTCTTCCTATAAAGAATACATTCATGGAATAGCCCCCAGACTAAGTTTGAGTTTGTAGTGAAATTCAAGAAACCATGGAATATACACAAGGGATTTGAAGTTATGAAGAAGTGAGATGAAAGTCAAAGATCAACTGGGGTCTATTACATTAAGGGCCGGATTTTAAAAAGGTTACGTGCACCAGGCCTATTTTAAAAAGGCCCGGCGACGCACGTAAAGTCCCAGGACACGTGTAAGTCCCAGGGCTTGCAAAAAGGGGTGGGGAGAGTGTGGGGCATTGGCAGTCCAGGGGTAGGGCAGGGGCAGGACCAGAGGCTCCAGGCATAGCGGCACTCAACTTACTTCAGCCCCAGGGGAGCTAGGGGAGGTAGGGGAAGGGAAGGTGGAGTGGGGGGGGGGGGGTGTAGGGAACAGGGGAAGACAGCGCGGCTCGAAGTGGGCTCAGCACGTGCAAGGTGCACAATTGTGCCTGCGTGCACATGTTATAAAATCGGGCGCACATATACCCCCCCCCCCCGAGCGCAAACTTTTAAAATCTACCCCTATATCAGGAATGAAACCGGGCTGACTAGATGGGTATAATGGTTCCCTTACCAACTCTTCCTGAGTTTGTAATTCTCCTTGAGCTCAGACTTGGAAAAGCAAGAAATGACATCTAAAAAAAAATTAATCTGTCATGATATTCTAGGCTTTTATGTTTCAGAAGAAAAATAAAACAGATAGGTTCCAGAAGCCCCTTAAGTTATTTTTATTTTCATCAAATCTGTCTAGCATGGACATTTTAGGCTGTTGAGGTGGTGAAGTATACAAGAGACCTGATTTAGTATCTGCCTGGACAGTTACCTATAGGGAATTCTACTGGTGTTGTAAACTGGTGAGCTGTGCATAGGTAATGTGCCTAACAGCTAACACTCCCTGCAGCAGGTTCAAGTGGCTGGTAATGTCTATTTTAGCAAAACTACCTCCTTGAACAGAAGAGAGACTGCTCTGGTCCTTTTCCTTTCTTCTTTGGAATTTTTTTATTTCAAGACTCATTTTTTTCATTTTACTTGGAAGAAGCAATTTGTCTTATTTTATTGCTTTAGTGCCACAGTGAAATAGCTTTTCCTCTCAAGACAGGTTAGATCCCTGGCTAAAAAAAGAAAAAATGTGCGGGAGCTTTGCTGAATGTATATATTTCATGTATTTTCAATAGCTCACTGCAACAGGGTGCAGGCTTCTTGCACTGGATTATTGCTTTTCTGAAAATCCAGGCTGGGTTTTCCACTAAACAGTCCTGAATTCTCAAAGTTGCAATGGGAAAACTAATACTGGCTGAAAAGCCAGCATGATACCAATCAGGTGAAAAGACTCTGGTAATTAGAGAGCAAGCTGTGTAGCTTAAAGGTTTGCATCTGCTCAGGCAGAAGGAGAGAGACACAGAGGGAGCTTGAGATTCAGAGATCACTGCAAAGGTCTTAAGGAGCTGAATGCTCCATGCTTCTCTATTCCCAAAGAGGAAAGCTTAAGCCTGCATACTCAGGAGGAATCTGAGCCTCCGTTCTCAAAAAGGTAAACATAAACCTGTTTTTCTAGAAAGGAGCTTAAACCAGTGCTCCTTGACTAAAGTTTGAAACTATATAATTACAAAGGTGCGCTTAGAACACTGCTCCCGTGTAGTTGTTGGAGTGAAGCAAATGATTTAATTCATTTTTCATCTATTGGAGTGAATGAATTCTGAAGTGGATAAGATTTTCATTCTTTCTTTCTCTTTGATGCCCAAGTACTATCAGGCCGATACAGTAAAGCGCGACCGCGATTACCCTGTTTCTAACCCGCTTTCTACCCACAATTTGGCCGCGTAAGTCTAACCCGCGATTCACTATCCGTTTTTACCAATCTTTACCGCTTCTTTAAATCGACGCGTATCCCTTTCCTCCTGCGGCATGTATATGACATGTAAACGATCAGATTAGCTATTCCCTCCCATACAGTAACGTGCGGCCCGATTATCGCCTTTTTAACCAACTGTTTTGCCGCATCTTTAACCCGCTAATTTACCGCCTACACTGACCCTGGCATTAGAGGGATGTGACAGCAATAGGCAGGCTCTGGTCAAATAAGTGGGCGGGTTGGAGCAAGCGAGTAACATGGTGTGGCCTGGTTCTCCTACGCTCGGGCATCGGGGATTGCCAGTCCTCTCTCCCCCCCTCCCGAAGCAAGGCGCAGGGCGAAAATCAACTTGACATGTTATTAAAGCAAATAGAAATTGTAACAAAAGTAAACTTACTGCAGGCTTCCAGCAGCCCCAGTCCTCTCTCCCCTCCTCCCGAGGCGCCCACCGCGGCTCCCCTGCCTCCCGGGGGCAGCCGGCGGCGAAAGCGGCTTCCAGCAGCCCCGCCGGCGAAGGTGCATGAACGCACGTCCAATTTGGGCGCTCAAGCAGCGAAGGCGCATGAGCGCATGCCTTGACCTGAGCGCCCGGATGGAGGTCCGAGGTCACGGCGTGCGCTCATGCGCCTTCGCTGCTTGAGCCCAAATTGGATGTGCGTTCATGCACCTTCGCCGGCGGGGCTGCTGGAAGCCGCTTTTCGCCCTGCGCCTTGCTTCGGGAGGGGGGGAAAGAGGACTGGCAATCCCCAATGCCCAAGCGTAGGAGAACCATCCACTTCCTGGTACCTGTCATTTCAAATGTCATTTGAAATGACAGGTACCAGCGCACCAAGATACTGTATAGGTGCTGTATAGCGCTCTATACAGTAAAATGGATTGCGCTTCATGGACGCTTCATGGACGCGCTTTGGATGCGGCTTGCATTTGCATGCCATTTAAATACTGTGTCGAGCGGTATATGATCCGAACTGTGCGCGCGGCAAACGAGCGGGCACCCGGCACTGCCGCACTTTTTCTTACCCGCCCTTACTGAATCGGCCTGTATGTAAATAAATATTATTGAGCATGGTGTGTCTGACTTGAGATACACTCACTCACCCCAATACCCCACATTAGCAGTCCAATGCAATATGGATGTATGAAAAATGGGTGCTCATGATTGATTGCCTGCTGTCCTAACGCATGTCCATCCACTTTTCCTGGGCACATGATGCAGTATGTTAAGGAGGTGTTATTTGAAATTGTGCATCCCTAGTGCCTCCACAGCATCCAGTGCCCAGGAGAAGTGGCTCTGTGCAGGTTAGAAAAATGGACAGTCAATTTTATGAGCATCAATTTTCCTAAACCGTGCAAAGCCATGGGTTAGGAAAATGGATGCTTTGGTTTCCATGTTGCTGCTTTATGTGATTCAACTTAATATTAATATCACAAAAATATTAAGTCAGAGGAAGCACAGAAAAGCAGTGTTAAATTTTTGGGGCTCTCCAAGACTTAACTCCAGCTCTGGGGCTGGCATTAATTTTTTAGGTTAAAATGTGCAAGTAGGACACACAGGGGTAGATTTTTAAAAACAGCGCGATCGCGTACTTTTGTTTGCGCAGCAGGCGCAAACAAAAGTACACTGGATTTTATAAGATACGCGCATAGCTGCGCGTATCCTCTAAAATCCTGGATCGGCGCGCGCAAGGCTGCCGATTTGGGCAGCCGGCGTGCCGAGCCGCGCAGCCTGCCTCCATTCCCTCCGAGGCCGCTCCGAAATCGGAGCGGCCTCGGAGGTAATTCTCTTTCATCCTCCCCTCACCTTCCCCTCCCTTCCTCTACCTAACCCACCCCCCCAGCCCTATCTAAACCCCCCTTACCTTTGTCCGGAGATTTACGCCTGCGAGAAGCAGACGTAAATCTATGCGTGCCAGCGGACTGCTGGCGCGCTGTGCTCTGACCCGGGGGCTAGTCCGAAGGCCTGGACCATGCCCCCAGGCCGGCGCCACGCCCCTGGTCCCGCCCCCGGAACGCCGCCCCCCGCCCCCGAAACGCCACGTCATCGGGTCCCGCCCCACGACACGCCCCTGACACGCCCCCTTCGCGTCCCGGGGCTCTGCGCGTGCCGGTTGCCTATGGAAAATAGGCGTGCCAGCGCACAAGGTCCTGCTCGCATAAATCCAGGCGGATTTACGCGAGCAGGGCTTTTAAAATCCGTCCGACAGTTACTTTTTACATCGTGGTACTAACTAATAGCATCATCAACATGGTGTTCAGATGTGATGAGTGGTATTAGCTACATGCTGGTTTGTATGCACGTTTTGGATGCACTGATCCCCTTATTGCATCAGGGGTTTTGGACGTGAATCCAAAACGCATGTCCAAGCGCAGGTTAACCTGGTGCTAGCCTGAGTACATGGTTTTGCATGGGCTTGATGGTATTTCAAGTGGGATTGGTATAGAACTGGTTCACCAATTTGCTATGCACATTAAAATGGTAAGGAGGTAAGTTTCAAAGGAGTTACATGCATAAATGTAACAATTTTCAAAAGCCCGTTTACATGTGTAAATTGCATTTACAAGTATAAAATCCAGCTTTAAGTGAGTAAATCATTTTGAAGATTACCCCCTAAGGTAGCAGATGCAAAAAGTCACAACAATAGCAATACCAGAGAAAGTGACTACAAAAAATGTTTGCCATGCATACAGATATTTAACCGGAGCTCGATTGAAGGGTTGTACAAACATGGAACATACAGAAATCCCAATGCATACTTTGAAAAGTTTGAAAGAATGGCTTAGGCATCAGAATGACGTGAAAGTCTCTGGCCTTTGGATTTTGCATTTGGTTAACAGAAAAGACTCAGCTGGTATATGGAGAGCTCAAGATTAAGGCAGCTGTACATTATCCCCTGCTATTAGCAACAGTCCTGAAATGCCTGAGTTTGTGTATAGAGGATAAATATGCAACAAAATCTTTGGACATTTATATGGAAGACATCATTCAAGAATAATGTCAGGGACTTTCCTTGCCTCCAAAAGTTGCAAACAAGGGTAAGTAAAAGATCTAAGGTACTGAACAATATAAATTCCATCCTGAAGAAGAGCCTATTATTTTATTATTATAATATTCTGTCTTTCAAAGCCTAGGCAAATAAAAGCACGATTAATAACATGCAATATCACAAACAAAAAAAAAAAAAAACCCACCTAGAATAACAAACTTATAGATTAACTTTATAAAAAAGCAAAATAACTTTTCACAGACAGTAATGTTTTGGCCATCCGTGGGATGTCCCACAACCGGCCACACTCACCCCATCTTTGCAGCTCAAATGCCACTGAGACACTGTCTTGCTGCATCAGTTTGGGACCTCCTAGTTTTGCATAGTGTGGTGCCTCTTAAAGGCTCCATGGTGGGAAAAACCTCAGTCGGTGTGCTCTGATGTCATGTGGCAGGATATTTAAATCCCTGCTTGCGCTATGAATTGATGCCTCAGCAACAGGTCCTTCTGCTTCTGCAGGGTGTTGCTATTGCTGCCTTGTGTTTGTCTTGCTTTTCTCACTGTTTTCTTTACCCTGCTTTGCTGACTCCTTGCTTTTTTTTTTGTTGTGCCTTTCCCTGCACTGCCTTATGTGTTTCTTCTGTGTCTTGGTCCCCTGCCTTAGTCCTGTCTTTCTCTGCCTGACTCCTTGATTTGACCCTGGTTTTAGACCCTGACTTTAGGCTTTGACTGCCGCCCGCCCTGACCTCAGTGTGGACCATGATCCTGCCTGATCTCTGCCTGCCCTGTCCTAGGCCTGGATCATGATGCTGCTAACTCCGCCTGCCCCAGTCTTGGCCTGCACTTTGACACCATTTCCTCGCTGCCGACCCAGACTTCATCTGACTGCTCTTTACAGGTCCCTCCCCTAATCCCTGCCAGACCTTACAAACCAAGGATTCAACCTGAGGGGAATGGGGCTGGTTTAGTTGAAGCCTTAAACCCAGTCCTTGTAAGAGCAAGTCCACCTGCTGTCAGCATGATCCTAGTAGGTTTGCCTACTAGGCTGCATCAACCATGCCACAGCCCAAGGGCTCATATCTGTGAAAAACTGCTGAGACCATGTGCTCAGTGGACTCGTCCCTGGCTCAGGCTATTTTAATGTTGGCTTTCCAAATCCAGTAGCAGCAAGAGCAGCTCAGCCATATGACCAGCATATTCCAGAGTCTCACAGCCCAGCCCGAATGGACTCCATGTAGGTTCACGTCCCTGTAATCATAACCATACCTGCACTGGCACCCCTCCAGCTACTCTGGTCTGACATATGGGACCAATGCCACATTTGCTACTTCTGCCCATGTATGACTGGGATCCCAAGACCTGCAGAGGCTTTGATGCACTTTGATGCACTGTGAGCTAGAGGCCTTCATCTTCCCTTTGGACTGAAACAAGGTGAAATTTATTCTCTCTCTCCTGGATGGTTTAACCCTAGTCTGAGCTTCACTCCTATGGGAAATTCCCTTGTGGGGAATTTTGTCAACTTCCTTAAACAGTTCTGGCAAATTTTTGATGAGCCTGGTTGATCTTCCTCAGCTGCCAGTGAATTACTCTGCATTAGGCAAGGCACCCGTATGTGACATTCAATTCCAGATGCTGACCTTGGAACTTGTTGGGAGTGAGGACAGTCTGACTGCCATCTTTTTGCAGAATCTTGCAGAGCGCATCAAGGATGAGCTAGCTGACTGGTACCTACTGCCTGGACTAGAGGATCTCATTGCGCTTGACATTTGTGTTTACCTCTGCTTCCAAGAGTGGGCCAGGGAGAGGGAGGTTTCTTGATGTTATTTCAGGCTGGTGCCCATATTTCAACATCCTATAATTCCTACCATGGATACCTTGCCTGCTTCCTCTCCTGAAGAGCCTACACAGTTTGGCAGGGCCCAGCTTACAGAGGCAGAGATGCCAGAAGCTCAACCCCTGCTTCTATTGTGCCGCTCATTAGCACTTTGTTGGCTGTTGTCTCAAAAAGGCAGGAAACTTCTGAGCTCAGGGTTGGTCAGAGAGACAAATATAGGCTGGCACTCATCCTCTCCTTAATTACTCTTGTCAATCTGCCTCACTTCCAACAATACAGGGGTGCACATAGAGGCATTCCTAGACTCTAATGCCAGAGACAATTTAATCGACGAAGCACTGGTACGCAAGTTCAACCTTCCAAGTAACCATCTTCTCAGTTTACAAAGAACCCCTCTCTGGCCATTTGTTCTCATTTACCCTGCCACTCATTCTTCAGACTGGGCTCCTGCACAAGGAAAGCATCACTTTCTATATATTAGCCAAAGCGGTTATATCTGATTATCCTTGACTTACTCTGGCTGATGCTACACAATCCCACTATAGATTGGCAGGTCTTAGGATGGCCTCCAGTGGGCAATTTTCATCAGAAACAATATCTCACATGGGTCTCCCCACCAGTGTCAGTAGCACAGGCTCTGACCCCACTCCTTCTTGGTCTTCCTCCTCAATGTGCAGTGTTTGCAGATGTCTTCACCAAGAAGCAAGCAGAGACATTGCCATACCACAGGTCCTACGATGATCCAACTGACCTGTTACCAGAAAAAATCTCAACTAGGGGCAAGGTCTACCCACTATGCACTCCTGAAATGGCAGACATGACAACTTATAACAAGGAAAACCTGGAGCATGGATTTGTCCGCCAAATGTCCTTTCCAGCAGAGGAAGACTTCATTTTTGTCGGGAAGAAGGATAGCTACCTCAGGCCATGTAATCCCTACAGAGGTCGCAACACCATAACCCACAAGAATAGATGTCTGCTGCCCCTAATTGCAGAGTTTTGACCATCTGCATGGAGCACAAATATTCACCAAGAAAGACCTCAGAAGAGCCTACAACCTCATTTGGATATGGAAAGGCAACGAATGGAAGACAGCATTGAACACCCATGATGGATATTATGAATAAGTAGTAATGTCATGCAGCCTTTGCAATCCCACACCCCCCCCCCCCCCCCCGTCTTTCAATGAATGGTTAATGAAATCTTCAGAGACCTCCTCTACTCTTATCTTAGTATAATTGGATGACATTCTCAGTTTTTCACGCTCCTTAACACAGCACCATGAACATGTTATGTGCTTCAGAGGATCCATGAGAATTACCTGTATGCCAAACTCGAGAAGTGAACCTTTCAGCAGGAAGAGCTACCTTTCCCAAGTAATATTATCTCCCACCATGGCCTTCACATGGACCCAAAAAAGGTGAAAGCCATTGAGGATTGGCTTCAGCTAGTGGGTCTCAAGGCCTTGCAAAGGTTTTTAGACTTCACCAGTAATTCATAAATAGGTACTACACACTGGCAGCTCCTCTCACTGCTTTTATGAAAAAAAGTTGCAGACATGTCCATGCCTTTCATCTCCTCAAGCAGGTGCTCTCAAGGATCCCTGTTTCCATCACCTGGACCAAATTAAGCCCTTTATTGTGAAGGTAGATGCCTCTGCCACTGGGGGAAGAGCTGTCCTCACAGAGAATAATGATAAAGGTACTCTCACATTGTCATGGGATGCTGGGCCAGAGACAGGATATACCCCCACATGTGCAGAAAATGACTGCAAGGCTGGACAAAGCCAGTCTTCTACCTAGCCATCCCCTCCCCCACAAGTTGAGCCCTTGGATTCTGGGGGCTGGTAGGCAGTATATCATGGCTGGAAGCTGGGTTGTTGCTGGGCTTGGCAGGATAGGCTGGGCAGACTGGACCTCAACACCATTTGCTCACTGCCCGCCTGGATCTCAGCCCAGAACTCAACTTCATCTGACCGCTCCTTACAGGACCATCAACTAAGCCATTCCAGCTCCTGGAACCATGGGCTCAACCTGAAGGGGAAAGGACTGATATAGGTGAAGCCCTAAACTGAATACTTATATCATGTCCACCTTCTGTTATCATGGGTCTAATAGTTTCATCTACTAGGCTGTGTCAACCACACCAGAGTCCAAGGGTGTTACGCGTGCTGTCTGCGGCAGACCCGCGGCACGGCCCCTCACCTTTCTACAGTGACTCCAGCTCCTGGTTCCTTCTTGCTGGCAGCGGTGGGCTGTCAGCTCCGTCCTCAGGCCTCTCCCAGTGCCTCCAGCCCTGCCACAGTTCCTGACGTTCCCAGTCCTGCCACCACTTCCTGTCAGGCCTCTCCATGTGGCCCGTGGAGAGACGCTGCTACTCGCACTTCGCCCCCTCCCTAGGTGTGTGCACGTGCACCATTGATGTTTAAGTAGGGACCGCGGCAGGAATCTTGCTGTGGCCCCGGATGATGATGTCAACTCAGCTACAGTATTTAAGCTCAGGCTCCGCTCCCTAGCATTGCCTTTGCAACAGGTCTCCTCACTGGTCAAGTACTCGTTGCCTCTTAGAGATTCATCTCTTCTCTAAGTTCCTGTTCCTCGTTGTTCTCGGTTCCTGTCTTCTTATTCCTGCCTTGTTCTATTCCTTGGATTGCCTACACGGACTTTGACTCTGCTTTGCCTGACCACTCCATTGACTCTCTCCAAGCCTGGACCTCTGCTTTACCTGACTACGCTATTGCCTATCTCCAGACCAGACCTCCGCTTCGCCTGACTACGCTACTGCCTATCTCCAGACCAGACCTCCGCTTCACCTGACTACGCTATTGCCTATCTCCAGACCCAGACCTCTGCTTTGCTTGACTACACTTGACTATCTCCGTGATCAGACCTCAGCCTTGCTTGCCACTATCTTCAGGTTGCCGCCAGCCCTGACTCAAGCCTGTTCTTTGATGCCTCTCCAGCTTACTCCCTGGATGTGGTTTACTCGGGCTTCAGCCTGCTCTTGCTTGAGTGCCCCCTGTCTGCCTCCATTCCATTGGTGCCCAGGTTTCCAGGACACAACCCTGTCCAGAGTAAGACTGGACAGGGTTACCATCTCTCACCTGCTGTCTCTGGGCTGAACCGACCCTTACTTCAACTACACACAGAGGCCTACCTAAATCTTGCCGGCCCTGGCACCCAAAAGCTCAACTGGTGGGGAACGTGGGTTGGTATAGGTGAAGCTCCAGCAGCCTCTGTCTATCAGCCCACTCTGCCTGCTGATGGTGGGGACCTGTAGGTCCCTACCTATGGGTTGCGTCAACCCCACCTCAGCCCAAGGGTCCACCTCCAACGCAACAAAGGGCTCACATCTATGACACAGAGAAGTCTACTAATAAGATCATATTATCTTAACCCTTTTAGATCCTATTCATTGAAGGAATTATTTCCTGATGCCCCTTTTTACATATCTTAGTTAAATAGACCCAAATATGGTATAAAAGAATTTGCAAGGAAATCTGACTATGGGTTTTTTTGAGAAAAACCCAGGTCGACTAGTGGAATGCTGGGATCAACAGGGGTCAAAATTTTCTTTTTTTAAATTTTTTATTTTAGGTAATTCATGTAACATACTGCAATACTACAGCTAATATCATACATAAAAATGAAAATTACTCAAAAAAAAAAAGAAAATATCAAGCATGATAATCTGGAAAATATTTTTCATGTAAACGTTTACCACAAAATTCAAAACAATTTTTTTGTATTTTTGGAGCAGACAGCACATCGGCCTTGGGAAGTTGAGGACAAGAAGTGAGGTTGTGATGCCTTTATATCGGTGCTTATGGGTGCTGTAGGACCTCCTTTCCAGATGCGGTAGCTTGAAAGGCCACATTTAATTGCTACGGTAAATACTTCACATAGGAAGTACAAGTGGCTCATTGCTTCTTTTCCAAGCAGATGGCAGTGAATTTTCCAAGCTGCCACAACAGCCATGTTCAAGCAATTTGAAAATAAATTCCACCACCACTTTTTGGAGCGAAGTGTTGGGCAGTAAGTTGCTAAAAGCCGGTCAAGTAGATCAATTCCACCCATGCCTTGTTTGCAAGCACCAATGATTTGTGGCTGCTTTATTAGAACTTTTATCTTTTCTTTGAGAGAATAGCGGCTGGCATTTTGAAGTGGAAATAGCTTCATCCAGTTGGACATGACTGTGACCACACTGCTGTCATTCCAGCAGACACAGATGATGTCTTCATTACCACGATAATTAAATTCCCCACAATCTTTCTTGCGCAGTTCTTTAGGTGTCATTAGGGGACATTTCCCAGTCCTGTTTTCTCTGACAGTGACAATTGCTCGAAATCCCTTTTCTTTCAGTTTGACCATCAAGTTGTGTGATGTGAAGAAATTATCAAAGAAAAGGCAATGATTTCTTGGCTTTTGAATGACTGAAATCAAATCTTAAATTACTCTTGTACGAAGTGGAACTTTTTCAGCTTTATCAGTGCCTGATTCTTCTGGCTGATGTTTGGCACCTGTATAAATCTGCATTGAAAATGGAAAAACCATCTGGACTGCACATCATCCATATTTTGTATCCAAATCGAATTGGTTTGCCTCGAATGAACATTTTGCAGCGATGATGGCCATAATATGGTACCATCAATTTGTCAGTGCTCAGGCTTTCACTAAAAACACCTATCGTCAAAAGCTGAGCAGATAAATGGGTATAAAATGGCTCAACTTTTGCAGCTTTTCCAGATAGTAGTTGCAAACTGTCAACAATATGAAAATAGGTTTTCAGGTCCTCAAAGCGTTTTCTTGACATGATTTTTGGCACAATGTGGTTGCTCAAATCTTCTGCTGTTGACCAGTAATGCTTTTCCTTTGGAACGTGGTGATAGCCACTGAACAAGAAGATTCCGAAGAAACGAGTGACTTCATCAGCATTTGTGTCAACGCTTGCCAATTTCTGCCTGGCATATAGATTTGTCATATATGCTAATTCTTCTAAATAATCTTCACCCATAATTTCTATGAAAAGTTCTAATACTGTCTTTTGAAGAAGATCTGGATGAATATCAGCCAACTTTGATGGGGCATACTCTTCCATTTTCATCTTGAAATCATCTGTCTTGATCCATCTTGGCTTTGGCTTCTTTGGTTTTCGTTTCCATTTGGTATCTCGATATTCTTGAAAATAGGTTGATAGCAATTCGTAATCCTCATCCACTTCTTCATCATGTGACTCAACTGCAACTTCCACTTCGCCGCACACATCTGTTGGTACTTCTGGTGCTAGGTCTTCGTCATTGATATCTTTGATATCTGAGTCTTCTAAATTATCTGATGGTGGTAGAATCACAATATCAGCTTCTGTAGCTTCAGAATCAGCCAAAACTTGTTCAACTGCTTCTTCAACAATCAAGTACTTCTGAGTTTTCATTATATTCCAAACTAGCGGTACCCGGCCACGCATTGCAGTGGCAGGTTATTTACCCTCCCTCCCCCTTCCCCTTGCTCATTTACCTCAGTCACTCATCCTCCTCCCCCTTGGTCACTCACCCCCCCTTCCCTCCCCTGTCCCCACTCCAACTCTCTCCCCTCACACTCACCTCCCCCCTCATTCTCCCTCCCCTCACTGTCACCTCCCCCGCCTACTGTCTACCCTTCAGTTCAGAAAACCTTTGTCTTTCTATTTCTGTGGGACCCCCCCCCCAATCCCAACCCTTTAAATCAAATAATAACCCCCCACCCTCCTGCCCCCTTCCAAGACCTGGGAAATTAAAATTGTTGGTGCTACAAGTGGTCTGTCCCTGGGCGTCTGTGCGCGTTATGTAGCCAAATAGGGGAGTGCCTAACCAAATTTGCACTTCCAAATTTGTTTTGTGGTCTGGGGAGGGCTATTTTGGTGCGTTCCCAAGATCGTGCAAGTTTAGTGTATGTATTTGTGTGTGAACCTCCCCCTTCCCCCAAAAAACAACCCTATGAGAAAAGTTCTATTAAACTAACCACCCCACACTCTCCTCCCCCTGCCCCCCCAGAGTTGCTGAATGAATGAAACCTGCCCCCCCTCGTGACCCCTCCCCAAGATGTTCACAATAAATTCATTACCACCCCCCACCCTCCAGACCCCCCTGAGACCTGATAAAAATGTCAGCCGGTGGAGCGGGCATTCAGGAGCCGTCTGGGAGCGATGTATTGGCGTTGGTCCGTCAGCTGCGAGCACTGAAACGGGTTCAGATGGCCCTTTGCCCTTACTATGTCAGTGGGGTGGAGCAATGGCAGTGGTAGGTCCTCTGACATAGTAAGGGCAAAGGTCTGCCGGCTGCCAGTCCTGAAAATGGTGCCGAGGGTTCCTCGCCCTTACTATGTCACATGGGCTACTGCCGCCATTGGTGTCCCCGAGTGGCATAGTAAGGAAAAGGGCCATCGGCGCCATGTTGATTGCTGGCAGCCGACGGCCGGAGTGCAGGAGATGTGTCCCGGACCGGTCCTGGCCCCCGCTGAAGCCTCCCAGACTTCTGTCAGGTTTTGTGTGTGTTGTGAGGGCCTGGGAAGTAAATAAATTTGGCATGTGTGAGGAGGGTGGTTTTGTGTGTGTTGGGAGGCTGTGGGAAGTAAATCAGTTTGGCATGTGTGTGGGGTGTGTGAGGAGGGTGGTGGGTGTATTTTATCTGTAAAGGAAATAGTTATCTTCCGGTGAAAAAAGTGCGTGAATGTGTTAAAATGGAAGTGAAACGTGGACCTGGACTGGCGAAATGATTAGTGTAGCATGTGTTAGTGTAAGGTGTAACAGATGGCGCTTACGTCCAGCAGATGTCGCTGTTTTCTTGAAACAATTTTTAAACCTATTTTACCTGTCACAGGTGTGATATATCTGTAATGTAAGTACAGAAGAAACTTCCTGTAATCGAAATGAAGGTTGTGTCCAAATTTGAAAGCAATCGGTTCAGTGGTTTCTGAGATTAGCGATTTTGTCCAAACTATTTAACATTTTTTATATAGATTAGGAAATAAGTAATAAAAATTGATAACACAGCCCGAGAAGAGGACGCCTGAGCAGGGCCGTCGCGGAGCTAATCTTGTGTGGCCCGAGAAGAGAATGCCTGAGCAGGGCTGTCGCAGAGCTAATCTCACGTGGCCCGAGAAGAGAATGCCTGTGCAGGGCTGTCGCGGAGCTAATCTCGCACAGCCCGAGGACAACCAATGCAAGTCTGTTGTGCTCATTCCTCGCAGCCTGAGATGGAGGCCCAGGAGAGAGTAAGATCCCTGATATAGTGTATGGGAGTGAGAAGCCTGTATGTATGATTGTTTGAGAGAGAGAGCATGGGATTGAAGCCTGTGTATGTGCTTGAGAGAGAGCATGGGAGTGAGAAGCCTGTGTGTGTGTGTATGCATGAGAGAGAGCAAGAGATTATATGTATTTTACCTTTTTTGATATTTGTGAACATTTTTTTGCATTTTTATTGATTTTTCAAAAATGTGCATATTTTGGACCACAGAGATACAAGCGTTCCACATGTGGAACATGCAAAAATAAATTGGTGCTGATCAAGTTGTATCTTACCTATAAAAAGATTTACACCAAAATGATCAGAAAACCCTTGGGAACTTGAATATATCACAAAAATTCTTTATTTACACTCATTATGTCAAAAGGTCAAACTAGGTCAAACTTTCAGTTTTTGACCTACTTTGCATATTCATATTTCTAAGAGTATTCAGCTAGGAATATCACATTTTTGGATTTAGACTTTTCAAGTTTAATACTTTCAAGCTAAATGGTTGAAAAATTGCTTTTCTTTAGCTTTGGAGTAATTAAAATTATTTAAAAAAATGTTCCACTTGTAGAACGTTGGTACCTAAAAGGTACAGAGCCTCCCTATACCAGTTAAAAGTTTCTTTGAAAAAAATAAAATCTATTTTGTTAGATCCCCTAATCTCAGACAATTGTCTACAACCAACAAGACAAAGGTGCAAAGGTGAACCTCACGTGGCACCTAGATAGTATTTTAGACAGTGCTGGGGAGGAGTCAGCTGTCATGGTACATGTGGGCACCGAAAACATAGGGAGGGAAGTTCTGGAAGCCAAATTTAGGCATTTAGGTAGAAAGCTGAAATCTAGAACTTCCAGGGTAGCATTCTCTGAAATGCCCTGTTCCATGTGCAGGTCCCCAGAAGCAGGCAGAGCTCTGGAGTCTCAATGCATGGATGAGATGATGGTGCAGGGAAAAGGGTTTCAGTTTTGTAAGGAAGTGACCAACCTTTTGTGGAAGGGGTAGTCTTTACTGAAAGGACAGGCACCACCTTAACCAGGGTGGAATCAGGCTGTTGGTGCTAACTTTAAAAAGGTGATAGAGAAGTTTTAAACTTGAGCAAATGGGGAAAGTGAACAGTTGCTCATCAGTGCATGGTTCAGAGGGATGTATCTTTGAAGGATACTAATGTAACCCCACCTCTGTGAGTGATCTACAATCCGGTGAGGCCATAAAAGCTTTAACAGTCTGTTGAAGGCTGGAGCCACTTTTGGCTAGTTCTAACATATTCCTTTTTCCCCCAGAGTTAGGATCTTTTGTTGGTGGGTGGGTGGAAAGATTTATTTTCCAGAGTGCTAGGGAGTGACCCTTTGTACCTTCATTCTTGTCCCTGTGAGAAAGGCCTTTTCATCCTTGTGTGTACTGTAGGTGACCAAGAACCACTCTGGAGTCACTTGGTTAGTGTACAAAATTAAAAAGTCAAACTTGAATGACACAATTAAACTTAATCCAGAGCACCACCAGATTTCTTTGTCTGTTAGTCTCTTTCCTCTCTCTGAGCAGGTATCTCTTATACCAGGACAAGGGAACTTCTACCCTCTAGGGCTTGGAACAAGTAGAGTAGGGATGTGCATCCGTTTTCCACGTATTTGTAATCCGCAACTTATTTTGTCCTATCTGTTAAATACGTGGGGAGGCGAAATGCATCGCAACCCCCCACATATTTAACAGATATCTGTTTTATTCGGCCTCCTAAATAAAAATTTAAACCCCCCACCCTCCTGACCCCCCCCCCCCCCCCCAAGACTTACCAAAAATCCCTGGTGGTCCAGCGGGAAGTCCAGAAGCCATCGCTGCACTCGTTTGCCGGTTTCATTACAGCGCCGATAGCCTGTGTCACAGCGGCTACCGGTGCCATTGGTCAGCCCCTGTCACATGGTCACCGGCGCCATCTTGTGCTCCTACCATGTGACAGGGGCTGACCATTGGCACCGGTAGCCCCTGTGACATACCATCTGATCCAGGTGATTTGCTATTCTTTAGTTTGACAACTAAAGAGTTCACTGAGATTTGTTTCAGTTCCTCTGATTTATCACCTATGAATATCATTTCTGGCATCAGTATATCTCTTATTATCTTCCTCAGTGAATACTGATGCGAAGAATGCATTTAATCTCTCTGCTATGGCTTTGCCATCCCAAAGTGCCCCTTTTACCTTTTGATCATCTAATGGTTCAACTGTCTCCCTCATAGACTTTTTACCTCAAATATACCTGAAAAAGTATTTATTATGAGTTTTTGCTTCCACGGCAAGATTATTTTCAAATTTTCTCTTTGCCTTCCTTATTAGTACTTTGCATCTGACTTGCCAATGCTTATTTTGTTTTCTGTTTTCTTCATTCAGATCCCTTTTCCATTTCTTGGATAATGTTCTTGCCACACCTAAGACTCAGCCCTATGTAAATAAGCCTTGCCAATGTACCTTTGCATGCTCATGCTGTCACCCTTGGAACTGTGACCTGGCCTTCATTTTTTGCCTTGCCTTGTGGCCTTTGGGCCTTCTTGTCCCATACCTTGCCTTGTCTTGTCTTGTGGGGTTCAATGCTTCTTTCTTCTTTCATTGCCTTGAGGCTTTCAGGCCTACTCTGTCTAGTACCCTGTCTTGTTGCCTATCTAAGCCTTCCTATTGCCTAGTGGCATATGGGCCTCCTGTCTTGTTCCCTTTGGGCTTAAATGTTCTCTGAACTATACTATCCTTGTCTAACTCCTGCCTTGTTTGGTCTTGTCCTTGGTCATTCTTGCCATGCCCTGCCAGTTCTGTCTGTTATACTATCTTGTCATGTCCTGCCTGTACCAGTCCTACTTGTCCCAGATTCTTGTCCTTACTTTACCTTATCTTATATCATTCTGTGTCTTGTCTATCTCCAGGTCTTTCATAGTACCCAGTACCTTGCTTCCATGTCGTAAGCTTTGCATCATCTGCCTAAGCCTGCCCAACCTTCCCTACCCAGCATTGCTTGTCAAACTTTGCTTGCCTCATCCAGCCTGCCAAGCCCAGTCTTGCCTTGCCCAGCTTTGCCTGTCCAGCCTTGCTTAATTTACCTTGCCTTGTCTAGTCTGGTTCCAGCTTGTGTATACTCACTACCACAAAAAACTTGCTGGCCCCAGAACCCAAGGGCTCAACCTGTGAGGGGAGAGTGCTTGCTAAGTGAAAGATCAGCCATTGTTTAGTCCAAAGACCTGTCATACATTCCTGTGCCACTCCTCATGTGGGTTTTCCAGATTCCAGAAACCCTGACAGAATTAGTGATGATCATATCATATGTATCATATCATATGTAAATAATCTTTAAGTTATTTATTTTATCCCCATACAGTTCTTTTACTCCCCACTGTTCCTCTTTTTTCTCTCTCCCAGTTACTCTACCCCTGGTTTTTGTAACTGCTTCCCCCTTGCACTAGTTTAGTTCTACTGTTCAATGCACCCCTTGTTTCCATATAAACCGGCATGATGTGACCTGTTCATGAATGCCGGTATATAAAAAATCTAAATAAATAAATAAAAAATATCATGATCCAATTTGAATTAAAAACTAGAAGGTACACAATAAGTAAATCTATAGCTTTAGCACTAAACTTTCAAATAGGATCCTTTGATTAAATGAGGAAGATCGAAAAAATCTGAATGGTGCAGCTACAAAGGTTAAGAGTATGCAACAGGTATGCACATGGTTTAAAGTACCACCTTAGAGGCGCAGTCCAAATGCATTTCACTCATTAATAAAGGTGGAAGGAAGGAAAAACAACTGCCGGCTTGGTTAAAAGGTGAAGTAAAAGAGGCTATTTTTTCCAAATAATCTTACTTCAAAAATTAGAAGAAGGATCCATCTGAAGAAAATAGGAAAAAGTATAAGGATTGGAAAGTTAAATGTAAAACAATAAGTCAGGCTAAAAGACAATTTGAAAAGAAGTTGGCTGTAGAGGCAAAAACCCATAATAAAAACTTTTTAAAATATCTGAAGCAAGAACCCTGTGAGGGACTTGAATGGATCATTAGATGATCAAGGGGTTAAAAGGACACTTACAGGTAGATTTTATAAAGTGCGTGCGCGCACTTCCTGGCACGCACTCGTGGACGTGCCGATTTTATAGCATACACATGTTATAAATTGTTGGATCGTGTGCACATGTGTTCTGGATTTTGTAATCCACGCGCTCATGTGCACGCTTCACGCACAAGGGGGTAGACTTTGGCAATTTTACGCGGCAACACATCACAGCCTTCCCCAGTTCCCTAACCCCTACCCTAACCTTCCCTCCCCATCCCTATCCTATCTACCCCTGGTTTTTTTTTGTTTACCTTTTGCTCCTCAACAGGAGCAGTAGCAAGTTGAACGCACCGGCAGATTGCTGGCACGAGCTTCCCCAGCACAGCAGCAAATGGCCGCTGTACAAATGCCTCAAGCCCTAGCCCTCCTTGCCCCCCAGACCGCCCCTTTTCTTTGGCCTAGCACTTATGCATGTAAAAGCAAGTTTGCTTACCGTAAACGATGTTTCCGTAGATAGCAGGATGAATTAGCCATGCTGTCATGGGATCTGTCAATCAGGCCCGGGAGGCGGAGCTTGTCAAAGCAGAGAACAGAGCTTTGCTCTCTGCGGCTGCGCGTGTGTTCCCGTGCAGGAAAGTAACGGAATCTCCTCAGTCTGTGTAGTGTAGTCGAAGACTAGGTGACTGCCAGGGAGGAGGGTGGGTCAGCATGGCTAATTCATCCTGCTATCTACGGAAACATCGTTTACGGTAAGCAAACTTGCTTTTCCCGTCGATAGCAGGGCTGAATTAGCCATGCTGCCATTGGAGTCCCAAGCTCCCGATCACGTCGTTTATGATATGTGTGTTTGAACGTGATCTTTGACAGTGTGGCAGTCACCGTGGACAGGAGGATAGAGATTGCAGTATTGCTTGCCCTATCTTCGCATCAGTGGCTGTTTGCTGGTCAAGGCGGTAATGAGATGTGAAGGTATGCAGTGATGACCATGTAGCTGCCTTGCAAATGTCTATGGGTTGCACATTCTTCAGGTGTGCTAAGGAGGTTGCTACTGCTCTAACTTGGTGAGCTTTAGGAGTAGACTGTAAATGTAAATTCTGTTTATCATAGCAGAATTTGATGCAGTGTACTATCCAGCTGGAGATGGTGCGTTTAGCCACTGGTAGTCCAGGTGCCTTTGGGTCAAAGGAGACAAAGAGTTGAGAAACACGGGAGTCCGAGTTCGTTCTGTCTTTGTAGTGTATTAAAGCTCTCTTACAAACCAGTGTGTGCAGTAGCTTTTCCCTATCGTTTGCATGCGGTTTAGGGAAAAAAGTTGGTAATTCCATTGTCTGATTGAGATGGAATGGGGTAACTACTTTGGGTAGGAAGGACGGGTGAGTCCGTAGAACTACCTTCTGGTGATGAAATTGCAAGTATGGAGGATAATGGACCAAAGCTTGTAACTCGCTAACTCTTCGTGCTGATGTTACTGCAACCAGGAATACCACCTTCCAGGTGAGGTATTTAATGTGTGCCAAGTCCATGGGTTCAAAGGGATAAAGCATGAGCTGTTCCAGAACTATGTTGAGGTTCCATGGAACTGGAGGTTTGGATATCGGAGGACGAATGTGTGTTAAACCCTTCATGAAACGAGTCAGTAATGGGTGATTGGATATAGGAATGTCATTGATTGGTCTATGATAGGTGCCTATGGCGCTGAGGTGAACTCTGATGGATGATGTTGCTAGACCAGCTACATATAGTGTATGACGATAATCAATGAGCAATTCCGGGAAACAGTCCAATGGTGGTACACCTTTGGAAGTGCACCAGGCAGAGTAGCGTTTCCATTTATAGCTATAATTTTTCCTGGTTGAGAGTTTCCTTGATTGTAACAAAATGAATGGTGCTGAAGTGGAAACTCCTTGTTCTGTCAGAAGGAGCCTTTCAATCTCCAAGCTGTCAAGTGTAGAGATGAGTGTAGCGGGTGTAGGAGTATTCCTTGATCTTGGCTGAGAAGATCTTGATGATTCGGTAATAGAATTGGATCCTTGATGGATAGTCGAAGCAGGAAACTGTACCATGGCTGCCTCTGCCAGGCTGGGGCTATGAGTATCAGTTGAGCTTTGTCCGCTATACACTTCTGAATTGTTCTTGTTATGAGTGGTATGGGAGGAAAGGCATAGAGAAGGCCTGTCGTCCACGGAATGAGGAAGGCATCTTGGGCGATCCTGAATTGGCTTGGTCGTATGGAGCAGAAGTTGGGAACCTGTGCATTGGTCTCTGTTGCAAAGAGATCTATCGAAGGTGTTCCCCACTGCAGAAATATGTTCTGGACTAGTTCTGTATTGAGTGTCCATTCGTGAGGATGAAAGATGTGGCTTAGTCTGTCCGCTCTTGTGTTTGCAATTCCAGGTAGGTAAGTTGCTTGGAGATGTATGCAATTCTTGTGAGCGTGTTCGAAGATTGTCAGGGTCTCCTTGCAGAGGGACCATGAACCAGACCCTCCTTGTTTGTTGATGTAAAACATTGCTACTTGGTTGTCTGTGTAGATCATGACCCTGCGCCCTTTCAGGTGGTCTTGGAAGACTCGCAGTGCATTGCGAATCACTCTGAGTTCCAGTAGATTTATTTGTAGATTCTGTTCTGAGATCGTCCATAACCCTTGGGTTTTGTAAATCTCGAGGTGTGCACCCCATCCCTTGCGAGACACATCTGTGGTTAAGACTGCATTGTGAGGAGGGGGGGCTGAACAACGCTCCTTTGGACAGGGTGGAATCTAGGAGCCACCATGCTATATCTTTTTTCATTTCTGCGGTCAGCGATACCTTCTGCATCAATGGTTGTGAATGCTGTTTCCATTGGCACTTTAGACCCCATTGTAGGCGTCTCATGTGTAACCTGGTGTTGGGAACCGTGAAGTTCGCCGCTGCCATGTGACCCAGAATTACCAAGACTTGTCTTGCTGACGGCCTCTGAGTGTTTCAAGGTGTGTAGAAGTTGACGGAAATGTGATATTCTGTCGACTGGGAGGTATGCTCTGTTGCACGTAGTATCCAGGCATGCGCCTATGAACTGCAACTGTTGTGTTGGTTGTACGTGTGATTTCTGAAAATTGATCACCAACCCTAGTTCTTGCAAACAGTGTATCACCCGATGGAGGTGATCCAGTAAGATGTTTGGAGTTGAGGCTATTATGAGCCAATCGTCCAGATATGGAAAGATGGTTATACCTTGTTTCCTGAGATGAGCCACCACCACTATCATGCATTTGGTGAATACTCTGGGTGCAGCCGAAAGGCCAAAGGGAAGAACTTTGTACTGGTAGTGTTGATGCCTGTAGCGAAAGCATAGGTAACGCCACGAGGATGGATGGATTGGAATGTGTGTGTAAGCATCCTTCAGATCGATGGAGCACATCCAATCGTTGGTCTGAATGAGAGGAAGAATTGACTTCAATCACACCATTTTGAATTTCTCCTTGATGAGAAATTTGTTCAATTCCCTTAGGTCTAGTATGGGGCGAAGTCCCCCCGACTTCTTGGGTATGAGGAAGTACGGAGAATAAAATGCTGCTAAATTGGAGTGTGGGTGGATTTGTCGAATTGCTTGTTGTTTGCGAAGTAAAGCAATTTCCTCCCCTAGTTGCGGATGAGAATTGTGAGTCTTGAGTGTGGAAAGATGAGGCAATATGGGTTTTGTGAGAAATTGGAGTTGGTAACCTTGACGTACTATCTCCAAAACCCATTGATCTGATGTTATTCTTTCCCAGGCATTCAGGCAAGAACAAATTCTGCCTGGTGGAGCTTGATATTGTGGTGGTGGCGGCTGAGTAACTAAAAAGATGAAGTTGGTTTTGCTGCAGTAGCAGGTTGTTATGCCTGCTGCTTCTGGTTACGTGGTTTACCCCTACGTTGGTTTGAGGTATTGTTTTGCGGAGCAGGTTTCGGTAAGTAGGGTATGGTTGGTTTCGAAAAGATTGGTAAGATCTATAAGGTCTTCTGGCATATGTTTGCCTACGAGTAAATCCCATATAACGACGTGTAGTCGAATAAGTAGGATGTGATGTTAATGATTGTACTGCTAGAGCTTCTTCTTTTAATTTGCTGACTGCATCTTGGAACCTTTCTCCGAACAGGTTATCTCCTGTACATGGAAGGTTTGTGAGTTTCTCGTGCAAGTCTTCACGTATTGAACTGGAATGTAACCATGCTAGTCTGCGGGCTGCAATGGCTGTTGCTGATGCCCTGGATGATGTCTCATGTGCTTCGTAGATTGACCGCAAAAGATGTCGAGAACACTCCTCCATGTCATGAAGAGGCGGAGGTATCTGATCAGCAGTGGAGGAAAGCATACCTTTCATGGCTTGTATGCACTCATATAGGTATTGAACCATGTAGAATTGATGTTGCATAATTCGTGCAGTTAACATCGAGTTATGGTATATTTTCCTGCCAACCTCATCTAGATATTTGTTGTCTTTCCCTGGTGGGAAAGTGGTATGTGACTTTGTTTTCTTGAACGTTTGCATTGCCGACTCTACTACAATTGAAGCATGAGGTAATTGTGGTAGAGTGTATAGTGATGCTTTCTTCATTCGAAATTTAATGTCTGTTTTCCTGGAAATGGCTGCAATTGTATAAGGCGCTTCCCAGGATTTTTGTAAGACTGAATGCAGGATGTCTTGTGGTGGAAGAGATGTTGGTTCCACTTGAGTATCAAAAATCTTTAGAAGACCAAGAATTTCTGCTCTAGGGTCTGTTTCTTTTTGGACCTCTAGATGTAGTATGGTACCCATTTTTTCTAGGAATTTTGGGTATGTAAGGTCTTCAGGAGGGGAATACGGCTCCTGTATTTGATCCTGCGAATCCGAAAGACATCCCTCAGATGATGATGGGGATGTTTGTATTGAAGTAGAATCAAAAGATGTATCATGTATATGAGTTGGCGAGGCTGGTCAGTTTACCATGGGAGATATAGGTGGTTCTGCCGACTGCTCTTCATTAAACTGTGCTTTATGTTCCGTAGAATTGTCATCAGCAATATTAGTCAATTTAAATGATGATTGCAGCGTTTCATAAAAACCTGCTAAAGACTGAGACAATTGATGAAATGCTTCTCTTGTATGAGAGGGCATTATCATACGATTGTCTTGTTGTTGTGAGGTACCTGCTTTAAGGTCCATAGAGTTATTTTGAGGTGAAGTAGTAGGAACTTTCCTGTCCCTTTGTTTTTTATTGAATGAAGTACTTCTTAAGTCTTCCGAATCTGAAGAAGTATTAGAGGAAATAATTTGTACCACCTCTCTATTTGAGCAGGTACTAGATGGCACTCTACGAGAAGATTTAGAAGTTGAAGGACTTATCTCCCATTTAGCACTCCTCTTTGTCAATTTTTTAAGGTGGGAGTGACCTGAGTGCTTATGATAATTGTCAGACGATGAGTCAGTGTCTGTGGCATCAGCCCCCGAAGAAGAGCTGTGTGAAGGGTAAGTTTGTCGCTTCAACTGAGCCTTTAATTTTTGTGGTGAATAATTATGGCTTATACGCTCAGATTTTGATCTATGCACAGATTTGGATTTATGTGCGGATACATGCTTACGCGCAGATGTAGAGTTATGCGCAGATATGCGCGTATGCACGACTGTAGACTTATGCGCAGGTACGCGCGTATGCGCGGCTGTAGACTTATGCGCGCTTGCAGATTTGTGCGCGGAAGTTGATCTGTGCGCGGTTGTAGTTGTATGCGCATATGTTCCTGATCCTGAATGCGCTAGGGTTATCGGCGCCGATGTGCTCGGCGCCGTGCGCATAAGTTTTTCTGTAGTCGGCGCCGTACGCGCAGATTTTCCCGGCGCCATGCGCATATGTGTTGCGCGCAGTGGTTTCTTCAGCGCCATGCGTGCCGGAAGTGCTAGGTTGTGCGCAGATGCCTTTCTCGGCGCCGATGTGTTGTTATGTGCAGACGGCGCCGTAGTCCCGGAAGTTGTCGGTGCCGAGGTTTCCTTCTCTGACGAGGTATGTTGCGGCTCTACAGGCTCTGAGGATTTCTGAGAATCCATTGGCCTTCGTTTTTTTGTGCTTCCCTTACCTCCCAGAGTGGAGGATTTAGGATCTAGCGACAAAGTTCTTTTCCTTGGTGGAGCCGATAAAGTTAGCGGGCCAGGCGATGAATGAGCCTCCGATGGATCTCTTGAGGCAAAAAGTTCTTGAAGCTTATACGCCCTTTGTTTCAATGCTCTAGGTGACATCTTAGAGCAGAATTCACAATCCTCTTGATTGTGATGTGGTCTGAGACATTTGTAACATCGGTCGTGTCCGTCCGAGTCTGACATTACTTTACCACAAGGACAGGGTTTAAACCCCGGTTTTGACATTTTAATTCTATCTTTAAACAATGAGGAGAGATCAGCTCCGCGTGCGATCCCGCTCGCGGAAAAAACAGACTGAGGAGATTCCGTTACTTTCCTGCGTGGGAACACATGCGCAGCCGCAGAGAGCAAAGCTCTGTTCTCTGCTTTGACAAGCTCCGCCTCCTGGGCCTGATTGACAGATCCCATGACAGCATGGCTAATTCAGCCCTGCTATCGACGGGAAACAGGAGTTACGCATGGGGCTGGGCCCTTCTAAAATGCACGCAGTGTGTGCAAGGCCCAGCCACGGGCATAACCCCTGATTTTATGTGCGCGATAGATTAAAAATTCACCCTTTAGAGAAGATATAGCCATTGCAGAAAAAGTAAATTAAATCTTTGCTTTGGGTTTACTAGTGAAGATGTTAGGCATATACCCTATATAGAGACGACTTTCAAGGGTGATGATTCTGATGACAAACTGAAGAACAGAAAATTGCCTGGATCAGATGGTATACACCCCATCAGGTCTATTACTAATAATTTATAACCTATCTTTAAAATTGTCCATTGTACCTAAAGACTGGAAGGTAGCCAATATAACTCAGATATTTAAAAAAGGTTCTGAGATGATCTGGGAAACTATAGCCTGGTGAGCCTGATTTCAGTGCTGGGAAAAATCATGAAACTATTCTCAAAAACAAAATCACAGAATATATAGATAGGCATGATTTAATGGGACACAGCCATCATGGATTTACCCAAGGGAAGTCTTGCCTAACAAATCTGCTACATTTTTATGAAGAGGCTAATAAATATGGATAAAGGAGAGGCAATAGGTGTGGTATACTTGGATTTTCAGAAGGCATTTAACAAAATCCAACATGAGAGGCTTCTAAGAAAATTAAAACATCATGGCTAGGAGTTGTGAAATCTGTAAAATATGGCCCTCCAGTTTAAGTAGCTGTCAGGTCTTAGAACTACAGGCAGGCCAGCTAAAAGAGTATCATGCTGTGGCACAATATAAGCTTTTTGTGCTATTTTCTGAATGTCTCTAAGGGCCTTATTTTCTAAGGCTATCGCACGTTTGCGCTACCAGCGCAGGCCTGTGTTAGCTATATCGGGGCGGAGTCTGCCACGGAAGAGGAGGAGTCGGGGCATCACCGGGTACAACTCCACAAAGACGGCGCCAACAGCGAAAAGGTAAGGAGCCTTTTTGCTGCCTATTTCGTGCTGAATAACTACATCTTTTATGGTGTAATTATTCGGCTTGTCACCGGCAGCGATCGCACCGCGACAGTGCGATCACTGCCTGCTAGCACAGTACTGCCCCCTGCTTCGCCCCCTCACCCCCTGTTAGCACCAGGATTCACTAAGCCTTGCGGTATTAATGCGGTATTAGTGAATCCAGGCCTAAGTCTTATTATTTGGTGTGGCAATCAACTAGCTGGAATCAAGGGATACATTTAGACTGGCAGCTGAGGCATAGTCGTAATGAAACTGCAAAGCTTGCTGATGTGGGGATAAAGAAACATCACAAATTGGGATGAAAAGAAAAACATCATGAGTTGACTTTATAAAATGGAGGCTTAAGGAATAAGTGGTTTTAGACCTAAGATGGTGGACAGTGGTGTGTGCTGTGGCATTATGATAAGTTGATGAAACAGTATATGATTGGGTTCTATTTTGTAGGCCAGATCCTTGATTGGCTCTTGGGAATAGTAACAGACATTAGGATATGATTCAGAGAAATACATAATCAAAATGTAATTTGTTGATTTGTTCTGTATGACTTTCATGATATGTGGGAATTATATTAGTGTCTGTCTGGGCTGGTAACAGAGTAGCTGTAAGATTGTCATTTTCTCATGTGTTTATTTTGATAGACAGCTCAGGAGGGATATGATGGAGGTCTATGAAATCATGAGAGAATTAGAATGGATTAATGTAAATTGGTTGTTTTCTCCTTTAGATAATATAAGAATTAAGGGGCACTCCATGAAGTTAGCAATTGGCACATTTAAAACTAATCGAAAAAAATGATTTTTCTGTCAGACATAATTAACCTCTGGAATTCATTGCCAGATGATGTGATTAAGGCAGTTAGCTTATCTGAGTTTAAAAAATGTTTGGACAAGTTCCTTGATGAGAAGTCCATAAAATCAAGCTGACTTAGGAAATAGCCACTGCTTGTTACTGGCATTAGTAGCATGGGATCTATTAAATGTTTTTGTACTTGCCAGGTAGATGTAACCTGAATTGGCCACTTTTGGAAACAGGATGCTGGGCTTGATGGACCCTCAGTTTGACCGGGTGTGGCAACTTCTAATGTTCATATGTAGTGAATTCCATATGAGATGCCATGGCACACATAAGGGCTCTCGTTCAAGTTGAGGTCAGATGTAATGACACACTCATTGCCAATCCTATGTAGAAGATATTGCAGTAATCAAAGCAGTACAAAATAGCTGCATTCAGCACACTCTTCAGATATATTGGTTAGAAAAAAGGCTTTTATAAATAAAAGGTCATTTTACAACCCTAGAAAAATGGACATTCAAAGACAAAGTGGAGTCCATGATTAGACCTGAATCTTTTTATTCCCTTAGAGGTAAACTTATAAACCTGCAATTCCAGAAATGTACTTGAACCTTTATTCCTAAAGAAGTAAGCTTTAACTTGTGCTTCCAGAGATGACCCTAAATCATTGTTCCCCAAGTAGCATTTGAACCTGTTGTTATCAGGGAGGTGAGCTAGCTTGACTATGACTTAAAGCTAGCACTTTAGATAACAGGAAAAAACAGGAATTTAAAGGGGGTGTGTTCGTACAGAAGTAAAGGTAAGACTTCTGCCTCTGCTTTCTATTTCCTGCCCAAGTATAAAGTAAATAAATATTGCTGAACCTACTACTGCCAGCTATATCTGATCTGAAAAAATGATCACCCAGTCCAGACTCCCACATCCACATTGTAAGCAAAATCTGTGGGCCTTTTTAGCCTGTGTTCATTCCACCCGTTCTCAAAGGGAAATGGCCTGTGTCCTTTCCCCTTTTAAAAATGAGTCCATGAAACTTACTCGCCTTAAAAGCATCCACCTACTTTGACCTTGCTGTTTGGATAGGTGACCAAGTGGAAGTAAAACTGTACACACATTTTTGAAAATCCCAGCTACACATGCTATTCCCCCCCCCCCCCCAAACACACCCAGAGAAATCCTTCCTTTATTGTGTCCAAAATTATACATCCTATGGAAGCTGTGTGAACTTTAATCCAGATATGAGGCTAATTTGCCCAGGTAAATAGCTTTGAAAATGGTTTTCTAAGGGGACATTAACTGGAAACTTCCAAAAAGGAATTATTATTATTATATTTTAGCAAGATTGGTATTCTTCCTTTCAAGATCTCATGACAGATAATTACAATTTTTCTTTACAGAGAGGGTGGTAGATGTGTGGAACAGCCTTCCAGTGGAAGTGATAGAGACAAAAACAGTGTCAGAATTCAAGAAAGCATGGGATAAATACAAGGGATCTCTAAGGAAGTGATGAGAATTATAATGCTAAATTAATTGGATGGATGGGTAGACTGGATGGGCCATACAGTCGTCATTGTCCATCATGTTTCTATGTTTCTATGTAACTTAAATCACAAAGGTAAAATAAAACAGTATAACAGAATTCATAAACAACAATATCAAAAAGCAAAATTTTTTTGCAGATAAGTTCACTAGTAGCATCATATCAGGTTAAAGATAATTCTGCAAAGGGCAACTTCATTGGTAAAGAGATAAAGGTGTTTGCAGAGGTAAACTTTGACACTTATACAGTAGGACTCTAGCATTTGTTACATTGGTTTTGTTGTACGGCAATCAGTGTCAAGCTTAACTACAGGCAGGAAGGAGCATCATTAATCAACAATGCTGTCAATATAAAGAAAGGGTAAGAAGTCATAAACACTTGCCCATACTCTGCCTCATTTAAATAATATCAAAAGCAATTAAATGACCCACATCCATAGGAAGTAAGAAGGAAATATGTTAAAACCTACATACAGAGAAATAAATGTTAAATAGAAAAAACAGTTTTTATAAGAAATTTTACTGAGAAAGATCTATAAGAGCAATGGAAGGATCATATACATGTCCCAGCCAAGTTATAAAATCCAGGGTCGGGTTCAAGAGGGCTGTCAGGCACACTATACTTTATTTCTGTATAATGCAGATGTTATATATCTACATACTTTGTTACTGTTCATGTGGGGTATGCTGTTTCATTGCGACAACTATACTAGAAAAGATATTTGCTGTATACTAGGTAGTGGGTAGGGTGGGGGGGGGCGGGCTGGGAGTATAAAAATGTTTGGATAATCTGACTGTCTCTGCGGAAATGTAGCTGTATGAAAATTACTGGCATGTATATTTAAATAAATAAATACATCTGGGGTCGGCGCGCACAAGGGGGTGCACACTTTGCACCTTGAATGCGCCAAGCCCTAGGGAACACCGATGGCTTTCCCTGTTCCCTCCAAGGCCGCTCCGAAATTGGAGTGGCCTCGGAGGGAACTTTCCATCCCCCCCCCCCCACCTTTATTTTTCAAGTTGTGCCTGCCTCCGGGCAGGAGTAGGTTGCGTGCACCGGCCGAGAGGCCCTACCGAGGCCTCTGGCCATGCCCCACCCCTTTTTTCAAGGCCTGGGACATACACGCGTCCCAGGGCTTGCGTGCGTCACCGGGCCTATGTAAAATAGGCTCGGCGCGCGTAAATCTTTTAAAATCTGCCCCTTATCTTGCAATACTGCACATCAAGTATGACTATTCATTTTACAAATAACACAGAACTCTGCATTCATTCTCCTTTCCAATCTTTTTAGGATAACATACACTCTGGGGATGGACACACAAAAAAAGAGTTTGATTTGTTATTTTGGTTTGTTTACCTCCATGATTCATTTCATTCAGTTAAAACAAAAACACTTTTTTTATTATTTCTTTGTGTCATTCCTTCGTTTGTTTTCCAAAAGGGGAAGCAGTGCATCCCTACAACTGGGGTTATTTGAAGTGGTATCAACACCCCAAGACACAGAATGAGGGATAAGGCAGGAGGAAGAGTGGAATCAAAACCCCAAGGCAAGGACTGCAGAAAGAGACAGCAAGCACAATGAAATCAAAACCCCAAGGCATTGAGAGATGTGCAAAGGGCATCAACAACCATGGCACAAAAAGCCCAAGGCAGTGTGCAAGGGATAAAAAAAAGTATCATCAGTAGCAGGAGGTCTCCAAGGTACCATGAGAGGGTCAGGAGCCAGCTGGATAGAACCGGCGGCAGAATAATACATCAAGGCAGTAAAGCAAGAGAGAGCCAGGGCAGGATGACTTGCCAGGCAGCAGCAGAAACCAGGCGCCAGGATCCCAACATAAATTTAGAGGTTCTGGGGAGGAGAGGATTTTCTTTATTTTTCTGTGCTTGGGACCAGAGAAGCATGGCAGAAGGCACAGACTGGGCTAGAAGACTACAACAAGAAGCTAAACCAGAGAAGAGGAAGGGCATAAGAAATGGGCTAGGCAGCATTAACATTTATTGTTTAGCACTCATCACAAAAAAGGAGCTGGAGCGGCAACTGGGAAAAAACACGGCAAGCTGCTTAGAGCTTGTTCATTATAGCTGCATACTACAGCTGTGTCACTCACCCGAGGGAAGTCTCAGCGGGGCCACAATGGAGTCCAGCCTGATGTGGCCCAAAGAAAGGCCTACAGGCAACAGGACACATTTGGCAGTTGCAGGGCCACTTCCCCCTCTGGCAGAAAGTGAGCAGCGCAGGCTCGGCCAAGGCCCAGAAGAAAGAAGGACGCTTGAGAGGTGTGTGTGTGTGTGTGTGTGTGTGTGTGTGTGTGTGTGTGTATGAGAGAGAGAGCCAGCATGTGTGTATGAAGGAGAGAGAGCCTGAATATGTGCACGAGTGAGCCTACATGTGTGTTTGAAAGAGGGTTTGGGGGCATGGCCAGAGGCATCTGCATGGCCACTGTGCAACTTACTTCATCCCTGGGGCTGAAGTAAGTTTTGTAACAAAAAAAAGATGAAAAAGGTAGGGGGGAGAGGGTGGGGGAGGTAGGGGAATGGAAGATGGGGTGTGGGGGGCATAGGGAAGTTCCTTCCGAGGCCACTCCGATTTCACCGACCCTGATTTTATAACATGCGTGCAACTGCACACGCATGTTATAAAATCAGGCGTACATGTATGCACGCCCGCACGCACCTTTTAAAATCTACCCCTATTTATTTACTTAAAATATTTTTTTTATTTATGAATTTCAAGTTAAACAGCCATATTCTAATGACAAGTAAAGTCTAAAGATCAAGAAAATGAACAATATTCCCAATAGAAGTAATAAAAGGAAAAAAAAATACAAAGCCATAGTCCACATTGTTGAGGTATGGAAATATAAGCATCCAAAGAGTATGAAAACAAAAATAATAGAAAAAAGAAAAAAAAAACAATTAGCTTGCTTCATAGCCGTGATACCTTATACAAAATTAAATGCCAATATCAGGCACTAAGATTGGATATTTTTTTTATTTTAATTTATGAATTTTCAAATTACATTTCAAAAAGTACATTTGAATTTGCAAACAGAGTTAGTGGAAATAAACAGTAACAACTAAAGTGTGTATTAAGTCCTTAGGGGTAGATTTTACAAAAGTACGCGGGATTTTATAAGATACGCCTGCACGTGCTGCCCGTTCCCTCCGAAGCTGTTCCGAAATCAGAGCGGCCTCAGAGGGAACTTTACATTCACCCCCCCCCGCACCTTCCCCTCCCTTCCCCTACCTAACCCACCCGCCCGGCCCTATCTAAACCCCCTCCCTACCTTTATCTTAAAAGTTACTACTGCCTCTGGGCAGTAGCAACTTACGCGCGCTGGCGCGACAGGCCCTGACACAGGCTGCTGTGTCGGGGCACTCGGCCACGCCCCCAAATCGCCCCTGAGCCAGAAACATGTCCCCGGACACGCCCCAAAAACACCACGTCACTCCCGACACGCCCCCCCCAGGCAAGCCCTGGGACTTACATGCATCCCGGGGCTTGCGGGCGCCACTGAGACTATGCAAAATAGGATCGGCGCGCGCAGGGGGGGGGGGTGTTTAAAAGGGCTACGCGCGTACCTTATGCGCGTAACCCTTTTAAAATCCGGCCCTTAATGTGGATCCATTCAATCCCACAGGAATATTTTACAAATACAATAAGGAAAATGAAATCTGAAACAGGAAGCTATTAAATAGATGATTGAATTAGGTTGCAGACATATATGTGCTCATTCAGGAGCTATAGGGGAAGAACTAGAAAAAGATAATACTTTATCCTTCAAAAAATTAGAAAGCTGCAAAGGAACGAAGAAAACATAAGTGGATTTCTGATATTTGATTACACATTTGCATGGATATTTTAATAGAAAAAGGGCACCCAATTGTAAAACTGGGGGCCTCAATTGAAGACATTGTTTTCTCTTCATTTGAGTGGATCTTGCAAAATCTGGAAAAACACCAACTTTTAAGTCCAAAAACGTCTCTGAACGATGTCAAAAAATCATCCGTAGGATACATTTATTGTCTGACTCCAGCGAAAAGGAAACAATTAATGTAGATGTTTTAACTAGTTCTTTTTGAGTTATTTCCAGCATATTGGTACTATCTAATTCTGGTGTAAGGACTTGAAATCCTTTCTGAGAAGTTAAGCCCTTCTTGAATGGAGAAGTGTAATATATTCTAGACACCAAAGTAAGTGCTTGTTCAGAGATTTTCAAAATCCGTGTAAGATATTTTTCCACATATCTCTGGGTAGAACCAGAGGATCCTTTGGAAAATTTATAAATTTCTTCCCCCTTATTTGATTTTCTAATTGTTCCATCTTATTTAACAACATCTGGTTTTCTTTAATAATATTTTGCTGTAAATTAGAAAAGTCTTTAAACTCCTCTTCTAGAGATAAGTGAGAAATCTTGTTTTCTTCCACTAATTTTTCAAACGATTTTAAATGAGAGTCCATATGATTGAAAAAAGCAGCAATTGGACTCAACTGTTGGAATAAGTTATCTTTCAAGGTTTGAATCGCTTCCCATATTATATCCAGAGAAATTATTTCAGGCATTACTAGTTCTTTCTAGAAAATGTATTTACATTTTCTAGAAAGAAAATGTATTTACATTTTACATTTACAATTACATTTTACATTTAGAATTTACATTTTACATTTACAAATACATTTCTAGAAAGAAATGTATTTACATTTTCTTACTAGAAAATGTAAATACATTTTCTAGAAAGAACTAGTAATGCCTGAAATAAAACTAGAAAATGTAAATACTACCTCCTCCAGCTGCTGAGATTCTGCTCTGCCCGCAGTCTCCCCATAACAGTCAAGGACTTTCGGAGGCCCTGGCAGACCACCCAGAGCACTCCTGCTCTCCAGACTCCGGATGCCTTCTTCCTCTTCTTAACTTTGTGTTGAAGCACAGAGTTTCAATGCAAAGAGAGTTGCGCCTCTGCTGGGTTTTCTGGGGGCCACCGATCTTTTGGAACAAAGTTTTTTTGTAGCTCCTGAGGGGTGGTAGGTTCAGCTTCCTCCTGCACACCCCACTGTGAACTGACTCCAGAAATTAAAGCTTCCTGGACCACATAAGCATCCATAGGTCCTTGTAACGGTAAAGCTGGGGAAGTAGTTAAAGCCTCATGATCTCTGGCCCACCATTTCCTTGCTGAATGTGGCATAATAAGGTAAGTTAAGCAGGGCCAACAGGAATGGTCTCAGGCATGTCTGGTCAGATCCTGATTGGATATTTCTTCTGATTATTTAAAGTTATTTGTTAATTGCCTAACTAATAAAAAATCTTCCTCAGCGATGTACAACAAATATCAAAACATTATACAGCATAAATAAAACATATCATAATCAAATAAACATAATAATCTAGAATCAGCAAAGACCCAGTTCTTCAAGTTCTTCTCTTTTTCTGTATCCATGGGTGCTGTTGCTGAGATTAAGGACAGACCAGGAGGGAAAAGGCCAGGGATATCTCTCACTCTCTCCATTACTTATGCTTCCTGGGTGGTGCTTTTTGCCCTTGGAGTATCAATTTCTGCCTCTTGCAGCTAGTCACTAGATGCCACAATATGAAGAGGAAACTTGGATTTACAGTTATTGTGTCTTGAACAGAAATGGATTTACACATTAAAAAACTGTGACTCCACAAGGCTTAAATCACAGTGTAGACTGGACTGTGTTTCTGTGATTAGTCTCATTGATTTTATTGTATGGAATGACGACATTAATCCATTCATTTATTTATTTATTTATTTATTTATTTATTTATTTATTTAACATTTTTATATACCGGCATTCGTAGGACACATCATGTCGGTTCACAATTAACTGAGAAAGGAAATTACATTGAACAGGGGGGTTTAACTGGGAGAAATTGGATAATAATTGGATAAAAGAACAAGGTAAAAAGCGAAGTACAAGAGAAAAGAGAAAGCAAGCATGGATAACTTAATTGGAAAGATATGGGTTTAAAATTACATATTACATATGTGAACTTATTTACAACGTTGGGGGGAGGGGTGAGGGGAGAGGGAAAGGGGGGGAGAATATATGCGAAAGGGGAGGTAGAGGTAAGGGAGGGAATGATATGTTCTGCCACATCATCTGTTGCTAACTACAGGATAGGTTGCTTTTTGTCACATGGTTGTTGTCACCATTTTGACGTTCTTGGTTTAGAAAAAGTAAATTCACTCATTTTTCCTTTGTCTGTCTTTAGTGCAGGTCCTGATGAAGAATTGCTTTCAAACATTGATGTCAAGACTTGCAACTTTGTGAAAGCTTTATACATGTAAAGTTACACAATCCTTGGGAGAAGTTAAATATTGTTATGACTGACATTGGAGGCATTTTTAAATTATTTGGAATTTTTTGTTGACACTTGAAAGTAACTTCACTATCACTTTTTTTTTAAAACAGCAAGAAAAAAGATTGGCATATGATGACATGGGGTGGAGTTCTTCACTACAAAAATATATTTGGTGAAGCTTCACATTTGATGCCTCTAAATATTTAAAAGAGGTTTTTCTCAAAAATACTATTTATTTTTGTTTCCATATTTATTTGACTATTTGATACACTAGTAACTAGACATCCCAAGCCCTTCTGAACTACTAAAATTCAATATCTTTTGAGTCAGAAAAACTCTCACATGATTCTTATGATTCAGCATTTTCTCCAAATATCTTCTGCAGATACAGCTCAGGCAGAATCAGGTGGGATCAATCTGTTGCTTTTGGATGCTTGATGTCTAGTGTCCCTGCCACCTCATTACTGATGCCAGCCTCCTCTGCTGTATCCTGCCCCTGCACATAGGAAAAGAAATGAGATTGGGAGCAGGTGACAGTTGCTCTTCTATATTGAAATTCTTTTTTCTTGATCCTGTTTTTGATTTCCCCTTGCTTAAAGAAAATCTCTTTATCTTGGGTATGGGATTCTTGGTCTTCTCTCTACTATCATCAGTATTGCTACTTATGCCAACCCTAGGTACCTTTAAAGGAAAAACCTTCCCTCCTTCTCTGCCATTGTTGTAGCTATTAAAGCATGTCTAGTTTTTCCACCTAGAGACCTGAGGAAATTTGAAACGGTCACTAGTAGTGGTTAAAGAATTTTAATCTTTCAGTGTAGTGTAGTACTGGGTATATCAGTACTAGTGAAAAGACACACAGATATCAGAACAGATAACACACAGACACTTTTGTTGCACAGCGTGCCTCACAATATTTGCTTGCTAACTATGGCCTAGATTTATCAAAATGCAGTAAATATCACATGCGATAGGAAAAAGGTATGTTTTATGGTAATAGCACACTTTGCGATAAACATGTTATCTTAGCACTTCACATAGGTATTACTGCAGACCGAGATAACTTTTTCGCACTTTGCAGTAAGTACCACAATTGTTGCAATTCCGACCTACAACCACTGGGGAAGGGAGGGAGAGTGAGTGAGAAAGAGAGAGAGAGCAAGCTATAAGGCCCTTATAGAAGTATTAATACCTAAGTACTATATCAGGCCCACCTAGTAACACGAAGTGAGGTTTAAGTAGTAGTGTAGGGGTTAGGGGCCCCCTTTGACATGCAGAGTGAGATGTACGAACAGAACAGTGCTCTCTTGTGAAGATCTGATGACCTTGGGAGTGAAGAAACTCACCCAAAGATGAGATTTGTACTAGAGATGTGAATCGGAACCAGAATCGGTTCGGTTCCGATTCAAATCTTATAATTTTTATCATCCAGCCCGATTGTTTTTTTGTTTATCGGCTGTGCCCAATCCGATAAACAAAAAACCCACCCTGACCCTTTAAAACTGACCCCTTAGCATCCCCCACCCTCCCGACCCCCCCTAAAAAAACATTTTAAAATTACCTGGTGGTCCAGTGGGGGCACGGGGAGCCGGCCATCCAGTGCTCCTACCATGTGACAGGGACCGGCCAATGGCACGGATACCCTGTCACATGGTAAGGGCAAAGGGCCATCGGCACCATTTTTATTAGTAGCAGCCGATGGCCCGAGAGCAGGAGATCACTCCCGGCACCCCCACTGGACCACCAGGTAATTTTAAAATGTTTTTTAGGGGGTCGGAAGGGTGGGGGAGGCTAAGGGGTCAGTTTTAAAGGGTCAGGGTGGGTTTAGGGGTTGTTTTGGTGTGCCAATTTTCCCGCCCTCCCCCCAAATAACTCCCGTTAGTGGACACAAACCCGATTAATGATTTTTCACGATAAATTGGGGGAATTTCTATTGTATCACACTTTAACGATTTTTGATGATTTAAAAAATATCAGACGATATTTTAAATCGTCAAAAAAGGATTCACATCCCTAATTTGTACAGTGTTCTCTCAACCTAGCTTGATGGACTCTCTACCTGGGAAACATCTCTCTCCCTCCCTCTCTCTAACAGCTTAAAATACTGAAAACGCTATTTGCAAAAACATTGCAAAGTTCAATAAAGCCATATCGCACAGCTTAACGCAAATAAAAAAGGTATAATTATTTACTGCGTTAAAACTGTGTGATTATGGCATTACAAAGTCATCCTACTTGGCCAGAAATCCTGCCCCAAACTCCTCCCCTTTTCCAAATTAGCATCGCACCATGCGTTATGGTGCTTTTCGCACGCGTTAAGGCATTTTTCACATGCGAAAATGCCATAACGTAATTTGATAAATGACCCCCTATGACTGTGTAGATTTCCACTATGGAATGATACAAGTTGTAGTTAGTCTCTCTCTCTCTTACACACACACACTAGTGTTTAATAACTCATTTTTCCACACATAGAAAGTCAGAGGTAACAAATAATAGAAAGGTTGGTGTTCTGCCTTGTAGTGATCACTGTTCAAAGACAATGCAGCTGCTAAAAAACAAACATATATCTCTCTGCACTGAAAGTGCACACAAAGAGACATACTCTTACTTGTTCAATGGTATACTTGCTTGATCAATGTTACAATAATTCTGTAACAGTAAATAAATTGCAGTATCCTTTTACAAAGTGACAAAAAGCAGGACTCCCAACCCACTTTGCTTTAAGTTTTTCCTTCCTTTCATTTCCAATTTTTTTTTAACTTTTTCTTTGGCTTTGAGAGAGTAATAAAATCACAATCTTTGTCAGAAATCCAGCAGCAAAATGAAGGAATGAAAGAGTTATTATTGCTCAAAGTTGCTTTCAGTTTCAGATAAAAAAAAAAAGAAAGTTATGTCAATTCATGCAGATGCAAGCTTGGATAGACTGGCTGGAAAAGTGTTTGACCTTGATTGTTCCTCCTCCTTTTTTGTCCCTTCCCAGCTTGGTTACATTCATTGAGTGGAAAAAAAAGAAACACAAGTTTCCATGTCCCCTAGACTTGAATGAGATCCAAAACCAAATTAAATGTACATTATTTTCAGGGAACTCTTTCTATTTGTTTTGATTTAAATGAAATAAAATGAAAATGGACTGTGTCATTTCAGATTACTTATTCATTTCAGATGAATGCACATCTCTACTACAATCACTCCTATACACTATACAGTACATCCATAATTTGTTTTGTTCATTTCAGATGAAAAAAATGTGCTTAATCATGATATTTGTTCAATTGTTTCCCATTAAAGTCAATGGGAGAAGAAATGCATCATAGTTTGAGCTCTAACATGGGGGTCTCTATTTAATTTTAGTGAGACTTGCAGGCAGTCATAAGCAACAGAGGAAAGTATATCCCAAGACATGAGCACCATCAAACACTGAAAGAGCAGCAGCAATGGGCTGAATATCTCAAGGTGAAGTAAGAGGGATGAATCATTATCAGCAGTGGCACTGCCTATGGAAAAGTATCTTTTTATAAGCAGTGTTAGTGTGTGTACTCCTCTTACTCCCTGCTTGCTCTCTTTTACAAACACACACACACATACCTACACACACACACAGGCAGAGAATAGAATATGTGCAGACAGGAATGCACACATTCTCTTGTTCAATAGCATGCAGTTCTGCTGCACTGCCAGTGCCACTGCCTGTCTAGTGAGTGCCTGCCTGGTAGTTGTATTATTGTTTGTTTTTACAGAAATGACATAGTTTATGAAAAAACATATGCCACATGCATGGTTTACACACATTCCAAGATGAGACCCAGAGAAGGCTTTCTCAGGAATAGTACTCTGCAATGAATGATTTGAGTTGTTGAATGTATCGTATAATAGGGATGTGAATCGTTTTAGGACGATTAAAATTATCGTCCGATAATTTTAATATCGTCTTAAACAGTTATGGAACACAATACAATAGAGATTCTAACGATTTATCGTTATAAATCGTTAGAATCGTGAGCCGGCACACTAAAACCCCCTAAAACCCACCCCCGACCCTTTAAATTAAATCCCCCACCCTCCCGAACCCCCCCCAAATGACTTAAATAACCTGCGGGTCCAGCGGCGGTCCGGAACGGCAGCGGTCCGGAACGGGCTCCTGCTCCTGAATCTTGTTGTCTTCAGCCGGCGCCATTTTCCAAAATGGCGCCGAAAAATGGCGGCGGCCATAGACGAACACGATTGGACGGCAGGAGGTCCTTCCGGACCCCCGCTGGACTTTTGGCAAGTCTCGTGGGGGTCAGGAGGCCCCCCACAAGCTGGCCAAAAGTTCCTGGAGGTCCAGCGGGGGTCAGGGAGCGATTTCCCGCCGCGAATCGTTTTCGTACGGAAAATGGCGCCGGCAGGAGATCGACTGCAGGAGGTTGTTCAGCGAGGCGCCGGAACCCTCGCTGAACGACCTCCTGCAGTCGATCTCCTGCCGGCGCCATTTTCCGTATGAAAATGATTCGCGGCGGGAAATCGCTCCCTGACCCCCGCTGGACCTCCAGGAACTTTTGGCCAGCTTGTGGGGGGCCTCCTGACCCCCACAAGACTTGCCAAAAGTCCAGCGGGGGTCCGGAAGGACCTCCTGCCATCCAATCGTGTTCGTCTATGGCCGCCGCCATTTTTCGGCGCCATTTTGGAAAATGGCGCCGGCTGAAGACAACAAGATTCAGGAGCAGGAGCCCGTTCCGGACCGCTGCCGTTCCGGACCGCCGCTGGACCCGCAGGTTATTTAAGTCATTTGGGGGGGGGGGTTCGGGAGGGTGGGGGATTTAATTTAAAGGGTCGGGGGTGGGTTTTAGGGGGTTTTAATGTGCCGGTTTTGCGATTTTTAGATTTTTAGATTTTTCACGATTTTTCACGATATTTTACCCCCCCAAACGGCAACAATACGATTCCCTCCCCCTCCCAGCCGAAATCGATCGTTAAGACGATCGAGGACACGATTCACATCCCTATCGTATAATGCAACTTCTGTGTTTGGTTATCAGGCTATGTATTGTTTGATCTTGTTTGTTTATTAATATTTATTGTTTTATTTGATTCCATATTTAATATATATTGATACATTTTATGTATTATATTATATATTTATTTCTAAACCACTTAGAATGGTTGAATGAAAGTACAGATCCTAAATGTTTTAATTATATATAATTAAATAAAAACCCAATCTTGGTTCATTTGCTCTCTTTTATGGTCAGTGCAAACATACTGTAGTTCTGAAGTTTAAAAATCTTTGAGTTAATAAACTGAGTGACAACTGCTCTAACTACATAGAGGTCTTACTGATTTTTCTGTATGCTCTACTTTTTAACTGTTATAATGACACTGCATGCATATACTGTTTTATTACATATTAGACAAATACTTTTGACAAATAGTTTGTTCTAAAAAAAGGAAACAGTAAGAGTAGAGCCAGCCTTACTTTTAACTTATCCTAGACTTTTTCTCAAGTTTTCTTTCATTTTCAGAGCTTAAAAAATTCAAAACCACTGTTATCCCATCCAGAAACAAGATAGCTCAAAATAGAGCCTGAAAGATTATTTTTTCACTTTCAGCTCAGAAAAAAAAAGTCACTGTCAATCAATGCAGATACCATCTAGGATAGGCTGGTTGAAAAATGTCTTGATCTTGATTGATCCTGCTTCCTGGCTACATCCCTGACCCTTCCCACTCTGGTTCCGGCCAGTCTAGGAACAAGTAACATTACTGATTGCTAGCTATCCTCAGGAAAAAAAAACACTGCAGTTTGCTTTTCCCATTGACTTTAATAGGAAATAAAACAAATGCAAACAAAACTGTTCATCCATTCTTGTGGCACTGGTCAGTAGTGTAAAATGCAACACAAGAGATTAGTGTTTCTACATGTTTAGACCCACAAAATGAATGGAGGATGTCCATGAATGTATACAAAAAATGTTGTTTCATTCATTTATGTTTCCCTTTCAAGTCTATGACCCATTGAAAAGTGCTGCTGTGAAACTGGTAACAGTAGCAACCAATCAATAACTGTGTGAGGTTGTAGCCAGACTGGAGCCAAAGCAGGAGACCTAGACAATTAGAGAAAATCAGGACCAGTCAAGGTTAAGCATTTTTCTAGCTAGTTTATAACTGGTATTTGGATCAAGTGACATGGACATCCTCCCACTGAAATGTGACATCATAACACACAATAGCACTTCCATTTCTATCATGCTACTGCAAGCAAAGGGAGAAGAAGGAATGGCAGTGAGCAAAACAATGGCAGAAGCAGATGTTGCTACAAAGCCAGTCCAGCCTGTCAGAAGCACAAGCAGTATTAGTAGCAATGAGAAAAAATAAAGTCTTTTCTTCTAAACTTAACGTTTTTTTTTAACAAATGAAAGCCAGAAGTGGAGGCCAGCACACACCATAAAACATTAAAATTGGGAATGCATATGCCACTACCACCTCTCCCTGCTGCTTTGGAGCAGTGGCAACAGGTGGAAGAATCATATGGCACTAGTATTTTCTGGGCAGGGGCAAGGACAAGGACAGAAGCAGAAAAAATGTAACACCCAAAAATAGCAGCACACTCCTCCCATAATTGCCCTTTCTGATGAAAGTGAGACAGTATTTAAAAAAACTGATTCTGAGGAAGAATTGAGTCTGGGATTCCCTGAATCAGATTATATCAAAGATCTAGTTACAGGAGTGAGTTTTGAAAGTTCTAGTCAATAGCATCTTGACCTCCAGTGAAGAGGAGGGTAAGGTAAATGATATTGACAGTGTTTAAAACAATTTACATAGTAATGACAGCAGAAAAAAAAACCCAAATTGTCCATCCTGTATGCCCAGCAAGCTTCTTATGGTAGCAACTGCAGCTCCATGCAGGATTCCCCCATGTTTCTTTAAAAGTAGTAACTGTCATTCCATTTAGGTAACTCCGAATCCTTTTGTTAAGGTTAGTGATATAAACAATCAAAACCAAGCAACTGTAAAACCCATAGCAAAAAGACAGCTAGCAACATTTTTACAGGGTGAGCAGCCTTCCTGATAAGTCATACAATGTTGCTGCTTGAATGTGCTATACTTTTGGAATTGGCCATAGAAGCAGTCCTGTGCTTTTTCCCTAATGTCAGCATCTCAGTACTCTGTACCGTAAAAGTCAGGGCCCAGTATTGGCTGTCATCTGAATCCAATTCTCACCCCCCCCCCCCCCCACACACACACACACACACACATACACACACCATCAAAGTAGGGGGAGGGGAATAAAATATAGGGAAATGCAGGCAGTGCAGATAGAGAGCATTACTAATGCCCCTTGCCTTTTATTTTATGCTGAACCTTCAACCTCAAAACCAGTACAAGCAGCAGCAGCAGCAGCAGATGCTCCCAAACATGCAGAGAGCAGAGCAGATCATAATAGATATCCATGTTATGGATGTATTTTAAGGTGAATTCATTTTAATAAGGCCATCAGTAAAGGAAAGATACCAAGCATCTGACAAATGCTGGTATGCAGCATCATCTATAGAATTCCACTTGCTAGCATAGTATCAGAGAAGGGTGGCAGTACTAGCTTACTCTGCTACTTAATGCAGCAGCTTTAGCAAAAGGGTTGAAAAGAGGAAGACTTTCCCCCCAAGTTGATCCCACAATCCTTTCCACCAGTCAGGTGGCAGATCAACAGTCCACTGACATTCATCTGCAGCAGCATAACACCATAAAGAAATAAGGTGGTGTTCAGTGTCACTGTCCCAGAGCAAGAACATGCAAAGTAGTGGCAAAGTGCATCGGGAAATGATTGCCCTGGATGACCAGCAGTCTCTGCAAATAGAAGAGAAGCTGGGCTTTAGGTGTCTGTTGCACCTCTTAGCCCCAATTACAAAGCGTCCTCTAGAACTACATTCATTAGGCAGGTTATCAGCAACTTGTACAATTAGTGCCATAGTCACATGCAGGCAACAGCAGGCCATAGCAGAAGAAAGTAGTGTGCATGTCATCAGTGGACCAGCCAGATTGCTATGCATGCCTACCTCTCATTTATGGAATACTGGTAGGAACTGACTAAGGCAGGGTCAGGAAGCAGCTCATATGGGAACTGAGCATCAGGGTGCAGGGCTGTGCTGCACACCCAGGTGATAATATATTGCATGAAGTTTGGAAACTATCTAACAGCTATATTCAATTCTTCTTTCTCTTCAAGCAGACATGGGCCCTTACAGAATCTTTCCTCATCCACTGTCTTACAACCATCCAAAAATGGTTTCACAGCAACAAATTAGCTCTAAACATATCTAAAATGGATATTATTATTTTATCATGCCACCCTATTGCTGACACGCCCAAACACTTCTCTTTTGAGTCCCATTCCATCTCCATCTTCCAAAGTGTACTAAATCTGGGAGTCACAATTGACACCTGTCTCTCCATGCGTGACCACGTAAGAATTAGAGATGTGCTTCGTTTTTAGGAATCGGATCGGGCTTCGGTCGACCGATTCGTTTAAAAGTTTAGTTTTTCGCGTGTGATTTGGTTTTTTTTTACGAACAGAGTTAGTGCGCACTAACGGGGTTAGTGCGCCCAAAGTTCCCGTTAGTGCGCACTAACTAATGCTAGTGCGCACTACCAAAAATTGCAACTTTTAAGTAAAACGTATCAATTTTTAAGGAGTTCGTTAGCTAAATGTACGGTTCTGGGCTCCCACTGGTTCGCACCACCTGGAAAACAGCCAATGGGAATGTAGAATCAGTATTTTAACTCATCCGTAGTTAGTGCGCACTACCGCTGGATAGTGCGCACTACCGCTGGTTAGTGCGCACAAACGCGGATTAGTGCGCGCTCTCTTGAGCATGCTCTGTGAGGTCCCCAGAGGCCATTTTGCTGCACGCACTAATAATTATTTTCTTACTACGTGCTGACAGAGGAGAGCAGCAGTGCCAGTGAGCTGAAGCTGATGAGCACAGTGTTTGAGCTGTGCACACACGTCACAGAGTTACAATATCATCAACTTCAACTTTACCACTGTAAGTGTATAATATAATAAATATATAAGATTCTGTTTTAGTTTTTATACAGTATTACTTTACTATTAGTTAGTTGGTTAAGTTAAATAGTTAATGCACTTTTTTTTCGGTGAAATAGCATAAAATAATATAAAAATAATATTAAATGAAGTTACTTACATTAGGGGAAATTAAAAGTTTAACACACAAAAGTACTTCATTTAATTTTATGCTAATTTAGTGAAAAAAAAGTTTAACAGAGATTGTCAGTGTCACACAGACAGCTCCCTCCCTGCCTGCATTACGTAGTGAGAGGCTGGCTGGCTTCACAGACAGGGGGGGGGAGCTCAGCTGCCTGACCCTCACTCCTCCCCTCCCCCCATGTCCCTGCCACTGAACTGAATAGCGTACTGTCTGTCACTGTGAGGGTGAGGGCCGAGACAGCTCCCTCCCTGCCTGCATTACGTAGTGAGAGGCTGGCTGGCTTCACAGACAGGGGGGGGGGGAGCTCAGCTGCCTGACCCTCACTCCTCCCCTCCCCCCATGTCCCTGCCACTGAACTGAATAGCGTACTGTCACTGTGAGGGTGAGGGCTGAGACAGCTCCCTCCCTGCCTGCATTACGTAGTGAGAGGCTGGCTGGCTTCACAGACAGGGGGGGGGAGCTCAGCTGCCTGACCCTCACTCCTCCCCTCCCCCCATGTCCCTGCCACTGAACTGAATAGCGTACTGTCTGTCACTGTGAGGGTGAGGGCCGAGACAGCTCCCTCCCTGCCTGCATTACGTAGTGAGAGGCTGGCTGGCTTCACAGACAGGGGGGGGGGGGAGCTCAGCTGCCTGACCCTCACTCCTCCCCTCCCCCCATGTCCCTGCCACTGAACTGAATAGCGTACTGTCTGTCACTGTGAGGGTGAGGGCCGAGACAGCTCCCTCCCTGCCTGCATTACGTAGTGAGAGGCTGGCTGGCTTCACAGACAGGGGGGGGGGGAGCTCAGCTGCCTGACCCTCACTCCTCCCCTCCCCCCATGTCCCTGCCACTGAACTGAATAGCGTACTGTCACTGTGAGGGTGAGGGCCGAGACAGCTCCCTCCCTGCCTGCATTACGTAGTGAGAGGCTGGCTGGCTTCACAGACAGGGGGGGGGGGGGAGCTCAGCTGCCTGACCCTCACTCCTCCCCTCCCCCCATGTCCCTGCCACTGAACTGAATAGTGTACTGTCACTGTGAGGGTGAGGGCTGAGGGCTGGCTTCACAGACAGGGGGGAGCTGCCTAGCCCCTCCCTGCATTAGTGTGTGAGCTTCTGAACAAACAGCTGTCCTATAGCACATACTTTTTTTCATCTTCTTTTTTATTTTCTCATGGTAGGATGGAACGTGAAAGGGAGTCCGGTGAGGACAGGGGGAGGGAGTCTGACTCCTCCCCACCGTCCTCCTCCAAGGTGGCAGCAAGGTCCAGGAAGCCCCGCTTTACCCAGGGCGACGTGGACCTCCTGGCCCGGCTCATGCTCCTGGATGAGAGGAACCTGTACACCCCCTCAGGCAGCAGGCCTAACCTGCAAAGGGAGACTGCTGCCTGGGCCTCTCTCCAGGAGGAGTTTTGCCGGCGGGCCTCCTACCCTCGTGAGGTGGAAGACCTCAAAAAGAAAGGTGAGAAATAATAATGTTGATCATATTATTCAATTATAAATTATGTATATTATTTTGTCATTGAAAATTAAATAGAGTATGATAGTAATACTAGCTACAGTAGCAGCTACTAGTAGCATACAGTGAGTTATATAATTATAATGTAATAATTAACTACTATAAGTAATAAAAGTTATAATGTTAAGTAAATATATTTTAAAAAAACAGAAATACTAGTAGCTAGCTACTAGCTAGCTAGCTACTAGTGTACCACCTTACCCTATACTATACTAGTATTAATACTTAATAACTAGACTACAAAGGAAATAAAATTATCTGTGGTATATTATTGATATTTATATTTATCTTTTTGAAATGGTGGTATTTGGGATTTTTTTGAAAGCCACATTGAAATATAAATAAAATAGTATTTATGTATAACTAACTTTTGTATGTTGCATAAAAAATAATCTAGTAGGTCAAGGCAAAACATGGGCATGTTGTAAAAATTAATCAATGTTATTCTTTTTCCTGTATATTCCTCTAATTTTCAGGTCGCCATCTGCGATTGCACGAGGGTAGGTGGCTCGAGGAGGTTCGCCGAACCTTGCCCCGTTCCGTGCCTGGTAAGTTGTTTTCAGAATACTACACAAGAACAACACACATTACACAACTATTCAATTAATTGTAATGGAATTTGTGTTAAAAATGTTTCTTTACTATAACAGTGAATGAATCATTGTGTCTGATCTCATTCTTGTTTTTAAAATTCTAACTGTTGTTCTCTGAATTTTGATTTGTCTTGTACAGAACAACACCCAGGTAGGGACGAGGCGGGGCTTCCTGGGCCTAGTGGGAGGCAGAGCTGTCACCAGAGGAGGACGGAGGCAGCAACAACAAGTGGTCTAGGTAGGAAATAATATATCTTGGCACAGCCAGTACAGTAGTATATATTATCTGAGGCTGAAAAACAAAAACTTTTTTTTTTTATATCAGTCAGTTATAGTGGCTGGGGATTGGGAATGGGGGGATGTGTGTATTTATTTATTTGTATATATTAAATGACACTGAGTGGCTATGATAGTAAACTAAAGAATTGAAGGTGAAAAAAAAGAAGAGGTTTGTAGTGTATCTCCTACCATCATATTCTGTGTAACCTGAGATTGACTATTATTTCTCCTTCCAATCCTTCAAATTATGTATTCTCTCTAATCTATGTTGATAGATTTGATATCCCTCCACTCTCCCCCTCACTCCTTCTCCCCTGCAATGGACTCCTCATTTTTCTATAATCCTCAAGGTCAATAAACTAAATAAGGGGTAGATTATTTTATAAACTTGCTCACACGCATCCAGTAGTATTTGCTTTTTTATTTGTCATATCTGACTATGTAATGTATGTATAATGTATAGTTCTGTGTCTCATGTTGAATTATTATTTATTTTAATTTCTTTATAGGACCACCAGAAAAAGCTGCCAGGAGCCAGCGGCCCACCACTGCCACCAGCACCACCACCAGCACCACCACCAGCACCACCACCAGCGCCAGCGCCAGTGCCAGCACCAGCACCAGCACTGCCGTACTTCCTCCAGGATCTCCTCCAACATGTAAGTGCTGCTGTGCACAATATTCAAAGTTGGAGGAGATCCTGCAGGAAGTACGGCAGTTCAAGGCAAAATATGATGCCGACTTCATGATGTTGCAGCAGAGGGTCGGAGAGGTGCAGGCCAGTGTGAGCAATGTGGAGAGGAGGTTGTTAGCCCTGGAGGAGGCCCCTCAGGAGCAGAGGGAAATGGCTTCTCCTCCTCATGAGATGCCTCATGAGGAGGAGGAGGTGCCAGTTCCCTCTGCTTCAGAGGAGGTTTCTCCAGTGGCGACACCCTCCTCTCCACATGAGCCTGACCCTGCTGCAACATCATGAAGTCAAGGCATCATATTTCGCCTTGACCTGGGCTGCTGGCCTGGGTTTTTTTTTTTGTTTTGTTTTTTTTTTAAAATGTGTGCATGTACTGTGGTGGTGGTGTGAAATATAAATGTTAAAATAAATTTGTTTATATTGGAAATGTTTGCTTGTTCTTTTTTATATATTATTTTATTAGTCATTTAACTAATAATTATTATTCCAAAATAATATAGTATGGTACTACTAAATTACAAAGAGCAGACATGTACGGATGTATGTCTATTATAATCCAACACATTTCATTGTTTTAGTAGTAGTAACTAAGTTAGTCATACACTTCCATACAACATTCAGTCTGGCTGAATTAGCACAAGTTGTATACTTGTGAGCAGTAGTGCCAACGTCAAGGCTTCAACCGTGGCTACTGACCATTCACACATCTTTCAACCTGGCCAATACAATATTGTGCACTGTGTGCAGTGTGTGCAGCACTCAAGCTACTGCAATGACTCACACGTCAATGCCAAAAATTGCTCCATGACCAAGACAGCCATTTGAAGCAAAAAATGTAATGCTTGTGATACTAAAGTAGGAGTAAGGACTAGGAGAAAGCAGACTCATGAACAAAAAATCCTTCAGAAATGTACAACTTCTGGGTGCTCAGTTTTCTCTTTTTATTACACTCAAGGGTGTCTGTATATATTTGGTTAATCAATATATTGTTACAGTAGTGGATATAACAGACAGTAACAGTTTATATCCAACTAGTAGCTAGTAGTAGTAGCAGCTACTAGTTGGATATAAACTGGATATCCAAGTAGTAGCTAGTACTTGGATATCCAGTAGCTAGTAGCTAGCTACTACTAGTACAGCCACTAGCTACTTAGTTAGAGTATCAACCTCTCTGTGCACTGTAAGTGCAATTTAATATTGTATTGGCCTGAAATTCTTTCATACTTCATTCACACAATCATGCTGTCGGAGATGGACGCTGAGGCAGAAGAACCCAGCGAGGACTTGCCTGCCTCAGAGGTGGACATTGGGGGAAAGGAGCCTGGGAGTGAGAAGCCTGTGTTGGAGACGCAGCAGGACAGAGTGTTCATGTCTTGTGACTCCCAGACTGGCTTCTCCTGTGGGCCACAAGAGGCAGCAGCGGCAATGTTGTGGCCGCTGCTGCCTCTTGTGGCCGGGCGCCCCAGCAAGCGATGCGGGGAGCACAGCTGCATAGAGCCAAGCCTCTCTTCCACCCCTTGACCTTGGATCTCGGCCCTCGACAAGAGACTCACTCCTCCCAGTCACAGGGAAAGTTCGGATACCCAAGCTGTGGAAAGTTCGTTTTGATAAAAACCAATTGCTCGACTAAGTCTGGAGACAAACGTGCACGGTGTGGACTCACTATGTTCCCTGTCATTGAAAATACTCTTTCACTTTGCACACTTGTTGGCGGGCAGGAAAGAAAGTGCTGTGCTAGTATTGCAAGATCAGGCCACATTGAAGCTTTCTGTGCCCAATATCTCAAGGGATCTGAGTCCATGCTCTGAATTGGCTCAGACAGAAAACTCTTAACATGCAGTTCTGAAACATTCTCCTGCAGGTAGGACTCAGTAGTAACTCTTCTGCCAACAGCTGATGCGATTGCTTGTGACATGGCAGGCAGTTCATTAAATGTGGAATGACTCATATTTTGATGTGTTATGGAAGGGGTAGGGGAGCAGCTGATCATACTAGTACTTGAGCAGGATGGAGTTGGAGACTGAGAGGATGATACTAAATCTTTTTCATCGTTACCAGTGGAACAGACCCTGTTAGACATTATGTTTTCAACCATTGTAATCAACTTTTTTTTCCAATGTGTAAGAGCATTGTTCTTGAGAGCAATACTGCCTTTCACACGTGGGTCACACATCGTGGCTAACATATAGCAATCCCTTTGCATGAGAGGTTTCAATCTTTTTTCAACTTGCTCTTTTAAGCATTTAACAAGCATTAACACTTCCTTAGAGAAATCTGGATGATGCAGAAATTCCTCTAATACCTCCTCCAGATAGTTTATTACAGGGATGACACCACCCAAAGTGGCATTAGCTGAACTCAATGCATCAGTATATACTTTGAAAGGCTTGAGGACATGCACCATGTGTGCAATGTTTGTCCAGTCCTGACATCCAAGAGGATTTTCCAATCCAATTTCAGTTGCCATTGCCAAATCATGAAGAGGTGTCTGCTGTTCAGACAACCTCTCCAACATAAGATAGGTGGAATTCCATCTGGTAGGCACATCCTGAAGAAGGTTGTGCAAAGGTGCGCCAACTGCTATTTGCCTCTTTCTGAGTTGCTTCCCACTTTTTACACTACGATTGAAATGCCCAGCTATTTTGCGACACTTTTCAATCAACCGCTTCAGGAGTTGACTACTACAACTAGTAGTACCACCTTCCTTGCCACTAAGCCCCAAAGCATCCCTCACTATCAGATGCAGGGTATGTGCAAAGCATCGGATGCCGTTGAATCTACCATCAGCCAGAGCCTTAATAATATTGGAACCATTGTCAGTAATGAAAAATCCATTTAAGCATTCCATATCACTGCTTCTAAGGAGCCCATTCCATTTTTCCATCATCCCCTGAATTGCGTGTAAGATATTTTCGGAAGTATGTCTCTTGTCTAGCACTTGAGCATGCAGTAAAGCCCAATGGTATCCTGGCGAAACCTTTTTGGAGCTGCTGCCACTGCCACTGCCAATGCTGCTAGTGCTTACAGGTATTAATGCCTCATCCAGCTGCCACCAATGTGCTGTTAGAGATAAATATGCATGCATTGCATTCATACTAGTCCAAACATCAGTGGTGAGATGGATGCTCCTCCCCTTTGCCCTTGCCATCATAATCTGCATTTCAGCACGACATTTTCTGTATAGGGAAGGAAGCACCTGACGGCTAAATGTACTTCTTGAAGGAAGTTTGTAGTAAGGGGCGAAATAATGGAGCATCCGCTTAAATCCCTCATTTTCTACAATCTGCAGCGGCTGATCATCCAAAGCAATCATTAGAGCAATATGTCGTGTACCCACTTTAGACATTGCCTGCTTCCTGCTCTGTGACATTGCAGAAGAACACCACCCCATCTGCTCCATGGTAGCTTGCCGCTGCTGCTGGGGATGAGGAAGAGGAGACTGCTGCTTCTGCAGATGCACACAATCTGTATCTTCTTTATCTTTAGTACTACTACTACTTTCCTTCTGTGGCTGCTTCCCTGTTGCTTTACTTGAAGCCTGGGCAAGCACAGTGGGACCAGCTTCTTCTGCAAGCAACAGTGCTCTATGTTCTCTTTCAAGGTGATATTTCATGTTGCTGTTAGTAAGATGTCCAATAATTCTTCCACGGCTCACCATCTTTTTACAATGGATACATTGTCCAAATCTCTGGTCAGCCACAACATGATAATGATTCCAAATCTTTGATGTCCTTGTACTGTTCCTTACTCTAGGCTGGATACTTGTCATTTTCATACTAGTAGTAGAAATAGTAGTAGTAGTAGTAGTCACACGTGGATGTTCAAATGGTGTAGGGGACAGGGTACCAGCAATACTGCTGGCACTGGCAGTAGTTGTTTGTTTTGCAATCTGACTAACATTGTCATTGCTTCTGTTTTCCTCCTCCTCCTTCTCCTCAGAATGTTTACTAGCCAAAAACTCCTGATCATCATCCTCCTCCTCCTCCTCCTCCTCCTCCTCCTCCTCAATATCTGATTCATCATCATCATCCAATACTTTCTGTAGCACCATTCTTTCATCTAATCTTTTCACCTTTCCCTCAAATTTTGCTCGTTCCTTCCCTTGCAACAAGTTTCCTTGCACTTCTACATCCTCTTTCTTCTCAAAAAATCGCAGTTTTTTCCTAGGGACTGGCAGACAGCTCTTTCCAGTAGCACTATCACTAGCAACACGCTTTTTTCCAGAGGGTACTGGTAGGGGCATTATGATTCTGTGGTCAAAGAAATATATAATAAATATAGTACATTAAACAAGTTAATAAATTAGTTTGGTATTCATTTTTAAAACTTTATTGAGCTAATAGCATTAGCTAGCTAGCTATTGCTAAGGCTACCCCCAGACCACAGGACAAAGAAGGATATAGTGATTATTTATTAGTCAGTGAGTGACACTGACAATTGATAATTTGATATAGTATACTTACTAATATATTATATTGCAATTTATACCATGCATTGGCCAGAGCATCAAACTGCAGCAGACTGAGACTGAAACTAGGCTGCAATACTTCAGTTCACTCATTACACTAGCCTCCTGGCAGGACTGGCTAGTGGCTAGGCTTTTCTGCATTGAGGTTAGAGAAGTCCTATTCCTATTTTTTCATATCCTTTTCAGGCCTATTCTGTTCTTTGAACTAAAATAACTTCTCCCTCCCACTTCAAGTCTTACCCACAGATCTCACACACAGGAGCAGAAGCCTCAAGCCAAGCACAAGATACATAATATAGGATATTGGACAGACTATTGGCCAATTATAGGTTTAGTAGTAGAATTGATTTGATAGTAGTGACTCACTGGCTTTAATAGCTAGCCAATATAGCCAGTGACACTAGGCTAATAGCCAAGCTAGCTATTAGCCTAGTGTCACTGGCTAGGGCTAGCTAGCTATAAACACTATTAGTGATAAATCTGGTAGATTACACATACATCTATATAATATTGATAAATATAATATTATATAATTTTATATCTTTATAAATCTATTAAAACTCTACTGCTGCAATGTTCAGAAAGCAATCAACGCACCTACCTTAGTACCTTCACCTTGTCCTTTATAAGCAAGCCCTGCTGCTGGACTGGAGTGCTGGTGCCTGCCTATGCCTAGGCTAGGAATGCTGCGAACGAAGAGCTCACTCAAGAAACAGAAAAAAAGAGTAGAGCTCAGCTCAGCTCACTGGTTGTGGCTATTGGCTATTTTGGCTAGTGGCTTGGCTGCTACCAGTAGCTAGCTATATGCTACTGTGGCTAGTGGCAATGGCTGGCTACTGGCTGGCTGCTAGTATCATAGGCTGATACTAGTATCAGCTAGCTAAGCCAGCTAGCAGCTAGTACCCCTTAATAACAATAAAGGCTGTATAATATTAACTAACTATCAAATCAACAGCTGCAGCTAGCTATAAACTGATTGACTGATGTTTTCTCCTCAAACCCACAAAACAAAAGCAACACATAAGCAGAGCACCCCTTATTATATAGCTATTATTGCTACCTATTGACTAAAAGTAGGAGGGAAAATAAACCTATTAATTTAAGTGGCCAATTCAAAAATGATGCAAATGAATATTATGCATAATATATCAAACAAATTCTAGTCACATGATTGATGACATAATCACAATATCCACAGACACACTACTACAGTAGGATTAGAACTTCAAGCTAATAGCTCTATCCCCCATTCCCATTCCCCATCCCCCATATAAAACAATCTGTAAAAAACAGCACCTTGGCTGTTGGTAACCTTGGTAATGAATAAAAAAACAAGAAGACACCCAATAGGAATACATATTCAACCTTCAATTTTAAAAAAAGTGTCAATTTAGTATCAATTTACGTTGGTGCGCACTAACATATATCACTGCGCACTGCCATGTACCTAGTGCGCACTAATAATCCGTTAGTGCGCAGTACGGTGAGGCGCCATGTACTGCGCACTACGTCCAGCGACTGCGCGCTAACGGATAGTCCATGCGCACTAACATCCGTTAGTGCGCAGTAATAAAAAACCGACTTTAACCCGAAAATTCGTGGAATTTTGATTCTTTTTCCCAACTTCCCCAACAATGACGAATTAGACAATGTCGTTGGCATTGGCTAAATCGTGAAAAACGAAGGCACATCTCTAAGAACCATTACTAATTCCTTCTATTACAAATTTCACCTGCTTGTCACCTTAAACACCTTCTTGAACACTCTGACTTCAAGTCAGTCCTTCAATCTCTGCAACTCCCTCCTGACAGGTCTACCTGCCTATGGAATAGGGATGTGAATCGTGTCCTCGATCGTCTTAACGATCGATTTTGGCTGGGAGGGGGAGGGAATCGTATTGTTGCCGTTTGGGGGGGTAAAATATCGTGAAAAATCGTGAAAAATCGTGAAAAATCAAAAAAACGTAAAATCGCAAAACCGGCACATTAAAACCCCCTAAAACCCACCCCCGACCCTTTAAATTAAATCCCCCACCCCCCCGAACCCCCCCCCCCCAAATGACTTAAATAACCTGCGGGTCCAGCGGCGGTCCGGAACGGCAGCAGTCCGGAACGGGCTCCTGCTACTGAATCTTGTTGTCTTCAGCCGGCGCCATTTTCCAAAATGGCGCCGAAAAATGGCGGCGGCCATAGACGAACACGATTGGACGGCAGGAGGTCCTTCCGGACCCCCGCTGGACTTTTGGCAAGTCTTGTGGGGGTCAGGAGGCCCCCCCCAAGCTGGCCAAAAGTTCCTGGAGGTCCAGCGGGAGTCAGGGAGCGATTTCCCGCCGCGAATCGTTTTCGTACGGAAAATGGCGCCGGCAGGAGATCGACTGCAGGAGGTCGTTCAGCGAGGCGCCGGAACCCTCGCTGAACGACCTCCTGCAGTCGATCTCCTGCCGGCGCCATTTTCCGTACGAAAACGATTCGCGGCGGGAAATCGCTCCCTGACCCCCGCTGGACCTCCAGGAACTTTTGGCCAGCTTGGGGGGGGCCTCCTGACCCCCACAAGACTTGCCAAAAGTCCAGCGGGGGTCCGGAAGGACCTCCTGCCGTCCAATCGTGTTCGTCTATGGCCGCCGCCATTTTTCGGCGCCATTTTGGAAAATGGCGCCGGCTGAAGACAACAAGATTCAGTAGCAGGAGCCCGTTCCGGACCGCTGCCGTTCCGGACCGCCGCTGGACCCGCAGGTTATTTAAGTCATTGGGGGGGGGGGTTCGGGAGGGTGGGGGATTTAATTTAAAGGGTCGGGGGTGGGTTTTAGGGGGTTTTAGTGTGCCGGCTCACGATTCTAACGATTTATAACGATAAATCGTTAGAATCTCTATTGTATTGTGTTCCATAACGGTTTAAGACGATATTAAAATTATCGGACGATAATTTTAATCGTCCTAAAACGATTCACATCCCTACTATGGAACCCACCCACTACAAATCATACAAAACTCAGCAGCAAGACTCCTGACCAGTACTCCCATAGGTGATTACATCTATCCTGTACTCAAAGCTGTACACTGGCTCTCTATCTCTTATCGAGTACAATACATGCTTTCCATGATCATATACTCATTAATCCACAACTTATATGCCCCATGGTTCTCCTCAACAATAAAAATCCACACCCCCCTCTCAACCACTCAGATCATCCAACCCAGTGGTTCTCAACCTTTTTCCCATCGTGACACACCTGACAGGCCACGCTCACATGTGTGACACAATTCACGGCGGAAATAAAAAGTAAAGGTCTGGAAATTATTTTTATTGTTTAAAATGACAAGGAAAAGATATGTATTCTGTCTGAACAGAAACTGCATAAATACAAACATCCCACACCAAAGCAGCACCAATTTCCAGCACTTAAACAGTAACCACCTTACCTAAGAAAAGGCAACACTGAAAATATTACACCAGGCCTTAAGACACCAATACATCTCCTATTAGGAAAACGGTCCAAGTCAGGTTGCTTTAGAGCCCTACATAGAAACTACACATCAGCAGAATACCTCACCTCAGTCACATGTGCTGACCCTCTCCTAACAAGGAATAAAGAGACCAAAACGCATAACTAGAAGCATGCAGAAAAAACTGAATTGGAAATTGCAACAAGCCAGAGTCTCTGTATGCAGTGCAACAAAGGAAAAAAAGAAACATCACCCATCCTTATAAAACAAATCAAGAAATATAAAATCAGTAGCAGTAAAACCATACTAACAAAAATAACAGATTATTTTGAAACAGCTGATGAGTGGAATATCCAATAATTAAAATCTCATATAAAAAATTCTAGATCCCAATAAAATATTTCAAAATAGCAGACACAAAGACCAAGTAATTAAAAATAAGGATACACATTTTTTTTCCTCTGCATACTTGGGAACGTTTGCTATCCAGGTCTCCTGAGATGTTTTGAATTAGCAGGAGGAGGGGTGGTTTGCCTGGAACTTTCTTCTCTCTCTCAGTCACATACCAGCGCTCTCAATTACACACCTATACACACATGCTCTCAGTCACTCACATATACACATGCTTTTTCTCTCACTTATATAGGCTCTTAATTACACATTTACACACATGCTGTCTATCTTTTCACGCTTACACACACACAGGCTTTCAATCACACACATACATGCTGTCTTTTTCTCTCACACACAGACTCTCATTCACATGCTTACAAACATGCTCTCTCTCTTTCTCTCATTTACACACAGGCTCTCAATCACATACTCACATGTTCCCTCACCTAAACCAGCTCTCAATCACACACAGACACACATGCTCTCTCCCTTACTTATACACACAGGCTCTTAATCATACATACACATGATCTCTCTCACACACAAAGGATCTCAATCATACACACATACTCTTTCACACAAACAGGTTTTCAATCACAAACTTACACATACAGGTTCCCGATTGTAAACTTACATTCATGCTCTCTCTCTCTGTCACAGGCAGGCACTCAATCACAGACATACTCTCTTTCACATATACAGGCTCTCAATCATTCACATACATGCTATCTCACTCAAACACATACACACACAGGATCCCAAACACACATGCTTGCTTGCTCATTCACTCGCTCTCCCTCCCTCTCTCCCTGGAACTAGCAGCAGCAGCAGCCTCCTCCCAACCCTAACCTCCTTCATTTTCAGCCCTGGTGGAGCAAGGAGTCCCATTGGCCACGGGGGTTGACGTTCTTCTTCATTTTTCTGTGCGCCGCGCTGCTCATTCCTCAGGCCGCACCTCTCTTCTGTTCTTCGGGCCAACTCTGACCACACTAGCATGGTCTCTTCTTCCCATGCACACACCCATTGCTCACCACTTCCTCTTCCGGGCTGCGGGGGGGGGGGGGTGAACGGGAAGAAGAGACCTTGCTGGTGCCGCTGACTCCACTTGTTCTGCCGCGTTCTGCACCTGCGTGTTCTTCGCGACACACTGGTGATCTAACCTAATGCTTCTAGATGCCCCACCTCCAAAGCTACCCATCTTGAGGAAACCAGAGTTTGAACATTCTTCTCTGCAGGACCTCTACTATGGAACAGTCTACCTAAGGAACTAAGATGCTTCTAAGAAAAGACCTTCTTTAAAAAAGCCCTAAAAACTTTTCTCTTCAAGAAGCTGTTCCCAATCCCAAATGGACCACCCCCTACTTGTCCTCCTTGGATGGTGCTATAGAGCAGACTACTGGCCTCACAAGTGGCCATAATTTAGAAATGTACTCACTAGTAGAGATGTGGTTCGTTTTTCGCCCGAGTTAGGAAATTTCGTTAAATTTCCTAACTCGTTGTGGTTTCGGAGGTCCTGAAACCCGAAAAGAATTTTCCCCGACTTTCGGGGAAATTTCGTTTTTCGGGTTTGCATGGGGAGAGGGACACTTTTTTTTTTTAAAATTAAAACCCACCCCAAACATTTAAATAAATTATAATACAACACCCCCCCCCCCGATCCCGATCCCTCCCCAAGACTTACTAAGTACATCCCTGGTGATCCAGCGGGGTCCCGGGTTCCATTTGCCCTCTGTGCCCGTGCTACTTGCAAGCCGTGCTCTTTAAAATGGTGCCGAATAGCCTCTGAACTACCATGTCACAGGGGCTACCTGCGCCATTGGTCAGCCCCTGTCACATGGCCATCGGTGCCATCTTGTCATGTGACTGTCATGTGACTGGAGCTGACCAATGGCGCCGAAAGCCTCTGTGACATAGTATGGGCAAAGGCTATCGGCGCCATTTTGATTACTGGCAGCCAACAACGAAATCGCTTTCGGACCCCCGCTGGACCCCCAGGGATTATTGGCAAGCCTTGGGGGGGGGTCAGGAGGGGGCCCTTGACCTCCCCAAGGCTTGCCAATAATCCCTGGGGGTCCAGCGGGGGTCCGAAAGCGATTTCGTTGTCGGCTGCCAGAAATCAAAATGGCACCGATAGCCTTTGCCCATACTATGTCACAGAGGCTTTCGGCGCCATTGGTCAGCTCCAGTCACATGACAGGAGCACAAGATGGTGCCGATGGCCATGTGACAGGGGCTGACCAATGGCGCCGGTAGCCCTGTGACATGGTAGTTCAGAGGCTATTCGGCACCATTTTAAAGAGCACGGCTTGCAAGTAGCATGGGCACGGAGGGCAAATGGAACCCGGGACCCCGCTGGATCACCAGGGATGTACTTAGTAAGTCTTGGGGAGGGACCGGGATGGGGGGGTTAGTTTGTAAACTTTGTATTTATGTAGAAAACTGATTTTAAATGCTTGGGGTAGGTTTTCTTTAAGCTTCCTTTGCCGTTTCATTTTTTGGCCCGGTTTCGGGTTTCCTCGTTTCGTTTTTCAAAAAAACAAAACGAGAAAACCCGAAATTTACCACGAGGTATCCGAGTCAAAAAACGACCCGGCAGAAAAAAACGAAGAACATCTCTACTCACTAGATGATTATTTTCTCCCCCATCCTGAAGAATTATGTTATTCCCTTCTTTGGAAGATTGTTGCATTGCCTTGTTCTCTCCATCTAGTTGACTGTGCATGTTCTTATTGTACCACATTCTGAACATAGGAAGGGCAGGCAATAAATGTTTTAAACAAATAAATAGTAGAGATGCTAGAGTGTTAGCAGCTAAATTGGAGAGGCAGGAACGATCATGCAGAATTTTTTTGTGACTGACAGTAGTGCAATATGATAATGGCAGTGGCAAATGGGGGCTATCATGGGGTCCATTGCTTTCCATATTTCTTGCAATTGGCAGTGAGGGATGTCCAGGGAAGGGAGCCCAAGGAACACAGGATTCCAAGCCTGAAATATGTAATACAGAAGTGCAGGAAAAAAGCAAGACATTTTCATCATCGTGTGAACAGTGTAAACTCATTGGCAGGTAATTCAAGATGTTGGCACCTGATGGAGTTCCACTTATCTGACATTGTGGAGTTAGTGAAACAACAGACATCCCTTCATGACCTGTCTCTGGAAATTGTTTTAGTTCGGATCACTTGTAGGGTATCATGATTGGGTAGTATTTATTTATGTATTTATTTAGATTTATATTCTGCTTTTCACACTTTTTTAGCGCTTCAAAGTGGAATACATTCAGGTACTGTAGGTATTTCCCTATCCCCAGAGGGCTTACAATCCAAGGCCTGGATTTATCAAAATGTGATCACATGTGATAGCAAAAGGGGCATGTTTTATACTAATATACAGTTTATTACAATTTGCACTAATTACCTATGTGAAGAGCTAAGTTAGTGCAAATTGCAATAACATTTTCAGACAGTGCCATACCTGTTGTATTTCCTGCATATAACCACTGGGGGACCATATATGAGAGAGAGAGAGACTAGCTATAATGTCTTCTACCTAGATAGATATTTGTATCCCTATGAGAGGCCCACCTAGTAACTCAAGGTGAGGTTTAGGTATTAGTATAGGGGGTTAGGGGCCACTTTGACACTCAACGTGAGACGTACAAACAGAACAGTGGTCTCTTGTGAAGATTTGATGAACTACGGAGAGAGGAAACTCACCCAAAGATTAGATTTGTTCAATGTTCTCTCCACCTAGCTTGATGTTACCCAGGTAGAGAGTCCAGCAAGCTAGTTTGAGAGAACATTGCACAAATCTTATCTTTGGGTGAGTTTCCTCACTCCGAGGGTCATTAAGTCTTCACAAGAGACCACTGTTCTGTTCGTTCGTCTCACGTTGAATGTCAAAGTGGCCCCTAACCCCCTACACTACTAATACTAAACCTCACCTCGAGTTACTAGGTGGGCCTCTCATAGGGATACAAATACCTATCTAGGGAGAGGAGATTATGGCTAGTTTTTCTCTCTCTCTCACTAAAACAGGCCTTTCAGGAGACATCACAACATGTGCTAACACCTTACCACCCCATAACACAGCTTAAGTCTGTGTAATAGCACTTCACAGACTGGCAAGCCCACCCCAACTCCTCCTCTTTTTTGGATTTGAATCATGCCATATGATATGCTGCTATCGCATGCTTTAAAGGCATTTTTGCATGCGTTAACAGGGCTTTTCGCATGCGAAAATGCCTTAGCTCATTTTGATAAATGACCCCCTAAGTTTGTACCTGAGGCAATGGAGGGTGAAGTGACTTGCCCAAGGTCACAAGGAGGGTAGTGATGCGGCAGCTGATACAAGTTCAGCAGCCCTTCAAGGATTCCATGGAGGATTTGAGTTCCAAAAGTGCCACCTTAGGTGGGTTCATCTCCATAGTAAAAATTCTGAAAGAAAAATTAGAGGGCTTCCATGAGCAAGAGGGAATGAAAGCAGAGTTGTTGCTGTTTGTGAAAGTCTTGCAGCAGCAGGTGCAAGAGAGACTGAAACTTCTGACAGAAAATAATACTTAGATGCTTACCACGGGAGCATGGATACATAGGTGAAAGGGCATCCTGCCCTTCAGTCCCAGTGTCTCACTTAAATGAAGAAGATACTGGTGACCAGAGTGTATGAACAGGACTTACAGAGACAGGGGCACAGTGTCAAAGTAGCACAGGAGAATTTGGCCAGGCCAGAGAGTACTGCAAGCTGAGAAGCACCATGTTAGCTATCACCTCCTCTCCCACCTGAACATACCACTACAATGTTGCCCCCCACATTACTATTTTTCCTGACTCAGGCCACAGCTAAGGCAGCTGGCATCAGAGATCCTCGCCCAAACCCAGCAAAGGAGACCACAGCAATAATATCTATGACACATTAGCTGAAAGAGCCGATTAAGGACATGGCCACAAATCATCTGGCATATTGCAAACATAAGTCCATGGCCTGGCTAGACTGGACGTTGTGGTTCAGCATTATCTTTCCTGCCCACTATACATTGTGCCCAGTGAATGTCTTCTCATTGGCAGAGGACATTGTGGGTCATCATCAGTCAAGACTAGTGCCAGAATGAATGGTAAAGATGGTCTTAAACATCAATCTGCCTTTCCTAAGTTTCCCAGAATATCCATGCGGGTAGCAGGATGAATGAATGCACCTTGTGGGTTTTCCTGCCACAGTGACCTTGCTGCCCTGCCCTAATGCTAAACCTTGGAGGTCTTGCTGCCACTCCACCTAGCTACCATAACCCTACTGCAATCTGGAGGGTATTGCTGCCACTTTGCCGAGCTGCCATGTCCTGACACTACACCTTTATATATCTTGCTGGTACTCTGCCTTGCCTTCCTGCCACAGATGCTACATTTTGGAGGCTTTGTTGCCACTGTCTAGCTGTCATGCCCATTATGCTTTGCTCTGTGGGTCTTGCTGCCACGCTCTTGATTTTACGTCTTGAGGGTCTTGTCTCCACATTGCCCAACTTCCATGCCTCTGACATTATACCTTTGGGACCTTGTTGCTGCTCTCCCTTGCTGCCTTTCTCCTGATGCTACATGTTGGGTTCTTGCTGCCTTTCTACCTACCTGCCATACCTCTTATGCAACACCTTGAGGATCTTGCTACCTTTCTGCCTTGATGTCATGCCTCTGACATTACACCAAGAGAGTCAAGTCTGGCTGCCACTCTGCCTAGCTGCCATTCCCTGATGATACATCTTGGATGTTTCGATGCCTCCTTGTTTGCCTCCCTACTTAGTTCTTTCTTGATTATCCAAGAGTGTTTTGTCCTCCAAATAAATTGTAAAAAAAAAGAAAAGAAAATGTCTTTTTCAAACCCACCTCTTTTCTGGTTCTCCACCTTAATGTTTTGTTGTACCCCTCTAGGATTCCAGTCGAGTTCTTCCACCCTGCTTCTTTCTTAGTTATACAGGGGGTGATTTGTCTCCAAAATAAAATGCAAAAGAAATATGTTTCTTTTTCCACTCTGTTAAGGAGTGACAGTCACCATCTCAGATTCCTGAGTCTACATGAACCCTCTAAACTTCCCTATTTATAAACGTAAGCAGGGAACTTGAGAATGCCTACTGGTTAGATCTACGGGACATGAACAAACCAGGGGAGTCTGCATTGAAATCCTTGTGATTTTGTGCAAGTCACTTCACCCTCCACTGCATCAAGTATAAACCCATTTTGTGTCTATGGAAAACAAATGTTTAGAGAATAGTGCCCATAGACTGTAAGTCCTCTGTGAAGAAATTCCTACAGTACTTAATGCTATTTGCTTTGAAGTGACCGAAAGGCAGATTATAAATTAAATAAATATTTGTTTAGAAGATCCTTTCATGAAACTTTGTTTAAAATCTAACCTTTGTTGGCAATTACAACACGTCAGTGGATAAGTAAATCAAACTAGCAGTCAGTGCTGCTAAAGAGGTTCTCACAGATATACTGCACTGCATAGCCTTTATTGTTTCCAATTTGCATACTTTTGCTAACGTACAACTGTTGCAAGCAAATGACAGACAATGATGTGAGGCACATTTTGACCTTAAAACTTTACTTTTTTCATTAAAAACATAAAAATGTCCAAATCCTAAAAGAAATATAAGGCATAGCTAAAGACAATAGATGGTACAAATAATACTAGAAAAAACATGATTTATTCTTCAGAGATTTTACATTTCCGTTTTACCAACCTTGACAGTGTATGTGATTCATTTGGAACATTTTGCTATTAGTTAAGGCGCAGTCCTTGTAGTGCTGCCAGACAATGACTGATTATCAAACTTAACATTCCTATCGCAAGGCAAAGCCGCTAACACAGGTATGGAAAAAATGGTGTTATCTGGCAGGAAAATGCCTGTAAAAATGAATGTTATATCTACTGTGAAAATGAGTTAGTTATTGCTTTTGCTAAGGAAAAAAAATATTTATTTTAAGGTATCAAGTCTCAATGACAACTGCAATTAATGACAGTATCTACCAGGAGCCTGTGAAGCTGGCTGACATGAGAGAGCAAAGAGAGTGAGCACAGTTATTAATAAGAAGGCATGCATGGATAATTCTTTCAGTGTGGTTTAAAAATAAAGATGTTTTTCTAACAAGCAAAGGTACAAGCTTGCTGGAATTAGCACTAGCTGTTAATTAGAGTAGCTTGATCAGTGGAGCCAGGTATGAAGAAGTACTGAGAGAAGATAACCAGAATTGCTGTATTCAACAGAGATGTTTTAGCAATTTATAAAAACTAACTTTATGTGAATCAAGCTGAGCATCTGAAACAAGCTGAGACTAAAGTAATCAGAGAAGGAAAGTGATTTTACAAGAGAATGCAATCAGACAAGGAACAAAACAGAGCTATAGGTAGAAAACCATATTTGAGTGGTAAACCAATCTTACACCTGCAAAAACTACTACGGGTTCTTTCTTTTCTTTTTCGTTTTCACAGTAATATCCACACAAATTCATGCATCTATCTGCAGGAAAGGGTAGCACATGCCGTAGGTGATAAACCAGTTTGCCAGCACAATTTCACATAAAACAAAATATCTTGCATTTTTCAAGAAAACTTGAAAAAGAAACTGAAATTTGGAGGATTGAAAAGGAAAAATAAAGACAACATTTATAATAATGTGGGCAAGTAGAACTATTCATCCTTCCTCTCAAACGTGTATTCTAATAAATGGAATCCAGGTGAATTGGCAATAACCTAAAAGCAGCTTCAACTTCAGCTCCCAAGCCACAACATCTGAGCAGCACAATCGCCTGATATAAGGAGACGGCATATGCACTAAATAACTTGCTGGGCTGATAAAATCAACACTCCTGCCCAAAGGAAAAAAAAACAAATTATGAAAAAGTCAAAATTTCCCTGCCTCTTTCTTAGGCACTAAATCCAAAAGAGAAATCACCCCCCCCCCCCACCCTTTCTATTGGAGAAACAGAAAAGAACCAGTGGTTTTCCCCAATGCCAATTCTTTATCCAGTTTCTCCTTTACAATATCTTTTCTTAATAACACAGACTTCACATTCCAGGAGCTACGGCAAAGTTGGGAGCCAACATAAGGAATTTGAAATGAAAATTAAAACCATATAACAGCTATTTAGCATCAGCTTTATTATGATAATGTTCAGCCACCTACCCAAGCATCTAAATTAATTTAAGGAGCCTCACTGAATATTTTGGTGTCGGGGAAAAGCATGGACTCTGTCTTCTCTCTGAGCCAGCAATGTGGGGCTGACTTTTGAATGCTGGGTGACTAGCTTCACAAATTGTGCATTGGTGTCAAAAATGGCATGATGCTCACATTCCTTGTCCTGCAATACAATGCAGGCAGGCATTTCTAATTCCTCCCTCCCGTTGGCCACCTCTGATGAGGTATGAACTTGTGAACTGCCGTGGTATTAAGAACCTGGTTGGGAATTGGCGGAAGAGGTACCATTTCCATGAAAGGAGGGGCATTGTACTGAATGGGTATCAAGGATACCACTGCTAGAAATGGATATGCCCTGTTGAAAAAAAATACCCAAAAGGACCAAGCCTTGTTGCGCGTCCCGGCCACATTGGTGCCGCAGTCGGCCCTGCTCACCTCGCGCTGCCCTCCACCAGCTCCAGCCTTGCCGCAGCTGCCAGCTCCCGACATCCCTGACGCTCTCCCCAGGCATCCTCGGCCTCTTCCACACTACATGCCTCTCAGCGGAGCTCCCGTGGGGGTTCCACGTCTTCCATCTTCTTAGCCCCGCCCCTAGACATGCATGTGCAGCTGACATCTCTACTTTTAAAGGGCTAAGAGCAGGAAACCCAGCTCTGATGCATCCTGATGACATCACACAGCCCTAGTATAAAAGGTGAGGCTCTGTCCCCAGAACCTTGCCTTGGCAATCGGGTCGACACCTAGGTGTACTAGTTTGCCTTTCCTTGTATCTGGTCCTGAGTTTTAGTGTCTCCTTGTTCCAGCATCTCCTTGTTCCAGCGTCTCCGTATTCTAGTGTTCCCGTGGTCCTCCGTGTATGCCACCATCCGTCTTGTTCCTGCTCCTGATAGTACCCTTCAGACTGATTCTTGGCACTGACCCCTGCTGGCCTGACTACGACTGACCGCTGCCTGGACCCAACCTTTGCCTGCCTTCGGACCATGTTGACTGCTGCCTGGAACTGACCTCTGCCTGCCTGACCACCACATGGAACTGACCGTCGTTTGCCTTGACTATGCTCGGACTGACCTTGGATTTGACCCTTGCTTTGGCTGACCACTTCTGGATGGATACCCTGGCTTTGACCCTTGTGCTTCACTCAGACACCCTCTTCTTGCCTTTTGTGACCACCAGACAGACCTGCTTGGTTCTGCCTGTGGCCTTCCTCTGACCAGACCCACAGGCGCTGCCTGTTCCACCCGGAGAGCCTTCCTGAACTGTTACCTCCCTGAGGACTCCGGAGTGTACAGTTCAGGTCTGGTCCATCCTCTCTGCATCAGCCGTGCACCCTTACGCTACCTCTCCAGGAGACCCTCTGAGGCCCACCTAAGTCCAGGCAGTCCAGGTACCCAAGGGCTCAACCTGAGGAAACCCCAGACTGTTAGTTGCAAAGCTCCAGCTAGCCTCTGTCTCCTCGTGTGCTCCGCCTCCTGGTGGCAGTCACTCTCTGGGTCCGACCAGAGGGCCATACCAATCCTGCACCAGGCCAAGGGTCCACCTCCAGCGCAATAAGCCCTTGCTGGAGACATTTCATACAACAATTAAATCCCTAAAATCTCACACATTGGACTTTCTTGAAAAATTTAATTCATGCCTTAACAAATGATATATTTAAAAACTTATTTCATACCAAAAGCTAAACTTACTAGTATATTACCTAAACATACAGAAGAGATGACAATTATTTCATTCAAATCTTACCCCTTCCACCAATAGACTTGACTAAAAGATAACTTGGCCCCTTTTCAAAGTAATCCTTTATTCTACTCAACCAGAAGGAAGTAATCAAAACTTCCTTCTTTTTCTCCACACTAGTACCCTCAACCCCTGTTGAGAACTGGAATAATCAAATAATCTTGTAACTGCACCAGTCTCCAGCCTAATGACTTGACCACCTAACAACCCAACACTGTCAATGTGAAAAACCCAGCAGCTGCAAAATACTGCTGCAAGAGCTGCTTTGGAGCTACCTTGAGCTACGAAAACTTGCAGTCAATAGCCTGGAGGAAAACAAGAAGAAATGCCAAAAACACACAGGGGCGGATTTTCAGAGCCCTGCTCGCGTAAATCCGCCCAAAACCGGGCGGATTTACGCGAGCAGGGCCCTGCGCGCCGGGAAGCCTATTTTATAGGGATGTGAATCGTTTTAGGACGATTAAAATTATCGTCCGATAATTTTAATATCGTCTTAAACCGTTATGGAACACAATACAATAGAGATTCTAACGATTTATCGTTATAAATCGTTAGAATCGTGAGCCGGCACACTAAAACCCCCTAAAACCCACCCCCGACCCTTTAAATTAAATCCCCCACCCTCCCGAACCCCCCCCCAAATGACTTAAATAACCTGCGGGTCCAGCGGCGGTCCGGAACGGCAGCGGTCCGGAACGGGCTCCTGCTCCTCAATCTTGTTGTCTTCAGCCGGCGCCATTTTCCAAAATGGCGCCGAAAAATGGCGGCGGCCATAGACGAACACGATTGGACGGCAGGAGGTCCTTCCGGACCCCCGCTGGACTTTTGGCAAGTCTCGTGGGGGTCAGGAGGCCCCCCACAAGCTGGCCAAAAGTTCCTGGAGGTCCAGCGGGGGTCAGGGAGCGATTTCCCGCCGCGAATCGTTTTCGTACGGAAAATGGCACCGGCAGGAGATCGACTGCAGGAGGTTGTTCAGCGAGGCGCCGGAACCCTCGCTGAACGACCTCCTGCAGTCGATCTCCTGCCGGCGCCATTTTCCGTACGAAAACGATTCGTGGCGGGAAATCGCTCCCTGACCCCCGCTGGACCTCCAGGAACTTTTGGCCAGCTTGTGGGGGGCCTCCTGACCCCCACGAGACTTGCCAAAAGTCCAGCGGGGGTCCGGAAGGACCTCCTGCCGTCCAATCGTGTTCGTCTATGGCCGCCGCCATTTTTCGGCGCCATTTTGGAAAATGGCGCCGGCTGAAGACAACAAGATTGAGGAGCAGGAGCCCGTTCCGGACCGCTGCCGTTCCGGACCGCCACTGGACCCGCAGGTTATTTAAGTCATTTGGGGGGGGTTCGGGAGGGTGGGGGATTTAATTTAAAGGGTCGGGGGTGGGTTTTAGGAGGTTTTAATGTGCCGGTTTTGCGATTTTTCGATTTTTTGATTTTTCACGATTTTTCACGATATTTTACCCCCCCAAACGGCAACAATACGATTCCCTCCCCCTCCCAGCTGAAATCGATCGTTAAGACGATCGAGGACACGATTCACATCCCTACTATTTTACATAGGCCTCCCGGCGCGCGCAGAGCCCCGGGACTCGCGTAAGTCCCGGGGTTCTCCGAGGGGGGCGTGTCGGGGGTGTGTCGGGGGGCGGGCCCAGTCGTCGCGGCGTTTCGGGGGCGTGTCGGCAGCGTTTTGGGGGCGGGTACGGGGGCGTGGCTACGGCCCGGGGGCGTGGCCGCGCCCTCCGTACCCGCCCCCAGGTCGCGGCCCGGCGCGCAGGAGGCCCGCTGGCGCGCGGGGATTTACGCCTCCCTCCGGGAGGCGTAAATCCCCCGACAAAGGTAAGGGGGGGGTTTAGACAGGGCCGGGCGGGTGGGTTAGGTAGGGGAAGGGAGGGGAAGGTGAGGGGAGGGCAAAGGAAAGTTCCCTCCGAGGCCGCTCCGATTTCGGAGCGGCCTAGGAGGGAACGGGGGTAGGCTGCGCGGCTCGGCGCGCGCAGGCTATACGAAATTGATAGCCTTGCGCGCGCCGATCCAGGATTTTAGCCGATACGCGCGACTACGCGCGTATCTACTAAAATCCAGCATACTTTTGTTTGCGCCTGGAGCGCAAACAAAAGTAGGCTATTCGCGCTCGTCTGAAAATCTACCCCACAATGTCAAGTGGACTCCACAGGCAACTGATATCTACAGAACCTGTTAAAGTAGTGCAAGCCAGACAGAGGCCAGCAATTGGACAGGAGAGTCTTGAATACCCAACAATGGTGCCTGCTAGGGATGTGCAGCAGGGACAGATTTGTCCCATTCGGGATTCGGATTTGTAGGGGCCCAATTCCATTGCAATCCATTCTCGGGGGCCCTCGATCTGTTTATATGTCAAAAATACATTTGTTCCCCCCCAAAAACCCCATCCCAACCCTTTAAAGTTATTTATCTACAACCCTCCACCCTCCTGACCCCCCCTCCCAAGACTTGCCAAAATTACCTGGTGGTCCAGCGGGGTTCCTAGAGTGATCTCCTGCACTCGGGCTGTCAGCTGCTGGTATTCAAAATGGCACCGATAGCCCCTGTGACATAGTAAGGGCAAAGGCCATCGGTGCCATTTTGAATACTGGCAGCCGACGACCTGAGTGCAGGAGATCACTCCAGGAATCCCGGTGGACACCAGGGACTTTTGGCAAGTCTTGGGGGGGTCAGGAGTCCCTATCCATCCCAGTACCACCTTTATCTAGTTAAAAATCTTTCTTCTGATGTTACCATTTGAGGCCACCTAAATAACATCTTATTTCTTACTTCCACTGAGGTGTACCTGATGACTGCTACAGCTACCCCTTCAGAGAAGTGCCAGATGGCTGCCTCTCATTTTCTCCTACTGAAGCCAATCTGACAGCTGCTCCTTTCTTCCTCCCACTGCTGTTGAGAAGAAACAAGGTGGTTGCTCTTGTCTTCTTCCTGATGGAATCATTGAAGCCATACCAGACAGCTGCTCTTCTTTTCATTTTACTTGCTCAGCTCATACTTACAGGGATGCTGATCCTCCTCTCTTCACTGCTACCATAGCTAAGGTTAAAAGAAGCTTTGATGTCATTCCTGTTACCAAATACTGTGTTTTTCATGATAAAGGAAGAACGCAGCATAGGCGGGAGTGGATCATAAGAACATACTGTAAGTTTTGCCATACTGGATAAGACCAAGGATCCATCAGGCCCAGTATCCTGTTTCCAACAGTGGCCAATCCAGGTGACAAGTACTTTGCAGGATCCCAAAGGGTAGATAGATTCCAAGCTGCTTATCCCAAGAATAAGCAGTGAATTTCTGCAACTCTACCTTAATAATGGTTTATGGACTTTTCCTCCAGGAAACTGTCCAAACTGTTTTTAAACACAGCTACATTAATAGCTTTCACCATATCCTCTATCAATGATTCCAGAGCTTAATTATGCATTATGTAAAAAAAATATATATTTTCTCTTATTATTTTTAAATGTATTAATTTTCATTGTGTATCCCCTAATGTTCCTACTTTTTGAAAGAGTAAACAATTGAATACTGTTCCACTTCATTATTTTATAAAATACTATCAATATCTCCCTTCAGCCATCTCTTTTCCAAGCTGAAGAGTCCTTATCTCTTTAGCCTTTCTTCATGGGGGAATCGTTCCATCCCCTTTATCATTTTGATTGCTCTTCTCTGTACTTTTTCTAATTCTGCTAAATCGTTTTTGAGAAGTGGTGACCAGAACTGCACACAATACTCAAGATGAGGTCACACCATGGAACGATATTGAGGCATTATGATATTCTCTTTTTTATTCTCTATTCCTTTTCTAATAATTCCTAGCATTCTATTTGCTTTCTTGCTGCTGCACACTGAGCAGAAGATTTCAATATATTATCAGTGATGAAGCTTAGATTATTTTCCCTAATGGTGACTCCTAATGTGGAATCTTGTTTTATGTAGCTATAATTTGAATCTCTTCCCTAAGTGCATCACTTTGCTCTTGTCCACATTAAATTCATTTGCTATTTTCATGCACAGTCTCATAGTTTTGCAAGGTTCTCTTGCAATTTCTCACAGTTAATCTTGTGAGTTAACAACTTTGAATAATAATGTTTCATTTATTTATTTATTTATATTATTTTGCATATTGATATTCTGATAATAATCATAATGGTTCATAACATCAATATAACTAAAATCATATAAAACAGTAAAAACTATAATAATAAAATAGAAATAATCGCTAAACTAAAAATAAAATAAAAATAGAAATATTTCCATAAAACAGTTCAAATATACAATCTAAGAAACATTAACCTAAAAGTTCCACTCTGTCAATCAAAAACAGCACTAATAAAATATGAGTCCATTAAATTATATCCTCTCCAAATGCTTGTGTAAATAGCCATGTCTTTAAATCTTTTTTGAATGTTTGATAATTAGATAGTAGTCTTAAATCAATTGGAAGGGAATTCTATAACTTAGGCCCAGCTAAAGATACTGTTCTTTCCCTGACTTTGCTCATCAACAAAGTTGATCCCCTCACTTGTTTTTCCTATTTCCAGGCCATTTTTAAATATAATAAAAAGCAGTGGTCCCTAAACAGATCCATGGGGCACTCTACTGTTCACTTTTCTTCACTGGAAAAATGTACTATTTACCCCTACTCTCTGTTTTCTATCTTTGAAACAGCTGGCAGTCTACAATAGGACAATGCCCTCTATCCCATGACATTTTAATTTCCTAAGAACTCTCTCATGAGGGACTTTATCAAATACTTTCTGGAAATCCAGATACACTATATCAACTGGCTCACCTTTATCCACTTGTTTATTTATACCTTCAAATATATGAAGCAAGTTGGTGAGGCAAGACTTCCCTTGGCTAAATCCATATTGGCTTTGTCCTGTTAAATTATGCCTATCTATATATTCACAATTGTGTTCATTATAATGGTTTCAACCATTTTGCCTGGCAAGGAATCATACTCGCTGGTCTGTAGTTTCCTGGATCACCCCTTGATCCTTTTTTACAAATTGACATTACATTAGCAACCCTCCAGTCATCAGGTACCATAGATGATGTTAAAGATAGTTTACAAATGTTCTAATATCAATTCCTCAATTTCATTGCTCAGTTCTTTTTAGAGATGAGCTTCGTTTTTTTGCTACCGGGTCATTTTTTGAGTCGGATGCTTCAGGGTAAAGTTTGCTTTCCCTCGGTTAGTTTTTTGGTAAAACGAACAAAAAACTAAGGGGGTCATTTTTCAAAATGCGATAAGGCGTTTTTGCCTGCGTTAAGGGCTTATCGCATGCAAAAAGCCCTGTTAACGCATGCAAAAACGTGTTTACTGCATGTGATTGCACCATATCGTATGGTGCGATGCAAATTCTGAAAATAGGAGGAGTTAGCCTGTCTGTGAAGAGCTATTGCACAGCCATAATGCTGATTTTAACTACACCTCTCTCAAATGTGTTAGGCAAGGTTTCATTGCCATTTGTGATGTCTCCCGTAAGTCTGATTTCAGCTGAATAGAGAGAGAGAGAGAGAGAGAGAGAGAGAGAGAGAGAGAGAGAGAGAGAGAGTGAGAGAGAGAGAGAGAGAGAGAGAGAGAGAGAGAGAGAGAGAGAGAGAGAGAGAGAGAGAGAGAGAGAGAGAGAGAGAGAGAGAGAGAGAGAGAGAGACCATAGGCAGGTATTTGTATCCCTATGGTAGGCCCACCTAGTAACTCGAGGTGGGGATTAGGTAAGAGTGTAGGGGCCACTTTGACATGATACGTGACACCTACAAACAGAACAGTGGTCTCTTGTGAAGATTTTCTGGCCTTCGGAGTGAGGAAACTCACTCCAAGATGAGATTTGGGCAAGGTTCTCTCAACCTAGCTTGATGTTACCCAGGTAGAGAGTCCATCAAGCTAGGTTGAGAGAACCTTGCCCAAATCTCTTCTTGGAGTGAGTTTCCTCACTCCAAAGGCCAGCAAATCTTCACAAGAGACCACTGTTCTGTTAGTAGATGTCACGTAGCATGTCAAAGTGGCCCCTAACCCCTTACACTCTTACCTAATCCCCACCTCGAGTTACTAGGTGGGCCTACCATAGGGATACAAATACCTGCCTATGGGCCACAACATTATGGTCTCTTCTCTCTCTCTCTCTCTCTCTCTCTCTCTCTGGTCCCCCAGTAGTTGAATGCAGGAAATACAACAGGTCTGGCACTTATCACAGAATCTGAAATGGTATCATAATTTGTGCCAACTTAGCTCTTTGCACAGGTTATTAGCATAAAACACACCCCTTTTGCTATCGCATGCAGTACTTACCACATTTTGATAAATCCACCCCTAAGTGGGAAAAATGAAACCGTCCCAAAAAACAATGCGGGAAAAAGAAGCTCAAAAAACCCACCCCAAGCATTAAAATTTACTATAAAATATTAAATACAACCCCCCCCCCCCCACACACACACACACACACACACCATCCCGATCCTTCCTCAAGACTTACTAACATCCGATAGCCTTTAACCTACTATGTCACAGGGGCTACCGGTGCCATTGGTCAGCCCCTGTCACATGGATGGATGGCCGGCACCATCTTGTGCTCCTACCATGTGACAGGGGCTGACCAATGGCACCGTAGGCCCTGTGACATAGTAAGGGCAAAGGCTATCAGCGCCATTTTGATTACTAGCAGCCTACTGCGAGATCACTCCCGGACCCCCGCTGGACCACCAGGGACTTTTGGCAAGTCTTGGGGGACCATCCTGTCCCCCAAGACTTGCCACCAGGGTCCCCCACCAGGGACTTTTGGCAAGTCTTGGGGGACCATCCTGTCCCTGGTGGTCCAGCGGGTGTCCGGGAGTGATCTCCTGCACTCGGGCCGTCGGCTGCCAGTAATCAAAATGGCGCTGATAGCCTTTGCCCTTACTATGTCACAGGGCCTACCGGTGCCATTGGTCAGCCTCTGTCACATGGTAGGAGCACAAAATGGCACCAATGGCCATGTGACAAGGGCTGACCAATGGCACTGGTAGCCCTTGTGACATAGTAGGTCAAAGGCTATCGACGCCCGAAAGCCTGACGGCACGGAGGGAGAAATCCCTCACGGGACACCACTGGACCACCAGGGATATTAGTAAGTCTTGGGGAGGGATCGGGATGGTAGGGGGGTTGTATTACAGTAAATTTTAATGCTTGGGGTGGTTTTTTATTTAAAAAAATAAAATGTGCCCCTCCCCCCATACAAACCCGAAAAACTAATTTTCCTCGTAGTTCGGGGAAAATCAGTTTCGGGGTTCGGGGCCCCCGACCCATGACGAATTAGGCAATTTTGTTGAAATTTTGTTGAAATTGCCTAATTCGTGATAAACGAAGCACATCTCTAGTTACTACATCACCTTGAGGGCAGGTCCTAGCTACAGGATTGCTTCATATGTCATCAAGTTTTTGCACTCCTTCAGGTATGCTCTCCTTCCAGGTGACCTTTCTTCTCCAAGACAGCACAGGGGCTGCCAGATTGGAGGTCGGACTTCCATACTATGTCCCTGAAGATCTCCTCTATATAACTCTCTGTCTCCCTTAGCTCCTCCAGATCTGCCACTCTATCCTCCAGAGATTGGACTCATTCTCTGAAGGCTAAGAGCTGTTTGCACCTAGTGCACGCATACAACTTCTCACAAGCTGGGAAATAATCATTAGGGATGTGAATCGTTTTAGGACGATTAAAATTATCGTCCGATAATTTTAATATCGTCTTAAACCGTTATGGAACACAATACAATAGAGATTCTAACGATTTATCATTATAAATCGTTAGAATCGTGAGCCGGCACACTAAAACCCCCTAAAACTCACCCCCGACCCTTTAAATTAAATCCCCCACCCTCCCGAACCCCCCCCCCCCCAAATGACTTAAATAACCTGCGGGTCCAGCGGCGGTCCGGAATGGCAGCGGTCCGGAACGGGCTCCTGCTACTGAATCTTGTTGTCTTCAGCCGGCGCCATTTTCCAAAATGGCGCCGAAAAATGGCGGCGGCCATAGACGAACACGATTGGACGGCAGGAGGTCCTTCCGGACCCCCGCTGGACTTTTGGCAAGTCTTGTGGGGGTCAGGAGGCCCCCCCCAAGCTGGCCAAAAGTTCCTGGAGGTCCAGTGGGGGTCAGGGAGCGATTTCCCGCCGCGAATCGTTTTCGTACGGAAAATGGCGCCGGCAGGAGATCGACTGCAGGAGGTCGTTCAGCGAGGGTTCCGGCGCCTCGCTGAACGACCTCCTGCAGTCGATATCCTGCCGGCGCCATTTTCCGTACGAAAACTATTCGCGGCGGGAAATCGCTCCCTGACCCCCGCTGGACCTCCAGGAACTTTTGGCCAGCTTGGGGGGGGGCCTCCTGACCCCCACAAGACTTGCCAAAAGTCCAGCGGGGGTCCGGAAGGACCTCCTGCCGTCCAATCGTGTTCGTCTATGGCCGCCGCCATTTTTCGGCGCCATTTTGGAAAATGGTGCCGGCTGAAGACAACAAGATTCAGTAGCAGGAGCCCGTTCCGGACCGCTGCCGTTCCGGACCGCCGCTGGACCCGCAGGTTATTTAAGTCATTTGGGGGGGGGGGGGGTTCGGGGGGGGGGGGGGTTTAATTTAAAGGGGGGGGGGGGGGGTTTAGGGGGTTTTAATGTGCCGGTTTTGCGATTTTACGTTTTTTTTGATTTTTCACGATTTTTCACGATATTTTACCCCCCCAAACGGCAACAATACGATTCCCTCCCCCTCCCAGCCGAAATCGATCGTTAAGACGATCGAGGACACGATTCACATCCCTAATAATCATACATGAGACACTCAGTGCAAAAGTCTGGAAAGCCTCCCTCTCACAGCTGGACTACTTTCTGCATCATAATTTAGTTGATTTGTTATTGAGATAATATTTCTAATGGAGCAGGGATGTAAAGCTAATCTAAATTACTTTTAGTCTATTGATTTATTTAATATTTGTCTGACAGGGACCCTCAAAAAAACTACAGTTAATCAATATATTAATTACCCACCTTACTAACTCTCATTTTGAATTAAATTGCTTCTGTATAAAAATGATAGTAAATTCCTAGTAAGGACTCTTAAGATGCACGCACTGTTAAGTGTGTTCTTCCTGTCTTCTTCAGCTACAAGGAGTGTGGGGCCTCTGGAACCTGGGGCTTTGGAGCCTGAAACCTAGATTCACTCATGGTGACCTTTGGAGTCCTATCCCAGGGGCTGCTGGGTAGGATTATGCAGATGAGCCTTCCAGTCCTCTTTTGCTGCAAGGAGTGTAGAGCCTCTGGAAATAGGGTGGTGGAGCCTGCATCTTGGATTCAGTCCTGGTGACCTCTCCCGAGGTCCGCTTGGTAAGAATTACAGTTGATCTTTCCATTCCTTTTCTGCTGTAAGGAGTACAGAGCTTCTGGAAACTGGGGCTGTAGAACTTGAAGCCTGGATTCACACCCAGTGACCTCTGGAGTCCTCTCCTGGGGGCTGAAGGGTAAGGTATGCAGATGAGCCTTCTGCTCCTCTTGTACTACAAGGAGTGCAGGGCATCTGGAAGCTGGGGCTGTGAAGCCTGGATTTGCTCACTGACCTCTGGAGTACTCTCCCAGGGACTGTTGGATAGGACATGCAGATGAGCTTTCGGACCTCTTTTGCTGCAAGGGTCAAACCAGTGGCAGCAAAGATTAGCTTTTCAGTATGGATAAACTGAATAAAGAATATAGATCATGGATGCAGAAAAATACTTTACATATTAAATAACGTTGATTGTATGTACATTTATACAAATACATCTCTGAGCTGATGCAGAATAAAAAAAAAAACTGTCAGGAAATTTTTTAATGGTCTATGATTCTGCAGGAAACCAGAAACCTTGTTTAAAGACTTTTTTTTTCTGTTTATGACATCTTACTCATGATATAAGAATTCCATTCACCCAAAATAAATTGGGCTTCTGGACTGGTATAAATAGGAAAAATTATTTCTGTCCGACAGGTAACAACTGTTGTAAAAGCAAACACGTCTCTGTTACTAGCTTTGGAAAATAATATTTGTTGCAGTCTGAAAAAAATGTTAGAGAAGCAACCTCAGACATTCTATAAATAATCTCACATCTGCTTGTAGACATTCCCCTTAACAGTCCTTCATAGTCGCCCCCGCAAGCTCACTAAATACAAGGAGACTTTTTGCCTTTTCTAATTCTACATGTCAGCTTTACAATGCTTGCCTTTAATAAAAGCGAATCCATATCTTTAGGGACTCTGAACTATTTTCTTACCTACACATAAACTGTCCCCTACTTATCAAGTCCTTTTTGTACTTGTTTTTACCATATAAATCTCTGTTATGCTAAACCATTCCTATCATAAACAACCATACTCAAATTCAATTCAATACACTTTTATACAACTTTTTATTACAGTACTGTAGCAGTCACCAGGCAGGATAAAGAAAGATAGACAGAATAAAAACAGAAACAAACCAATTTCAAGATGAAACTGAGAAATAAAAGAAAGAAAGAACCCTAAAAGTTGCTTGAGGAAAGGGAAGGATTAAAACTCTAGACTCAGCTTGCCGATAACTACACCCCAGGGACAATAGAAGATACACCTAGGGAAGACACATGGGGAAGCACTAGGGGTGTACAACCAAAAAATGCTCATCTTATCTGTCTTTTTTTTTTTTTTAATAGATTTTGTAAGTAATTAAGGGGGTAGTTTATCAAAGTGCTATATGGTGTTTTTGCATGTGTTATTTTGGCTAAGTGGACTGGGTTCACAGTTTTGTGAAGCTGTATCACATGGCTTTAATTTGAATGACATCTTTTTCATTTGTGTAAAGCTGTGCTGTTTTTTGCACTTGCTGTTTTGAGCTCCTGGAGAGCCATATGGGCCCTCCTCTGGACCACCAGGGAAGGCCCAGAGAGAGAGAGAGAGAGAGAGGGAGAGGGAGAGAGATGTTACCCAGGTAGAGTCCATCAAGCTAGGTTGAGAGAACATTGCACAGATCTCATCTTTGGGTGAGTTTCCTCACTCTGAAGGTCATCAAATCTTCACAAGAGCGCAATGTTCTGTTCGTACGTCTCACTTTGAATGTCAAAGTGGCCCCTAACCCCCAACACTAATACCTAAACCTCACTTCGCGTGACTAGGTGGGCCTCCCATAGAGATATAAATACCTATCTAGTGTGAGGGCATTATGGCTAGGTGTGCTCTCTCTCTCTCTCTCTCCTTAAATCTAATAAACATGGTCCCCCCAGTGGTTGTATGTAGGAAATACATCAATTCTGGCACTTATCGCAATTTGCACTGATAGCACATTGCATAGGTATTAGCGCAAATTGTGATAAACTGCCTATTACCATAACACACACCCCATTTCCTATCACATGCAATATTTAGTGCATTTTGATAAATCCAGGCCTAAGTTTGTTCTGATTTAGTGCACACTAAATCAAAATAGTGCACACTAAAATCTTAATATGAATTATATGATTGCACATCCCTAGGAAGCACCAGGAAGAGGAAGTAAAGGGCAGAGGTACTCTGAGGCCATGGAAGAACCTAGAGAAGACAAGGGATCCAGTCAAGGCTGGGCATTAGAAGAAGGGCTAACAGAGGATAGACAATGGCAAACTGCTTGCCTTAATGCTACTTCTTTCTTTCTTTATTTATTCCTTGATTTATTGTCCAACTTTTTGATTATAAAATTCACTCAAAGCAGTTTACAGCATACTGTAATAGCAGCAAAGAAACATAGGTAAATTTCAGCTTCACAATAAGAAAGTGTAAACAATTTAGAATAGCAGCAATAAATCACATTACTAGTTGGAAATATAAAAATATGTCTTAACACTAATTTTAGATAGATCCACAAACACTGACTAAGCTCTGCCAACAACATAGCAGAGATACGAATAGCTAACTTTAAGAAAACAAATAATCCACCAGCAAAAGCATAATTGTATCACGTGTGTGCTTGCCTTCTGCCTCTACTAATCTGCAGTAATTGCCCACTCCACTCTACACTCTGCACTCTCCTTCCCCCACCCACCTACCTTCTCTTCCCTTCCCTATTTTCAGTTACTTAGACCATAAATGAAGCTCTATGGCATAATATTATGGATATATTTATTGGATGGATATGGCCACAGCATAGGACAACCATTAATTAAACATATTCTTCCATCCCTAAGGGGTGACCACACCCTTGCCTGAATTGCAATTCATAAAGGTTCAGTACACATTATGCTAATGCAATATTCAGCCATTGGGGATGCAAGGCCATAAAAGCCTTGCCCCACCAATGGTCCTGTAATTCGACCCTTGCTTATTGGGTCAAAGATCTCTGAGATGTAAGGATGACCTGCTCTGTGGCAAGAGAAGGACTCATTTGCTCAAGATGTTGTGTACCTTTTGGGCTGGTGAGCAGGCCAAATCATAGCCATCAAAGCCGAAAACTTGACAGTCAACTCATCTACACTGTCATCCACCCATGCAATGTAATAGCAGGAGTACCTTCTGGGTTGTCTCTGTATGAACAGCTTTAAACATAGCATTTGCCGTGTCGTTTATGTTATGCCTGTCGGTTGCAGATGGCTGTGACCACTCTTGCTCACCTCTTTCTTTACTTCCCTGACTCTGTGGGGTAGACTGGCCATCTCCACCATCTGCTGATGGCCTGCCTACCACTCCCAGGCCTCCCGAGGTGGCATGGACGCTGCCGACTGACATCTTGCAGTTGGAAGTCCTTAGACACACACGCGCGTGCACACTGGCCAATCTTAAAGCCATCATGGCAGGAACCTCAGAGGCTACCCCTCCAGATGACGTCATCCCTCCAGAACATTTAAGCCAGCTGGCCCTGCCTACTGACAAAGAGAACCCTTCTTGCTAAATCCACCTCACTCTCAAAGGACCTGCGTTCCAGTTCCTGCTTCTAGGTATAGACGTCTTGGGTACCCGCTCCTTGGGGGCCCTCTCCTTGTCTTGGCTAACCGCTCCTTGGAGGGCCTATAACTTGGAACTTCTGCCTGCCCCATTCCCCAGGGCTTCCCTGGAACCGTCGCTACTCTTTCCATGAGTATCCCACTCCGTGGACTACTTTCTGTTCTACCGAGGATTCCTCTGGTGTACCCCGCTTCGCAGACCACTACTATCCCTACTGAGGACCTCACCAGTGCTCCCTGCTCTGTGGATCACTATCTTCTCTACTGAGGACCTTCACTGTGAGTACCCCGCTCCATGGGCCATTACCATCTCTACTAAGGACCTCATCAGTGCACCCCACTCTGTGTACCACTACCAACTCAGCTCAGGACCTTCTTCAATGTACCCCACTCTGCGGGTCACTACCATCTCTACTGAAGACATCATCAGTGTACCTCGCTCTACGGATCATCATCTATTCTACAGAGGTATCCACTTGGGGGTATTCTCCTACCCACAGACTCTGTGTCTGGGTCTGTAAGACCTCCTCTCTGGCACCCCCTGCTCCATGGGTTGTGTCACCTTTTCTCTTTAATAAAGACTCTAGACTGATACTGTGTCTGACGTCACTGAGACCTCACCTCCTGACGATGAGGCTCACGGGGCTCCTCCCTGTGGGCGGTACCATCTCTCACCTTGGCCCAGGGTCCACACACTAACTAATCCTAACAGTTTAGGGTGAGGTAAATCTTACTGCAAGCCCAAGGTAGCAACACCTCACTTGCCATGGCCTCCCCCCTCTCCACCTAGCTGCGGCCATATCCTAAACCCTTAATACTGCTGTAAAAAGGCTATTGAGGCCCTTGTTAAACTTGTTAAATCCTGCTGTAAACATACTGCATATTTGTTGCAGACATAGCACAGCTCCCCCCTCCCACAGTCATAGGGGATGAAGCAGATTTGTGCCAAAAGATGTAATTGCCTCCCTTCAGAAAGGTACTGTAAGTTGAATATCACCATGAGCCCATCAAGGCCCCATTCAGAAACTCACAGGGTCTATTATGAGATATGTGTTGCATTCAGTAATATCCGAAGAGGAATATGTGATCCCTATATCACCTAATCAATAAGGAATTCACTAAGCACATTTCTGAAGCACAGATGAAAAATGCACGGCACTTAAGGGGCCAAAGCGAAAAATCTTGTGCAGGGTTATGTATAGTATAGAGATGGTTTAGCAAACACCCTCCCCCCATATACAGACAAGGGAATGTATTACCTCTGAGAAAGAATGCAAGAATAGAGACCAACAAAGTGGTCTTTAAACCATAGGCACTGCCCCATGCAATCCTGACTGAATAACAATTAGATATTCAGAGGGAAGCCAGAGGCAGACCAAAGGGAAATGTGCAAAAGTGCAATGTTATAAGTGATCCATACAGGCACCTATTTCTGCTTCATTAGCATGCACAGAGATGCAAGTGCATATAACTGGACAGGAGAGATGGCAATTGATGTGTGACACTGTTGCACAGTTTGGTTGATCTATGATGCCTATGATATATATGCTAGCCAGGCACAAGCCCTAACTTTGGGCGATGTGCCAAATTGATTTACAGACAATGAGGGGGTTGACAAAAGCACAACAGCAACCTTGAGTCATTTTGGATGAATAGTGAGCTGTGATATTACCACCGAGAAAGTAGAGCACTCATATAGGAGCCACCCAACCTGGGAAGAATTTATTATCCACAGACTTCTAGATAAACATTTGATTGTGTAAAGTAGTCTGGGAAATATAAGAGGCTGGAAGACTGTCCTAAAACAATGGAACAAGCAACTGAAAAGTGGGGAAAATTAAATTGCATAACATTGTGTCTGGAGAGCTTACAGCAAGAAATACAATAAGCTTGCCTCCACAGATATCCAGGGACATTCTGTAAGTCACTCAGAGTCCATTCAGCCCAGGCAGGCCAAAGACACGCAGAGGGTTCTGGGGATTTCCTTCTCCATGTTGGTTTTCTGTTCAGGCATACTTCTCATTTCCCTCTTGTGCCACTTACAAATGGAAAAATTGGCACACCCAAGTACCAGTTCGGAGGACAGAACTGTATGAAGTCATTATGGCAAATGGGCTAAATGTGTAAGCTAAGCTAACCTTGTGTGTGTTATCCCTCTAGATCCCCCCCTAAAGTAAATGAAACTCATAGGCAGACACGCACTCTCTAATTGACAAATAATAACAGAATAACTAAGTTTCACTAGGTAGTCATTAGCTCTATGATTGAGCTATAAGTATACCTGCGTTATAAAAAGGACCTAATTTATAATAGCAAGACCACATATGTTATTTTTCAGAGTCAAGTAATTACACAATAGTGGTGTAACAGGTAAAGATAAGGAGAACAAAGAGAGACTAGTATGAAAATATTATGTTTCTCATATAATACTAGGTATACTGGGCAAATCTTTACAAGGATTACTGTTATTGTAAATCCATTTACAATATTGTAAATCCATTTATTGTACAAATCCATCACTACCATCTACAAGGCCATCCATCAACATACGCAGCTCAACCTACAAATCCCCTTTAAAAAGCACACATCCGCCAGACCCATCAGGGAATCCTACAAAGAATCGCTTCAGGTGCCACATGCCAAAACTTACCAACACAAATCAGTCTCAGAACATTCTCAACAGCAGGTCCACCTCTATGGAACTCCATCCCAGCTGACATGAGACAGGAACCCTGCACACTAACATTCAGGAAAAGGCTGAAAACCTGGCTTTTTAAAAAAGTGTTCCCAGGCCTTGATTAAAAAAACCTTCACCTAACAGCACAATCTCTTCTTCCAAAATTGGATTGAAATAAGAAACCGCTAACTTCCCACTCATTTCCATCACCATATTGTTATTGTCATTTGTTATACAACTGTATTATATTGATTCAATTTTGCTTCACTGTAAATATTCTGCTGTTCAGTTATCTCCCCCTTTCCAGATCCCAGTTTTATTCTCCCTGTTTTATTGTAACTTTCTCTCTCACAACCATGCTATTGTTTACTGTGTTTGAATTCTCTCTTCCTTACACACATTGTTAATTGTAAACCGGTTTGATGTGATTCCTGTCATGAAAGCCGGTATAACAAAATAATAAATAAATAAATAAATAAAACAAACAAGTATTATAAAGTGCAAGGTTGCAAGAGTGGCAGGATCTAGCAAAAGAATGTATAGCTGCATCAGCTGATGCAGAGATAATATAATGTCCACTAGAATATTAATGAGTTTAAGAAAAACTTGAAAAACCTATCTTTTTATCCTCACTTTTGGATAGCCTGTGATTGCTTGATGGTCATCCATACAAAATTTTTTGAGGTGTGACATTGCTATTGCTATATAATTTTGATTTTTTTATGATTTGTTGACTTTATGCCTTGTTTTCTTTTTTAATCTTTGTACCTCACTTTGTTTTATTATTTATGCCTGTGATAATGTAAAACACCTCGATCTAACCCCATTGTAGAGTGTGATATATACAATTTTTAAAAATAAATAAATACAATAGAAAAGACTAAATTGATGGTGAAGTATTCACAAATTACTAGGTCACATTTCCTCTAAAACCTGCCAACCTGTACTAAAGACTAAACCAGGGGTGAGTGCAAATCACACTTGCATTCATCTGGTGGAATGAGGAGATTAACTCCAAAATAGCACCAATGCTGCAAAAGCTAGGATGTCACCACATTAAATACGTGAAAAGAAACTGTCCTGCCTGAAATAAAAAAAAAAGGTCATTAGCTGAGTTTGACTACTGCTGCCAAAATGGAAAACTCCCATAATATGTGCTATTTGTACCAATCTAACAGTGTCACTTATCAAAGTGCGTTATGGCGTTTAACACCCGTAGTAGGTATTGTAGCAAACTATGCAAATTTATTCAAACAAGCAGGATTAGTGAAAACAAGGGGCGCTACTGTACCTTGCGATAGCATAATGCACAATATTGCCAGAAATAACTACACCTTTTTTCCTGGCGTTAATCTGTGCAATGTGCCAGAAATGGCCTCAATGTAATTTGTGATAAGTATTGAAAATTCCATTCCAGGGAGTGGGAGGGGGAGGCACATAAAGTAGTCAACATTTATACTGCTATAGGAGGTCAGCTAGTAATTTGAACTGAGGTTTTGGTGGTGGTATAGGACTTTGGGGCCAGTTTTACATGCAGAGTGAGACGTACGAACAGAACACTACAGTAAAGATTTGACATCATTTGAGGTGAGGAAAGTCACACAAAGATGAGATTTCTACAATGTTCTCTCGCCCTTGCTTGCTGGACTCTCTACCAGAGTACTATCAAGCTAGGGTGAGAGAACACTGAAGTAATCTCATCTTAATCTGACTTTCCTCACTCTAAATGATGTCAAATTTTCACTGAGGTGTACTATGCTGTTTGTACTTCTTACTCTGCATGTAAAACTGGCCCCAAAACCCTACACCATCACCAAAACCTCTCCTTGAGATACTAACTAGCCCTCCTATAGTGATATAAATAGTTCACTACTATAAAGACCTTAAAAAAGGTCTCTCTCTCTCTCTCCTCCCCCCCCCCCTCCCAAGATAGCATGTGGTAATTCTAAAATTATTATAGCATTTTGATGAACAGGTAAAATGCAATCTGAAACACACCTGACAAGCTAGTGCTTCACTGTCCTCATCTGCAGGAACGCCAATATAACATGGAGGCACAATAATATTCAGCCATCTTCTTCAAAGACAGGATATGTAATATAACTGGTCAGCTCAGTGGAAATGAAGACAGGATAAGTACAGGAGTCTGGAGACCAAATGCCCCCAGATAAAATAAATAACATACAGAGCAAAAGCTGACTGAATTTCATAACATCACCAATACACAGGGCACGCAGCCTGACACATGCACTACTGTTAGGGATGAATCACAGCAGGTGTCATGTGCCTGGATGTCACACATGCCAGTGCTGGAAGTATAGCCCTTGATATGCCTGAACCAAAAGTCCGATAGTGATTTTTTTTTTTAGCTGCATGAACAGAGACAATAACATGGAGAATTGTTCAGGAACTGTAGGTATTTTAATTTGAGAAATATTGTTGTGGCGGAGTGGCATGTCTTATCAATTTTGACTGCCATGTGAAAATAAGAAAACAATGGGTTCAGCGACCTTTGTTCCATTAGCAATTGCAGAGGAATTGAAATGTCTGGCAGAGCACATATGAGATGGTGGCACATCCAATATTAATGTATTGCTTATTGGGCACCTCTAAAGCTAGCCTGTTTGCACCAGAGCCTAGATCAGGAAATTGTGTTCTCTATAGCTGGACTCACCATAGGAATGAGTATCTGAAGGAATGATGTAATTCACCATCAAATAGTACAATTTCCTCCCAAGCTATGTTGCCCCTGCCATGACTAAGGACTGTAGACAACAGGTCATTAGCAATGGAAGATAAAGCACATCTAGCAAATGGACAGAGATTATGAGTTATGGAAATGGCAGATTATAAGAGCAGCAACATGAAATAGGAGATATGCTATGTGTACCTGGATCTGGACAGTTGCCATACTGGCAGCAATCTGCCGAAGAAGCCAGAGCTTTGCAGTTCTCATCCACCAGGTTACCTGCTTCTCAGAATGGGGCCAGGACAGAGGCACAAAGAGATATAGCATTCACTTTCGAGACAAGATAACTACACTAGTGTACCAAATTTTTCAAGATTTTATATACCGCAGTGTATATAATTAATGTAACTAATTAAATTGGGGCCTGGGCACCGGATGCCCAAATGTGATATGTAACATATACCAGGATAAGAATGTGTCTCATAAGCTCACCAAACATAGGGACCATGACATGTCCATGCTATCTGAAGTCCAAGTGCCACATGCTCTATTGTCCAAGGGGCCAATGCAATACTCAACTGAGTACACTGCAATACTCAACTGAGCACACTGCAATACTCAACTGAGCACACTGTATAACCCACACTCGGACGTGGGTTAAATAGATGCTAATCCACCCCCTAATGCAATAGGGGGATTAGCGCCTATTTAACGTTTGTCCAACACGGAATGAATGAGAGAGTGCTCATCACTAGAGCAGACATTAATAGCTGAGCGCATGTAAAAGAAGTACAGAAAAGCAGAAAAAAATGCTTTTCTGTACTTTTTTTTTTTTTACTTAAGAAAAAAAATACCTCTGTACATCGCAGAGTTATGAAGACCAACACCGATAAACTCGGCATCAGTTTTTATAACCGGCCATCTGCTCGGCATCCATTTTCATTACTGGCAGATGCCTGGCTTTGAAAATTGATGCTGAATTTACCAGCGTCAGTTTTCGTAATCAGCAGCCACAGTGGAGTTGCGTTAGCAAGGAGGCGCTAATGTCGCGTAAGTGACTCTAGTGCCTCCCAGAGATGTGAATCGTGTCCTCAATCGTCTTAACGATCGATTTCGGCTGGGAGGGGGAGAGAATCGTATTGTTGCCGTTTGGGTTTTAAAAATATCGTGAAAAATCGTTAAAATCGTGAGCCAACCCCCTAAAACCCACCCCCGACCCTTTAAATTAAATCCCCCACCCTCCCGAACCCCCCCAAATGCTTTAAATTACCTGGGGATCCAGCGGTGGTCCAGAACGGCGGCGGTCCGGAACGGCCCCCTCAATTGAATCCTTTTGTCTTCAGCCGGCGCCATTTTGCAAAATGGCCGCCGCAAAATGGCGGCGGCCATAGACAAAAACAATTCGATGCAGGAGGTCGTTCCGGACCCCTGCTGGACTTTTGGCAAGTCTTGAGGGGGTCAGGAGGCCCCCCCAAGCTGGCCAAAAGTTTCTGGGAGTCCAGTGGGGTTCAGAAACCGATTTCTTGCCGCGAATCGTTTTCCGTACGGAAAATGGCGCTGGCAGGAGATCGACTGCAGGAGGTCGTTCAGCGGTGGTCCGGAACCCCCGCTGAACGACCTCCTGCAGTCGATCTCCTGCCGGCGCCATTTTCCGTACGGAAAACGATTCGCGGCAAGAAATCGCTTCCTGAACCCCGCTGGACTCCCAGAAACTTTTGGCCAGCTTGGGGGGGCCTCCTGACCCCCACAAGACTTGCCAAAAGTCCAGCGGGGGTCCGGAATGACCTCCTGCGTCGAATCGTTTTTGTCTATGGCCGCCGCCATTTTGCAGTGGCCATTTTGCAAAATGGCGCCGGCTGAAGACAAAAGGATTCAATAGAGGGGGCCGTTCCGGACTGCCGCCGTTCTGGACCACCGCTGGATCCCCAGGTAATTTAAAGCATTTGGGGGGGGGGGGTTCGGGAGGGTGGGGGATTTAATTTAAAGGGTCGGGGGTGGGTTTTAGGGGGTTTTAGTGTGCCGGTTTTCCTGCCCTCCCCCTTCCCCCGATTTACGATTTTTTAACGATAAATCAGGGGAATTGGTATTGTATCGTGGCCCTAACGATTTTTGACGATTTAAAATATATCGGACGATATTTTAAATCGTCAAAAAACGATTCACATCCCTAGTGCCTCCTTGTTAGCGCGATGCTCGAATTTGCTTATAGCATGGCATCCCCCCTTGCGGGCGCCATGTGCACATTAAGAAAGCAGGCACTGACTTTTCAGCGCCCACTTTCCGCACTGTTTTTTGCATCAGCCTGTAAGGAAGCTGATCCAAATAACAGACGACCATAATGCCACAAATGACCAGCTGAAGGAAAGAAGGAAGGACAGCATGAAGTAAAAACTTGCTGAACAAAACAAATGACCATGGATTCCCTTATCTCACTATGCACAGAGATATGGGACAAGAATTGCCTGAAGGCCAGTGACACAGGATATAAAAAGGGACTTGGTGCAAAAGTAGGCAGCTGCAGTGTTTAAGATATGGCACAGTCAGAAAAAGTAATTTTTTTGTACTCACTCAGGTGTAATTAAAGGAATAGGCTGTATGGCTAAAACCCTAAGAACAAAAAGAAAAGGCTCTTCTTGGTAACCTGCAAGATGATGAGAATGGTGCCAGTCTCCTGTAAGGAACCAGTATAGTTGGCAAGGCAGAGAAATGTACAGAAAGGTGGCCAATTCTGTGAAACCTCAGTGGGATGCATGAGATGCACCCATGCATGATAGGGTCACTCAGGCTCATTCCCAGCTGTCCACTAAGATGTTGTGTTTCTGCCATCTTACCTCAAACTCATGTTGCAAAGTGACCATAATAAAGATGGCACAAAGTCATATTGAATGATGTATCTCGTGTTTGCTACTAACAAGATGGCCCAATACCCATTCACTGGTTACATGTGTTGTCAGAGGCCATGAACTTATTCACCACCACCAGGCAATATATGAAACAGGTTGAGGCCCACAGCATATGCTTAAACACTACATTGGTGTCTTGGCCTAGGTCTGGGCCCAATGCCAGGGCCTCGACTGAGACCCATGCAAAGAACCAGGCCTCAAAAGCTTACTGGGGCCGGGAAACTTCTCAAGCCCCACTTACCTTATCCATTGAGGATCTGACACCACAGTCCAGGTGCTGGCCCAATGTTGGGACCCAGCCCAGAGGCTGGGTCCTAATGCCTGGACCTCAGCCTAGGCCCAGGCCTGAGTCCAGGCCCAATGGCAGGACCTGGTTCATAGGTTGGGTCCCTATGCGTGGGCCTTGGCCCGGGCCCAGGTCCAGAGGCTGGAACTTAGGCCACCTTGCTGATGTCGTCTTCTTCTGACAGCCTCTTCTTCTTTACATTATGGCATCCACTGGGGATGCAGCATAGATAATTAATTCTGGTGCCTTCCTCCTCAGGAAGGTGCCATTCTGGTGTAGAACAGTTTCAATGCCTAGACGGGTCAAGGCCCAGGTGTCAGGACTCAACCTCCAGACTGAGCCCCAGTATTAAACCTGGGCCTAGGTTGAGTGTCAGGCATTTGGACCTGGCCTCTGGACTGCACTCTGGCATCCAGCCTAGATTTCAGCAACAGATCTAGACTGAGATGTCAGGACAAGGCCTTCAAAAATGGCCCTTGCTTAGGGCCTATGCAGAGATCATGGTGACCTAACATGACCTAGGTCTAAGCAATAACAACATTCCAGAGGAAACTAGGCAATATAGAATGCCAAAGAAATTTTTTTATTGTATATACAACATTATCAATGCATTCAATATCTTCGTCCGAGCTTTATATGGGACTCTTATGCATATGTGATTAATTAAAATCCAACCAATACAAACATATCTTAACTGTTAAACCTACACACATACAACATTCACACCATTCATTCATAAAATCCTTAATACATATGTATTCATATACATTTGTACATACATTTTCAACAAACAATGTTCACCAGAATACCCACTGACATGATTTACAAAACTCAGACGAGATTTCTCGTTTCGCCTGCGTTATCAGGCTTCCTCAGGGAAACTCAAATTAAACACTGTGGTATAAATATATTAATGTGTCATAATATTCAGCAGTATATTACTTGAATGCTGTAATCCTTGATTTTCGGTATATCCTCATTGAATTATTGGTGTTCCTCCTGAAGATAAACTATCACATATTGAAATTGCGTCTTCACGGGATTGTATCGTGCACCTCTCAATGGTGTGCATAAGATCCCCACACAACCTCGGACTAGATAAAAAACATTAAATTATTCATCACCACTTTATTTTAATGTTAATCACTTCTATATATCACCAACCATTAATTAAATAGTGCCAAGATAAATTCTTACCAAAACCCTAAAAAAAATTTTCTTCTTTTTATATACCAACAATATATTACCGACGTCTAGCATAAATCTCACAATTTTTCTCTCCAGCATCTGAAGTGCGTCCCAATGACAAAACTTTGTAGCGATATCAAGAATATATTTAAATGCCTCTTCACTTCAAGAGACTCATTGGTCTTAAACTCCTGCAATATAAATAACCGGGACATTAAACTCCTTATCCCACCTTATCCCACTCCCAAACTAACCTTCTAAAATGCTTGACGCTTACACTTACCGGTCTCAAAAATTCAAGTTTAAACTGTGTCTCCAAATCTTTACCACATCCTTACCGGCTTCAATGCTGCTTCAATGCAGCATTGAAGCCGGTAAGGATTTGGTAAAGATTTGGAGACAATAATAATTCAATAATACAATGCAGCAAAGGCGATCGGCGCCATTTTGAGTATTGGCATCAGACGGCCGGCATGCAAGGAGGTCACTCCCGGACCCCCGCTGGACTTTTGGCAAGTCTTGTGGGGGTCAGGAGGCCCCCCCAAGCTGGCCAAAAGTCCCTGTGGGTCCAACGGGGGTCCCGGAGCATCCTGCCATCCGATGCCAGGACTGAAAATGGTGCCGAAAGCCTTTGCCCATATTATGTCACAGGGGCTACCAGTGCCATTGGTCAGCCCCTGTCACATGGTAGGAGCACAAGATGGCGCCGATGGCCATGTGACAGGGGCTGACCAATGGCACCGGTAGCCCCTGTGACAAAGGCTATCGGCGCCATGATGAAACTTGCACCGAGGGTCTGAGTGAGTTCCCGGACCCCACCGCTGGACCACCAGGGAGTTTTGGTAAGTCTTGGGGGGGTCAGAAGGGTGGGGGTTTACATTTTTATTTAGGCCGAATAAAACAGAAATCTGTTTAATATGTGGGGAGTCGCGATGCGTTTCGCCTCCCCACGTATTTAACAGATAGCAAATAATAAGTTGCGGATTACAAATCCGTGGAAAACGGATGCACATCCCTAATGCGTACCACACAGCCAGTCAACTGGAGTTCCACTGTCAGAATCCTTGGAGTCAATCCCTGGACTGCCTGGAACTGCCCTCATCCTGAGGACTCTGGGCATCTTGCGTGGCCCTGGACTACTGGACACCCAGGTCTCTTGTCCGGTCGCATAACACGTGGCCTCTCTGAGGACCTATGATCAGCCACCCAGCGAGCCAAATATGCCTTGTGCATAAGCAGGACAAGTTCTGTAGGAGAATGAGGTGTAAATCTGCATTCCCTCACTAGGTAACTCCCCATCATCATCTGAATCATTCCCTGTGCTGTGCACAGCACCCTGTCCTACCCGAACAAGTCTGGTGTGCCTTTGGCCCCAGACAAAATGGCCAATTTTCTCATGGCCGGTGAAGGAGGGGCAACTTTGGCAGTCACATTGATGCAGCATTTACCGGTCCCTCTCAGCCCTCTCCAGCAGAGAGGCAGGGGGAACACAGTCTAGCTTGCAACAATTGGGTACATGCAACGCTGCAAGAGTGACCCAACTTGCCATGCACCATCATTAGAGGACATCAACAATTTATAAATGATTCCTGAAATAGAAGAGTGGTGGGAAGCTCATGGAGACCTCATATATTAAATGCCCAAAAGTTAGGCTAATGAGAGCTTATAATGGCGTAAGCTTGTCTTTATTTATAATCATCGGTCTCGATGAGCACATTTGAGAGGGCGCCATATAAAGTATAGCTGCCCCAATTATGCACTTAGAGTCAATTGTACTATGATATTGTACTTAACTTGCGAATTTTAATCTCCGGCATCGAGGTCCAAATGCTACTGAAGTTGATGGTAAAAGTGGAAGAAACCGACTTTAATCCGACACGCCGTGTTTCGGAGGAAACCTCCTTCCTCAGGGGGTCGGGTGCCACTGTTACCTGCTTTTGTCACAGACCGGAGATGGTTGCCACTGTTAAGAATAAAATAGATACAAGAGAACAAGTGCATGATGAAAAACCCACCGCAAGGAGAAGATGGCAGTGACAATGGAAAGAACACTTACTATATGTGAAGCGTTGACTCAGTTTGTCGCGCCCGAAGGCGTCTCTATATGATTCTGCAGGTAAAACAATGCATAATCAAGTACTGAAACCTTACGTTAGGTGTTTTGAACCGGGAAACCTTGCACATATATATATTACCTCGTCGCGATGCTGGAGTCGCTCGCTGGACCGTGTGTATACTATCGGCAGCGAGAGACGTCTGAACGCTAACCTTTAAAGACAAAAAAGGCGCCAAAGGTATGGGTGTGTCCAAATAAGGGCACATACGTCACAGTCGAGGCCATTTTGGAACAAGGGCTGTCCATAAAAGGGAAGTGACGATATCGGCAGCCATTTTGAAAAAATTTAAATAAAGGGATTCCCCCTAACGCGACTATCCATGAAAGGGAAATGACGTAAAAAGAGGCCATCTTGAAAACAGTTGACCGAAAATATACCCCAACCTATCCTTGTATGGATGATGAAAGGGATTTGACGACATCGGCAGCCATATTAAAAGAATTTTTAAATGGGGGAATCGCCATAGCGCGACTGTCCATAAAAGGGAAATGACGTAGAAGGGAGCCATCTTGGAAACAGTTTGCCGGGGATATACCCAAACCTATCCTTATATGGATAATGTCGTCACTGTCCGCCATTTCTAAAGGGGGAGGGGGGGGGAACACAAAGAAAGGCAATCAATATAGGCAAAGGCTAAATAAGAGTGTACCACTCTATTTTCTCGTTGAGGCCCTGCGGTTCCACAGATTGTAAACGATAGATCCATTGGTGTTCCTTCAAATTCAACGTGGAGAGTCTGTCTCCCCCCCTCCATGATTGTGTGATTTGTTCAATAATCAGCCACTGGAATTGTTCAAATTTATGTTGATGGGTGACACAATGTTGTACCATGGGGGCCTTGACGTCTAAGTTCTTGATGCGGCTACGGTGTTCAATTAGCCGGACTTTAATTTTACGTGTAGTTCTACCCACATAAATTTTTTGGCAAGGGCAAATGAGTCCATATACCACAAAATCAGAGTTGCAGTGGACGGCTTGTCGCCGAAACACGGCGTGTCGGATTAAAGTCGGTTTCTTCCACTTTTACCATCAACTTCAGTAGCATTTGGACCTCGATGCCGGAGATTAAAATTTGCAAGTTAAGTACAATATCATAGTACAATTGACTCTAAGTGCATAATTGGGGCAGCTATACTTTATATGGCGCCCTCTCAAATGTGCTCATCGAGACCGATGATTATAAATAAAGACAAGCTTACGCCATTATAAGCTCTCATTAGCCTAACTTTTGTGCATTTAATATATGAGGTCTCCATGAGCTTCCCACCGCTCTTCTATTTCAGGAATCATTTATAAATTGTTGATGTCATTTATTTCCTGATATTTGTGGATCCATTCATATTTGTATTGATACGATAAATATCCCATTCATGATGGCAGCTTCAGATTGGAAGAACATTTTTAGCTACTCAGCCGATCATGTGGCAAATATCGCACAGGAACAATCTTTATTCTCGGACTCTGCTCCACCGCCACCAGACACAGACGTCTTGGCTGACCTCACCAACCTTCATAAAAGGAATGTCCGTGCATAAATGCACGGTGTAACCTTAATTGAATATATTAAACGTCAATATATTCCCAGAGGTTTAAGAATGAATAAGGAACCCCTTATGTTCACGGAATGACCAGAATTTCTCTCCAAGTGGGTTGCCATCCTGAACAAGTGTTCCTTGGACTTAATGTTGTTAATCATTGAATATACCAAAATTGTGACAGAAGAGATTAAAGCCGAGATCATTGTCATAGAAGATGAATATAAACAGAGCACAACTGAGGAAATTGCACAGTCATCCATGGAGGATCTTCAAAGATCCACTGACAAATTTAGAACAGATATAAAGCGTAGAAAAATCACCAAATTCAATCGTGATCAGAATGATTACAATGAGGACAATGTCTATGTTTGGCTCAATAAATATAAAGAGGGTGCGCCTCCGCTCAAAACAGTGGCTTTTGCGGATTCTGATGAGTCATCAAATGGAACAACGGCTCAATCTGATACTCGTAAAAAACCTTTTTTAGACAAACGCAAATTTCCACCCAAACCAGGACGCTCTCGAGGCAAGAAAACAACACAACATCAATCCCGAGACGAAGATGCGATGTGGCACAAGCCATTCACCCGATCCCAATCCAGTCGTCAGTAATCAATTTGTCCCACCATGCTTTAACCTCTGATGAGGAATCGGTCCTCAATCGGGGATTATCTTTCGTCCCTACCAATAAACACAATCCCTTCACAAGTAGGATTGCACTACATAGATTCTTTCGTACTCTTATCATCAAGCTTCATTTTTCAGCGGCAGACATTACCCAAGATATGTCTATAGTACGTCCTAAATCTCGCTGGCTCCCATCAGGTCCAGTTGACCCATATATTAAAACCTTTCAAACCCTGGTTTTACAGGACATTACTGATATTGAAATGCAACATCGACGTATCTTTCATAATTTATCTAAAGGCGAGAATGCTGCATTAAAACATCTTGCACAAAATACAGACATCATTATAAAACCTGCCGATAAGGGAGGTGCAGTGGTGATCATGGATCACTCTGCATACCAACAAGAAATTCATAGACAATTGGAAGATTGCAAATACTATCGCAAATTGTCAGCTGATCCCACAACAGACCTCTCTCATCAAATCCAGGATTTATTACAAATAGCCTCCCAGGTGGGTTTTCTTACCACCAAAGAATACAGATTTTTGAATGTGAAGTCTCCTAGGACTCCAGTGATATATGGGGTACCGAAGGTACATAAATCGTTGACCAACCCCCCCTGTCGTTCTATTGTATCGGCTAATGGTTCCCTCTTGGAACCACTGGCAAAATTTTTGGACCATTTTCTACAGCCTGCTGTTAGTATGTCTAGATCATACATACAAGATACGTCCCATATGTTAAGATTATTACAGGATATACCCCAAATTGCAGAAGAGGCCTTGCTAGTCAGTTTAGATGTGGAATCACTTTATACAAATATCCCCCAGGAGGAAGCATTTAAATTGGGACTAGACATTTTGAGTAAACGCACCCGTCCACAACGCATACCAACGGAATTTTTGACGTCTTTATTAGAATTAGTCCTATTTAAGAACTACTTTTCTTATCAGCAAGAATATTTTTTGCAAATTCATGGGGTCGCCATGGGGTCACCAGTAGCCCCGGATATTGCCAACTTATATGTTTCCCACTTTGAGGAAACAACCCTATATCCATCGTCCTTTTTCCAATCCATCACTCAATGGTCCAGATACATAGATGACATCTTTTTTATCTGGAATGATTCAGAACATCAACTATCTGCATTTCTCCAATGGTTAAATTCAGCTAACCCCCACCTGAAATTTACCATGACGTTTGATAAATAGCAATTATCTTTTCTAGACATTCTCATTTCCAAAACAGCAGGCACAATACAAACAACTCTTTTTAGGAAACCCACAGATCACAACAATTTTTTGAAATTTGAAAGTCACCATCCACGGAGATTTAAGGAAGGCCTACCCGTGGGTCAATTTTTCCGCATCCGCAGGATTTGTTCCGATCAGCAAGATTTCCTATATCAAAGTGCAATCCTTAGTGATAGGTTCATGGAGAGGGGATACCCAACAGCTACAATCAAAAGGGCTTTCAAAAGAGCCAAGTTTTCTCCTCAAGATTCCCTATTACAATATAGGAGTCGTAAACAGATGTCACAAACAGTATGTGTATTAGAACATACGGATCTTACACAACAAATTCGGCAGTCCATTCAGCGTAATTGGCATGTCCTGAGTCCACATCACATCTTCCGTTCTCCACCCATGTTTGCTTACAGCAGAGGGGTTAATATTAAACAACAAGTGGTACGCGCCACCCAACATTTGGATATCACTCCCGGCCCCCCGGGTCAGACACAGTGCGGAAATTGCAGTTTTTGTACCCTAGCCATCACTGGTGTTGAATGGCAAGACCCTAATACCCAGATTCGAATTACACGGCGACAAGCCGTCCACTGCAACTCTGATTTTGTGGTATATGGACTCATTTGCCCTTGCCAAAAAATTTATGTGGGTAGAACTACACGTAAAATTAAAGTCCGGCTAATTGAACACCGTAGCCGCATCAAGAACTTAGACGTCAAGGCCCCCATGGTACAACATTGTGTCACCCATCAACATAAATTTGAACAATTCCAGTGGCTGATTATTGAACAAATCACACAATCATGGAGGGGGGGAGACAGACTCTCCACGTTGAATTTGAAGGAACACCAATGGATCTATTGTTTACAATCTGTGGAACCGCAGGGCCTCAACGAGAAAATAGAGTGGTACACTCTTATTTAGCCTTTGCCTATATTGATTGCCTTTCTTTGTGTTCCCCCCCCTCCCCCTTTAGAAATGGCGGACAGTGACGACATTATCCATATAAGGATAGGTTTGGGTATATCCCCGGCAAACTGTTTCCAAGATGGCTCCCTTCTACGTCATTTCCCTTTTATGGACAGTCGCGCTATGGCGATTCCCCCATTTAAAAATTCTTTTAATATGGCTGCCGATGTCGTCAAATCCCTTTCATCATCCATACAAGGATAGGTTGGGGTATATTTTCGGTCAACTGTTTTCAAGATGGCCTCTTTTTACGTCATTTCCCTTTCATGGATAGTCGCGTTAGGGGGAATCCCTTTATTTAAATTTTTTCAAAATGGCTGCCGATATCGTCACTTCCCTTTTATGGACAGCCCTTGTTCCAAAATGGCCTCGACTGTGACGTATGTGCCCTTATTTGGACACACCCATACCTTTGGCGCCTTTTTTGTCTTTAAAGGTTAGCGTTCAGACGTCTCTCGCTGCCGATAGTATACACACGGTCCAGCGAGCGACTCCAGCATCGCGACGAGGTAATATATATATGTGCAAGGTTTCCCGGTTCAAAACACCTAACGTAAGGTTTCAGTACTTGATTATGCATTGTTTTACCTGCAGAATCATATAGAGACGCCTTCGGGCGCGACAAACTGAGTCAACGCTTCACATATAGTAAGTGTTCTTTCCATTGTCACTGCCATCTTCTCCTTGCGGTGGGTTTTTCATCATGCACTTGTTCTCTTGTATCTATTTTATTCTTAACAGTGGCAAGCATCTCTGGTCTGTGACAAAAGCAGGTAACAGTGGCACCCGACCCCCTGAGGAAGGAGGTTTCCTCCGAAACACGGCGTGTCGGATTAAAGTCGGTTTCTTCCACTTTTACCATCAACTTCAGTAGCATTTGGACCTCGATGCCGGAGATTAAAATTCGCAAGTTAAGTACAATATCATAGTACAATTGACTCTAAGTGCATAATTGGGGCAGCTATACTTTATATGGCGCCCTCTCAAATGTGCTCATCGAGACCGATGATTATAAATAAAGACAAGCTTACGCCATTATAAGCTCTCATTAGCCTAACTTTTGGGCATTTAATATATGAGGTCTCCATGAGCTTCCCACCGCTCTTCTATTTCAGGAATCATTTATAAATTGTTGATGTCATTTATTTCCTGATATTTGTGGATCCATTCATATTTGTATTGATACCATCATTAGAGGAGCCATCCCCTGAAATTGGGCCCTAACCACATTTCCAAGCAGTCCCACTGTGTAATGTGGTGGTATGGGATAGTCACCCAGGAACCTCCGGCAGAAAAAACACTTTTCCAGCCACCGAAAACTTTACAGCTCAGCCTTCTTGCTCTCTCTGACTCTTTCCACTTTCTCTTTTTTTTTTTTAACTTTATTCAACAGAGAAAGAAGAAAGACAAGAAAAAAAAAGTTACTTTCCTGATTAAAGTGCTAAGCTGCCAGAGTTCACTTGTCCTCCTGGGGAGGGGAAGGGAACTGGCCCCACCAGCTATTCCTCTCCATGGGCGGCAAACAACTGCAGACAGACAAGGGTCCCTGACCCCTGCTCATTCCACTCAGTACTAGGAGGGATAACTCCACCAGGGCCTAGCAACCTCCTAGGAGTGATCTTTCCTTTTTTTTTTTTATTATCTATATATTCTTTCCTTCAGACTGCAGGGATAGCACTCTCTTCCATCTGCTGGAGACAGAGAAATACTGAGGGACTATAGCTGGCACTCAGGGTTATATGGCAGTGTCAGTGAAACTTTCTCTGTCTCCATCTGCTAGAAGGGAGGCATAATCCCAGGAGTATGGACTTATCTGGGTGAACAGGAATGCATATTAATGAGACATATTTGCATGCAATGGAGGCAGTGCATGCAAATTCATTTTATGAAGATTTGGTGTTGATATCTTGAAAACACAACTGGTTTGAGAACCTCAAAAACTGGAATTGCCTAACCCTGACCTATAATATAAGCATCTATGACCTCCACCACCACCTGCTTCTCTTCTCCTCACTGGATCTCATTCTCCTAGAATAAAAAAGCAAGAAGTTATAATCATGGTATTATAAAAATAATTTGTATTGAATTGGGTTAGCCAAAGTCTTAAGCATGTTCCATCAGGGAAGGAGATATGACTTTTTCTATAGAATCTTCTTCTAAAAGTGGTATGTCTGACCGTTAATTATGTGAACTTCAAGTACTTGCAAAGATATTTTTTCAAGCAGACTTCTATTGAGCGAATTCATGTTTTAATTTTGCAAACTATTCTAGTATTCATTTTTATCTTGCTGCCTATGGTTTAGGTCTCCTTTAAATAAGGAATTTTTAGTTTTATTGTATTAGTTATTTCAATTATGTCAAGTGTGCTTTACACTTGTTTAATATTTATTGTATTTTGTTTTGTTATTTATAAATTCTTTTTGTATTTTTGCAATTTGTGATTTTTAATATGCTGTTCCTCGCCTTGAGTATTCAGAAGAGCAAGCTATAAATCTGATAAACAGTGAACTTTTATGGTTTTTATATTTGCATAGGCTTTGTGATTCATAAATAAGAATATGGAAACATCATTTTTAACATACACAGATATTGTTTTGCATCTCATCTTAGTAACAATATGTTGCTCTCCAACTTCCTCTTCTGGAGATGTTGCATGTGATGAGGGGTTCTTTACTGTTCCTTCTCTTACATGGAGAAACATGTCATTATATGGTTGGGGGGGGGGGGGGAAAGCATAAAGAAAAATCTAATACTTAAAGAAAAGAGGGAAAATCATAATTGCAGTATGGGTGACATAATGTAATATAATTGCTGTGTTCTCAACAAAATTGTAATTTATTAACGCACACAACACAGAGAGGCTAGTTGTGCTTGCACAAGAACTTGATCCCTAAACTAACACCTTGTAAAATCACACTTTCAACTGTACACAAAAAAGACACACAACCCTGCAAGCATTCAAAAAATGATAAAGTGCATGTACTCCCTTCTGCACATTACATAATCATTTATAGTTCTCCCTCCAGCCTCCAGTCAATCTCAGTGCACTCATTCAGTCACCTGGCACCCTAGAGTAAGCCCTGGTTTTCTCATCATATATGGGAGAAAAGGGTGCCCTACCCACAATAACAATGACATTTTAGTGTTTTGTTCTTTGGTCCAGAAAGCATAACATTTGAAACATTTCAGCCATCATATGACAGCGCACAGTAAACTATTTAACTTTATTCACCGATCAGTCTGCTTAGTGCGTTATAAATACAGGAAACCTCACCTCAGGCACATCAACGTCTGCTTCTCTTTTCAAATGGCATTAGATAACAACTTCCAGTCTATGAGTCCCTGTCTGATGTTTTCATTCATGGTGAGGATTCTGTGTACTCAACTTGGGGATTTATAATAAATACTACCACTTTCATGTAGATGCTGTGCCGTTTGTCGGATAACACATTTACACAAGGTGCTGTTCATCTTATGAAGTGTTGTTCTGCAGTGGCCATATCTAGATCTCAGCCTATTCAATTTAATCCATGTTTATTTTTGCTAAGTTCATACACAAACTCACTTGCTGTCGGTATGAAGCACTGTAAAAGTTAGTATGACCTTTCCCTGAATCAGTCCAAACTGCTGGAGCACATAGATTTAGCCCATACCCAGTTTCTTTCAGGAATTCATGGACTTCATGTAGGTTTGATTTGCTATGTACTTACATCTTCATTTAAAGTTAATGAAGCAGGTAACTTTCTTTATTTTTACATCAATTACCCTTATACCTTAAATATGTTACTGCATTCAATTAATAAAGTAATTATATTTAAAGAAGTTGGCAGGCGAAAATGCCAGGAACCCTCATCTTGGTCCCAATATAGTTTCTTGAAAACTTGATGTAAAATTTGGGGTGATTAGTCCTCCCATGAAAATGACATGCTGGCTCTGCTACTGCCATGCTGAATATTAGCAGATAATTAAGAAAACTGTGTAATGGATGTGAACTGATAACCCCAGTGCATGATCAGAAGAACAACATAGCACTGACAATGAAAAGGCTTTAACATTACAATGAGGAGAGGCCTACACCACAAAAATCAAGGGAAAACAGAAATAAGTGGTGTAAAATGAAAGGAAGAAGTCTATATGCATATATAGTTAAGAACAATAAGGCCCGGATTTACGCAAGTAGGTGGGCTTACATGCACCGGGTCTATTTGCTGCTGTGCCAGGGGATCACATGCCGGCAGGCTGCCAGCACACACAACCTGCGCCTGCTTCGAGCAGGCACAAGCGGTAAGTTAAAAATTTGCAGGGGGGGCTAGGTTAGGGCTGGGGGGAAGGTTAGAGGAAGGGGTAGGAATTTTAGATTAAGGGGTAGGGAAGTTCATGGGCGTCGGTGCGCGCAAGTCACGCCGACCGGTGCACGCATGTTATAAAATCGGGCGTCCATGTGTGCGCGCTGGGTAAAACAGTTTAATAACTTATGCATATGTGCATATATGAAATCTCCCATTACTGTGCTGCCAAATTTGTTAACTTCCCTATTAGCATTTCATCATCTGTCCATTCATTCTGGCCAGGTGGATAGTAGAATATATTTACCACTATACTCTTCCCCATCAGACCTGTAATTTCTATCCATAAATATTAGAGATTTGAATCGTGTCCTCGATCGTCTTAACGATCGATTTCGGCTGGGAGGGGGTGGGAATCGTATTGTTGCCGTTTGGGGGGGGGTAAAATATCGTGATAAATCGTTAAAATCGTTAAAACCCGCTAAAATCGTTAAAACCCGCTAAAACCCACCCCCGACCCTTTAAATTAAATCCCCCCACCCTCCTGAACCCCCCCCCAAATAACTTAAATTACCTGGTGGTCCAGCGGCGGTCCGGAACGGCAGCGGTCCGGAACGGGCTCCTGCTATTGAATCTTGTTGTCTTCAGCCGGCGCCATTTTCCAAAATGGCGCCGAAAAATGGCGGCGGCCATAGACCAACAGGATTCGACGGCAGGAGGTCCTTCCGGACCCCCGCTGGACTTTTGGCAAGTCTTGTGGGGGTCAGGAGGCCCCCCCCCAAGCTGGCCAAAAGTTCCTGGAGGTCCAGCGGGGGTCAGGGAGCGATTTCCCGCCGCGAATCGTTTTCCGTACGGAAAATGGCGCCGGCAGGAGATCGACTGCAGGAGGTCGTTCAGCGAGGGTTCCGGCGCCTCGCTGAACGACCTCCTGCAGTCGATCTCCTGCCGGCGCCATTTTCCGTACGGAAAACGATTCGTGGCGGGAAATCGCTCCCTGACCCCCGCTGGACCTCCAGGAACTTTTGGCCAGCTTGGGGGGGGCCTCCTGACCCCCACAAGACTTGCCAAAAGTCCAGCGGGGGTCCGGAAGCACCTCCTGCCGTCGAATCCTGTTGGTCTATGGCCGCCGCCATTTTTCGGCGCCATTTTGGAAAATGGCGCCGGCTGAAGACAACAAGATTCAATAGCAGGAGCCCGTTCCGGACCGCTGCCGTTCCGGACCGCCGCTGGACCACCAGGTAATTTAAGTTATTTGGGGGGGGGGTTCGGGAGGGTGGGGGATTTAATTTAAAGGGTCGGGGGTGGGTTTTAGCGGATTTTAGTGTGCCGGCTCACGATTCTAACGATTTATAACGATAAATCGTTAGAATCTCTATTGTATTGTGTTTCATAACGGTTTAAGACGATATTAAAATTATCGGACGATAATTTTAATCGTCGTAAAACGATTCACATCCCTAATAAATATTCCACAGTGCATTTAGCCTCCTGCAGGATCTTAATCCTGTTTGACTCTATGCCAACACACACAAACACACACCAATGTGAACTACCCTATCATTGTGATAGAATTTGTACTCTGGTACAATTTTTACTCCAATTGGTTATCCACCTTCCACCAGATCATTGTGATGCTATATATGCTAAGAACATAAGAACATAAGAAATTGCCATGCTGGGACAGACCAAGGGTCCATCAAGCCCAGCATCCTGTTTCCAACAGAGGCCAAAAACCAGGCCACAAGAACCTGGCAATTACCCAAACACTAAGAAGAACCCATGCTATTGATGCAATTAATAGCAGTGGCTATTCCCTAAGTATAATTGATTAATAGCCATTAATGGACTTCTCCTCCAAGAACTTATCCAAACCTTTTTTGAACCCAACTCACTAACTGCACCTAACTCTTCCATCTTATTTTCTAAACTTTTGGCATTTGCATAGACATTTCAGAGTATGATTTTTGTATGTATTTACAATGTTCCTACCAGTTGATAGGGATTATTTGGAATCTTAATCTGTCTTTTATTTAAAAGCATCTGAGATACTTTTGCCTTTATTGGATGATTTGCATATGGGTCTAAATCTAATGATCATCGGGTGAGGGTCATAAACCCGGGTTCAACCACCAGATTGTGATTCTTTCAATTTTCACCCTCCCTTTTACCATCTGGACTGAAGTTCATTTGGGGAGTTTGGCTATCTATTTGCTCCATGGATTTGATTGCCTCAGCATCCCAGTAGAGGGAAAACTATTACCCTGTCCAATTCTGTCATCATTGGGTGTGGGTTAGTAAGCTTGGGGATGATACCAGATTGTGCTTCTTGTACTGCCACATTCTCTTTATCATCTGAGCTCAAACTCATTTGGGGAATTTGTCTTTCTGCTCCTTGGAGGTGATTTCCAGCTCCTGTCTCAGAGTCCCAATAGAGGGAGAATTATGTGACCAAACCCACATCTTCTTTCATCAGATGTGCGTAGATAAGTACGTGGACACTGCCAGTGGCACCAGATGCTCTTTGGAACATGCATGAAGAAGTGCAAACAAAGCAACTTGCTCCTTTCTATGCTTTGGATGGGCATTCAGGAGAAACAAAATAGGAAATGAGATAACATTTCCTATTTCATTTCTGATCGTTTTCAATATGAAGCTACTTAAATTGTGATGAAATTTCATTAGAATCATATTTTGTTATTAAAATCTAAAAATAAAAATCATCCTTTGGGCCTAGGCATAGGCTGATCACTTCTCCCGAGTGAGACAGTGATGCATTGGCCTAGACCTAAGGCCAGGCATAGGCTGCGGACTCTATAATTGAGCATGATGCTGGGGCCTTGGCCTAGGACTGGTCCCGATGCTAGGGCTGCAGCCGAGACATGAGCAAAGGCCCGGGTTCAAAAGTATTTACTATGATCTGGAAATTTCCAGACCCTACTTACCTTCTGACAGGGATCCAAAATCAGGCACAGGTCCAGAGCAGGGTTCTGATGTTTAAGCCTCAGCCTGCACCCTGGCCCAGCCCAGAGTCTGGGGTCCAAAGCCTGAGCCTCAGCCTAGGCCAGGGTGCCTGCCTGGTCCCAATGCTGGTGCTTTAGCCCAAGGTCAGGCCAGGCCTGGAGCCCAGGCCTTAGATGTCCTTTTCTGATGTCGTCTTTCTTCTTTTTTCATTCTTGTATTGACAGCATCTGATGGGGATGTGCCAGAGTAAATTTACTCTGGAAAATCCACCTCAGCAGAGGGCACCATTTGTGTATGGAAGTGCAGGCCTTGGCCTAGGAATTGGTCTACGCTGAGACCTAGGTGTCAGGAACCAGCCTCTGGGCTGGGCCCTGGCATTGGGCCTGGGCTTGGCCAGAGGACCAGGCTTTGGAACCAGGCTTCCAGTCTGGGCCAAGTCCCAGCGTCGGGACTGGGCTTTGGCCAAGGCCCAGGTGCCAGGACCAGGCATCAGGGCTGGGTCTTAGGCCCTGCCCTAAGCTAAGGCCCAGGCACTGTGATTGGGTTTCCAAGCCTTGGCCTTGTGTAGAGCTTAGGCTGAGGTTGCAGCGACCTAGGCCTAAATAAGGTCGAAGCTTTGGCTTGAGCCTAAGCATCATTTGCGGATCCCTTCCCCCACAGACCAAGTAAGTGGGGACCGGGGAGTATCCTAACCCCAGAATTTTTCCAGGTGGGATGAATGGGTCGTGGGCACAGGATGCCTCGTGAAGTCTGTTTTGTTTTGGTTTTTTTTTACCATTTTTGGGGTTTTCTTTTTAATGTTTATTTTGTTTGAAACTAACGGAAAGGAACTAAATATTAAATACAAAATTTGACAGGAACCCACACCGAAAAAACAAAACAAAATTGTACTTCTTTCCACCCTATTGTATGTGCTTGCCATCAGTTGTTCTGGTATGAATGTTCACCCTGGATATAGTTTTTTGGGGGCAGATTGGGGGAGCTAGGGATTAATGAAGGTTGGAATCTTTTTCTGATTCCTTTGTATTGGATGTTGATGGATGGGGGGACTGAAAATGATTTGAAGGGGATTGAGTGATTTTGATAGTTAGGGGAAGAAATAGATATGGGGAGCTTTTAATGGTAGGTTGCAGGAAAGAGTAGATTAGAGATTGGTGTTTGCATGTGGTGAATTATGTTCAGGATAATTTTTTGAGAAAGGATCACATTGAAAATGTTTATTTAAATTATGTCTTTTGAATGTATATTCTGTAGGTTAAAATTCAGTGTATTTACATTATTTTGTGCAACAATATAAATTTGATTTTTTTATTTTTATCTTGGACATAATTAATAAAGACTACTGATTGGCCTTCCGTACAACAACATCAAACCTCTGCAGATTCTACAGAACTCAGCAGCCAGAATTCTAACTGGAAAAAAAAAGAACGATCACATCACCCCCATACTAACTTCACTATACTGGCTTCCTATTAAATCCCAAATTGAATATAAGATCTTGACCATCATACACAAATTAATACACTCCGATCATCAAAAACAAACAGATTTAAAAATCACTCCACAAAATACCCATAGGAACCTTCGTTCAAATAACACATTTTGTCTAACAATTTTTTCCATCAGAGATGCTCACTTATCAACCACAAGAAATAGAGCATTCTCCATTGCCTGCCCAAAAAAAATGGAACTCCCTACCACTTGATTTGAGAACACAAACTAACATCAAAACATTCAAGAAAGATCTAAAAACTTTGCTTTTCCACAAAGTCTACATTAACGATCAGTTAAATAAATCTAACTACAATCAATACCACCAACCAAACCCACCGCAAGAAAGAAACAGAAACAACAACCGACATCAACCACAGTCATTCCAATATGAACTTATAAGAAATAACACTAAGAGTCTACCTCTAAGATGAATAAATCCCAATACCGTTACCATCCTCCTTTCCCTTTATTTCCTTCTCTTCTCTTCCTCTTCCCCTCCCCCTTCCCTCCATCCCTCCCACTGTTATTTTTGCAACTATGTTTAATTATCTGTATTTTATTTGATTCTTGTAAACCGTTATGATGGCTGCACCGAATGACGGTATATAAAACTGTACAAATAAATAAATAAATACATTTGTACTCAAATGTATCCCGGGGTTATTCTTTTTTACATTCTGATAGGGTAGGAAGAAAGGGGGTGGTGTGAGTTGCATGTTTACGATGTTTGTACATTGAGATGATTATCTTGTGTGGGAGTGTCAGCGTGTGAGATTTTCTTGTTTAAGTTGCATCTGGAGGTCTCGTTTGGTGTTTTGGTGATTTATTGTTTTAAAAGCTCTATATGGCAGAACTTCATGTGCTGAGATTGGAAGTTAGTTTGCAATTCTCTTCTATGTTAATTGTAGGGCATTTTAATACAATTTCTAAGATATGGGTTGTTCAAAGGCACACAATTTTAAAACGTTTTTAGGCTGTTGTAGCCTTAATCATATTGTACCTGATTCTACTCATGTAGCTGGTCATGTGGGTTAAATCAACTCTTGTATGCACATGATTTGAGGTAGGAAGGTATGGATTTAGGTCCCTCTTTGGACCATAAAACAGTCTTTTCCTTTGTTGGGGAGAAGAAGGGGGATGGAGAAGTTTTACTTCCTGTTTAGAGGAACAAGTGTTAAATAGAGGGAGGTTACTTTGGAAGAGCAGATGATTGATTGGGACAATAGGGTCATAATTGAATGAGATAGTTCCTAAATAAAAGTATTAAGGTGAACACTCTTCCTGTTTGATGAGAGTGTGCATAAGGAACGCAGTTCTATTAGATGACTGGAAAGAAGGTGGAGGAGATTGAAACAGAGGAAAGTTTCTTTGATTGGAGAAGATCAGCTAACATTTGTGCAGAATGCTAGTAGTTTTAAGGGAAAAAGAAACCTACTCAAGTGACATGAAGTCAGTTGACTATGCCTCTAGAAATATTTTTCATGTACTCTCCAGACTCTTGGGGCGGAAAGAAAAAGAGCAATCCTTAGGGATGATTTTGTGTGGATTTCATAGCCTTTTAATATAATAAGATCTGCAATTTGCAAAGAAAATTAGGTGAAAGCCAAATTGGTTTGGAAGTGCTGTTGCACGCCCCGTCCATACCCGGCCCACGCAAGGGCCTGCTCACCTCGCTAGTTCATCTGCAAGTCACGGGTCAACCTCCCCAGTGGCAGCCACGAACTCCTCCAGGCCTCGGCATCCCGCAGCAGTGGTCGCCTGGCCTTCCACTGCTCACCAGGTTTCATGTCGGAATTAAGCAACTCCAGTGGCATTGGCCATGCCCCTACATACACGTGCGTGGACCGCCCAGCCTCTTGTAGGGCCAGGGGCGGGTCCTAGCTCCGCGGCATGCCCTGATTGAACGTACAATATAGGGAAGTCCCTGCCTGCACTTCCTTGCCTTGGCAATCGGGTCGGCACTCTAAGTGTACTAGTTTGCCTCCATGTTCACAGTCTTGTTCCAGCGTCCTACTGTCCCAGCCTAAGTCCAAGCGGCCCGGGTCCCTATGGGCTCCACCCAGGGGAACCACGGGCTTCCAGTCGTGAAGCTCATCCTAGCCTCCTGTGCTCTGCGCCCTGGGGGCAGGTGCTTCCTGGTCCCTACCAGGGAATCGTTCTCCACCGCTCCAGGACAAGGGTCCACCTCCAGGTGCAACAGGTTGCCAAGGCCATGGACTCAGCAGAGTCTCCCGCCTCCAGGGCCCTACCGGGTTTGGCCAACACAGTCCAAGAACATCACAGGGCTTTGGAATCGCCAGCCTATTCGGTGGAAGAGCTTCATTCCCATCTGCGAGATGCAGCCCTGGCCAATCCCATGGGCCTATCAACCTCTATGCTACCCAAATCATTGTTGGCACTCCCTGCACCTCCTCGATACAACAGAGACCCATGCTCCTGTCATGGCTTCCTCAATCAGTGCTTCATGCAATTTGCAGTGCAAATTGCATGAAGGAAACCACTAAAGTGACCTGAAGGAAACCACTAAAGTGACCTTCTTCCTTTCCTGCCTAGAAGGAAAGACTCTTGCTTGGGCCTCTCCATTATGGAAATGCTCTGATCCCATGCTTTCTAAGCTTTCCGAGTTTGTTGTTCTCTTCAAGCAGACCCAGCCCGCAAGCTGTAGCCAGCCATAATCTACTCCATGTCCGTCAAGGGTCATGGACCCTCTCTTAGTGTATGGTGGAATTCAGTACCCTGGCTACTGAGTTCGGGTGGCAAGAAGATTGTCTGCAAGACATCTTCCTAGATGGACTCTCCAGTGCTTTCAAAGTTGAACTCTCCATCCATGAGACTCCCATGTCTCTAGCGGACCTGATTTCCCTCACCGAGAAGATTGACCATTGTCTCCGGCAAAGGTGCCTAGAAGTAAAGGCTTACCGTTCTCCTACACCATTTCCCACATGTGTCCAGAATCCTCCAGTCAAGACTCCATCAACACCAACTCCTCCCGTGGTGGAACCCATGGAGGTGAACTGTGGGCAACTGTCTCTGACCGAATGTCTCCATTGGAGGAAAGAGGGTCTTTGCCTTTACTGTGGTGCTTCCGAACATTGTTGGTAGTCCTGTCTAGTCTGTCCAGAAAACTGTAATACCTGAGCCCGGCGGGGGTCCAGAGCTTAGGTGCTACTGTCACCTGACCCCAACTCCTGCTTCCAGTCTCTCTGGGCATCGAGGCCAACTCCTTCACCACCACTGCTCTTGTCAATACAGGAGCAAGTGGCAGCTTCATCATGGATGACATTGTCAAGCTTCTGAACATTCCTCTTCAGCCATTATATGTGAACATTCACATCGCCTCCATTCAAGGAGAACATCTTCCAGGGCTAATCATCCATCATACAGTGGCTGTCCGTCTTACCGTGGGCACTCTCCATGAGGAGATGTCCTTCTATGTGTTAAAATGTTCTACATATCCAGTCATTCTGGGGCTGCCCTGGCTCCAGGTCCACAAACCCTAGTTCGATTGGAATTCCCTGAAGTTGGTGCAATGGGGTTCCAAATGCCAGAAGACATGTCTACTTCAAGTATCTCCAGCAGTCTCTGTCTTATTTATTTATTTATTTATTTATTTATTTATTTAAAGCTTTTTTATACCGGCATTCATGATAAAATCATATCATGCCGGTTTACAGAAAACAGGGGAGTGATAAACATTGAACGAAAACTGGTGTTGATATGTAGCGAAGAAGTTACAATAAACAAGGGAAAATTAGAACTTGGAGAAGAAGAAGAGTAGCTGGAATGATTTAGTCAATTACAATAAATTAATTAATTACATAGTGTTCAGATTAATTACATAGTGGATGTAGTATTTTTGGAGAAAGTTATGAGAGTCCATTGTGATTGTCAGTTGTGATCAGGAAAGGCTTGCCTAAACAACCATGTCTTTAGCCTTTTTCTGAATGTTGGTAGGCAAGGCTCCTGTCTGAGGTCGGGGGGGATGGTATTCCATAATGATGGTCCAGCGGTGGAAAAGGCCCGTTCTCTGAATGTTTGATGGTGTGTAGCTTTTGTTTGTGGAACGTGTAGGGATCCTCTGTATGCTTCTCTGATTGGTCTTGACGAGGAGTATAGTCTGAGTGGTATCTGAAGATTGAGTGGGGCTTGAGAGTAGATGGTTTTATGGATGATGGTGATGGTCTTGTGGAGTATTCTGAAGTGAATTGGGAGCCAGTGTAATTTTTTGAGAATGGGGGAGATGTGATCTCTTCTTCTGGCATTTGTTAAAATCCTGGCAGTAGCGTTTTGCAGCATCTGGAGTGGTTTTAAGGATGAGGAAGGGAGACCTAGCAAGATAGAGTTGCAGTAGTCTATCTTGGAGAAAATTATGGATTGTAGGACTGTTCTGAAGTCTTGAAAATGAAGAAGTGGTTTTATTCTTTTCAATATCTGTAATTTGTAGAAGCCGTCCTTTGTAGTGCGGTTGATGAAAGTTTTTAAATTTAAGTGATTATCAAATAAGACTCCTAGGTCCCTAGCTTGGGAGACAAAGATGTTTGGTGGTGTGTTTTGTGTGGTGTTGCTGTTTTCCGGAGAAATGAGGAGGAGTTCGGTTTTTGTTGAATTTAAAATCAGATTTAAACTGGAAAGTAGGAGGTTGATTTCTTGTCGACAGGATTCCCAGAATTTGAGGGTTTTTGTAATTGATTCTTTGATGGGGATCAATATTTGCACGTCGTCTGCATAAAGAAAATGATTTAGTTGAAGGTTAGTTAGCAGTTGGCAGAGAGGAAGTAAGTAAATGTTGAAGAGGGTAGGGGAAAGGGAGGAGCCTTGAGGAACTCCTAGTGAAGAATTGCATCGAGGAGATTCTTTATTGTTTATTTTGACTTTGTATCCTCTATTCGAAAGGAAGGTTTTGAACCAGGAGAAAGCTGTTCCTGTTATTCCGATGTCCACCAGTCGGTTAAGGAGGATAGCGTGGTTGACGGTGTCAAACGCCGCAGACAGGTCCAGGAGGATTAGTAAAAAGGATTGTCCTTTGTCCAAGCCCATGATGATGTGGTCTGACAATGAGATGAGGAGAGACTCAGTACTTAATGCCTTGTGGAATCCGTATTGTGTAGGGAACAGTATTTTATGATCTTCCAGGTAATCTGAGAGTTGTGAATTGACTAATTTTTCCAATATCTTGGCAATAAAAGGAAGATTGGAAATAGTGCGGAAGTTGTTGTTGTCGTTTGGGTCCAAATTTGGTTTCTTTAGAAGGGGTTTGATAGATGCTAGTTTTAGGGCTTCTGGGTAAATTCCTTGCACTAAAGAACAGTTTATGATATCGGCCAGGGTATTGGATATGGTGTCTGGTATTAGAAGGAGAAGTTTTGAAGGAATTTGGTCAGATGGATGGGAGAAGGTTTCAGTTTCTTTAGGAGAGAGTGGATCTCTGAAGCAGTAGTGGGTTCGAATGCTTCAAAAAGTATGTTTTTGTTTGTTTGACAGGAGAGGCTGATAGTAGGAGGTGTGCCTGGGGGCAGTTGAGTTAAGAGGTTGGATATTTTGTTTTGGAAGAAAAGCGCTAAATCATCTGCTTTGGATTGTGCTTGATCAATGGGGGTAGTTGGGGCGTTGGTTTGTGTTAGTTCAGATACGTATGAAAATAAAGCTTTAGGGTCGAAGATAATGTTATAGATCCTATGGGCGTAGAAATCCCTTTTTGCTCTTAAGGTGGAGTTCCTGTAGTGGTGGAGAGCAAATTTGTATGTGGATAGTGTGCTTGGACAAGGTGTTTTGCGCCATTCACTTTCTTTCTTTCTGAGGGATTGTTTGAGTTTTCGGAGGTCTTTGGTGAACCAAGGTTGTCTTTTTGGGGCATTGGGATTAAGTTTTTTGGATGAAATAGGACATATTTTATTTGCCACTGACTCTGTAATGTTATTCCAGGAAAGTAAGGCAGTGTTTGGGTCTGTCAGGTTGATGAGTGGGAGTTCTTTAGATAATTGGCTGCTGAAGTCTTCAGATGAACAGGCTTTTCTGTAGAGAAACGATGATTGAGTTTGATGGCTGTTACGGTTTTCTATCACTTTGAAGGAGGTTAAAATTACTGAGTGATCCGACCAAGGAACCTGAGTGCATACAGTGGGAGATGAGTGTGTTATGCCAGAATTTATGAACATAAGGTCCAGCGTATGACTTGCTTTGTGGGTGGGCTTATTGATGATCTGTTTGAAGCCCATGGATGACATCGAGGTGAGAAGGGCCTCACAGCTGGATGTGAGTGTGGTATTGTCGACGTGGAGGTTGAAATCTCCTAGGATCAGAGCAGGTGCGTCTAGGTTCAAATATTTTGCGATAATTTCTATGATGGAGGAGGGATCTGATTCCAGAAGTCCTGGCGGGGCATAGACTAGGAGGATTTGGAATTGGTCTGTTTTGAAGAGACCTATTTCTAGTTTAGAGTCAGATATTGCTGGGAACTGGGAGAATCTGAGCTCTTTTTTGGTTGCTAGAAGGAGGCCCCCGCCTCTTTTCTTTTGCCGTGGAAGGGAAAAGAAGTCGTAGAACTGGATGGGGAGTTGATTTATTAGCACTGTGTCTGTTGGTTTAAGCCAGGTTTCTGTTATGGCACAGATGTCTGGTTTTGCGTCTAGGAGATAGTCGTTGAGAATCAGTGATTTTTTGGTGAGGGATTGAGCGTTGAAAAGAGTGAGTGAAAATAAAGCGAGGCCTAGGAGTTGCGTGATAGGTGAAATCATGATTGGGATAAGGGTCTTAGCGGTGCGAGGTTGGAGTATCGTTGCTTTTCTTCTGATGAGACTGTGGTGAAGAATAGGGATTGGGATGCCCATAGACATTGTGTTGTGCTGTGATCTTGTGCTGGGTAGGATGAATTGAATTCTTGTATGCTGGAAATGTGACTATAGGAGGCTGGGTGTGATGACTGCTGGACTGGATGATTAAGTATGATGAGTGCTGGAGACTGTATGGATCTTCTACTTCTCTGTTTCCTCCTATTGTGGACGGTGCAGGCCCTTGGCTCTGGTAGGCCTTGGTAGGTCTGGTGGGTCTGCCAGTGGTTTCTGGCAGTGGACGAGGCACCAGTTGTTTTGGATCCTGTGCAGAGTGTGGGAGGGGTCCGCGGCCACAGGCACAGGTTCGCACGAAGGGGCGCACAAAGGGGCGGGCCCCTTTGTCGCGCTCCTTCGGCGCGCGACGCACGGTGCGCGGCGCCGGAGAAGAGTATTTAAAGGCCTCACGGGCCTCGCCTGATTGGCCGTCTGTGAGCAGGGAGCGGCGGCGCTGATAGGCTGGTCCCTGGAGGGACTGGCTGAAGGCGGGCTTTGCCGGAGAGACGGAGCAGGAAGCCTCGCGGTCGACGGTGTGTGGACCCCCAAGGGTGAGTGTTAAATTTGTGGCCTTACCCCGGTGGGTCTGCGGCGCCGATCGCGCAGGCCAGCCTCGGTCCGGTCGTCGGGTCCTCGCGGTCGCCGGCAGAAGAGGAGGAGGCGCCGGAGAAGAGGAAGATTTAAAGGCCTCGCGGGCCTCGCCTGATTGGCCGTCTGTGAGCAGGGAGCGGCGGCGCTGATAGGCTGGTCCCTGGAGGGACTGGCTGAAGGCGGGCTTTGCCGGAGAGACGGAGCAGGAAGCCTCGCGGTCGACGGTGTGGACCCCCGAGGGTGAGTGTTAAATTTGTGGCCTTACCCCGGTGGGTCTGCGGCGCCGATTGCGCAGGCCAGCCTCGGTCCGGTCGTCGGGTCCTCGCGGTCGCCGGCAGAAGAGGAGGAGGCGCCGGAGAAGAGGAAGATTTAAAGGCCTCGCGGGCCTCGCCTGATTGGCCGTCTGTGAGCAGGGAGCGGCGGCGCTGATAGGCTGTTCCCTGGAAGGACTGGCTGAAGGCGGGCTTTGCCGGAGAGACGGAGCAGGAAGCCTCGCGGTCGACGGTGTGGACCCCCGAGGGTGAGTGTTAAATTTGTGGCCTTACCCCGGTGGGTCTGCGGCGCCGATCGCGCAGGCCAGCCTCGGTCCGGTCGTCGGGTCCTTGTGGTCGCCGGCAGAAGAGGAGGAGGCGCCGGAGAAGAGGAAGATTTAAAGGCCTCGCGGGCCTCGCCTGATTGGCCGTCTGTGAGCAGGGAGCGGCGGCGCTGATAGGCTGTTCCCTGGAAGGACTGGCTGAAGGCGGGCTTTGCCGGAGAGACGGAGCAGGAAGCCTCGCGGTCGACGGTGTGGACCCCCGAGGGTGAGTGTTAAATTTGTGGTCTTACCCCGGTGGGTCTGCGGCGCCAATCGCGCAGGCCAGCCTCGGTCCGGTCATTGGGTCCTCGCGGTCGCCGGCAAAAGAGGTCTTGAAGTCTACCACCCTATCTGGTTTGCCTACCCAGTATATTGAGTTTGAAGACGTCTTCTCGAAGCTGACAGCGGATACCTTGCCTCCGCTACGCAAGTTCAATTGCTCCATACAACTTATGCCAGGCACAACACCTCCCACGGGCAGAACATATCCATTGTCTCTTCCAGAAACCCTAGCCATGTCTGAGTATATCAAAGAGAACTTAGAAAAAAAGGGTTCATTCGTCCCTCTGATACTCCCGCTGGAGCGGGCTTTTTCTTCGTCAAGAAAAAGGATGGTGGTTTACGCCCTTGTATTGACTACAAAGGGCTCAATGCCATAACCCGCAAAGACTGGTACCCTCTGCCCCTTATCAGTGAGCAGTTTGACTGCTTTCAAGGGGCACAGATCTTCACCAAGTTGGATCTGAGGAGTGCTTACAATCTGGTACCATCCAACCTGAAGATATCTGGAAAACTTCATTCAACATGAGGGATGGTCACTATGAATATACCGTGATGCCCTTTGGGCTATGCAATGCCCCAGCAGTCTTTCATTGCCTTATGAACGAAATCCTCTGAGACCTCTTATATTCTTTCATAGTCGTATATCTTGACAACATCCTGGTCTTTTCCAAAGACATTGAATCCCATCGAGATCATGTTCGGATCGTTCTCCAACATCTAAGAGAAAATCACCTTTATGCCAAGTTAGAAAAGTGCCTCTTTGAGCAAAATTGCTTACCCTTCCTAGGCTACATCATATCTGATTGAGGCTTCTCCATGGATCCAGATAAAGTCTAGGGGATCTGAGACTGGCCCCAGCCAGTAGGCCTACGGGCCTTACAACGTTTCCTTGGATTTACTAATTATTGCAGGAGCTTCATTGCCAATTATTCTATCCTAGCTGCTCCGCTCACTGCCATGACCAAGAAAGGGCCTAATACTCGTGTGTGGACTCCCAAAGCACAAGCCACCTTTCAGACGCTCAAAAAGCATTCTGTTCCAGTCCTTGTCTTCAGCATCCAGACCCAAGATGCCCATTCGTCGTCGAAGTCCATGCCTCTGCAGTTGGAGCAGGAGCTGTCTTAAGTCAGTTTTCGCCAAAGGGTAAATTGATACCTTGTTCATTCTACTCACACAAGTTCTCTCCTACAGAGCAGTACTACACCATTGGTAACCGAGAATGTCTAGCTGTAAAGTTGGCACTCCAAGAGTGGCGCCCCTGGTTGGAAGGGGCAAAACATAAATTTACCATTTTCACCGACCATAATAATCTTGAATACCTTAAAGAAGCTCAACTCTTCAATCCTAGATAAGCCTGATGGGCGCTCTTCTTTGAACTGTTCAATTTCATTCTATGTTATCGCCCAGATTCCAAGAACCTCTGTGCTGATGCACTATCAAGATCCTTCGAACCAGAGGATGTTCCTGATGTTCCCAGCCTCATCAAAGATCCTGCCTGCATATCCCTTGCCATGACCACTACAGTTCCAGTTGGGAAAACTGTTGTTCCACGTAGATTATGTGAATGAGTTCTAAAATGGGCCTATGATTCCAAGTTGGCAGGACACCCGGGATGAACCAAAACCCTAGAGATGTTGCGGAAATATTACTGGTGGCCTAACATGATGCAAAAAACAGCAGGGTAGGCGATCCAGTGAAACCGTAGGAAAGCGACAAACAGAAGGATGCCACAAGAGCGTCTTTTTCAAACTTTAATGAAGGAGACGTAAAATAAATTGTGAGTGCCCGACTCTGGCCGAGTTTCGCCACCTATGGTGGCTGCCTCAGGGGCTGAATGTTTCTAGAAACGTAATCACGTGATGGTCCGGATAATGTCAACAGTATACGTTCATTTATGTAATCTATACACCGGCAACGCGCGTCTCCTTACAGTGAAATATGCAGAATTTCACTGTAAGGAGACGCGAAACTCGGCCAGAGTCGGGCACTCACAATTTATTTTACGTCTCCTTCATTAAAGTTTGAAAAAGACGCTCTTGTGGCATCCTTCTGTTTGTCGCTTTCCTAACATGATGCAAGACTCTGGTAACTACGTAGATTCATGTCCCATCTGCACCCAACAGAAGCCACCTACTAGACGGCATTGGGGCCTACTCCAACCACTTCCAGCATCTCAATGGACTTCACAGACCTGCCTCCGTCCCAGAACAATATTTTGTATTTTATTTTTTTTTATTTAATACATTTATATACCGTTCCACCAAATGCAAGAAATGACCGAAGTGGTTTACAATATTTTAAAAAATGAAAATTAAAGAATAACATAAATTAAATAAAAAACACAAATGAAACTAAAAAAAACCCAAAAGAATAAAATTACATTAAAATATCATGATCAATATCCAACAAAAATAAAAATAAGAATAAAAATAACTTTAACATTAATTTATAAATAGAAGTTACCATAATCTACCATAATCTGGGTCATCATCGGCCGTTTTTCGAAAATGGGTCACTTCATTCCCCTGCCGTTCCTCCCTTCGGCCCCAGAGCTAGCCAAGTTGTTCCTGAAACACATTTTCTGTCTCCATGGACTCCCAAAGGAAATTATATTTGACTGAGGACCACAGTTTTCCACCAGGTACTGGCGCTCTCTATGCAAAAAGTTTAACATTGCCTTGAATTTCACGTCGGCCTATCACCCACAGGCCAATGTTCAAGCTGAAATGACCAACCAGACATTGAAAACATTCCTTCATTCCTACGAGAATGACCAGCAAGACAACTGGTCTGATCTGTTACCCTGGGCTGAGCTGTCGCATAATACCCACATCGCTGCTACTACCAATGTATTTCCGTTCTCCGTGGTATTCAGACGTCAACCTCAGCTGCCACTTCCAGTTCCTCTGACTCTTCCTTCTCCAGCTGCGCAATTCATGGCCCACACCATTCGCCAGTTGTGGAATCAAGTCAAAGAATGCCTTACCCAGGCCGCTGAGCGCTCAAAGTGCACTTTTGATGCCCATAGACATCCCGCTCCACTCTTCCATCCTGGTCATAAGGAGTGGTTAAGTACCTGACACAAAAGGTTGAGACTCCCTTCTCATCGCCTGGCTCCAGTGCTTCGAAGAGTGGGAGCAGTGTGTTATCAATTTCAGCTACCTTGTGCCATGGGTATCCACAACACATTCCATGTCTCTGTTGAAGCCTTTTGTCCTCTCCTGGCCCTCTCGTAGAGATCCTTCACCTCCGCGGATCTCTACCGAACCAGACTCATCACTCCAGGTAAGAGAGGTCCTCGATGTCCATCGGCGTCGAGGCAGATGGGAATATCTCTTAGCCTGGGAGGGTGATGGGGCCGAGGAAAACTCATGGGAACCATCCCACAACATTCTTGATAAAGAGCTCCTCAGGACTTTCCATAGGACCTATCCTGAAAATCCATGGCCGCGAAGAGGGAGGCCTAGAAGTGGGGGTACTGTTGTGCGCCCCTTCCGTGCCAGGCCCAAGCACGGGCCTGCTTACCTAGTTAGCTCCTCTGCAAGTCATGGGTCGGCCTCCCCAGTGGCAGCCGTGAGCTCCTTCAAGCATCTGCATCCCATGGCAGCAGTCGCTGGGCCATCCACTGCGCACCAGGCCTCACGCCAGAGTTTGGCATCCCCAGTGGCGTTGACCATACCCCAACGCACGCGCACGGACCTCCTGGCCTCTTATAGGGCCAGAGGCGGGTCCTAGCTCCGTGGCACACCCTGATTGAACGTACGATATAAGGAACTCCCTGCCTGCACCTCCTTGCCTTGGCAATCGGGTCGGCACTGTAAGTGTACTAGTTTGCCTCCGCGTTCACAGTCTTGTTTCAGTCTTGTTCCAGCATCCTACTATTCCAGCCTAAGTCCAAGTGGCCCAGGTCCCTACGGGCTCTACCCGGGGGGACCGTGGGCTTCCAGTGGTGTAGCTCATCCTAGCCTCTGTCTCCTCCTGTGCTCTGCCCGTTGGGGGTAGGTGCTTCCTCGTCTCTACCTTGAACCATTCTCCACTGCTCCAGGACAAGGGTCCACCTCCAAGTGCAACAGGTGCTTGCTAGGAATGTGGTTTAGGAAAGTTTGAAGATTTATCTGTAGTTCCGATGATTGGGCTGAAACATCTGTTTAAGAATATGCACTCATCAGGGGTCATTCTGCCTTCCAATTCTTTCCAATACTTTTAATTTGGTTAATTTAAATATTTTAATTCATAAATGTTGTCATGTGTGGTTAGATGGTAGAACCCTAGATTGGATATGGTCTTTTTTTAAGTGATAGGGTCCAATGAATACATATAGTGATAATTGTTCCCAGGAGGAGTTAGTAAGGATGGGCATTCCTCGGGGTTCATGCCTATCACCACTGCTCTTTAATAACATATTTATATGGCCTTCAATGGTCAAAGGTTATATTTATGCTGATGACATCCAGTTTCTGATTCTGATGGACCGTGATATTGATGAGTCAAATTGTCTATTGATTATCTGTTTACAGAAAATTTTAGGTTGGGTAAATGAGACTGATTAGTGTTAAATAAGTCCAAGATGGAGACCCTGGGTATTGGGAATCTGATATTGCAATCTGTTTCCTTCAGTTATACCCTGATTCGATGATTATGCAATCCAATTTCATCTAAAGTCAAACGTCTGAGGGTTATGTTAGACTCGGTTTTCTCCTTGAAATCTTTTATAGGCTGAATTTGTAAGAAGGCTTACTACCAACTGAAGAGAATTTTGCAGCTAAAACCTTTTCTAGATAATCCTGCAGAAAAGATATTTTTACTGGAGTACTTGATTATGTAATAGTTTGTTGGTTGGGTTACCAAATATTTTGGTATCGAGATTACAACTGATCCAAAATAGTGCTGTGTGCCTGGTGTATTGGAAGACCAGATGGGAGAGGGTGTCTCCATTACTGGTATTCCTGCACTGGCTTCAAGTGGTTGAAAGAGTTAATTTGAGTTGCTTTCACTAATCTTCAGGGCATTTACACTCTAATGGGCTGAAGAATTTGTCTGCAAAATTGGCCTGGCATAAACCTAACCATGTTCTTAGGGCTTCTCAGGAAGCCCATTGGGATTTGTGTATGGTTATAAGTTTAACATTAGTAAAGGGGTGAAACATGTGTTCTCATCTGTGGTCCCTCAGGCTTGGAATGCCTTATCCATGACTGTTACAAATGAGGTAAATTATTAAAAATTCAGGAAATTGGTTAAGACATATTTGTTTCCTTTTAATATATAGTGCTGAGGGATGCTTTAGAGTGACAATATTAGGTAGAGCACTAGCAGAATGAGGAGGAAATATGTTTTTTGAAGGGGAATGTGGCCATTGGCAGTAGGTAATTAGTAGGTGTTATTGAATAGGGATGTGAATCGTTTTTTTTATGTTGAAATATTTTTATTAACATACAGAAGTAGTTAACAAGTAAACATCACACGCCAACTGTGTACATGATAACGCTTGTCAACAAGGAAAATTAGACAATACATTCCCATTTTGTTTCGGTAGAAAGTAAAATAATCAATAGGTATCGTATACCTGAAGGCATGCTTGTTGAATTATATAAAATGCAATATATAGGAGAAAAAGGAAAAAAAGAAAAGGGAGGGAGAAAGAAAGGGAAGGACAGAAAGATGGAAAAGGAGAGAAGAAACTATCCACCGGGCGAAACAAAGAGGATTAGTAAGAGAGAAAGAGAAAAGAGAAAAGAAAAAAAAAAAAGGAAGAGAGAGAGTATGTCAGTAGCCTAATACTTCAATTCCAATGTAATATCAAGATATGGAAAAGAAGAAAACAGAGAGCACCACCACACCTTATCGGATTTGTATGTAATCATTAAGAGGCTTCCACACCCTGCACCACTTGCCCAAACGATGAAATTTGACCGCCATGGCCTGTTCATATTTACTAAACATACAAACTGAGTTCCACCAAAGGTGTTCAGATAACCTATCACTATGCTTCCAGTTGGCCATTATATTATGAATAGCTACCAGAAGCAAAAAATCAAGCAGCTTACGGGATTCCAGGGAGAGGTGTAAAGAGATGTCCGCCCCCCGCAGAATGATTATGGAATAGGAAAGTGGTTGAGAAAGTTGGAGAATGGTAGAAGTGGTTTTCCATACTTGTTCCCAAAAGAGGAAAACCAATGGGCAGTAATAGAGCATATGAGAAAGAGAACCAGAGACCCCGTTGCACGACCAACATGATGCAGAGGAAAGGAGACCCGCTCTATGTAGTTTCCATGGGGTCCAAGCGGCTCTGTGTAAAAGAAAGAAAGAAGTTTGGGTCAGACTAGAGGATAAAGAAATGTGTGTGGATACGCGCCAAACATAATTCCAAGCAGTCTGACTTGGATGGTGGAGGAAATCCGCCGCCCAGACTGAGTACAGTCCCGTAAGTGAACTGGGATAGGAATGAGCCTTAATAAGCTTATATATATGGGAGGCCAAATGACCAACCGGTCATTTGGCCTCCCAGTACTGCAGGAACGTGATTGTCCTGCAGTACTGGGAGGCGGATATTCCTCAGAGAATTACGTAATTGGAGCCAATAATAAAATTGGGAATTAGGAAGGCCAAATCGTTCCTGAAGGGTGGAAAATGATAAAATATTCATATCTTGGAGAATGGAAGAAAGAAACCAAATCCCTTTAGACTGCCACAGCGGCCAGTTCACTGTCTGCCCGCCGATGGTAATCAAAGGATTCCTCCAAATAGGAGCATATCTGGAGGATATCCAGGAACAATGGTTCAGGACTCGGAGTCTATCAAAGGCTAAAAAAGCTTTATGAGTAGATCTTAGGATGGGATTACTAGCATGTTTTTGTAGTAAGGGAACCACTGGGAAAAAAGTTGAAGGGTATGGATGTAAAAGCTGGTGTTCCAGAGCCATCCATCTGGGTGAGTCGGGGTCGACTGCTTGGGTAGGGAAATAATATTGCCCTTGTTGTAGAATAAAAGCTAAATGATAGGAATAGAAGTCAGGAAAATTCACGCCTCCATTGGAAGGGATAGATTTCAGTTTTGCAATAGCTATCCGTGCAGCTTTGTTGTTCCATAAAAAGCGAGTAAGAATGCGATCCACTTGCTTATAAAAGGCTGTGGAAAAAAAAAATTGGGATCATGGAGAGTATATATGTGATCTTAGGAGCCAAAACCATCTTTATAGTATCTAGTCTGCCCCACCATGTTAAATGTAATGGAGACCAATTGAGAGAAGCGTCTCGCAATTGCTGTAATATTATATTTTTACTACTGGTTACTGTGGACTCCAGTGAATTTTGAAACTTGATACCTAAGTATTTAAGCCCATTTTTAACCTTGGTTAAGGAGAATTGTGAAAAATCAAAAGTAGAGCCCAGCAAGTTAAGAGGCATAACCTCGGTTTTATGCCAATTGACTTTATAGCCAGAGACCTCTGAATAGCGAGAAATAAGAGCGAAAAGAGAGGGTATAGAAGTCTCCGGATGGAGCAGAAATAAAAGAACATCGTCAGCATAAGCAGACAGTTTAAAAGTTTCATTCCGAATCATTATACCTTGTATGGAATCTGCTTGTCTAATGGTCAATAAAAGAGGTTCCAAAGCCAGGTTAAACAGGAGCGGAGAGAGGGGACAACCTTGTCTCGTACCTCTCTGGAGTGGGAACGATGGGGATTTCAGGTTATTAATGTATAAGTAAGCCGAGGGAGAGGAATACAAAAATGAAATCCATGACTGGAATGTAGGGCCAAATCCAAACCAATTAAGAGTCGAAAGTAAAAAGGGCCACTCCACCCGATCAAAAGCTTTTTCTGCGTCTAATGAAATAGCCACTGCTGGGTCTGAAAGGGTGGAGGCGTATTCTTGAATTTGGAGAAACAATCGAGCATTATTAGAAATCAATCGGTTTCTGATAAATCCCGATTGATCGGGATGTATCAAGGTGTTCATTAAGAGAGATAATCTTGTGGCAAGAATTTTCGCAAAAATCTTATAATCGGTATTTAAAAGGGAAATTGGCCGATAGTTGGCCACATCGGTAGCATCCCGCCCTGGCTTTGGTAGCACTACAACACATGCATCTGTAAAGTGTGAAGGTACAGAGGATGAAGTAAGTAAGGCAGAAAAATAAGTATGTAAAGAAGGAATAACGTCTTTTTGGAAGGCATAGTAAAAGTCAGTAGTTAGTCCATCCGGACCTGGTGCTTTTCCTTTCGATAGCGCGTTGATGGCTAAAGCAATGTCTCCAGGGGAGATTGGTGCATCCAAAGTTGCTGCTTGTTCCGATGTCAAGGAAGGATGGGTAAGCAAAGTTAAAAACTGTTGAATATCGTGTGGGGAAGCAGAGGTCTCAGATCGGTACAGTTGAGCGTAAAAGTCCCGAAAGGCTTTCAAAATGTCAGAGTCCGAAGTAAGTATTTGAGAGGCTGAAGATCGTATGGAGGTGATGCGCTTCTTTTCTGATTTCTTCTTCAAGTAGGAAGCCAGAAGGTGCCCACATTTGTTGTTTTCAGCATAATACGTTGCTTTGGAACGAGTAACGTTGAGCTGTACTTGGGAACTGAGCAAAAGATTATATTGATATTTAGCCTTCATGAGGGATGATAGTGTCAGTGAGGAAGAAGAGGCCATATGAGCTTTGGTTAAGGCAGCAACTTCAGCAGATAAAGAGATTAGTTTAGCTTTTTGAAGCTTGCGAGTATGTGCAGTGTAGCTAATAATTTCACCCCGAATTGTTGCCTTAAAGGCCTCCCATATCGTGGTGGCGGCCATATCGGGAGAAGAGTTGAACTGAAAAAACTCTTGTATTTTAGTGTGAAGAGTGGTCAGAAAATTAGAGTCTTGTAGCAAAGATGAGTTAAAACGCCACTGATGGTCGATGACAATCGGATTGGACAGGGCCAGCTGAATGGTGACCGCTGCGTGATCCGAAATCAAAATGGGGCAAATGGTGGCCCTCATTACAGATGAAATGAGAGATCTAGAGACCAAAAAAAAGTCAATTCTGGAGTAAGAAGTGTGTGGAGATGAATAAAAAGTATAGTCCTTCTCTGTTGGATTAAGAAGACGCCATGGGTCTGAAAGACCATAGGTGGTGAGGAGGTGTTGCAGAAGTTTAGTAGATTTGGTAAAATGTAGACGAGCAGTAGTCTTCTTGTCCAGAAATGGATCTAGCGGCTGATTGAAATCTCCGCCTATAATTTGGACAGCTGAAGGTAAAGCTAGAAATTGAGCAAAAGCTGTGGAGAAAAAGCCTGGGTCATCAGAATTGGGTGCGTAGATGTTAAGAAGATTAAAGGTTTGTTGAGATATTTTAATTTGGGCTACGACCCACCGTCCTTCAGTATCAGACAATTGATGTAAAATTTGCGCATCTAAATGCTTGTGAAGTAGTATCAAGACTCCTCTTTTCTTGTGAACTGCAGGGCTATGAATGACCGAGCCTACCCATTGTTGCTTCAGTTTCATGGATTCAGTTGTTGTAAGATGTGATTCTTGTAGCAGAGCAATGTCCGTATGAAGCGATTGTAGATAGCATAGTATTTTTTTACGTTTAATAGGGTGTGAGAAGCCTCCTACATTTAAGGAGGTAAAGATAATACTGTTAATCGCAGTAGCCATCTTGTCATATCCTGCAGAAGGCGTGGTGAGCTCATGAAGAGAAAAAGAAAAAGGTATAGACCTACATGTTGCACATGGAAAAAAAGGAGATTAGACATGACTTCAGGAGCCAAGAAAAAATTAAGGAAAAAAAAAAAGGAAAGCCAAAAAAAAAGACCATCCTGTATTTGAGCCAAATGTTTGCCGAAATGGCTGAGAGCCATCCTAGCGCAGGCAAACAGAAAAGAAGGCTCTTAAGGGAGTAGATGAGCCATTGCCCACCACATCAATGCCGGAGAATGAGATCACACACATACGAACCCACCACCTCCATTCACATCATGGAAGGAGACATGGCACAACATCCAAAATAATAACAAAAAGCAACTGCAATATAATAGCCTCCATTGGACAATTGAGAACAATAACAATAAAAAAAGAAAAGAGAACAATGAAAATCGATCGCAAATAGACACAAGAGTCAACATGATCACTGTCGGTATAAGCAGTGAAAAAAAATATAACCAACTGTGGCTTGTCCGCCGTTTCATCAGAGTGAGAGGATTAATTAGGAGCCATAATAAAGGGCATCAACAAGAGAGAATTAAAGAGTCATGAATATTATCCTTCATTGCAGAGAAATCAAGTTACCATAGTAGCGGTGCTTTCCACTGAGAGCAAAAAATCCTCTAATTTTTCAGGCAGTTGAAACAATTGCGTCTGGTTTTGGTAAGTGATTTTCATTTGTGCAGGATACAAAAGACCGTACTGAGCTCCAATTCCCTTCAGCCGAGGTCGGTAAGCCAAAAAAGCTTTCCTCTTTTGCGCCGTCGCTTTAGCGAAATCCGGAACGAAGAGTATGTCCCTGCCTTGGTATTGAATCGGCGCTTTTAGTTTAGCCGCGGCTAAGATTTCCATTACTTGAGGGTAGCGAAGGACTTTGAAAATAATCGGTCTGGGGAACCGCGCATTCCGAAGTGGCCTAGCAGGAATCCTGTGGGCACGCTCAATTTCAAAAGCATGTGTGAACTTTACATGTAAGCATGCAGGAATCAATTCGCTCAAAAATGCGATCGGATCTGTACCTTCAGCCCCTTCTGGTATCCCCAGAACTCGTAAGTTGTTTCTTCGGTTCCTATTAGCTAAATCTTCCATAGCTTGCTGAAGTTGCTCCACTTCTGTTGTCAATCGGGGGAGTGACGCAGTCGAAATTAATAGTGAGGACGTCTGCGATTCCACATCATCTAATCTAGTGTGAAAGTTAGTAATTTGTTGAGCCATGGTTTGTAAGTCGCCCCGAATCGCAGTAGTTGCCTCTATATTATGCTGTATTAAGTCTTTTAATTGTTTAATCTCTTGTAATACCATATCAGCGGACGCCATGTTTTTGGAGGCCAAGGGTTTCTCCGGTGATAGTGGGTCCTGTTTCGCCCGTTTTGAGCCGGCAGAAGCCGCGAATGCCGCTTCAATTTTGCCCGATTTAGTAGTGGACATCTTTTGCTAGACTGCTATTGACAGAAATTGCGATCCAAAGTAAAAAAAAGGTGGGTTCCCAAAGAGACAGAGATACTGTCCGGCGGAGCTGTGGAGTCAAGCAGCCATCTTTGTCGCGGCCCAAGAGCGCCCCCCCGATGTGAATCGTTTTTTGACGATTTAAAATATCATCCGATATATTTTAAATCGTCAAAAAACGTTAGGGCCACGATACAATACCAATTCCCCTGATTTATCGTCAAAAAATCGTAAATCGGGGGAAGGGGGAGGGCAGGAAAACCGGCACACTAAAACCCCCTAAAACCCACCCCCAACCCTTTAAATTAAATCCCCCACCCTCCCGAACCCCCCCTAATGCATTAAATTACCTGGGAGTCCTCCGTAGCGGCGGTCCGTGGCTAAATCGGGGGAAGGGGGAGAGCACGAAAACCGGCACACTAGATCGTGAGGTCTTCAGCCGGCGCCATTTTTCAAAATGGCCGCCGCAAAATGGTGGCGGCCATAGACGAAAACGATTCGACGCAAGAGGTCGTTCCGGACCCCCGCTGGACTTTTGGCAAGTCTCGTGGGGGTCAGGAGGCCCCCCCAAGCTGGCCAAAAGTTCCTGGGGGTCCAGCGGGGGTCAAGGAGCGATTTCCTGCTGCGAATCGTTTTCCGTACGGACAATGGCGCCGGCCATACGCGTATGGCTGGCGCCATTGTCCGTACGGAAAATGGCGCCGGCAGGAGATCGACTGCAGGAGGTCGTTCAGCGAAGTACGGAAATCTTGCGAGGGTTCCGGACCTCGCGGAACGACCTCCTGCAGTCGATCTCCTGCCGGCGCCATTGTCCATACGGACAATGGCGCCGGCCATACGCGTATGGCCAGCGCCATTTTCCGTACGGAAAACGATTCGCGGCAGGAAATCGCTCCTTGACCCCCGCTGGACCCCCAGGAACTTTTGGCCAGCTTGGGGGGGCCTCCTGACCCCCACAAGACTTGCCAAAAGTCCAGCGGGGGTCCGGAACGACCTCTTGCGTCGAATCGTTTTCGTCTATGGCCGCCGCCATTTTGTGGCGGCCATTTTGAAAAATGGCGCCGGCTGAAGACCTCACGATCTAGTGTGCCAGTTTTCGTGCTCTCCCCCTTCCCCCGATTTAGCCACGGACCGCCGCTACGGAGGACTCCCAGGTAATTTAATGCATTTGGATGGGGGATTTAATTTAAAGGGCCGGGGGTGGGTTTTAGGGGGTTTTAGTGTGCCGCTGGACCACCAGGTAATTTAAGGCATTTGGGGGGGGTTCGGGAGGGGGGGGGATTTAATTTAAAGGGTCGGGGGTGGGTTTTAGGGGGTTTTAGTGTGCCGGCTCACGATTTTAACGATTATGACGATACTTTACACACACAAATGGCAACAATACGATTCCCTCCCCCTCCCAGCCGAAATAGATCGTTAAGATGATCGAGGACACGATTCACATCTCTATTATTGAAGCGTGTAATTATTTTGATTGTTTTTGTTATGTATATGGAACTTGTTAACTGTTTTTATTGTAAAATTTGTACTGTTTGTGTTTATGCAGTATATACATTTTTCAAATCAATAAAAGCATAAATAATGAAATTGATTTTATGAAGATGCATAAATAAGGTTTACATAATTTTCTCCGACTATAGATAGTAATGCCTCTTCGTAGTACCAAAGTATCCTGTTATTTTCCATGCAGAAATGATAGTCTTTTTAGTCACATAATGGACATATTATTTTACTAGTATAGAAATGCACAAATTAGCAACTGTGTTTCAGTAGTTGCTTCGTTTCGTATTTTTATTGGGTCTAATGCCATAATAGATTTTTGTGCAATGATAGCTTTCTTTTTTAAAAGTCTAAAAATGACAGATAATTTGTATCCCGTTTTTCAAAGCTTTTTCATACAAAATAGTCTGATTAGTCATCAGCCATTTAAGTCATTCCCCAACAACAGATGTTGAGTGAAAAGATATGCAATTTCATATGTCGATAACGGACTCTCCCCCTTAATACCTGCCTTTCTATTACCTGTCATTTTTCTGTAGACTTTATTTACAGCTCTTAAAACGGCACTATGTACTGTACAAAATTATTTTTTCTCAGTTTTTCAGTGTGCAAATGTAAAGCTCTTAGCTAAGATGTAACTTTTGCAGGCTGACAGTTTGTCAGGAATTGTCTTTACTCAGAAACGTTAATTTATGTTTCATGGCTTGAAAACATTTATAAATATCTCAAATGATGATAATAATGGTACTAACATTTATTTAAATGACACGATCAGGGCATACAATATTCCCATGGGATCTGTTCTTGCAAAATTATACAGACAGGCATATTTTGGGAGACCAGAAGACATACAAATCTGTATTTCGTGTGGAAAATAAGGCTAGATCGGTGCTGTGCATCTCAGAGATAGTAGTCCCATAAGTTCTAGGCTCAGCTATAGAATGCATTATTGTCATATTTTCGTCTTCTCCTCTCTTCCTTACTCACATTTCCTATTAAATGATTTTAGACAAGAATCTGAAGAATAGTATAAAAAGAGAACTGCATGAATCTTGCAGGAGTAGCTTAGTAAGCTTCTAGAGAAGGAACTTGGTCTGGTAGGACTAAAGGAAAGAAAAGTAAATTAACCGTAAGAACAGATTTTTACCTTTCTTATCATCTTTACCAGACCATCCAAGACCAAAGGGATGTATCTAAGCCCTTTTGCACCGGGTAGGAGGAAGTCGGTGCAGCTCTGAGAACTCTCATGCCAAAGGCCACTTCTCTCCTAGACTGCACATACAATCTATATCTGGAATGCAAGAAAGGCTAAGGGGCTGACCCATTCCTATATTGAGGTGGGGCGGCCACAATGAGGGAAGTGCTCCAGTGGCCACTACATAAGTGTGGGCTGACCCACCCATCAGCCTCTTCTTTCAGCATTTTTATGAAGATCTATACCTTTGTGGGCTCTCCCCTTTTCCTGCCCTAGCCCTGAGCTTGGTCCTTGTTCTTGCTGCACTCAGGTTTGAACAGTGAAGTTTGGGTGAACTTAGTGAAAGGAGTTTGGCACCTAGTTCCCCGCAGTCCTCAATGCTGTGAGGCACTGTTTACTTGGAATGCCTGAGGCAGAAACCTTGTGGGTTTTTGCTGCTCTGCTGTGGAGACCAGCAGCCTCCTCATTCCTGTGTGGCTGTGGAACATGGAGGAAGTACAGTGGGGAATATGATCTGTGAGGGAGGGAGGGGGGATAAGAAGGCCTTCAGCTTCCCAGCCATTACGGGGTGGTGGCCACATTGGAGAGGAGGTGGAGACCTGATGATGGAGCAGGCAGTCTGTGTCTGAGAGTCTTCCTGGTGCGTCTTATTGCCCCTTGCCCTTGGTATGGTGTGCTAGTCCATTTGCTTGCTGCTGCAGTCCTCTTCCTCTCTGATGGGTGGGAATCAAATCCCTTCCCCCATGCGGGCAGCCATGCAGGTGCCTGACTAGGTTATGGTTATTTGCACTATCCACCCCACTCATGACTTATACTTCACAATCATTTCCCCTCAGCCGTTTCCAAGAATGGGGTAGTCCGTTGCTGGATTCCTTGTTCTCAAGTGGCTCTTCAGTTATCCTATACTCTTCTTTCATGTTTGTGTGCTATAGTCCAGGCTTTCACAGGAATTTAGTTGTCATTTTCCCAGGGCTTTCCAATATTTTGCATGCTTTGATAATTCCTTGGTCTATATTTTGAGTAATCAGCTATATACATAAAGATATATTTTACTAATGAGGGTGTAATCCTAGTTGGCATACACAGCTTGCTGAAGATTATCTCCAGCAGAAGACTTGGTCCACTATTGGCTTGCCTCTGTCACTGCTGACCGGCCTACTTTGCTATCTGTGTATCAAGGTTGCTTCAGTCCTTTGCTAAATGTTTTGCCTATTTCCAGATAAAAGAAAATTTTGCATTTTTAACACCAGCCCTAAGATTTTTCCCCACTCAGGGTGCTAGGATTGGTCATGCTCACCCCAGTATAAGCTGGGCTGAGCATGTGGTGTGATTGGTTGTAGGTTTCGTCTTGGCGCAGGAGTGGTTTTTTTGTAGCTCCCCAAACTCATGCCCCACAGCCTGTGCCAGAGAGTAGAATTGCTTACCAGTCACCTTCAAAGACCTGGAAGAGGGGCTTGTCCAGTTGGAGAAGAGAAGAACAAGATTTGTTGTCCTTCAAGTGGGTTGTTTTCTTGACTTGCTCCCAGTTCAGTTCAATCCCTTTCTGAGGGGATTGAGAAGGGAGCTACATTTGCCCTGAATCCAGTTAACGGTGGGGACTGTGGTTGCTCAAGGGTGAGAACTGGCTTTTGAGAAGATCTATCCTTATACCTACACCCAGGAGCGCAGAGAAAGAAATTTGGGATGGGCCCTTTCTGCACACTTCTACCCACCAGATAGCTTATTCTCTCAGGCCCAAGCTCCTAATTGTGGGGGCAAACAATAGTTCTTATATCCTCTGCTTTGCCATTCAAGCCCTTTTCCATCCTTGATACACAGCAACAATAATTAACACAGCCTCTGTATTTACAAAAACACACAGGAGAAAGCTGATTAGATGTTTGAATGCTATTTACGTGTCACTTCATTTTCTTAGTTCCATTCAATAATTAAGACAGAAGAAAGTTATAATGAACTCGTGATTCCACTTATTCAGCAAAAATCCCTATTTTCCACTGGAAGCTCTATATTTACACTGAAGTCCTTATTTTTCTCCAACTCCTTAAAGCCCAATATCCCTTTCGAATGAAAGTAATTCAATCTCTCTTAATTTCCCACTTAAATTCCCTGCTCTTCCCACTGGAGTTGGTTAGAAGTAGATTGTCCTGTTGTTTAATCAGAACTTAGTCCCAGATTAAATCCTTTTCCAAAATCCTCTTTAATTACTTTTTTACTCCTTAGGCAGCACCTGGTCGGTACTTCACTTCTCCCATTATGTAACACTTTATTTAGCAGTAAAAAAGGGCTTAAGAACATAAGAACATGCCATGCCGGGTCAGACCAAGGGTCCATCAAGCCCAGCATCCTGTTTCCAATAGAGGCCAAAACCAGGCCTCAAGAACCTAGCAATTACCCAAACACTAAGAAGATCCCATGCTACTGATGCAATTAATAGCAGTGGCTATTCCCTAAGTAAAACTGATTAATAGACATTAATGGACTTCTCCTCCAAGAACTTATCCAAACCTTTTTTGAACCCAGCTACACTAACTGCACTAACCACATCCTCTGGCAACAAATTCCAGAGCTTTATTTTGCGTTGAGTTAAAAATAATTTTCTCCGATTAGTCTTAAATGTGCTACTTCCTAACTTCATGGAATGCCCCCTAGTCCTTCTATTATTCAAAAGTGAAAATAACCGAGTCACATCTACTCGTTCAAGACCTCTCATGATCTTAAAGACCTCTATCATATCCCCCCTCAGCCGTTTCTTCTCCAAGCTGAACAGCCCTAACCTCTTCAGCCTTTCCTCATATGGAAGCTGTTCCATCCCCTTTATCATTTTGGTTGCCCTTCTCTGTACCTTCTCCATCGCAACTATATCTATTGTGAGATGTGGCAAACAGAATTGTACACAGTATTCAAGGTGTGGTCTCACCATGCGATATGGAGGCATTATGACATTTTCCGTTCTATTAACCATTCCCTTCCTAATAATTCCTAACATTCTATTTGCTTTTTTGACTGCTGCAGCACACTGAGCTGACGATTTTAAAGTATTATCCACTATGATACCTAGATCTTTTTCCTGGGTGGTAGCTTCTAATATGGAACCTAATATCGTGTAACTACAGCAATGGTTATTTTTCCCTATTTGCAACACCTTGCACTTGTCCTCATTAAATTTCATCTGCCATTTGGATGCCCAATCTTCAAGTCTTGCAAGGTCCTCCTGTAATGTATCACAGTCTGCTTGTGATTTAACTACTCTGAATAATTTTGTATCATCTGCAAATTTGATAACCTCACTCGTCGTATTCCTTTCCAGATCATTTATATATATATATTGAAAAGCACCAGTCCAAGTACAGATCCCTGAGGCACTCCACTGTTTACCCTTTTCCACTGAGAAAATTGACCATTTAATCCTACTCTCTGTTTCCTGTCTTTTAACCAACTTGTAATCCACGAAAGGACATCGCCTCCTATCCCATGACTTTTTAGTTTTCGTAGAAGCTTCTCAATGAGGGACTTTGTCAAACGCCTCCTGAAAATCCAAATACACTACATCTACCGGTTCACCTTTATCCACATATTTATTAACCCCTTCAAAAAAATGAAGCAGATTTGTTAGGCAAGACTTCCCTTGGGTAAATCCATGTTGACTATGTTCCATTAAATCATGTCTTTCTATATGCTTTACAATTTTGTTCTTGAGAATAGTTTCCACTATTTTTCCCGGCACTGAACTCAGGCTCACTGGTCTATAGTTACCCGGATCGCCCCTGGAGCCTTTTTTAAATATTGGGGTTACATTGGCCACCCTCCAGTCTTCAGGTACAATGGATGATTTTAATGATAGGTTACAAATTTTAACTAATAGATCAGAAATTTCATTTTTTAGTTCCTTCAGTGGCACCAAAATGGCATTAATAGCCTAAGGCATTGTAAAGGGGCAAAGGGTTACCAGGAATAGCAAGGGTGCTTTAACAGAGATGCAAAGCAGCAGCAAGAGTGTCAAAAACACACCACAGCTTCAAAAGAGAGCACCGATAACAGTTGCATGAACCTTCAAAGGCAGCACAATGGGCAAAGTGGTAAGACATCCTACAGCACAATGAAGGGGGAACATAGGAAGTAGAAACAGTGTCAGAAAAAAACACAAGGCGCCGATAAAGGGACAAAGCAGCAGAAAGACTAGCACCAACACGCTGAGGAACCATGATAGTGGCAAGAACCCCACAAAGAGTAGAGTGAGTCGTCAGGTGTATGGCAGCAAGGCAGAGTGGCAGAAAGTTGATAGGGCAAGACAGGCTGGCAGAGCGGAGGTAGTCTGGTTCCTGTGGTTTTGATAGGGGCAAGACAGGCTGGCCCCGGGGAGAGTTCCCTTTCCTTTGCACAGGAAAGGGCTCCCTAGAATGGGTTTGCCCCTAGAGTGGGGTGTTTCCGTTGGCTTATAGTGAGCTCTCACTGGTCTTTTAAAATCTGGTGGATTTAGCGACATACAAACAAGAATTTTCAAGGCTGAGGCAGAGGAGGTTTCCATGTGAACAGTGGTTCAACATGGGTCAGTGGGTGTTAAGAGATAGGCTGGCTATACCCTGGGAGAGTTCCCTTTCCTTTGCGCAGAAAAGGGCTCCCTGAAATGGGTTGGCCCCTAGAGTGGAGCATGAGGCTTCAAGCGTGGCGAGTCGATGTGGAGGAGGTTTTCATGTGAACAGCGGTTCTGGTTCAACATGTGTCAGAGGGTACTAAGAGATAAGCTGGCTACACCCAGGGAGAGTTCCCTTTCATTTGCACAGGAAAGGGATCCCTAGAATGGGTTATTGGCCCCTAGAGTGGTGCACGAGCCTTCAAGTGTGGCGAGTTGACATGGAGGAGGTTTCCATGTGAACAGCGGTTCAGCATGGGTTGCCGGGCATTGAGATAGGCTGGCTACACCCGGGGAGAGTTCCCTTTCCTTTGTACAGGAAAGGGCTCCCTGAAATGAGTTGGCCCCTAGAGTGTGGTGGTTCTGTTGGCATCTAGTAAATACCCAGAAGCTATTAACTGTACTTATGCACTTCAGCTGATGACAAAGGAACTTGAAGAGCTCTCAGAAATAAGAAAACTGCTACTCAAGTCCAAATCTACGATATCAACCTATGTTGACTTTGTACCCTACAGTGCCTCTGTAAACTATGGGAACAGAGAGGATGAACTAGAGTGCAACTACCATCAATTTTCTATTGTACTTGAAAGATTAATGTTGGCACCTAAGAAAGATTTAGGGAAAATGGCCCATATTATGAAGGTCATGAAAACTATTGAGCATATGAAATATGCAAGCTCCAAACATCTTAAGTCAGCTTTTTATATTCTTACATTCCAAATGTTGCAAAACAGGAAAAAGAATATTCTGGAAACAAGTGATGCACAAATACATGAAACTGAAATTAGAAATACTAGAACTAAACTCAGACAGCACATCGTTTGAGGTCAGACCCTTGTAGTGACGTATGGCCTGAACAGTGGGCAGATTGGCACAGCGTTTCAGGTCAGGTACATGTGATGATATTATCTGGAGCATAGTAGGCAGTTGGAGCTGCTGCAAGGTTTTCAATTGCTTTTATTTATTGTTGCATTTGGACCTTCTCTTTGCCCTCGCTGCACCCTCTCTACCTCTATGGTGACTGCCTCCTTGCCTGATGCACGACTTGCTGCTGCAGCGTCTCCATACCGCTTCTCCCCAGCGTCCCTGGACCGGCTCGACACTGCGGATCCGTCATGCTCCTGATGATGTAGGGCGCACGCACGCATGCGCTCCGAAGTATGTACCAGCAAGGGCGCGAACCTCAGGGGCATCCCCCTGTATTGACGTCATCCGCTTCCAACATAAAAGGTCTTCATTTACGCTGACTATTTGAGTTAGCAAGGACAACGATGGACTACTACGGATTTGTCCAAGCTACTCTGCCTCCTTGGACTTACCAGGGGTACCCGTTCCTCGGGGGCCTCGCTCTCTTTTCTCTATTTCAGATTGCTGATAGGAACAGGTACTCGCTTCTCGAGGGCCTATGTTCCTGAAGAATCTGAAGATTGTCTACTGCCTAGAAGCTATTACAGAATACAGATACAGACAATCATGAATTGCCACCGCTCTCGCAGAGCTAACCCTGGAACCAGGAACTCGCTCCTCGAGGACCTAACTCTTTCCAGTTACTGAGCCTCTTTTAAGATTCTATGTAAAATTGTCATATACTACTGGATATGTATACAGTAGAGATGTGAATCGTGTGCCAGATCGTCTTAATGATCAGATTCGTCTGGGGGGGGGGGGGGGGGAATCTGATCGATAGATATGTGAATTGGAATCGTTTCAGATTCCAATTCACATCGCTAATTTTTTTTTAGGGAGGCCCACGCCGCTAAAAAAAAAAAACCCCACCCGACCCTTTAAATCGACCCCACCCTCCCGACCCCCCCAAAACCTTTTAAAATTACCTGGTGGTCCAGGGGGGCCTCTGGGAGAGGAGAGATCCAGGGGGGCCTCAGGGAGAGATTTCCCGTTCCCAGGCATCAGCTGTTCTAAAAAAAAATGGCGCCGATGCCCCTTTGCCCTTACCATGTGACAGGGTATCTGTGCCATTGGCCGGCCCCTGTCACATGGTAGGAGCACTGGATGGCCGGCACCATCTTTAAATATGGGCATCTTTAAAGGGGCATCGGCGCCATTTCTTTTTAGAACAGCTGATGCCTGGGAACGGGAAATCTCTCCCCGAGGCCCCCCTGGATCTCTCCTCTCCCCGAGGCCCCCCTGGATCTCTCCCCGAGGCCCTCTGAGGCCCCCCTGGTGCCGGCCATCCAGTGCTCCTACCATGTGACAGGGGCCGGCCAATGGCACGGATACCCTGTCACATGGTAAGGGCAAAGGGGCATCGGCGCCATTTTTTTTTAGAACAGCTGATGCCTGGGAACGGGAAATCTCTCCCTGAGGCCCCCCTGGATCTCTCCTTTTCCCGGGGCCCCCCTGGATATCTCCCCGAGGCCCTCCAAGGCCCCCCTGGACCACCAGGTAATTTTAAAAGGTTTTGGGGGGGTGGGGAGGGTGGGGTCGATTTAAAGGGTCGGGTGGGTTTTCTTTTTTAGCGGTGCGGGCCTCCCTAAAAAAAAGGGTCGGGAGGGTGGGGGAGGCTAGGGGGGGTCGATTTAAAGGGTCGGGTGGGGTTTTTTTTTATCGGGCCATCGGCGCCATTTTAATTAGTGGCAGCCAAAATGGCGCCGATGGCCCGAGAGCGGGAGATCGTGCCGGGACCCCCCCCCCCCCCACTGGACCACCAGGTCATTTAACATTTTGGGGGGGTTCGGGAGGGTGGGGGAGGGTAAGGAATTGGTTTTAAAGGGTCGGGGTGGGTTTAGGGGTTGTCTTGGTGTGCCGGTTTTCCCGTCCTCCCCCAAATAATTCCCGTGCCCTATTTAACGATACAATACAAATGCCCCTGACGATAAATCGGGGGCATTTGTATTGTATCGTGCACTCTAACGATTTAGGACGATTTTAAAATTATCTGACGATAATTTTAATCATTCAAAAACGATTCACATCCCTAGTATACAGCATACCCTGTCTACTCACTATCTATAGTCTCCTTACAGCTCAGCAACCCTGGGATCGCAGTTCCAGTATCTGAGGGACTTTAGCCCTGCCGGGCATACCAGCTCACTACTGCCACCTCTGGTGGTTCTACTAACCTGTCTAATAAAAGAACTGTCTGTGTGTGTCTGTCTCCATACTCAAGCCTAGCAGGTGGTCCCTCTCAGAATATCCTCCTGGGGGCGCTGTCACCTGCCATCGGCCCAATGATTCACCTATTTACTACAGTGTGCTCACTCCTCCCACTTCAGGAGCTGAGCATAACAAAGTGCTAGCTCTCATCTAGTGTCTCCATCCATCAGACATCAGAACCATTACAGACTGCAACTTGGCATGGAGATTATAACAGAGTGCTAACTCCTCACTTCTGGAGAAGCAAACCTCTAACAGATTGCTAACTCCTCCCTCCTGGGGAGTTCACTCATACAGATTGCTAACTCCTCCTCTCTGGGGGAGCAAACCCTAACAGATTGCTAACTCCAGTATATCTGGCTTATATTGGAGAAGCAGTACTCCTGGGAATCCATCTTAAGGTATTGGATGTCAGTAACCATGGACCTGGCACACCTCTCTGCTTTGCAATCTATACTGGGCCTGGCTCAATGCATCTCAGAACAGCAAGAAACCTTGGAGAAATTTACTGCAGCATTTCATCAGCTTCATACACAGAAGATACAAGGCACAGCCTCTACACAAGAAGGTCAGTTACAGGAGGTAACTTTGAAGACAGCTGTTCCACTGGTGGAACAGCTGTCTTCCGGGAACTCCGGAAGACTCGGGGACTCGGGACTCGGGGACTCGGGACTCGGGGACTCGGGAACTCTGGAAGACTCCGGGAACTCCGGAGGACTCGGGGCTTTCTGAACCAGTGCAGCTTAGATTTCACCTTACAACCTTTATTGTTTCCCACCGGCCTTTCTAAGACCAGCTACATCCTGTCATACTTGGATGAGAGAGCCTTGTTGTGGGCATCTACCTTGTGGGAATGCAAGGACCCTATTTTGCAGGACATAGATGGATTTGTGGACTTGTTTAAATCCATTTTTGATGACCCTGCTCATACTTCTGTTGCCGGATTTGCTTTGGTGGACTTGAAGCAAGGCAACAGAACTCTAGCCAAATTTGCCATAGAATTCAAGTCTCTTGCAGCAGAACTTCGCTGGGACCCCAGATGTCTCTAGACTCTCTTCTGCAGAGGCCTGGATACCCACCTGAAGGACGAGCTGGTCGCTCGTCAGACACCTGACTCATTGGAAGAATTGATAGCCTTAGCTACTCGGATTGACTCTCGGCTCCGAGACAAGGTTAAAGAACTCCTAAGGTGTTACCTGGGTTGATATAGGCCAGTGCCCCTGCACTACAGATGGGTCCAGCAATTCCTGCTGTTGATAAAGAGGAACCGATGCAACTCAGTCATGGTCATTTGACCTCTAAAGAGAGAAGAGTCCGGAAGAAACACAGCCAGTGCATGAACTGTGGTCAGCCCGGCCATGATGTCTCTACGTGTCCCATTTTACTCGCGAGAAGGATGAATTCAAGCCTGATGGAAAGACTGTTCTTGGGACTTACCACATCCTCTCCCCCGCTTTCTCTTCCAGTCTCTCTGACCTATGGACCAGTCACGGTTCAGACCCTTGCTCTGGTGGACTCAGGGGCAGGAGGCAACTTCATCACTAGACGTTTAGTGGAATGCTTGAGGATCCCTCTCATCAAATTAAAAGACCCACTACTGTTGTCTTCCATTCATGGGGAGCCCTTGCCGGGCAACATGACTTACAAGACCGTACCAGTTACACTTCGCACTGGAGCACTTCATACTGAAGTAATCTCTTTTTTTGTACTGGAAAAGGCCATGCACCCTATAGTTCTGGGGTTACCCTGGCTGCAATTGCATCAACCCCAATTTAACTGGGCATCTCTGGATCTTTCACAATGGGGCCCTGAATGTCATGGGAAATGCCTCAAGGAGGTTTCATCTATTAGTTGCATGCCTACTACTCCAGTGATGCCAGGACTGCCGCCTGAATATATGCATCCTTTGGGGATGTATTTTCCAAAGAGGCAGCTGATGTTCTTCCTCCACATAGGTCATATGACTGTGCCATAAGACTGAAGCCCAATTCAGAACCTCTGAAAGGAAGGGTGTACCCTTTCTCAGCTCTGGAGAATACAGCGATGTCCGAATACATAAAAGAATATCTCCAGAAAGGGTTTATTCGACCATCAAAGTCACCAGCCGGCGCAGGCTTTTTTTTTGTGGGGAAGAAGGATGGTACCCTACGTCCATGTATTGACTATCGAGGTCTAAATGAGATCACAATTAAAGACAGTTACCCCTTACCATTAATCTCAGAGCTGTTTGGTAGGCTGCAGGGGGCCAAGATATTTTCAAAATGTGACTTGAAGGGGGCCTACAACCTTATCCACATTCAAAGTGGCGATGAATGGAAAACGGCCTTCAACATGTGAGATGGCCATTTTGAGTATCTTGTAATGCCGTTCGGGTTGTGCAGTGCACCCGCTACATTCCAAAATATGATGAATGACATCTTGCGGGACCTGCTATACAAGAACGTGGTGGTCTACCTGAATGATATACTAATCTTCTCCAAGGATTTGCAGACCCACATGGCACATGTCAAGCAAGTGCTCCAATGTCTCCTTGAACATCGGCTGTATGCCAAACTCTCAAAGTGTGAATTTCACAAAGACTCTGTGCCCTTTCAAGGTTACATCGTGTCTAAGAGGGTTTTCAGATGGACACTCACAAACTTGAAAGTATCCAGAATTGGTCTCAACCCACCAACCTGAAGGCCTTGAGGAGATTCTTGGGGTTCACCAATTATTATCACAGTTTTATTAAGAACTATTCTTCATTGACTGTACCCTTTACTGCGATGACCTGTAAGGGTGCCAACACTTGGTCTACAGAGGCCATTTCCACGTTCGAGAGCTTGAAGACTGCCTTCTCCACTGAACCTTCCTTGTGGCATCCAGACCCCAACAGACCCTTTATTGTCGAAGTGGATGCTTCAGATGTGGGGGTAGGGGCTGTTTTGAGCCAAGCGGGAGACTCAAAGACATTACAACCCTGTTCATTCTTCTCACGAAGATTTTCTCCAGCCGAGGAGAACTATGGAATCGGTGACAAGGAGCTCCTAGCTATAAAGCTTGCATTTGAGGAGTGGGGGCCATGGCTCGAAGGCGCTCAACATCAAATAACTATCTTCACAGATCATAAAAAGCTTGAGTATCTCCGCCATGCACAACATTTGAATTATAGACAGGCCAGGTGGTATTTATTCTTCAACCGTTTTGATATTGTGCTTAGGTACCGACCGGGAGATCGAAACACCAGAGCAGACGCGCTGTCATGGTTATTTCATTCAGAAGATGTGCCTGATGAACCACAGCACAAAATAGATCCAAAGAAGATATCTCTAGCAACCAGAGACAGTTTTTATGTTTCAAAGGTTAGGGTTTCTCCGGACTTTAGTGGATAGACACTTGTTTAAGGTTGTATTTTTTTTCTTGTTTTTCTTGTGCTTGATATCTCCCCACTTCCCTTATTATGGACTTAAATTTTTGATCTGCTACTCACTTTTTATTTTCTTGTTTAAATTTTCCTCATAAAATAGATTATACTAGTGAAAACATATATTTTTGTTAGAAGAATTTTCTAGTCTAAACTGTAAAATGCTTCAAATAATAATAAAAAAGAATAACATGTGATGTGGCCATCTTGTTTATGACATTTTTGTGGACATTTGCATGGTCATTTTAAGGTATCTTCAGCAAGTACAATCTGTGTTATTTGTGTACATTATTCCTTAGTAGTCTGTTTGAGGCAAGCTTTGATTTATAATCTAATTGGCACTCACTTTGTCAGTCTTCTGGTGATTGTTAATGGGGTTATCTATTGTTAATGATAGCTAAATGGCTAGGCATGTATTGGGAATTGTCTTTAATGGGTTAGACATTTGTCTTAGCCACCATAATTAATTGTCATCTTCTCTTAAAACTCCCTACCTAACCCACATAAAATGGTAGTAATCAAACCTATTGAGAAGAAACCAGGCTCTGATACCCAAATAATTAACCACTATAGCTCAGTCTCTAGTCTTATCTTTATCTTTATTATGGATTTCTTATTTGACTACTGAGCTAGGAAATTTACAGATAACACATACATAGAACAATAAAAACAAAAGAATAAAATGACAACTAAAATTAACAACAACACAAAGACTAGGTATGTAATCATATCACTTGGCTAATTCATCAAATACAAATTAATGTAGAGGTTAAGTCATCAAACCTGAAACTTCATCATAAACTTCCACAGAGAAGACATCTACCCCTTATCATCATCTGCCATGTAAACTCTAAGATAATTTTTAATTTTCCCAAATACTTTTAAAAATTGTTATCTGTGATATAAAAAATGTCAGTCATGTATCATATTTAAATCCAAAAATATAAACATGGCAATGCAATAAAAAACATCAACAACCTGGCAGCAAAAGCTTTATAAAATATAATTAAATCAATGCCTGAACAAAAATATTTTCAGTAAGGTTTTATATGCCTTAGAAAATTCCATCAGATGTATAGTTTCAGGAAAAATGTTCCACAATTCAAGGTTGACAATTGCAAAGGACCACTCCTGAGATTCAGTAAGGTGAGCTTGCTTAATAGAGGGAACATCTAATTAAAATTCAATGAAAGGACCAAAGGGTTCATGTGAGGTTATATATCTTTAACAAGGTATGAGCCCAAGGAAAGGAATCCATCCTTAATAAAGACTGAACAAATATTACAACCTTATAATGGATATGATATTAGACTGAAAGCCAGTGAAGATCGTCCAGGACTGCAATAATGTGGGTCTCTCGTAGATCTTCCTGAAATAAGTTGGGCCTCTAAATTCTGCAATAACTGAACAACTTTCAGTGAAGAAGCATGAAGAACAGTATAAAGAGCCTTGCAATAATCAATAAATATGAGAATGAGTGCCTGTACAATGGATCGAAATTCAAAATAATCAAGAAGAGGTTTTAGTCCATGGAGTACCTGAAGTTTAAAAAATGTATCTTACCACTGCTTTACAATGTTTGTTAAAAATAAGGTTTGAATCAACCAAACACAAAACCTCTAACACAGGAACTAACTGGTATTTTTATATTGTCAATTTCAATTGATGATGGCATAGGCCTAGCATTGGGACATTGGATCACTATAATCTCTGACTTTGCAACATTAAGAGCAATTTTACTGTACAAAAGCCAGTGTTTTACAGTTGATAAACAAAATGTAACTAGCTTAGCAGTATCAGACCATGTAGGTTGACCCTTAATGAAAAATTAAATGTCATCTGTGTTACATTCTGTAACCTACGATTAAGAGTTTATACACCAATATCATATAAATATTAAATAATGTGACTAAGGCCATCCCCTGGGTAACTCCAGTAGGTACAGAATGCCATCATGAATGCTCATTGCCAATCCTGATCTGATGACAATGGTCACTTAGACATGACCTAAACCAGTTCAAAAAGATGCCTGAGATACCTCACTTTTTGAAATGATATAGGCGAATGTGATGATCAAGGGTATCAAATAGAGCAGAAATATCCAGTGTAACTAACATGAATCTTTTGCCATTATTAAGATGTCTCCTGAAAGTATCTACTTGTAGATATCCCTTGGAACCCTACTACAATCAACTCAGAATAGTCCATTTGTGGGAGAAGGAAATAGAGAAATAGTGTAGGTGTACAGATCCCTCATGTGGAACAATGTATTTGATAGGTACCTCTGATATATAAAGCCAAATAACCATCTTAGGGTATGTATTTTCTATTTCTCTTTCCAGGGGCAGTATGCCTTAGTTGTCCTCTGTTTTTCTGTTTGTTTTTTAATGTCTCCATGGATCATGTTATTTTCAGATGGGAGTTTCTGTCTACTCTCCCTAACACTTTTATAATTTTATGATGATTTGAGTTCTGAGTTCTGAGTACAGGGACTGTCTGGTTTTCCTGTTCTAACAACAACAGGGAAAGGTTTCTTCATTGAGAAGGAACCTGAAGAGCTTCATTATCCGAAAAAAGGGAAGACTTATAGACATCCAGAGCAAAAAAAGGAGAAAGAAGAGAATGGAGTTTGAATAGACTAGTTATGTGCAAAGCCCTAAACTTTCAGTTTGGGCTTCATTTTTGGCCCACTGCAGGAAATATCGTATTTCCCGTGGTTCAGGCCATTGAAATTCGGGGGGACCCAAATTTCGGGTTAGTGTGCACTAACTCCCCGTTAGTGCACATTAACATTTTAACATTAGGGTGCACTAACGGGAGTTAGCGTGCACTAATGGGGAGTTAGCGCACATTAAATTCCGTTAGTATGTAGAAATATGAATCGGAACTGGAATCGGTTCTGATTCTGGTTCTGATTCACATCGTGATTTCTTTTTTGTCCGGCCCGATCGGGTTTTTTTTTATCGGCTGCGCCCGAGCTGATAAACAAAAAACCCACCCTGACCTTTTAAAACTAATCCCTTAGCTTCCCCCACCCCCCCAAAACCTTTTACAGGTACCTGGTGGTCCAGTGGGGGTCCCGGGAGCGATCTCCCGCTCTCGGGCCGTCGGCTGCCACTAATCAAAATGGCGCCAATGGCCCTTTGCCCTTACCATGTGACAGGGTATCCGTGACATTGGCCGGCCCCTGTTACATGGTAGGAGCACTGGATGGCCCACGCTATTTTTAAAGATGGCACCAGCCATCCAGTGCTCCCTCCATGTGACAGGGGCCGGCCAATGTCACGGATACCCTGTCACATGGTAAGGGCAAAGGGTCATTGGTGCCATTTTGATTAGTGGCAGCCGACGGCCCGAGAGCGGGAGATAGCTCCCGGGACCCCCACTGGACCACCAGGTACCTGTGAAAAGTTTTTGGGGGGTCGGGAGGGTGGGGGAAGCTAAGGGATTAGTTTCAAAGGGTCGGGGTGGGTTTAGGGATTATTTATTGTGCCGTTTTTCCCACCCTCCCCCAAAATGATAAGAGAAACCCACGAACAATATCGTGGGGTTTCCTATCGGTTTCGGGGAGCCCCCGATTTATGACGATTTTGAAAATATCGTACGATATTTTTAAATCGTCCGAAATACGATTCATATCCCTATTAGTGTGTACTAACCCGAAAACAAATGTTTCCTGAAATTTCGAGAAACATTCGTTTGGGATTCGTCGCCAAAACAGGACAAATTAGGCAATTTTGTTCATATTGCCTAATTCATCCTGAACAAATGCACATCCCTAGAATACACCCCCATAGGGCCCATTAATATCTACTGGAGATTTGGAGACGAGGAGTAACAGGAGTGTCATTCTGATAATGGTGGGGAGAAGAGGAGAATAATTGGTGCCTTTCAGATACTGTCAGGAAACTAAGGAGTTCAAAGGAGAAAACTAAATGGAGAGGTAGGAGATAAATGAATGCATAAAATCAATTTCACCAACATTTGGAGGGAAGCAATAACTTGCCCTATGCTAGTTATATGGGAGATATATCAGATTAAAGAGTGAATAAATTGGCTTTAACATCTTAGACTGTGAGAAGTCACAAAATTATTTAAAGCATTTGTACCATTGAGAAGTGAATTAAACTGCTATAAAAAATAGTTTCATCATTCACAACATCTCAGTAAAAGTAATGTTGGAAACCAAATTAAGTTTCCTGTATAGAGACTTTAATGCTTGTCAGTGCTGTGTATACTAGTGTTGTGTACACAAACTCTAAACTAGAATTTAATTGATTACAATCCAAAAAGTCATGAAAGTTATCTTTCCCCTTACCCAGAGAACCCAAAAGTTTAAGATACTTTAACATTATGAAAAGTTTACCACCTGAAACTGTATTTGATATATGGTCTCTGGTACCACTAACCTGGGGGTTACATATTAAAAAAAACCCACTAGGGTTTCAGTACTCAGAGATATACTTCATAGACTTGATTTAAAGATACTTGCCAGGTTCTTATGGCCTGGATTGGCCACTGTTGGAAACAGGATGCTGGGCTTGATGGATACTTGGTCTGACCCAATAAGGCATGTTCTTATCAGCAAAACCCAAATTGTTATGTTCACTCAAAAATAATTTAACTGTTACAAAACAAGATATTCTATGAGCTTTGTCATAAATGGCTAGTGGAAATTTGTCTGTAAATAGCTAAATTCAGGGGGTCAAGCCCAGACATCTTTATAAAGGGCCTAATAGAGGCCTTCTTTAATGCAGATGGAACAATATGCTGAGTTAATCAATGATTTATAACAGATGCTAAAGATGGTGCCAAAGAGACCCTTGATGTGTTTAATAATACAGCATCACAGGTATTTAATGCTCAAAGCGATGGATTGAAAGAATAGATAGCCTTAGAGACTTCAAATACTGAAACACTCTTAGCAATCCATAGAGGCTGAACATGTAATGAATAATCTGTATACCAAGTAGGAACAGAAGAAAATGTTAATGGCAAATTTGAAATCTTATCCATAAAAAAATTCAGAAAATCTTTACATCCCAAATGACTAGGATTATCAACATGCCCCTGATTAGAAACATTAGGAGTACAAATCATATTCTGACTGATTCTGATGAATTTCCTAGGGTTATTCCAAGCAGAGAGGATTTGCTTAGTAAACTAAGCTCTTTTTGCTTCATTAACCTTATTTCCATAATTATTCAAAACAGTTTTATAAGAACATAGTTCTTCAGAGGACCATGTAACACCAAGCACATTCACTTCTACATAACTGATGTCTTAAATTACTCAGAGCAGTGAGAGACTTATTGTTCCAACATTTAACTATTCTAAAAGAAACAAGGCTATCAGCAACCTTAATTACAGAGGCCTCCCAGCTAGCAACAGCAAAATCAACATTTACAAGACTAAAATCAGATAGTTCAATATTCATTAGTTCAGCATCCCCTTTATATCCAAACTAGTAGGAAAACTTGATCAACTTCCAAAGCTACAACTTCCTCAAAAAGGGCAGCATGTTGCACCCTCACAAATTAGTTTCAGGAAAGGCCACTGGATTTAATCTGTCCTGTTGGCCGTCACCAACAGTATTCATCTAAATTCAGACCAAGGATGTGACACCATCCTACTCTTATGAGAACTTTCTGTAGCCTTTAAAATGGTCAGTCACAATATCCAGGTTCAGTGCTTGGGAAACATTGGCAATGAGAATACAGCCATCAAATGATTTGAATCTTTTCTATTCAACAGAATACAATCCATCTTGTGAGACAGCAAGCTTTCAACTCTTAAATACTTTATTTACGGAGTACCACAGGACTCCCTTCTCTCCCTGATTCTCTTCAATATTTGCATTCAGCCAATCCATGACTTTATTCATTCCTTCAATATTGAATGCCACCTATTTGTAGATGACATCCAACTTTGCATCAAAATATGTATTTATTTATTTAAAACTTTTCTATAAAGTCGTATAGTAGAGCACCATCACAACGGTTTACAGTTAGGCACAAATATGTGGTTTCTAAGTTATCCAAAGGGTGCCATTATTATATGGTTACATTGTTCAATAATATACTCTAAATGGGAATGGGTGTGGTTACCATTTACTATTAACTGTCTTTATAATGTAATACTTAATTGTGAGAAAATAACAAAAGTAAGCAATACTGCTTTTTCTTGGTGACTTCCTGCTTTGTGTATGTGACTCCCTGCTTTGTGTATGCATTATTATAGGATGCAACCAAGCCTCTTCCATTTCCAACCTCCATAACTGCCTTACAGCAGTAGCCCAATGACAAGTAATCACAAACTCAAATTAAACCTTTCCAAATCTGAACTCTTATAGCTCAGTTGTCAAATTCATCCCCTTGTATCTCAACCTTTTCTATTAGGAATCCCCCTTCTGTGTAAAGAATCAGTTTGAAGCCTTGGAGTTCAACCTGACCAAAATATTTCAAAAGAATCCCACATATCAAAAATAATAATAAAGAAAAAAACCTTATATACATACCTATGCCAGATTAGGGATGTGCATTCATTTAAAATGAAAGTGCAAAATGTGATGAAAAAGGCTAATTTGTTTTGTTTGGGGTCCCTGAACCAAATCAGGGACCCCTGATTGAAATTAACCTTGTTTGTTTTGTTTTAAACAAATGCATAAGGTCTAGATATAGCCTTGAAACTGGGGACTTCCATAGGCAATGTCAAAGTAGGGGCTACAGCTTATGCCCTAGGCGAGGCCCAGGCTTCAGGATGAGGCCAAGGCACCGACATCATGCTCAAGCATAGGCTGAGGCCCAAACAAGGACTACAGCCTAGGCCCAAGCATGATCCTAGAGTCTCGGCAGAGGCCCAAACCTGGGACCTCAGCTGAGATCCCCAAAAATGTAAACAAAAATCCTTACCGATCCATCAGGTATCCATCAAAGGCCAGGTCCCAATGTCGGGGCCTTGGCGTAGACCAGAGCTTGGATCCAGGCCTGGTGCTGTGGCCCAACTCATAGGCCAGGTCCCAATGCCAGGATCTTGGCTTAGGCCGAGGCACAGACCCAGGTTCGACATTGAAACCCAGACCAGAGGACGAGTACAGACTCCAGGGCCTCAGCCAGGGCCTGTGCCCTGGCCCAATGCCATGATTCAACTTGAAGGTTGGGTACCGATGCCGGGGCCTCGGCCGGACACAGGCCTGATGCCATGACCCGACCTATAGACTAGTCCTGACACTGGGACCTCTGCCCAGACCCAGGCCTGATGCTGTGACCCAACCCAGGGGCTGGGTCTTGATGCCAGGACCACAGCCCGGACCCAGGCCCAACTCCATGATCTGATATGGAGGCAATTTCCAAACATTAAAATGGCATCATCTGCTGGGTGAATGCGCCAGAGATAATTAACTCCTGTGTGACCCAGCGGACATTATCATTGTGCTTGCGAGCAAAGAAAGAAGACGATGCATAAAGAGGAGCTCCCAGGCCTGGGCTCTGAGGCCAGGGCCTGACCCTCAACTGAGGCCCAGGCATTGGAACCCTGCCTTCTGCTCAGTCCCTGGTGTCAGGTTTGGGTCTGGGCCTAGACCCCTGCATTGGGATCCAACCTCTGGGTTGTGTTGCAGCATCGGGCCTGGGTCTGGGCTACAGCCTAGGCCAAGGCTCTGGTGTAGGGACCCAGCATCTGGGCCGAGGCATCGGCATCGGGACCCAGCCTCCGGGTCAGGCTGTGGTATCAGGTCTGAGTCTGGCTGAATTTCTGGCATCAGGACTCAGCCTCCATGCTGGGTTGTGATGTCTGGCCTAGGTCCAGCCTCCAACCTAGGCTAAGGCCCAGGTATCAAATCTCGGACTAGGCTGATGCCTCGGCCTTGCATAGGCCGAGCCTGTGGAGATCTAACATGACGTCTGCCTACACAAGTCCAAGGCTTTGGCGTAATCTGAGCTAGTGGGTAGGTGGGGACCAGGGGGATCCTGGTCACGGCATTTTTCCAGAGGGTGGGAGAGAGGGCTCATTTTTTGTTTTTAGCTCTTTTGTTGTTTTTTTTTTAATTGCTTGTTTCGTTCTTTTCACATGAATGAAATGAATCAAGCAATCCAGAAACTGAAATTCATGGGGAAAAACCCTCCTCCAAATGAACCAAAAAATGAAAACATTTTTTTTCTTGCACATCCCTATGCCAGATTGGAAAACTGATCAACATTCTTGGTCAGCACAGCCTAGCTACTGTAATTCATACACTAATCGTCAGTTAAATTGACTATTGTATATCACTACCGCATCTCTCAATAAAGCTTCAAACTCCTACAACTCCTGAAAAAGCTCTAGAGATAGATTTTTGGTAGGGGCTAAAGCAACAGTCCACATCATGCCCATTATACATAAACTTGTATGTATTTTATTGTTCTGTATGTTTTATTGTGTATTTTGATTGTAATCCACATTGATGCTCTGCGAATTGTGGACTATAAATCTGTGAAACAAATAAACTTAACTGGGTACCAATAGAAGCCAGGATAAAATTTAAAACCCTCTGCTTTGCATTTAAATTTGCGAATAAACAGACCCTCTTTCACCATTAACAGAGATCTTTGATCCTCACAGAAGGTCGCTCTATCCTCCTTGACCCCCTCCCATCATCTGCAAACTTGAACTGCACAAGACTGTGGGCTTTCAGCTGCTATGCACCCAAAATCTGGATGAGGTACCATTACCCCTTCGCTATGAAACATGCCTCCTTATTTTCCAGAAAAAAAAATCAAAAGCATGGCTGTTTAACCAGACATTTCCCCATTCTGTTTATTAGTCAAGAATTAATAACACTCTGCCTGGGCATTTATGCAGAATTGGCTGCACAGACCCACAACTATTGCTAATGCTATTGTATCTCTCTTAGTCTAGTATAATTTGCTTGCAATCTGCTTTGAGGCCATTCTTGGAATAAATGGAATATAAAATGTTTGTAAATAAGTTCAGTGTTGTTTTATATACAGTATGAATTTATGAATGCATTTGGTTCCTCATTTTGAATTTGAGAAAGTGCTGTTTATAAATGATTTAAAATAAATTAAAGATTGAACCCCTGCTGCCAGCGTTTCAAGGCTGGCAAACCATGCAGCAGAGCTATAGAATCTGCTGGTTCTTGGAATCCTAGTATACTTATTTTTGGTTTTAGAGTAAGCTAGACATGCTTCTTTGGGTTTCTATTGGCCATTATGGGATGTGTCCCAGATTGAGGGCAGGATATAAGGAGCTGTAGCCTGACATACATTTGCTTACCTAACTCTTGCTTTAGAGTTTGCTCTGAGAAACTCCTGGTTCTTGTCTCTGGCCAGCTCCCTGTTTTGTATTTGACTCCTGCTTCCTGCCTGATACCTGCTCTGCAACTGAGCCACGTTTCTTGCCTGCTAGTCCCTGGCAGCCACCTGTACCCAGGGGCCCATTCTGTGGGGATTGCAGCTTCTAAAGACCAAAGATCATGTGCTTTGCCAGCGGTGATATGTGGCTGCTCTAAAACAAGTCTTGCGTCCAAGCATTGTAGCTTCTCAGCCTTGCTACTGCAACTTCGTGTCACACCTGTATGACACTTCACAAGGCCACTCGACTATCCTGTTTTGACTTGGCCCATATCAACCAGTCATCCAGAAAGGGATGCACCAAAATCCCCTCCTTGCAGAAAAAGGCTGCCATTACCACCATGATACTGGAAAATGTTTCTGGATCTGTAACGAAACCAAACAAAGAGCTTGAAACTGATAAAAGTTTTTTTTCATCACTACGAACCATAGAAATCTCTGGTGAGCTTCCCTAATAGAAATGTGTATATGGGCTTCCATGACATTGAAAGGAGTCAGAAATTCCCCTCGACTTACCACCACAATAATTGACTGAAGTGTTTCAATGCGGAAAGGCGGAACATACAAGAATGTGTTTACTTTCTTGAGATCTAGGACAGGTCTGAAAGTGCTTTCTTTCTTTAGAATCACAAAAGAAATGGAATACCAGTTCAGGCTTCTCTTTGCTTCTAGCACCAGTACCATAGCCTTAATGTCTATCAGCTAACTTAGGGTTTTGCCACTGCTACCTGCCGACTACAGAATGACAGAAGGATACAATAAAGGCACCTGAAATTTGTCTTCATAACTGAACTAGATTTTCACAAGCAGCCAGCAGTCTGAGGTGATTTGGGTCCACTCTAGAAAGTATCACCTGAGATGGCTTCCTTCCAATGGCACCTCATAGGGGACCCTTTCACCTTCATGGTGAGAACAAGGAAGACCTTGTGAGACTGGAAAATTGGGCATCCAAATGGCAGTTGAAATTTAATGTGGATAAGTGCAAGGTGATGCATATAGGGAAAAATAACCCATGCTATAATTACGCAATGTTGGGTTCCATATTAGGTGCTACAACCCAAGAAAGAGATCTAGGTGTCATAGTGGATAACACATTGAAATCGTCGGTTCAGTGTGCTGCAGCAGTCAAAAAAGCAAACAGAATGTTGGGAATTATTAGAAAGGGAATGGTGAATAAAACTGAAAATGTCATAATGCCTCTGTATCGCTCCATGGTGAGACCGCACCTTGAATACTGTGTACAATTCTGGTTGCCGCATCTCAAAAAAGATATAATTGTGATGAAGAAGGTACAGAGAAGGGCATCGAAAATGATAAAGGGGATGGAACATCTCCCCTATGAGGAAAGACTAAAAAGGTTAGGACTTTTCAGCTTGGAGAAGAGACGACTGAGGGGGGATATGATAGAGATGTTTAAAATCATGAGAGGTCTAGAACGCGTAGATGTGAATCGGTTATTTACTCTTTCGGATAGTAGAAAGACTAGGGGGCACTCCATGAAGTTAGCATGGGGCACATTTAAAACTAATCGGAGAAAGTTCTTTTTTACTCAACACACAATTAAACTCTGGAATTTGTTGCCAGAGGATGTGGTTAGTGCAGTTAGTATAGCTGTGTTTAAAAAAGGATTGGATAAGTTCTTGGAGGAGAAGTCCATTACCTGCTATTAAGTTCACTTAGAGAATAGCCACTGCCATTAGCAGTGGTAACATGGAATAGACTTAGTTTTTGGGTACTTGCCAGGTTCTTATGGCCTGGATTGGCCACTGTTGGAAGCAGGGTGCTGGGCTTGTTGGACCCTTGGTCTGACCAAGTATGGCATGTTCTTATGTTCTTATGTTCTTAATCTCTCAAGGTGCCACTTGCACCTCCAGGTATTCCAGGCCTGGATTTGTCAATAGGCACACTATACCTGTACCTAGGGCAGCAAATATGGGGCAGCAGGCTGCCTGAAGAATTGCTGCCTTCCAACTGAGATGAATTTACATAAGAACATAAGAACATGCCATACTGAGTCAGACCAAGGGTCCTTCAAGCCCAGCATCCTGTTTCCAACAGTGGCCAATCCAGGCCATAAGAACCTGGCAAGTACCCAAAAACTACGTCTAACCCATGCTACTGTTGCAGTGGCTATTTTCTAAGTCAACTTAATTAATAGCAGGTAATGGACTTCTCCTCCAAGAACTTATCCAATCCTTTTCTAAACACAGCTACACTAACTGCACTAAGCACACATCCCCTGGCAACAAATTCCAGAGTTTAATTGTGCGTTGAGTGAAAAATAACTTTCTCGATTAGTTTAAATGTGCCTAATTCAAGATCCTCCATTTTCTATTCCCCCTCCAAACGCTTTCTCCCTCCTCTTACCCCATCCTAGATAAACACTTCTTCTCATCCCCAGTCCTTTCTCTCTCCTCCTCAATCCACAATGATCTATGTCACACTCTTCTCCCCAATCCCCAGTACTCTCACTCCTTTTCCCAACCATTGTTCTTTCACTTTCTCCTTCTTCTCTTCCTGTCTCCGAGCTCTCCTCCCTATACTAATATTTGAATCTCTTTTCCTCAAGCAAGGTTGGACAAATATTTTATAATGTAATATAGAAGATGGAAGAATTTGCCTATATGCTTCAGAATTTTCTAATTCTTGCCACAGGAAACTGTAGGGCTGTGTCTTAGATCTTCTGTTCCCTTTTGCACCAACAAAACCTTGGAGCAGCAGAAACCTAAATCTGTCACTTATCTCTTCCACCTCTAAAGGCTCCTCAAAAGGACTGACCAATTCCTCTAGTCCTCTGGTTAACAAAGGACCTTGCTGGCCTGTAGTCCTTGGAGTCCCTGAAGCAACCTCTGGCAGTGAAGGAGCCCTGACCTTTGTGCACAGATATCGGAGCCTTACATTCTTTGAGATTCTTCACCAGCTTCTCCAAATCCTCAGTGAACAACAACAGCCCTTTAAATGGGAGATCACAGAGACATGATTTACAGACTGAATCTGCCATCCATCGGTGCAGCCAGGATTCTCCTTGCTGTCACTGAAGAAGCCATGGATATAAAAGACGCTGTAACCAAATCACAAAAAGCAACAGACATAAAGGCCCCCACCTCCACAAGTCCTGGCTTCGTGGCTGCCCAGGGGAAAATCTGAACCCAATTGAAATGGCAGTTATTGCTCCCACTTGAGAGCTGGCCTAGTCACCAGACCCCACTTACCGTGAACTACAGAACTAACCCAGAAGCCTCAAATGTTTTCTTCAATACAGACTCTAATTTTCTAACTTGCAGATCCCTTGACTGCTGTATCACCTTCTACAGGAACAGAGGTCTTATGGTTAAAGCTGTCACCACAACATCCACACTAAGCAACCAAAAAGTGCACTCTAACAACTCTGTAGGAAGAAGATGCCGTTTAGACATTTTGCTTGCACTGCTTTTAAATGAGAATCCAGTATCTCCCATTCTGAAGCCACCACATTCTTAATTGCCAGGGGGAAAGGGCCTACAGGTCTTTATTATCCTACTTAAAATAGGATCCTTTTTAGGATTTATATCTGGCAGACTGATAATCTATAAACTCAGCACAGTTCTCTATCAGTTATGGGAAGCATCTCCTTCTTATGAAACCACCTTAAAACAAACTCTTCCTCAGGAAAAGGAATAATTACCCCTTGTTCCCGCTCTATAGAACCAGCCTCACTAGGCCCTTGTCTTTCTCCTCCTTAGGCTCCCACACAGACTCACTGGATTCCTGGTTAAAATCAGGAGCATCTTTTCTTTGCAGTTTATACATCTTTGGACAGGACCCTGCTCCCAAAGACAAAGCCCTGCTGAAATTCCTTCCCTAAGAGACAAACTAGCAAGAGGAGTTGCTGCTGCTGCTGCTGCATAGAGCTATAAGCCCTATGCATTAAAACAATAAATTCAATCAAAAAGAAACCTTTTCATAGCTTCTTCCAAATGGCTGATTTTTGTGCCAGCTGGGAGTGCTACTTCCAGGGGCTTTCCTCTCTCCTCGGTCCTGAGTGCTTAAGGAGTCTGCATATCATCCCCAGCTTGAGCCCACTGCAAAAATGTTTCCCCTGAAAATCCCATGGCTCTCCGCTCACCTGCAGAATTAGAGCATAGTGAGCCAACTGTCGCCAACAGCCACCTGGACCAGTATGCCGCACACCTCTTCCCCTTCTCCAAAGATATCATGCAGGAGGGAAGAGACATCTTACCTTCATCCAAGACCAGTAAAAACCCAGCTCCACAGCAATTCAGCTCCTCTCTCTCATTGGAGGAGTGTTTTCCTTTACGCTTTTTTCTTTAATAACTTTTTCCTGTTCAGATTATGCAACTTTGCACTCCTAAAGCCAGACTCCTGCCTTCAACAACTAGTGGGTCACAATAAAGGCTAAAAAGGCCCATCTAGTTTGCCCAGCATCAAATTTATGTTCATCTACATAAAGTAGATCAAATCTCTATGTAGAACCAAACCACCAGTCCTAATGTGTCCCCTTTAGGGTTGCAAGAGCTCCTCTGTGTTGGTTACCCCATGCTTTTCTGGAAGTTCAACGCAAACATATCATTGTTGCCCCGGGCTGCAATTATTGCTCAGTGAAGATTGCCCTGTGCCCTGTGCTTCATTACCATTCTCTTGCCACTGAGGATCTTGTATGTTCATCCCATGCTTTTTTGAAGTCTGTCATTGTCCTTGTCATCACCATCTTATTTAGGAGGACATTCCAGGAATCCATCACCCTCTCTAAAAAATAATTCCTCCTGACATTACTCCTGAATCTGCCATCTTGATGCTTCATATGCAACTCCTAGGTCTAAAGGTACCTTTTCTTTGAAAAAACTTGGCTTCCTGTGCATTCAAAGCTTTCAGCCATTTAAATATATGTTTCATACCCTCCCCATATATACAGTATATAGTATGTTCCTTCAGTCTATCTCATAAGGCTTTTGGTACAAATCCTGTCCTTCTCTGGACCATCTTTAACATCTCTATATCCTTTCTGAGAGGGCCAAGGGGAGGGGGCTCCCACTTAGAGTCGGGACCTTTCAATGATTTCAAATACTGGGGAAGGGTGGAGGCAGGGGCCAGAGTTCCCAAGGGAGTGGCAGATAGAATACCTTTGATAATATTTCTAGGAAACTGGCAATGCTGCCACACTTCTAGGAACCCTTCCATCTACCTCCCATCTTTCCCCAGCATTTGCACCCTGGGGAGGGCAGGAGATGAGTGAATGATAAGGGTCTGTGTATGGCATTCTCTCAAGGTCAGTGCAAGGATATTTGGTGCTATCTGTGAACCTTACAGCCTTGCACACACACACACACACACACACACACACATGCATACACACTCACACACACACACACACACACACGCACATGTACACACACACACACACGCACACACACACACACACATGCACACACACACACACACACACGCATGCATACACACACACACACACACACACAATAAAAAATATGCATTTATAGTAATAGATTTTACCAAAAGAGGACATTCAAAGTACAATCTTCTGAGGTAAAAATATCACTTACAACAACATATATATTATATTTATATGCACTACTGTGGTGCCAGTGAGGAAAACCCCACAAAAAAGATACTCGGATCTCATATGATATTAAGCCTATAATAAAATGCATTGGGTTTGGGCATGCCTCTCAGAAAACCATGAATAAACTGAATTACAATTACATTAAGTAAACCTCCCATGCATTAACTGTCAGCACTCAAACAATAACAACTGTACCCATGAAATGCAACACTGCAAATATTACACCAGGCCCTAAACCACCAATACACCTCCTATTAGGGGAAAAGTCCAGGCTACTAGAGATAGGCCCCACAGTGTTTATCCCATGCCCTTTTGAATTTGTTTACTGTTTTCATCCTCACCACCTCTTCTGGTCAGGCATTCCAGGCATTCACCACCCTCTCTGTAAAGAAAGATTTCCTGATGTTGGTTCTGAAATGAAACTCTTGGGGGGGGGGGGGGGGGGGGGAGACTGATAACCAACATTAGGAAATATCTCTTCATGAAAATATTTTTTCTTTATTCACCCCATTTTACACTTTGGGGTAAAACAATTGCACATCCATAATAGCCAGCCAGCAGACAGTTTTTGGGCCTGCTAAACTGGTAACTGCTTGCTATGCACTGCAGTGCACTCAGTCTCTGGTGTGAATGCAGCAGTCAGTATTCGAGTGATACTGGTGAATGCAGTGTAGCACTGTAAACTTATAAATTATATTGTGACATCAAAATCTTCAGTGCATCTATTTCCAGTTCTATCATGCTATCCCCGAGGAAAGGGAAAATGGCAGTGTGGGTCCTCAGAAAGATGGAGTATGCAGGGAGGGGGATCCAGAGGAAGGAGCCTCCCCACTCTTTTTTTTTTTTTTTTTGTTATGCTGGACCATTACTTGGGAGGAGGAAATTATGAGGTCCTGGCAGCCCCCCCTGCTAAAATGTGGGCAGGTATCAGGCAGATTCTGCACAAAAGAGTTTCTAGAGAAAGGGGTACTTTAGGCAGCCCATTCCTTTTTGGAATACATGACCACTCATAGACTGACTCAAAAGGGCAATGGAATGCCCTCCCAGCCTTTGTATCTAGGGCGGATGCCCCACTTACCCAACCCTTCTGATTCCCCATGTGGGTAGGTGCAGAGAATTGCAGGGGACTTACAGTGGAAACTTTTTTATGGGTTTAAGCCTGTGCACAACATTTTATTTGATGTGAGAGGGAGGTAGAATTCCCCTCACAGCCCCATATGCAATCTTTTATTTGATAAAGGAAAGAAGGAAGATCCATTGGAAGATAGTAAAAATGGGCCTGCCAATGAAAACTGCAATGTGTAACAGAAGTGCTGGACTAAAAAATATTGAGCTTATAAAAATGCTCAAGGAAAAACTAATTAGTTTAACAGTGATTACAGAAATGTAGAAGCAACTTAAAGGTAGAAAAGAAAAATGTTATAGAGTAAATTATGTTACAGCTTTGTGAAGTAGCTGTCTTAATAGACTGGAAATGGAAAATAGAATAAAATGTGTGCTTTTATAAACCATAGAATTGTTATCATAGAATGGCATTCACTAGAGACCACTTACCTGTAATTGGAGCATATGCCCCTGAAGAAGAGAAAGATTAGGAAACTAAAAAATGTTATGAGGCATTGCAGGAACAAGGTAATAAATATAATAAAAAGGATTATTTAATTATAGCTGGAGATCTTAATGCTAGGGTTGGGAATTTATATATCCCCCTACAATAGAAACATTTGATGAAGATCATATGAATATGAATGGTTATAAACTAAAAAAATAATACATATATATACATTAACTTGGAATTGAGAGGATTAAGATCATTCATTGACACTATAATTGTCAATAATAATAAAAAAAGAAACTAACCTTTCAGGTTTGTATATATAAAGTATTTGAGTGGTGGTAGTCAAATCCATTCCTAGTATGCCACAGAGAGAGATCCAGTTTCAAGATGTCCACAATGAATATGCGTGAGATACATTTGTATATAATGGAGGCAATGAATGCAAATATACCTCCTGCATATTCATTGTGGAGATCTTGAAAACCTGGTCTATCTGTGGCATTCCAGGACTGGAACAGCCTCTTTCTTTATTAGAGTTTTTGGCAGATGATATCCTATGTCCTTTGGTGTCTATGCAATTGGCTTATTTAGTCTCAAGCTGATTTTTATGTGATTTTTTAAATATTTATGTTTTAAAGCGGCACCCCTAATTTGAGCATGCATAATATAAAGCTAGTTTATAAATGTAAATAAAGAGAAATATAAGTCTATGGAGGCAATAATATCTATTCAGATTAATGTCTTATGGCATCAAGTTATAGTTAGTGAGGTTTGAGTGGACCCTTGGATACTCTGACAGATGACCACACCCATGGGGGGAAGTCCCGTGAGGGGCCACAGGTCAGGCTCAGCTCTGGACACACAAAACAGACAGTTCTTTATTTAGACAGTTTGAGAAGCCACCAGAGGTGGTGGTAGTGAGTAGACGATGTAGCCCGGCTGGGCTAGTATTCCCCAGGGCGCTGGAACAGCAGTTCCTCGTAGGAGATGGCACTGGCGCTGGAACGGGGACAGGCCCTCAAGGAGTGAGTACCTGGTTCCAGGGAGACAGCTCTGAGGAGTGGATGATAGTAGTACTCACTCATGGTGTCTGTAGCGAATTCTTCCAAGTAGAAGAGGAGATAGATGCAGTCAGCGTGTCAGGGAACATGGGCCCTAGAGGAGCGAGTACCAGTTACCTGATAGCGACCTGAAAGAAGCAAAGAGGCCTCCGAGGAGCGAGTACCCTGTTAGCAGACAGTCCAATGGAAGTTGGAAGGCAGAGTAGCTGGATACGGAGAGCGAATCCCATCCGTAAGATCACCCTTGCTAACTCAACGACTAGTGATAAACTGTAGGCTTAAATATCCAGGCAGCGTGACATCATCACAGGGGGATGCCCCTGAGGAACGCGCCAATGAGAAAATAAGAATGAGGGCCGTGCGGCGCATGTGCCCTAAGGTACCTGAAGAGTATGGCAGGAGGCAGCACCCAAGCCAGTCCAGGGACGCTGGAGAGGATGGCAGGTGGACGCCGCGGCAGCCAGGCATCCATGAAGAGCAGGAGGAGTCGCAAAAAAGGAAAGGTAGGTGAGTGAAGCCGTCGGGAAGTAATGGTCTCAACACATCAAAAGCAGGAATCTATGCATGATGGGGAAAAGCCCCAGAAAGCAAAACACAAAAGTGGAAGAAAAGATGTTGATAATGTATATCTGTTGAAAGAGGAGAGCATTAGAGTACTGTTTGAAAAAAAATGACTTGTGAAGGAGTCCACTTCTCCTTCACAGTAACTCAGCCAGATCCAACCTCCCTGAAAAATAAAATCAAGGTTCCCCTTACAGAAACCAGATAAACAGGAGCAGGAAAATGAACCTGCTCCCTCACAGGGAAGGCAATTTTCAGATGTCCATGGAGGGCTAAGCTCTGTGCATACAATGTAAATGCAGACTTTGATATGAATTTTCAAAGCACATAAATTCACACTGAAAATTAGGCAGTGCACAGAAATCCAGTGCTGAAGATGCACACGTGGTAACTCCTGCTTGTTTACAGGTGTAAAGGTGTATGTGTAGATTTACATGCATATGTTCAAAAACGGGAAGTATGCACCAAATCTTTCCCCCTGCCCCAACTCCACCGCCTGAAATGTTTCTTTCTAGCTTGCATAAAAGCATGTGTGGGATGGTTTCTGTGTGTACTTACACACACACACACACACATCCCCAGGCAATATTCAAAAGCCCATTTACATGCAAAAATCAGGGTTTTATGCTTTTAAATCCTTTTGAAAATTCTGGCCAAATCTTCTTCCAGCCACAAAGACAGGGATGAGTGTGGCAGAGTGTGGAAGGACACCTGCAGGATAGACCAACTGTGAATCACCAACGGGAGGGATTTTTCCTCTCATTTAAAATACCTTTAGAAGTCAATGGGGCCGAGGCAAAACAATCACACTGAAAGCGGATGCTGAGTGTTCAGCCCCCTGCTTTCCTAGCGCGCCCCCAGGCTCCTCTCCTGGGGGCGCCATGCAATATTCAAATTAGGGGTTGCATTGTCAAGGAGGCGCTAGGGTCGCTTGCATGTCCCTAGCACCTCTTTGACAACGGGAGCCCACAAGCAATTTGACTGTCCACCATTTTAGAAAACGGACGTTGAATTTATCGGCGTCCGTTTTCCTAATCGGCGCACCGCCAGGGGTTCAGGAAATAGATGCTTGTTAACTGAGCGTCTCTTTCCTGAACCTGGTCACCTGCACTTTTTTAAAACTTTTTTTTTAAACATTTTTTTAAAATTTTGTTCCTCCTGCTTAATATTGCAACAATATTAAGTAAGGGGATTTACAGAAAAGCAGTATTTTCTGCTTTTCTGTACAACATTTGGGAGTGCTCAGCAATTGACACCTGCTCTAGGCAGGCGTTAATTTTTGAGTGTTAAAATATGAGTTTTAGATGCATCTTTTTTTTTTTTTTTGCATTGCGGGTGAATCACTAATAGCCTCATCAACATGCATTTGCATGTGATGAGCGCTATTAGTTTCGCCGCGCGTTGGACACGCGTTGTGGATAGGCTAATCCCCTTATTGCATAAGGGGATTAGGTAGCGCCTACACAACCCACATCCAACTGCAGGTTAAACAGTGCGCTCATCTGAGTGCACTGTATTGCATCGGCCCCAATTTGTCTTAAACAAAACCTGGCTGTGTTCTCTCACTCTGGGCGATAAAGTGGATTAGAAGCCAAAATGTCCGATCAGAAACTTTTTATTGAGACATATTTCCTTCTAGCAAGCCTGACTCAGGCTGAGTTTCACCCACCCCACTGCTAGCGATCAGAGCAGAGACAGTCTGTGCCATGATGGTGATATAAGGAAAGATCATAAGATAAAATCTGGCATACGAGACAGATCCTTAAAATTGACTATATACAGCCCCTGAGGCAGCCCCAATGTGGGGGCGAAACTCGGCCTGAGTCGGGCTTACTAGAAGGAAATACGTCTCAATAAAAAGTTTCTGATCGCACGTTTTGGCTTCTAATCCACTTTGTTCGCCCTCACGGCTTTTTTAGATAGCCTTCCTTGTTGTTTTGTTGGTCTCTCTCACTCTGGTGCAATACGTTTAAATGCTGTACTTGGAAGTGTTAAAGCAGAAACTTTATCATGGTTTAATTAGTGAAGCAACACAAGTCAAGTTTGTACTTTTTTCCTGAAACCAGCCAAGCCTAGCCACGTTTATTTAAATTTATTTATTTATTTAAAATCTTTTCTATACCATCATTAAGCGGGCGCCATCACAACGGTTCACAAAAAGGCACAAAAACTATGTTGTATAAAGTGTTTAGAATTCTAACTCTTAAACAGGTGCCATAAAAAATACTGTAACATAATATCATACTAAATACTATTTGGTGAGTGATATAAGTCAAGTCCAGTTTTTTTAACTCTGTTATAAGATTTGTGTTGCTTAACTCTAGTTTTTTGTTGTATAAGGTAAAAAGAAGAATTTAGAATGTAGGAGAGAAGACACACTTTAAGAAGAAAGGTTTGTGTGTGTGTGTGGGAGTTTGCCTGACTGCGACTAACATTGCCCTGGGTTCTACTCTCGATTCTCTTTGTGGTATGCTTGCTTAAATAGCCATGTTTTTAAATTTTTTCTGAATGTTTTGATGTCTCTTTCCAATTTGATTTCTACCGGCATGGTGTTCCATATTATAGGTCCTGCTAGGGATAGGGCCCTGTCCCTTACTTGTGTTAATCTGGCCGTTTTGACTGACGGAATAGTTACCAGTGCTTTGTTTGCTGACCTTAGATTTCTGTGGGGGGTATGTACGCGGAGGGCTGTGTTCAGCCACTCTGCTTTTTCGTCGTGTATTAATTTATGAATTGTGCATAAAGTTTTGTATTGTATTCTTTGTTCAATGGGTAACCAGTGTAATTCTATTAAGGTTTCCGTGATATGGTCTCTTTTACTTTTCCCAGTTAGAATTCTTGCCGATGTGTTTTGTAGAATCTGTAATGGTCTTATTGTGGTGTATGGCAGGCCCAGTAGGAGGGCATTACAATAGTCGGTACTGGAAAAGATTAAGGCTTGTAAAACTGAGCGGAAGTTGGTGGGCGTTAGTAGAGGTTTTAATCTTCTAAGAGTCATAAGTTTGGCATATCCTTCTCTTACTTATAGAGATATATGTTGTTTCATACTTAGTTCAGGGTTGATTATCACTCCCAGGTTTCTTACTTTCTCAGCTAGATGTATTTTTTGGTTGTTGAGTGTAAATGGTTTTTGAATGATCCTTATGTTTTTACGTTCTAGGTGTAAGAATTCAGTTTTCTCTATATTGATCACTAGTTCCATTTGGTTTAGAAGTTGTTTTATTATATCTAGGTACATGTTGGCTAAGTTTAATGTTTTTTTCAATTGTGTCATCAATTGGGAGTATTAACTGAATATCATCGGCGTAGATGTAGTGCAAAATTCCTAAACCTGCTAGTAGGTGACATAAAGGTAGCATGTATATGTTAAACAATGTGGCGGATAGGGCAGATCCCTGTGGAACTCCTGTTTGAAGGTTTATTTTCTCTGACATTACTTCTTTGATTTGCACTTGGAAGTATCTGTTATTTAGGTATGATTTAAACCATTTGATTGTCAATTTGCTTAATCCTATTTCTTCTAATCTGTTTATCAATATGTCATGGTTAACTGTGTCGAATGCCGCTGAAAGGTCAAGCATTACTAAAATGTACTGTTTACCACTGACAAACCCTCTCATGAGGTTATCTGTTTGTGCAAGTAGTAGTGTTTCAGTGCTGAAGTTTTTGCGGAAGCCATGCTGTGATGGGTACAATATATTGTTCCTCTCTAAGTGTTCTGTTAATTGTTTTTGTATGGCTTTTTCTATTAATTTAGCAATTAAGGGCAGGTTTGATACTGGTCTATAATTGCTCATGATTAGATGGTTGCTGTTTTTTTTCTTTAGAATTGGTTTTACTATTGCTCCCTTTAGTGCGTCTGGCATGTTTCCTTCTTTTAGTGATAGGTTAATGATTTTTGTTAGAGTTGGAGAGACTACGTTGGCTACTTTTTTCAAATCTGCGGTTGGGATTGTGTCTTGTGCATGTGGGGCTGGGTTTAGTTTTTTTAGCATTGATTCAACTTCAATTTTGGATATTTCATCAAATGCTTCCCATTGCTTAACATCTCTATTTTGCATGTTGATTTTTTGTTTATTTATTCTAGGGATTTTTGCTTTTAGATTCGTGATTTTGTCATTAAAGAAGGTAGCTATTTCATTACATTTGGTTATTGGTAGGTTCTGAGAATTGTCATTTTTGTCAGTTGTTAGATTTTTTACTATGTTGAACAGGGCTCATGGGTTATTTGAGAACTTCTCTATCTTAGTGCTGTAATATTGTTTTTTAGCGTTGAGAATTACTTGTTTATAGAGATGTGAATCGTGTCCTCGATCGTCTTAACGATCGATTTCGGCTGGGAGGGGGAGGGAATCGTATTGTCGCCGTTTGGGTGTTTAGAGTATCGTGAAAATCGTTAAAATCGTGAAACCGGCACACTAAAACCCCCTAAAACCCACCCCGACCCTTTAAATTAAATCCCCCACCCTCCCGAACCCCCCCCAAATGCCTTAAATTACCTGGGGGTCCAGCGATGGTCCGGAACGGTCTCCTGCAATTGAATCGTGTTGTCTTCAGCCGGCGCCATTCTGCGCCGCCATTTTGCAAAATGGCGGCGCAAAATGGCGGCGGCCATAGACCAACATGATTCGACTGCTGGAGGTTGTTCCGGACCCCCGCTGGACTTTTGGCAAGTCTTGTGGGGGTCAGGAGGCCCCCCCAAGCTGGCCAAAAGTCCCTGGGGGTCCAGCGGGGGTCCAGGAGCGATTTCTTGCCGCGAATCATTTTCCGTACGGAAAATGGTGCCGGCAGGATCGACTGCAGGAGGTCGTTCAGCTGGGGTTCCCGGCTGAACGACCGGCTGAACGACCTCCTGCAGTCGATCTCCTGCCGGCGCCATTTTCCGTATGGAAAATGATTCACGGCAGGAGATCGCTCCCGGACCCCCGCTGGACCCCCAGGGACTTTTGGCCAGCTTGGGGGGGCCTCCTGACCCCCACAAGACTTGCCAAAAGTCCAGCGGGGGTCCGGAACAACCTCCTGCAGTCGAATCATGTTGGTCTATGGCCGCCGGCATTTTGCGCCGCCATTTTGCAAAATGGCGGTGCAGAATGGCGCCGGCTGAAGGCAACACGATTCAATTTCAGGAGGCCGTTCCAGACCGCCGCTCGACCCCCAGGTAATTTAAGGCATTTGGGGGGGGGGTTCAGGAGGGTGGGGGATTTAATTTAAAGGGTCGGGGGTGGGTTTTAGGGGGTTTTAGTGTGCCGGTTTTCCTGCCCTCCCCCTTCCCCCGATTTACCATTTTTTGACGATAAATTGGGGGAATTGGTATTGTATCGTGGCCCTAATGATTTTTGACGATTTAAAATATATCGGACGATATTTTAAATCGTCAAAAAATGATTCACATCCCTACTTGTTTATAGTAGGCTAGCTGCTTTCTGTATTTTGTCAGGTTGTCTGTTGTTTTATTATTTTTCCACTCCTTCTCTTTTTTCCTAAGGTTTCTTTTGAATTATCTTTATCTTTTCGTTATGCCATGGGTTTGATTGTTTGGGTTCTTTTATGTCGACCTTTTTTATTGGGTTGATCTCGTTGGCTAAGTAACAAGAATACTGTGCTGCAGTTATATAACTGTCTTATTTTTTGGAATCGTGTGGGTTATTTCAATCCTTGACTTTCTTAGAGCACTTAAATCCCTATCATGTGCAGTTCTGGAAGTGAGTCTGGATAAGTGCTTGCAAAGCACGATATCAGAAGCTGAAAAGGCATTGATGAAAGGCCTGAATTGTTCCGTTTCACCTATCTTGGAAATGAGAATGAGGATTCAGTAATAAACACATATATATTAAATAAAATACTTTTTGTGGCTAGGTGATAGAAAGTATGTGTGTGTTTCTTCAGAGATTGGGAGTCTGAAATGATTTTGTTGTTACTGAGGTGTTTTTTTTTTTTTTTCATAATAACTACTGTCTTGACTTCAGCATCCTTGACTATTTCACCCTGAGAGTGTCAGTTCTTCGGTTGCTTCACAACTATTTAGAATAGACCATTTTTGGGGATGATACTATAAGGGAGTCATCTTATGAAGCATTAGGGATGAAAAATAAATTTGAAAAGAAGAAACTCATGCAAATCTCGACTTGTGAATTACAAAAAATGTATAAGAGAAAGTAGCATATAATAATTCCATACAGAAACAGATAGATGAAGCTAAAGAGAGAATAAAATGAAAATGAATATTACAAAGAATGTAGTAAGAGGAATATAAAAAAATCTTGGCTAGATTGTTAAGCAATATAGAACATGCGACACATGAGAGACAGATCATTTAGGCCTGGATTCACTATTCTCGCAGAGAACTGTGAATCGCGCAGTACTGGGGGGCGGGCCTGCAGTGCGCTGGCTGCCGGCTTTCGCACCAAATAACTACACCATAAAAGGTGTACCATAAAAGGTGTAGTTATTTGGCGTGAAACTGGTGCCGATAAGGGTCCTTACCTTTTGCTGCCAGCAATGTCTCTGCAGTGTCAGCCCCGGTGCTGTCTCAACTCCTCCTCTTCCAGGGCTGACTCTGCCCGATCACCCTATCGCACTTGAAAAGGGACTTTTCGCTTGTGAAAGCTATTGAAAATAACCCCCTTAGTTTATGTGATATGCCATCACTCAAAATACAGGCAGGCAGGGTACAATAAAAATGCATAAAATTCAACATAATACATAGTAAAATATAGCAGAAAAATATCATAAACAATAATGGTGTGTAACTTGTGAAACAATAGTTCTGAAAGAGATCATGCATAAACAAATGTAACACAGGAAGATGAAGGGATAGAACAATACATGACAAAAGCTCCAAATGAAAATGTATCCAATGCAGATGTGGATTTTCTGTGCATGTAAGAATTAGAATCATTACGAAAAAGTGCATATAGAAAAGCCACTGGATTAGATAATATAGATATGAAATTGTGGACATATGGAGAAAATTACATCAAATAATACTGCATTTCCTTAATCAATTTTGGAAGCAATATAAAGTACGAATAGAAGACAGGTCTTCTAGAGTAATGTCTTTGTTCAAAAAGGAGATTGAAACTGATCTGGAAAATATTGAGGCACTTTAATGTTTGTTCTTAATCCACATTAGGTCTCCCTCTCCCATGAACTTGGGATTTTCTAAAGGGCATTAAATGCTTAGTAAATCCTAAATTCAAGCCAGAAATGTACGTTATCACAGTCAGAAAAGTCTTCACACTATGGGCCGGAGCAATGCAATTTCCCAGAATCCTGATGACACAATCCTTAAAGTGTTAGCTAGCTTCAAGTTTCAATCCCCCCCTCCCCCAACAGAGTAACCCCAGCATAAAATCCCCATTCTCTAGTAGGCATAGACACTCCTGGATATCCACCTTCACTCCTAATAGAAGATATACTTATAACTCTACATAACTTCCATTAAAAAAAAAAAAAATCCCAGGCCTCCTAAACCCAACTCCAGACTCCCCTGGACTACCATTTTTCTTAGGGCAGCCTCAGGTCCACCAGGCAACAACAATGCCCAACTGGACTTCTCACACAAGCATCAAAATCCAAAATGACATTGACTGACCAGAAGCTCCCTTTTGCTCCATATATCTCCCTCAGGCCAAAGTAGAACTTTGAATCAGCCAGCACATTTTAAATTTCAGTACCACCCTACAGGTAAAGGGAGGTGCAGGAGGACAGAATATTGGAAATAAAGGCAGGGTGAGTGGGAAGGATTTTTACACAAAGAGTGAGATTACCAGCATTTCCTCTTTTGTATAAAGGAGGATTGTGAGACAGCCTATGAAAAGATGGGGGGAGGTGGGGGGTGTTGGCTGGATTTTTTAGTGGGAAAGATATTTTTTCCATGCAGAGGAACAGGATAGAGAACTGATCAAAGCCATACAAAAGGCAGCAATGAAAGAAGAGGAATTGTTGATGGAAGATTTTAACCTACCAAATGTAGATTGGAGTGCTCTGTCAGCAGACTCAGTTAGAAATAGAGAAATCCAGGATTCCTTTGAGGTGCTTTCCTCAGATAAATGGTAATGGAATGGAAAAGGGATCCAAATGAAGAAAAACAGGAACCAGCATAAGCACTGGCAAGTTAGATGCAAAGCATTGATAAGGAAGGCAAAGAAAGAATTTGAAAAGAAGCTTGCCATACAGTAGGGATGTGCATTCGGATTGACCGCATATGGAAAACGCAACTCAAATTTTTTTTTTTACTTAAAAAAAAGATGGGGCGTATACGAGCAGATTTCCGACATAAATGAACATAGATATGTCGGATACGGCGAATCGCCATGCGCGCGCTTTCTCGCCGCCATTACCTGCGACTCGAGCTCGGAGCCCCGGATTACCTGAAAATGGCGGCGCCCCTGCGGTAACCATGCCAACCTGTCTGACCCTGTCCTGTGAGTCTCAGTGACTCACAGGAAAGGGTGGGACAGGTCGGCATGGATACCGGAACGCAGCGAATCTGCGTTCACCTTTTCAGAGAAGCACTGAATGCAGCGAATCGCGCTGTCATTCCGTGCTTCTCTGAGGATTTCCTGACGAGCCAGCAGCACTATAAAAGCAGCAGCAGCACGAGGACTGACGGACATTGTCAGCGATTCAGTGGGGAGGTGGGATCGGGATCGTGCAGGGTGGGCTTAGGCAGGCTGAGGCAGAGAAGATAGCAGAACCCGATTTGATAGACAACACAGAACAGAACCAGATTTGATAGACAACACAGAACAGATTCTTTGTTAGGGAAAAAAAAAAAAGAACATTCTTATTGAGTGAGTCTGTACATTTTATCCTGGGCAGTGCCAGGCAGGGCTGGCAGTACTCTGCCTCATATTTGCTATTTTTAAACAGACTTAAAAGCATTCTCCTTGAGTGGTTCAGTGCTGGCTGGGCAGCAGTTCCAGGGCTGGGAGTACTCTGCCTCATATCTACTTTAGTTCTATGTGCACTGCAGTGCACACAGACAGACACATTCCGTGCATTGCCAGGCAGACAGTGAGGCAGTGGGCATTGTAAACAGAGTGAACATTGCCCTTCAGCAAGTCTGTTACATTTGCTATTTTTAAACAGACTTAAAAGCATTCTCCTTGAGTGGTTCAGTGCTGGGTGGGCACTGGGCAGCAGTTCCAGGGCTGGGAATACCCTGCCTCATATATACTTTAGTTCTATGTGCACTGCAGTGCACACAGACAGACACATTCCGTGCATTGCCAGGCAGGCAGTGAGGCAGTGGGCATTGTAAACAGAGTGAACATTGCCCTTCAGCGAGTCTGTTACATTTGCTATTTTTAAACAGACTTAAAAGCATTCTCCTTGAGTGGTTCAGTGCTGGGTGGGCACTGGGCAGCAGTTCCAGGGCTGGGAATACCCTGCCTCATATATACTTTAGTTCTATGTGCACTGCAGTGCACACAGACAGACACATTCCGTGCATTGCCAGGCAGGCAGTGAGGCAGTGGGCATTGTAAACAGAGTGAACATTGCCCTTCAGCGAGTCTGTTACATTTGCTATTTTTAAACAGACTTAAAAGCATTCTCCTTGAGTGGTTCAGTGCTGGGTGGGCAGTGCCAGGGCTGGCACTGGCAGTACTCTGCCTCATATCTACTGAAAAGGAAGCTTGTTCTCTGTGCACTCACTGCACACACACAGACACATTCCGTGCATTGCCAGGCAGGCAGTGAGGCAGTGGGCATTGTAAACAGAGTGAACACATTCTCCTTCAGTGGTTCAGTGCTGGGTGGGCAGCAGTTCCAGTGCTGGGAGTACCCTGCCTCATATCTACTTTAGTTCTATGTGCACTGCAGTGCACACAGACAGACACATTCCGTGCATTGCCAGGCAGGCAGTGAGGCAGTGGGCATTGTAAACAGAGTGAACATTGCCCTTCAGCGAGTCTGTTACATTTGCTATTTTTAAACAGACTTAACCGCATTGTCCTTGAGTGGTTCAGTGCTGGGTGGGCAGCAGTTCCAGGGCTGGGAGTACCCTGCCTCATATCTACTGAAAAGGAAGCTTGTTCTCTGTGCACTCACTGCACACACACAGACAGACACATTCCGTGCATTGCCAGGCAGGCAGTGGGCATTGTAAACAGAGTGAAGATTGGCCTTCAGCGAGTCTGTTCAATTTGTTATTTTTAAACAGACGTAACCGCATTGTCTTTGAGTGGTTCAGTGCTGGGTGGGCAGCAGTTCCAGGGCTGGGAGTACCCTGCCTCATATCTACTGAAAAGGAAGCTTGTTCTCTGTGCACTCACTGCACACACACAGACAGACACATTCCGTGCATTGCCAGGCAGGCAGTGAGGCAGTGGGCATTGTAAACAGAGTGAACATTGCCCTTCAGCGAGTCTGTTACATTTGCTATTTTTAAACAGACTTAACCGCATTGTCCTTGAGTGGTTCAGTGCTGGGTGGGCAGCAGTTCCAGGGCTGGGAGTACCCTGCCTCATATCTACTGAAAAGGAAGCTTGTTCTCTGTGCACTCACTGCACACACACAGACAGACACATTCCGTGCATTGCCAGGCAGGCAGTGGGCATAAACAGAGTGAAGATTGGCCTTAAGCGAGTCTGTTCAATTTGTTATTTTTAAACAGACGTAACCGCATTGTCCTTGAGTGGTTCAGTGCTGGGTGGGCAGCAGTTCCAGGGCTGGGAGTACCCTGCCTCATATCTACTGAAAAGGAAGCTTGTTCTCTGTGCACTCACTGCACACACACAGACAGACACATTCCGTGCATTGCCAGGCAGGCAGTGAGGCAGTGGGCATTGTAAACAGAGTGAACATTGCCCTTCAGCGAGTCTGTTACATTTGCTATTTTTAAACAGACTTAAAAGCATTCTCCTTGAGTGGTTCAGTGCTGGGTGGGCACTGGGCAGCAGTTCCAGGGCTGGGAATACCCTGCCTCATATATACTTTAGTTCTATGTGCACTGCAGTGCACACAGACAGACACATTCCGTGCATTGCCAGGCAGGCAGTGAGGCAGTGGGCATTGTAAACAGAGTGAACATTGCCCTTCAGCGAGTCTGTTACATTTGCTATTTTTAAACAGACTTAAAAGCATTCTCCTTGAGTGGTTCAGTGCTGGGTGGGCAGTGCCAGGGCTGGCACTGGCAGTACTCTGCCTCATATCTACTGAAAAGGAAGCTTGTTCTCTGTGCACTCACTGCACACACACAGACACATTCCGTGCATTGCCAGGCAGGCAGTGAGGCAGTGGGCATTGTAAACAGAGTGAACACATTCTCCTTCAGTGGTTCAGTGCTGGGTGGGCAGCAGTTCCAGTGCTGGGAGTACCCTGCCTCATATCTACTTTAGTTCTATGTGCACTGCAGTGCACACAGACAGACACATTCCGTGCATTGCCAGGCAGGCAGTGAGGCAGTGGGCATTGTAAACAGAGTGAACATTGCCCTTCAGCGAGTCTGTTACATTTGCTATTTTTAAACAGACTTAACCGCATTGTCCTTGAGTGGTTCAGTGCTGGGTGGGCAGCAGTTCCAGGGCTGGGAGTACCCTGCCTCATATCTACTGAAAAGGAAGCTTGTTCTCTGTGCACTCACTGCACACACACAGACAGACACATTCCGTGCATTGCCAGGCAGGCAGTGGGCATTGTAAACAGAGTGAAGATTGGCCTTCAGCGAGTCTGTTACATTTGCTATTTTTAAACAGACTTAACCGCATTGTCCTTGAGTGGTTCAGTGCTGGGTGGGCAGCAGTTCCAGGGCTGGGAGTACTCTGCCTCATATCTACTTTAGTTCTATGTGCACTGCAGTGCACACAGACAGACACATTCTGTGCATTGCCAGGCAGGCAGTGAGGCAGTGGGCATTGTAAACAGAGTGAACATTGCCCTTCAGCGAGTCTGTTACATTTGCTATTTTTAAACAGACTTAACAGCATTGTCCTTGAGTGGTTCAGTGCTGGGTGGGCAGCAGTTCCAGGGCTGGGAGTACCCTGCCTCATATCTACTGAAAAGGAAGCTTGTTCTCTGTGCACTCACTGCACACACACAGACAGACACATTCCGTGCATTGCCAGGCAGGCAGTGGGCATTGTAAACAGAGTGAAGATTGGCCTTAAGCGAGTCTGTTCAATTTGTTATTTTTAAACAGACGTAACCGCATTGTCCTTGAGTGGTTCAGTGCTGGGTGGGCAGCAGTTCCAGGGCTGGGAGTACCCTGCCTCATATCTACTGAAAAGGAAGCTTGTTCTCTGTGCACTCACTGCACACACACAGACAGACACATTCCGTGCATTGCCAGGCAGGCAGTGAGGCAGTGGGCATTGTAAACAGAGTGAAGATTGGCCTTCAGCGAGTCTGTTCAATCTGCTATTTTTAAACAGACTTAACCGCATTGTCCTTGACTTGGTCCGTTCATTTTGTTATTTTAAACAGACTGAGCATTCTTCTTGAGTGGGTCTGTTAATTTAGTTATTTTAAACTGACCGAACATTATTATTGTGGGACAGTGGGCAGTGTTACCACTAGTACTCATTGACATTAAATCCATAATGTCAGGGAAAGGGAGATGCAAGCGACTTAGTGGGAATGGCAGCGGAGGCACCGCAAAAGACACCAGCGCAACACCACCAGTACAGGTAAAAAGGCAACTGTCGCAATCAAACGTCTTTGTAGGGGATGGCAGTTCCATGGCAAAAAAAAAGAAATCAGACCATGAAACTTTGCAATCGCCAGCACCTGTTTCTGGCACTGTAGTTTTGGAGGAGAGTGAAGAGGAGGCAGAGTCTAGCCAGACAAAAGTTACACACCCAAGAGCAGCCAGGGGACAGAAGTGTCCTGCAAAACTTTGCGGTGACAAGGTAGCGCTGGCACTGTTAGCTTCTGATTCAGAAGAAGAATCTTCTTGGATGGGATTCTCATCAGAAACGGAAGATGTTATACCTGAGCAATCTTCGGTAGAATTGTCAGTTAGTCCTGTTTTAGCCTCCACCTCCAGAAATCTGCGGCAGGGGAGACATTCCACTGATATCGAAGGAGGAGGAAGAGCTGTCAGAAGGGAGACAGAGGGTGACTGTTGCCCCCGCTGGCATTGCTTCGCCGGGTGCAGTGGGTGCACCACCCACACCCAGTAGTACCTCAACTCCAGTGCCACCATCCACCCCCAGGGCGGGAAAGAGAGGAGGATCACAAAAGAAATCTGCGATCTGGGCACATTTTAAAGTGACAGAAGACCCGCGTTATGCTCGGTGTAATTACTGTGCCAGGGATATTAGCAGAGGCAAGCAACTGGGACATCTGTCAAATTTTGGCATGGAGTATCATGTTAAGAGGCAACACCCAACAAGATTACTGCCATCTGGGGATGGTAGCATTTTCCGTCAGGGGACCCCTTCCCCTTCCAACCAGGGTGCAGTGGTAGGAAAGCAGCAGAGTCAGCCCACGCCCTCATACCCTTCTAGCAGTCAGGCGGCAGGCCAGAAACCCACTGACATGTGGGAGAAGCGACAATGCACCATGGAGGAAATGGGGTGGAGTGCGGTAACGCTATCCCGGGGTAGGAGGCAGGCAGCCGCAAAAGTAGTAACCAGGAGCATTGGGGAAATGATTGCCCTTGATGACCAGCCCCTGCAGTTAGTTGAGAATGTGGGTTTCAAACGTTTCTTGAAGGTCGTACTTCCAAATTACAAAGTCCCCTCCAGAACCACATTTAGTAGAAAGGTCATCCCCAGCCTGTACAAGCACTGTGTCAGTCGCGTGCAAGCACTGCTAGGTAAGGCAGACGGAAGAGTGCATTTCACCTGCGATATCTGGACCGCCATGAATGCTGCACACTCTTACCTCTCTCTGACAGCACACTGGTGGGACATGGCAGAGGCAGGGGCAGCCAGCAGCTCTATTACTGAACAAGCATCAGGGTGGAGGTGGGCTTTACTGAACACCCACCTGACGGACCATGCCCATACCGCTGCCAATATTCTAGCATGCATCAGAAAGATGCTGGCGAGCTGGAAAGTACACCAGCGAGACAGTAAAACGCGGGCAGGCTTTTTTGTCACAGACAACGGTGCAAACATGGTTAAGGCAATAAGCGATGGGCGGTTTAAGAACATCCGATGTTTTGCACACACTCTGCATCTGGTAGTGAAGTCAGGTTTGGGCTTGGAGTCCAAGGACAAGGAGACTGAATACCTGCGTAGGTTAATACAGAAGTGCAGGAACATAGCAGCACACTTCCACAGAAGTGTCAGGGCGGGGCAGGTTCTCCGAGAAAATCAGACTGCTTTGGATATGCCCGAGAAGCGTCTCATTCAAGACGTTCCCACCCGGTGGAATTCCACCTTTATGATGCTGGAGAGGTTATTGGAGCTGCAGACACCCCTTCATGAACTTTCTGGTACAATAGACATAGGTGTACAGAATCCCCTAGGGCATCACGATTGGTTAGTCATGAGTCAGCTGGTAAAAATCCTGCAGCCCTTCAAGGACGTCACGGAGGAGCTGAGTTCCAGAAGTTCCACCTTGGCTGACATCATCCCTATAGTGAAATTCCTGGATGACCATTTGGAAGGCATTAAACGGCAAGAGGGAATGACTGCTGAGGTGCTGCAGTGTGTGGACGTTTTGCAGCAGCAGGTGAAAGACAGATTAAGGCCTTTAACAGAGGACAGCACATACATGCTCGCCTCTGTCTGTGATCCCCGTGTGAAAGGTAAAATCGCCCTACAGACCAATTGTCTGTCATTTGTGAAGGAGCTGTTGTTAGCACAGGTCCGTGAACAGGAGCACCATAGGCGGAGACAGATTAGGCTTGAAGCACAGGTGGAAACAGCAGGCACGTCACAGAGTTGTGCTGCTGCTATCCCTGGCAGGAGAAGGACTGTGTCAGTGACAGATACTATTACTAGTGCCTCCACCTCAACGTCAGAACGCCCAAGGCATGTTGGCCATAAAGATACATCAGTAGTGCAACAGGCGAGAGAGAAAGTAACTGGATTGAGTGACTCTCAGCCCTCCCAAGCACAGGAGGAGACAGCAGCAGAGCTGTCAGTGAAACGGTATCTCTCAGAGCCGATAGAGAATACGCAGACAGATCCGCTGGCATATTGGGCACACAAGTCCACTGTCTGGCCACACCTAGCCAAAGTGGCTGAAGGATATCTGTCATGTCCACCAACAAGTGTGCCCAGTGAACGTGTTTTTTCAATGACAGGGGATATCATGAGCCCTCACCGCTCAAGGCTTTCACCGGTCTTGATGGAAATGCTAGTGTTTTTGAAAGTAAACCTGCCAGTGCTTGGCTTTCCCGATTTTCCTTGTGAATGGCAAGATGAATAAAAGCTATTGAAAGGAGCCTTGCAGCAGTTCCAATTGCCTCCTATGCTCAAGATAATGTAAGCAGTAAGCACTGCAGCACATGTTCTTGACATGAATCGCTGTGTCTGACCGGCATCTACTGTGCAGCCCTAGTGTTCCCACAAGTGTTTTAACTCCGTTGCTGTTCCTGCCTGTACCTCCAGGCCTTGTGTCCCTAGCTGGGCAGTTCCATTTTGTTATTTTAAACAGACTGAGCATTGTCCTTCAGAGTGGGTCTGTTGATATTGCTATTTTAAACAGACTGAGCATTGACCTTCAGAGTGGGTCCGTTAATTTTCTTATTTTAAACAGACTGAGCTTTCTTCTTCAAGGCCGAAGTGGAGAAGGGTTCCATGTGAACAGCAGTTCAACATGGGTCAGCTGGTCCTAACAGATAGGCGAGCGCCGTTCGGAAGGGACGGGCGATGGCCTCCGTCGTCCTCGGCCGATCGAAAGGGAGTTGGGTTCAGATCCACGAACCCGGAGTGGTGGAGAATCGGCGCTGGGCTCTTCCCTCTTCACTCGCCGTTACTGAGGGAATCCTGGTCAGTTTCTTTTCCTATGCGACTTGTGTCCCTAGCTGGGATTGACCTCTGTCCTCCAATGATGTGCCTGTTCCTCCAGGCCTTGTGTTCCCACAAGTGTTTTAACTCCGTTGCTGTTCCTGCCTGTACCTCCAGCCATTGTGTTTCTACTGGTGTTTTAACTCCATTGCTGTGCCTGCCTGTCCCTCCAGGCCTTGTGTCCCTAGCCGGGATTGACCTCTGTCCACCAATGATGTGCCTGTTCCTCCAGGCCTTGTGTTCCCACAAGTGTTTTAACTCCGTTGCTGTTCCTGCCTGTACCTCCAGCCATTGTGTTTCTACTGGTGTTTTAACTCCATTGCTGTGCCTGCCTGTCCCTCCAGGCCTTGTGTCCCTAGCCGGGATTGACCTCTGTCCACCAATGATGTGCCTGTTCCTCCAGGCCTTGTGTCCCTAGCTGGGCAGTTCCATTTTGTTATTTTAAACAGACTGAGCATTGTCCTTCAGAGTGGGTCTGTTGATATTGCTATTTTAAACAGACTGAGCATTGACCTTCAGAGTGGGTCCGTTAATTGTGTTCTTTTAAACAGACTGAGCATAGTCCTTGAGTGGGTCCGTTAATTTTGTTCTTTTAAACAGACTGAGCATTGACCTTCAGAGTGGGTCCATTAATTTTCTTATTTTAAACAGACTGAGCATATTCCTTGAGTGGGTCCGTTAATTTTGTTCTTTTAAACAGACTGAGCATTCTTCTTCAAGGCCGAAGTGGAGAAGGGTTCCATGTGAACAGCAGTTCAACATGGGTCAGCCGGTCCTAACAGATAGGCGAGCGCCGTTCGGAAGGGACGGGCGATGGCCTCCGTCGTCCTCGGCCGATCGAAAGGGAGTCGGGTTCAGATCCCCGAACCCGGAGTGGCGGAGATTCAGCGCTGGGCTCTTCCCTCTTCACTCGCCGTTACTGAGGGAATCCTGGTTAGTTTCTTTTCCTACGCTGCTTGTGTCCCTAGCTGGGATTGACATCTGTCCTCAAATGATGTGCCTGTTCATCCAGACCTTGTGTTCCCACGCGTATTCTTATTTCTGAGAGATTTTCCGATTCCTTTGTCATCAGCTAAAGTGCATAAGATGCGTTGATGAATAGTTTTGAAGATGACACATATGGCTTTATAGATGATACGGAAGTGGACGGGTAGCCAATGTAACTCTTTCAGAATGGGAGATATGTGGTCTCTCTTTCTTGCGCCTGTTAGTAATCGGGCTGCTGAATTTTGAACCATCTGTAGTGGTTTGGAATAGGATGAGGGCAGACCTAGCAATAGGGAACTGCAGTAGTCTAATTTCGCAAAAATGACTGCTTGGATGATCGTTCTGAAGTCTTGAGCATGGAAAAGAGGTCTTATCCTCTTCCGAACCTGGAGTTTATAGAAGCAGTCTTTGGTTGTTTTGTTGATATGTGCCTTGAAGTTTAGCCGGTTGTCTATTATCACTCCTAAGTCTGTAACTTGTGTGGTAGGTAGGTTGGTGGGAAGAGTAGTGTTGGAGATATTGTTTTCAGGAGAGATGAGTAGGATTTCTGTCTTGGATGAGTTTAAGATGAGGTGTAGGTTGTTTACTACTTGTTTGATTTTCTGGTGGCATGTTTCCCAGTAGTCAAGAGTTTTAGAGTATGTGTCTTTGATATGGATGATGATTTCAATATCATCTGCGTAAAGGAAGTACTTTAGATTGAGGTCGGTAAGAAGTTGGCAGAGAGGAAGAAGATAGATATTAAATAGGGTCGGAGATAATCAAGAACCTTGAGGGACTCCTATGACAGAGTCAAATCTTGAGGATTCCTTGTTTTGGAGTTTAACTTTGTAACCTCTGTTATCGAGAAACGTTTTGAACCAGGATCGGACGGTGCCGCTGATTCCTATGGACGAAAGCTGGTTTAGGAGGATGGCGTGGTTGACCGTGTCGAACGCTGCGGAAAGGTCTAACAAGATCAATAGGAAAGAGTTTCCTTTGTCGAGGCCCATTAAGATATAATATTATATCTTACAGTTGTGGTTTGGATCATATTCTTTAGGTCAAGACGGTTGTCTATAATTACTCCCAGGTCTCTCACATGGTTGTGGGTGAGAAGGTGTTTGTGATGGATCTGAGATGGGAGGTTTTCTTGCTTGTAGGAAATGAAGAGGAGTTTAGTTTTAGAGGCATTGAGGACCAGGTTTAGACTGTTGAGGAGATTAGTGGTGGCTTCGGCTTGTAAGCTGTTGTTCCAAAGTGCGATGGCTTTCTTAATAGATTCTGTTATGGGAATAAGAATCTGAACATCGTCTGCATAGATGTAGTGAATGAGGTTAAGACTACTTAACAGTTGGCAAAGGGGAAGGAGGAAACGGCGGGGGTAACGGCAAAGCTGCTGCCAGGGGGGGCTATAACACGCGCCGCCGGAGCGGCGGGCCACCTGCCCCCCCTGGGCCTTCCCAGCCGACACGGAGCCGGTTGCGGCGCTCCGCCGCGGAGGAAATGCGCCCTGCGGCCGTCCGGGAGGCGTTCCCCGCCCCCCCCGCGAAAGGGGTGGGGGATGCGCCGAAAGCCCCCCCGGTCCCACCGAACCCGCCGCCGGGTTGAATCCTCCAGGCGGACTGCACGCACCCCACCCGTTTACCTCTTAACGGTTTCCCGCCCTTTTGAACTCGCTCTTGAAAGTTGTTTTCAACTTTCCCTTACGTACTTATTGATTTTACTGCTTTACTTTATTTTTTTTATTCCTGGACGGGGCCGGGGCCGTCCGGGAGGCGTTCCCCGCCCCCCCGCGAAAGGGGTGGGGATGCGCCGAAACCACCCCCGGTCCCACCGAACCCGCCGGGTTGAATCCTCCAGGCGGACTGCACGCACCCCACCCGTTTACCTCTTAACGGTTTCCCGCCCTTTTGAACTCGCTCTTGAAAGTTGTTTTCAACTTTCCCTTACGTACTTATTGATTTTACTGCTTTACTTTATTTTTTTATTCCTGGACGGGGCCGGGGCCGTCCGGGAGGCGTTCCCCGCCCCCCCGCGAAAGGGGTGGGGGATGCGCCGAAACCACCCCCGGTCCCACCGAACCCGCCGGGTTCAATCCTCCAGGTGGACTGCACGCACCTCACCCGTTTACCTCTTAACGGTTTCCCGCCCTTTTGAACTCGCTCTTGAAAGTTGTTTTCAACTTTCCCTTACGTACTTATTGATTTTATATATTTACTTTATTTTTTTATTCCTGGACGGGGCCGGGGCCGCGGACTGCACGCACCTCACCCGTTTACCTCTTAACGGTTTCCCGCCCTTTTGAACTCGCTCTTGAAAGTTGTTTTCAACTTTCCCTTACGTACTTATTGATTTTACTGCTTTACTTTATTTTTTTTATTCCTGGACGGGGCCGGGGCCGTCCGGGAGGCGTTCCCCGCCCCCCCGCGAAAGGGGTGGGGGATGCGCCGAAACCACCCCCGGTCCCACCGAACCCGCCGGGTTGAATCCTCCAGGCGGACTGCACGCACCCCACCCGTTTACCTCTTAACGGTTTCCCGCCCTTTTGAACTCGCTCTTGAAAGTTGTTTTCAACTTTCCCTTACGTACTTATTGATTTTACTGCTTTACTTTATTTTTTTTATTCCTGGACGGGGCCGGGGCCGTCCGGGAGGCGTTCCCCGCCCCCCCCGCGAAAGGGGTGGGGGATGCGCCGAAACCACCCCCGGTCCCACCGAACCCGCCGGGTTCAATCCTCCAGGTGGACTGCACGCACCTCACCCGTTTACCTCTTAACGGTTTCCCGCCCTTTTGAACTCGCTCTTGAAAGTTGTTTTCAACTTTCCCTTACGTACTTATTGATTTTATATATTTACTTTATTTTTTTATTCCTGGACGGGGCCGGGGCCGCGGACTGCACGCACCTCACCCGTTTACCTCTTAACGGTTTCCCGCCCTTTTGAACTCGCTCTTGAAAGTTGTTTTCAACTTTCCCTTACGTAGTTATTGATTTTACTGCTTTACTTTATTTTTTTTATTCCTGGACGGGGCCGGGGCCGTCCGGGAGGCGTTCCCCGCCCCCCCCGCGAAAGGGGTGGGGGATGCGCCGAAACCACCCCCGGTCCCACCGAACCCGCCGGGTTGAATCCTCCAGGCGGACTGCACGCACCCCACCCGTTTACCTCTTAACGGTTTCCCGCCCTTTTGAACTCGCTCTTGAAAGTTGTTTTCAACTTTCCCTTACGTACTTATTGATTTTATATATTTACTTTATTTTTTTATTCCTGGACGGGGCCGGGGCCGCGGACTGCACGCACCTCACCCGTTTAACTCTTAACGGTTTCCCGCCCTTTTGAACTCGCTCTTGAAAGTTGTTTTCAACTTTCCCTTACGTACTTATTGATTTTATATATTTACTTTATTTTTTTATTCCTGGACGGGGCCGGGGCCGCGGACTGCACGCACCTCACCCGTTTAACTCTTAACGGTTTCCCGCCCTTTTGAACTCGCTCTTGAAAGTTGTTTTCAACTTTCCCTTACGTACTTATTGATTTTACTGCTTTACTTTATTTTTTTTATTCCTGGACGGGGCCGGGGCCGTCTGGGAGGCGTTCCCCGCCCCCCCGCGAAAGGGGTGGGGGATGCGCCGAAACCACCCCCGGTCCCACCGAACCCGCCGGGTTGAATCCTCCAGGCGGACTGCACGCACCCCACCCGTTTACCTCTTAACGGTTTCCCGCCCTTTTGAACTCGCTCTTGAAAGTTGTTTTCAACTTTCCCTTACGTACTTATTGATTTTATATATTTACTTTATTTTTTTATTCCTGGACGGGGCCGGGGCCGCGGACTGCACGCACCTCACCCGTTTAACTCTTAACGGTTTCCCGCCCTTTTGAACTCGCTCTTGAAAGTTGTTTTCAACTTTCCCTTACGTACTTATTGATTTTATATATTTACTTTATTTTTTTATTCCTGGACGGGGCCGGGGCCGCGGACTGCACGCACCTCACCCGTTTAACTCTTAACGGTTTCCCGCCCTTTTGAACTCGCTCTTGAAAGTTGTTTTCAACTTTCCCTTACGTACTTATTGATTTTACTGCTTTACTTTATTTTTTTTATTCCTGGACGGGGCCGGGGCCGTCTGGGAGGCGTTCCCCGCCCCCCCGCGAAAGGGGTGGGGGATGCGCCGAAACCACCCCCGGTCCCACCGAACCCGCCGCCGGGTTCAATCCTCCAGGCGGACTGCACGCACCTCACCCGTTTAACTCTTAACGGTTTCCCGCCCTTTTGAACTCGCTCTTGAAAGTTGTTTTCAACTTTCCCTTACGTACTTATTGATTTTATATATTTACTTTATTTTTTTATTCCTGGACGGGGCCGGGGCCGTCCGGGAGGCGTTCCCCGCCCCCCCCGCGAAAGGGGTGGGGGATGCGCCTAAACCACCCCCGGTCCCACCGAACCCGCCGGGTTCAATCCTCCAGGTGGACTGCACGCACCTCACCCGTTTAACTCTTAACGGTTTCCCGCCCTTTTGAACTCGCTCTTGAAAGTTGTTTTCAACTTTCCCTTACGTACTTATTGATTTTATTGATTTACTTTATTTATTTATACCGGCATTGCATCCGCTGTAGGCTTCCCTGGTCGGTCTTGTGCATTTGAATAAACGGAGAGGAATTTGTAGGTCGATAATGGTGTGTTGGTGAATGATTTTTTATATCAAGGTGATGGATTTGTAAATGACTCTGAACTGAATTGGTAACCAGTGGAGGTCTTTTAGGACTGGGGAAATGTGGCCTCCTTTCCTAGTGTTTGTTAGTAGACGGGCTGCTGCGTTTTCAACCATTTGGAGTGGTTTCGTGTATGAGGAAGGGAGTCCAAGTAATGTAGAGTTGCAGTAGTAGAAAATGAGGGCTTGGAGGATGGTTCTGAAGTGTTTGGCGTGGAAGAGTGGTCTTATCCTTTTTTAAACTTGCAGTTTATAGAAGCAGTCTTTGGTGGTTTTATTGGGGGGCCACTACCGGCCTAACACCGTCCGCCGGCTGATCCTCCATCAGAAGGACTTGGGCCCCCGAGCGGCGCTGGGGAGCCGGTCTTCCGTATGCCACATTTCCCTGCGCCCGCCGGACAGGCGGGGATTCGGCGCTGGGCTCTTCCCTCTTCACTCGCCGTTACTGAGGGAATCCTGGTTAGTTTCTTTTCCTCCACAGCTTGTGTCCCTAGGTGGACCCTGCGGGTCGGTACGGCAAGAGCGGTATTCAAACAGCAAGCAATGGGGTATGAAAATACAGACCCCTGTGTACTTACTTGGTATAGGTTTTGCTAGGAGTAAGAATTTGTTGAGGATAATGTCAGTTTCTTAATAAGATCTCATGCTTTGACTGTTGAGGAGATTAGTGATGGCTTGTAAGCTGTTGTTCCAAAGTGCGATGGCTTTGTTAATAGATTCTGTTATGGGAATAAGAATCTGAACATCGTCTGCATAGATGTAGTGAATGAGGTTGACTACTTAACAGTTGGCAAAGGGGAAGGAGGAAACGGCGGGGGAAACGGCGAAGCTGCTGCCGGGGGGGGGGGCAATAACACGCGCCGGAAATGGTATTTAACCTTAGATGGAGTTTACCACCCACTTTGGCCTGCATTCCCAAACAAACAGACTACGAGAAAACCCGGTCCCGGAGCGCCGGGGGCCGCTACCGGCCTAACACCGTCCGCGGGCTGAGGCTTGATGAGAAGGACTTGGGGCCCCGAGCGGCGCCAGAGAGGCGATCTTCCGTACGCCACATTTCCCGCGCCCGCCGGACGAGCAAGGATTCGGCGCTGGGCTCTTCCCTCTTCACTCGCCGTTACGGAGGGAATCCTGGTTAGTTTCTTTTCCTCCGCGGCTTGTGTCCATAGGTGGGATTGACCTCTGTCCTAGAATGATGTGCCTCTTCATCCAGGCCTAGTGTTCCTACTGGTGTTTTAAGTCCATTGCTGTGCCTGCCTGTTTATCCAGACCTTGTGTTCCCACACGTATTATTATTTCTGAGAGATCTTCCAATTCCTTTGTCATTTTCTGAAGTGCATAAGTAGGGTAGCTAAATGAGGAGAATATTGGAGGGGCGAAGTTCCATATTGAAAGCTGAGTAGCTTTACTTATCTAGTGAAAGTTTGAAGGATCAGGGAAGGCTTGTAAGAATAGCCAAGTTTGTTAATAGATTCTGTTATGGGAATAAGAATCTGAACATCGTCTGCATAGATGTAGTGAATGAGGTTAAGACAAGTTAACAGTTGCCAAAGGGGAAGGAGGAAACGCCGGGAGGGGGGGCTATAACACGCGCCGCTGGAGCAGCGGGCCACCTGCCCCCCCTGGGCCTTCCCAGCCGAACCGTAGCCGGTCGCGGCACACCGCCGCAGAGGAAATGCGCCCTGCGGGGGCCGGGGCCGTCCGGGAGGCGTTCCCCGCCCCTCCCCCACCCCCCGCGAAAGGGGTGGGGGTGGGGGATCCGCCGAAACCCCGGTCCGACCGAACCCGCCGGGTTGAATCCTGCGGGCGGACTGCACGGACCCCACCCATTTACCTCTTTACAATTTCACGCCCTCTTGAACTCCCTCTTCAAAGTTGTTTTCAACTTTCCCTTGCGGTACTTACTTATTTATTTTATTTATTTAAGGTTTTTTTATACCGGCATTCATGAAATCGTTCACATGATGTCGCTTTACAGAAAACAGGGGTGCAAAGAAAACAACCTATAACATAAATACACGTGGTGAAGAGATGCAGTTACAATTAACTGGGGCTATGAACTGGGAGTGTAAGAAATAAAGAGGGATAGAGGAGGTTAATTATATACATGTGTAGAATATAAAAATATACAAGAGTACATTACAAATATGGCGTCCAATATATACAGCTTCTGAGCTGAGAATTTATTGATGGTGTGTGTTAGGTGCAGTTCGGGAAGGCTTGCCTGAAAAGCCATGTCTTGAGTCTTTTCCGAAAGGTTAGGAGGCAAGGTTCATTTCTGAGATCTGGGGGGATGGAGTTCCATAACGGTGGACCTGCTGTGGAAAGGGCTCAATCTCTAAAGGTGCTGTGATAAGTGGTTTTGGAGGGTGGAACAAGGAGGCATCCTCTGTAGGCTTCCCTGGTCGGTCTTGTGCATTTGTATAAACGGAGAGGAATTTGTAGGTCGATTATGGTGTGTTGGTGAAAGATTTTGTATATCAAGGTGATGGATTTGTAAATGACTCTGAACTGAATTGGTAACCAGTGGAGGTCTTTTAGGACTGGGGAAATGTGGTCTCTTTTCCTAGTGTTTGTTAGTAGACGGGCTGCTGCGTTTTGAACCATTTGGAGTGGTTTTGTGTATGAGGAAGGGAGTCCAAGAAATGTAGAGTTGCAGTAGTCTAATTTGGAGAAAATGAGGGCTTGGAGGATCCTGGTTAGTGTCTTTTACTCCGCGGCTTGTGTCCCTAGCTGTGATTGAACTCTGTCCTCGAATGATGTGCCTCTTCATCCAGGCCTTGTGTCCCTAGCTGGGATCGACCTCTGTGCTCGACTGCTGCGCCTCTTCATCCCGGCCTTGTGTTCCCACAGGTGTTTTAACTCAGTTGCTGTACCCATTCTTCCGGGCCTTGTGTTCCCACAGGTGTTTTAACTCAGTGGCGGTGCCTGTTCATCCAGGCCTTGTGTTCCCACAGGTGTTTTAACTCAGTGGCTGTGCCTGTTCATCCAGGCCTTGTGTTCCCACAAGTGTTTTAACCTGGTTGCTGTGCCTGTTCATGCAGGCCTTGTGTCCCTAGCTGGAATTGACCTCTGTCCTCGAATGATGTACCTGTTCATCCAGGCCTTGTGTTCCCACACGTATTCTTATTTGTGAGAGATCCTAGGCTCCAATTCGTTTGTCATCAGCTGAAGTGCGTAAGTACAGTCTGAATTCACTAGACGCCAACGGAATTCACTAGACGCCAACGATATTCACTGGACGCCAATGTAAACACCGGGTACACACAACTCTAGGGGTGGACCCGTTCCAGGGAGTCCTTCCCTGAACAAGCATGAGGGTGGAGGTGGGCTTTACTGCACACCCACCTGACGGACCATGCCCATACTGCTGCCAATATTCTAGCATGCATCAGAAAGATGCTGGCGAGCTACCAGTGTTTTAACCTAGTTCCTGTGCCTGTTCATGCAGGCCTTGTGTCCCTAGCTGGGATTGACCTCTGTCCTCGAATGAAGTGCCTGTTCATCCAGGCCTTGTGTTCCTACTGCTGTTTTAACTCCATTGCTGTGCCTGCCTGTTCATCCAGACCTTGTATTCCCACACGTATTCTTATTTCTGAGAGATCCTCCAATTCCTTTGTCATCTGCTGAAGTGCGTAAGTACCGTCTGAATTCACTAGACGCCAACGGAATTCACTAGACGCCAACGATATTCACTGGACGCCAATGTAAACACCGGGTACACACAACTCTAGGGGTGGACCCTTTCCAGGGAGTACTTCCCTGCACAAAGGAAAGGGAACTCTCTCCTGGGCCAATTGATAAGAAAACCACAATTCTGCAGCCAAAAATAGGCTGGAAATCCTTCCCCCATTGACTTTAATGGGCGACATATGTACATATACCCAACTCATTAGATTTTTTTTATGTCCATATTGGCCGCAAGTGGGACCCACTTTCGGACATAAGAAATATGAACATAAAATTTTGCTCTGCACATCCCTACCATACAGGCAAAAACTCATAATAATATTTTTTCTGGTACATTCAAGGTAAAACTCCTTTGAGGGAGTCAATAGGACCATTAGATGACCAAGGGCTAAAAGGGATGACAAAGCCATAGTAGAGAGACTAAATGAATTCTGTTTCAGTATTTACTGAGAAAGATATGAGAGCTACCCATATATCAAAAAATAAGCATTCACAAACTATTCAAAATTGTTTGTAATGCAAGTGAAGAACCATCGTATTGTCCGAATGTGTAAAGCCAAACTTACGCTTAGACTTGTATTTAACAGGTCATATACAATCATTGGTTCTGAGTGCAATTTGCTCAACTATTTTTTAAAATTGTTTTTCACTTATTATGCAATTAAAATCTGGACATCAAGGTTACTTTCCTTTAGGCATTTTCAATGTATTTGTTTGTAGAAGGTCTAAAGGCAAGACCTGACATAGTACTAAGGGGTAGGGATGTGCAGAGGGACACCTTATGTTGCATTCAGAATTCATATTCGTCGGGGGGCAGATACATTGCATTCGGCAAGGGGGGCCCGATACATTTATACATTAATTCTTATTCATTTCCTGGCTAAAATTATATTAACTACAATCCTCCACCCTCCTGACCCCCCCAAGACTTACCAAAACTCCATGGTGGTCCAGCGGCAGCTCTGGGAGCCATCTCCTGCACTCACACCCTCGGCTGCTGGTATTCAAAATGGTGCTGATAGCCTTTGACCTACTATGTCACAGGGGTTACTGGTGCCATTGGTCAGCTCCTGTCACATGGGAGGAGCACAAGATGGCACCGGCCATCCATTGGTAAGTCTTGGGGGGGTGGGGTTTGTTTAAATTGGCTCCTTTAGACGGCCGAATAATTTGGCGAAGATTTGTTGTATTCATGGGGAATCACAATATGTTTCGCTTCCCCATGAATACAACGAATATGGCCCTATACGTTGCAGATTACCAATTCATAGGGAACGAATGCACACCCCTACTAAGGGGCCTAAGCAGCAGTTGATGGTCCTTCTCAATTTCCTTGCATGAGAAATAAAACAACATGGTCAGAAATCCAGTCACAGTAACCACATAACAATGTGCATTAAGACTTACAAATATCTATATTTTCATGTGGTATCAAGAAAAACCAAGTTTCTTTCTTTTTCGAGATGTTCCAATGCTTCAATATTTGGAGTGTTTCAAAGTCCAGGGCTAAGCGTTCACTTAATCATGGAAAAGACATATCATCAGGTGATGTCATCCAGTACATCATCTGTCAAAAACAATAGAGCATCTATAAAAAAAGAATGTCTGTCAGAAAAAATGGCTTCATTCAATGTCCCCATTAAGGTCATTAGGTATATTAAAAAAATATGAAAAAGCCAATTTTGCTCATGCTGTAATACAATTTTTACCCAATTTCCCCACCTCCAGTTATTCTTAATTTCTTCTAATATCGACCATATTATTTGCCCAACTGATACCCAACATTTAAAAAATGAGATACCACAGGATTATGTATTTTTTCTGTTTTCAGGAAATGTTTATGTTCTGGCACACATGTAGTAAATGGTCTATATGTTTGTCCGATATATTGTAGCCACATGGACAATGAATTAAATATACCACAAACTTTCACTTTACAGTTTGTGACTTGCTGAATTGGAACTCTCCTGCTACTACAAGAGATCATGTATTCATCAAGACTCTGTAAACTACCAATCAAATAATCAGAGCATGTTGCATCACTATCCATCGGCGTGGGCTCAAAATGGGGGCTTGCAAGAATAACCATATCCTTAATGTTAGGCCCTTTGAGAAGACAAATCTAATTGGAGACCATGTGCTGGTAAATGTATTCAACATGGACCAATGCTAATGAATGATTTGAAATATCTTCATAGATAATGGAGAATGTCTCAGCACACAAGTTTGCCAATCCTCATCAACATGATTGGCTGGAGATAGTAACAAGTCCTTGTTGTTGAGCAGAGCCCTACAATATGCACATTTAATTGTGGCCTCAGGGTAACCTCCCATAAAAATCTATTGACCATATTATGTAGGGATGTGCTATTGTCAAGGATGAATTAGGAAATTTCAACAAAATTGCCTAATTCGTCCTGGTTCGGGGACCCCAAAACCCAAATGGATTTTTCCAAAATTTCAGAAAAAATTCAATTTTGGGTTACTGTGCAGCTAACCCCTGTTAGTGCACACTAACTCCTGTTAGTGTGTGCTAACGTTAACATGAACGGAAAAAATATTTTTGGTCAAAGCTATCTGAGATATTTGTAAAATAAACTCAATTAGAATCGTCTGTGGTTGGGGGGTGCTGTAAGAAGATGTCCATGATCTTTTGCAATGCTTGATCTGGGATCACTGTGTATTGTGATTTAATATCAAATGTTGCCAATAATGTGTCCTCCTCAATCCATACTGTTTTCAGGAATCTAGCATCTGAGTGCTATTTTTATATAAGATTTCACAATAGGGACAAAACAGTTTTAGAAGGTGGTCAAAAAAAAATAATAATAAAAAAATGGTTCAAGGACCAAACCTCATGACTACACAATAGGTCTTTTGTAGGCATTTGTGTATTTTTATGGTAAAATATACAGGACCTGAGTGCAGGGATGCTCTTTAATTAGAAAAGATCAATGGTGTAGGATCTTCAATCAAAGGCTGATAATAGTTCAAATCATTCAATTGATGATTTATTTCTGCATCATATTTTGCTTTACTCATCACCATGATCCTGCCCACTTTATTTGAGGATTTTATAATGATGTCACATCAATGTCTCAACTCGCTAATGAATTAATTCTCCTGTCTTGAAATATTAAAAATATCCTCTCATTGGTGTCTTTTCTAGTTGTTCAACATCATGCAATAATTTCTGTTGAAATGTGTACAGCATCTGATCCAAAAGTTATGGAGGAGTCCAGCTAGATGGAGTTTTAACTATTGAAAATTGAATGAGACTGAGGGGTTTCTCTCAAAAATAGTTTTCTCTGAAGTAGTTAGATAAACTTAAAGAAATCACATCAGAACTAAAAAGGATTGTTTATATGAGTGGGGAAAAAGGATAACCCTTAATTCAAGACCACCTCTTGGGATGGGTTAACTGCAGATCAGAGATATAAATAACAGCGGATTCACTAACCTGATTATTAGGGATGTGAATCGGGCTTCGGACGATTGAAAATATCGTTGATATTTTCCAAATCGTCAGAAATCAGGGGCTCCCCAAAACGATAGGAAAACCCCACAATATTGATTGTGGGGGCTCCCTTATCGTTTTGGGGGAGGGCTGGAAAAACGGCACACAACAATAACCCCTAAACCCACCCCGACTTCTTAAAGGTAACCCCTTAGCTTCCCCCACCCTCCCGACCCTCCCAAAACCTTTTTACAGGTACCTGGTGGTCCAGTGGGGGTCCGGGAGCGATCTCCCGTGATCTCCCACCCCGGGCTGTCCTCCGGCTCCCGGGCCGTCGGCTGCCACTAATCAAAATGGCGCCGATGGCCCTTTGCCCTTACCATGTGACAGGGTATCTGTGCCATTGGCCGGATCCTGTCACATGGTAGGAGCACTGGATGGCTGGTGCCATCTTGTGCTCCTACCATGTGACAGGGGCTGACCAATGGCACCAGTAGCCCCTGTGACATAGTAAGGGCAAAGGCTATCGGCACCATTTTGATTACTGGCAGCCGATGGCCCGAGTGCAGGAGATTGCTCCTGGACCGGGGGCGGGCCCGGGGGCATGGCGCCGGCCCGGGGGCATGGTCGAGGCCTCCGGACCAGCCCCCGGGTTGATTTACGTCTGCTTTCAGCAAGCGTAAATCTGCCAACAAAGGTAAGGGGGGGGGGGGTTTAGATAGTAGGGATGTGAATTGTGTGATCGATCGTCTTAATGATCGATTTTGGCTGGGGGTGGAGGGAAATCTGATCGTCATGTTTGTTTTTTTTTAAAAATCATTAAAAATCGTAAATCGGGGGCGGGCGGGAAAACCGGCACAGCAAAACAACCCTAAAACCCACCCCGACCCTTTAAAACAAATCTCCCACCCTCCCGAACCCCCCAAAATGTTTTAAATTACCTGGGGTCCAGTGGGGGGTCCCGGCGTGATCTCCCGCGATCTCCTGCTCTCGGGCCATGGCTGCGTTAATAGAAATGGCGCCGGTGGCCCTTTGCCCTTACCATATGACAGGGCAAAGGTAGTGTCGGCGCCATTTTGGTTCCTGACACCCAACGTCACGAGTGCAGGAGATCGCTCCCGGACCCCCGCTGGACCCCCAGGGATTTTGGCCAGCTTAGGGGGGCCTCCTGACCCCCACAAGACTTGCCAAAAGTCCAGTGGGGGTCCGGAGCGACCTTCTGCACTCGCGCCGTATTGCCAATATTCAAAATGGCGCCGGCGCTACCTTTTCCCTCACTATGTCATATGATCTTTGCCCTCACTATGTCATACGACCCGTATGACATAGTGAGGGCAAAAGTAGCACCGGCGCCATTTTGAATATTGGCAATACGGCGCGAGTGCAGGAGGTCGCTCCCGGACCCCCGCTGGATTTTTGGCAAGTCTTGTGGGGGTCAGGAGGCCCCCCCAAGCTGGCCAAAAGTCCCTGGGGGTCGTATGACATAGTGAGGGCAAAGGTAGCGCCGGCGCCATTTTGAATATTGAATATTGGCAATACGGCGCGAGTGCAGGAGGTCGCTCCCAGACCCCCGCTGGACTTTTGGCAAGTCTTGGGGGGGGTCAGGAAGCCCCCCCAAGCTTGCCAAAAGTCCCTGGGGGTCCAGCGAGGGTCCGGGAGCGATCTCCTGCACTCGTGACGTCGGGTGTCAGGAACTAAAATGGCGCCAGCGCTACCTTTGCCCTGTCATATCGTAAGGGCAAAGGGCCACCGGCGTCATTTCTATTAACGCAGCCGTGGCCCGAGAGCGGGAGATCGTGGGAGATCGCGCCGGGACCCCCCCACTGGACCCCAGGTAATTTAAAACATTTTGTGGGTTCGGGAGGGTGGGAGATTTGTTTTAAAGGGTCGGGGTGGGTTTTAGGGTTGTTTTGCTGTGCCGGTTTTCCCGCCCTCCCCCGATTTATGATTTTTAATGATTTTTAAAATAAAAACCAAACTTGAGGATCAGATTTCCCTCCCCCCCAGCCAAAATCGATCGTTAAGACGATCGATCACATGATTCACATCCCTACTATCTAAAATCCCCCCTTACCTTTGTTGGCAGATTTACGCTTGCTGAAAGCAGACGTAAATTTGCGCGCGCCAGCGGGCTGCTGGCGCGCCATCACCCAACCCGGGTGCTGGTCCGGAGGCCTCGACCACGCCCCGGGCCGGTGCCACTGGACCCCAGGTAATTTAAAACATTTTGGGGGGGGTTGGGGAGGGTGGGGGATTTGTTTTAAAGGGTCGGGGTGGGTTTTAGGGTTGTTTTGGTGTGCAGGTTTTCCCGCCCTTCCCCCTCCCCCAATTTAAGATTTTTTGACGATAAATCGGGGGAATTGTTATTGTATCGCGGCTCTAATGATTTTTGACGATTTAAAATATATCTGACGATTGCTTTATATCGTCAAAAAACGATTCACATCCCTATTAGATAGGGCCAGGGGGGTGGGTTAGGTAGGGGAAGGGAGGGGAAGGTGGGGGCAGGGCAGGGCGAAGGAAAGTTCCCTCCGGCGGGAACAGGCAGCGCGCGCCGGGCTCGGCGCGCGCAGGTTGCACAAATGTGCACCCCCTTGCGCGCGCCAACCCCGGATTTTATAAGATACGCGCGGCTATGCGCGTGTCTTATAAAATCCAGCGTACTTTTGTTTGCGCCTGGTGCCCGAACAAAAGTACGCGCTCGCGCAAAATTATAAAATCCACCCCTATTTGTGCACTCATGTGCTCAGTTTTACAAGCACTTTTTTTAAAATTCACATTTTAGTATGCAAATTTTGAAGTCATTTTCTATTCTAATAATTATTTAAAAGTTTAAAAGAGAAGAAAAATGCACATTTTTAGAAGTGTATGTTTTAATTGAACCTTGTAAGTTATATTTATGTAGGATGCATTTTTTAATTCTTACTGTGCATTACATTTTCTATTTAAAGGTGACTCTTGATTTGTGGATACTAACATTGTTTTGCATTCTAATAATATGCATTAATTTATTGTTTAATACATTTACAAGCAGGGTGAAGTCTGTGATAGAAAGCAGAATACATGGTCATCTGGATGCCAGCTGGAAACCAGAAAGCTGTCGTGTTTCATTTGATAGCCCATGCTGTGCATAAATTAAGCTTTCAAATAAAACTACTTTGCTCTGCTGCATTGAAGACAGAGATCACTTTATCATGACAAGCAGAAAGTGAAAGATGAAGAAACAGATAGTAAGTGAATTGCTTACTGAGGTTCTCCTCCTTCCGTCATCCAATAGCAGCTCACCTTTGTCCTTTGTCTCATCAGGAGCAGAAACTAGTAGAGCAGATTCTTATCTTTATTCCTAGTCCAGAAAGCAATGGCAAGCAGCAGTAGAAATTATTTTTAGCCCTCAGCATGTTTCAGAAGCCCCAGCAGGACCACAGAAAAAGCTCTGCAAGAGCAGGGTTTCCACAACAGGTTGTGCCCATAACATTGAAACAGCAGATGCTAGTGAAAGGAACCACTGTGGTGAACGGAAATCAAAACTTATGGAGTGATAGCCAAAGAAGAAATTCAGGAGCATTTTATCGCCACCCAAGCAGGAATAGCAGCATGAGTGCAAAGGTTCCCCACAGCTTGAGAAGGCAACCAAGGTAAGATTCAGGCCTTCAGCAACCACATGGTGGAGCTCATAATCAACCAGATTTGAATTGCACATTAAAGTATTCCCTTAATGAGTGAATGATGTGCCTTTGTTGTTTTCTGTTACTTATCATAGAGAAGAATATAATTTTGGAAACAGCATCTCTCTTTGTATTTTTTAACACAGTGCTTGTAATTGACTCAATTGTTGTGCAACAGTTGGAATTCTGCTACTAACATCACTGCTGGGATGCTGTTCCGTATATATATGGAACTTCAGCGATATCACAAGAATTTCATACTCAAAGTAATATTAAAAGTCAAAAGATCAATGGCATATTATATGAAAAATGTAAACAGAAAATTGTGTATATAATATCTATTCTGCTGTTCTCATGTTGTGATTTGTGCATTTCACAATACAAATTTTAAATAATAAAAAAGAAAAATGTAAACAGGACAGTTGTTTCATGAATGAAAAGAGGTTTCCAAATTCATAAGAACATAAGAACATAAGAACATGCCATACTGGGCCAGATCAAGGGTCCATCAAAACCCAGCATCCTGTTTCCAACAGTGGCCAATCCAGGCCACAAGAACCTGGCAAGTACCCAAAAACTAAGTCTATTCCATGTAACCATAGTATCATATGTAAGTGATTATAGTGTTCATTTACAGTGATTGTTACGATTCCTCCCATAGCTGTGCCACAGGAGGCCTCTCACTTTCTCTGCAAGCCGCTCCGAAGCCGGGGCCTTGCCTAAGTAATCCTTCGGATCTTGCTCCACAGCCTGGGAGGCCTTTGGTGTCAGCAGGGCCTACCCGAGGCCTACTCCATGGCAGCCTGGATGCTCTGGTGTGGGCCATGCCCTTCTCCTAAGGGGTGGGCCCGTGGCTCCTCTCCACTCTTGTAGGACCAGAGGGGTGTGGCCCATCTGGACTCCTCCCAGGCAGTTGCCTGCTCCTGGGGTATAAAAGCTCTTCTCAAGAAACTCATGCATTGCCTTGCATTGGAGTTACTCGTCTCTGGATGTCTTCTCTTCCAGTGCTCCGTCAGGCCTTCGTTCTTTGTTCCAGCTTGGTGTCCGGTGTCTTGCACGTTCCTGATGTTCCTTGATGTTGGTTCCTGTTGTTCCTGTCCCAGTCCTTGCTCCTGACTGCCGGTGTGCAGTACCTTTCTCCTGACTGCCGGTGTGCAGTACCTTGCTTTGGATTGGCGGTGTGCAGCATTTTGTTCCTGATTCCTTGTCTTTAGTACCTCATTCCCTTCCTGCACTGGTCCTGCTCCCATGGATGTAGGACAGGGTGGTCCGTGACCAGACCAGTGGTACTGGCTGTGTAGGGCACTCTGAGGGACCGTGCCAATGTCTAAACCTTCCAAGTTCCTGAGTCTATGTCTACAATCTACAATTCCAGAGTCTTTGTCTTTTGTGCCTGAACCTTCATCTGCCCATGCCCGGAGTCTGGCCTGCTGCCTTTTGCCATCCCAGCGGCAGGTCCAAAAGGGCTGGAAATGGTCGGAGGACTGTTCATTACCAACATTCCATAGTTGGTTCCAGAGGCATGCAGGTCCGGCTGGGGGTCGGGCCGTCTCTCGCCATCCACGCTGCACACGCTACACCTACCCTTGGCACAATCCTGATCCATCTGGGATTGTGCTAGGGGCCCAAGGTCACACTCCCTCTAAGGGGAACCACTCTCCCAGTGCTCCCCATAACAGTGATATACTATAAAAATATTATAGTAAACCCTTCTAAGAAACATTGGGAGGACTGAGTGCAGATTTATAGAAACAGAGAAATATTATGGCAGAAATAACTAGGGATGTGCAGAGGGACGCCATACGTTGCATTCAGGATTCGTATTCATCGGGGGGCAGATACGTTGTATTCGGCAAGGGGGGCCCCGATACGTTCATGCGTTAATTCTTATTCGTTTCCCGGCTAAAATTGAATTAACTACAACCCCCACCCTCCTGACCACCCCAAAACTTACCAAAACACCCTGGTCGTCCAGCGGGGGGTCCAGGAGCCATCTCGTGCACTCACACCCTCAGCTGCCGGTATTCAAAATGGTGCTGATAGCCTTTGACCTTACTATGTCACAGGGGCTATCGATGCCATTGGTCGGCCCCTGTCACATGGTAGGAGCAATGGATGGCCGGTCCCCCAAGACTTGCCAAAAGTCCCTGGTGGTCCAACGAGGGTCCGAGAGCGATCTCCTGCATGCGGGTCATCGGCTGCCAGTAATCAAAATGGCGCCGATATCCTTTGCCCTTACTATGTCACAGGGGCTATTGGTGCCATTGGTCAGCCCCTGTCACATGGTAGGAGCGCAAGATGGCGCCGGCCATCCATTGCCAACCAATGCCTAATGGGGTATCCTGGCCCAGGGGTTGGATCCCAATGCTGGGGCTTCAGCTTAAGGTCAATCCCAGTCCCAGTGCCAGGCTCAGATGCCTTCATCCAATGTTTTTTCTTCGCTCTTGAAATAACACTGGGTGATGCCGGAGTTAATTAACTCTAGCATATCTTCCCCACCGGAGGGCACCATTTTGATGTATGACAGTTCAATTAGCTGCCATTTAACAAAATGGTGCCTTGCAGAGTTAATTAACTCTGGTGCCTCCTGAGCAGATGGTGTCATTTCAAGGGCAAAGAAGGAAGAAAGAAGACACTGAATGAAGACCTCAGAGGCCTGAGCCCCAGGCCTCGATCTGACCCTGGTCAGAGACCCAAGCATCAGGACTCAGCCTCAGGTTTGGATTTGGACCAAGGGCATGGCCTCAGAACCTGGATTTCATGCCCAGGCCCTGGCCTAGTCCAAGGCCCAGTTGTGGGGACTCATGTTTTGGACCATTCCTCAGCATTGGGCCTTTTCCCTGGCCTAGGCCAAGTCCCAGATGACAAGACCCAAACTAGGTCAGGCCCCAGCTGTGAGCCTGGGTCTGGGCTGAGGCCTTGGCATCAGGACCCAGTCTCCAGACCAGGCCCTGTCCTAGGCTGAGCCCCAGGTGTTGGGAATTGGCCTCCAGGTTTGGCCCCAACATTGAGCCTGGAAGTAGGCCAATGCCCAGACATTGAGACCCGGTCTCCAGATTGGGCCCTGTTGTTGGGCATGGGCCATGACTTTGGCCTTAGCTGAGGACCAGATATCAGGCCTCAGCCTCCAGGTTGGGACCCTGCATGGAGCATGGCTTTGGACCAAGTCTGAGGCATTTAGTCCCAGTCTCCAGACCAGGCCCCAGCGTTGGGACTAGGCCTTGAAGCCTGAGCCTTGGGTAGTGCTTAGGCCAAGGACACAGTGACATACTGTGGCCTGGGCCTATGCCTTGACATCAATTCCACCCCCCACCCCCTCCCCTCAGACTGGGTAAATAGTGGATGTAGGGGATCCTATTCCTGGCTTTTATTTGGGTGGGAGGGATGGGTAGTGGTGATGGGAGGCCTTGGGAGACCCCATTTCTTTATTTCTTTATTTTTATGTTTTCTTAATTTTTTTAAAAATAAAATAAACATTATAGAAAATGAAATTGATGGGGAACTGCCCCTGAAAAAATAAATGAACAACAAAAAGAAATGTATAATTCTTCTCACCCCATTACATACATCCACTACCATTTCTGCAAAAAAATATTTCTTTAGATTGCTTCTGAGTTTAACCCCCTTTCACACTCATCCCATGACTCCTCATTCTAAAGGCTCCTTTCCTTTGAAAAGGGCCTGCCTCTTCTGCATGAGAACCTTGGAAGTATTTAAATGCCTCAATCCTATCTCTCCTATCCTACCTTTCCTTTAGTTTATACATATTTAAATCTTTAAGTCCATCCTCATATGCTTTAGAAGACTACTGACCATTTTAGTAGCCGACCCTCTGAACTGATTCCAAAAGGTTTATTTCCTTTTGTTGGTGCGATCTCCTGTACACAGTATTCCAAATGAGGTCTCACCAGGGACTTATATAGGGCCAATATCACCTCCTTTTCTCTTCTGACTATTCCTCTTCCTATGCAAACAAGCAGCTTTCTGACTTTTGCTGTCATCTTGTTCACCTATTTGCTCACTGTAAGACCATCGGATTCAGTTACCTGCAGATCCAGTTTCTAACCCAGTCAGTTACTTTAAGACCCATACCCAGGGAGCTCAATTTATTTATGTCACCTATGTGGAACCATGTCAAAGACCTGAATGAAATCCATGTATACTCCACAGATCCAAATCTCTGGTTTCCCAATAAGTGAAATGGATCTGTTTCATCTGACAAGAACTACCCCTTTTAAAATCATACTGCTTTAGATCTGGATTCCAGAAATTGCTCTATCATCTGTTTCCTCATTGATTCCATTAATCAGCTCATCATAGTGGTCAAACTAATTGGCCTGCAGTTTCTAGTCGCCTCCTTACTTACACTTCAATGATGATGAACTACATCGACCTATCTCTAGTCCTCCAGAATCACTCACAAGTCTAGAGAAGCATTTAAAATTCAGCCAGCAAAGCTGCCAAATCTTTTCTAAGTAACTCTTCAATGTATTCCAGCTAGCCCCATAACTTTATTTACTTTTAGTTTAGCTAATGCCTCACAAACAAATTCTTCCGGACATCATTTGAAACCTCCCTCACTTCCAATCCTATTTGTGTCCATGTTCTGTAGTCTGACTCCTGGTCCTTCTTCAGTGAACAATAAACAGACATATTTGTTAAGCAATTCTGCTTTTTCATCATCAGACTCTAAATGAAGAGAAGAGGCATGGGGGTGGCTTGCGGGAATGACGGCCACTACCTGGTGATTAATACCCTTATTCAATAAACATACACCCAGTTAATGTGACTCCAATTTTGCTCTATGCTTCAACTGCAAAAGGAAATGTGGGAAAAAGGATTTGCATTCACAAATAAGCGTGGGAGTAGTTTGCTTGTTGCGGCGGTTACTACCCCAAATCAAATAAGCCTGATACTTCACTCTCAATGCATATCCAACGTAGCTCTCTGCTTCAATGGCAGGGGGGAATGAAGATAAGATGATTTACATTCAGACAGCTACCAACAAGGACTGAGTTACATAGTCTGGTTAAACAAATAAGCGTGGGAGTAGCTTGCTTGTTACGGCGGTTACTACCCCAAACCAATTAAGACTGATACTTCAATTTGAATATATATACAGTGCAGCTCACTGCTTCAACAGCAGGGAGAATGAAGAAAAAAGGATTTATATTCAGACAACAACCAACAAGGACTGAATTGCACAGGCTAGGTAAACAAGCGTGGGAGTAGCTTGCTTATTGCGGCAGTTACTACCCCTAACCAATTAGGCTTGATACTTCACTTTGATGCAGCTCCAGCACTGCTCTGTACATCAATGGCGGGGGTAGAAGGAAATTAGAACCAAAAAGTTACCAATAAGAGCCCTGAACTCAGCAGTCAGAGTAACAGATAAGTATGAGAAAAATAAGTGTGAAAGCTTGCTGGGCAGACTGGATGGGCCGTTTGGTCTTCTTCTGCCATCATTTCTATGGGGGTAATTTTCAAAAGGAGTTACGCATGTAAATGTAACTACTATTGTAGCAATTTCCAAAAGCCATTTACTGGAGTAAAGTGCACTTACACAAGTAAATCCTATGGACAATTCAATGGCATATATTATAGCAATTTTCAAAAGCCCACTTACTCAAGTAAAGTGCATTTACTCGAGTAAAACCCTGTTTTACTCGAGTAAATGCTTTTTAAAATCAGGCCCTATGTGTCTATGTTTCTATATATGTAAATATTCCTCCCTTTCAACTCGGAATCTCCCAATGCCACTTTTGTACTTTTTTCCTGTCACTAACATATCTTTAAAAAAAAAGTCTTGTCCCTCCATTTTAAGTATTAGCTATTTTTTTTCTTCCATCATTCTTGCATCATTGCTATCCTGATTATTTTCCCAGCTTTTCTTAACTTTTCCAGAAATTGTCACCTGGGTTCCTTTTTCTGCAGTTTCTTGTACTTTATGAATACTAAGCTGTTTTTCCTTACTGTTTCAGTTTCTTTTTTTAGAAAACCATAGCAGCTTTACCCTTACTTTTATTTACTTTCCTAACAAAATGGTTAGTTGCCATTACAAGATCACCTTTAAGTTTTTTCTATTACTGTTTTACTTCCACCAGATTTTCCCATCCAGCTAATGACTCTATGAGTTACTCCTCTATTTTAGCTAAATTATGTTTTAAGAAGTCTTCAGACCTTCACCTTTCAAAGAACCATCACTACCTGTGCCCTAATACCGGTTCACATTACAGTGATTATTGAATCCCAGGTGATCTTCCAGTATGCCATTGGAAACAAACATATGGCCATATAAGAACATAGCACCATCTGTCCTTATGACTAGTTCCATTTTGTTGATATCAGCTTGGCACCAGCCTCATGGACAATTGGCAATATTTTGAAATGGACACTGGCAAATCATAAGCAACTGGGGATCATTCCTGCCCTTTTCTTTGTGATAAGTGGAAGCCATGGAGGTACCCAATTCCTATCTCATTTTGGATTTGTCAGAGGGGCCTGAGGAAACCCTGGCTAGCAAAGGCTAAACCCAACAAGGGAAGCCCTGGTTCCAGCTTATTAGCATGAGTTATAAAAGACAAAGGGGCCCAGTGGATAAAAGGGGACCAGGGAGGCCGCAGAAGATCTTGGAAGTGGTGGCACATACCCGAGGAGGGTAATAATAATTAAAAAAAAAACATTCAATCGTTTTTCAAAGCAAACTGAAAATGCAGAAAAATATTTGGCTAATTTTTGTGCAAGTTTATTTTTAATTCTTTCCATTCAGAACAAATCAAAAGCAGAGTTTTTCATTATGAAAAGCTATATGTTTTCAAATGAGTGCATAATCCTCAGGATTACCTAAAACAGTCAAATGATCCAAGAGAAAATCATGATTGACCACGTCAAAGGCAGGTAATAGACAAGCTAGAATTGATAAACCAGATTTTCCCTGGTTCATCAAGCACAGCATACCATCTATATGGGATATCAGCACAGTCTCAATACTGTAAGCAGTATGAAATTGAGACAGGGCAAAATACAGTTTGCTGATGGTTTTGAAACAATCTCACAGCAGCATAGCTGCTGAGAATTCTATCAATGTAGCAAATAGTGACAGATTACAAATAGACTGATAGCTGTTACAGAGATTGTTATCCGGAGACTGTTTCTTTCAGCAATGGTTTAACATATGCCTGTTTTATTACAAATAAAAAAAAAAATCTTGTGGTAAGGAAGGCACTTACAATACTTTTAAGAATGGCCAACATTTGCTCAATTGAGAACTTCAGGAGGCAAGCTGGGGCAAGAGTCCTGAGGATGACTTTCTTTTCTCATTTGGATGAATATAGAACTGTGTCATTAAAGGCTAAAAAAAGATTATTTTACAGATCAAGTATTTTATGCTACTAAATCAACTAAAGAACTTATTACTTTAATAAATAATCTTTTATGAGGTTCTTCTGTTTCTTCATTAAGGAGAGCATTAAAGTGAAGGTGTGAGGGAATAGCCAGCTTATTTTATTGGAAAAATTTGCCAATATTCAAGGCATAGTCTCTCTTCCATTGGATTTAATGTTGGATGAACAGCATCACTCTAGCTTGGGAACTCTCTTTTAGAGATGTGCTTTGGATTAGAATTTCATGTCGGGTTTCGATTCGGGGCCCACCCATGGGAATTTTGGTTTTCCTGCGGTTCAAGGTTTTTTTTTCAAGGGCCCCGATTTTCGGGTTAGTGTGCACTAAAGGGAGATAGTGCAAGCTAACTCATGATAGTGCACACTAACTCCCGATAGTGCGCACTAACGTGGCAGAGTTAGTACACACTATCGGGGAGTTAGCGTGCACTAACCTGCAAATGAATATTTTACGAAAGTTTAGAAAAAATTCTGTCGTTTTTCGGTTCTCCTGAACCATTCTGAATTAGGCAATTTCAATGAAATTGCCTAATTCGGGAAAAACAATTGCACATCCCTACTCTCTTTTTGCCTGTGAAAGGAGAGATACAGGTTTGGATTGAGATTTTTGACCAATTTGAATTTGTAGATTTGAATGGGATATGAAGATAATTCTCTAAATTGGAACACCCATAAAACTTTAATCTCAGGAGAATCTATAATACACTACATGTATTCCACCTCACAGCACTTCCTTAATTCCTTTAATTTAGCAATAAACTTTTGAATAGTCTAATTATTATTATTAAAACTGTTCTACTTCAAAGGAGCTACCTGATCTAAGTTTTCACCAGAGAAGTATTCTAGTTAACAACCAGCTCCTCAACAGAGCAATCACTAATTTGGCCCTCAGGAGCTTAACAGCCTCCATATGTTCTTCATGCCTCTCCTGTTGGTTCCCTTTGTCTCCCTTTTGGTGCCTTGGAGTATTCTTGCCCTTGTTGGTACAATTTTGACTCTCTCATGTTACCTTGGAGCATTCTGACCACTATTTTTTCACTTTGCCACACTCAAAGAGCCTTGGGATGTTCATGCCACTCTTGGGGCCACTTTTCCCCATTCTTGGTATCATGGAATGCTCTTTCTTCTTTTTTTTTTTGTAAATAATGTTTTATTAAGAAATTATTGACAAACACCACTCTTCAAATACTACAATAATCTGCTGCTTATTACATGCCAACAACATCCTCTCTTGATGTATCTTATTATTACCCCCAGCCCCCCCCTTCCCTCCCAATTCCCCCTCCCCCCTCCCCTGGTTGCACAAAGCCAAAGAAATGTACATGTCCAGGCCCACATATCAATTATACAATCTTTCTGATATTTCTTAAACAGGTCTGAATTTAGTTATTTAGCTCCCATGGAGTGTCACAGAGGTAGGATATGCTTTTAACCATTGTTCAAATGGAAACCATACTGATTCAAATTTGGTTGCAATATCATATTTAAGTGCTGCAATCTTCTCCATTCCCTTAATTCCCAGTAGTTTAATCACTACCAAATATCTAGAAGGAGCCTCATTGCGCCTCCACCATGCTGCCACTATCAATCATGCTGCAGTTGCTACATATCATACAAATTTGCATGGTATTGACTGCCCAATGCCTTCAAGCAACCTCAAAAGCCAGATCTCAGGGATAAATGGCACCTCCAGATCCAAAATTTCTATGGTTAGCTGCGAGACATCTGTCCATAATGTATGTATTACTGGACAAGTCCACCATATATTATAGAAGTTACCCATCGAGTTGCATTTCCTCCAGCATTGATCAGAGACAGAAGAGTACCATCTAGCTAGCTTGTAGGGGCATAAATACCATCTAAATAGAATTTTATATCCGTTTTCAATCATAGATGTGGACATAGAATTTTTTCCTAAGCTAAAAAATCAGGCATCCTATCGAACCTTATCCAATGTCATCTCCATATCTCTTTCCCATGGCTTAAGATGGGAATCTGAATATGGATCTTCCTCACAGAGAGTTCTATATAGTTGAGAAATCAATTTAAGTAGTTTTTGAGCTTGGGTGCACAGGCCTTTGAAGAAAAAGAACCCTTCTAGAAGGTCTAGCTTAACTTCCCCAGTATTTAGAAAGTGTTACAATTGGGCATACGCTAAAAAGTCCTTAAAGGTAAGCCTATACATACTTTGGAGTTTGGATTTACGCGAGCAGGGTCCTCGCGTGCCAGTGCGCCTATTTTGCATAGGCTGCCGGTGCGCGCAGAGCCCCGGGATGCGCGTAAGTCCCAGGGCTTTTAAAAAGGGGCGTGTCGGGTGCATGTCGGAGGCGTCGCCAAATGATGCGGCGTTTCGGGGGCATGATGCGGCGTTTGGGGGGCGGGCCTGGGGGCGTGGTGCCGGCTCAGGGGCATTCTGGGGGCGTGGCCGTGCCCTCTGGAACAGCCCCCGGGTTGGGTCTTGGCACGCCAGCAGCCCGCTGGCACGCGCGGATTTACGTCTGCCTCTGGTAGGCGTAAATCCATGGATAAGGTGGGGGGGGGGGTTAGATAGGGCCGGGGGGGGGGGGGGTAGGTAGGGGAAGGGAGAGGAAGGTGAGGGGAGGGCGAAAGAAAGTTCCCTCCGAGGCTGCTCTGATTTCAGAGCGGCCTCAGAGGGAACGGAGGCAGGCTGCGCAGGCTGCCCAAAATCAGCAGCTTTGCACACACCGATCCCGGATTTTATAAGATACGTGCGTATCTTATAAAATCCAGCATACTTTTGTTTGCGCCTAGTGCACGAACAAAAGTACGCGATCGCGCTATTATTTAAAATCTACCCCTTAGGCATTAGGGATGTGATTTGGCTGAACCTTTCAGTTTTGCCTTCTTTATCGGCCCGCCACAGGAAATTTCATTTTCCCGTGGTTCGGTCCAATTTTATTCAGCCACATTAACCCCGAAAAATGAATTTTCCTGAAATTTCGGGAAAATCCGCTTAGTTTTTCAGGGTGGCTGAACCAGGATGAATTAGGCAATTTCAATGAAATCCTGGACGAAGGAACATCCCTATTAGGCATATGTCAGGAACAACACATGGCAATACCTGAAACAGATAGCTACGCCTTGGGAGAATATTCATCTTAATCACTGCTATTCTTCCCATTCATGACAATTGAATCGCTTCCCGCTTATTGAAATTGGAGTAAAGAGAACGTATCCGGGGGTCATTATTAACTTTGAACAGCTCCTTAGAGTCTAAAACTATATTTATCCCAGATATCGAATATGGCCCTGTGTCCATCTAAAAGGGTATGTACATTGCAATATGGAGCACTGGTCCATTGGGATACAGATGGGCAGAATCTCCGATTTATCCACATTTACCCAAAAACTGGATACCTTCCCAAGACTTTCCAATTCTCTGGATACCTCTAAAAGTGAGATGTCAGGATTAGTGAGAGAGAAAATAATATCTTCTGCATATAGTGAAATCTTATACTGCTCCAGACCTATAGGTATTCCCACTATTCCCCCAGATTTGTGAATCCTTTCTGCCAATGGTTTCACACTAAGGACAAAAAGTAATGGGGAAAGGGGACAACCTTGTCTTGGCCCCTACATATAGGAAAGGAGCTTGTATAACTGCCATTAATTTTCAGGACAGCCAAAGTTCCTGGTATAACTCTTGCAACCATCCCAAAAAATGGTCACCTACCCCCATCTTATCCATCACTGCAAATAAGAAAGGTGAGTGAGCTCTATCAAATGCTTTTTCTGCATCAATTGTCAAAAGCAGAGATGGAGTGCACCTATGTTTTACCACAGATATTAGATCTAGAATATTTCTTATGTTATCAGATGTAGCCCTTCCAGGCATAAAGCTTGCCTGATCATCCTTGATGAGGATGCAAATCACAGATCATAAACTATTTGCTAATATTTTTGCCAATAATTTAATATCTATATTGATCAAAGAGATGGGGCGAAAGGATCCACAAATTGTCACATCTTTCCCAGGTTTAGGCAATATCCTTATCCCCACCAAATTCCCAAAGGGAAGCGGTTCCCCTCTCCCCCTCCCTGATAGCATTGAACATGTTTATCTGAGGTGAGGCCAATATCCCTACAAAAGTGTATAGAATAGAGGGTAAAATCCGTGCATGCCTGGATCCTTGCCTGGTTTCAGATAGCCCTTTGAACTTCAATAATCGAAATAGGATGTCCTAACATTTTTGAGCCATTTTCGGCAATATCGGCAAATCTACCCACTCTAAGTAGCTTTAGATATGTGCAGAGTTATCAGTATTCTCCTGCTTATATATTTCCGTATAAAACTGTACAAATCTATCTCTAATCGCTCTAGCTCTGCTCTGCATCTGACCCTGCGAGTCTTTAATATGATATATATCGTCTCGAGCGTGTTGTCCTTTTAACTTATGAGCTAACAATTTGATCGGCTTATCTCCAAATTTGTAGAATTATTGCTTGATTAAGTCTAACTGGAATACTATTGTTTCTGCATCTAAATCTCTCAGAGCTGCTCTGACATCATCTAATTTTCTTACCGGGAATGACCCAGGCCTCTGTTTATGTGCCTGTTCCAATGTATGCAATTGGTGTACCAGGTTTGTTTACTTCCTTTTCTTTTCCCGTTTGTGGTTTTTTCCCCAAACTAATTAATACCCCTCTTATATTTGCTTTGGGCCCTTCCCAAACCAATATAGGAGAGGTCCCCTCTTCAGCATTATTAATGAGATACTCTTCTAATTGTTGTTGGACCTGCATCTTAAATTCTTTAATTTTTATAAGGGAATCATTTAGTTTCCAGAATCTATGGCCTTCTTCGGATTCTCTTATTTCCATTTCCCACCAATTTGGGGCATGGTCAGACCATGTTATATTTTCTATATCTACCCCTCTAGTCTTGGCTACTAAGTCTTTGTCTAGGAGAAAGTAGTCAAGGCCAGGAATATGAGTCATGAGTCCTAGAGTAAAAGGTTAGTTTCTATTTGTGGGGAAGTTTAATTCTCCATATGTCAACCAAGTGTCAAGTTTCTAACAGATGCTTTAGGGACAACTGATCTGGTTTTGATACTCTCATAGCCCCTGAGGATGTATCTAAATTAGACATACCCACCATATTGAAATCCCCACTGATTATCAAATGTCCTCCCTCTATGGAAAACAGTAGCTTACTTATCTCATTGATGACCCATCATTGATCTGTATTCGGACAATAACATTTACCAGAACAAATTTCACATTATTAATAGTTACCTGCATAATCAGATATCTACCTGATGAGTCCGAGCAAATGTCATGGACCTGAACTCCCATGGAAGATACAAAGAGAATACCCACTCCGCTGTATTTACTTGTCAGAGTATTAACAGCAAAATATTGTTGTGGGGAAAAGTTTTGAGGCTAAGAAATGTTCATCGCTTCTTTTAAGTGAACCTCCTGAATAAAAACTACCAATGATTTGTAACTGGGAGAGCTCCTTAAATAGCATCTGCTGTTTATAGGGTGAGTTAATGCCCTTAACATTCAGGGAAGTAAATTTAATTCTAGCCATGAGGATTTTTTTTTCTGAGTTCCCTCTATAGTCCTCAAGATCTTTTTATACCTAATTTGCAGCATGATAACTGAACAAGACCAGATTTGCCTTCCCCCTCTGTTGACAACCCTATCGATCTTTTCCCTTGACCCCCAAACCTCCTGAATACCCCCACCCCTCTTTATCCTTCCCCAAAAATCAGGTCACCATTCAGCAGGTCAACCTCTACATAGAGGAGTGAGTCATCTCCCCTCTCTCCCTCCTGCTTTAAGAATGTTCAACTACCCAACTTCCCTTGTAAAACCCCTTTTCTCATCAGAACATAAACTGCTTACATCATTCCCTTGAGAAACTTTTACTGAAATATAAAACCCAGTTCTTATGCTATTGTAAGTTATCCCAAGTGCGGACATTGACTCAGTTAACTGTGTTTATAACAGTAAGGGTCTCTAATCATTCTCTCAGTCTTACAAGAGACCTCCATATAGCTGAAAGAGAAAACATATATTATCAGATTTTCCCAAAGGTCACCAATCAATCAGATTATGTAGGCAATAAATCTTGAGAACCCAGCACCACCAGTAAGGGCTTTGGTGACTCCTCTGCAGATCTCCTTCATAGTCGACGTCCTCCTTTGCCTGCTTTCTGCCACTTCAGTTGTTCCAATGATGGTGGGGTAGTTAAGCGTTGCTGTTCCCCCAACAGGATTGTTGCATCCGTTGGTCGCAGATGGTTGCGACCGCTCTGCCTTATCTCTTTTCTTCTCTATTCTCTCTCCTTGGGAAAGATGGCTGCCTCCAGTGCCGAGTGCCGAGGGCCTTGGCATCTCCAACTTAGCATGGGCGTTCCAGTCCACCATGCTCACTCCTGTGGCCTCCTAGGGCACGCGCGCGTACCTCTCCTATGCTCAAATACACGTCATGGGGGGAACCTCGGGGGCGTCCCCACCGAAAGACATCAATACCTCCAGGTATATCAAGCCTCCATTTTGCTACCACCTTTGAATTAGCAAGGACTTCAGTTTCGCTACTCTGACCGCTCTAAGCTGCATGCTTAGACACTGCTTTCACTCCAAGGGCTTCACTCCTCTAGAAGCTCTAAACACCCGCTCCTCAGGGGTCTCTTGATTCCAACTACCCTTCAGGGTTCTCTACTAACTAGACAACTGCTCCTCGGAGGTATTTCTCTATTTTCTACATTTCAGGATATCGGACTATCAGGTACTCACTCCTCGAGGGCCTACCAGCCTATGTATCCTGCACCACAGACCTTCGGTTCCACCCCTATGCATATCCTGAAAACCTGGCCTGTTTGTGGCTCATGGAGACCAGAGTTGGTCACCCCTCTGATAGCGTTTATGACATCCTTATTCAAGATATCCAATTGAACTGAGAAGTTGTAATATGCTCTTTTGTCTATGTTTAAATACCAGTGGATATTTTTCCTTCCACTTAGATTTTAGAAAGTGGAAAATGAATATTTAGAAGACTGGTATTATTGTGAACAGAAGTAAAATGTGTTTTTCCCCTGTTGCAGAGATACATTGTAATGTCGAGGTTGGATTAGAATATCTCAACATTTTCAGTTAAGTGGATATAATTTTATGTGCATTTATGCGAAAAAAATATCCACAGAAAGAAAGACACATACATTTAAGAGACTGTTCATATGGACTCTGTATGGACTGATGATTATAGCATCTGAACCATTAATTGTTTATATTTCACAATTGGTTTACATGATTTTCTTCATTATTAGATCTCCATTATATGCAAAATACTGATTGGAATGGTGTTGTATGATATTACATATTCTTTCTGAAGTTTTCAGGGATTGTTTTTTAGTCTATACAAAGTTAATATGACATTTTTCTGTAATTTTTAATGCAAAATTACTATTAATTTGCTGACTTTAGTAGATTGAAAAAAAATGAATATGTCATGTACAAAAGTTTGAAGATATTTTCAGTCAGTGTTTTGTAATACCTCCTTTGACATGCTCTTAAGTCTCCTTACATGCACTCCTCACTGATTTCCAATAATCTCCCCATGGATTGTCAATAATATTCAAGCCTGGGGAATGTGTAGGCCATTCTAAAACCTTCATCTTTCCAGTAAACACTTCATGGTTGATTATGAGTTATATTTTGGATTGTCATTGAAATATCTAACCCATTTTCTGCTTCATTCTTTTTACTGACTGTCAAATAGCTTTTAGGATATGTTCCAAAATATTTCAGACCTATCAAGGTTTTGTTTTGCATACTTTAGATGAGGATTTTTGTGATGGGGTTGTAGAAAAGATTTCCTTCTGACAACTCTCCCATGCAGAACATTGTTGTGTAAGCAACATTGAACTGTAGACTTGTGGACAACTACTCTGGTGTCAGCTAAACTTTTCAGCAAGTTATTTGCAGGAATATGTGGGCTCTGGTTTGCTGATCTGAATAGCATTTGGGGATTTCATTCAGAGATCATTCTTGATCTTCTAGATCTTGCCTTGACTTCAAGACTTCCATGTAAATTCCATTACTTAACAGTGTTTCTGACAGTTAAAATTGCTAGCTGGAAGCATTTGGAAAATTTTTTGTAGCTTTCCCAAGCTTTTGTAAGCGTGAATTATCTTGATTTTCAAATTTCTCAGACAGCTGCTTTGTAAATCCCATGATTGTTGAAAGTAGACAAAACCAGAATCACAACCTGAGACATTAAAAGCATCAAAGTATTTGTTCTGCTGTGGAATTGTTTTCACCTTATTCATTGAAGGCTTGAAGAATAAATTGACTTTTGAGACTTATTAACAACATTTTATTTTTGAAAGAATAATAAAGCAACTGGGAGTTCAAAGCTTTGCACGTGTCATATTCACATTTTTATATTTCCAATCTGTAAAAAACAGAAAATAAATATTCATTTTTGCATTTACAATTGCAGAAAGCTGTTATGTTTAAATTTCTCCAACAATTACAAAAAACCCTAATGAATCCACAAAAGGAAATCAAAAGTATCCCACTGTGGATGGCTCAAAAACAAACTTGCAAAAAAATGAATTAAAAAAAGGAGATATTAGGGCTTTCATAAACATTGGCATAACATTAAATGCTATATAGCTTACCTCTTTCCTAGAAATGCCACATGAAATTTTAATCATAGCCCATATCCATAACTTTAATTTTTTTCTTAAAAATATGTGATAGTCCATATATAGTTAAAATGAATAACCATCTTTTAGGCACACATCAGTGTTCAGAAATCGCAAAGTTTTCTTAAACTATATGCATAACAAAGTGGATTTTTTTTCACAAAGATCAAAAGAATATGCCCAATAATTTTAAAATGAGGTTCTGATAAACAAAATCAAATTCTTTCAAAAATGGGACTCCAAGAAGTATTTTTAAAACAACAGAAAATTACCACTTATCTGAAATGGAGATCAAGCAATTCATAGTCCAACATGATCAGGAAACATCAAGGACACATTGTTGTTCACCAGACAGTTGAATATGTTTTTTTCAATGTGGCTGTAGAAGAACAAAGGCAGCTTCCAAGTTCAACTACAACTTCAATCAACTTCTAACATAGCTATGTTTCAGCATAAAAAATTGACTACTTTTGGAACTCCTGGGAATGTGTTGATGTTTTTTCTTAAATTTAGGAATCACAATTCAGACAGAATTTAATTTTATTTATCCGAACTCCATATGTACTTTTAACTGGGCAGAGGAGGGCATTTTTCAGACGACTGTTTACCTAAGCGAAATGCTATTTACACAGGTGAATGACTTTGAAAATTTGCCCTCCCCCTGAGTTTTTAAAGTGCTTTTAAAAATGCTTTTAAATCTGGTTATCTTTTTTTGTTCTAATGTTACTCACAGGGATATATAAAATAGGGATGTGCAGAGCAAAATTTTATGTTCATATTTTTTATGTCCGAAAGGGGGTCCCACTTGCGGCCAATATGGACATAAAAAAAATCCAATGAGTTGGGTATATGTACATATGTGCAAAAAAAAAAATTAAACCCCCTCACCCTCCTTAATCCCCCCCCCAGACTTACCACAACTCCCTGGTGATCGAGCGAGGAGTGAGGACGTAATTTCTGCAATCCTTGGCGAGAAGCATGTGACGTCGGTGGCACGTCGAGTGACGCGGCGTCACGTGATTCCCGGCTCGTTCGCGCCGGACGGCTCGTTCGGCCCAAAAAGAACTTTTGGCCAGCTTGGGGGGGCCTCCTGACCCCCCCAAGCTGGCCAAAAGTTCTTTTTGGGCCGAACGAGCCGTCCGGCGCGAACGAGCCGGGAATCACGTGGCGCCGCGTCACTCAGACGCGACGTCACGTGATTCCCGGCAAGTTCGCGCCGGACGGCTCGTTCGGCCCAAAAAGAACTTTTGGCCAGCTTGGGGGGGCCTCCTGACCCCCTCAAGCTGGCCAAAAGTTATTCAGGAGGCCCCCCCAAGCTGGCCAAAAGTTCTTTTTGGGCCGAACGAGCCGTCCGGCGCGAACGAGCCGGGAATCACGTGACGCCGGCGTCACTCGACGTGCCGCCGACGTCACATGCTTCTCGCCAAGGATTGCAGAAATGGCGTCCTCACTCCTCGCTCCATCACCAGGGAGTTGTGGTAAGTCGGGGGGGGGGGGGATTAAGGAGGGTGAGGGGGTTTATATTTTTATTTTGGCTCAACAATCGCGATTTCCCACATATCGAACATATCTATGTTCGATATGTGGGAAATCCGATCGTTTATGTCAAATCAATTTTTTAAGTAAAAAAAAAATATGAGTTGCGTTTTACTAATGCGGTCAATCCGAATGCACACCCCTAATATAAAATGCCTTGATGGTTGGATTACATTCTTTGATTAGTAATTACTCTTCAGGGATGACAGTTGTATGGAGGTCTAGACATCAAGCAGAATTTTATTAAAGTTATTTAAATACAAAAAGAGTAGCTGGGGATATATAATGGATGTGAAATGTTTTTCTTTTCTCAGAACATATTCAAACTATGGTAATATGATGACAGTTAAATATGAAACTATGAGCTGGATATATATGTTGGGTCAATTGCAGCAAGGTTTTCTGAGGTTAAAACAATGATCTGCTTTAAGTAACCTCTATGGTATGTGTAGGTTTCAATATAAGAATTATCTCTAGTATATAAAGTATCTCTATACATCTGTGTTTTATCTTTTTCTTGTGTAAGACACAGTATCACTGAAATTAACCTTGAAAAGACTTATGAATCCCAAATTAAATTAAATGAAACATTCTTGTACTGTTACACTTGCTTTCAACTGTAAGTCACTGTTAGACTTAGTATCACATAGAAACGCTCCTACTTAAATTATATAAAATTAAATTAAATATAAAACTTCATTTGGAAGTTAACCCATACAGAGCATCTGAGAAAATCTATAATCAGAGAATTTCCTATCTCAGACATGATGATAGCCTATACCTTGGGATTTCCCAAAGCAGTATCTTGAAAAATAGTCAGGAGAGTAAAGCATGTAAATAACTGCTGACCAAACCATGTTCTGAAAGCTGCATCAGAGGACACGTCTGTATCCAGCTGATAATGCCATATGAAAGTGTGCGCTGATATTATCTTTGTCTATGTCATAGGAATGGGCTCTTAGCAACTGGAATGCATGTGGCCAAGTAAGCCACCTTAATCTTCTGGATAAGGATTATTTTAAGGCCAGAAGTCTTTCTTAAATCTTTTGAACAAGGAAACTAAATAATGTATCTGCTAATCTGAAATATTTAGTGCTATCTAAATACAGAGAAGACTCTTAAAAACTATGATAGGGAAAATGTTTTCCTTTTTCAGAGGATATGGATAGAAAGAATAGAATGCAATTGCTTGGTTAATATGAAAAAAAAATTGCTGTTGCTATTGGCATGAAAAGTGATGGTGGAATGAGCTGTGGGAGTGTGGAGGCTCCTCACGGCTTGGAGTAGAGAGGCAGTGTCAGAGTGAGGTTGTTGCCAACAACTAATTTAGTTATTGCTGCTTTCCAGCCTTCTGCTGCAGCAAGGAAATGTGGCGGTGAGTTTTCAAGCTGGGCTGCCACAGGTAAGACAGTTAAGCAACGGCAGCCATGCTACAGAAGTTAGGCAATTCAAGGCATTGGGCTGTTAGGAATGCCCTAGGCATGATGAGAAAGCACAGGCTGGGTCCCACTGATGTCACTGATTATGTCAGCATGCATTAGCGATCCTTGATTCAGAGGCTCAATAAATCTTAAAAGTCTGTAAGGCAGCTAGAAAGCAGAACTGAGTGTTTGTATTAAAAAAAAAAAAACAAACCCCCCCCCCCCCCCAAAAAAAAAAAAAAAAAGTAGCCAGAAGCTAGAAATATGCTAGGAGCAGTGTATACCTAAGTAAAAAGGTTGAAAAGTTCAGCTCAGTTACTCACCTTGGAAAAGTGTTGAGGTAGTGTGATTTGGTTTGAATAGGTACCAACGTTTGTTAATCAAGAGAGCAGTGAAGTTAGACTGTAGTCTAACTTCACTGAAGTTAGACTGTATTTCCCAACCCTCCCACCCCTTGCCCACCCACCCCTAGCTCATCCTTTAATTTATAGGCAGGTGCCACTTTCACAAAAAAAAACAAAACCCAACAACAAAAACTTTATTGAGAGTTTGATCAGACCCCGGTAGGCCACTACCAGACATATAGTGAATTCACTAATACATTTAAAGGATGTTAGACACATTCCTACTCCCATAGCAACCTAAAACTTAACTAGGGACTGATCAAAATTGAGATGAAGGCAGCAGTCCAGCAGCAAGAGGGGGGCTTCCCAGTCTTTTGCATAGAGTGTCACCTGTATGATATTTTACCCACTGGTGAGAAGTTGTACATGTGCATGCGATGCAAAGAGCTCCTGGCTCTCAGAGAACGAGTCTGATCTCTGGAGGCTAGAGTGGCAGACCTGGAGGAGCTGAGGCAGACAGAGAGGTATATAGATGATAGGGATGTGAATCGTTTTTCAACGATTAAAATTATCGTCCGATAATGTTTATATCGTCTTAAATCGTTATAGAACACGATACAATAGAAATTCTAACGATTTATCGTTAAAAATCGTTAAATCGTGTTAGTGGCGCACTAACTCGAGTTAGTGCGGCACTAACTCCCCGTTAGTGCGCACTAAATCGATTAGTGCGCACTAACTGAAAATGATACAAATAAACACTTTCCAGGTCACTGAGGTCAGTTAGGAATGAATATGTGTTCCTATTGGCTGGCTGCCCTCTTATCTATTGATATTACCAAGGTTACCACTGAGGTGATGGTTGGGGGGATGGGAAATGAACTGGAAACTAACGAACACCAACAGAAAAGAAACAAAGTGTTCACACTTCCCAGGTCAGTAAGGTCACTTAGGAATGAATATGTATGTATGTATTCCTATTGGCTGGCTGTGCTCTTATCTATTGATGTTACCAATATGGTTGGGGGGATGTGAAATGGAAAACAGTTGGAAGCTTGACAAAAAAAGTAATGTAATGATCAGCACTCACGGGACTAGCAACTTGTTTGTTTATTATTTTGTTTAGCAGGCCCTGAAATGCTAGTGCCTGTTGAATTTGCCAATCACTGTGCATTTAGAAAGGTGGGTCCTGGCTGGAACTGTACACAGTTCAAATAGTATGTAATTGATTGTTGGTAAGTTTATTTTTTAAGTAGCCACACTGGCACCAGTATGTTTACTTTCCTCCTACTTAACTCACTAGCTCAGCTTTGTAAGAAGGGTTTCTCTGCTTGTGTGTTGTTTTTGTTTGGTGTGAGGAGAGCAGAAACATAAGATCTTTATTCAATCTACTACAGTCATCTCTTACAGTGCCCTATCCCTATTAATACCAGGAGTGTTGTGATCTTCCTGCACACAGTGCCCTAACCCTGAGTCCAGTCTGAGACAGCTCCCTCCCTGCATTACTAGTGAGAGGCTGGCTTCACAGACAGGGGGGAGCTGCCTGACCCTCACTCCTGACTTCCCCCATGTCCCAGCTAGTGAATGGTGTGTGGGTGAGGGGGGGGGGAGGATGGTGAAGTCTGAGACAGCTCCTCCCTGCATTACTAGTGAGAGGCTGGCTTCACAGACGGGGGGAGCTGCCTGACCCTCACTCCTGACTTCCCCCATGTCCCAGCTAGTGAATGGTGGTGTGGGGTGAGGGGGGGGGAGATGGTTGAAGTCTGAGACAGCTCCCCTCCCTGCATTACTAGTGAGAGGCTGGCTTCGCAGACAGGGGGGAGCTGCCTGACCCTCACTCCTGACTTCCCCCATGTCCCCAGCTAGTGAATGGTGTGTGGGTGAGGGGGGGGGGAGGATGGTGAAGTCTGAGACAGCTCCCTCCCTGCATTACTAGTGAGAGGCTGGCTTCACAGACAGGGGGGAGCTGCCTGACCCTCACTCCCTGACTTCCCCCATGTCCCAGCTAGTGAATGGTGTGTGGGTGAGGGGGGGGGAGGATGGTGAAGTCTGAGACAGCTCCCTCCCTGCATTACTAGTGAGAGGCTGGCTCACAGACAGGGGGGAGCTGCCTGTCCCTCACTCCTGACTTCCCCCATGTCCCAGCTAGTGAATGGTGTGTGGGTGAGGGGGGGGGGTGGATGGTGAAGTCTGAGACAGCTCCCTCCCTGCATTACTAGTGAGAGGCTGGCTTCACAGACAGGGGGGGAGCTGCCTGACCCTCACTCCTGACTTCCCCCATGTCCCAGCTAGTGAATGGTGTGTGGTAAGGGGGGGGGGAGGATGGTGAAGTCTGAGACAGCTCCCTCCCTGCATTACTAGTGAGAGGCTGGCTTCACAGACAGGGGGGAGCTGCCTGACCCTCACTCCTCCGGGGTATTGTGATCTTCCTGCACACAGTGCCCTATCCCTGATACCAGGGGTGTTGTGATCTTCCTGCATGCAGTGCCCTATCCCTATTAATACCAGGAGTGTTGTGATCTTCCTGCATGCAGTGCCCTATCCCTATTAATACCAGGAGTGTTGTGATCTTCCTGCATGCAGTGCCCTATCCCTGATATCGGGATGTGTGCAAGAAGATCACAACACCCCCGGTATCAGGAATAGGGCACTGTGTGCAGGAAGATCACAACACCCCCAGTATCAGGAATAGGGTACTGTGTGCAGGAAGATCACAACACCCCTGGTATTAGGGATAGGGCACTGTGTGCAGGAAGATCACAACACTCCTGGTATTAATAGGGATAGGGCACTGTGTGCAGGAAGATCACAATACCCCTGGTATCAGGGTTAGGGCACAAGTTCTAGTCACATTGACTGATCACATTACTTGTTTTGTCAAGCTACCAACTGTTTCCATTTCCCATCCCCCATATACTGTCAGTAGGAAACTTGGTAACATGAATAAATAAGACACTGAAAAGTGTCAAATTGTATCATTTTCAGTTAGTGCGCACTAACTCCCGTTAGTGCCCACTAATCGGAAAAAACGATTTTTAACGATTTTTTAACTAAAAAATTGTGCCTAAGACGATTTTCTTGCCCTGCCACACGATTTCTATCGTTAAGACGATATGGAAAACGATTCACATCCCTAATAGATGAGACCTTCAGGGACATAATAGCCAAGTCCCAACTTCAGACTGGCAGCCCTGGTGCTGCCTTGGAGGAAGAAGGTCTCATGATTGGAGAGCATCAATCGGATGCAGCAGGAAAGGATCCTGTAGAAAGGACTTGCTCTCCAGGTGGTGTATTGTCTTTTCACAGAGGATGTATCTCCAAGTCCTACTGCCCAGGAAGGAAAGGTTAGTTCGGCCGTCATAGTTGGTGATTTGATTATTAGGTATGTAGACAGCTGGGTGGCTGGAGGGCGTGAGGGTCGCCTGGTAACATGCCTACCTGGTGCAAAGGTGATGGACCTCACGCATCACATAGATATAATTTTAGATAGTGCTGGGGAGGAGCCGGCTGTCATGGTACATGTGGGCACCAATGACATAGAAAAATGTGGGAGGGAGGTTCTGGAAGCCAAATTTAGGTTCTTAGGTAGAAAGCTTAAATCCAGAACCTCCAGGGTAGCATTCTCTGAAATGCTTCCTGTTCCACACGCAGGTCACCAGAGGCAGGCAGAGCTCCGGAGTCTCAATGCGTGCATGAGACGATGATGCAAGGAAGAGGGATTCAGTTTTGTTAGGAACTGGGGAACCTTTTGGGGAAGGGGGAGTCTCTTCCGAAGGGATGGGCTCCACCTTAACCAGGGTGGAACCAGACTGCTGGCATTAACTTTTAAAAAGGAGATAGAGCAGCTTTTAAACTAGAACAAAGGGGAAAGCCGACAGTCGCTCAGCAGCGCATGGTTCGGAGAGAGGTATCTTCAAAGGATACTAATGATGCATTATAATTAGGGCATCCCAACAGTGAGTTTCCAATAATAAGAAAAGTAGTCTAAGTGCCTGTAACTAAAAACTTACCTGAGCTAAAAAATTCTAACTTATCCCTATCAATTAAAAAGCAGAATGAAAATACAAACAAAAAACACACTTTGAAATGTTTGTATGCTAATGCCAGAAGTCTAAGAAGTAAGATGGGAAAATTAAAATGTACAGCAGTAATGATGACATAGACTTAATTGGCATCTCAGAGAAATGGTGAAAGGAGGATAACCAATGGGGCAGTGCTATACTGTGGTACAAATGATATCGCAGTGACAGAGAGGAGCACCCGGGAGGCGATGTGGCACTTTATGTATGGGATGGCATAGAGTCCAACAGGATAAACATCCTGCATGAGACTAAATGCAAAATTGAATCTTTATGGGTAGAAATCCCTTGTGTGTCGGGGAAGACTATGGTGATAGGAGTATATTACCATCCACCTGATCAAGATGGTGAGACGGACAGTGAAATGCTAAGAGAAATTAGGGAAGCTAACCAAATTGGTAGTGCGGTAATAATGGGAGACTTCAATTACCCCAATATTGACTGGGTAAATGTATCATCGGGACACGCTAGAGAGATAAAATTCCTGGATGGAATAAATGATAGCTTTATGGAGCAATAGGTTCAGGAACTGATGAGAGAGGGAGCAATTTTAGATCTAATTCTCAGTGGAGCACAGGACTTGGTGAGAGAGGTAATGGTGGTGGGGCCACTTGGCAATAGTGATCATAATATGATCAAATTTGAATTAGTGACTGGAAGAGGAACAGTATGCAAATCCACAGCTCTCGTGCTAAACTTTCAAAAGGGAAACTTTGATAAAATGAGAAAAATTGTTAGAAAAAAACTGAAAGGAGCAGCTACAAAAGTAAAAAATGTGCAAGAGGCGTGCTCATTGTTAAAATATACCATTCTAGAAGCACATTCCAGATGTATTCCACACATTAAGAAAGGTGGAAAGAAGGCAAAACGATTACCGGCATGGTTAAAAGGGGAGGTGAAAGAAGCTATTTTAGCCAAAAGATCTTCATTCAAAAATTGGAAGAAGGATCCAACAGAAGAAAATAGGATAAAGCATAAACATTGGCAAGTTAAATGTAAGACATTGATAAGACAGGCTAAGAGAGAATTTGAAAAGAAGTTGGCCCTAGAGGCAAAAACTCACAGTAAAAACTTTTTAAAATATATCTGAAGCAGAAAGCCTGTGAGGGAGTCAGTTGGGCCGTTAGATGATTGAGGGGTTAAAGGGGTACTTAGAGAAGATAAGGCCATCGTGGAAAGATTAAATGATTTCTTTGCTTCGGCGTTTACTGAAGAGGATGTTGGAGAGATACCCGTACTGGAGAAGGTTTTCATGGGTAATGATTCAGATGGACTGAATCAAATCATGGTGAACCTAGAAGATGTGGTATACCTGATTGACAAACTGAACAGTAGTAAATCACCAGGACCGGATGGTATATACCCCAGAGTTCTGAAGGAACTAAAAAATGAAATTTCAGACCTATTAGTAAAAATTTGTAACCTATCATTAAAATCATCCATTGTACCTGAAGACTGGAGGATAGCTAATGTAACCACAATATTTAAAAAGGGCTCCAGGGGCGATCCGGGAAACTACAGACCGGTTAGCCTGACTTCAATGCCAGGAAAAATAGTGGAAAGTGTTCTAAACATCATAATCACAGAACATATAGAAAGACATGGTTTAATGGAACAAAGTCAGCATTGCTTTACCCAAGGCAAGTCTGGCCTCACAAATCTGCTTCACTTTTTTGAAGGAGTTAATAAACATGTGGATAAGGTTGAACCAGTGGTTGTAGTATACTTGGATTTTCCGAAGGCGTTTGCCAAGTTCCTCATGAGAGGCTTCTAGGAAAATTAAAAAGTCATGGGATAGGTGGTGATGTCCTTTCGTGGAATGCAAACTGGCTAAAAGACAGGAAACAGAGAGTACGATTAAATGGACAATTTTCTCAGTGGAAGGGAATGGGCAGTGGAGTGCCTCAGGGATCTGTATTGGGGCATTTACTTTTCAATATATTTATAAATGATCTGGAAAGAAATACAACGAGTGAGATAATCAAATTTGCAGATGATGCAAAATTGTTCAGAGTAGTGAAATCACAAGCACAGAGTAGTGAAATCACAGAGTAGTGAAGCAGATTGTGATAAATTGCAGGAAGACCTTGTGAGACTGGAAAATTGGGCATCAAAATGACATATGAAACTTAATGTGGATAAGTGCAAGGTGATGCATATAGGGAAAAATAACCCATGCTATAGTTACACAATGCTAGTTTCCATAATTAGGTACTACAACCCAAGAAAGAGATCTAGGCCTCATAGTGGATAACACATTGAAATCATTGGTTCTGTGTGCTGCGGCAATCAGAAAAGCAAACAGAATGTTGGGAATTATTAGAAAGGGAAGGGTGAATAAAATGGAAAATGTCATAATGCCTCTGTATTGCTCCATGATGAGACCACACCTTGAATAATGTGTACAATTCTGGTCACCGCATCTCAAAAAAGATATAATTGGAATGGAGAAGGTACAGAGAAGGGCTACCAAAATGATAAGGGGAATGGAACAGCTCCCCTATGAGGAAAGACTAAAGAGGTTAGGACTTTTCAGCTTGGAGAAGAGATGGCTGAGGTGGGATATGATAGAGGTTTTTAAAATCATGAGAGGTCTAGAATGGGTAGATGTGAATCGGTTATTTACTCTTTCAGATAATAGAAAGACTAGGGAGCACTCCATGAAGTTAGCATGTGGCACATTGAAAACTAATCGGAGAAGGTTCTTTTTTACTCAACTCACAATTAAATTCTGGAATTTGTTGCCAGAGGATATGGTTAGTGCAGTTAGTATAGCTGTGTTTAAAAAAGGATTGGATAAGTTCTTGGAGAAGTCCAGTACCTGCTATTAAGTTGACTTAGAAAATAGCCACTGCTATTACTAGCAACGGTAACATGGAATAGACTTAGTTTTTGGGTACTTGCCAGGTTCTTATGGCCTGGATTGGCCACTGTTGGAAACAGGATGCTGGGCTTGATGGACCCTTTGTCTGACCCAGTATTGCATGTTCTTATGTTCTTATGTAAAACAAAGGCAAAAGCAAGCAATTACACATTTTAAAGTATGCATTTCAGGTGGGGAGCCCTACTGGTGGTTCCCTACCAAGTTTTATCAACTAGGAAATACATTGGTAAACCCGGCATCATTGGGTGGGAAAACATATTTAAAACCACAAATTTTAATACATTTATGGTGGTGGTCATGTGAGAGAAGGGTGATTAACTGAACCAAACCACTATTTGGGCTCAAAAATAATTTTTAAAGCAATAATTTGACCAGTTGTCTACAGAGCCATTTATAAGGTGAAAATCAGGTAAAGCAGCTCAGGAAAAATTAGGAAATGGTTATGAAACATTTAAGGAGATGCTGCAAACAGTTGGTTGACTGTTATTTTGACTTAAAATATTATAATTTTTGAATTAAGAGCATGGATGCTTTAGGGGGCATTTCTGACAGTTTTTATGGATGTTAAGATGACATTTGACATCTTTTGGTGATGTTTGACGGAGATGAGGTGGATTGAACCAATTTGGGTTTTGGACTGGGAATTTTTGGTGGGTTTATTCATCTACATTTTGAGTTTTTGTTGCAGGGTGTAGTAAAATAGGAAAGGTCCTTCAGCTCAGAAAGTAGACGAAACTCAACATTTTGAAACTTTCACCATAAAAATGGAATGTTTGTCAGAAGCCAAGATATTAGAAGGCTTATATATCTTCAAGTCAAAGTACAATAATATTTCAATTATTTGAGTTAGATTGAAATTCTAAAATTACTTAATATATTTTTACCATTTATGTATAAGAATGGAAAGTTTTACTAAGGATATATGATGTTATATATAAATATAGATAGGGTAAAAACTATTTTGCTGATGACATCATCACAATCAGGAATCTCACTTACATGAAGAGCAAATCTTAAGAGCTTGGCACGCGCCAAAGCCAAGAGATAACATGTTTTTCGGGTTAGCATGTGCTGAGTGGATTTTTAAAAATGCTCAAATATGTGAGTAACTCCCGGTATGCACACAAAAATGTTTTGGGAAAAAGGGGCAGCATGTGGGCAGGGTCTGGGTGGGGTGTGGGCATTCCTGGATTTTAGCATTAAAACAGTGTATAACTATTTATGTACACAAGCGAGCTCCAGAGACCCTATCTGCATATCTTTACTTCTGCTATTGATGGTCTTTATTGATGATCTTTACTTCTGCTATAGACCCAATCTCAAATCTCTCCTTCATATCCAAGATCATCGAGAAACACGTGAACCTCCAACTATCCGAGTACCTAGAAAATCAAAATATCCTGTTCCCCAACCAACATGGCTTCAGAAAATCCCTAAGCACCGAGACTCTCCTCTTATCGCTCACAGACACAGCACTGAGAGGCATCGACGCCGGTCACTCCTACCTCCTCATCCTACTGGACATCTCTGCCGCCTTCAACACTGTAAACCATGACATATTAGTGACACGACTGGTGGAGATCAGCCTAAGCGAAAACACCCTCAATTGGTTTCAGTCATACTTATCCAACAGATCCTACAAAGTTCACCTCAACAACTGCAAATCAGAACAATACCCACTTCCCCACGGAGTTCCACAAGGATCATTCCTTTCATCCACCTTGTTCAATATATATATGCTCCCGCTCTGTAAATTCCTCTCCAGCATGAACCTCATCTTCTACATCTACACAGATGATGTCCAGATTCCTCTGCCCATCAAAGAAAGTTTAATCAACACCATCGCACTCTGGAACACCCTCGCCACCCAAATAAAGAACCTCCTCTTGCAGATATCCCTCATGTTCAACCACAAAAAAACTGAAATACTACACATACCAAACAAATCCTCCACTAAAACCAACAAAGCTTCTCCTTCTGCCAACCAGACACCTCCCTCATCAATGAGGTCAGAGATCTCGGCATCACCCTGGACTCAGATCTCAACATGAAAAAACACATCAGCATGACAATCAAAGAGGGCTTCTACAAACTATCAGTCCTCAAAAAACTCAAACTACTTCTTTTCCACAATGATTACTGCACAGTACTACAATCCCTCATACTATCCAAGTTGGATTACTGTAACTCCCTCCTCCTCAGACTGCCCGCCTCCACCCTAAAACCTCTCCAGCTGCTTCAAAACGCAGCAGCCAGATCCCTCACAAACATCAACCATTCCTCACACATCACCCCAACACTAAAAGAACTCCATTGGCTCCCGATATCACGCAGAACTCAATACAAAATTCTCACCATACTTCACAAAACCATCAACAACCAAAATATCAAATGGACCAATGACCCTCCCCAACTACACCACAGCCAGAAAAACCTGTGATCTCAAAACACGGGCCTACTTATAATACCCCACACTAAACTAACACACCTCACCTCCACCAGACAACGCACTTTCTCTGTAGCGGGCCCCACCCTTTGGAACAAGCTTCCCTCTCAACTCAGACTGGAACCCTCCATCCACTTATTCAAAAAGAAACTGAAAACATGGCTATTCCTCAAAGCCTACCAACACACAACCTAATCCCCACCCCTCCCCCTCCTCCTTCCACGCCCCCCCTCACCTCCCCACACCCCTCTCCCCACACCCTCCCCTACCTATAGCTCTCAGCTAAACCTTGAACTTCCCACTCTGCAGACTTTAGTTCCTAGTCTCTCTATTGCAAACATTGCACATACTGCCTCCAATATTGAGACTCTCAACTCCAACAACCTTCACACAGCTATCGTTAATCTTCTTAAATGTATACTTGTCACTTGTTCTCTCTCCTAGGTTTATTGCCACTCGTTTTAAGTTTGCAATCGAAAGTAAGTTACAATATATATTTAGTACCAATCACAGTTAATGTTAAAATGTTAAATGTAAAATAGTATGACCTCTAGTCATACTATTCCAGCTGTTTTGATGTGAACCAATGTGATGTACGGCAACGAATGTCGGTATATAAAAGCAAATAAATAAATAAATAAATGGTGTGTAACTAGTATATTAAAAACAATGAGGCTAGTTAACGAGGATTGTAGGGTTGGGGCAAAAAGGATAAAAGGGAGGCAGGTTAATTAGGGGGATTAGGAAGTCCTAGCCTTTACCTGGGTGAACCGGGAATGGTCTGGGGAAACTGGTAATTGCATCAGCACATATATGTAATAAAATACACATACTCTTGTGGTAGATCTGGCATTTGCACACACCTGCGCACACCCATATAAAATTGTGTGTAGACGTATGCGCATACTGCCGATTTTATACCATGCGCGCATATACACTCGTAAGTTGTAAAATAGCAGCGTCTATTCGTGCGAGCCACCATACACACGTACATATACACCTGTTTGGCTATTTGAACGTTATCATTGAAGGTAACACTAACAGTTTAAAACAGAAATAAGAGAGCTGCACTGAAACTGATCAGATAGGAATTGTATTGCCTCTGTCCTTCATGAAGACTAGACTAATATATTAAAAAAACTATAAAACAATAGCAGATATGTGCATTTCATCAGCTTATTTACATAGCTAAGTGAAATAAATGAATGAAAAAATATAAAAACAAGAGATGTTAACACAAAATATCAGCTTGGAGCATGAAATCACTAATCCTTTAAAAAGAGGCATAAGACTTGTAATAAGCCTTTTTCTGCACTAAGCCCATGTTATTAATACATTAGCCTGCTTTCTGCAAGAACTAAAATGTGGATTCAAGGAAAAAATATTGACATATACAACCTAATTAGTACAAAAGTGCTAATTCAGTGGCAGGATTAGTCCAGACTTGTATTGGTCAATAGAATTATCAGCTATTCAATTTTGGAATAAAGTTAGAAGTTCTAACAAGAGTCCTGAGAAATATTGTGCTCTATTAAGTTTATGACATTAATGGCAATGTTTAAAGCACAAATAACTTTAAACTGAATGGTTTCTCCAAGGTAAGAATAAGGAAAAATGGAGTGAAAGTAAAGAGGAAATTAGATGTGAAGAAAGTTGTGAATGTGTAGTTGTAAGAAGGGTTCATATTCTTTTATCTACACAGAACACATTTCCTTTGGAAGCTCATTGACAAACTGTAAATAGTATCACAGAATTTCATCTTACTCATCTGTCTTTATCTCATGTTAGGGATGTGAATCGTGTCCTCGATCGTCTTAACGATCGATTTCGGCTGGGAGGGGGAGGGAATCGTATTGTTGCCGTTTGGGGGGGTAAAATATCGTGAAAAATCGTGAAAAATCGTGAAAAATCGTGAAAAATCTAAAAATCTAAAAATCTAAAAATCGCAAAACCGGCACATTAAAACCCCCTAAAACCCACCCCCGACCCTTTAAATTAAATCCCCCACCCTCCCGAACCCCCCCCAAATGACTTAAATAACCTGCGGGTCCAGCGGCGGTCCGGAACGGCAGCGGTCCGGAATGGGCTCCTGCTCCTGAATCTTGTTGTCTTCAGCCGGCGCCATTTTCCAAAATGGCGCCGAAAAATGGCAGCGGCCATAGACGAACACGATTGGACGGCAGGAGGTCCTTCCGGACCCCCGCTGGACTTTTGGCAAGTCTCGTGGGGGTCAGGAGGCCCCCCACAAGCTGGCCAAAAGTTCCTGGAGGTCCAGCGGGGGTCAGGGAGCGATTTCCCGCCGCGAATCGTTTCCGTACGGAAAATGGCGCCGGCAGGAGATCGACTGCAGGAGGTCGTTCAGCGAGGGTTCCGGCGCCTCGCTGAACAACCTCCTGCAGTCGATCTCCTGCCGGCGCCATTTTCCGTACGAAAACGATTCGCGGCGGGAAATCGCTCCCTGACCCCCACTGGACCTCCAGGAACTTTTGGCCAGCTTGTGGGGGGCCTCCTGACCCCCACGAGACTTGCCAAAAGTCCAGCGGGGGTCCGGAAGGACCTCCTGCCGTCCAATCGTGTTCGTCTATGGCCGCCGCCATTTTTCGGCGCCATTTTCCAAAATGGCACCGGCTGAAGACAACAAGATTCAGGAGCAGGAGCCCGTTCCGGACCGCTGCCGTTCCGGACCGCCGCTGGACCCGCAGGTTATTTAACTCATTTGGGGGGGGTTCGGGAGGGTGGGGGATTTAATTTAAAGGGTCGGGGGTGGGTTTTAGGGGGTTTTAGTGTGCCGGCTCACGATTCTAACGATTTATAACGATAAATCGTTAGAATCTCTATTGTATTGTGTTCCATAACGGTTTAAGACGATATTAAAATTATCGGACGATAATTTTAATCGTCCTAAAACGATTCACATCCCTATCTCATGTTATTGTATTAGCATATGAGATAGTGTACATGAAGTTATTTGGATATGTACAGAAGGGACAGGTAGGTCCCATAGGGTGTGAAAGTATGATCATAAGTTAATAATGACAAAATAGTGAAAGTGAAGATTGTTGTAAAATGGTGACATAAGATGTTAGCGAGAAAGAACAACTTATACTCCATTATTATAGTACAAGGTCAGCACATAGCTTGCTCGGAAAGTACTTAATATTCTGTCAGAAAAGATAACAGAAACACAATACTACTTATATGCATGTGCAATGCTTAAAGCATAAAAGAAAACATTATAGAACTCTAGACAGTTAGGCAGCCCTCCCTTTTCATCTCTCCTTTCTCCTAGTTTGATAGAAAGCAACCTGAAAACTTCAAGGTCACAGACAGAGAAATACAAAATGCAAGATGGAAGCATGACCTAGTCAGAGAATAAGAACATCACTGAGATGTGAAAGCAAACAAGCTGGTAATTAGGGAGCTAAAATCTTTTCCCTGATGCTCAATGAAGAGTAGTGCTAGAGGATATATTTACAAAGGGAGAGCTGAGGGCTGGAAAACAGCTGGCATCAACCCAGATCTGTTATGCATGCCATCCATGGTCGATACGCAGCATGTCCCCCTCATATCTCTTCAGTAACTCCAATGCCTGGTCCCTTGTCTCTGGTGGCAGTAGGTTGCCAGCTCCGTCCTTGGGCCAGCCCTGGTGCCTCCAGCTCAGCAACAGACCCTGGTGTCTCCAGTCCAGCTACCATCTCTGCTGCTCCACGTAGGGCCTCTCCGCATGGCCCATGGAGAGACGCTGCTACTCGGTGCCACGCCCCTCCCTAGGCGCGTGTGCAGCACTAAACCTTAAGTAAGGCCTGCGGCGGGCCCCGGATGATGATGTCAGCAGAGCACTGGTATTTAAGCCCAGGCTCTGCTTCCTAACTTTGCCTTTGCAACAGGTCTCCTCGCTGGTCAAGTACTCGTTGCCTCCTGAGAGATTTGTCTCATTCCTGTGTTCCTGTTCCTCGTTGACCCCGGTTCCTGATTCCTTCATTCCTGCATTCCTGCTCTTCAACCCTTCCTCGGATTGCCTACATGGACTTTGACTCTGCTTCGCCTGACCACGTCATTGACCCTCTCCAATCCCGGACCTCTGCTTCACCTGACCACGCCGTTGACTCTCTCCAAGCCCGGACCTCTCTTTGCCTGACCACACCGTTGCCTCTCTCCAGACCCAGACCTCTGCATTGTCTTACTGCTCCGTTGCTTCTCTCCAAGCCTGGACCTCCGCATTGCCTGACCTCTCCATGCCGGTCTCCAAGCCCAGACCTCTGCTTTGCTTGACTGTGTTTGACTTTCTCTGTAATCAGACTTCAGCCTTGCTTGCCACTATTTCCAGATTGCCGCCAGCCCTGACTCAAGCTTACTCTATGACGCCTCTTCAGCCTACGTCCTGGACTTGGCCTATTCAAGCTTCAACCCGCTTTTGCTTGGGTGCCCCATGTCTGACTTTGTTCCTTTGGCACCCTAGTCTCCGGGATACTACCTCATCCAGTACCAAACTGTACCATCTCTCTGCTGCTGTCTCTGGGCTGAGAATTTATCCTTTCTGATTGTTGTTTGGAAATCAGTGGCCATTAAATCTTCCCTCTCCAAGCATGAAAATCAACTACTATATTTTTTTTTCCTTTCGGTGGCTATTCATTTACTTTTGTTAAACTGGCAAAAAAGCATCACTTTGAGTATTAATAAATGGTGGAATATTGTGTCCATTTTCTGCAAATATGGAAGGATTGCAATTGAACATAAAGTCTGTATGTTGGTTTTTTCAGAAAATGTAACTCCCTTGATTATTTTTCTTAATTCACCTCATTGAAGACTGTATATTCTTTTGACTGCCATGTTGTTTGTTATCAATTGTTGTTGCTTATGTGTGTTCTTTAAATTGATAATAAGCAATTCTGAAATAATAGTAAGTAGGAGTGCTAAAGCAGCAGTATAAAAAGTTTGATACAGAAATAAGTAGAAGTAAATTTAAAAAAATGAAATTTTATTAAAGAGTATTTTGTTGCATGATTGCAGACTCCAGGAGAAGAGGGGATAGCTGAGAGATTGGCACAACAGACTGGGAATGGAGGGATGACCAGACTCCTCCCCAGTTTGATGATATCAATTAAGGCCTGCACATAAATTTGCTCTGTGGTGGTACTATGCAGCCACTGGGGTGCAGACAAAGCCATGCAACAAAAGGGGCATACCCCTTGCACCCTAGTTTCTGGAAGATCAGGATTGAACCATACTCTTCCCCTTCCCTTTAAACTTTGTATACATATATCTGGATCATTTCTTGGGGAGCTTTTTCCTGTCCCAACACTATATTATCTCACGAGCAAGAAGAGGAAAGCGGTTGTTTGCGCTTTTTCATAAGATCACGCTAGCTACCTCTACACAGCTGGAAGAGTCAACACTGATGGCTTTATAACTCCAATGGTTCAAGACATAGCTCTGGAATTGAATACTCTTGGTGTTTTTGTTGCTTGACCTTATTGTGACTAATATTTCAGTTAGCCCTGATAGCTGAATGCCACCAGGTTTATCAGAAGTAATCTCAACATGGATTATTGCAGCTGGAGTGATGACTGGAGATGGTCAAGAACCCCAGCAGCAAGGAAGAGTATTCCATGTTAATTTGGTAGTCTTTGTGCTGGGCATAGAGTCTATTATAACCTCTTCCATTCCCTCAATGAGTATGGATTTTGTCAGCACTTCCTATTAAACCAACAACAATAACTCTAGATTCTCTTTGGGCAGCCATCATTGGGTTGGTGAAAGCTCTTACTAAAAGAGTTGATAGTACATTGTTATCCTTAACAGAATTAAACTCTCAGCTTAAGTCTCAAGGGTAAGCAGTTGGGGATCTTGAACCGAGAATGGAACGGCGGGAGACCAGACAAAAAGAAATGCAAGGATATGATCTTGCCTTAATTAAGAATGCAAAGTTGTTTATCATAAACAAGAAAAATTAGAAAATCAATGTAAAAGATGGAATCTCCATATATTAAATATTCCTAGTCCTCAATTATAGCTCCTATTAACATATTTAAAAAAAATCTATTAAAAATTTTGAAGGTCCCTTTGGAATCAGTTTCTCCAGTAGAAAAGTTATTTTATTTGCCTACTAAACCTGATCTTAATTTTGATCTACAGGGTTCTTTTGAAGAGGAAGTATAAACATACAGCCTCAAGAAACAAAGCAATTCTACAATATTATTAATATACAAAGCTGAATGAACTCTATGTAACCATACCATTTTGAATCTGGCCTTGGTGTGCAAAACTAAACAACAGATCAGGCTCATAGAAGACACATTTCTTACTTTACAACTTAACCTCAAACTTGCAGAGAAATCTTATCACAAAGGATGCTCCCAGAAAGATCACATCCTGTTTTTTAGACGAAAACTGTTGGTACCTAAGCTGAGTAGATTTAGAAATGCCACGAAACATTGCTGTCTTAGACCCCTAAAACATATTGGGGTACATTTTCAGAGTTGTGCATAAACATTTGCATATATGCACATAAATATCATCTACTCATGTACATGCTATTTTACAAACATCAAACATACATGTTTATTTTTGCTTTCTTGCACCTATATATGAGCATAAAGAGGGGGCAGTCTAGAGATATTCTAGGGCAGGGCCAAATTTTACACACATAAGTTGCTATTTTAAAAGATACACATGTAGATTTTCCAATATTTGTAATTTTACACTGTTAATTATCTTGTGTAATTAATATTAAAGGTGTTTATTGTATATTATTGGTTCAGTGGGAGCCCTGAGTGAACTGTGATTTCAAGCCAAAGAACCATGAGTGTTTTGATGTCCTGGAAAAGAACTGAGTGAACTGATGGAGTCATTTTTAAAAGTGGTAATTTCAATTATGCACATAGGGCCAGATTTTAAGAGGTATGTGTGGGCGTACATTTGTGTGCGCCACCCGGAGCGCCCAATTTTATAACATGCGCATGCAGCTGTGCACAAGTTATAAAATCCAGGGTCGGCACGTGCAAGGGGGTACACGATTGTGCATCTTGCACATGCCAAGCCTCACAGCCTTCCTTCGTTCCCGCTAAAGCCGCTCCAAAATCGGAGTGGCCTCAGAGGGAACATTCCTTCTGCCCCCCCCCCCCACCTTCCACTCCCTTCCCCTACCTAACCCGCCCCCAGCCCTACCTAAATACATATTATACAATACATATTTCTTTACCTCACAACAAATGCACATATGTATGCTTACAGCAAACTGCTGCTGGGCCCGGGGATCTCACGCTGGCACGCAGCCAGTGGGTGCAACCTACACCTGCCCAGAGGCAGGTGTAGGTTGGGCCCCACCTTTGTTTTGCTATTTACGCCTGCCTCTGGGCAGGTGTAGGTTGCGCCCACTGGCTGCGGGCCAGCGTGAGATCCCCGGGCCCAGCAGCAGTGGAGAGGCCTCTGGCCATGCCCATGCCCCACCCCAGACCTCCCCACCCCGCCCACACCCCGCCCATTTTTTCGAGCCCTGGGACTTACATGCGTCCCGGGGCTTATGTGCGACATCGGGCCTATGCAAAATAGGCTCAGCACATGTAACCCCCCCTACATGCGTAAACTTTGAAAATCTGCCCCATATGTTTTACAATACTATATATCCATTTATGTGAGTAAGTTCTATTTTATTTTTGGACCTAAAATATATGCACATATGTTTGTTAAATAGGTAGGAAAAGTATGCACGTTCAATGCATTGAAATACTTGCTTTCAATGCATTGAATATATTTGCCTGTAAGCATACATATGTGCATTTGTTGTGAGGTAAAGAAATATGTATTGTATAATATGTATTATATAGTATAATATGTATAATATTATACAATATTAGATTATATAATATGGGGCGGATTTTCAGAGCCCTGCTCGCCTAAATCCGCCCAAAACCGGGTGGATTTAGGCGAGCAGGGCCCTGCGCGCCGGTAAGCCTATTTTACATAGGCCTACTGGCGCGCGCAGAGCCCCGGGACTCGCGTAAGTCCCGGGGTTTTCGGAGGGGGCGTGTCGGGGGCGGGCCCGAACCGCGCGGCGTTTTCGGGGCGTGTCGGGAGCATTCCGGGGGCGGGCCCGGGGGCGTGGCTACGGCCCGGGGCGGCCCAGGGGCGTGGCCGCGCCCTCCGGACCCGCCCCCAGGTCGCATCCCGGCGCGCAGGAGGCCCGCTGACGCGCGGGGATTTACGCCTCCCGGAGGGAGGCGTAAATCCCCAGACAAAGGTAAGGGGGGGGGCTTAGACAGGGCCGGGTGGGTGGGTTAGGTAGGGGAAGGGAGGGGAGGGCAAAAGGAAGTTCCCTCCGAGGCCGCTCCGATTTCGGAGCGGCCTCGGAGGGAACGGGGGTAGGCTGTGCGGCTCAGCGCGCGCCGGCTAGACAAAATCGATAGCCTTGCGCGCGCCGATCCAGGTTTTTAGCAGATACGCGCGGCTCCGCGCGTATCTACTAAAATCCAGCTTACTTTTGTTTGCGCCTGGAGCACAAACAAGAGTAGGCCTATTCGCGGAGTATGAAAATCCGCCCCTATGTATATTGCATAATATTGCATATCTGATATGCACGGGTGATAAAATACTATTGAGAAATTGAATCTGTGCATGGCCATTTATGTCACCAAGGCAATTGTTTGAAAGTAATTGTCATTTTATTTACCCTGAAAAACATCTTTAAGGTTCAGTCTTTATCTGGTTCTAAAGCAAATTCTGCCAACAGAGTTACCCTAGTAGATACTAATTTAAAATCTTGCAACTAAGCAGTAAGATTAATTAGGTTGGATAGGTCCTCTCCATTTAAGGTCTAATATTCAGGGAATATATACACTTCCCTTTTATCTTTGACTTGTTTTCTTTACCCCTGGAATCATATGCATTACTTTCAGAAACAATTTTTTTTTGTAAGTTTTTAAAAATTTGTAAATTAAAAACTGTTTTGTTAAATGTGTTTTTTCCTTGATTTAACTTTATAAGAAAAGCAGAGCCCTGATGCAGCTTGTATGCAAAATGCTGGCCACTGTCAGTTTTTTTCAGCTTCTACTGAGCTCATTGTTGGTCTCTACATAGTGCTCTTGAACAATAGCAGTTGGTGCCTCTTTAATAATTTAATACTATAAACACTTTGGACAAGAAATATGTTCTTTCATTTTGTACTTTCAAGCATTTCACAAAAGACAGTGCAACATATTTGGAGTTTTCCCAAATGTTAAAAAAGTATTTAAATATATATCATTTCATATACAGCTATAATAGTACTTTTGCACATAAAATGGCCAACAATATGAATACTGAGAATTTACATTAAAAATAATTTAAAAAATGCAAAATAATTTAAAGAGATAATGAAAATGTAAATCAAATAAAAATAAAAAAAGAGTTGTTTATTTTTTTTTTTTTAAGACCAATTGTTATAGCTGTGAATAGCAAGGTGCAGTTTGTTCACACCAAGCTGACTCTGAGGTCTTTTTCCTCCTAGTTTTGCAATTCTCATGTCTGATAAGTTAAAATATTTTCAAAAGCAGAATGTGGGTTTTTTTTGTCTTGTTAAATTACTCCTTTTTTGCTTATTATTGTTTTGATTTTTTAGAAAGAGATTTAGTCAGACAATGGCTAGCCACAGGGCAATAGTTTTTGCTTTTTTTGTCACAGTGTTCACCTGACAAAAGTTTTGTAGTTTGGATGCACTGTTTATTAATGCTTGATGTGCAGAGACATGGAGAAGTGAGGCTTCAAAATGTTCAAAGAACTCACCAGCTTTGTATGACAGCGTAATTAAATTACACATACTTGTCTAGCCGCCTATTACAGGTACTACGTGCCGATACACTGTCGGGGTATATGACAGCAAGGCGTATAATAAATCCAGACCCGGCCACAGAGAGAAGCCATCTTCAGACGACATTTCTCTGCTTAATACATTACCATATCAGTGACTAAGGATCAGGAACGTAAAAGGATTACAAGCAAGGGACTTAATATTAACAAAATTCATCATTTCAACTATTAAGAATTATGGTAAGAGGAAGCCAACATTAAACTATATTCGTTACTCTGCAATGCTGATGGACACATTCTTGTGACTCTGTTTGAATAATACATAATACCCTATAGGGGTTTATAGGGCAATATTTATTTTTAAAATATAATTTTGTTCTTAAGAATAATAATTTAATGTTGCACACATTTTCTAATGTTGTTTAAGTAAAAATATGTTTAAGTAAATATTTTTGTAATAAAAATTGAAAAAAGAAATTGCTATTCAATGAATTTTATAAATGTGTGTAGAATAAGATAGGGACTGCCCTGTTGGTTGTATTATAACCTTAAACCTAACCAGATATGTTTAACTATCTGGATCACTTTAGCCTTAATCAGCTATATTCAACAAATAACCAGTTAAGTAGCATCAAAATACATTTTAAAAAATGTATATATATATATATATATATATATATTCTATGAAATTACAGGCCCAAATCCACAGCCCTGCACCCCACAAAACATTTTGAAATAAGTGCCTCCTAGCATTTTTTCTGTAGAATATAGCAGAAAGATGTGTGTTATTCTAGATAAAATGACAATGTTACACTGCATACTGATGGCAATCTCTAAAATAAACCAATTTTTCTTCTAAGACATACTAAGACTTGGAATCAAGTTATAAGCTTGGAAGCATTCTTTAAAGCTCACTGATCTCAGCACAATACATAAACGAGCTGTCAAGTTGATACAATTCCACTTCAAATATATTTATTCAAACAAAATCATAAATACGTGCATAAGGGGGAGGCCCAGGCCAGGGCTTTGCTGTCCAGGTCCAGCAAAATGAAGGTGGTCTTGATCTGATCACTGGCAAATTGGGCTGGCTACAGAGAAAAATGCATGAAGCAGTGGCTTAGGAATCCAGGGCACTGCCTCGGGTCTCCATCATAGCGAGGAGGTGCCAGAATGCAAAGGGTCACTGCAGAAATAGGTGCTGTCACTGCCATGTGTGGAGAAGCACTGGGCATCGGAGTAGTGTCCAGGCGGTTTGCCAGGCATTCCACTGTAATGGCTAGCACATCTAGGCACTGTTGTTGCTGCTGGAGCCTCTGAGCCAATCAGGGGATTTCCTGAAGCCCGCTCAGGTCCACCGGGTCCATGGCCTCAGCAACCTGTTAAGGATGTGGACTCTTGAGCTGAGACAAGGTTGGCACTACCACCGGGAGAGGGACCTGTTGGTCCTTGTTGTCGGGAGATGGTGCAGGCAGAGAAGACCCAACTAGAGCTTCACTTTTACCGGCCCTTGTTCCCCGCAGGTTGAGCTCTAGGTTACCGGGGCTGGAAAGACTTAGGCGGGGATCTCTCAAGGCATGGAACCAGTGGAGGAGGCTGTAGCGGCATCGGGCAGGCAGAAGTTGAGGCAGGTGGCAGACAGAGGGAACCAGGAACAGGCCAGAGGTCAGGACGGGCAGTGAACAAGCGTAGACGCAGAAACAGCTGGAGGTCAGGGCAGTTGGAAGTTAAGCAGAGTCAGGTTACCAGGCCGAGGTCAGCCAGGCAGAGGTCAGACAGAGTCGGATTACCAGGCGGAGTCAAAACCAGGAGGTCAATTTGGAGGGATGAGGAGCAGGAAGGCACTGCACAGAAAAGAAGGAGCAAGGCAGGAACGTTGGATCATGAATCAAGGCTGGACTGCAGGATCAGGAATCAAGGCAGGAATTCAGGATCAACAATCAATGCAGAACTAACACTCCTAAGCAGAGCAGGCTCATTGCTGAGGCGAAGTGCTAGAGGCAGGGCTGGGGATCCTAACACCTGGCAAGATCCCAAGGGGTAGATAGATTCCAAGCTGCTTATCCTAAGAATAAGCAGTGTATTTCAGCAACTCTAAGTTAATAATTGTTAATGGACTTTTCCTCCAGGAACTTGTCCAAACCTTTCACCACATCCTCTGGCAATGAATTTCAGATGTTAATTATGCATTGAGTAAAAGAAATATATTCTCTTATTAGTTTTAAATGTATTACCTAGTAACTTCATTGTATGTCCCCTGGTCTTTGTACTTTTCGAAAGAGTAAGGAACCGATTAAGGTTTACTCGTTTCATTCCACTCATTGGAGCTGATGCCATATGCCGAGTGCACGCTTATGGGCAGATTTTAAAAAAGTACGCCCATGCCCGAGGCAGGCGTAACTTGTGCATGCTGGGCTGGCTGCCAGCGCACCATGTTCCGGTCCAGGGGCTGGTCCGGAGGCAGTGGCCACGCCCACATCCCCGCCCCCGGAATGACCCCGATGACGTGCCGGCCATGACACGCCCCCGATACGCCCCTCCAGGAAAGCCCCGGGACTTACACGCATCCCAGGGCTTTGCGCGCCAGCAGCCTATGCAACATAGGCTCGGCGCGTGCAGTGTGTGCTTGAGGCAGGTTTTCGGGGGGTAAACGCGTATCTTATGCGTGTACCCCTTTGAAAATCTGCCTTTTAATGAGCAGTTAGATGTGGGTAAAATAGGTGCTAACCAATTCCCTAATGCAATAAGGGCATTAGCACCTATTTAATTAATATATTTGTTTTTCTATACCAATGTTCATTGGACATATCACACCGGTTTACAGGGAAAGAAAAGGCAAAGATTGTAAAAGCAGAAAAATGAAAATGTAATGTAAAGCACCGGATGAAAATGCCATAAAAAGCTAAACCAAAATAATGAAAGAATTGCAAAAAACCTTTACAGGGAGAAGGTATATAATGGAAGCCAAGAGGTTATCAGATATACAAAAAAGGAGTCAAACTTGCTCCAAGGTGCAGTGAAGAAAGCCAGTAGACTGCCCCAGGGAGGAAGGAGGTGAAAGGAAGAGGGGGAGGGGAAAGAGGACAGCATGGGGGTGGGAAGGAGAGAGGGAAGGGAGGGGGTGGAGGAAAAAGCAGGGAGGAAGGGGGGCAGGAGAGAGAAAAAAAAGGGGAGGAAAGGAGGGGAAGGGAAGGAAAGGAAGGGGAGAGACAGAGGAGGAGGGGAAGGGGAGGGAAGGGAAGGCAGGAACAAAAGAGGGGGAAAGGGGCAGAAATAAAAAAGGGAGGAAGTGGAGGGATGGGAGAGGAAAAGGGGGAAGAGGGGAAAAAGGGAGGGGGAGGGGGAAAGAATACGAGAAGAGAAAGAAGAACAAAGAAAAAAGGAGAGAAAGAAAGAAAGAATATAAGGAAAATCAAAAGAAGACAAGGAGAGAAAAAAAAGAAAAAGGAAGAGAAGAGAAAAAAGAAGAAGAGGAAACAAAATGAGTCCAAAGAGGTAAAAAGAAACCTGGGTACTTGCCAGGTTCTTATGGCCTGGATTGGTCACTGTTGGAAACAGGATGCTGGGCTTGATGGAACCTTGGTCTGACCCAGTATGGCATTTTCTTATGTTCTTATGTTCTTAAAAGAAATCAAAGGAATCAAAAAAACAAAGGTATCAAAAAAATCAAATTAATCAAAAGAAGACTGACCATTGCATGTCCCAGTTCAGGCAGCAGGGTGGGATGTGTTAGGGATGTGCAGAAGGACGCCATACATTGCATTCGTGATTCGGATTTGTGGGGGAGCAGATACGTTGCATTCAGACGTATGGCGCCCCAATGTGTTAATACAGCGATTTCTATTCGTGTCCGAGCTAAAATTAAAATTAACTACAATCCCCCACCCTCCTGACCCCCCCAAGACTTACAAAAACTCCCTGGTGGTCCAGCGGGGAGTCCGGGAACCATCCCCTGCACTTTCACACCCTCGGTACCGGTTTCATCATGGCGCCGATAGCCTTTGTCACAGGGGCTACCGGTGCTATTGGTCAGCCCCTGTCACATGGTCATCGGTGCCATCTTGTGCTCCTACCATGTGACAGGGGCTGACCAATGGCACCGGTAGCCCCTGTGACATAGTATGGGCAAAGGCTATCGGTGCCATTTTGAGTACTGGCATCGGACGGCTGGAGTACAGGAGGTCGCTCCGGGACCCCCGTTGGACCCCCAGGGACTTTTGGCCAGCTTGGGAGGGCCTCCTGACCCCCACAAGACTTGCCAAAGTCCAGTTATAAAATACTTGCATATATCTATGTATGGTCATATATGTGTGTACATGCCACCATGCGTATTTGTATGAAAGTTATCCTCTCTGGCTTCTATTGTGTACAATATGGAGCTGGTTACAACATTATCACTCACCAGTAAATGCAGAATAGAGAAGAATATTTCCGGAGTCTTCAGTTAGCCACAGTGGTAGCTTCTCTGTGAAATGTGGTGGCAGATCATGTTTGAGGAAAAAAATCCTCTGTGCTTTTTACTGAAAATTGGAGGACATGATTTACAGCTAAGTATAGTGATATTGAAAGGAATATGCTTGTTTGCATGCATAATTATACGTACCCATGCTGGGCTAATTATATTTTGCAGCTTAAGAAGAAATGTTTGAAACTGAGCATTTCTAAATATTTGTCCATTTGTGTGACTGAGGATTTCTGAAAAAAGGAGGTCAAGGGATTAAAAGTTTGCAGATGTTATCATTAATGCAGTCCTGTTTTATGTTTGATTTCTTTATCTTGTCATGAGGAATGTGGGTACCATTAAGCTATAAATTCACTGATCTCCTGTAACAAAAGATTCCAAACTCACTCCTCAAGGGATGCATCCCAGTCAGGTTTTCAGGATTTTCACAATGATTATGCATGAGATTTATTTGAATACAAAGGAGGTTGTGTTTTTGATGGGGTTATCTGAGTAAGTTTACCCTGATAAATGTATCCTTAATTGCCTATATTCAACATATAGCCAGTTAAGTGATGAAAAATATAAACCCTTTTGGGACAACAGGTCCAATCGCTGACCTCCAAAATAAGTAACAAAAAGGTTGGGCTATAGTTCCTTATTCCCCTTAAACAGTCCTAAAAAATGTGAATAAAGGGGTAGATTTTCAAATAGTGCTATTTGGCGTACTTTTGTTGGCGCATCAGGCGCAAACAAAAGTACGCTGGATTTAGTAGATACGCGAATCGTTTTCCGTACGGAAAATGGCGCCGGCAGGAGATCGACTGCAGGAGGTCGTTCAGCGGGGGACCCCCGCTGAATGACCTCCTGCAGTCAATCTCCTGCCGGCGCCATTTTCCGTCTCCATCCTACCCCTTCTCCATCCTACCCCTTCTCTCTGCAGATCCCAGAGAGGGAGTTCTTGCTGTAGAGAGATAGTAAATCCTCCTTAAATGTATGTATTTTTCTGAAGAACAGACATACTGGACACAGACTGGGTGTTCAAATAAAATGTACTGATTATTTTCAAAACATTGATCAATGTCCCATATACTTTTCACAAATGAAATTGTATATTTGAATTATTTATATAGTTTTTATGTAATGGTGCATTTGTGTCCATCTCTCTTTCCTGGGAGAAAACTTGTCACTGTTTCTTCATCATGGGATAAACAGCCCAGTTGATTGGGAAAATCCTAGGTGAGAACCCCCAAATGACAAGAAAATCCTACCTGGGTCCAAAGTTCTGTGTTTTGCCCACAGCCTCATTCCTTTGGGGTAAAGATCCAGTTGGGAGTTTCCAGAACTTGATGTTTCATTCCACTCTATCTTTCAATTCTGTGTGACTTCTCTGGGGGGAAAAGTCTGATGTTTCCAGTCTTGAGCTAAGGTCTCACTCTCCTGACTCCAAGTTGTAAGGAGGGGTGAGAAAAATAAATCTCCATACTTACAAAAAGGGGGAAAGTCCAAATTGCTTTTAGTCCAAAAATATTCCATGCTAGTTATTGCTATCACTGGTCTTGCTTCCTCTAGGGTGTAGAGGGATAGTTCACAGGTCTTCAGGCCCTGCTCTCTGAATTGGGGAATTATCTCTCTAATAGGGATGTGAATCGTTTTTCAACGATTAAAATTATCGTCCGATAATGTTTATATCGTCTTAAATCGTTATAGAACACGATACAATAGAAATTCTAACGATTTATCGTTAAAAATCGTTAAATCGTGTTAGTGCGCACTAACTCGAGTTAGTGCGCACTAACTCGATTTAGTGCGCACTAACTGAAAATGATACAAATAAACACTTTCCAGGTCACTGAAGGTCAGTTAGGAATGAATATGTGTTCCTATTGGCTGGCTGCCCTCTTATCTATTGATGTTACCAAGGTTACCACTGAGGTGATGGTTGGGGGGATGGGAAATGGAACTGGAAACTAACGAACACCAACAGAAAATGAAACAAAGTGTTCACACTTCCCAGGTCAGTAAAGGTCACTTAGGAATGAATATGTATGTATGTATTCCTATTGGCTGGCTGTGCTCTTATCTATTGATGTTACCAATATGGTTGGGGGGATGTGAAATGGAAACAGTTGGAAGCTTGACAAAAAAAGTAATGTAATGATCAGCACTCACGTGACTAGAACTTGTTTGTTTATTATTTTTGTTAGCAGGCACCTGAAATGCTAGTGCATGTTGAATTTGCCAATCACTGTGCATTTTAGAAAGGTGGTCCTGGCTGGAACTGTACACAGTTCAAATATATGTAATTGATTGTTGGTAAGTGTATTTTATAAGTAGCCACACTGGCACCAGTATGTTTACTTTTCCTCCTACTTAACTCACTAGCTCAGCTTTGTAAGAAGGGCTTCTCTGCTTGTGTGTTGTTTTTGTTTGGTGTGAGGAGAGCAGAAACATCAGATCTTTATTCAATCTACTACAGTCATCTCTTACAGTGCCCTATCCCTATTAATACCAGGAGTGTTGTGATCTTCCTGCACACAGTGCCCTAACCCTGATACCAGTCTGAGACAGCTCCCTCCCTGCATTACTAGTGAGAGGCTGGCTTCACAGACAAGGGGGAGCTGCCTGACCCTCACTCCTGACTTCCCCCATGTCCCAGCTAGTGAATGGTGTGTGGGGGAGGGGGGGGGGGGGAGGATGGTGAAGTCTGAGACAGCTCCCTCCCTGCATTACTAGTGAGAGGCTGGCTTCACAGACAGGGGGGAGCTGCCTGACCCTCACTCCTGACTTCCCCCATGTCCCAGCTAGTGAATGGTGTGTGGGTGAGGGGGGGGGGGGTGGATGGTGAAGTCTGAGACAGCTCCCTCCCTGCATTACTAGTGAGAGGCTGGCTTCACAGACAGGGGGGAGCTGCCTGACCCTCACTCCTGACTTCCCCCATGTCCCAGCTAGTGAATGGTGTGTGGGTGAGGGGGGGGGGGAGGATGGTGAAGTCTGAGACAGCTCCCTCCCTGCATTACTAGTGAGAGGCTGGCTTCACAGACAGGGGGGAGCTGCCTGACCCTCACTCCTGACTTCCCCCATGTCCCAGCTAGTGAATGGTGTGTGGGTGAGGGGGGGGGGTGGATGGTGAAGTCTGAGACAGCTCCCTCCCTGCATTACTAGTGAGAGGCTGGCTTCACAGACAGGGGGAAGCTGCCTGACCCTCACTCCTGACTTCCCCCATGTCCCAGCTAGTGAATGGTGTGTGGGTGAGGGGGGGGGAGGATGGTGAAGTCTGAGACAGCTCCCTCCCTGCATTACTAGTGAGAGGCTGGCTTCACAGACAGGGGGGAGCTGCCTGACCCTCACTCCTGACTTCCCCCATGTCCCAGCTAGTGAATGGTGTGTGGGTGAGGGGGGGGGGGGAGGATGGTGAAGTCTGAGACAGCTCCCTCCCTGCATTACTAGTGAGAGGCTGGCTTCACAGACAGGGGGGAGCTGCCTGACCCTCACTCCTGACTTCCCCCATGTCCCAGCTAGTGAATGGTGTGTGGGTGAGGGGGTGGGGGAGGATGGTGAAGTCTGAGACAGCTCCCTCCCTGCATTACTAGTGAGAGGCTGGCTTCACAGACAGGGGGGAGCTGCCTGACCCTCACTCCTGACTTCCCCCATGTCCCAGCTAGTGAATGGTGTGTGGGTGAGGGGGGGGGGGGAGGATGGTGAAGTCTGAGACAGCTCCCTCCCTGCATTACTAGTGAGAGGCTGGCTTGACAGACAGGGGGGAGCTGCCTGTCCCTCACTCCTGACTTCCCCCATGTCCCAGCTAGTGAATGGTGTGTGGGTGAGGGGGGGGGGGGTGGATGGTGAAGTCTGAGACAGCTCCCTCCCTGCATTACTAGTGAGAGGCTGGCTTCACAGACAGGGGGGAGCTGCCTGACCCTCACTCCTGACTTCCCCCATGTCCCAGCTAGTGAATGGTGTGTGGGTGAGGGGGGGGGGGGGAGGATGGTGAAGTCTGAGACAGCTCCCTCCCTGCATTACTAGTGAGAGGCTGGCTTCACAGACAGGGGGGAGCTGCCTGACCCTCACTCCTGACTTCCCCCATGTCCCAGCTAGTGAATGGTGTGTGGGTGAGGGGGGGGGGAGGATGGTGAAGTCTGAGACAGCTCCCTCCCTGCATTACTAGTGAGAGGCTGGCTTCACAGACAGGGGGGAGCTGCCTGACCCTCACTCCTGACTTCCCCCATGTCCTAGCTAGTGAATGGTGTGTGGGTGAGGGGGGGGGGGGGAGGATGGTGAAGTCTGAGACAGCTCCCTCCCTGCATTACTAGTGAGAGGCTGGCTTCACAGACAGGGGGGAGCTGCCTGACCCTCACTCCTGACTTCCCCCATGTCCCAGCTAGTGAATGGTGTGTGGGTGAGGGGGGGGGGGTGGATGGTGAAGTCTGAGACAGCTCCCTCCCTGCATTACTAGTGAGAGGCTGGCTTCACAGACAGGGGGGAGCTGCCTGACCCTCACTCCTGACTTCCCCCATGTCCCAGCTAGTGAATGGGGGGTGGGGTGAGGGGGGGGGGGAGGATGGTGAAGTCTGAGACAGCTCCCTCCCTGCATTACTAGTGAGAGGCTGGCTTCACAGACAGGGGGGAGCTGCCTGACCCTCACTCCTGACTTCCCCCATGTCCCAGCTAGTGAATGGTGTGTGGGTGAGGGGGGGGGGGAGGATGGTGAAGTCTGAGACAGCTCCCTCCCTGCATTACTAGTGAGAGGCTGGCTTCACAGACAGGGGGGAGCTGCCTGACCCTCACTCCTGACTTCCCCCATGTCCCAGCTAGTGAATGGTGTGTGGGTGAGGGGGGGGGGGGGAGGATGGTGAAGTCTGAGACAGCTCCCTCCCTGCATTACTAGTGAGAGGCTGGCTTCACAGACAGGGGGGAGCTGCCTGACCCTCACTCCTGACTTCCCCCATGTCCCAGCTAGTGAATGGTGTGTGGGTGAGGGGTGGGGGGGAGGATGGTGAAGTCTGAGACAGCTCCCTCCCTGCATTACTAGTGAGAGGCTGGCTTGACAGACAGGGGGGAGCTGCCTGTCCCTCACTCCTGACTTCCCCCATGTCCCAGCTAGTGAATGGTGTGTGGGTGAGGGGGGGGGGTGGATGGTGAAGTCTGAGACAGCTCCCTCCCTGCATTACTAGTGAGAGGCTGGCTTCACAGACAGGGGGGAGCTGCCTGACCCTCACTCCTGACTTCCCCCATGTCCCAGCTAGTGAATGGTGTGTGGGTGAGGGGGGGGGGGGGGAGGATGGTGAAGTCTGAGACAGCTCCCTCCCTGCATTACTAGTGAGAGGCTGGCTTCACAGACAGGGGGGAGCTGCCTGACCCTCACTCCTGACTTCCCCCATGTCCCAGCTAGTGAATGGTGTGTGGGTGAGGGGGGGGGGGGAGGATGGTGAAGTCTGAGACAGCTCCCTCCCTGCATTACTAGTAAGTGGCTGGCTTGACAGACAGGGGGGAGCTGCCTGTCCCTCACTCCTGACTTCCCCCATGTCCCAGCTAGTGAATGGTGTGTGGGTGAGGGGGGGGGGTGGATGGTGAAGTCTGAGACAGCTCCCTCCCTGCATTACTAGTGAGAGGCTGGCTTCACAGACAGGGGGGAGCTGCCTGACCCTCACTCCTGACTTCCCCCATGTCCCAGCTAGTGAATGGTGTGTGGGTGAGGGGGGGGGGGGGTGGATGGTGAAGTCTGAGACAGCTCCCTCCCTGCATTACTAGTGAGAGGCTGGCTTCACAGACAGGGGGGAGCTGCCTGACCCTCACTCCTCCGGGGTATTGTGATCTTCCTGCACACAGTGCCCTATCCCTGATACCAGGGGTGTTGTGATCTTCCTGCATGCAGTGCCCTATCCCTATTAATACCAGGAGTGTTGTGATCTTCCTGCATGCAGTGCCCTATCCCTGATATCGGGATGTGTGCAAGAAGATCACAACACCCCGGTATCAGGAATAGGGCACTGTGTGCAGGAAGATCACAACACCCCAGTATCAGGAATAGGGCACTGTGTGCAGGAAGATCACAACACCCCTGGTATTAGGGATAGGGCACTGTGTGCAGGTAGATCACAACACTCCTGGTATTAATAGGGATAGGGCACTGTGTGCAGGAAGATCACAATACACCTGGTATCAGGGTTAGGGCACAAGTTCTAGTCACATTGACTGATCACATTACTTGTTTTGTCAAGCTACCAACTGTTTCCATTTCCCATCCCCCATATACTGTCAGTAGGAAACTTGGTAACATGAATAAATAAGAGGGCAGCCAATAGGAATACATATTCATTCTTAAACTGACCTTAACTGACCTGAAAAGTGTCAAATTGTATCATTTTCAGTTAGTGCGCACTAACTCGGAGTTAGTGCGCACTAATCGGAAAAAACGATTTTTAACGATTTTTTAACTAAAAAATCGTGCCTAAGATGATTTTCTTGCCCTGCCACACGATTTCTATCGTTAAGACGATATGGAAAACGATTCACATCCCTACTCTCTAATGATTACAGGGTGTTCCCCAGAATGAGAAAAACATAAAAACCTATCCAAAATGACCAAAAATCTCTCTCTTCCAAAAAATAAGCAGATCCTCTGAGACAGGGAGTGTACTGATGAGGAATCTCCTCTAAATGCAGGAAAAATTACCAAATATGGGTTAGTAGGCCCAAACTCAGCAGGATAAAGGAAAAAAAAGCTCCTTGCTCTTCAAGAACCAACCATACTCTATATATCTTTAGCTCCACCTTTTGCCCTCAGGATAGCCAATCACAGTCAACTAATTGGAGAGACTGAAAAAAGAATGGAAACTCCCACTAAGCTGTTACTAGTCCTGATGATAAGGGACCTAGGACTATCTAGTTGTTGACTGAAGGGTCAGCCACAAAATAAATAAAATTATGCTTCCTTTCCCATTTTCATTTCTTTGATATTTTTGTGTGCTCTGCAATTAGTCCATCTCTCTGTCTGACTATGTCTGTCAATGTATATGCATGATGGAGATGCTGTCTGAGCTTTGTACATGTACAGTGTCTTATGGCTAAGGGTAGGCTGCACAAGAGTAAGCAGAATCAGAGGATTCCCTTGTCACCAATGCTGGAATTAGGACATGGTGGGTGGGAAGTGGTAGAATAGGCCCAATATGGAGACCGCCTAAATGGTTGTTAGCATGTCCAGAGCCTGGAAAAAAACAAAAACCAAAAGAAGTGGTAGCAGGTGAGATGTAGAAGAGAAGGCATGGCATAGAGAAAGTCTTGGCAGCTCTTAGATTGTCCCCAAGTCAGGAAAAAAGGAAAGCGAGATAGCAGCAGAAGGGTGAGAACTGGTAGAACAGCTTTTAACAAGCTCCTGGGCCAGGAAAGAAGACAAGACAGGTAATGATAGCCGGAATAGGATATGTGAGAGCAAGCCTGGCCTGGAACCAACCTCAGTTAATATGTTCCTGGGCTGGGAAAAAGGTAAGTGAATAGGCAGCAGGTAGATTTCCAAAATACAGTTTTGTACAATGCTTAGATCATGTACTTTTCAGCTTATTTCCTTCTGTTTTTCAGTTAAATTCCTCATCTTTTGGCTTGAATTCTTCTTCATATAGCAGATATTCTTCTATGAAGTAGAAATATATTAGAATGCAGTATTTGTTTATTGAATGTACTGTGAAGTGCTGAATCCACTGATATTCAGTATTTATAAAGGATTTTTTACTTGGTGTCTTTTGAATTAAACAAAATTAAAGTTGTGCTGTGACTCTTTTTTATTTACAGCTCAGTTGGAACCAGTGCAGGTGTTCTGGCATAACTCTTCATTCACAGCTACCTCTGGATTTTCCCCCGGTTTTAATAGACCCACATCACAGTAATGGTCCTGAGTCCAGGAGCCATATACCATGGATTCTTTTGAAACCCTGTATCATGGGCTTTAAATCCAGTCACCAGGTCTCATTCTTAATGATGACCATAATTCCCTCCACCCCAGGAGTTGTAAATGCTGCCACTGTAGCAGCCCTAGATGAAGTCAGCCTGCAGTGCTGAAGACCCTGTGTGGAAATCAAAATGTGTAGCACTGGCAGAGTCACTAGGCTGGCCCAATAAATTTAAAGTTAATAAAAAGATTGTACAGACTTGAAGATGAGTTACCTTTTCACCCTTACTGGTGGTCCCTCCAAAGCATGTCTGAAGACATATGCAAAAGTCATGCAAGTCTGCATTACTTTTGCCTCTGATTTATCTGTTCTATGGAATCATAGAGGACTTCAGTTTCCAGGGCTGCCGCTGTTAATGTATAACTTTTTGCAAATTCTAAATACATTCATTATAAAAAAGAACAAAAATCATAACTTGAATCTGCATACATCTGCAAAGTTGATTGTATGCACTTTGTATTTCTCTATAATTAAATTTTGAAAAAAAAGTAGTTTGCTTTAATTGTCATCCTAAGTCCAGAAAAAAATAATTGTATCTATTATTTTGGTGTAGTTTTATATCCCATAAAATCACATTGTCACTATTAATAGGTGAGTTTCTATTCTACTCACATGTGCCATCAGAAATCAGAGACAATGTAATAGACTAAAAATGAAAATCTATTAAACATCATATTACTGGTTGAAACAGTATTTATGGTGTTTTGAATTCAAAGTATGGTGTAACAACAATTCTGAAAAATAAAAAGAATTATTTTGAAAGTGACCACACTTGAATAACAATTTTCTAAGTCTGAAATTCAAAGTGTTAACAAAGAATCAATTTTTTCAAAAGTCTAACTTTTTCACAGACAGGATAAGTTTCAAAGGAAAATGTAAATTAAACATACTATCGTAGCAATTTTCAAAAGTCCATTTACCTGCGTTAAGTGCATTTAACATGGGTAAATGTGCTTTTGAAAAGTGTTACAATTGTATTGATGTATCTGTGGACCTATGGACTCAGGCAGGATTGGCTCTACCTACAGGGAGGAGGATTGCAGGTTCCCACTGTTGGCAGGTGGACCCAGGGGAAGCAGATACCTGTATGGACCTTCACCTATACCATCCCATGTACTCCTTAGGTTGAGCCTTTGGATGCCCAGCTGGCAAGTCTTAGGTGGGGGTCTCTGCTGATGGCAGGAGAAGTCCATAGTAAGCTGAGTCATAGGCAGGCAGCAGTAAGATGTGTGGGGTCCAGGCAATGGTCAAAGACAGACAGTGGTCAGCCATATTCAAGGTCAGCAATGGTCAAACTAGGTATCTATCCAATGGAGGAAAGGAGGGATGGATAAGCAGGGCATACAGGTGAGGATAAGAACAGGTGGGCAACATGGAAGGAACAGACTGGAAGGATAATAAACCAAAGATGGTTGAACAAGGTCTGAAGACAAGACTGTAACAAAGACTGAAGACAAAGCTGGAAGCAACACACCCTATGTGAAGTAGTTGGAGCTGTTGCTGAAGTGGTGATGGAGAGACAGCAAGGACCTTGTATATTCCAGAGCATGGGATGGCATCAGGGGGTGTTGTGAGGTTTTTCCTGCCATGGACCATTTAAATGGGATGATGGGCACATGAGTGCCTAGAGAGGATCATGGCTCATCAGCATCAGCAGCATCCTACAGTGAGGTGCATTGTTGGTATCTTGCCACATCCGAAAACAGTATCTCATTGTGAGAAGGACTGGAAGAGATTGGCAGCATTGGGAGCCAGTGGGGATGGCCCAGTTAGGAGGGTAAGTGCAGAGTTTCATGGAAGCACTCCATGGACTGCCAAGCATAAGAGTACTCCCCAAATTTTTGACGATGGCTCCCACAAATTTACTTCTGGGCCATATGTTTTCCAAGAAATTAGATACTCAACATTTTTTCCCCCTCCAGTGGGAATTCAGGAATTCTTGGACTTTGTATACATTATCTCCAACAGCAACAACTTCTTGGGTTTCAGGAGGCAATCAGAAATGCCATGAAAATACCACTAGCTTAAGCAATGAAATATGGAACACATTATGGATTTTTAACATGAGTGATAACCTTAGTTGTTATGTAGCAGCGCCACTTGCTGCAGTACAGAAAAAGACCCAATAAAGTGTGATGCCAAGCACATTGATGGTAGGTGTAAGTGGCAGGTACTGAGACAAACATTTTCTCCTATCTTGAATTGGGGAGCTGGCCTTCTATGAGTATTTGCCATTCTCTTGGCCTTCTATGAGTATCTGCCATTCTCTTGAACCAGTCAATCAGCTGACTGGTTCAGTCCCATAGTTCATGTGATTCCTGGGCGAAGAGCTGAGCCACCGGTGATGAAACTGCCATGGGCAATGGCAGAGGAAGTAGAGGTTGTTTCTCGTAAACCAACTGGAAGGGTGAGGAGTCTGTGGCTTTGATGATTCAATTATTATGGAAGAACTCAGCCCAAGGTAGAAGATTGGCCTAGTTGTCCTGGCATTTGTTAACATATGAGTGAAGGAAGGTTTTGAAGGTATGGTTGGTTTGCTCTGAGTGCCCATTGCTTTTCAGGTGATAGGCCACTTTTTAGTTGAGTGTGATGCCAACTTTTTGCAGTGAGAACACTAATACAGTCCAGAGAATTGCACTCCTCTATTGGAAAGTATGTGCTTCAATAACCCATGTAGGTGAAAAACAGAGGGTGAAGAGAAGTGACAGTTCCAAAGACGATGGGAGGCCTGGTAATGGAACAAAGTGTGCCATCTTGGAGAAATGATCAATCACCACCCAAATAATGGTAGCATTGTTAGAGATGGGGAGGTCTTCGAGAAAGTCCATGGCAAGTAGATCCTGGGTTTCCTGGGGCCTGGCAAAGGCTATAATAATCCCCAGGGTTGTCCATGCAGCACTTTTGCTATGCACAAGTGGGAAATGAGTCAACATATGCTTTGATGTCTTGCTTCATTTGGGGCCACCAGTAGTGGCATTGAAGTAATTCAAGGGCTCGTGCCCTTCTAGAGTGACCTGCGACCTGGGAATCTTAGGCCCATTTTAATACTTTCCAATGCAATCTGGAAGGGACAACCATCTTCCCTGGAGAGATGGGTATCATAGTGGCCAGAAGTATCGATGATATGCCTGGGAAGTTCTGTAACAATCTCGGTCTGGAAGGAGTGAGAGAGGGTGTCTGCTTGTTGGTTCTTGAGCACTGGGTGATACCATAGTTCAAAATCAAAGCAAGCAAAGAACAAAGACTATCAGGTCTGTCTTGCAGTAAGTTGCTTATATGTTCAAGGTTCTTGTGGTCTTGCATATTGCAAAATAGTGCTGAGCTCCTTTGAGTAGAGATGCTATTCCTTAAAAGCTAGTTGACAACCAGGAGCTCTCAATCTCCAATGCTGTAATTATATTCAGCTGTAGAGAACTTCTTAGAAAAGAGGTAATATGGATGGAGTACCCCTTCTGTTGTGTTTTGGCTGATGATAGCCCCTACCCTCAGGGTAGAGGGATCTACCTCTAAGATGAAGGGTTATTTAGAATCTGGATGGCAAAAGCAGGGCTTGTCAGCAAAGGCTTTATTTAACCATTGGAAAGTGCTGATAGCCTTGAGCAGTCAAACTTTGGTGCTGGCTCCCTTGCGAGTAAGGACAGTAAATTGGGCTGCTATAATGGAGTAATTTGAAATAAACTATCAGTAATAATTAGCAAACACCAGGAAGCTCTGCAAGGCCCAGGGGCCCACTGGGTGGGCCAATCCATGCTAGTTTTTTTTCTTGGCAGGATCCATACAGAATCTGTCTCATGAGACTATGCACCCAATGAGGGGGAGCTTCTCTTGTTGAAAGAGACATTTTTCCAGTTTGGTGTAGAGATTATTCTCTCACAGGTGTTGCAGAATGATGCAAACATCTCTTTAGTGGGAACTCAGATTTTGAAAAAAGATAAATGTGTCATCCAAGTAGATGACCACACAGGGGTACAGTAGATCACAAAAGATCTTGTTGACCATTTTCTGAAAAGCTGCTGGGATGTTGCAAATCCCAAAGGGCATGACCAAATATTCATGATGTATATTATCAGTGTTGAATATTGTTTTCCATTCATCACTGGACTTGATGCAGATGAGGTTGTATGTATCTCTGAGATACCACTTTGTAAATATCTTGGTGCCCTGTAGGCAGTCAAAGAACTCCATTATTAGATGTAATGGATAATTGTTGCACAGGGAGGTGGACCCTTAGCCTAGTGCAGGATTGGTAGGCTCTATGGTCGGACCCAAAGAGTGTCTGCCACCAGGAGGCAGAGCAGAAGAGGAGATAGAGGCTAGCTGGAGCTTCACCACTAACAACCCAGGGTTCCCTCAGGTTGAGCCCTTGGTTACCTGTGCTGCCTGGTCTTAGGTGGGCTTTGCAGGATCTCCTTGAAAGAAAGTTCAGAGGTGTGCCCACCACGATCAAGGGTGCATAGTCGATGTTCAGGCTAGAAGTTCAGGGTGCCAAAGAAGCAAAAGAGAGACTCTGAATGTATGGCAAGGATCAAGGCCAGAATCAAGGAAACGTGGTCAGCCAGTGCAGGGGTCAGAGCCTGTGGTCAGTCCGTGGATAGTCAGCCAAAGCAGGGGTCAAATACCAGTAGTCAGTCCAAGGGTAGTCAGCCAAAACAGAGGTCAGTTTCCAGGAAGCAGTCAGACGTGGTCGAGTTCAGGCAGAGGTCAGTTCCAGGCAGCATACAGACTTGGTCAGTAATCAGGCAGAGGTCGGTTCCAGGCATGCAGATGTGGTCGAGGAAACAGGCAAAAGGTCAAATCCAGGCAGCGATCAACGTAGTCAAGAACAGGCTGAGGTCAGTACCGAGAAGACAGTCTGAGAAGTACTACCTGGGGAGACGAAGGAACAGGAGGATGCTGGAACAGGACTGGAATGAGACTGGAACAAGGCTGGAACGAGACTGGAACAAAGACTGGAAACACAGAGGCTAACTAGAAATCATGTGATCGACCCAATTGCCACGGCAAGGAAGTGAAGGCAGGGACTTCCTCTTATACGCTGATCAATAAGGGCATGCCACAGAGCTGGGATCCACCCCAGCTCTTTAAGGAACTGGGTGATCCGTGCGCGAACCTAGGGGTGGGGCTTATGCCACAGAGGACGCCGAGTCCCGTCCTAAGGCCTGGCAGGAGGTAGAAGGCCTGATGACTGCTGCCACAGGACGCCAAGGTCTGGCTGTGCTCACTGCTGCTGCTGCAGGGGAGGATGACTGGGACCCGTGGTGGAATCTGTGAGGTGAGCAGGCCCGGGCATGGGCCGAGCGCAGATGGGATGTGCAACAATAATGGTCCTCCTTATTGATGGCATTTAGGTCATGGTAGTCTATACAAGGCCAGAGTGATCTGTCTTTCTTAGAAACAAAGAAGAACCCAGCTCCTGACAGAGAGGAGGAAGGATAGATAAATCCCCATTATAGATTCTCCTGAATATAGGCAGACATAGCATGGATTTCTGGGAGAGGCACGGGGTAAACTCATCTGTGTGGAGGCATGGTCTCTGGGATGGGTTCAATATCTCAGCCATATGTGCCATGAGGAGGTCTTCTCTTTATTATGAAGACATCCTTGTAAATCACGTACTGTTGGGGAAGTCCTCAGAGTAAGGACACCATGGTCAGTGGAGGAGGATGTTCTACCAGCACCAAACAGGACTCTGTACACCCATGGCCCCATCAAGCAAGCTGTAAAGTAGACCAGTCAAAGAGTGGTTGATGCTGCTGGAGCCATGGTAGACTTAGGATGATAAGATGGATGGCTTTGGAGATCATGAGGAGGCTCTTTTTTTCCCACATGTAAGAGGCCAGTGCATAAGTACACAGGTACCATGGGCATGGTAACTTGGCCTGGCGTGTGAGTTTCCATAGACAGAAGAGATGACCAAAGGAGAAGCCACTGTGACTGTGGGAATCTGGAGTTTTTCTACTAGCTCCTTTAAGATGAACTTTTCTTCTGGAGCTGGAATTCACGAAAGCCTGGGTGGAAAAATGTGTAGAGTCCAATTTCAATTAATTTAAAACTAATAAGAGAAAATATTTGTTAGTCAATGCATAACTTAGCTCTTGAATTTATTGCCAGAGGATGTGAAGGGGTTTAAAAAATGTTTGGACAAGTTCTTGGAGGAAAAGTCCATTAACCATTATTAAGGTAGAGTTGCAGAAATCCACTGCTTATCCCTGGGATAAGCAGCTTGGAATCTATCTACTCCTTTGGATCCTGCCAGGTACTTTTGACCTGGATTGGCCACTGTTGGAAACAGGTTACTGGTCTTGATGGACCTTTGGTCTGACCTAGTATGGCAAGTCTTATGTTCTTATGTTCTTAAATGCTGGGTGATCTTGGTGAGGTCTGGTCAGACTGTGGCATTGTGAGCTCAGGTTGGCAAAATGTCTGAGGCTATCATCTTTACAGGCTTTCCAAAGTATCATGTAACTGAAATATATGCAGAAGTCTTGATTGGGGGTGGGGGATGCAACTCTTTGCTGCCAACTGCTGAAGCGATGGCCTGTGTCAGGAAAGCCTGTTCTGCAGTGGCATAGGGTAGGGGAGGCAACTAAAGGAAGGAGAGGAATTGATAGCCAATAAGAGAATTCACAATTTCCGCCACATTCCCACCTCCTCTCTGCCTCTTGCACTTATAGTCCTCTATCCTGGCCATGACTTTCTTTTTCCAGTATGTCAGTGCATTGGACTAGAGGGTAGAGATGTGAATCGGAACCAGAATCGGATCCGATTTCAGTTCCGATTCACATCTCTATAGATGTGAATCGGAACCAGAATCGGATCCGATATCAGTTCCGATTCACATCTCTACTAGAGGGTGATATCCTTTCACGCTAGTTCACACAGGATGGTCAGCATGTAATTGCTAAGTTGGTAGAAAGATCTGAGTTGACTTTACTCTTGTAACTGCATGTACTCTTTATCTATATTTTTATCTTTGTTTTTAATTTCTAAATCAACTACACAATTGCACTAGTCGTACAAAGAAGCATACATAAAATTTGCATAAAACATACCAATTATTATGACAAACATGAAATAATAAAATTAAAGAGGAACAATAACATACAATACAAATGTGCATCCAACTGTAACTTTCTGTCAATTAATATATAGGCAACCCAACAGCCAGGTGACATTTATATAAGTGCTTGTTTAAATAAAAAGGTCTTCAACAGGCTTTTAAAGGTTTTTGCATATTCTGTCAGTTGCAACTGTGCAGGAAGTATGTTTCAAAATGTTGGCTCTGCTACAGAGAAAGTGTTCTCTCTTATTTCAAGGAGGTGGGCTAATTTAGTAGAAGGAACATCTAAGAAACCCCACTGTGAGGATCACAGCTGGCCATTAGGATTGTAAATGTGTGACAGTGCATTCATCCAAGAGAAAAAAATCAAGTTGCAACATTTTGTGAACAAGAAGTGCCATTTTCAATTATACCTGACTCTGTACTGGTAACCAGTGAAGGTCCATAAGAATGAGAGTGACATGCTCCTGTTTCTTTTTTCGGTTATTAGCCATGCCGCCAAATTTTGCAGCAACTGTAGTGTTTTCAGTGATGACAAAGGTAAACCAACATAAATGGCATTATAGTAATCTAGCCATGGCAAAATTATAGCCTGCACTGCCAAGTGAAAGTCAGCAGAATTCAACACATTTGGAGTTTGAACAAACCAGATTTAACAACTGTTTTGATATGCTTCTGAAAGAGTCAATGTGAACACCAAGACTACTATCATTGTGAAGAACTGGTAAGATGACATTATCAAAGGCAATGGTCACAGAAAACATTTTTTTTAGATAGTCAGAGCTAATTTATTGTGAAACAACCAGCATTTTCTGCTATTTATATATAGCTCAATTAGCTGGAGTGTTTCAACCCAGGTAGACTGTAAGTGGATGAAAACTTCCACATATATTCTACAACCCTCACAGAGCCCTGCCAGCAACTTGCAAATTGGTGCTAAATACAGGAGGTATTAAAAAGTAGTGCCGATAAGGCAGAGCACTGGGGGGCCCCAGTAGATGAAGAAGCCCAGCACCTCTGGTGCCATTCTCTGCTCCTGCTGAAGCCCTGTAATTTTTCCACCAGAGGGTTGACAATGGATATGATAGTAGGGACTGTTACTCACGTGTCATGGTACAGAGCTGTATACATCTGTTATGCATTATATAAATAATAATAATAATGCATGTTAACTGCCAGAATAATGTAAATTAGTGCATAGACCCTTTGATGGATCTATGATAAACGGGATGGAATGACTCCCCTATGAGGAAAGGCTAAAAAGGTTAGGGCTGTTTAACTTTGAGATGCTGGAGGGGTGATATGCTAGAGGTCTATAACCTCATGAGAGGATTAGAATGGATAAATGTGAATCAGTTATTTTCTCTTTCAGATAACAGAAGGACTAGAGGCACTCCATGAGGTTAGCAAGTATCACATTTAAAATAAATCAGAGATAATTCTTTTTCACTCAATGCACAATTAAGCTCTAGAATTCATTGCCAGAGGATGTGGTTAGGGAAGTTAATGTAGCTGGATTTAAAAAGGTTTGGATAACTGCTATTAATCAAGTTGACTTAGGGAATAGCTACTGCTATTACTGGCATTAGTAGCATGGGATCTACTTAATGTTTGGGTGCTTGCCAAATACTTGCAACCTGGATTGGCCACTATTGGAAACAGGATGCTGGACTTGATGGACTCTTGGTCTGACCCAGTATGGCAACTTCTTATGTTCTTAATAGCCACTACTTATTGCTGCACAATAGTTGCATGGGATCTAATTACTGTTTGTGATCTTGCCAGGTACCTGTGAACAGGATTGGCCATGAAAGGATGCACCCTCAGTCTGTGACAGTATGGCAATTCTTAGGTTTTTATATTATTTGAAAGGGTAAAACCTTTCTTTCATTAACCTATTCTACAATACTCATAATTTTATAAAACTTTATCATATCCTCTCTGACTTGTTTCTTCGCCAAGCTTATGAGTCCTGACCTATTTAGCCTCAAACATAGAAGGTGCAAATGACCTCCTTCCCCAGCCCATTTACTATCCCTTCCCTTCCCATCTCCCCCCCAACCCCCCCCCCCCCACCACCACCACCATTTTAACTGTACCTGTGAAGTATTGAATGTTTATGGCCACAGCATAGGTCAACTGCATACAACAGTCCAATCAATTGATTTAAATAAATATGCCATCTAACTTGTCAGATACTAAGAGGGTGACCATACCTTCACCTGTTGCATTTCAATTCAGATGCACTCAACAAGCCTAATGATACTGCAGGGCTGGCAGTAGAAACTAACCCCTTTTACACAATTTGCTATCTGGGATGAAAGGCAATCAAAGCCTTGCCCTTCAAGTTATCTTAAGAACCTTTAGCTGATTACTGAATAAACATTGTCTGCAGTGAGATGACATCCTCAGTAATGAATATGCAGCATTATTTTTTTGGATGGTGAGCAGGCCAGTCCTGGCTATCCAAGTTGAAGAATTGACAGACAACTCTTCTCAGCTCTAGTCCCACCCATGAAACGTAGAAACAGGAAGACCGATTACTTAGTCTTCTTTGTCCATCCAGCTTATAAACACAATACTTGCTGTGAGCCTTTGGATGTGGTCAACCTTGCCACAGTCTATGGCAGCAAAACCTCATTTGCTAAGGGCGCCCCAGAATCCTAGTTGTGGTCATATCTCTAACACAGTAATTTTGCATCTAGCAGAGCCCCATCCATGTCCAGATTCCAAACTTGGTAAAGCAAAATATTGCTGTAAACATATTGGGGCAGATTTTCAGAGCCCTGCTCGCCTAAATCCGCCTAAATCCGGGCGGATTTAGGCGAGCAGGGCCCTGCGCGCCGGTGGGCCTATGTTCAATAGGCCTACCGGCGCGCGCAGACCCCGGGACTCGCGTAAGTCCCAGGGTTTGGCGAGGGGGGCGTGTCGGGGGTGTGTCGGGGGCGCGCCCGGTCGGCGCGGCGTTTTGGGGGCGTGTCGGCAGCATTTTGGGGGCGGGCCCGGGGGCGTGGTTACGGCCCGGGGCAGTCTGGGGGCGTGGCCGCACCATCTGTACCCACCCCCAGTTTGCGTCCCGGCACGCTAGTGGCCCGCTGGCGCGCGGGGATTTACGTCTCCCTCCGGGAGGCGTAAATCCCCCGACAAAGGTAAGGGGGGGGTTTAGACAGGGCCAGGCGGGTGGGTTAGGTAGGGGAAGGGAGGGGAAGGTGAGGGGAGGGCAAAAGAAAGTTTCCTCCAAGGCCGCTCCAATTTCGGAGCGGCCTCGGAGGGAATGGGGGTAGGCTGCACGGCTCGGCGTGCGCCGGCTATACAGAATCGATAGCCTTGCGCGCGCCGATCCAGGATTTTAGCGGATACGCGTACTTTAGCTTGTGCCTGATGCGCCAGCAAAAGTACGCCAATTTGCGCGGTTTGAAAATCTACCCCATTGCACATAGCAATACACCCCAAGGACATATCTGAAACTCTGTAATGTACACTGTATAATGCCACAAATACATTGCAAACCTCATCCAATGACTGCTACCATCTTCTTTTCAATGCGTTTAATTTAAGTTGCTCCTTTATGCTACGGAGAGGAGAAAATCCCCCTCCCCCCTCCCCACTACTGTTTAGGGGATTATATCACAGAGGGTGTGCAGCCAGCACAATGATTTGAAGGGGATGTGGAATCTACATAATTTCCTGACCAGCAATAATGCACAGTGTCACTTCCTTGGGATGTAGTAATGCAGTCTATTGCTGTAAAAAGCACACTGCACATATTGCGGAAAACATAAAGACCAGTACCACCAATTCAGAAATAAAATACTAAATTGATTCAACCAATCACATCTGGCCATGGCAGCACTCCTGAGCCAGTGCTCAACTCGCCTCCAGGGAAAAAAACTTCACTAGTGTGTTTGCCATAAATACTAATGCTGTATATTGATGTCTGCATACTGCTTCTTGCTGTAAACGTGATGGGCCGGTACCCCAAACTGGGAAAGCAAATATTGCATCTTCCATAAACGAGACAACACTTCTGGTCCAAGTGGCATCATAAGTTGTTGCAGGTGGCAGCTTGTGCAGGTACATGACCGGATGAAAACTAAAGCAATAACTACATGACCCATATGAATAAGGAGTCCACCGTTCTGAAAGAGAGAAACCAGAGAAGGCGCTCATGACGCTGCCCCAGCCCAGAATTTTGATAGCAATCAGACAAAAACTGAGAAGAGAGACAGCCAATAGCAGGAAAATTACTTAGGAGTAATGAAGCAAACAGGCAAATGAAACTGACATTGACTGTTGTATGAAAATAAAGCGTCCCTAGCAGACATTAACCACAGTGTCATTACTGACTGGACCTTGCAGATAATGAATTTTTAATAAATGTATTTTTATGATGAAGCAAGAGAAACTAATGTATGCAAGCACTGCTGAGTGCAGGCACAGAAAAGATATGAATATACTAGACATCTAGGCCTGTTTACTTCCATGAAAAAAATAATAATCAGGGAAAACTTCATCATGGTGAGCAGCTATGCATTGTCTTCTCTAATTTCCCAGTAACTATCTAAAAGATGTCAGAAAATGAAATTAATGGGTAAGGCCTAAAAGATGAAGGGCCCAAATGGATCGACTGCTAAAGTTGGAAGATATTATCCCATCTTTACCAATTATAAAGTCCGATGAAACCAAAGTTAATTAATTCTGGCATGACCCCAGCAGATGACATCAGTTGAAGAAGAAAGAAGAGGACAGTGGACGTGCTTCAAGGCCTAGGCTCTGGACCTGGGCTTGACCCTAGGCTGAGGCCCAGGCATCAGGACTCCATCTCCAGGCCAGGCCCTGGCGTCAAGCCCGGGTCCAGACCAAAGCACCAGTGTTGGGACCTGGCCTCCGGGCCAGGCTGTGGCATCAGACCTGGGTCCTGGTTCTGTCCCAGACATTGGGACATGGTCTCCGGGCTGGACAACGGCTTTGGTCCTTGGTCCGAACTCTGGACTAGGCCAAGACCTAGGCATTGGTATCCAACGTGACCACTTCCATGGATACCTGATAGATCAGATAAGTTTGTTTGGGGCGGGGTCGCAGTCTATGCCCTAAGTGAGGCCCTGGCTTTCGGTCTAGGTCTAGGCCTAGACCAAGGTGCCAGCGTTATATTAATGCATATGCTACAGCCCCTGATTTGGGCCTTGGCCTATACTCTAGGTGATACCTCAGCATCAGGTTTACACCTAGGCCTAATGTATTAATTTAAAACAAATGTAACAATTAAAGTTGGTCCCCTGATTCATTTTGGGGCCCCCCCTAATGAAACAAATTGTCCTTATTTGTTATGTTTTTTGAATTTATTTTACATGAATGCACATTCCTATCCAGGATCCTATCTTTGACTTTGGGCATGGGGGTGAGGATAGAGATCAGAAGGAGCCATGATCTTATCTTTGACATTTGGGAGGATGGGGTTGTGGATAGGAAGTTGTCAGAACTCTATCTTTGACTTCGGGGTATGTGGGATATGGATTGTAAAGACCCAGGACCTTTCCTTTGATACTTGGGGAGGTGGAGGGTGGGAGTCAGAAAGAGTCAGGACTCCATCTGTCTTGGGGAGGGGTAGAAATCAGAAGGGGCTGGGACACTATCTTTGACAATTGGGAATGGAAGGTGCCAGAATGTTGCAACCGTCGCTGCCCGACGTCTCCACTCCGCCCACCTTACCTCTTTTGTGACTCCCTCTTTGGTTGATGGAAGTTTGGCTGCCGTGTCGTCATCTTGCCGACCTCCTCCGGTGTCCCCGGACTGGCTAGATGCTGCTTTCCGCCATGTTCTCCTGAAGCCTAAGGGCGCGTGCGTGGCGCGGCCCAGACTCAAGTACCAGCTGTGGCACAAACCTCAGGGGTGTCCCCCTGAGATGACGTCATCCTCACCGGATACTTAAGGTCTTCGTTTTTGCTAACTCTTCGAGTTAGCAAGGGCTTCCTCCAGGTATCGCTGCGGATGGGATTCGCACTCTGCACACCTTGCTACTCTGCCTCCTCGGACTTTACCAGGGGTACTCGCTCCTCGGGGGCCTCGCTCTCTCTCTTGCTTTTCAGGTCGCAGTCTGGAACCGGTACTCGCTCCTCGAGAGCCCATGTTCCCGGACCTGCTACCGAATACTATTTCTGCCAGGAAGTCACCGCTGCCAACAACACCAGTGAGTTACCATCTCTCTCTCAGAGCTTTCCCTGGAACCAGGTACTCGTTCCTCGAAGGCCTACTTCATTCCAACCTCTGGGCTGCTCCAAGAGACTATTGTGTGAGTGTTACCATCAAGGTTCTGTTCCTGAACTCTGCATACTCTGCCTACTCACTATATTCAGTTTCTCTACAGCTCAGCCATCCTGGGATCGCTGTTCCAATGCCTGAGGGACTACAGCCCAGCCGGGCTCTTCCAGCTCACTACTGCCACCTCTGGTGGTTCACTATACAGTTTAATAAAAGATCTAGTGTGTGTCTGTCTCCCAACTCTGAGCCTGACCGGTGGCCCCTCTCGGGATCTTCCCCGGGAGCGTGGTCATCTGCCACCAGCCCAAGGATCCACCCACAATTATCACAAATATTAACACAGACACAAAGCCGATTTTTTTGGCATGGACATGGGAGGGGGGCTGGGGGTCATCACCACATGGACTCTTTTCTCTATTATTTTAACTTTTTATGGGTGTTGATCCACTTTGGCTGCTAGTCCTGAGTTGAGATGGGGGTCAGCACTGATCCAGCTCAACCTCTTCATTTGCTGCAACTTTAAAAAAAGAATTATGCCACTTTAAGTGTGTGGTGGGAGATTTAGAACCCATGTTAGAGTTCCAGGCCTCCTGCCACACATCTAACGTATTTCAAATAGGTGTTGTTATTTTATCATGGCTAACCACCTTCTCGGACAACCGCTATAATATACTAACATCAAATTGACTATGCATGGCCCTCTTTGCATGCATTTGCATTATTCATGCATGCAAATCACATGCACAGAAGGTCTCTATAATAGGGGAGAGTATTTTGATGGGGAGATGCAAAATATCATGCAAAATATTGCATATTTTGCATGATATATGTGATATAATACATGTTAGAGTATTAACACGGCTTAATGCATCACCCAGTAAGTAAGTTAGCTGCATAAGACATATCCAGCTAACTTTCATGGAATATTTAGCAGCACAGCTCTGCAGCTGAATATCCCTGTATTTGCTGCTACTTAGTTAAATATGCGTTATCTAGCTTAGTTTAAACTACTATGGAACAAGTCTAACTTATTCAGTTAACTTAAGCAGATAAGTCCAGTTACTCCCACTGCCCACACTCTGACTATTTGACTAACTACTCACTGATTATGTGACTAATCCGGCTAAGTGGTGACTGCTGAATGTAGCTGAATATTCCACAGCCATCACTGAACCAGACAAGTCCTACCTATCTGGCTAAGTTGCATATGAATACAGACTTCCATGTTACGCCATTATTATATACTTTCCACTAGTTGCCAATTGAATATCGGATGCAAATTAAAATCCTTATAGTATCCCTAAAAGCCTTGAATAAAATGGGCCCTAATTATTTACATACATGCTTATTCAGTTATTCTGTCTCCTGGGTGTTACAGACCTCCGAAGTGGAGCTTTTATGTTTCTTTTCAACAAAACATACTCGTCTACAACAGAATGAGAGAGGACATTTTTTAGGTATAGCTTCAGTTCTATGGAATATATTTCTAAAGGCCTAGCAGGGACAAAAATATTACCTTTAGTTCAGAAAATTAGCCAAGGCATAGCTATTTCATGAAGCTTTGTCATCAGAATAAGTTATTATGGTTGGGTGACAATGGTTGAGATGAGTTGTTCTGCTGGTTGAGTAGAGTTTCTTTTTGTTTTTCTTAATTCTTATGATTCTCAGGGGGTGAAACATTGATGTGCATGGACCAAGAGAGGGATCTTGGGGTAATAGTGTCTGGAGATCTGAAGATGGCAAAGCAATGTGACAAGGTGATAGCTAAAGCAAGAAGAATGCTGGGCTGCATAGAAAGAGGAATAACTAGTAAGAAAAAGGAAGTGATAATGCCCTTGTGCAGGTCCTTGGTGAGGCCTCACTTGGATTACTGTGTTCAATTCTGGAGTTCATATCTCAAAAGGGACAAAGTCAGGATGGAGGCATTCCAGAGAAAAGTGACAAAAATGATGTTGGGTCTCTATTAGAAAACCTATGAGGAGAGGCTGAAGGATCTGAATATGTATACCCTGGAAAAGAGGAGGTGCAGGCAAGATATGATACAGACTTTCAGATACCTGAAAGATTCTAATGATACACATTTGATAAGCCTTTTCCACTGAAAGAAATCAGTAGAACTAGGGTTCACAAAATGAAATGCCAGGAAGGATGAATCAGAACCAACATCAGGAAATATTTCTTCATGGAGAGGGTGGTGGATGCCTAGAATGCCCTTCTGGAGTAGGTGGTGAAGACGAAAATGGTGAAAAAATTGAAAGGGGCATTGGATAATCACTTTGGATCCGTAAGGCTAGAGGATGGAAATGAAGAAAATAATGCATGGGAATAACTTATTAATGTGGCAGTTACTACCCTTAACCAATAAGCCTTTATACTCTTGATGCAACTCCATCATGGCTCTCTGCTTCAACAGTAGGGGGAAAAGTGGAATTGGATTCGAACAGCAACCATTGAGGCCCCTGACTTTTATGGTCTGGGGAAACAAATATGGGGGTAACTTGCTGATATAGTGGTTACTACCCTTAACCAATAAACCTGATACTTTGATGCAACTCCAACATTGCTCTCTGCTTGAATGGTAAGATATAACAGGAAAATGAATTCAAACAGCAACCAACAAGGGCCCTGACTTTTATGGTGTGGAAATTGATAAGCATGGGGTTAACGGAGAATTGGATTCAGACAGCAACATTCACAAACAACACATATACATACCTCCTCCGGTCTTGCTGCTGGGTTCTCCTCTTGGATGTTGTCTCCAATCGCTCATCTAGAATTCGTTCACCAAGCATTTCTTATTCTGGTTTTCATCCATAGGAAAAAGATCGCCAAAGCCAATATATACATGTAGTCCATGATGCTGTCAGACGCTGTCCAAGTCTGACTGTCACAAAGCACAGCACCACACTAATGCCAGGTTAAATAAAACTCATCAAAGACGCGCTATTGTGGACGCACATTACTGTATCGAGGGCAATAGCTAATCTGGTCATTACATACCATTTACATACCATCTACATGCAGAGGGCGCTAATTGTTACGCGTCTGTTTCGGCATGTGCCAAGGACGCGCAAGCGCCTATACTGAATCGCGTGTTCGGCTAACGCGCCGAAAACTCGTGTCTAATTCACGTTAAAAGGTGTGCCAGCCCTGCCGCGCTTTACTGTATCGGCCTGAATGTAAAGTGAAAGACTACTGCTCCTTTAGGAAGCTAATTAAAGGTTTTCTTTTTTATATTAGTTTTTAATTTACTGCCCATCCTGATGCAAAATATTTTATTTTTATTAATTGCAGAATGGTAAACAATGATAACTGACAAAATCCGGGTATACACAAGATAGCTATTAGGATAGGATTGCAAACAGGGTGGCATCAGTTAGTGAAATTTATATTAATTTTGGATTGTATTTGTGTATTTATTTTTGTTGTATAGAATATGTCTTTATGTGTATTTGTAGTTATATTGCTGCTGTTGCCTTTTAAGATTTCCTGTTTATTTTGTTAGGAATATTTTGTAAACTGTAAGTCACTTTAGGCAGTGTTCTCTGGCAAGGAAACAGACATGCAAGAGAATAAAGAAAAAAAATAAACTGATAATTCAGTCCTACTCTTTGTTTTCTTTTAACCAGTTATTAATGCATATTAAAACATTGCCCCTATCCCAAGACATTTTAATTTCCTTAGAAGTCTCTCAGGAGGGACTTTATCAAACACCTTCTGAAAATCCAAATACACTCAATTGACTGACTCAGCCTTGTCCACAATGCTTATTTACACCTTTAAATAATTCTAATAGATTAGTAAGGCATGATTTCTCTCTGCTAAATCCACTCTGACTCTTCTCAGTTAAGCCATGTTTATTCAGGATGAGGCTTGTGCTGCAGCAAATGTATTACCACTGCCACTAACATGAATTGCATTTTTTGACTGTAGTAAAACTGCTTTAAATGATGTTTCGCTATAGACTTTAGTAAGGAGGTCTGATAATGTTAAAGAGCTTAATCTACTTGAAATCTCAAGAAAAAATCATGCTATGGTCATCATAAGGTCATAATCACATGTAAAATGCACATGAAATGCACAAAAACTTGAAAACTGAGGTAGACCCTGTACAAAGGTAAGGGTCAGCTTTTCTAAGCTTTCTTGTCCAAATGCACAGGATGACAGAAAAAAACCTTAGGGAATCAGGCCCTAAATACAGTTAGAGCAGACAAAATAAATTGTATCAAATCAAGGATCTCAGCAAATGTTGCTGCTTTAATATAAAACCCCTTCAGCATTGCCTTCACCCATGCAACTTTCATGGGTAAAGAAAAAATATAACTTGATAATGAACTGAAATTCCAATTATTCCTGTGCATGCTTTTTCAGTAAATACTCCATGATGCTATTTTAATGTGGATAGAAGCCACCTGTTTCAAGTTTGTTATTCTGTGTTTAGCCATCTGTACATCTTATATATCGCAATAATTAAAAAAACTATTTTAATTTTGCTTTCATTATTTAAAATATGGAAATAGCAAAAAATACAGTTAGTGGTCTATTAATTTCCTCATGTTATACATAATTAGAGGAACTATTCACTAATATAAGCTCTGTACAGTCAATATTTAAAAACAAATATCTAAAATAAAGGAAACGGAGAAAGAAAAATTCTCACCAATTAACACATATAAGCTCCCAATTAAAGAGGTGGACAAGCTCACCTTTAAGGGATATTAAATAGAGTGGGCAATCACATCTGTCACCTCTTTTACTGCAACAAAGACTATTTAAGAAGGTATTCGTAGCAATTGTAGAATGGCCTCTTATGGACTGTAACTGTGGATAGAAAGATACGGGAGGGTATAAGTTCCTCCTGGATGACTGTGGTAGACACGTGGGTGAAAGATTCTGGTATTGAAATGGGTTTGGGGTATGATAGCAGGAGCTATAACTGATTGTAGGAGTGTAGGAAGAGAGATATAGAATGGAAAGACGTAAGATGATTGGGCTGTGTGGAAAAGAGGGAATGTGCGGGGGAAATATAATCTAAAAAGGAAGCAGAGTACAATGTAGAATATGGATAAACTAGAATGTTGGCTGCATTAAAAATCTATTATATTGTTAAACTGATATCAGAAATAATTGTGCAAAATACAAACGTGTAGATTTTAAAAGAGCCTCCGGGCCACGCGCTATTTTATAAAGTATATATGTAGGTTATAAAATATTCTTCACATGTGTATGTCTGTGGAGAAAGAGAGAGAGAGAGAGAGAGGGAGAGAGGGAGATGGAGAGAGAGAGAGAGAGAACCTTTATAAGGGGCAGCCGGATACTCCATATATGGACCATTATAAAAGGGTATTTTGATTCACGGTGAGTTTTCAGGAGGTGGATTGGGGTTAGGGGAATGTTGTTACAGACACATTCAAAGGTATTCATTGCAAAATTGACATCATTAAATAATTTTAGACCTTATAAGCGATGAAAAGGAGTTGATTTGTACACTGCAGTCTCTGCTAGCACACACGCTTCCCAACTATTAATACACATATGTGGCCATTTTTGCACAAACAAGGCTTTTAAAATCTACCTCATATTGTATATTCTTTTTAAGTTTGATATGCTTTCTGCTGAATAAAAACTAATTAAAAAAATTAAAATTATATCTCTATAATACCCTCCTCATAAGAAGGGAAAGGTACAGGGTCCAGTTGAAAGGTGGGTAGTAGAATATATATATATATTTGGGTTTATCAGATAGCAACTGTTTTAAATATAAATATTCTTTAAAAATAAAAAAGAAGATATTCATTGCAGCTTAAAAATAGGTGTTACCATTCATGTCTTCACTTCACTTACAGATATACCCACAAACACGCATTCACTTAAATATATGTGCACCATATTTTGGCCTTCAGTATATTTCAGACACAAGTGGGGTTCATATTCAGTAGGATGTTTAGTGAATAAATTATCTGGCTACAAGTAGCCGGATAACTTGGCCCGTATAATAAGTGGGATAAACATCATGCTGAATATGCTTGCTTAAAGTTATCTGACTAACCATAGCCAGATAACGTTATCCATAACCAGATATTCTTTTTGAATATCGCCGGTTATGTATATGTATGTTATGCCTCCATTGCAGTTGCCTAACAATAGAGATGTGCTTCTTGTTTTTATCCCAGGTCAGGCTACGGGTTGGCCAACCCATGGAAAACTTCGTTTTCCATCAGGTCGTTTTTTTTTTTCTCGGCTGGACCACCACGGATTTTAAGCAAGTTTAGGGGGGTCCGGAGCGGGGGGGGGGGGGGGGGGGGGGTTTATAAATAACTAAATTTTAAGGGTTGGGTGAGGGTTTTTTTTGTTTTTTTAAATAAAGGTGCCCTTCCCCCCGCGCTAACCTGAACAACAAATTTTCCCCGATGTTTGGGGAAAATCCATCTCAGGATTCAGGTCCTCCGACTCATGCCAAATTGGACTATTTCTTTGAAATAGTCCAATTTGGCAAAAATGATTGCACATCACTACCTAGCAATGGCAGAAACATCAGAAAGGGTTGGAGTGGGTCTTGATTCAGAGGTCCATGAAATTTGTGCATTTAAGGCAAAGCAGCAGGAGGAAGGGGTTCTCCTAGTGCTATTAAATGGGCTATTTTTTGGGGATGGAAAGGTCAGCCCCAGAAGACCTTTGCAACTTGGGTGGGAGACAGGCTGTAATAAAAAATTTTTTCCTCGACCTTAATTTAACTGGAGATATTCTTATTTAAATATATCTGGTTAAGTCATGTGGCCCCCATGAGGCTGGTTAACTTTATACCTGCTTCCAGCAGTTCAAAGTAATGTGGCTAACTAGGCAGTTTATCACAATTTGCAGTAATACCTATGTGAAGCTATAAGTGCCAGTATTTGAGAGAGAGAGAGAGAGAGAGAGAGAGACTCACCACTATGCCTGCACACTGGATAAGTATTTATATCTCTATGGGAGGGTTAGGGGCCACTTTGACATTCAAAGTGAGACATACGAACAGAACAGTGCTCTCTTGTGAAGATTTGATGACCTTCGGAGTGAGGAAACTCACCCAAAGATGAGATTTGTGCAATGTTCTATCAAGCTAGATTGATGGACTCTCTACCTGGGAACATCAAGCTATTTATTCCTACCTGAGGCTGCATAAATCTTGGTCTGAGAGCTGCCATAACTGCCAGTTCCCATTATTTCAAATGGGAACAATTTTGATACTATGAACACTGGATAAAATAAAGCTTCTTTTCTCCCATTCTATCACATAACGCCTGAAAATAATTTGTAACTGCTTTCTCTAATATGTGAATACTGGTTACACTTTCTCATGCAAAGTTGCTTTTAAAATTGCAGTGTTGTTTTTTGAATATCTTTTACATTACTGCATACTTCTAGTAGCACAGTCAGAACAGTAAGTCAGAGCAATTTTGGAGGATATCCTTTCCTCACTAGAGCCACAAGCTAAAAGAACTTATATGCAAGATACAAAGCACAATGACAGATAATCAGAGTTAGCATACAACTTCTGAGCTGATCTGATATTCATGAAGCTAAAACAGTGACTATGCTGTCATAGGACCATATTTTCATATTTGTATACAGATACACAAATATAGCTATTCAAACATTCTGTTAGGCTTGCTGCCCATGGCGCGACCTTCTCACCTTCCCAGACGGCCCTCAACTCCTGGTTCTCTGTTGCTGGCGGCAGTCGGCTGTCGATTTTGGTCTCGGGCCCCTGCCAGTGTCCCTGATCCTGCCGTGCTGCCTGAGAACTCCAGCCAGGATTCTCCTTCCAAGCAGGCCTCTCCGCTCACTCCACGGAGAGATGCCACCGATGGCGCCACGCCCCCTCCTAGGCACGTGCGCGTGCAACTCTGTCGCTTTTAAAGGGCCCTTGGCGGGAACTTGTCATCAATCCTAGCATACTTAAACCCCAGCAGCACTCCTAAGCGTTGCCTTTGCAACAGGTCTCCTCGGTTCCTTGTTGATTGAATGCTCTTTGCGTCCAGAAATTCATCTTAGCCTGTGTTCCTGATTCCTTGTTGTTCCTGGTTTCTGTTCCTTCGTCTACCTTGCTCTTTGTATTGGATTGACTTCATGGCCTTGATCCTGCTATGCCTGACCACTTCTGCCTATCTCCAAGCCTGACCTCTGCTATGCCTGACTATGCCTGCCTTCCTCATGCCTTGATCATTTGCTTCACCTGACTACACATGCCTTCTCCGTGCCTTAACCATTTGCTTCACCTGACTACACCTGCCTTCTCCGAGCCTTGACCATGGCTTTGCCTGACCACGCCTGCCTTCTCCGAGCCTCGACCATTGCTTCATCTGACCACACCTGCATTCTCCATGCCCTGACCATTGCTACGGATCACCTTGCTAAAACTTTTTCTTGTCCAGAGTTCTACGTTGCCTTCAGCTTTCATTGGCCACCAGTCTCCATCCGAGCTCACCTGTGATGCCGCTGCCTTTATCCTTTGGACGTGGACTTTCAAGGCCTTGGACTTTCTTTGCTCAAGCACCTCCTTTCACTCTTGGTTCCCTGGTGCTTGGGTTCCAGTTCCGTAACTTGTCTTGGCTTTGCACATTTTTACTAAGGATGCACATTTGGATAATCATAATGTGAAAATTGATTCAAATAATATTTTCAGTTCAGCTTTCTTCTGGTCATCCAAACTGAAACTGGAGCAGTCCTCCAAATAATCCTGTTTCTTTTCAGCTCATTTGTTTCAGTCCTATTAAAGTCTAGAGGGGAAGCAAGCAATGCATTGTTGTAACTTCAGGTCAGATAGAGCAGAGTGGTTAGGGGTGGGACAAGAAGGGAGCAGGTTCAATCATGTTTTATCATATTTTTCAACCAGCCTTTCTCAGCTGGCAACTTCATGAATTGGCATTATCATCATTCTTTTAGGAGAAAGTGAAACTAAGAGCAGTTTGAGCAGTCAGTGACCAATTTTGTTCAGTCAATCATCTGTTGCATCTCAGAGAAAGAAGATAGAGATCTTCAAGATCCTTACGTAAAAAGAGAGTAAAAGAAAAAAATCATTAAAAATTAATTTACAAGAAAAAACAACTGACTGTTTGCCACCTAGCAGCAGGAGAAAGTCTGCAATATCTGTGATAGAGTTACAGTGTCTATCATCAAGGTAAGGCTATTACTGCAGCTGACACGATGCCAATGGCTACAGGAAAATATACAGACAGATATTGCCATCCTGTTTCTTACAGCTTCTGTAGTCTTTGTGTACTGCAGTGACTTAGAGGCAACCTCCTATTTTCTATCTCTGTAAAAGAGACAAGTGTAACAGCATAGTATACTAATTCTTGTGCATGCATTCTATCCCATAAAGTGTTCATACTACTATACTTGCTTCCATATCCCTGAATCTATGCCTTGGTGTGCTGATGCCACAGTGCTTGTTGCCATAACCCTCACTCTATGCTTTTGGGTCTGCATCCCTTTGTGCTTGTTGCCATAGCCTGTCACTCTATGCCTTGGGGTCTTTGTAACTTTGTGTTTACTGCCATACTCCTTATTTCAAGGCGTGGGGTCTTCATGCCACTGTTGATGACCTTTGACATTTTTTTTGTGCTTTTGGGTATTCATTTAACTGTCTGCATTGTTTTTCCTCTCTTTTTCTATTTTGTGGCCTTCATGGCACTATTTGTGCACTTAATCTTTTTCATTGAAGCTTGGAATGTGCATTACATTGTTGTGCCCTTTGCTGTAGGGTGTTCATGCCACTACTGGTGTTCTGTTGCAGATGCCTGGCAGCTAGTTTCATAAAACTTGGATAACAACCCAGAAGTTAGAGATTAAAATAGACTGCATCACTTCCCCCAATGCTTTTAATGGAAAAGAATGACCGAAATGAAACAAATGAGCTTCTAATCCGAACTGAAAATCCAAAATGAACCAAAAATGCAACTGTATGAATGTTGTTTATGCCTCAGATTTATTTTATTTTTGTTTATTTAAGATATTTACAAACCAATATCCTGGCCCTGGGGATTTACGTCTCCCGGAGGAAGACGTAAATCCCCGCGAACCAGCGGGCCGCTAGCGCGCCGGGACACGACCTGGGGGCGGGTACGGAGGGCGCGGCCACGCCCCTGGACCACCCCGGGTTCTAACCATGCCCCCGGGCCCGCCCCCAAAAAGCTGCTGACACACCCCCAAAACGCCGCGCCGACCTGGCCCGCCCCCGACATGCCCCCGACATGCCCCCCTCGCCAAACCCCGGGACTTACGCGAGTCCCGTGGTCTGCGCGCGCTGGTAGGCCTATTGAACATAGGCGCACCGGCACGCAGGGCCCTGCTTGCCTAAATCCGCCCGGATTTAGGCGGATTTAGGCGAGCAGGGCTCTGAAAATCCGCCCCCATATGTCTGAAACAAACTTCTGTTGGTTAAAATCAATGGCCAGTAATATCCACTAACAGTGCTATCCACTAACTGGTTGATTTTAAAAGCCCTACACATGCCAAAGATGGGAGATATATGTGTTACTTGGCCTGGTGCGCACCGCACATATTTTAAAACCTACGCGGGTACACGCGTATCTCCCGGTAAGCGCATAAACATTTTTCTCACCAAAAGGGGCGGTGAGTAGGCATGGTCTGGGCATGGATGTGGGCGGGATATGGGTGGGCCAGGAAGGAACCATGAAGTCAGTGCATAAGTAGTTATGCGCACAGCAACGTGTCGGGGTCCCCTACAGAGTAACTTTACTTCTACTATGGACGGTGTATAAGTGGTGTAACAAAAAAAATGAGGTAAGTCAGTGGGGTTTTAAGGCTCAGGGCTAATAGGGTAAAAGGGAGGCAACTTAGCGAGGGAGTTTAGTAAGTCATCTCTTTTACCTGGGCGAACTGGGAGTGAACTGGGAAAAAGGCCTATTGTGCCACCATGCATACCTACTAAAATTCCCCTCACTTATGCACTTGAGACAGCATTTGTGCGCACATGCGCTCATCAATATAAAATCATGCATGTATGTATGTGTGGCTAGACTATTTTATATGTGCAAATATGCACATATACGTGCATATATCCCCGTATGTTATAAAATCTACGTATCCATGTGCAAGTGCCAGCAAACGCATGCATTTGTGTACATGCGTGCACGTCTTAAATTTTACTTCTAAATGCACATCATCTCTATAAGCCACATCAATGCATACTTTCACTTACCTTCACTCTTGAACTACCTTGGTCTCTCTCGCACATACACACCTTTACTACTCCACTTACAGCTCATCTTTTATATCTCATTTCTCATTCATAGCTCTATACTGTCTAACACATACTTGAACCAAACATACAAAGTAAGATAAACATTATGAATATCTACAAAACATAATGCTCGATTAAACACTTTAATATGTCTGCTTTGTATCTGGCTCCAGTGAAGGACTCTAAGGTGGGCCATGGTTAGGCATTTCCTTTGAGCTTCCTGCTAGACTGATACTCAGGGAAAGGGCTCTTTCTCTCAGCTGGTTTCTGCTCAGCCTTCAGCATCCACAGCAGAAGGATGTTTGATAGGGATGTGCATTCATTTTGAATGAATGCGCAATCCGCAACTAATAGTTGCATTTGTGGGTCCGCGAAATGCATGGCAAACCCCCACAAATGCAACATATCATTAGTTTTATTCTTTTGGTTCGCACCGTTTGAAATAGAAGGCCACGTGAGAGTAGGGGAGGATTGGCCTATCAGGGGATCGGGCTTCCCCCGATGGGCCAGACTAGTGGATCACATGGCCTCCTCTGCTCCAGGCCATTGAGGGTGCCAGGCCCAAGAAATGAAGAGACCAGGCCGGTGGGGCTGAAGAAAAGAAGATGGATGCTGCCAGCCACTGCCGGAGAAATGAAGACCGGCGCAGCCAGACGCCGATGGAGACAAGCTTTTCAGCTGGGGGCCTTTGTGTGTATGTGAGAAAGGAATGGTGCTTCTATGTATGTGTGTATGTGGTGTGTATGTGAGAAAGGAATGGTGCTTCTGTGTGGTGAGACAGGGAAGGTGCTTCATGTATGTGAGATAGGGAGGGTGCTTCTGTATGTGTGTGGTGTATATGTGAGTCAGGGAGGGTGCTTGTGTGTCTTATGGTTTTGAGGTGTTGGAGTGGATTCTTGAGTACTGCGGTGATGGTCATACCCATGGGGAGGAGCCCCTTGAGGAGCTGCAGTACTAGGCTACACCCTATTAGAGATATGAATCGGAACCGGAATCGGTTCGGTTCCGGTTCCGATGGTGCGCCAGGAATCAAAATGACGCTGGTGGCCCTTTGCCCTTACAATATAACAGGGCCTACCGGTGCCATTGGTCGGCCCTGTCACATGGTAGGAGCAATGGACGGCCGGCCATCTATTGCTCCTACCATGTGACAGGGGCCGACCAATGGCACCGGTAGCCCCTTTCACTTTATAAGGGCAAAGGACTACCGACGCCATTTTATTAGTGGCAGCCAATGGCCTGAGAGGGAGAGATCGCTCCCGGGACCCCGCTGGACCACCAGGGCTTTTAGTAAGTCTTGGGGGAATCGGGATGGTGAGTGGGGTTGTAATTAAGTACATTTGAAGGGATGGAGTGGGGGGGTTCGGTCCATTTTGTCGAAAAAAAAAAAAAAAAGAAACATAGGAAAACAAAGTTTCCACGAAGTGCCCGACCCGATGCCTGACCCAAAAACTTAAAACTAAGCACATCTCTAATGTGTGCACAAGTTATAAAATGGCCACATATCTAGGCGTATACTGAAGTACACACATTCAAGTGTTCCCAAGCTCCAGTTTGAAAGAAACCATCAAACTGTGTTAAATACATGCATGTTACAATTCTTTCACATGTAAAACATATAAATGTACTTTTATAAAATAGGTATATAAAATATGTGACTCCATGAATAAAAAAATGTATGAAGACTAAAACATACATTTTTTTATGCATGGAGTCACAAGTTGAGAATACAGAAAGTGCTAGCACCACGAGTGTTGAATTACTGCAATGCTATCACAGGAAGAGGAGCTGCAGAACGGCTTTTCTCCAAAAAGGCTGGCAGTAGCACTGGAGGAGGAATGACCCATGTGTGAATGGGAGGCTGCCTGGTATGAGTGGGCGTATGAATGGAAGATTGCCTGGGATGGGTGGGTCGGTGTGTGTGCGTTTGGAAGGTTGCCTGGTGTGTGTGTGTGTGTGTGTGTGTGTGTGAATGGGAGGCTGCCTGGGATAAATGGGTGTTTATGGGAGGTTGCCTAGATTGTGTGTGTGTGTGTATATATATATATATATATATATATATATATATATATATATATATATATATATGGGAGGCTGCCTGGGATGGGTATGTGTGTTTGTGTGTGTGTGTATGGGAGGCTACCTAGGATGGATGTGAATGGGAGCCTGCTTGTTGTGTGTGCATATAAATGTGAGCCTGCCTTGGGTGTGTGCATGTAAATAGGACCTTGTCTGAGGTGTGTGTGTATGTCTGTGTCTGTATGTGTAAGTGAAATAGATAGAAAATGTGGGGTGCAGGTGGATTCAAACCTGCCAGCAACTGAAATAAAGATGAGGGCCTGGGGCTGCTGGTAGATCTCAACCAAAGAAGAGCTAGAGACACCTGCAGGTTTGTCTAAGAGGGAGCATATGTGTATATGAGTTTCTGTGTGTGTGTGTATATATATATATAAGAAAGAGAGGAGGAAGTTGTGCATCTCACTCCCAGTACTCCTCGACAATCCCAGGGTGACTGTAAATCAAAAGTTCCCAGGTATGGAGAGCATGAATTTTTAAAATCATTTTTAGTTTTATTTTTCAGGTGTTATTTGTTGGCCTGCTGTGTTGAAATAACACTTGCATATGAGTTTTTAATTATTTGATCTTGTATTCATTGGCTTTTCTGAAATATTATTAGTATGTTTTTAGTATTATGATTATGTATTTATTGTGTTTCTTGATTTTATTGTTTGATATTTTAGGATTACTAATGGTTCTGTTTTTTCAATGTTGTACTGCATAGAGTGTCTGGCTTCTTGTGATTTGTCTGCTGCATTTATATTTCTACTTTATGGCTGCTCTATTCTGTATTTGGTGAGGGTCTGTTTATGTTCTGCATGTGTGACTGAGGTGAGGCATTTTCCTAATAGGAAGGATATTAGTGTATTTGGGCTTTCACAGGGTCAACCTTACACACATCACACATCACAATAGGCCTAATATCATATGGGTCTCATGTCTTTTTTGCAGGGATTTCTGGTTGGCATCACAGCAGTGCATGTAAATGTAATGTAAGTGTTCTTTTTTTTACCTCAGAATACTGTACTTTGATATTTTTCATGAAAAATATAACTGCATAATGCTTTAACACTGTGTGTGGAATGGAGCAGGGGGCATGTGCAAGGCTATAAAGTGCACCTGGGGCTCCTAATACTCTTGCACGAGCCATTGGTATGGGGGGGGGGGGGGGGGTCAGTTTTTAAAGTTTATATCACTGAAGGGAGCTGAGCACAGTTATTGTTCGCACAGGGCAGTAAAAAACCTTGCACTGGCCCTGTTAGTAGTTCAGCACATTTTGATATGTGGGATGCAGATGGGGGGGTGGGGGTGGGGGGAGGGAGATTAATCAGGGGATCTTTAGTTGAGGTGGATAAGAAGGGATGGGGTGCATTAGAGGATTTTACATTTTGGGAGGGTTTCAAATGGGAGGAGCACGTGTCACAGATTATCACTTTGAGTGGGGGAGTAAAAGGAGGAGATTTTTCATGTGCAGAGGGAGCATGCCCCCTCACATACACACATATCTTTTGTTTAAAGGTCCTTTGGACTTCTTAAACAGTTTTTAAAAATCTAGAGAGTACCAGGTTGGTCCCCCTGGTAAGGGCTTGGTAAAGATTCACTTGTGCAGTAATACATAAATTTGCATAGAAGCAGTAAAGATAGAATGTTGTTTTGAAATAAACAATAAAGCAAAATATAGAGCAGCTAATAGCAAGTTGACAAACAGCATGCAACCTTCACAAACACAATATCAACCTCATGTACATGATAAATTCAACTGTCAACCACACACAAAAGACAGAAATCAAAAGTATCAAAAGTATTGCAAGCACTACTTATGTTAAACTGTGGCTCATATAATATGTTTTTTGTTTTTCCACCAAGAAAGCTATTTTTTGAACAAGTGCAAGTGAAAGAAAGATAATTGTATATTTTTTGACAATATAATTCCAGAGATTTTTCTAGCCTCGGCTAATGCTAAAAAAAGAGGGATGGTAGTCTTGTTTGCCAAATCAATTTCTTTTGAATGTTGAAATTGCTGACAAGGAGAGATCAAAAGATGGTGTGCTCTGATCATAGGTATTCTTAATGGATGCTTACAAGCATTTATCGGCCACACTGCAATTTTTATCAGATTCAATTAGCACATGTTGTTCAACTATAGGAGAATTTGTGAAAGGTAAATGGATTGTATCTGGGAACATCAATGTTTCACTGAAATAATATAATTTAGAATTTCAAGTTATCTCTGTAGTACTTAAAATATCAATAAACAAGAATATGTTTCTAAAATACATCTTTCAATTTAATAAGTACTAGATTTTTTGGAGAATATTACATTCCATCAAGGAAACAAATATTTTTACATATTCCCCCAGTTCCAAAATGTATTATATGTGTATGAATAAACAATTTAAATTGACTGTTAATAGATACCAACACTGATGTTACGGACTTTTAATATTATAGTTCTTATTATTTAAATGTGAAGTCCTGGTGGTCTTCTATCTCAGGATAGTGAGGATTTAATAAGAAACATCAGAAAGATATACATAAAAACCAGTTTACCCATCTAATCTGTCCAGATTTTTTTCCCTTCCAGATCTTATATAGCTAAGGTAATCTTTAATTTCTCAGTCAAACAATATGACCACATGCACAGTGTTGTCCAGGATCTAAATCAGTTTTTTTGACTCCTCTCATTGGTTTTATACTATTCTATGTAGATGATGATGTGTGCTAGGTTGTTCAAACCAATGTCCAGTCTGTCTCTTATGTAGCCTCATCTCAGCCCTATTCTTAACACTGCCTTCTGTAGCGGCATCAAGCAGGCTGAAATTCTGTCGTAGCTTTGTTTCCCTCCATTTCTGCTTCTACTTTGTATTTCAATAGCTCTACTAGACATAGGGCCAGATTTTCAAAGGGGTACGCGTGTACGATACGTGCGTACCCCCTGAAAACCTGGCCCAAACACCCCCTGCACACGCCAAGCCTATGTTGCATAGGCTTCCGGCATGTGCAAAGCCCTGGGACACGTGTAAGTCCTGGGGATTTCCTGGGGGGGCGTGTCGGGGGCGTGCCGCGGTCCGTGCGTCATCGGGGGCGTGTCGGGGGTATGACGCGGCCGGCGCGTCACCCGGGGGCGGTGCCACGGGCGTGGTTTTGGCCTGGGGCTTTCTGGGGGCATGGCCGCAGCCTCCGGACCAGCCCCTGGACGGGAACATGGCGTATGGCAGCCGGCCCGGCGCGCACAAAGTTACACCTGCCTTGAGCAGGCGTAACTTTTGCAACAGAGGTAGGGGGGGTTAGATAGGGCCGGGGGGGGGTTGGTTAGGTAGGGGAAGGGAGGGGAAAGCGGCCTCCGTTCCCTCCGAGGCCGCTCCGATTTCAGAGCGGCCTCGGAGGGAACGGAGGCAGGCTGCGCAGCTCGGCACACGCAGGCTCCCGATTTTGGGCAGCCTTGTGCTCGCCGACCCCAGATTTTAATGGATACGCGTGGCTACGTGTGTATCTATAGAAATCCCGCGTACTCTTGTTCGCGCCTGGTGCATGAACAAAAGTACGCGTGTGCGCAAGTTTATGAAATCTACCCCATAAAGAAGAATGTTCCCATATTTTCTCTGATCCTCCATCTCTTCAGCTTCATGCAATGACACATTGGGGCAGATTTTAAAAGTCTTGCGCGCATAAATCCAGCCGGATTTAAGTGTTAAATGTTGCATAGGCTGCCGTCGCGCGCAAACCCCAGGACGTGTGTAAGTCCCGGGGCTTTGCTTGGGGTGGTGAGTCTGGGGCGTTCCAGGGGCAGGGCGACATTTGGGGGCAGGGCCGTGAGCGAGGCACCAGCCCAGGGGCATTCCGGGGGCATGGCCGAAGCCTCCAAACCAGCCCCCGGGCCGGGGAATGGCGTGCTGGTAGCCTGCTGACGCACGCCAGTTACGCCTGCCTTGGGTAGGCGTAACTTTCTGAACAAAGGTAGGGGGAGATTTAGTTAGGGCTGGGGGGTGGGTTAGGTAGGGGAAGGGAGAGGAAGGTGGGGTGGCCATAAAAAAAGTTCCCTCTGAGGCCACTCCGATTTGGGAGCGGCCTCGGAGCAAACGGAGGCAGGCTGCTCGGCTCGGCGCGCGCAGGTTCAACAATTGTGCACCCCCCTGCGTGCACCGACCCTGGATTTTATAACATGTGCGTGGCAGTGCACGCATGTTATAAAATCGGGTGTAGATTTGTTTGCCCGTGTTGCGCGAACAAATCTACGCCCACGCATAACTTTAAAAATCTACCCCATTATCATTAAATTTATTTTTTCTATGCTAAATTATAGGGATGTGTAGAGGAAAAAATTTGGTTCAGGTCATTAATTCATTTTATAGGGCTCCTCCATTCATTTCATTAGAATCAAATGAACAAAAATAAAGTTTTATTTGTTCATTTGTTTGCAATTTCAGTCAATGGGGGAAGAAATTAAGCCTATTTTGACACCCAAATTGGAATTCTCTAATCATTTCCAATCAAATTTGTGGATAGAGAGCATCTTAAGAGTGAAGGTATGCCAATGCATCAAGAATATATCAATATGACACCAAAAGTGGCATGAAAAACCTATGCATACACAAGCACAGAAAAGTTTCAAAATGGTCAGTTTTTAATTCAAATCAAGTGTTTCATATATGGCAACTCCACTATATATAAGATGATACTTTATAACGGGTCCCCCGACACGGACCCCGTGTTTCGCCAAGCAGGCTGTGTCGGGAGGGACAGTATTTTAAATGACACCAATCAGATAGTCATAACAGCATCCTTGTCTAAACTCCCCCAGCAGCTAACACAACCAACATTACAGCTCAAGGCCCGAGGCCCTCACCATCTGTAGCAGGGCTCTGTTGTGTATAGTCGTGTGCAACCCCAATGAGATATGCCTTTGCAATTGAAGGTCTGTTAGGTAAGCACTCTGATGTCAGTACTGCCTCAGAAACAGATGAGGCCATGCTGTCACCTGTGTCTTTGCAGGCCCATGTGACACTCTGCATCCGATGTACATGTGTCTATTATCAGATGTACATGAATGACAGCTAGGGAATCAGGCTGTAACATGTCAAGTATATGATTGATGACTGTGTCAACTTGTAGCTGGCTGCAGGTTATACCTTTAAGCAGCTGAAGCACTTGTGATTTATTTGACTTCAAGAGCACTTGGATCCATGTCCTAGGCCCTCCTGGATTCCAACATACCTAAGCCGCTGTCTTGCAAACATGTGAGGGCTAGGACAGGATCCAAGGTATAGAGGAGTCAAGCAAGAAGGCACAACCTATGGCAAATTATGTACACTGTGTTGCCTGTCTTACACAAAGGCTATGGTGAGATGTGAATCTTTCTGACTGATAATCACTATGAAATCATTAGGCCTGCCATATTTGATTGGTGTTAGATTTATTTAGTGTGTACTAGAGATGTGCATTCATTTTAGACAAATTAGATAATTTCAGACACTCTTTAAATAAAATAAAAAATAACACACGAGATCCTTATACTCATTCAGACGCTCTTTCCTCAAACAATCCTCAGATAACTGTATTTAAATAGAAATGAGGTTTTGAAAAAAAAGAAGTCTTGAAGCCCAAATTTAAAATCTTTTACACGTTTGCCAAAAGTGCTTTTAATTTTCCTTTGGAATTCAGCAGCAGCCACCCTTATCTTCAGGTGTACAGCAAAATATATTGGCAGCAATATTTGACTGGTTCTAATAGGACTTTAACTTCAGGGTAATTATTATATCACACAATCAGTTTCAAAATTTTCTTTCATTCAGCTAACTATGGCCGGGATTTTCTATTGGTGCACAGCTTACTGGATCCTGCGGTAACGGGGGGCGGGCCTGCGAAAGCCAGCAGTGATCGCACCACCGCGGTGTTATCGCTGTCGGCTTTCGCACCCAATAGCGCCGATGTGAAAGGTGGTGCTATTGGACGTGCTACTGGCGGAGATACCGGGTCTTACCTTATCGCTGCCAGAAACGTTACCACCTCGTCCGCCCCGACGCAGCCCCGACTCCTTTTCTTCCGGTCCCGACTTTTTGCATGCGATACCGGTAGAAAATGACCCCCTATAAGAGCTGAGAAAATATCCATGCTTCAGCTATTTTATCTTTAATCTCACTAATTTTCTTACCTTTGGCAGTCAAATAATCATTAATAATCTAAATAACAGAGTTCAGCAGCGCACACTCTCTTTCTGTCACCTTTCCCAGCTCAGCACCCTCACTGACCAAGTGCCATGCAGAGAAAACTAAAGTAATATTGCTGATGTCATAAAGAAGAAAAGTATCTATCCCACTTGGGATAGATTAGTAATTAACAGAAATCTCTAAAAAAAAACCCAAACAAACCCTTGGTTCAAGAGACTAGTAAAAAGGAAAATTATTAACTAATTTAAATGCATTCCCAATTATATCAATTCTTTAAACAACATTGTAATTTAGCTATAATTTGTACCATTACTTTTAACTTTGTAACAGGTGAGCAGGTGACCAGTGCTCTGTTGTTAAGGTAATAGCTTCCCTGGATACCCGTTGCTTTGGTTCCCAAGCACTTTACTCAATGCAGGCATTACTGGCATTTACACAGCCCTTTCAAATTCATTATTTTATTTTTTATTCTCTTTACCACATTTACATAAGCCTTAAAAGTCCATGCCTAAAATCCAAGCTGCCTTTAACTGTGACACAACATGAACAAAATAGTGCTTGCTTATGCTGCATCTAATCTACCTGAATGGGAAACAGCTTCTGGGTTTCCTACACAATCGGGCGGATTTTCAAAGCCCTGCTCGCGTAAATCCGCCCGGATTTACGCAAGCAGGGCCTTGTGCGCCGGCGGCCTATTTTCCATAGGCCGCCGGCACGCACAGAACCCCGGGACGTGCGTAGGTCCCGGGGTTTTCGGAAGGCGTGTCAGGGGCGGGACCCGATGATGCGGCGTTTCAGGGGCAGGGCGTGGCATTTCGGGGGCGGGACCGGGGCGTGGCACTGGCCCGGGTGCGTGGTCCAGGCCTTCGGACCAGCCCCCGGGTTGGAGCACGGCGCGCCAGCACTCCGCTGGCGCGCGTAGATTTACGTCTGCTTCTCGCAGGCGTAAATCTACGGACAAAGGTAAGGGGGGGTTTAGATAGGGCCGGGGGGGGGGTGGGTTAGGTAGAGGAAGGGAAGGGAAGGTGAGGGGAGGGCGAAAGAGAGTTCCCTCCGAGGCCACTCCGATTTCGGAGCGGCCTCAGAGGGAATGGAGACAGGCTGCGCGGCTCGGCGCGCGCCGGCTGCCCAAAATCGGCAGCCTTGCGCGCGCCGATCCAGGATTTTAGAAGATACGTGCGGCTACGCGCGTATCTTATAAAATCCAGCGTACTTTTGTTTGCGCCTGGTGCGCAAACAAAAGTACGCGAACGCGCTTTTTTAAAAAATCTACCCCTCTGTGTCCATGTCACTTACTACCAAACTATCTCTCCCTGTTTCTAGCAATCCTCTAACATTGAAGCTAACAATGACATTTGGCACACATATCATTGCGAAATACAGCAACCTGGTGGTATGATTGTGCTTGTCCCTGCCTGTTCTTCAGTATGTCCTCCAGTGATACACATTTATCTGACATGGTACAGTGACTATGGTAGAGCCAAAATTAACAATCCCCAGCTTCCCTTTAACTTGTGTAATGGTCAAAACAAACTGTGGCTGACATCCTGGCTGACAGATGACTAACAGGACACCTATGACCTGGGAGTAGTTACCAGGGCACAAAAATGTTTTGATTTACAAGTGACAGTCAAACACCTCCAAATGGGAGGATTGAAAAGCCACAAAGTAGAAGAATGCATGTAGTGCCTGGTCAAACACTGAGCTTTGTAGCAAGTGCGTTGTTTGGGCATGCATCATTAGCAAGCCTCTCTAACCTAACTATACAAGCCCCTTGTAATGTCACCGATGCTGTTACATCTCTGTCAGTCCCCCCCCCCCCCCCCCCCCCCCCCCATGTCAGTGCTGTTTGCTGGAAACACATAGCTGGAGAGGGAGTATAGAAGAAAGCATCATTCTTACCTACAAGCCAACCGTAACTGTAGAGGCTGTCTTCAAAACATTCAAACAGGGCCAATTGTCTAAGTATAAAGGAACTGCATGTGGCTCCCAAGTACCTGGAGACCACATTGAGAATGTGCATTCGACCATCATAGATCACTTGCATGCTGATGGAATGGAAGAGCTTGCTGTTGCATAATACCCTCTCTTTAATTCCATCAAGTCCTGTCTTTCACAAGGGAAAGCAATGTTCCAATTAATGTGGCCACATACAGCTGTTATGGCTTGGATCAGACAGTGGAAAAATGATGTTTAGGACATTCCCGTGATGACCCCAACTATCATTTGTAAAAAGCCAGATGTCAGGAAATGCAGGGTGCACATTAGTTTTGTGAGGCACAGTATAACTTGCGACCTTTCCATGACTGTATCTAGATTGCCTCTGAGTTCTTCATATAATTCTATGATAGCCTGAGACCTAAGGCAATATCTGATAACCACATGTTCCTCCAGCATGCCCAACAATGTGGTGCATGGATGAAAGATGTGCTCTCTGTATCGACACTGTGCCCTCCTTCCCTCCTGCCATGGGACAGGATGCTCTACTGGTGGAGCTAGTAGCTCTGGCTCTGGTACAGGGACTTCCCTAAGAGGGGGTCTGAACTTCTCTTGCATGTTGTTGTGGTTCTTGTTGTTCTTGTTGTCATCATCACTGAAAAGCCTGAAGAAGCCAGTATCCCACTACTAGTAAACTTCCCCCTAACATTGTAGCTTTAGGAAGGCAAGACAGGTAAAAAAAAAAAAAAGGTGTTTTTATTGGCCCAGGAGGGCTTTGTAGATGTGACTGATGGATGACCTCATTTTATTGCGTGTGATAATAGTTGCGATATTAACCATGATATGTGAAAATGACCACTATCGTGTAATAAAAACTGTTTTCCCTCTACCGCCAAAAATAAAAGGTGTTGTATGTGGCAGGTTAAAACCCACATTACTGCATATTTCACCGCAAAATGTGGTGGGAGGCCCTAATTTGCATATTTTTATAATGTTTGCATACTAATTTTCTTGTTTGCTTACTAACACGCAACATAATACATATTGTGCATTTATTACAAGTTAAACCCCATTTAATTTGCATTAAGGCCCAAATGCAATTTGATGAATGACCATGTTTATCAGCAGTGAGTACCACTGATTATCTTTCTCGCTGTGACTGAGTGAAACCACTGCAGCACAGAGAAGTTTAGAAACAGCTCTTTACCAATGCCAAAAATCCTAAAAGCTTTTATTTTAAATTCTTTGAGAGCTTTCTCCTAGCATATCCTTCTCTGAATAAAGATGGACTGCTTCTTTCACATGCTAGACTTTACAGTAGAAGTGGGTCAGCATCACTTGATCCAGATAGTAAGGATAGGCTAGTTTCAAAAAATGATTCACTGTGATTTCTCTCATGTATTGTTTCCTTGCCAACATGCCCTGACTCAGCTCTGACAAGCCGGTGAAGTCACAGAGGAAGGTTTGGTTGCTATATTACCAGTTGTTTTTTTTCTCAGCAGTGTACAGCATAGACTTCACTGGGCCACAGAAATGAATAGGAAACAAACAAATTTGTCAAATAATATCTGTCACATTTGACTGACCCTCCATTTGTTTCAGGAGGCCACAAATGAAAGAAATATAGGCCCATTTGTTTCAAACAAATGGACTTTCCTACAAATTGCAATTTCTTGTACTATATAAGTTATTAGATGTTTTTATCATACCATTCCTTTTCAATTTTTCCCACTGTTGTTGCAGAGGTTGACCCCTGGCCTGAGGTGGCATTGGTGCCACCATCGGGAGGCGAGGCCAAGTGGGAAGCAGAGGCTGACTGGAGCTTCGCCAATACCAGCCCTCATTTCCCGCAGGTTGAGCCCTTGGGTACCGGAACGGATGGACTTAGGTGGGCCTCTGCATGGCTGATCCCTATAGAGGTGTCCAGAGGGCAAAGTGCCGGAAGGCAGTGGAGTCAGAGGGTCCCAGCAGGATTAGACGAGAGCTAAGGTCGAGTCCAGGCAGAGGGTCAAAGGCAGGCAGATAGAGATGAGGTCAGGCTCAGGCTGAGTGATCAAAGGTAGGCAGCTATAGATGAGGTCAGTTTCAGGTCTGGGTCAAGCCAAGGAAGTCCTTCTGAAGGTAGGACAGGAACAGGAAGAGGAGCAGGACCAGGAACTGGAACTGGAACAGGTACTGGATCTGGATCAGCAACAAATTGCACAGCAGAGAAGCATGGAGACCTGTTGTCAAGGCAATCTCTGAGCATCTTAGCCTGTCTTATATAGTGGAGCTGGTTGACATCAACATCTGGGGCCGCAGGAGGTTTTCCCACCGCTGCCCCTTTAATCTCAAAGAGGCGCGCATTCACGCATGTCTAAGGCCAACAGACCAGAGAGGAGGAGGAGGTGGCGTCTCCCCATGCTGCATGTGGTGAGGCCTGCTTGGACCTGGAGAACTTGCGGCAGCACAAGAGGGTCCCAGGAGCACAGAGGGAACATGAGCGTGGAGGTGACTGCCCACCACCACAAAGGAGGTTGGGCCAGCTCCAGAGCCCAGCGTCAGAGGTAAGTGAACCCATCCATGGGCCTGCCATAGCCAGGGAGTGCAACAGTACCCCCCCCCCCCTTATTCCCCCCCCTACTGGAGGTCTGGGCTTACCAGGACTGGTAACGTGGAATTACTGGAGAAGACATTTATCAAGGATGTTAGTAGCGGGTTCCCAGGATTTATTTTCCTGGGCCATACCCCTCCCAAGAAAGCAGATACTCTCAATGGTCACTTGTCTTTTGGACTTCCAGGACTTCTTGCACCCGATAAATGGTATCAGTTTCCGAGACAAGGTGCGAGGGCTCAGGAGCTCTGTGAGAAAGCCAGGAAAGAAGGGACACATGGAAAGAGTTGTATACTAACAGCATGGGTGGAAGACGGAGCTGATAAGTCACTGGGCTGAGGAGTCGAGTGACTGGAAATGGACCAATATATCTAGAAGTAAAATGCTATGAAAGGAGCTTCAGACGAATATGGTGCGTACTCAGCCATACTTTGTTGCCTGGTTGGAACCCTAATGATTTCTTGCCATGAGCAGCTGCTTGTTATAGTCTTTGATTTGAGGGTCCATAGAGCATGAAGGACAGCTGCAGTCGCTTGGACTGCTGGAGAAGAGACTAAGAATGGCCGTCTCCTCTATTCTACAGAGAAATGGGAGCCTGCTGCTCTAACCACTAGGCTACTCCTCTACTCCAGATGAGCCCAGTTATCCTGTTGGTTGTTGGAATACAAATGTAGAAACAACTTGAGAGAATGATTCATATACTCAGCTTAGCCATTGGCCTGAGGGTGGTAGGCCATAGTGAATCCAACCGATATACCAAATTTCTTGCCCAGGGAACGCCAGTAACAGGCAACAAATTGAGGTCCTCTGTCAGAGATGATATGTTCAGATAATCCGTGGAGACAGAATATGTGCAAGAACAGGCATGCCAGTTCAGGTATAGAGGGCAAGCTAAGAAGCAGGATAAAGTGAGTCATCTTGGAGAACCTGTCCATTAGGGATGTGAATCATTTTTTGACGATTTAAAATATCGTCCGATATATTTTAAATCGTCAAAAATCATTAGGGCCACGATACAATACCAATTCCCCCGATTTATCGTCAAAAAATCGTAAATCGGGGGAAGGGGGAGGGCAGGAAAACCGGCACACTAAAACACCCTAAAACCCACCCGACCCTTTAAATTAAATCCCCCACCCACCCGAACCCCCCCCCAAATGCCTTAAATTACCTGGGGGTCCAGCGGCGGTCCGGAACGGCCTCCTGCAATTGAATCGTGTTGGTCTATGGCCGCCGCCATTTTGTGCCGCCTTTTTGTGCCGCCATTTTGCGCCACCTCTCTGCATCACTCTCAGCAGATCCAATTGATCTGCTGAGAGCGCCGCCTCTCTGCGTCACTCTCAGCAGATCCAATTGATCTGCTGAGAGTGACGCTGAAGCCAGAGTAGGCCTAGAACCACCAGGTGGATGGATTTGTTGAGTAAAAAGACTTCAGCTTCCTCCTCATGCAAAGTTTCAGTCTGAAGGCGAACAGGAACAGTAACCTGTGTAATCTTCCCAGGTAATGGCTCACCATGTATAGAGATGAAATGTAAAGGTATCTCGATGGAATGGGTAGGGATACCCAAGTGTACAGCTAGGTCCTTTATCAAAAAGTTCCCGGCAGCTCCAGAATCAACCAAAGCCAGGGTAGGAAAGGAGGAGGAATTCCAGGTCAGGGTAACGAGAAGTGTCAACTGAGGGGGCAAGATAAGTAGCACCTAAGTTCAGGACCCCTACCAAACTTAGGTCAGAGAGTTTCCCAGACGGATGGGACAAGTAGACAGATAGGGACCTGCAGCACCACAATACAAACACAGGCTTGCATGCCTCCTCCTGAGATGCTCTTCTGGGGTAAGACATCCATACCCTAGCTGCATGGGCTCCTCGAATTTGTTTGGAGGAGGAGCTCCACTAGTTGCGGGCCCCTCAGAGGGAGGAGAACGGGAACGTTCTGCAGCTGGATGATGAGACACTCAGGTTTTTTGGTGGCGCTCCTGTAAGCAATGGTCTATGTGACCTGTGAGGTCGATGAGGCCCTCGAGAGAAGTAGGTAATTCATGGACTGCAAGCTCATCCTTGAGCTGAGGCAAGAGACCATCCAGATAAATGGATCGAAGGCAATCTCCTTGCATGCCCAGTTCAGTCACTAGGGTACAAAATTAAATAGTATAGTCATTAAGCACCCGATGGCCCTGCCACAGGTGCAGAAGGTCTGAACTGGCCATTGCCTGTCTACCTGGATCATCAAAATTCTGTTGGAAGGTGGAGATGAAGCACGGTAACTCTTGGAGCAGAGAATCTGCTCGCTCCCATTAGGGAAAAGCCCAAGCCAATGGCTTAATAACATAAGAACATGCCATATTGGGTCAGACCAAGGGTCCATCAAGCCCAGCATCATAAGAACCTGGCAAGTACCCAAAAACTAAATCTTTTCCATGCTAGTAATCGCAGTGGCTATTTTCTAAGTCAACTTAATTAATAGCAGGAAATGGACTTCTCCTCCAAGAAAGTATCCAATCCTTTTTTAAACACAGCTATACTAACTGTACTAACCACATCTTCTGGCAACAAATTCCAGAGTTTAATTGTGTGTTTAGTGTAAAAGAGCTTTCTCCGATTAGTTTTAAATGTGCCACATGCTAATTTCATGGAGTGCCCCCTATCCTGCTATTATCTGAAAGAGTAAATAATCGATTCACATCTACCTGTTCTAGACCTCTCATGATTTTAAACACCTCTATCATATCCACCCTCAGCCATCTCTTCTCCAAGCTGAAAAGACCTAACCTCTTTAGTCTTTCCTCATTTTGGTTGCACTTCTCTGTACCTTTTCCATCACAATTATATCTTTTTCTTAGATGTGGTGACCAGAATTGTACACAGTATTCAAGGTGCGGTCTCACCATGGAGTGATGCAGAGGTATTATGACATTTTCTGTTTTATTCACCATTCCTAACATTCTGTTTGCTTTTTTGACTGCCGCAACACACTGAACCGATGATTTCAATGTGTTATCCACTATGACGCCTAGATATCTTTCTTGGGTGGTAGCACCTAATATGGAACCTAACATTGTGTAACTATAGCATGGGTTATTTTTCCCTATATGCATCACCTTGCACTTATCCACATTAAATTTCATCTGCCATTTTGATGCCCAATTTTCCAGTCTCACAAGGTCTTCCTGCAATTTATCACAATCTGCTTGTGATTTAACTACTCTGAACAATTTTGTATCATCTGCAAATTTGATTATCTCACTCGTCGTATTTCTTTCCAGATCATTTATAAATATATTGAAAAGGGTCCCAATACAGATCCTTGAAGCACTCCACTGCCCACTCCCTTCCACTGAGAAAATTATCCATTTAATCCTACTCTCTGTTTCCTGTCTTTTAGCCAGTTTGTAATCCATGAAAGGACATCTCCACCTATCCCATGACTTTTTACTTTTCCTAGAAGCCTCTCATGAGGAACTTTGTCAAACGCCTTCTGAAAATCCAAGTACACTACATCTATCGGTTCACCTTTATCCACATGTTTATTAACCCCTTCAAAAACGTGAAACAGATTTTTGAGGCAAGACTTGCCTTGGGTAAAGCCATGCTGACTTTGTTCCATTAAACCATGTCTTTTTATATGTTCTGTGATTTTGATGTTTAGAACACTTTCCACTATTTTTCCTGGCCCTGACTTCAGGCTAAGTGGTCTGTAGTTCCCTGGATCGCCCCTGGAGCCCTTTTTAAATATTGGGGTTACATTAACTATCCTCCAGTCTTCAGGTATAACGGATGAGTTTAATGATAGGTTACAAATTTTTACTAATAGGTCTGAAATTTCATTTTTGAGTTCCTTCAGAACTCTGTGGTGCCTTCCAGGTGAGAAAGGATGAAGGTTATCTTCATTATGTCAACCTGGAATTCGAAAGGCTGCAAAGTGAACTGCATGTAACATTGATTTATGAAGCCCCTACAAATATTCGGGTCCCCACTAAAGTGGGGTGGAGCAGGCAGGGAGAGCGAAGCCCTGACCAAAGTAGCCAGTGACGAAGGAGAAAACTGCATGGAAGCCACTGGGGCTGGATGAGAGTCCAGACGAGCACTGAGGTGCTCTATCGATGCAACCAATGCCTCAAGGAACCACTGTTATTCCTGGATCTTCAAAACCAGGTCCGTAATGGCCTGGTGGGCCAATGGCTCCACCGTGTCCATGGCATTGGCAACCTGTTGTGAAGGAGGACCCCTGGCCCAAGGTGGTATTGGCGCCAACTGAGGGGGAAACCCCCATAGGTCTCCACTGTCAGGAGGCGAGGCCAAGTGGGAAGCATAGGCTGACTGGATCTTCACCAATACCAGCCCTCATTCCCTGCAGGTTGAGCCCTTGGGTACTGGAGCCAGCTGGACTTAAGTGGGCCTCCGCATGGTTGATCCCGATAGAGGTGTTCAAAGAGCAAAGTGCCAGTAGGCAGCGGAGTCAGAGGGTCCCAGCAGGGTGAGAGCTAAGATCGAGTGCAGGGAAAGGGTCAAAGGCAGGCGCCTAAAGACATGCTCAGGATCAGGCTGAGTTGTCGACGGCAGGCGGCTATAGGTGAGGTCAGGTCCAGGCAAGAGGTCAGAGGCAGATGGCTATAGGTAAGGTCATGTTCAGGTCTGGGTCAAGCCAAGGAAGTCCATCCAAAGGTAGGGCAGGGACAGGAACAGGAGCTGGAGCAGGAACTGGATCAGCAACGAAGTGCATAGCAGAGAAGAAAGGAGACCTGTTGCTCAGGAGGCCCTGCATTGTGGATAAGTGAACCCATCAGTGGGTCTGCCATGGCTGGGCAGCGCAACACCTGTAAGTGCAATAAATGCTTTAAACTGCTCCATGTAGGGTTTGTGTTCCTGATTATGTACAATATTGGTTACCTTTCTCTGAAGTGCTTCCTTCTTCTCAATTTCGTTTATGAAGATCTAATCTGCAGAACTGAGCACTGTACTTAAAATATGAGATCTTACTAGTGACCAACACAAGGGCAATATTACCTCCTTTTTCCTGCTGGCGATATTTCTTGTTATGCTTTGAAAAGATATTGGTTGACAACTTCAAAGTATATTTTTCAGTTAATGATACAGATGATATTTTCCAAGTCACACTATAGAAAAATTGGTAGGCGGTGATTAAGAGAAAACTAATTAGTGCTGCAAGTTACCTGAAACTCATCAGAATTTTTTAAGCAGCTTTGTTTTGCATCTGAAATCAGGATAAGATGCAAACCGCTGAACCATAGGAAAGCAAGAATATGGGAGAATATTATCACTATGATGTAAGTGAATATGTTAGTTACTCAATTCTTCAGGTCCTCAGACCTAAGTTTTTGTATGTCAACCAAATATTCTTAAATTGATATCTGGAGCCTTATTACTATGGTATTACTATGGAAATTGACGTCTATGTATCTATTACTATAAACATTGAGTTCTGTAATACTGTAAATCCTATAATATATTTCCTGCATTAACTGCAGACATTGTAGCGTCAAACTCAGTCTAGCAGAAGTTGCTTAGGAAAGCAGATCTTTTTTCTGGATCTATTCAGGGCCAAGTTTTCTGTCCTGCAGAGTGCTTATTTCCTTGCTAACCTACTGAGCACAGCTGCAGAAAGTTTCCTTGATTTGTGAATGTGGCTAGACTGCTAAAAAAAAAAAAAAAAAAAGAAACATCAATTTACGGATTTCTTTTGACCAAGAAAGGGGAGTAGGGGGAAAGCAACACAGGAAGTTTGGAAGCTGGCTGAATCTTAGCATGGTAAAACTGGTAAAGCAAATACAGCTTTTTTTTTTTTTTTAATTCTGATGCAATTAAGCTGGGCAATTTTCTGTCAGATCATTGTACCCAAGCAAATACCAATTAACCCAGCCCTCTATAATGCACTGTGCCTTCCATCTTCATCTACCCTGAAATTCTACCATTATGAACTTCCACTCCACGCATAGCCACGCGTATCTTATAAAATCCTGGATCGGCGCGTGCAAGGCTGCCGATTTTGGGCAGCCTGCACGCGCCGAGCCGTGCAGCCTGCCTCCGTTCCCTCCGAGGCCGCTCCGAAATAGGAGCGGCCACGGAGGGAACTTTCTTTTGCCCTCCCCTCCCCTCACCTTCCCCTCCCTTCCCCTCCTTAACCCACCCCCCCTTACCTTTGTCCCTCGATTTACGCCTGCTAGAAGCAGACGTAAATTTACGCACGCCAGCGGACTGCTGGTGCGCTGTCATCCGACCCGGGGGCTGGTCCGGAGGCCTCGACCACGCCCCCGGGCCGGCACCACGCCCCTGGTCCCGCCCCCAAAATGTCGCGTCCCGCCCCCGAAATGCCGCATCATTTGGCCCTGCCCCCGACATGCCCCCGACACGCCCCCTTAAAAAAAACCCCGGGACTTACGTGCATCCCGGGGCTCTGCGCACGCCGGCGGCCTATGCAAAATAGGCGCACCGGCGCATGAAGGCCTTGCGTAAATCCGGGCGGATTTACGCGAGCAGGGCATTTAAAATCCGCCCGATAATGAATGTCGTTGGGATATTAAGTAGGAGGAACATCTCTTTAATATAATAAAATTTTTAAAAAAAGTTTAAAATAGTGCCTACAGTCGGGTGCAGGAAGTGAAGGATCAGTTGACAAGTGTCTGCTTCCTGAACCTTTGGTACATCCAAGGGTTAGGAAAACAGATGCTGATAAATTGTTATAAATCACCTAGTAATCTTGATTGTATGTGATTAATAAATACAATAAATAAAATTTAATAAAGGTAAAGAAGAAGATATAGGGGCGGATTTTAAAAGGCGCGCAAATAGCCTACTTTTGTTTGCGCTCCAGGCGCAAACAAAAGTACGCTGGATTTTAGTAGATACGCGCGGAGCCGCGCGTATCTGCTAAAAACCTGGATCGGCGCACGCAAGGCTATGGATTTTGTATAGCCGGCGCGCGCCGAACCGCGCAGCCTACCCCCGTTCCCTCCAAGGCCGCTCCGAAATCGGAGCGGCCTCGGAGGGAACTTTCCCTTGCCCTCCCCTCACCTTCCCCTCCCTTCCCCTACCTAACCCACCCACCCGGCCCTGTCTAAAACCCCCCCTTACCTTTGTCGGGGGATTTACGCCTCCCAGAGGGAGGCGTAAATCCCCGCGCGCGAGCGGTCCTCCTGCGCGCCGGGCCGCGACCTGGGGGCGGGTACGGAGGGCGCGGCCACGCCCCCGGACCGCCCCGGGCCGTAGCCACGCCCCCGTACCCGCCCCCAAAATGCTGCCGACACGCCCCCGAACGCCGCGACGACCGGGCCCGCCCCCGACACGCCCCCCTCGGAGAACCCCGGGACTTACGCGAGTCCCGGGGCTCTGCGCGCGCCGGGAGGCCTATGTAAAATAGGCTTCCCGGCGTGCAGGGCCCTGCTCGCGTAAATCCGCCCGGTTTTGGGCGGATTTACGCGAGCAGGGCTCTGAAAATCCGCCCCATAAAGTGGCCATCTAAAATGAAAAAAAAATCTCTCTCCCTCATTCATACATTCGTATCTCTCATACTCACAGCTGAACTTTCCACGCTTTTTAGATGCATGTAACATTGTTTATACATATTTATTTATTTATTTAACAGTTTTTTATACCGACCTTCATAGTAAATTAAACCATATCGGATCGGTTTACATAAAACAAGGGTATAACAAAAGCAATAAATAAAAGTAATTAACAAGAGAAGAGAATAAGATAAAGTTACATTTAACAAGGAGAAAAAACTTGGGAAGCTTAAGAGCTGGAAGGAAGATAAAGGTCAAAAATAATTGAAGAAGCATAATCCAAAAGGAATTTGGATTAGAGCAAAAAGATGCTTTAATCAGTAAGTGCCAGAGTTCTTCGTTTGAAGGTTGTAGGACTTTAATCTTCTAAATCCAAGTGAGGAAAAAGAAGACTAAGGGTTGTCTGGAGGATCATCAAAGGCTTGGTGGAATAGCCACGTCTTAAGTTTTTTTCTGAACGTAATGAGACAGGGTTCTAGTCGGAGGCTTGGAGGAATGTTGTTCCAAATAGATGGACCTGCTATAGAAAAAGCTCGGTCTTTGGTCGAGGAAAGTCGTGAGGCTTTAGTTGGGGGGTAATTCAAAATACCTTTATGATTATCTCTAATTGGCCTATTGGAGGAATGAATTTTGAAGGGGATTTCAAGGTCGAGTTGGAGTTGATGATGGATGGACTTATGTATTAAGGTGATTGCTTTATAAAGGATTCTAAAATTTACTGGTAGCCAATGTAGGTTTCTGAGGATGGGAGAGATGTGATTTCCTCGGCTGGTGTTAGTCAGTAATCTTGCTGTAGCGTTTTGAATCATCTGAAGCGGTTTAGTGGTCGATTTGGGTAGGCCAAGGAGGAGGGCACTGCAATAGTCTATCTTGGAGAATAACAACGCCTGGAGTACTGTTCTGAAATCTTTGAAAAAAAGAAGTGGCTTGAGTCGTTTCAGAACCTGGAGTCTGTAAAAACAGTCTTTGGATGTAGTATTGACCATTTTCTTAAGGTTTAGTCTATTATCCAGAATTACTCCTAGATCTCTCACCTGCTTATGAGTGATGAATGCGTTGTGAGGGTATGGTATGGGAGTATTTTCTTCATTTGCAGAGATGAGGAAGAGCTCCGTCTTTGAAGAATTAAAGACCAGATTTAATCTATTGAGGAGGTTAGTGATAGATATAAGGCAGTTATTCCAGTGGGAAAGTGCTTTTGAAATAGATTCTGTAATAGGAATAAGAATCTGTATGTGTGTTCCCGTTATCCAAACACCTAAATCAATAGTATTTTGAATGACCTGAAATGTAGGGAGAGTTAATGACCCATACAAGTTTAGTGCTATTTTAGCAATCCAAAATAATAATTAAAAAAAATGCCTAGCCTTATCCCCTGCCCCTCCTCCCTAGTAAAACTAATGTTGGGCATTGATCCAATCCTCTCTCTTTCCCTTCCCCTTTTCCAAGCTACCCAAAATATATTGAAACACATGGGCTGGATTTTACTGCAAGGAATCTCTACATAAACTCCACTCCTTTTAAGGTACATTTTAAGACCCACACACGGGTGTCCATGTGCACATAGTTCCTGGCAGAGGCACAGCAATGTGCCGACGAGCTCATGTTGGAAAATTCACTACCCACGCGCACATGCACACCCGGTTTTATACTGGCATGTGCATGTGCGTGCAAATGCTAACTTACGCGTGTAATGGGGGAACATTTTACTACATGCACACGGCGATGTGATAGGTCCTATATCAAGTTCCCTCCCAGTCCGCTCCAATAAAGGAGCGGACTGGGAGGGAACTTTCTAAACTCCCTACCTAACCTGCCTCCCTTTTACCCTATCTTCCCTGACCCGTTAAACCCCGCTAACTAACCTTTTTTTTTTTTTTTGTTTTAGAACTTACCAATTCTCTTGAGCAGTAGCAGGTTCTGCGGGCCAGTCAGCTGCCGGAGCATGCTTCAGCAGGTCAGTGCCTAATGGCACTCCCAGCCTGCTCATGCCCTACTCGCGCCCTGTCCACGCCCTGCCCCTGGCCTGCCCCTTTTTGCCAAACCCATTCTTCTGCGCATACCAGGAGATATGCACATGGCCGCAGGCGTTTGAAATTCCTCATGGCCCGCGTGGCTGGGCCACGCACGAATCTCCTGGTTTTCATGTGTGCTTGGTTTTTAAAATCCGACCTTTCATGTAGTTTGCCTATTGGTATACTGTCTATGATGTATGTATATAGTGATAAGTATCTGTCAGATATTTTATGTTTTCCATTTTTTTTTTACTGGTGGAGAAATTGGCTTTAATCAATTTTTTGATGCCGTACTGGCAATAAATTTCTTTGAGTCCAAACAGGAGGAGGAGATGAACTTCTCCAACCCGCTAAGTATGAGCCACAACAGTGAAAGTAGAGAAGGACCCAGTTATATACCACCATAAGCCCACACAAAAAGTCTACACATTTTTTTGTATTCCATAAAGAACATATATTTAGTAGTTTGAATTTTATTGTGAGGTTTTGTTTCCATTATAATGGAAGAGAGCATACATAAAATGTAAGAAGAAACTAAACTCAAAGGGACCTATTCCACCATTCATAAGCCTGAAATCATATTAACTGGATGTATCTGCTATAAAAGTTTCAAGATCGATAGGAGCTAGAAAAATAGTGATGGTAACTTTAAAACAGGCCACTTGGGCATAAATGAGCGCGCATATGCCAGCTCACGCCCATGGATGCAGCCATTTTATAACATGCGAGCATATATGTGTGCATCTTATAAAATCAGCTGGTCACGTGTAAAAGCTCGCGCCATTTTATATAGATGCATGTATGTGCCAGTTCTACCATGTAAGTGTGTGTGTGTGTGTGTGTGGGGGGGGTTAATATACATGTGTGCCAATGCAATTACCAGTTAAACAAGTTCATTCCCACTTTGCCCAGTTACAGGATAGGATTTCCTATGCCCTCTAACTAACTAACCTCCCTTTTACCCTACCTGCCCAACCCTTAGAACGCCACTGAAGAGCTGTTTTTTTTGTTTCATAACTTACTCGCTATCTGTAGCAGAAGTAAAGTTATGCGGTAGGGGACCCAGCACAAGCTTGTGTGTATAAATACTTATGTGCTGGCTTCCATTTAAATTCCTAGAATTCCCATGCCCTGTCCATATCACATCAATGCACAAACCCCCCCTCCCCCTTTTTTTTTATGGACTTTTGTTCGCATACCAGGAGATATGCGCATCCATGGACATTTCTTAAAATATATGCGCACCACGTGCCAGCGCAAGAGGCACACATATGTCCCTGATTTGGTGCATATAGGGATTTAAAAATCTAACCCAAACTTATTACTCTGATATCTGACCATATGTTTACAAGGAAATTTAAAATAAAAAGATGCCCCTAAAGAAAGCACAAAGGAGTAGATTTTATTAGGCTGGCGTGCACACATAGATGCATCAATTTTATAACATGCGCGCACTGACATGTGCATGTTATAAAATCGGTGGGTCGTGCGCATGTGCACTCGGCGCGTGCAAGGGGGGTACAGTTTCACAAATGTCACATGACGATGCATCACAGCCTTTCCCAGTTCCCTCCCAGTCTGCTCCAATTAAGGAGAGAAGGAACTTCCCTTACACCTATCCTAAACTCCCTTTCCCTCTCCTTCCCACCCCCTAAATGCCACATACATTCAGGTTTTTGTTTTTTTTTGTTTCGTAGGTTGCTGCTCCTTTGGAGCAGAAGCAATTTACGCATGCCGGCCGACTGCCGATACATGCTTCCCCGGCACAGTAGCAAATGGGCGCTGTACTGGTGCCTCCAGCCCCACCCCTCTTTAACTGGGCCTAGCACTTTGGCACATAACAAGGTTTACGCACATGGCCGAGCGCCTTTGAATATGTGCGTGGCGCGCGCAAGGCCTGGCCACACGCGTAACCTCCATGTTTAACACGTGTACCTTTTTTAAAATCGACCCATTAGAGTTTAACTGAAGGAAATCTTCCTCTTAGCTTGGGTCTCTCTTGCTACATCAAGAAAAACCTGAATAAACTTTCTTTACATTTAAAGTTCAAATGAAAAAAGGCTTCCTTGTCAGCTTCAGAAACAAAAGAAACAACAAAAGTAACTCTAGTGGGAATGTTGTCCTTTGAAGACTGAAGGAAGAAAGAAAGAACAGGACTCAAGAAAGGGGCAAGCACATCGGTTGCTTCTTCCTCAATATTTGAAATTCTCTTTTTATCAGGAAAATAAAATGGTATTACACAACTGAAAAACCTTATCAGAGGAAATTGCATATGCTCAATTTTACATTTCCTAAACAATTCATTTCCTGAAAGAAAATGAGTTCTAGGAAAATTCAACAATCAAAGATTCTTAGATCTAAACTTATTCTCCATAGCTTCACATTGGGGCCGATTTTAAAAGGGTTACATGCGTAATATACGCGCGTAACCCTTTAAAACCCCTCCTGCTCGCCTATTTTGCATAGGCTCGGTGTTGCGCACAAACCGCGGGATGTGCGTATGTCCCGGGGCTTGAAAAAATGGGTGGGGTGTGGACGGGGTGGAGGCACGGCCAGAGGCCTCGCCACTGCCGATGGGCCCGAGGATCACATGCTGGCACTCGGCCAGCGCACGCAACCTACACCTGCCTGGAGGCAGGCAGGCATAAATAGTAAAACAAAGGTAGGGGGGGATTTAAATAGGGCTGGGGGCGGGTTAGATAGGGGAAGAGAGGGGAAGGTTGGGGGGGCTGAAGGAAAGTTCCTTCTGAGGCCGCTCCGATTTCGGCGCGGCCTCGGAGGGAACGAGGAAAGCCATCGGGGCTCCCCAAGGCTTGGTGCACGCAAGGTGCACAAGTGTGCACCCCCTTGCATGCGCCGACCCCGGATTTTATAACATGCGTGCAGTTGCACACGCATGTTATAAATTCGGGCGTAGATTTGTACACGCCGGGTTGCGCGCACAAATCTATGCCTGAGAGTAGGTTACAAAATCTGGCTCATATTGAAAGGCCAAATTATCTTTTATACAAACCAACATTCCCAAAAATTCTGAAATCCGTTATAGGGATGATATAATTATGCTTTGATTTTAAAAGCTATCATACAAGTACAATAAGGGCCTGATTTTAAAATTGGGTTTTACATATATAAATGCACTTTAGTGAGTAAGAGAGCTTTAGAAAATTGCTACAATATATGCCATTGAATTGTCCATAGGATAAGTGCACTTTTTAAAATTGCTATGAAAGTATGTTACATGTACATGTTCAACGCCTTTTAAAATTACTCTTTAAGGTTCAAGATATATGTTAGGGTACATACTTAAAGGTGAATTTTAAAAGCCTGGTGCATGCCAAAATTGGGAGATGTGCATGCATGAAGAGCTTACACATGCCTGCCATATTTTAAAAGCCGCTTACATGCAGTCATATTTCCTTCTGCATGCACATCTCACTCAGAAGCAAAAAGGGGCATCGTGTGGATGGAGCATGGGCATTCCAAGGCAGGGCAAAGAGATGTGCCACATAAGTTTACTTCTGCTATGGAGGAGGTAGATGTAAAAAAAACCCAACAACAAAAACTAGCATTCCCTGAGGGTTTTAAAGGTTCTAGGGTAACTGGGGTGAGTGTAGGTTATTAAACCGGATGGTGGGGTTGGAGAAATTAACTCTATATTGGAAGAACTAGTGGATGAACTGATGAATTTGGTCATGGAGTGGATGCACGCCCATTATAAAATTCCCTGACTTAGGCCTGGATTCTCTAAGGTCGCGGGGGGGGGGGGGGGGGGGGGAGAAGTGAGGGGGCGGTGTAGTTATTGCGCGCAAAACTGGCGCCGACAAGGAATCTTACCTTTCACCGCCAGTGATGTGTCTGCAGCGTCGGCCCCGGTGCCGCCCCAACTCCTCCTCTTCCGGGGCCGACTCCGCCCCGAGCTAGCTATCGTATGCAAAAAGTCCCATGCATAGATGTGAGCCTGTTATAAAATTCCCCCACTTGCCAGTGCATACCAGTGCATACCCTACTTTGGGAGGCTGTGTGCATCTACTTGCAAAACTAGGGGCACACATACACAGGCCTAGGCTATTTTATAAAATATATGTGCATATGGGTGGAATTGTGATCAAATCACCCATCCCTGGGCGTGCTGGCATAAATGTTTTCATGTGCACCCAACAGCCCGTTTGAAAGTTCCCATCCTGACTCTGTTCTCTCTAGCTTAAATAGAAAAAATCTGAGGCTTTGCTGGCCCCAGAAATTTTAATGTATCCAAAAACAAATGGAAACTTTTTAAAAACATTTTTAGAGCTCCCATCCGTTCATTTTGTTTAGAATGAAATAAACACAAAGGGCAGGATTTTCAGAAGGTCCAGCGACGCACGTAAAGCCCCGGGACACATGTAAGTCCCGGGGCTTTACTAAAGGGGCGGTCCGGGGGTGGGGTGAACTGGGGTGGGGCCAGAGGCCTCCGCCACAGTGGCCATTACCACTGTGTTGGAGGATCGCATGCTGGCAGATTGCCGGCGTGTACAACTTGCGCCTGCCCAGAGGCAGGCGCAAAAGGTAAGATAAAAGTCAGGGAGGGTTAGAGTAGGGCTGGGGGGGAAGGTCATGCTACGGGGAAGGGAACGGGGAAAGGCAGCATGTCTCAGTGCACGCAAGGTGCACAATTGTGTACCCCCTTGAGCTTGCTGACCCCCGATTTTACAACATGCGTGCATCTGCGCATGCTTGTTATAAAATTGCGTGTCCATGTGCACGTGCCGGGTAGTGCGTGCACATGGACGAGCACGCCCATGTCTTAAAATCTACCCCATAATGTTCTTTTTCAATATGGATTACTCATTTGTTCCAATCGAATGCACATCCCCTACTCTACAATATTTTACTCTTATACTCATGAAACAGCAATCTGTTAGGTGAGAAGTGGATGGAATGTTGGTCTGGCAAGGAGAACTTGTCAGAATTCCAAGAGCTCCAAGTGTAGCCATGGTCCCAAATGTCCTACTGGACTTAGTCTGAATAAGTAATCTATGTTCTAATCAATAAACAATCAAGATTCTTTCATCAAATAATATAATCTAATGTGAAAATTAATTGAAAATTATTTTTTCTAGTAAATTAAAAAAGGGCACATAACTGTCTGCTTCATCGCTGGTCAGGTCCTGAATTAAATACACAATGGACTAGAATTGTTTTGTCCCTAGACAAAGAGGGCCACAGTGCTCTGACCAAATTTCTATCAGAAATTCTGAGGTAGCAAATAGTAGCAGTTTATTTCAATATGGATTTAAATATACGGAGGGCAATTTTCAAAACATTTCCTTGGGTTTGTTATAAAATTGCCAATGAGGAGTGGAGATGATGAGTGGTATACAGTAATAGGTACGACAGTAGGTAGTATAGCTCTGGTTACGTTCATGGAACCTTGTCTTACAAAACTCAATTGAAGAGACTTAACAAAGAATTAATTTTAACATTTTCATTGTTTATTCACAGTTGCTTGAAGAGAACAGATTTTTGGTCCCTCGACACGGACCGTGTTTCGCCACATGGGCTGTGTCGGGAGGGACAGGAGCCCAAAGGATGAGCTGATGACAAATCAAAGAAATTGGAAAAGGGAAGTATGAGCAGGAACCAAAAACAACAAGGACACCAAACAGCGAAACAATTGTCGTTAGTAAAAAATATTCAACAATAAAGAACATTCATGGTACATATAAATGTGATTGACATATAAAATGAATAAAGGATATGAATGTAAATAATAGAGAAATGATAAAATTATATAACAACATACTATAATAAAAGACATTGAAGAAAGGAAATAACAAGCATAAGTATGGTGAATATAAATTTGAAATTAATACACCAGTAAATAAGGGATGACATACTAAAAATAAGATGCAGAGGATATGGGGGGGGGGAGGGAAGGGGAAGGGGAGGGAGGGAACCAAAGGATATTGAAAACGTTAGATGCTTAAGGCAAGTATTGTGAACAAGGGTTTGTTGAAGATAAAGGTACTGCAAACATGGGCCATAAAGGGGGGGGGGGGAGGGAAGGGAAGGAGTGGGGGAAGAGGGAAGAGGGAAGAGAAGGGCAGGCAATACCTTAAAACAACCAAAGAAACAAAAAAGCAAAACAACAGCGGGTACCGGTAAGGCCAGTTATGTAGGAGGGACGAACATGTAGAGGAGCCCTGTAGAGGAATCAGATGAGCTGAAACAAGAACGGGTAGAAAAACAAATAAACCAACAAGTTGAGAGGAGAAGATAATGAACAGTAAAGGAAAACAAGATCAGAGCTTCAGAGGGAATCCCTTATAACAGTTAATAGAGAGTGCAGCAGCGTCTCCTGAAGTTAATTGTTTTCCAGATTAAATGCAAAGTACTGGGGACACTAATGAATGGTTTCTGGTGCAGGGAATATAAAATAGAGATTCAGTAATATCATCAAAAAGGAAGCCAATCAGGGATATGTAAAGATCACAGCTTAAAAAGGTGAAAACCTTACAAAAGAAAGGTAAATTCATGATGGCTCTGCAGGGCTGCTGCTGCTACGGTATGATGCATTGTTATAAAATTGCCCATCCGATATGTATGTAAACTTATGCATATATGTCCCATACTGAGCTGTGGGGGAGTTGGGTAGGGGTTTGTAGGGATGTACATTCGTTTGTGACGTATTGGCAATCCGCAACGTATATGTCCCTATTTGTTGTATTTGTGGGGAAGCGAAATGTATTGTGACTCCCCACGATTATATATATACATATATTATATAACGTTTCAAACGTTTGACGGCGCGTGCTTTTCTTTGCTGCCATTTGTAATCGGAGGACGCCATTTGGGTATATCCAGAGCCAAAAAACAGCCCTTTTCTGTGAGTCATCAGTGACCTCACAGCCTGTCAGAGTGGGTTGGACAGGTTGGCAGGGATACCGGAATGCAGTGTATCAGCAATAACATTTTGTGAAATGCACTGAATGCAGCCAATCAAGCTGTCATTCAGTGCTCAGTGACGATTTTCCTGATGACCCAGCACTATATATACTTAAGCACGCAGCGTGCCACGCACTTTCTTTGCAGGGATGGTGTGGGGAGGTGGTCTCTGCGGAAGGCGGCTGCACTCAGAGCTAGTCTGAGTTCAGAAATCTGTATTGAATTGCTAGCTAGGATAGTTACTCAAGAGAAAAAGATATTTATTCTTTATTTGGCTGCAGTGCTTGTGTCAGCTAGCCCTGTTTCTTTTTTAAGCAGCTTATTTAGGTGATCTGAGATGGTCTCTCTATGCCAGGGAGAGAAGCTGCTAGCAGTGCCATTTTGTTTAATTCACCGTCTGGGCTAGGCTGCAAGCAAGAACCATTTGGGTGTTGTGTGTGGGAGAGATATATTCAATTTTTAGCTAGTTTGCGAGAACTTCCATTGGAAAATATATTTCATTGATTTTCCTGCTGTGCCAACAATTCCAGCTTTTTAAAACTGAATTTGTTTAATTGAAATCAGTCTCTCTGTGCACTGGGCATCAGTGCCAGTGGACTGGCAGTTTAGCAGACTCAAGTTTATTATTGGGACAGTCTGTGCAGTGAAATCCCCAGTCTGCCTCTTTTGTGCTTACAAGTAAGCTCTGTGTGTGCACACCACACACATTACATTAGTGCATAGCAAGGCACCGTGACAGTGACCACTGGGTAGTTTAGCAGACTCAAGTTTATTATTAGGACAGTCTGTGCAGTAAAATCCCCAGGCTGCCTCTTTTGTAGTTACAAGCAAGCTGTTTGTGTGCACACCTCACACATTACATTAGTGCATAGCAAGGCACTGTGACAGTGGTCAGCCAGTAGGCACTAGGCAGTGACATTAAATCCATAATGTCAGGTGAAGCAAGATGTGGTCGAGTGATTGGGAATAGCAGAGGAGGCACTTCAAAAGGCACTAGAGCCAGTCCCCCATTAAAGTTAAAAAGGGACCTGTTCTAATCTAAAATCTATGGAGGGTCAGGCAGTTCCATCCAGAAAAAAACAAAATCTAAACATCATGTATCACCACCACCTGTTTCTGACTCTGTAGTTTTGGAGGTGAGGGAAGGCGAGGCTGAGTCATGCCAGACAAAATGTCGACACCCAAAAGCAGCAGTGGGACAGAAGTCTTGACTAAGCGTTGACAATGTAGCGCAGGCACTGTTTGCTTCTGATTCAGATGAACAATCATCTTGTGTGGGATTCTCATCAGAAATGGAAGAAGTAATAGCTGACGAAGTTTTAGGAGGATCAGTTAGTCCTGTCTGAACCTCCACTGTGGCACGGCTATTAGCAGAGGCAAGCAAAAGGGATATCTATCTAATTTCGGCATGACGCATCATATGAAGAGGAAACACAAAACAAGAGTACTGTCATCTGGGAATGGTGGCAGTACCAGTCAGGGGACCCCTTCCAAGCAGCGTAAAGTGGTTGAAAAGCAGCAGAGTCAGCCCACGCCCTCATTCCCTTCTAGCAGTCAGGTGGCAGGCCAGCAACCTCCTGACATGTGGCAGAAGCGACAACCCACCATGGAGGAAATGGGGTGGAGTGCAGTAACGCTATCCAGGGGTAAGAGGCAGGTAGCCTCAAATGTTGTAACCAGGAGCATTGGGGAAATGATTGCCCTTGATGACCAGCCCTTGCAGTTAGTGGAGAATGTGGGCTTCAATAGTTTTCTGAAGGTCATAGTTCCAAATTACAAAGTCCCCTCCAGAACCACATTTAGCGGAAATGTCCTCCCCAGCCTGTACAAGCAGTGTCGCAGTCACATCCAAGCACTGCTAGCTAAGGCACAGGGGAGTGTGCATTTCAGCTGTGATATCTGGACCGCCATGAATGCTGCACACTCTTACCTCTCCCTGACAGCACACTGGTGGGACCTGGCAGAGGCAGGAGCAGGCAGCAGCTCTATTACTGAACAAGTATCAAGGTGGAGTGGGCTTTACTGCACACCCAATGGACCAGGCCCATACCGTAGCCAATATTCTAGCATGCATCAGACAGATGCTGGAGGGCTGGCAACTACACCAGCGAGACAGGAATCCTCAGGCAGGGTTCTTTGTCACAGACAATGGTGCAAACATGGTTAAGGCAATAAATGACGGGCACTTTAAGAACATCCAATGTTTTGCACACACTCTGCACCTGGTAGTGAAGTCAGCTCTGGGGTTAGATTCCAATGACAAAGAGAATGAATGCCTACATAGGTTAATATAGAAGTGCAGGAACATAGCAGCGCACTTCCACAGAAGTGTGAAGGCAGGGCAGGTTCTTCACAAAAGCAGACTGATTTGGAGAGCCCTCACCGCTCAAGGTTGGCACCAGAGTTGATGGAAATGCAAGTGTTATTGAAAGTAAACCTGCCTTTGCTTGGGTTTCCAAATTTTCCCTGTGAATGGCAAGATGAATAAAAGCAATTGAAAGCCTTGCAGTAGCTCCAACTACCTACTATGCTCCAGATAATATAAGCACTGCAGCACATGTACCTGACCTGAAATGCTGTGCCTGTCCGTCCACTTTCCAGGCCGTATGACCCTACAAGTGCCTGACCTGAAACACTGTGCCTGTCTGTCCAGGCCTTATGTGCCTAGGTGGGATTAACCTCTGTCCTCTATTGCTGTGCCTGTTCTTCCAGGCCTTATGTCCCTACAAGGGTTTGACCTCAATTGCTGTGCCTGTCCATCCAGGCCTTATGTCCCTAGGTGGGATTGACCTCTGTATTCTATTGCTGTGTCTGCCCAACCAGGCCTTATGTCACTACAAGTGTTTGACCTCGATTGCTATGCCTGTTTGTTCAGGCCTTATGTCCCTACAAAGGTTTGACCTCGATTGCTGTGCCTGTCCATCCAGGCCTTATGTCCCTAGGTGGGATTGACCTCTGTTCTCTATTGCTGTGCCTGTCCATCCAGGCCTTATGTCCCTTCAAGGGTTTGACCTTGATTGCTGTGCATGTCCATCCAGGCCTTATGTCCCTAGGTGGGATTGACCTCTGTCCTCGACTGCTGTGCTTGTCCTTCCAGGCCTTATGTCCCTAGGTGGGTTTGACCTCAATTGCTGTGCCTGTGTGTCCAGGCCTTATGTCCCTACAAGGGTTTGCCCTCGATTGCTGTGCCTGTCCGTCTAGGCCTTAAGTCCCTACAAGGGTTTCACCTTGATTGTTATGCCTGTCCATCCAGGCCTTATGTCCCTACAAGGGTTTGAACTCAATTGTTGTACCTGTCCGTCCAGGCCTTATGCCCTAGGTGGGATTGACCTCTGTCCTCTATTACTGTGCCTGTCCATCCAGGCCTTATGTCCCTAGGTGGTATTGACGTCTGTCCTCGACTACTGTGCCTGTCCGACCAGGCCTTATTTGCCTAGGCGGGATTGACCTCTGTCATCTCTTGCTGTGCCTGTCTATCCAGACCTTATGTTCTTAGGTGGGTTTGACCTCGATCGCTGTGCCTGTTCATCCAGGCCTTATGTCGCTACAAGGATTTGATCTCAATTGCTGTGCCTGTCCATCCAGGACTTTTGTCCCTACAAGGGTTTGACCTCGATTGCTATGCCTGACCGTCCAGGCCTTATGTCCCTAGGTGAGATTGACCTCTGTCTTCTATTGATGTGCCTGTCCATCCAGGCCTTATGTCCCTACAAGGCTTTGACCTCGATTGCTGTGCCTGTCCATCCAGGCCTTATGTCCCTACAAGGGTTTGACCTCGATTGCTGTGCCTGTCTGTCCAGTCCTTATGTCCCTACAAGGGTTTGACCTTGATTTCTGTGCCTGTCCGTCCAGGCATTATGTCCCTACAAGGCTTTGACCTTGATTGCTGTGCCTGTCCATCCAGGCTTTTTGTCCCTACAAGGGTTTGACGTCGATTGCTGTGCCTGTTCGTCTACATTTGGAATGTAAGAACATAAAAAGCTGACGTAAGATGTTTGGAGCTTGCATATTTCATATGCTCAATGGGGCGGATTTTAAGAGCCCTGCTCGCGTAAATCCGCCCGGATTTACGCGAGCAGGGCCCTGCGCGCCGGTGCGCCTATTTTACATAGGCCTACCGGCGCGTGCAGAGCCCCGGGACTCGCGTAAGTCCCGGGGTTCTCCGAGGGGGGCGTGTCGGGGCATGTCGGGGGCGGTCCCGGTCGTCGCGGTGTTTTCGGGGCGTGTCGGCAGCGTTTTGGGGGCGGGTACGGGGGCGTGGCTATGGCCCGGGGCGGTCAGGGGCGTGGCCGTGCCCTCCGTACCCGCCCCCAGGTCGCGGCCCGGCACGCAGGAGGCCCGCTGGCGCGCGGGGATTTACGCCTCCCAGAGGGAGGCGTAAATCCCCGGAGAAAGGTAAGGGGGGGGTGTAGACAGGGCCGGGCGGGTGGGTTAGGTAGAGGAAGGGAGGGGAAGGTGAGGGGAGGGTGTTAGAGGATTCCCTCCAAGGCCGCTCCGATTTCGGAGCGGCCTTGGAGGGAACGGGGGTAGGCTGCGCGGCTTGGCGCGCGCCGGCTATACAAAATCGCAGATACGCGCGGCTCCGCGCGTATCTACTAAAATCCAGCGTACTTTTGTTTGCGCCTGGAGCGCAAACAAAAGTACGCGCTCGCGTATTTTTAAAAAATCTGCCCCAATATTTTTTATGACCTTGCCAACAGTAATGTTTCTAGTACTATTGAAAACTGGTAGTAGTTGCACTCTAGTTCATTCTCTGTGTTTCCATTGTTTACAGAGGCACTGTGTAAACCACAAAGTCAACATAGGTTGATATTGTAGATTTTGACTTGAGTTGCGGTTTTCTTATTTCTGAGAGCTCTTCATGTTCCTTTGTCATCAGCTGAAGTGCATAAGTACAGTTAATAGCTTCTGGGTATTCAAATATAATCTCCAGCTCAGTTCTTGCTTCACAAATGGCAGTCTCTATTGCTCTAAAAGCATCCTCTGTTGAATTATCTTTCAGAAATGAAAAAGATGCCATTTTCTTCTGGCAGTGAACTAGTTCAGGAAGAAGTGACAGGTCAAACCACAACATACCTGCACAAAGGAAGTCCTCGAATACTGTTCCTGTCCGTCTAGGCCTTATGTCCCTAAGAGTGTTTGACCTGTGTCCTCGAATGCTGTGCCTGTCCGTCCAGGCCTTATGTCCATACAAGGGTTTGACCTCAATTGCTGTGCCTGTCCGGCCAGACCTTATGTCCAGTCCTAACGGCTGAACCCTTGTTGCAAAGGGAAATCTCAGTATCTGGCAATTCAAGCTAGTAATCCTTCACAGCATGGATCCTTAAATAAAACAAATAGTTTTCTTTAGTTTCAGGGCAGGGAAGAGAACTTCCTCCGTCTTGCTTATCAAGTCATGATCTGTTTGCAAATGCTTAAATCCTAACAATTTGTACCATTATACACTCTAGGGGCCAACCCATTCCAAGGAAGCCCTTTCCTGCTCAAAGGAAAGGGAACTCTCCCCTGTGTTGCAGCCTATCTCTTAGCACCAGTTGACCCATGTTGAACCTCTATTCACATGGCACCCTGCTCCAGATCGCCAAGCTTTGAAGGCTTGTGCTCCACTCTAGGGGCCAACCCATTCCAAGGAGGCTCTTTCCTGCTCAAAGAAAGGGAACTCTCCCCGGTGTTGCAGCCTATGTCTCAGCACCGGTTGACCAATGTTGAACCACTGTTCACATGGCACCCTGCTCCAGGTTGCTACGCTTTGGAGGCTCGTGCTCCACTCTAGGGGCCAACCCATTCCAAGGAAGCCCTTTCCTGCTCAAAGGAAAGGGAACTCTCCCCGGTGTTGCAGCCTATCTCTTAATACTTGTTGACCCATGTTGAACCGCTGTTCACAGTGAGACCTCCTCCACGTCACCACACTTTGAAGGCTCGTGCTCCACTCTAGGGGCCAACCCATTCCAGGGAGCCCTTCCTGGCTCAAAGGAAAGGGAACTCTCCCTGGGTGTAGCCAGCCTGTATCTACCCTCTGACCCATGTTGAACCGCTGTCACATGCACACTCCTCCGCCTCGGTCTTGAAAATTCTTGTTTGTGTATCTGCTACGTCCACCAGATTTTAAAAGACCAGCGAGACTCACTAGATGACAATGGAAACACCCCACTTTAAAGACAAACCCATTCCAGGGAGCCCTTCCTGGCTCAAAGGAAAGGGAACTGTCCCCGGGTGTAGCCAGCCTGTATCTAACCTACCCTCTGACCCATGTTGAACTGCTGTTTACATGGTAACCTCCTCCGCCTCGGCCTTGAAAATTTTCGTTTGTATATCTGCTAACTCCACCAGATTTTAAAAGGCCAGCAACAGCTCATTAGACAGTGAACGGAAACACCCCACTCTAGGGGCGAACCCATTCTAGGGAGCCTTTTCCTACACAAAGGAAAGGGAACTCTCCCCAGGTGTAACCAGCCTATATCTACCCTCTGCCTCTGTGCCTTGCTGCCACACACCAGATGACTCACTCAACTCCTTGTGGTGTTCTGGCCACTATCATGGTTCCTCAGTGTGTTGGTGCTAGTCTTTCTGCTTGCTATGTTCCTCCTTCATTGTGCTGTAGGTTGTCGATGCCACTTGTCTTGCCACTTTGCCTGTCGTGCTGCCTTCAAGGGTTCATGCATCTGTTATCGGTGCTCTCTTTTGAAGCTGTGGTGTGTTTTTTTTACACTCTCGCTGCTGCTTTGCACCTCTGTTAAAGCACTTTTGCCACTCCTGGTACCCCTTTGCCCCTTTAAAGTACCTTAGGCTATTCATGCCACTTTGGTACCACTTTGCCACAGTCTAAGTATCTTGGAGTTCTTTTGTTGTTCTGATGATTGCTCCCCAGAAGTTTCATCAAAATTGATAATAAAACCCGAATTCTGCAGCCAAAAATAGGCTGCAAATACTTCCCCCATTGACTTTAATGGGAACCGGAAAATGAATGCACTTATCAACGTATCGGGGGTGCCATTGAACAAATGCAACATATTTGCTCACTGATGAATACGAATACCAAATCGGATGAATCGGTAGCCTCTGCACATCCCTAGGGGTTTGCACTGACACATGTACGTTTACATTTAGCTATCTGGCTAACTTAATGGGGCTAGTCTACAGTATGGCTGCACCACTGAATATCCCCGCTAACAAAGTTAGATGTATATGTCTAACTAGCTTGGATGGCGATTGCTCCTACCATGTGACAGGGGCCGGCCAATGGCACGGATACCCTGTCACATGCTAAGGGCTAAGGGCAAAGGGCCATCTGCGCCATTTTGATTAGTGGCAGCCGATGGCCCGAGAGCAGGAGATCGCTCCCGGGACCCCTGCTGGACCACCAGGTACTTTAAAAAGTTTGGGATGGGGGATGCCAAAGAATTAAATTTAAAGGGTTGGGGTGGGTTTGGGTTTTATTTTTAAGTGCCAATTCTTCCCACCCCCCACCTAAAAATGATAAGAGAACACCAAGAAAAACTTTGTGGGGTTTTCCTATCGGGTTCAGGGGCCCCCCGAATTCTCACGAGTTTCAAAATATCTTCTGATATTTTCAATTGTCAGAAAAACGATTCACATCCCTACTGCTCAATAACATTTCCAAAATTTTTTTTTTCTTTTGAAGGGACTACCAAAATAGACTTTCTTCAGATTATAAGGAAGTTGAAAAACAGTCAGGTGTTTAAATTTTTCTAACACCTATAGGTGATTTTGTTTTTATTTTTATTAATTCTAGTAATGTATTTTAATATTTTATGATTTTATTTGTTTAATATTTATGATCTTATCCCAAACAGCTAATACTTCTTAATTTCCTTCTTTTAATTTTTAGCTGTTTTTATCTTTTATAATTGATTGTAATCTCTTTTCTGTATATTTATTGAAATGTAAACCGTCATGAAGGCTGAGACGACGGTATATAAATGACAATAAACCTTAAACCTTATTATCAAACAACCATAACCCAAATCCAAACAATTTAGGTCCCTGTAAAAAAACTTTAAAGAGATGTATGAGGTGCAGACAAATAAACAGGACATACCCCATATGTGATTTCAAATATGAAATATCAAGTAGAGATGTAAGCAACATTTGAAGCAACTCTAAGTTCATATGTAGAATATCAAGTGGAGATGTAAGCAGCGACTGAAGAAACCTGACATGATTTGCAAAAAAGCTTCTTCATGGGTACTGTATGTCCACTGATAAAAACTATTATGTCTCCAAAAAGTGTTTTCTTTTGGGGCATTACCTCCCTCTTCGATCCCTTCCTGTGTTTATTAACTACTAATAGCAAATGGCCACTGTGCCGGCTGCCTCCAGCCCCCAACCCCTCCGTGCCCCCTGGACCGGCCCTTTCTCTGGGCCCTGCACTCTGCACATAATGGGGGTTATGTGCATGGCCGGGCCCCTTTGAAAATGTGCATGGCACATGCATGGCTGTTTTAAAATCCGGCCATTAATATTAGTCTATACTTTTTGTAAATTTCCATTATATGTATAAGGCATTCCGGGCTCTTTTGACTTATATTATGAAATTTTAAGATTGTTTTATCTATAATTGTGTGAATCTGTATGTGTCGTATTACCATTGTTCTTTTCTTTCATTAAATAGTGGGTATCATTTTTCCTTTTGTGTGTTCACAGTTTGGCTTCATATAATCACCTTTCTATCTAATTTTTGAGTGTGCAATTTTGTCTACTGCTTTTTTTTCCCCTTTATTAAGTAAATGCTAGCTTCAAACCATAAGTGACAGACAAGTGTATTCTAGGTGAAAGAACATTTATTTGTCATGCATTGTAACATGTATTGAATATGGATTTAACAGGAGAAAGGTGTGACCCAATCTGAAACATCATTACATTATATTACTTTACCAGCATGTACTGATTCTATATCTGCTTACATTTGTGTAAACAATAAGTGCAGGCTTTGAGCTCCAGAAAATAAATTTGTCATTGTACCCATTTCTACTTATTCCCTCTGAGCAGCAATACAACAATTTGGTGACAAGCAGCATGAGATTTAGCATTTCAACATATATGTCAGCATCAGGTAGAGAAATTACCGAAAATGAAAAAAAAGAAACCAACAAAATGAACCAAACAATCTTGTGTAGAAGAGTTGGCCTCTGTCTGAGAATTGCCTTGGCTTCGTCAAACATTGCTGTAGGATTGGTATGATTTTCATCATAACTCAGGAAGTTTTGACCTTTTTCTCAAATAAATTGATGATTTTATATTCTGAGATGGCCACGCTGAGCTGCATAGATGAGTTTGACCTGTCTTACCTCCCAATGTGGGACAAGGATGCCTGAGGCCTTTTTTTCTATAGCTAAGTAAAAATGCTGTAGATCAGAAATGGAAATTGAAAGAAAATTATTCTGCTGAATGTTGTAAATCAGCTACTGTATATATATGACACATAGAGCAATGCCTGAGAAAGCACACAGCACATAATGGAGTTTAAAAGGATACTGAAGATGACTGAATTTACTTCTGAAAAGCTGAGTATTTGGTGAATATTTACCCTTTCCATGTTTTGCCCCTCTGGGAGTTTAGTTAAAGATTTGATTGGGTGTGGGCTTTGTTTGACTTGATATTAGTACATTGTGGAAAACTTTTCATAGCTCTTCACATTTGCAGAAGGGTACTAGACAATAGGCGTTAATGAAAGGGGAGAGCATTAAGAAGCTTTTAAGAGTCCTCCTGAGACAGGAACAAGCACTCAAGATTTCAGAAAAGAAATTTGATGGGGAAGTTTTGAAGAAGGCATTAGAGAGATTGTTTAAAGAGGCTTTTTTTTTTTTTTTTGCTGTTCTTGTTTCTGTAGTCCCTAATATTCTGTTAAATGTAGTTTTCTTTTCTTTTTTTTTTTAACAATTGTTCAAGGAGAGTTCCAAGATAGCTGTTTTGCGTGCATCCGAAATGAATTCTCTCAGCTTTGGCACTCCACCATATTCTGCTGGACTTAAAATTTATGCTTGTATTCGTATTAAAAATGTGTGCAGAAAAATATTTTTGGTGTGGTTTGTTAGGCTCTGTGATTTGTTTAGCTTTTTTCAGATCCAAAAATTGCATTCACTTCATTTCATTCATTCATTTGCTTTCCATTAAAGTCAATGGAGGAAGTAATGCATTTATTTGGGGGATTTAACACTGGTGTTTTTTATCCAAAGTGTAATGAAACTTGCAAGCAGGCATTAGAAAGAATGTGAATAGTATTCCAAGACACCAACAGTTAGGCGGTATGCCAACAAGAACAGCAAGAATAACCCAAAGCACTGTGACAGGGCAAAGCATCAAAAACAGTGGTGAGAACACTCCAATGCATCATGAGAGAGGCAAAGAGATACCAACAACAATGCCATGAGCACTGAAAGTCACTGTAAAGGGGCAAAGCAGTACTAACATTAGCAAGAACACACTAAAAGGTGAATTCTAAAAACCCGGCTTGCGCCAAAACTGGGATATATCTGCACACATTGGGTTGGCGCAGGCCAAAAGGATTTTAAAAGCCGCTCAAGTAAGCACGTATCTCCCTCTGCACACACAAATGAATAGGCAGGACATCAGCATGGTTTGGGCGGGATATGGGCATCGTGGATTTCAGCTTCAAATTAGCATGTGAATGCTTACGTGCACAGGTGTGTGCCGGAGTCCCCTGCCACGTAATTTTTCTTCTGCTCTGGGCGATGTGTAAGTTATAAAATAAAGATAAAAAGGCAGGTCGGCAGGGTTTTAAGAGTCATGGCTAACAAGGGAGAAGGGCGGCTTTTAAACTAGAGCAGTTTTGAAGTCCTATTCCTTACCCGGGTGAACTGGGAATGAACGGTGAAAACTGGTAATGGCTTTGGTACACGTGACTATTAAAATCTCACTCCTTTACGCAGCAGGACGTTAATTTTCAAACAACTGCAGGAGTGTGCATGTACGCACATATGCCGGCTCATGCCCAGAGCTGTGGCCATATTATAACATATGTGCATATATGCATGCATATGATAAAAGCAGCTCTACACGCATATATGGGCATGCAATTTTATATGGACGCATGCACATGTGCGCAAATGTCAGCTCTACCATATAAGTGTGTATGGGGTTTCTTAGATATGCATGCTGACACAATAGCCCTTTTTCTCAGTTCGCACCCAGTTCGCCCAGTTAATGGATCAGATTTCCTACACCCCCCACCCCACCCCGTTATTTAGCCTCCCTTTTACCCTTTTAAGCCTGACCCTTAAAACCCCGCTGACTCACCTAGTTTTTTTTTTTTATTTTAATACTTACACTTACATCCATAGCAGAAGTAAACTTATGCAATAGGGGTCCCGATTTACATGCGTAGGCTTTTTAAAATCCAGCCCTTTATGAGTATTACAAATTAAGAAGACAGAATTGCATATTTTAAAGCTAAAAAAAATTACACAGATTGAAAACTTGCCCTCATCCTAGGCATGTCAACATCACTGTGTCTACTTGTTTGCCCTCATCTCTCTGAGAAAAGACCATTCCCTCTTCTTCCCATTGTTATTTTTGACTCTTGGTGCCAGTGATATGACATTATTTAATTTATTAAAACAAATCTCTGTTGAGTTGTGATTTTTCATATCACAATAGTTGTACACTTTAGTGTGGACATACAGAGACAGCAGGCCCCTCAGCCTCTGTTGTCACAAGCAGAGCACAGTAAATGAAATGATGACACCTGCTAAAAGGTGAATTTTAAAAGCCCGACAAGTGCATAAATTAGGGGATACGCAAATATGTCGGACCCGTGCACATCGAGCAGATTCTAAAAGCCGCCAAAACATGCATGGATCTCCTGGAGTGTTCACATCTAGAATGTTTTGGAAAAGGGGCGGGGCATGGACGTGGTCTTGGCGGGGTATGGGTGCTATATGGGAGTTTCAATACTTGAACCTGAAATTTGCACGTAAATACTTACACGATCTGACGCATGCTGAGGTCCCCTGCCACATAACTTTACTTCTGCTTTGGATGACGTATCAGTTAAAAAAAACCAAAACTAACAAGCCATGTCTGAGGGGTGTAAAGGGTCTGGGGTAACTGGGGAGTGTACAGGCTATCAAACCGGGGGGGGGTGGGCGAACGGGGGAGGAACTAGTAAAACAGACAATGGCATCAGTGCTTGTCCCTTTTAAAATTGTCCCACTTATGCTGTAGAAGTGGATTTTGCATGCATATGTGTACGGCCAGCTATTTTAAAACATATACACATATGCGCATGCATGTTATAAAATAGCCGTGACCCATGACCGCCAAATGTGCTCACATGTGCGCCCGCACATCGCTTTGATAGCTACCATCCCTGTGTCTAATATGTACACTTAGGGGCGGATTTTAAAACGAGCGCGAATAGCCTACTTTTGTTTGCGCTCCAGGCGCAAACAAAAGTACGCTGGATTTTAGTAGATACACGCGGAGCCGCGCGTATCCGCTAAAATCCTGGATCGGCGTGCGCAAGGCTATCGATTTCGTATAGCCGGCGCGCGCCGAGCCGCGCAGCCTACCCCCGTTCCCTCCAAGGCCGCTCCGAAATCGGAGCGGCCTCGGAGGGAACTTTCCTTTGCCCTCCCCTCTCCTTCCCCTCCCTTCCCCTACCTAACCCACCCGCCCGGCCCTGTCTAAACCCCCCCCTTACCTTTGTCGGGGGATTTACGCCTCCCAGAGGGAGGCGTAAATCCCCGCGCGTCAGCGGGCCTCCTGCGCGCCGGGACGCGACCTGGGGGCGGGTCCGGAGGGCGCGGCCACGCCCCCGGGCCGCCCCGGGCCGTAGCCATGCCCCCGGAACGCTCCCGACACACCCCGAAAACGCCGTGCGGTTCGGGCCCGCCCCCCGACACGCCCCCTCCGAAAACCCCGGGACTTACGCGAGTCCCGGGGCTCTGCGCGCGCCGGTAGGCCTATGTAAAATAGGCTTCCCGGCGCGCAGGGCCCTGCTCGCGTAAATCTGCCCGGTTTTGGGCGGATTTACGCGAGCAGGGCTCTGAAAATCCGCCCCTGAGAAAATAAGTCAAGCAGTGCAAAAGTCACGCCTACAAGTATTTGTACACATAGAGAAAACAGAATGCTGCCTCTAAGTCATTGCAGTACAAAAACACTTCACATGCTGCAAGAGCAAGAAACAGATGATCTCTCTGTCTGTATCTTTTCTGCAGCATGTCAGCTATAGTGGTAGTCTTGCCCTGATAATAAACACTTTAACCTTCTTATGCTTTTAAAGAGTTTATATTCAAAAGCACTTCACTCCAAACAAGTTCAGCTGCAGTTCTTAATGATGGGACCTCATCAAGAACTGCATGTGAACTTGTCTGAAGGGAAGTAATTTTGATATTTTTGAATATAAACTCTTTTAAGTGCGTAAGAAAGCTAAAAAAAAAAAAAAAGGAAATATATACTCACTCATATTCCTGGCTCGATGATTATATATGACCCATTTATTAATGTATTAAAGTGGATGTTTGACTTCATACATACAGGTTTTATGAGGGTCCTCTCTATTGCATGCTGATGTTTGTGTAGTGAATTCACTACTTGCAATATTAAAGATTTTTGAGTGCTCGTGATATGGTCCTATAGTTCGGTTTGTCATGCAGTAAATTAAAGAGGCTTTTGTAATACAAAGAACTTCATGGAAGATGAAAACCCATGCAACTTTAAGAGAAAGTTAACACTAGCCAACAAAGAACAAAAAAAATGCCAAGACAAATAAGCATTCTTAGCACGTAACATATAAGTCACGATTTTAATGTCTAAAATAGGCCATAAAGACGCTGAGCAATACAAAGGATAGAAATAAATAAATTGTTTCCATCCCTTTTCATATGTGCCCAATGTGTTTAGACAAAGAATAACTGAAAGGGTCCATAGACACAAACAAATGATGTACCAGTATTTGGCATATACATTAAGTAAATATCCACTATGGGAAAAAGCAACCAAAACTGGGACCACAAAAACTGAGACTGGCCACAACCCAAAGGACTTCGAGCCATACAGCGGTTTTCTTGGCTTTGCCAACTTTTACCAAAATTTTATTCCTCATTATTCTCACATTATAGCCCCTATTACAGCTCTAACCAAGAAGGGGGTGGACACGAAGAGTTGGCCCCAGGAGGCCTTACAAGCATTCAAGGAGATTAAGATGGCCTTTTTACAAAAACCATGTCTTCATCATCCGGACCCCAGCCGCCCATTCATCGTGGAAATAGACGCATCCAAGATAGCTGTTGGAGCAGTTCTCAGTCAGCATTCGAACCGAGGAGTCCTGCTTCCCTGTTCTTTTTTTTCTCGGAAATTTTCACCCGCAAAGAAAAATTATGGAATTGGTGATAAGGAGTTACTGGCCATCAAGATGGCTTTCGAAGAATGGAGGCAGTGGTTGGAGGGGGCGCAACACACCATCACGGTCTACACCGACCACAACAATTTAGAATATCTTAACAGAGCACAATGCCTCAACCCCTGTCAAGCCCACTGGTCACTTTTTTTCTCCCGATTCGATTTCATTCTTCGATATCGTCCTGCAACTAAAAATGGGTGGGCGGATGCTTTCTCCAGGTCTTTCGAGGTTGAGGATTTCCCGGAGACTCTTAATCACATCATTGACCCAGCCAAGCTGATGCTTGCGGTTACTGAGACGATACCCCCTGGCAAGATGGTAGTACCACTCAGGCTGCGTCCTAAGGTGCTTTCATGGGCACAATATTCCCTGTCAGCAGGACATCCTGGCAAAGCAGGAACTTGGGAACTTCTATCACATTACTACTGGTGGCCGCAGATGAGGGGAGATGTGCAAGCATATGTTTCTTCATGCCCGAAATGCGCTCAGCAGAAACCTTTACCTGGTCGACCCTGGGGCCTCCTCCAGCCCCTTCCGCCTCCGCAAGAACCTTGGACCCATATCTCCACAGATTTTGTTGTGGACCTTCCCTTTTCTGGTGGACACTAGGTATTATGGGTTGTAGTCGATCGGTTCTCTAAGATGGCCCATTTCGTGCCTTTGCCCAAGTTGCCCTCTGCCCCTGAACTGGCGGATCTATTTTCGACACATATTTTCCATCTCCATGGACTTCCACGCCACATTACCTCGGACAGAGGACCTCAGTTTACGGTCAAATATTGGAGTGGGCTTTGCAAAAAGTTTGGCGTCCAACTGGACTTCACGACTGCCTTTCAACCGCAAGGCAATGGCCAGGCGGAGTGGGTTAAGAGAGGACTAAAATTGTTTCTACGTCTTTTCGTGAATCATCGCCAAGATGACTGGGCTCTCCTCCTACCGTGGGCGGAATTCTCTCACAATTCCCATGTACACTCTGCCACCGGACAATCACCGTTTCAGATTGTCTTTGGAAGACAGCCATGACCTCCGCTACCTCTACTGCTTTCTGTGGCTTCACCGGCCGCTCAGTTATCAGCACAGCAGCTTCATGAACTTTGGGAAACCACCAATGCTCGGCTTCATCGAGCGGCCGAAACGGCTAAACGTATGGCTGACAGACATCGTAGACCTGCTCCTCAGTTCAATATGGGAGATCGGGTCTGGTTGTCGACCCGTCATTTACGTCTACGGGTTCCATCCATGCGACTTGCTCCTAGGTACATCGGGCCGTTCTTCATCTGAAGACGCCTGGGCCCCGTAACTTATAGACTACGGATCCCATCTACTCTTCGGATCCACAATTCTTTTCATGTGTCGCTGCTCAAACCTCTGATCTCTTCCTCCTTTCATGGAACTCCACGTCCACTTGCCACTATTGAATCGGAAAACGACACCATCTATCAAGTTTGGGAGATTCTGGACATCCGTCACCATCATAGACTTTGGGAGTATTTGATCGCTTGGGAAGGGTTCGGTCCGGAAGAGAACTCGTGGGAACCAGCGGTTAACATATTGGATAAGTCTCTTCTCCAACATTTTTCACCTTGCACATCCAGAGAAACCGGGTCCGTCCAGGAGGGGGCGTAAGAAGGGGGGTACTGTTGTGAGGCCCGATCACGATCGCATGCGATCGGGCCTCCCTACCTCTTCTCCGCAGGCGTGATGGGACTCCTCTTCAAGGGGTCCATGGAGCGCGGGCCACGGCATGACAGCGTTCTGCCGTCTGAAGACTGCGTCGGGAGAGACATGGCTGGCCCCGCCCCTTAAAGGGGCCGGGTCGCAAAGACGAGGCCGGCCCCGGAAATGGTCGTCAGCTGAGGGGGAGATTTAAACTCCCTCAGTGAAGACACTGACGCCTTCACAACAGGTCCCGTGCTTTGCTGTGTTCGTTGTTGCGGTTTCTGGTTGGACTCCTGCTTGCCTGACTTTGCCTTGCCTGCTGCCAGCCTTTGACCCGAATTGGACCTCGACCCTGTTTGCCTTGCCTGCTGCCTGCCTTTGACCCGGATTGGACCTCGACCCTGTTTGCCTTGCCTGCCGCCTGCCTTTGACCCGGATTGGACCACGACCCTGTTGCCTTGCCTGCTGTCTGCCTGGACTTCGGAGTGGACTTGACTTTGCCTTTGCCTGCCGCCTGCCTGGACCCCGGATTGGACTTTGACCTGCCTTGCTCACTGCCTGCCTTGAATTCGGATTGGACCTCACGCTGCCTTAACGGTACTCTGTTTCTGACCCCTGCCTGGAACCTGGACACTATCTGCGTGGCTCCGGCCTGTACCCTGTTCGGCTGAGGCCCCACGAGGGGAACTGAGGGGTTGCGGTACCAAGACTTCCACCTTCCGGAGGCGTAAGGCACCTTGTTTCCTCAGGTGGGTGTCTTTTCTCTGGATCAAGGGTCCACTAACTAACAGTCCACACCTCTGACACACCTTTTACCTTTGTAGTTGCTCCTTTCAGTTTTTTCCTATTTTTCTCATTTTATCAAAGTTTCCCATTTGAAAGTTTAGCACTAGAGCCGTGGATTTGCTTACTGTCCCTCTTCCAGTCATTAATTCAAATTTGATCATATTACGATCACTATTGCCAAGCGGCCCCAACACCGATACCTCTCTCACTAAATCCTGTGCTCCACTGAGAATTAGATCAAAAATTGTTCCCTTTCTCATTGGTTCCTGAAACAATTGCTTCATAAAGCTGGCATTTATTCCATCCAGGAACTTTATCTCTCTAGCAATTTGGTAACCTTCACTAATTTATCTTAGCATTTCGCTGTCTGTATCACCATCTTGGCCAGGTGTACGGTAGTATACTCCTATCACTATACTCTTCCCCAACACACAATGGATTTCTATCCATACAGATTAAATTGTGCATTTTGTCTCATGCAGGATCTTTATACTGTTGGTCTCTATGCCATCCGGGACATAAATCACCATCCTGCTTCCCAGATGCTCCTCTCTATCATTGTGATATAATTTGTATCCCAGTATATCACTGTCCCATTGGTTATCCTCCTTCCATCATGTCTCTGAGATGCCAATTAAGTCTATGTCATCATTCATTGCTATACATTCTAGTTCTCCCATCTTACTTCTTAGACTTATGGCATTAGCATACAAACATTTCAAAGTGTATTTTGTGTGTATTTTCATTTTGCTTTTTAATTGATAGGGATAAATTGGAATCTTTTAGCTCAGGTGAGTTTTTAATTACAGCTCTTTGGACTATTTTTCTTATTATTGGAACCTCACTGTTTGGGTGCCCTAAATCTAATGCATCATTAGTATCCTTTGAAGATACCTCCCTCCGAACCATGCACTGCTAAGCGACTGTCAGCTTTCCCCTTTGTTCTAGTTTAAAAGCTGCTCTATCTCCTTTTTAAAGGTTAGCACCAGCAGCCTGGTTTTATCCTGGTTAAGGTGGACCCATTCCTTCAGAAAAGACTCCCTCTTCCCCAAAAGGTTCCCCAGTTCCTTACAAAACTGAATCCCTCTTCCTTGCACCATCATCTCATCCACACATTGAGGCTCCGGAGCTCTGCCTGCCTCTGGGGACCTGTGCATGGAACATGGAGCATTTCAGAGAATGCTACCCTGGAGGTAGCATGTTGTTGGTGCCCAGATGTACCACGTCAGCTGGCTCCTCTCCAGCACTGTCTAAAATCTTATCTAGGTGATGCGTGAGGTCCGCCACCTTCACACCAGGTGTGCATGTTACCGGGCAATCCTCACCCCCACCAGTCACCCGGCTTTCTACATTCTTAATAATCGAATCACCAACTATGAAGGCCAACCTAACCCTTCCCTCCTGCAAGGTGATCCTCTCCTCTTAGAGTTCAGTGCATTATTAAATTCCATGTTCCTCTGTGTTGATCCATTGTACTGCTTTATCTTGAGTATTGGGTGAAGTTCTGATTGCCACCCCTCAAAAATGATACAGCAGAGCTAGAAAAATACAAAGTAGAACAACAAAATGATTGCAGAGATGGATCTGCTTTTTAAAAATAAATGCTGAATAGATTAGGGCTCTTCAGCCTGGAGAAGAAATGACATGGATAGGATTAGATTGAGATTTATACATTATATGTGGTCTGGAATAGATTAATAGGAGAAGCTTTTTTATACTATCAAACTGAACTAGGACTAGAGGACACTGTGACACTAACAGGTAGCAGATTTAAAACAAATTTACATAACTATTTTTGTAGGTCAATATACATTTAAGCTATGGATCTTGTCAGAGAATTTGGTTAAGGCTAGTAGTATAATTGAGTTAAGAAAAAAAAGTTTTAGACAAGTTTCTGGAGGACAGGTCATTAAATAATTGTGGACCTCAAAATTCTTGGGGCGAATAACATAAAACAAACTTTCATTCTGGATCTGCTGGGTAATTCTAGGCAGTATAAAATAGGGATGTGAATCATTTTTTGACGATTTAAAATATTGTCTGATATATTTTAAATCGTCAAAAATCGTTAGAGCCGTGATACAATAACAATTCCCCCGATTTATCGTCAAAAAATCGTAAATCGGGGGAAGGGGGAGGGGAAGGGGGAGGGCGGGAAAACCGGCACACTAAAACAACCCTAAAACCCACCCCGACCCTTTAAAATAAATCCCCCACCCTCCCGAACCCCCCCCAAATGCCTTAAATTACCTGGGGTCCAGAGGAAGGGTCCCGGTGTGATCTTTTACTCTCGGACCTCCGTGTGTTGTAGAAATGGCGCCGGCGCTACCTTTGACCTGTCATATGAGAGGGCAAAGGTAGCGCCGGCGCCATTTTGTTGTTTTGTACCCCGACGGCAGGAGCGTAGGAGATCGCTCCCGGACCCCCGCTGGACACCCAAGTCTTGTGGGGGTCAGGAGGCCCCCCCAAGCTGGCCAAAAGTCCAGCGGGGGTCCAGAACAATCTCCTACCGTGAATCGTTTTTCTGTATGGACTTTTGGCAAGTCTTGTGGGGGTCAGGAGGCCCCCCCAAGCTGGCCAAAAGTCCCTGGGGGTCCAGCGGGGGTCCGGAACGACCTCCTGCAGTCGAATCGTTTTTCTGTACGGAAAATGGCGCCGGCCATACGGCGTAAAGCCGGCACCATTTTCCGTACGGAAAACGATTTGCGGTAGGAGATCGTTCCGGACCCCCGCTGGACTTTTGGTAAGTCTTGTGGGGGTCAGGAGGCCCCCCCAAGCTGGCCAAAGGTCCCTGGGGGTCCAGCGGGGGTCCAGAACGACCTCCTGCAGTCGAATCGTTTTTCCGTACGGAAAATGGCGCCGGCCATACGGCATAAGGCCGGCGCCATTTTCCGTACGGAAAATGATTTGCGGTAGGAGATCGTTCCGGACCCCCGCTGGACTTTTGGCAAGTCTTGTGGGGGTCAGGAGGCCCCCCCAAGCTGGCCAAAAGTCCCTGGGGGTCCAGCGGGGGTCCGGGAGTGATCTCCTATGCTCCTGACGTCGGGGGACAAAAAAACAAAATGGTGCCGGCGCTACCTTTGACCTGTTGACAGGAGGTCCGAGAGTAAAAGATCACACCGGGACCCTTCCTCTGGACCCCAGGTAATTTAAGGCATTTTGGGGGGGTTCGGGAGGGTGGTGGATTTATTTTAAAGGGTCGGGGTGGGTTTTAGGGTTGTTTTAGTGTGCCGGTTTTCCCGCCCTCCCCCCCCCCACTGGATCCCAGGTAATTTAAGGCATTTTGGGGGGGTTCGTGAGGGTGGGGGATTTATTTTAAAGGGTCGGGGTGGGTTTTAGGGATGTTTTAGGTTGCCGGTTTTCGATTTACACGATTTACACGATTTACACGATATTTAAAAAACCCAAACTGCGACGATCTGATTCCCTCCCCCTCCCAGCCGAAATTGATCGTTAAGACGATCGATCACACGATTCACATCTCTAGTATAAACTGGCCACTCTCAAAGACTGGATGCTGAACTCAATGGACCAATGGTCTGACACATCATGGCATTTCTTGTTCTTAATTTCTTTTATGTGTGTTTCCAAGTGTTATGGTTAAGCGGTGTTTGGGTAGATTCTTGGGTACTGTGGCAGATGACCATTCCCATTGGGAGGGGCCCCATGGGGAGCCACTGTACTGGGCTAGACTCAGGACACACAAACACAGAATTAGATCTTTTATTGTACAGTTTGATGTGTACCACCAGAGGTGGCAGTAGTGAGTTAGTCTGGATGTAGCAGTCTCGGAACCCTCGGCAGAGGTGACCCTTCTCACCCTGTTGGTATAGGGGAATTCTGGTGTAGGTTTCCCAGTAGGGCAATGCTGTAGATGAGACATACTGAGAGTTAGATTACTCACTAGATGGTAGCTGTAGATATGCGATTCCACCAGGCTGAGGCAATGGTACTGGCAGCGAGGCAGGGAGAGCAGGCCCTCTAAGAGCGAGTACCTGATCCCTGTAAGGCACTTGAAATAAAGCAGAGGGCCCCTGAGGAGCGGGTACCCAGGTTAGTCAATACCCCGAAGTGCAGAGAGAGAGCTTCCAGCGGTAGCACGGAAATGGCAGAGTAGCTTAGACTGGACGAACCAAGATCCAAATCCAGTCCTTGCTAACGCAATTAGCTAGCACGAAAGGCAGGCTAAATACCCAGATGGCGTGATGGCACTTGAGGGGGACGCCCCCGAGGTTCACGCCATAGCTGGAATAAAGTTAAGGGTAGCACGCGCGCACGCACGCACGCACCCTAGTAGGTCCTTGGGAGGAGCATGGCGGGAGGCAGCATCATAGCTGTTCCAGGGATGCCGGAGAGGGTGACTTGTAGACACGGCGGTAGCCATTTTCCCAAGGTAAGTGGGAGGAGCCGTGAACAAGGTGAGGCAAACAGGGCGAAGCCGTCTAGGACCGATGGACGCAACACCAAGCTTTTCTTCAGCTAATAAAAAAGTAGATTTCAATTCTGGAGGCTCAAAAAGGGTACAACCAAAATGCTGCAGGGTCTACATCAAAAGCCCTGTCAGATGATACTGATTGACCTCAATATATTTGTGCTGGACAAAAAGAGAAACACAGGGTATATGATACCAACATTTTGAAATACGTTTTTAAAAACTATCTTATTTTATCAGGCTAAGTAGCTCTTTTAAGAGTTATCTGGAAAAGGTAAAATTTATCTGGATAAGTGGTGGACATCTGCTATTAATGCGTACTTGTACTCCTAATTTTTATTATTTACATAAGGACATTTAATGCATATATTTCCCTTAGCATTTGTTGGATTTTACACGTGTAAATTATCAAATTCTATAACATGCGCATGTGAAGGAAATTGCCAGTTTTACCAAATAGTCCACCAGTTTGCCCAGTTTAACTCTAGGTCATCAAAACCCTCCTGGTTCTTCAGCCTTAATTCTCCCCAATTTATCTAGACCCCTCATCCAGTCAGCATTTGGCTTTAAAAATTCTATTCTGACTTACACTAGGTAATAGGCAGGAGTAGGTATGCACAGGTAACAGCCATACATACAGTACATTGCTTTCACAAGTTATATAAAATTACACTATATATGCATCAATGTTGGCCTTGCCCTGGTACCTCCATGCTCCACCCATTTTTTATATAAGCCAATTTATTTGTGTTCTATTATGTACACATGTATGTTTGAGGTTTATGAAATAGCACTTGTGCAAATATGCACTGTGAGGTAGATTTTAAAAGCCTGGCGTGTACCTAAACTGGGAGATGCACAATTCGCAGGCTCACACGTGCCCATCCAATTTTAAAAGCCACCCAGATGTGTCCATATCTCATGCTGCATGCACATCTCACTTGAATTCAAAAGGGGGCATGGTCTGGGCAGGGCATGGGCATTTTTGGTGTAGCCAAGAGATGTGTTTGTAAATACTTACATTCCCCGGCATGATCCCAGATCCACTGCCACACAAGTTTAATTCTGCTAGAGAGGAGGTATAAGTTGTAAACAAAACAAAACAAAACAAACCCCCCCCCCAGCCATTTTGGAGGGTAACTAGGGAAGGGGGGTGCAGGGGGATTTGGAGGACCTAGCTCTATACCAGTGGTTCTCAACCCTGTCCTAGGGACCCCCCCAGCCAGTCGGGTTTTCAGGATATCCACAATGAATATGCATGATAGAAAATTTGCATGTTATGGAGGCAGTGTATGCAAATTTTCTCTCATGCATATTCATTGTGGATATCCTGAAAACCCGACTGGCTGGGGGGGTCCCCAGGACAGGGTTGAGAACCACTGCTCTATACTGAGCGAACTGATGGATGAACTGGTGAAAATGGTTATGGCAAAGATGTATGCTGGTTTTAAAATAACCTGACTTATGCAGTAGAAATGGGATTTATGTGCATAGGCACATGCTCACATAAAATTAGGTGCACATGCGCGTTCGCTCAGGCTATTTTATAACATACGAACATTTGTGCGCGCAAGTTATAAAATTGCCACATCCATGGGCACAAGCTGATGCATATGTGCCAATGTGTGCCCACTCAGTGCTTTGAAAGTTACCATCCCTTTGTGCACATGTACTAATTTTTACAAACACAGCTCTTTTATTATTCACCTTCAAATCTGCCCACCTTGTGAACATAGGTAGTTACATTTAGCTGGTCAGTGGGGAAAATTTGGTAAAATAGAAGTTAACAAGTAGAAAATTTTGATGGTTGAGCTTAAAGATGGTAACTTTTAAACAGGCACATGGGTGCAAAAAATGTGCTTGCCTGCTTGTTCTCAGGGAAGCGGCTATTTTATAAGATATGCGTGTCTATCCGCACATGTTACAAAATAGGCTTATCGCATGCACATGTACAAGTAATTTTAAGAGGGCATGCAATTATGTATGCAAATGCCACTTATACCGTGTAAGTGGGGAGATTTTAAAAGCTACACATGCCAACACCATTGGCCATTTTTCCAGTTTATTCCCAGTTTGCTGAGTTAAGGGTTAGGTTTCCAGATTTAATAGCCTCCCTTCCCCCCTGTTAGTCCCAACCCTTAAAACTCTTCTGGCTTGCCTAGACTTTTTTATTTTAACGCTTACACACCATCCACAGAAGAAGTAAAATTACACTGCAGGGGAACCCAACAGATGACCCCAGCATACTTGTGCACGTAAGTATTTATTTATTTTATTATTTATTTAAAATAATTTCTATACCGTCTTTACAAACAGAGTTTGGTCAAAAACGGTTTACATAATTGGGTAAAATAAATGTTTAACAGAAAAAATTAAGAATCAAGAAAGATTACAAGAGCGTAAAAATTATAAAAACATAAAGTTACAAAAATTTCATCAATATAAAACAATAGTTGTTTAAAATAAAATTGGTTAATATAAAAACAAATCACTAAGTAAAAGCTAGAACAAGGTGCCAAACTAATAAGATAGTGGGAAAGTGGAACATATTATTTGGTAGGTGATATATGGAATGCAGTCTGAAATAGGTGTGTTTTTAAAGACTTTTTGAAATGCTTGGAATTGGATATGGATCTGATGGAGTCTGGTAATGCGTTCCACAGAATGGGACCTATGACTGAGAATGCTCTTTTTCTGGTGATGTCAAGGCGGGCCTGTCGAGGTGAAGGAATGTCTAGAAGATTTTTGTCCATTGATCTTAAATGTCTGCTTGGTTTGTATATTCAGAGGATGGAGCATAGAGTGACCGAGTTGGGAGTATAGATAAGAGAGTGTATAATGGAGAGGATTTTGAATTGAATTTATGCATTGGTTTCAAAGTGAAATCCAGGAACGCCCACTCCTCACCTCTTTTTTGGAAATATATTTTTGTGTGTGTGCAGTGGGAGGTATGTAAAGTGTCTGGGTGGCTTTTAAAATCCACTTGACATGCCGGCTCTTCATATTCGCAGATCTCTCAGTTTTGGCACACGGTCTGGCTTTTAAAATTCACCTCGAATTCTTTATTTATCACCTCCTTATCTGGACATAATACAAAAAAATGTGGGAAATCCCCAAAACGTGTCCAACAGATCTATTTCATAGTACCAGCTGGTACATATTTTGATAACACCTGGCTAAATGAGGCATCTGTTTTCTGACCTTGGAAAAAATTATTTACTCCACTTGGTTCTTAGAAAGTCTTTCAGCACAAATATATTCACCACCACACATGAATAATAATAACCATATCATGAGACTAAAAAATGCTGCTGAGAGAATCCACACATCCTGCAAACCCAAGTATGCTTATTTAATAGATGTTTCATGTCTGTGTCTGCTCTCCAGGGTACATTACATTATCAGCTTCATTACAATATGCCGGAGCATCATTATCTCTTTTCGGAAATGCAATGTCACTCCGCTGGTATCAGTAATAGCTGAAAGGGGGCAGAGGAAGCCCATGGAACATGCTCACAGCATGATGACAGTGAGAAGGAAGGGCAGCAAGTCAAAGATGTTTATTCACACTTTAATCACAGCTTGGCATCATTTAATAAGTTATCATACGGACATTTGGGCTGAGTCCATAGGAAGCAATGGGAAGAAAAAAAAAACAGCAAGTCACAGAGAGAACAGGTCTTATTAGAGAAAAAATAATTAAATAAAGAAAATCAATAGCTAAGACGGTAACTTTTAAACAGCCACGTGGGTGCAAATATGCGGGCGTTTGCTGGCTCCCGCTCAGGACGTGGCCATTTTATAACATATGTGCATATAGGCGCGAATGCTATAAAATAGGCTGAACACATGCACATGTGCGCACAAGTTTAAGTAGGCATGTGCCTCTGCACACAAATGCGCTTCTATCGCATCAGTGAGGAGATTTTAGTAGACACACATCATAGGTAGCTTTCTCAGTTCCTTCCCAGTTAAAAGACAGGACTTCTCAACCCCCTGTTACCACCAACTCTTAAAACCCCATTGACTAGCCTAGATTTTTTATTTTATTACTTACCCGCCATCCATAGCAGTAGTAAAGTTATGCAGCAGGGGACCCCAGCTTGCAAATGTGCGTGTAAGTATTTCATGCACATCTTTTGGTTCTCACTTGACATGCCCATGCCTTGCCCAGACCATGCTCACACCCTGACCCGTTTCAAAAACTTTTCACTTGTGCGCATAGTGGGATATACATGCATACACAGACTGCTTACAAAATCCGCTTACACACACCGGCCTGACTTGTACATGTATCTCCCGAATTTGGTATGCAGAGCTTTTAAAATGTGCCTTCAAATGACAGCAGTGATAATGCAACTGCATGCTTATAAATGTTTAATTCAGTGTTTAATACACTTTAAACTGTATTACTGTATTACCGTCCGATGCCAATACTCAAAATGGCACCGATTGCCTTTGCCCTGACACTCAAAATGGCGCCAATCACCTTTGCCCTCACTATGTGTGACATAGTGAGGGCAAAGGCGATCAGCACCATTTTGAGTATTGGCATCGGACGGCCAGCATGCAGGAGGTCATTCCCAGACCCCCGCTGGACTTTTGGCAAGTCTTGTGGGGGTCAGGAGGCCCCCCCAAGCTGGCCAAAAGTCCCTGTGGGTCCAACGGGGGTCCCGGAGCGACCTCCTGCATGCCGGCCGTCCGATGCCAGGACTCAAAATGGTGCTGATAGCCTTTGCCCATACTATGTCACAGGGGCTACCAGTGCCATTGGTCAGCCCCTGTCACATGGTAGGAGCACAAGATGGCGCCGGTGACCATTGACAGGGGCTGACCAATGGCACCGGTAGCCCCTGTGACACAGGCTATCGGCGTTATGATGAAACCGGTAAACGAGGGTGTGAGAATGCAGGGATGGCTTCTGGACTCCCCGCTGGACTACCAGGGAGTTTTGGTAAGACTTGGGGGGGTCAGGAGGATGGGGGGTTTAAATTTTTATTTAGGAGGCCAAATAAAACAGAAATCTGTTAAATACGTGGGGAGTCGCGATGCGTTTCGCCTCCCCACGTATTTAACAGATAGGACAAAATAAGTTGCGGACTACAAATACGTGGAAAATGGATGCACACCCCTATCAAACAATCACCTAATATAGAATAAGAGAATACAACATAGAAACAGAAATATATGGATACATACAGAACTGAAAATCCTAAGAAGCCAGACTCTGCATATAGTACAACAAAAATGCACTCTCTTCAGTCCTGGGCAAAATATAAAAAGATAGGCGAAATTCATTCCTAAAGCTGACATATTCTAATCATTTAACTTAAATTGTTTTCTGCCTTTGCTGTCTGGGCATTTTGAGGTCCATATTCAGAAGCATTCAGCTGTTATCCAGCCAAATCACTATTTGGGCACATCTGGCTAAATTCTAGCTGGATTACTTTTTTATCTGGCTAAATTTTGGCTGGATAAGTTAGGTGTACACTGAAGGCAGAACTAGGAGAAGCTGAGTTACCCTGAGAAGTTAGCCAGCAAAACTTTAATATTCAAAAATAGAAGTCTGAACATCTTATAGATCTGCCGTAAAGATAGCCAGATCTATAGGATGGCTGGATATAGTCAGCAGTGCTGCTACACTACTGAATATATAGGCTCAGTTAGCTGGATAAACTTATCTGGCTAACTTGCTGAGCTGCAGAGCAGCTGAATATAGACAGTCCAGGCAAGGGGTGGCACACTTTGGGGGGAGGAGGTGGCAGCAGGAAAGACTGTGAAGCCAATTGCAAAGCCCAAATCTCCAGTGGCCAAAGAAGAAGAGAAGCTGCAGACTGCCAATGGAGCTCAACCTGCCAGCGGGAGAAAATGAGGAGAGGCCATGGCATGAGCATGCATAGCTTGCTTCCATCCCCTGCCCAGCACAGGGAGGCTGTTAGGGCCATGATAGAGCTCATCCCACTATGGCCTGAAGTGAGGAGGAGGCCCGCAGGGATGTGGTGGAGCTCATATCACCACGGCACAAAAAGAAAAGAAGGCCCACGGGACCATGGTGGAGATCTTCTCAACACAGCCCGAAGAGAAGAGGAGACCAACAGGGCTGTGGTGTACCTCATCCCAGCATGGCCTAAAGTGAAGAGGAGACCATGTGTGTACATATGTATGTGTCTGAGTCTATGTGAGAACTTGTGTGTGTATGTCTGTGTGAGAACCTTTGTACATGTCCATGTATCTGTGTTAGAGCCATTTTGTGTGTGTCTGTGTAAGAGCTTGTGTGCATGTATGTGTGTATGAGAGACTGTGTGAATGTGTACATGCATGTGTCTGTGTGAGAGCCTGAGTGTATGTGTGACTGTGTGCGAGCCTGTGTGGGTGTCTTTTTGAGATTCTGCATGAGTGTCTGTGTGAGTGCCAGTGACAGCCTATGTATCAGATATAGGCTCTCATAGGCACACACACACATACACGTAATGTGTCTGTGAGGCAGAGAGCACCAGTGTATGTGAGAGAGAGGGAGTGCATGAGAAAGAATAGGCATGTATATGAGAGAGGGACTGTGTAAGAAAATGAATATGTTATTATTTGTGTGTTTGTACGAGAGAGAGAAGATAAAGTTTATGTGACTGGAAATCAAAAAATCACAGGTATGAAGAGCAGAAGATTTTTTAATTCTTAGCAGTTTTAATTATTGGATGTAATTTGATGTTTCTACTGTTTTGAAATATATTATCATATTTTGGGGAAAATTAGAGTTTTTATTCATCATATGTTTTGAAAAGTTTTATTGGTATTTGGGAACTTTGGGATATTCTATTCATTAACAGGCTTGAAATATTTATTCTTTTATTAATATGATTTTACTATTATGATTGTTTTATATTTCTTGATTTTATTGTTTTTGAAGAATAGTAATGTTTCTGTTTACAATTGTTGCTCTGCATATAGAGGCTGGCTTGTTGTGGATTCCAGTTGAGTTCTTCTCTGCACTTTTCTATTTATTCTTTCTGGTCTCTTTATTCATTTTTTTATTTTTCTGCAATGTACATTTAACCCAAGAATCTTGTTACAGAAAAGGAGGTGTATATAAAATAAGTACATTACCAATAACCAATAAAAAAAAAAGGAAAAAGAATGTATCTATAGAAACCCCTAATTATTAAAGGAAATAGGAGGAGTCAAGAAAAAGAAAAGAGCAGACAACTATGACAACAAAATAAGACGTATGTGAGAAAGCAAACACCTCAACATATCAATAAGCTGATACATGTAAGAGTATCCTCCTGGTATGAGAGTCCAGGAAACCCAAAGCTATGAAGGTTCAAAGAAAACAAAATTAGCATTATGATATTTGATCAAACACTTGCAGGGATATTATAAAATAAACTGGGCACCCTTTGACAACACCTCAGATCTCATGGCCAAAAGTCTTTTCTTGCAATCTTGACGACCTAGTTATATCAGGGTATATTGACAATTTCTGACCATAAATTGTTAATAATCTAATATGAAGATAATATTTAAACACAGTATTCCTATCAACCATAAAGGCAAAAGACACCAACATAGTGGCTCTATTAATGATCTCTAGCTCTAGCAATGATTCAAGAATAAAGTTAAAGTTAAATCTTGAGACTAATTTCCATCGGCAGCTTCTTGGATTTGTGGCAAAAAGTATGCCTTTGTGATATCAAACATTGCAGCTGTTAGTATCTTAAGAATAGAAAATAAATAATTATTTATTTTACATTCCACTTTTCACACTTCTTAGTGGATTACATTCAGGTACTGTAGGTATTTCCCTATCCTCAGAGGGCTTACAATCTAAGGGGATTATTTACTAAAGTTTACCGCATGCATTATGGCCCTAGTGCATGTGATAGAATGTAAATTAGCTGGAGGGGAGGAATGCTGGCAATAATGTGAGGAACATTATCACAGCAAATAACACCACCTTTTACAGTGTCGGTATTTGTGTGAAAGACTGCAGCTGGCCACACCGCAGCTGATGAAATCACACAGCTGCAGCCTATTGCAAGCCCACCCCCTTTTTCACAGAATTCATCATTCCAGCCCTGTTTGCACCTGAGGCAATGGAAAGGAACAGTAGTGGGATTTGAACACTGGTCTTGTGGTTCATAGTCCACTGCTCTAACCACTAGGCTACTCCTCCACTGTTAAATGTGTAAACACATCTATGGGTGATATCAATTTAATGAAAGGAAAATTTAGCACTCTCAAGTTCAAACTTCTCAAGGAATATTCAATATTTTCAAACTTTTTAGCATAGATCAAATCAGATTAAATCAAGCCACACTGAATTTTTTCTACTGAGGCAATACGAGATTCCAAAATTTCCATTTTCCCACTCTGAGATTGAACTGTTTTTCCATAGCCAGATTAAGGAGATTGGCATCCAAGGAAATCTTGGTCAATGAAGAAATAGAAGTCTCAAGAGAGATCACAGTGTTCCAAAGGACATCCAGTGTTATAACAGAAGGCTTTGATAGCGAAGATTTCACAACCAGATTTTCCTGCACTACATCCCCTAGACTCAATGGAGGAACCTGCTTAAGAGTCTCAAAAGGGGCTGGCATTGAGACGCCTGCTGGGAGGCCAGCCACACGAGACAGCCCCACAAGAGGGGGGCTCTTCTCTCTAGCAGAAAAGCAGTCCACTGAAGCGGAATATAATATAGGACCTCCGAGTTCCTCCTCGACTATCCCCTCTAATATTGACATCACTAGACTCATCCCCAGCAAAGCTGGCAGAGTGGTAGATGTTCCTTTGGCCCCTGACAAGCAGAAGAGTGTATAGTTGGTACACCAGGGCTCAGAGAGATCTCCTCAGCTAGTGAGGTTGGCATTCGCTCTACAGCTCCACCCGCAGCGGCACCGAGTAGGGAGACCGATGTGGCGTGAGAAATCTCTGGATCTGAGGCTGATATAGATCTGGTAAGGGAGAATTAGGAGGAATTTCCCTTACCTTGTCCGTCCTTTTTGTTTGTGGCATGAAGATTGAGGAGAAAAGGAAAACAGAAATGTCAGGGAGTAAGAATGTACTCTCACAGCTTCCTCATGTGGTGGCCATCTTGGTTACCTGGTCTTTTTATTCTATATTTGGTCAGGGTGTGTCTTTGATCTGAATATGTGACCAAGGTGAGGTATTTTGCTGGTCTGTAGTTTCTGAGTAAGAATCAATAGCAGTCTGTTTTATTTTGTTTTCCTAAAAGGACCTGATGCAATATGGACAGTGTTGCCTTTTCATGGAAAAGGTTATTACTGTTTGAGTGCTGGCTGTTAGGGTTATTTTGGTTTGGGAGGTTTACTATATTGTAATGGTAATTCTATTTATTCATGGCTTTCTGAAGATCAAGCTCTCACCTAACAAGCATTACAAAAGCCAAATTCCAATAGGATCCAAGTATCTTTATTGCAGAATTATTTGGTTGGCATCACAGCAGTGCATGTAAATAAATAACGTATATTGTAAATTATATTTTTGCCTCAGAAGGCTATACTTTTGAATATTCTTTTTTCATGTAAAGTCTATTATAAATATATAATTTAATTGTGTGCATGTGTGTCTGTACAGGGTGTGAGGTGTGTGCAAGGATGTAAGTTTTGCTTAGGGTACCTAATACCCTTGCCTTGACCATGGGTTCCATGGGGGTGAGGGCGGGTATAGGTTTTTAAAAATATACAGGCTGATGCAGTATGGTGCGCTCGAATGAGCGCACCAATAGCCCCCGTTTGACCATGCATTTTTGATGCGCTATTTTTACCTCTTATACAGTAAGGGGTAATAGCGCGTGGAAAATGTGCAGCCAACACCCCCGAAACTAATAGTCCCTGCAACATGCAAATGCATGTTGATAAGCCTATTAGCTAGTCCTGCGCGATCCAGAAAGTAAAATGTGCAGCCAAGCCACACATTTTACTCTCAGAAATTAACTCTTGCCAAAGGCAGAAATTAATTTCTGCTGGCACCCGGCAAGTGTACAGAAAAGCAGAAAAAACTGCTTTTCTGTACACCCTCTGACTTAATATCATAGTGATATTACGTCAGAGGTCCCAACATTAAAAAAAAAAAATCAGCCCTGGCTTGCGGGTTGGAAGACGGACGCTCAATTTTGCCGCCGTTCATTTTCCGAACCCGTGGCTGTCAGCGGGTTCGACAACTGACGCCTGTAAAATTAAGCGTTGGCTGTGAAACCCACTGACAGCCACCGCTTCTGTCAATAAGGAGGCGCTAGGGACGCACTAGTGTCCCTAGCACATCCTTATTACTGCGGGCCCTCAGTTGAATAGAAAATTGCGTGCCCAAGAAAGTGGCCTGGACGCACGTCGGGAGAGCGGGCGCTCGTCTCGGAGCACCGGCTCTCCCACGCATTTTACTGTATTGGCCTGATAGATTGCTAGAGGGAGCTGGGATTCTTTTGATAAGCTTGGATCAGAGACTAAATTGAGAGGAGGGGGATGTAGTATAGTAATTGTTCATACTGGGAAGCAAAAAAGCTAGTACCATCCCTGAATAAAGACCTCTTTATATTTTCTAATCATGTTGATTCTGGTCTTTTTGCTGTTTTCAGTGTCCATCTCTTCTCCATTTTCCTTTTCCAGGATCTCCTTTATATTTTCTGTTTCTTCTTTTACATGCTTGCTTCACTTCTTCCTCTACATCTGTCTCTGACATTGATCTTTTCCTTTCATTTCATTTTTCTGCATCTCTGTTCACTCATTGGTCAATTTCTCCCCTTATTTCGCCCCCTCCAGTTCTCACTGCTTCCGCTTTAGATCTCCCTAAATCTCCCCTCCATCTCCTCCTTAGTATTCTCCTAAGAACATAAGAAATTGCTATGCTGGGTCAGACCAAGGGTCCATCAAGCCCAGCATCCTGTTTCCAACAGAAGCCAAAACCAGGCCACAAGAAACTGGCAATTACCCAAACACTAAGAAGATCCCATGCTACTGATGCAATTAATATCAGTGTCTATTCCCTAAGTAAAATTGATTAATAGCCAATAATGGACTTCTTCTCCAAGAACTTATCCAAACCTTTTTTTGAACCCAGCTACACTAACTGCACTAACCACACCCTCTGGCAACAAATTCCAGAGCTTTACTGTGTGTTGAGTGAAAAAGAATTTTCTCTGATTAGTCTTAAATGTGTTACTTGCTAACTTCATGGAATGCCCCCTAGTCCTTCTATTATTCAAAAGTGTAAATAACCTAGTCACATCTACTCGTTCAAGACCTCTCATGATCTTAAAGACCTCTATCATATCCCCCCTCAGCCATCTCTTCTCCAAGCTGAACAGCCCTAACCTCTTCAGCCTTTCCTCATAGGGGAGCTGTTCCATCCCCTTTATCATTTTGGTTGCCCTTCTCTGTACCTTCTCCATCGCAACTATATCTTTTTTGAAATGCGAAGACCAGAATTGTACACAGTATTCAAGGTGTGGTCTCACCATGGAGTGATACAGAGGCATTATGACATTTTCCGTTCTATTAACCATTCCCTTCCTAATAATTATTAACATTCTATTTGCTTTTTTGACTGCTGCAGCATACTGAGCCAACGATTTTAAAGTATTATCCACTATGATGTCTAGATCTTTTTCCTGGGTGGTAGCTCCTAATATGGAACCTAACATCGTGTAACTACAGCAAGGGTTGTTTTTCCCAATATGCAACACCTTGCACTTGTCCACATTAAATTTCATCTGCCATTTGGATCCCAATCTTCCAGTCTTTCAAAGTCCTCCTGTAATGTATCACAATCTGCTTGTGATTTAACTACTCTGAATAATTTTGTATCATCCGCAAATTTGATAACCTCACTCATCGTATTCCTTTCCAGATCATTTATATATATATTGAAAAGCACCGGTCCAAGTACAGATCCCTCAGGCACTCCACTGTTTACCCTTTTCCACTGAGAAAATTGACCATTTAATCCTACTCTCTGTTTCCTGTCTTTTAACCAGTTTGTAATCCACGAAAGGACATCGCCTCCTTTCCCATGACTTTTTAGTTTTCGTAGAAGCCTCTCATGAGGGACTTTGTCAAACGCCTTCTGAAAATCCACATACACTACATCTACCGGTTCACCTTTATCCACATGTTTATTAACCCCTTCAAAAAAATGAAGCAGATTTGTTAGGCAAGACTTCCCTTGGGTAAATCCATATTGACTGTGTCCCATTAAATCATGTCTTTCTATATGCTCTACGATTTTGATCTTGAGAATAGTTTCCACTATATTTCCCGGCACTGAAGTCAGGCTCACTGGTCTATAGTTACCCGGATCACCCCTGGATCCTTTTTTAAATATTGGGATTACATTGGCCACCCTCCAGTCTTCAGGTACAATGGATGATTTTAATGATAGGTTACAAATTTTAACTAATAGATCAGAAATTTCATTTTTTAGTTCCTTCAGAACCCGAGGATGCATACCATCTGGTCCAGGTGATTTGCTACTCTTTATTTTGTCAATCTGGCCTACTACATCTTCCAGGTTCACAGTGATTTCATTCAGTTCGTCTGACTCATCACCCCTGAAAGCCATCTCCGGAACTGGTATCTCCCCAACATCCTCATTAGTAAACACGGAGGCAAATAATTCATTGTCTTTCTGCAATGGCCTTATCTTCCCTAAAAGCCCCTTTAACCCCTCTGTCATCTAATGGTCCAACTGACTCCCTCACAAGTTTCTTGCTTTGGATATATTTAAAAAAAAGTTTATTATGAGTTTTTGCCTGTATGGCCAACTTCATTTCAAATTCTCTCTTCGCCTGTCTTATCAATGTTTTACACTTAGCTTGACAATGCTTATATTTTATCCTATTTTCTTCAGATGGATCCTTCTTCCAATTTTTGAAGGATGTTTTTTTGGCTAAAATAGCCTCTTTCACCTCATCTTTTAACCATGATGGTAATCGTTTTGCCTTCCTTCCACCTTTCTTATGGGCTGATACAGTAAGGAGCGGTAGGGAGAGCTGCGTTAGTGCCGGGCGCACCCGCGGTTGCCGCACGCACAGTCCAGCTCACCTACCGCTCGATACTGTATGTAAATAGCTTGCAAATGCAAGCTTCGTCTAAGAAGCATCCATGAAGCGTTAGGCCCGCGCAACCCATTTTACTGTATAGAGCACTATACAGTATCCGGGGTGCGCTGGCCTAACGCTTCTCGGACACGCTGGTATCTCTCATTTCAAATGCCATTTCAAATGACATTTAAAATAACAGGTACCAGGAAGTGGACGGTTCTCCTACGCTCGGGATTGCCAGTTCTCTCTCCTCTCCTCCCGAAGCAAGCAACAAAAGTGGAAAAAATGAAAAAAAAAAAAGTAGCAAGAGAGAGAGGGGAGAGAGGATGGGCAATCCTACACTCAGTATTGTCAGTCCTCTCTCCCCTTCTCCCGAAGCAAGGCGCAAAAAGCAGCCTTGCTTTTCGGGAGTAGGTTAGAGAGGACTGGCAGTGAAAAGCAACGAAGCGACTTACTTTTTTTGCAGCCCCCCTCTGGAGACGGACATCGGCGACGAGGGACCGCGGCTCCCCTCCCATGCCTCCAGCTGCCCGCGAAGACAGACGCATCGCACGGGCGAAAGCGGCCCCTGTGCGTGCAATTGGCCGCTCAAGACGTGACGTCACATGCCGTGACGCCAAACGTCGTGACGTCACATCTTGAGCGGCCCAATTGCACGCACAGGGGCCGCTTTTGCCCGTGCGATGCGTCTATCTTTGCGGGCAGCTGGAGGCAGGGGAGGGGAGCCGCGGTCCCTCATCGCCAATGTCCGTCTCCGGAGGGTGGCTGCAAAAAAAGTAAGTCGCTTTTCTTCAGGAGGAGAGGAGAGAGGACTGGCAATCCCGAGCATAGGATTGCCCGTCCTCTCTCCCCTCTCTCTCTTGCAACTTTTTTTTCCGCTTTTTCGCTTATTTTTTCCCCTTTTTTCCGCTTTATTTGCTTCGGGAGGAGGGGAGAGGACTGGGGCTGCCCCGGAGACCAGCACCCATGGACGCGGCCAGGGCAGGTGAGCGGGGGCTGGGGGAAAGTTTGCCGCCTACCCTTACCCCTGCCTCTAACGCAGGGGTAAGGGTAGGCGGTAAGTTAGCAGGTTAAACGCGCGGCAAAATGGCAGGGTAAAAAAGAGATTGTCGGGGCGCGCGCTACTGTATGGAGGGAATAGCTAATTCGATCGTTTACATGTAATATACTTGCCGCGGGTGGAAGGGGTTACCCGGTGATTTAAGGATGCGGTAAGAGTAGGTGAAAGGTGATTGTGTATTGCAGGAAGGGCTAACGCGGCCAAAATGGGTAGAAAATGGGTTAGGAGCAGGGTAACCATGGCCGCACTTTACTGTATTGACCTGTTAATGCGCGGAATACATATGGACTGTGCCTCTAGGATTGTATTTTTAAACAGTGTCCAAGCCTGTTGAACACACTTTTAACCTTTGCAGCTGCACCTTTCAGTTTTTTTCTATTTTCCTCATTTTATCAAAGTTTCCCTTTTTAAAATTTAGTGTTAGAGCTGAAGATTTACTTATTGTTCCCCTTCCAGTTATTAGTTTAAATTTGATCATGTTATGATCACTGTTGCCAAGTGGCCTCACCACCGTTACTTCTCTCACCAAATCTTGCGTTCCACTAAGAATTAAATCTAAAATAGCTCCTTCTCTTGTTGGTTCTTGAACCAATTGCTCCATGAAGCAATCATTTATTACATCCAGGAACTTTATGTCTCTAGCAAGTCCTGATGTTACATTTACCCAGTCAATATTGGGGTAATTGAAATCTCCCATTATTATTGCACTGACAAATTGGTTTGCTTCCCTGATTTCTCTTAGTATTTCATCATCTGTCTGACTATTTTGTCCAGGTGGACGGTAGTATACTCCTATCACTATACTCTTACCCAACACACATGGGATTTCTACCCATATAGATTCTACTGAGCATTTACTCTCTTGTATGATCTTTATCCTTTTGGACTCTATACCCTCCCGGACATAAAGTGCCACACCCCCACCAGGTTGATTTTCCCTATCATTGTGATATAATTTGTACCCTGATATAGCACTGTCCCATTGGTTATCCTCCTTCCCCCAGTTCTCAATATTTTTGTCTCCATTGCCTTTATCCATCAACTGCCTTCTCCTTTCTGACACTTCCTCCCCCAACATTCCCAAGCTGTGTCTTTACAACCATCTAGTTTGAAGACCTTCTATACCATATTACTTATACCTTACCATTTTTTCACTTTTATTTGCCCCATCCAATCTCTTTATCTCTTACCCCTATTGTTCTCCCCAGTCCTCAAATTTTCCCTATTTTCATCCTCACTTACCTACAAACATTCATCTCTCAATCCCACCCACCATTCCTAGCACAACTTTGACCCTCACTTCCACCCTCTATACTCAACCAAACCCCAGCCCTCATCTATTTTGCTGTGTCACCCTCTTCCCTATCATTCACCCACTCATCTGGTTCCAGTCCCTTTATCTTGCCATCTCAGGTAATCTCTCCCTCTTCTTATCTAATCTCTTCTCCATCTTCCTTTATTCCAATGTCTTCTCTCTCTCTCTCTCTCTCTGCACTTACCTTTCCTTCATAGATTTGGTCTGTCCCACCTTAGATGCCCTATATAATCTCAGTCTTCCCTCCACACAAATATGTTTTTCGTTTCCTTTGTGATCCTCCCTCCATTTTTCTCTCATTCCCTTCCCATTCTGGGTTCTCCCTTTATTCTGGATCCTCTCTCCTACTTCATGCCCCCATATTGTTCCCTCTTCCTGCTCACACCCCATTTAAAGTCTATCTCTCCCTGTCCCCCACATCCCCACCCAATGTAAAGTTTCTCTCTCTGTATCTACCCCATTTCCATGTACAGTATTTCTCTCCCTGCTGCCACTACCCCAATGTATAGTCTCCTTCTTTCCCTTTTACCCCATATGATGTAGGCCTCCTGCTATGTGGCCCTGATTCTCAGTATTTCTATCTCTTCCCCCCCCCCCCCCCCCCCCCATAGTTATATGCTAAACAATTCATTGGGGCACCCTCAGCCTGAAGGAGTAACTCTTAGGAACATAATAACATATGGGCCGATATAGTAAAGTCCGCGGGAGGCCACTCTCCTGTGCACGCAATTCACTATTCAAATTAGGCCCGGCGATAAAAACAGGCAAAAGGAGGCCTAGGGACACTAGCACATCCCTAGCACCTCCTTTTGGACCGGAGTGGCAGCTGTCAGCAGGTTTGACAGTCAACGCTCAATTTTGCCGGCGTCGGTTCTCGAGCCCGCTGACAGCCACGGGCTCGGAAACTGGACGCCGGCAAAATTGAGCATCCGGTTTTTGACCCGACAGCCGCGGGCTGACTTCAAATTATTATTATTATTTTTTACTTTTGGAAAAAGCAGTTTTTACTGCTTTTCTGTGCACTTTCCCGGTGCCCGAAGAAATTAGCGCCTACCTTTGGGTAGGCGCTAATTTCTGAAAGGAAAATGTGCGGCTTGGCTGCACATTTTGTTTTCTGAATCGCGCGGGAATACCTAATAGGGCCATCAACATGCATTTGCATGTTGCGGGCGCTATTAGGTTGGGGGGGGGGGGGTTAGACGCGCGTTTTCGGCTCCTTTCTGAATAAGGAGTAATGCTAGCACGTCGAAACCACAAATCCAATAGAGGGTTAACAGTGCGCTCCATCGGAGCACACTGTACTGTACTGTACTGTATCGGCCCGATAGTAAATGATGGCAGATAATGACCCAAATGGTCCATCCCTAAAAGTTGTTTAGACATTGGCTCTGTGCAGGTACTCCCATGCCTATTGTTAACTTTTGAAACTGCTACCCATGAATTTTAGCCCATCCCTTCTATTATGACTTGAAATAGCCCCTTTTTGCAGGTTACGCCCATGCCTTTTGTTAAGTGTTGTAACTGCTGCTCTATGCAAGTTATCCCCATTCAGAAATGTTATACCTAAAGACGGTACAAGTTACTCTATGGCACCTTAATAGTGCAACAGCTTCCTTCTGTTTTCTGGGGCCAGTCTTGTGGTTTGAGCTGTGAGATCCCATAATCTCATGGCACATACTGCAAGACTGGCTCAGTACAGTAGAAGAAGCTGATTTGCTATTGAGCACTGCTCCTCCTGACAGTAGTACACATGGCAGGAGGGGCATTGAGGCGGACTCAAATCATTTGTCCTTGGGGAGACTGCTTTCTCAAGTCCTGACATATTATATGCCTATGATCACTGCTACTGCCCAGATGAATAGCTCAATTGACGATGCTGGCAAGACCCAGGGCACCTTGTCTCACAGTGCCCCAGGTGACAGCTCAGCTTGCTCTACCCAAAGGCCAGCCCTGTCACTAAGAAATAATAAAACAGTATTTGTGGAGTATGCCTGAGAAAAAAAAAGGATTGATAGGGATCAATCAAGCAATACATTTGATTCTAAAAATTACTGAAATACTGCATGTTCTAGTTTCTTAAAAAAGAGAGATTTAAGATATTAAAAACTCATTTTTTTGACAGTCTTGGGTATATTTTCTTTAAAGTGGACATGTAATGACTAATTTGAGGCAAGTACGAGGTAACAGCCCTTCTTTTAGAAAGGAAGTTATTAATTGGCTTATTCACAAAAGTTCACAGCTATGATAACATGTGTTAGACATTTAATATAGCGTTCAGTAGTCTTAATGGGCCTTATTAATTAATAATGCTCATTGTTTCAGATTACTGTATCATGGCTGCATATTTTCATAAATAGGACTGTAAGTATGTCAGAAAAGACATAATAAAGTGTCTCATGGTCTTCAATAGACATGAATGACAAAGATCAATTGTACAGATAGAGGTATTGACTTTATTTAAAATAATCTCAGCATCATTAGGATACACCTCTTTGAAGGATTTCTAAGATGTCAAAGCCCGATGTTCCATTAGACAGGAGGCTGATTATTACTAAAAGTTTCAGCTCCGTTTTATTCATTTTATTTGCAAAAAAAAAAATAGTTCATTATCTTTCTTAGAAATAATCAGGTGTCAGTTTGGAAGCAGAAGCAGATGCAACAGGTTCTTCACTAAACAACTCTTTTAGGTGAGGTTGGGCACTGGATCAGGAAGAGGGCACATTTAATATTTTTGCAGATAGAATACCTCTGTTATACACACTGATTTTCACTTATTTCACTTTATCATCTCCGTTAAGAGATTTCCTTTAATACCTCTCAAGCTGGTGATTTGTCTTTTCAAGGCATTTAGTTTCTCCAAGAACTAAGGTTTGGTTTCCTAGGCATAATTGAACATCATTTTAAGGGAGCAAGGCAACCAAGAGCCTTATTCCATCTATGAACTGAAATAGTTACCTAATCACCAGATATCTCTAAAGCATTTCCCTCCAAAATATTAATAAAATTCTTAGAGATCAGGTTCCTTTTAAAGCATATTTGTAAAATGATCAATTGTTCTCTCTTACAGGAGAAAATGAAAGATTTAGCCCAATGGACAAATTCACTGAGGATCCCTCTACAGAAGTAATATTTCTATTATGACTGACTTAATTTATAGAAGGCAAAATATTTTGAATTAATTCAATAGCACTTTTCCAGATGGAATGCAGCCTACAGAATATTTGGAGCCATTCAGTCATCAAAATTTGTTGGTGAAAGTATTGCATAACTGAATTTAAGACAATCCCCTCTGGGATGCATGCTAGAGAACAAAAGTAAAAAGTTGTTTGGTTTTTTTTTGGTGGTAAGAGGTTATACATAGAGAAGTAGATCTTTAAACAATACGCGATCGCGTACTTTTGTTGGCGCACCAGGCGCAAACAAAAGTACGCTGGATTTTATAAGATACACGCATAGCCGCGTGTATCTTATAAAATCCTGGATCGGCGTGCGCAAGGCTGCCGATTTTGGGCAGCCTGCGCGTGCCGAGCCGCGCAGCCTTCCTCCGTTCCCTCCGAGGCCGCTCCGAGCGGCCTCGGAGGGAACTTTCTTTTCGCCTGCCCTCCCCTTCCCCTCCCTTCCCCTGCCTAACCCACCCCCCCGGCCTTATCTAAACCTCCCTTACCTTTATTTCGTGATTTACGCCTGCTAGAAGCAGACGTAAATCACGGGGCGGGGCCGGTGCCACGCCCCGACCCCGCCCCCGAAACGCCACATCATTAGGCCCCGCCCCGACACGCCCCTTTCCAAAAACCCTGGGACTCACGCGAGTCCCAGGGCTCTGCGTGCGCCGGCGGCCTATGCAAAATAGGCGCGCCGGCGCGGGAGGGCCCTGCTCGCGTAAATCTGGCTGGATTTACGCGAGCAGGGGGTTTAAAATCCGCCCCAGAAAGGGCAATTTTCAATGACATTTCCACAAGTAAAATGGTGCTTTTCCAGTAGAAATGGCTTCTTATAAAATTGACTATCCATTATCCAATAAGTGTGCAGACTTATGTGCATATGTCCTGTATGCATATAAGTTTACCCGCACTGAGCAGAGGCATTTCCAGGGGAAGATCTGAGGAGAGGATTGGACTTATTTACCTATTTCTGGATCTTCAAAAATATGCATGTACATTTTCACAAAAAGAAATCCTGCACACAAATTAGAAGGTGTAATTGTGTGAGGGTAGTTTTGATGGTGTTATTTTCAAAGCAAACATCATATGCACATAAGTTTGCTTAAAAAATTGGTAGAAGCGCGCCAGCCAAGTGCCGGCGCGCAATCCCCCGGCACAACCGCTGTGACAGAGGCCTCGGTCCTGCCCCCGATTCGGCCCGCCCCACCCCTTTCACAAAGCCCCGGGACATGCGCGCGTCCCGGGGCTTGCGCGTGCGTCGCCGGGCCTATGCAAAATAGGCTCGGCGCCCATAGGGCTTTTAAAATCTGCCCCTATGAATGTATTTGCTGAATTTCTTTTGTGGGGCTGTCACAAATTTACCTCCAGAATTATATATTTCCATGAATTTGTGACTTTTTTTAACATCGATGATCAAAGAATTTAATTTATTATGCTAAAATAAATGGTTGGCAGCTTAACTGCACTAAGGGGAGGTCATTGCTGGTGGCACGTATTTTACAAAGTTCACGCATATCCGTGCAAACTATGCAAAATATGTGCATGTTTCACCTGCAAGTTGTGCACGTCCATTATGTGCAGCGCTGTTCCTTGTGTTTCTCATCTCCTGTTGCAGTCTCTTCCTGTAAGACAAAAATCAGCAGGGCATACCTAAATACTTTACAGTTTCCCAGTTACCACCAGTAAGGCCCAGAAGCTCTCCCACCCACCTTCAGCCTTGCTCCTGAATTGAGTGACCCAGAGCAAGGAGCCCAAGAAATAGGAATACTCGAGGAAACCTGAAAGTAAGTAGTAAATGTACACGCATGAGATTGGCTGGACGCGCCAGGTCATATGCGCGCATCTCTTATAAAATACATCGTGCATGCGTAAGTCTGGTATACGCCCCGACATGCACCTTTTTTATGCGCGTAAGTTTGTGCATGCACGCACACATACACGCACAAATACCACTACGCAAAATTCCATTTGCACGTGCCGGCCCTACGTATGCGCGTAGGTGCTGATTTTTAGGTGTGCAGGTCTTTTAAAATCCACCCTTAAGCGAATAATTTTCAAAAGCGTTATGGGGTGGATTTTCAAAGGGTTACACACGTAACCCCAAGAATCTGTTCCTGCGCGCGCCGAGCCTATTTTGCTTAGGCCCAGCGATGCGCACAAGCCTCGGGATGCGCGTATGTCCCAGGGCATGAAAAAGAGGGCGGGACGAGGTGGTCTGGGGGGGTGGGGCCGGAGCCTCCAGGCACAGCAGCCATTTGCCGCTGTGCCTGGGATTGTGGGCCGGCCGTTGGCCGGCGCGTGTAACTTACGCCTGCCTGGAGGCAGGCACAACTTATCAGATAAAGGTATGGGGGGGTTTTAGGTAGGCCTGGGGGGTGGGTTAAGTAGGGGAAGGGAGGGGAATGTGGGGGAGGGGGTGGAAGGAAAGTTCCCTCTGAGGCCACTCCGATTTCGGGCATGTCGGGCCGATTTCGGTGCGGCCTCAGAGGGAATGGAGGAAGGTTGTACGGCTCGGCACGCACAAGGTGCACAAGTGCGCACCCCCTTGCGTGCGCCAACCCCGGATTTTATAACATGTGCGCGGCTGTGTACACATGTTATAAAATCTACGCCCACGCTTAAATCTTAAAATCTGGCCCTATGTGCGTAAATGTAAGATACTCTTGTACCAATTTTCAAAAGTTATTTACTCGAATAAAGTGCACTTACATGGGTAAATCCTATGGAGAATTCAATGGCATGTACTGAGCAATTTTCAAAAGCCCACTTACTCAAGTAAAGTGCATTTACACATGGAAAACTCAGTTTTAGGCATGTAAATGCTTTTTAAAATCAGGCCCTAAAATTCTTGTGAGTGCAGTAGAAATACAATTCAGTGGGATATAGGAAAAGGAATCTGGGCACAGAAAATGTGTATGTTAAATCCAATTGTACTTCTATCTGAACAATATGCAATATGTATCTCATATTTAGATATTTCTGATTATACAGAAAACATAAACCAACTATAATAAAAACTTTTTATTCTAGGCTCACAAGATCAGTTATTTTCCAACATCCTCAAAACTTTTTTTTTTCTGTGGTGACTTATTTTACAAGATCTTTTCACATTGCTTTTATGCAGATATGACCTTTTTCACAGTCTCCCTAAGGCCTAACTTGAAAGTTCTCATTCTACTTATTTGAATCTTAATTAACATTACATTCTTTTTATGTTCCAAAGGAGTTTCTTAAGACCTCTTTTTCATTCCAACTTTGATTAGTTTTGGCACTTCTATTGTATCAGCTTATGGATGTCCTTACAATGCCTGTGAAGATATAATTTTTTTTCAATTATACAGCTCTTCAGCTAAGGAGCTGATTAACATATTTCTCTTCTTATTTATTGATGCAAAGTTATAATTAGAGGAGATGGATTTCTGTCTGATCCTCTGTTAGCAGGCTGCAACAGTGGTTTCCAGAGATGGCAAATGTCTCTGTTGCAATTTATTTAAGTAGCAAGACTTTAGCCTATTTGACACCTCTCCTAGTAAATTTTGGTGCCTGCAGTGTTAATTTGAAAAGCAGGAAACACAACTGCTAGCATTTCAAAATGTACTGGGATGGGAGTGAAAAGAAATGTCCTGCCACAAGCTAGCCCACATGGTAGCTTATGCATTTCTGAGGCAACAGGAATTGTGTAAATTGATTGATCACATAAAGATGAAGCTAAAAGTAGAGATGAAATAGTGTTTGTGCAGTGGTATTGCAGGAAGTAGGGGAAATGGGTAGACAAGATGGGACTTGTTTATCTTTATCTACTGTCAGTTTTCCTTGTTTCGTTTTTATGTCAAAAATATAGAAATTCAATTTTGATATGACTACTGAAACTTGTCATCTTATATCCAAAAATTTAAATAGTCAGTTTTCCTTCCTTTCATTAAAGTTGCAACATGTTGTATTATGCATTGTGGCAAAATCCTTAATAAGCCCAAAATAGTGTCTACCTTTAATTAAGGCTGATTATTGAAATAATTGGACATTAAATGGAAATGTAGTATCTGATGTCAAACTGAGCATCTCAGTTAAATGCAACTCTGGGGCTTTTGCCATACAATGGGCCTGATTTTAAAAAGCATTTACTCGAGTAAAACAGGGTTTTACTCAAGTAAATGCACTTTACTTGAGTAAGTGGGCTTTTGAAAATTGCTATAATATATGCCATTGAATTGTCCATAGGATTTACTTGTGTAAGTACACTTTACTCCAGTAAATGGCTTTTGAAAATTGCTACAATAGTAGTTACATTTACATGTGTAACTCCTTTTGAAAATTACCCCCTATGATTGTATACTTAAAATTACAAAAATAAAAGAAAAGGTAAAAAAAAAAAAAGCTACAAACCATTGACAAAATAACACACATCAATAACAAGGTCATAGGGAAAAGATAAGTAAGTCAATGCTAATAGCAACTCTGATGCCTGAGAAGAATAACTATTAAAAGTGAAAACTGGGGGGTTATGCACATTGAATAGATACATAAATGCTCATAAATCATTCTGATTAATAATTCCTCCATAGGGAGGGTAATTTTCAGACAGTCTGCAGAACAGCAAAGTCTGTATGTACACCTACACACATAAGCTCGCCTTGAAAGTACATGGTTAATTGGCCAATTATACTCACACATTCACTTGCATAAAGCTACACCTCTTCTTTAAAGGGCATAACTAATGCATGTACACTTTTCAAAACTGAAGTGCCATCTCTGCCTCCAACTCTGTCCCCTGAGACATCTGTCTATTTCTGCTTAGTTTGTGCAAAAGCACACACGTAACCAGATTACATGCATACTTCCACAAGTATTCAGCCCGGGAATTTTGAGAAATCCATTCACATGCATAAAAACATAAATGACTTTGAAAATGATCCCCTAAAAAACAGACACCCTTTTCTGTAGTAATATATATGCACATATAACAAAAAACTTCATGACTAAACATATATCAGAATACTCATTTTTTTGTCTTTAACAGACTAGTGTGCTATTATGGGTGCAATAGTAAAATTACCCCTGCTCTTGCAAACTCCATGAGTACTTTTTATCCTATAGTTTCATACCAATAATCAAAGCAAACTTATGCAGGTAGTTTTCCTTTGATTATTGCCCTCCTAAAAAAATGACCTTGAGAGATATGTGTCTGATTTCTCTGCAATTAGTTTATCTGTTGGAAAAAACACACACAGAGGATGATATTCAGCACCACTTAGTAGTGATGTGAATCATTTTTTGACGATTTAAAATATCGTCCGATATTTTTTAAATCGTCAAAAATCGTTAAAGAGTGCAATACAATAGAAATTCCCCGGATTTATCGTGAAAAATCATTAGTCGGGTTTGTGTCCACTAACAGGAGTTATTTGGGGGGGGGGGGGCAGGAAAACCGGCACACCAAAACAACCCCTAAACCCACCCTGACCCTTTAAAACTAATCCCTTACCTTTCCCCACCTCCCAAAACCCCCCCAAAACGTTTTAAAATCACCTGGTGGTCCAGTGGAAGCCCCGGGACCGATCGCCAGCTCTCGGGCCGTCGGCTGCCACTAATAAAAATGGCGCCGATGGCCCGATAAAAAAAAACCCACCCTGACCCTTTAAAACTGACCCCTTAGCCTCCCCCACCCTCCCGACCCCCCCAAAATGTTTTAAAATTACCTGGTGGTACAGTGGGGGCGCCGGGAGCGATCTCCCCCTCTCGGGCCGCCGGCTGCCACTAATAAAAATGGCACCGATGGCCCTTTGCCCTTACCATGTGACAGGGTATCCTTGCCATTGGCCGGCCCCTGTCACATGGTAGGAGCACTGGATGGTCGGCGCCATCTTTAAAAATGGTGCAGGCCATCCAGTGCTCCTACCATGTGACAGGGGCTGGCCAATAGCACGGATATCCTGTCACATGGTAAGGGCAAAGGGCCATTGGCTGGTGTTGCCACCATCTCTCTTCCAACTTCAACTATGGAAGAGTTATCAAGAATTGGTTTGGACGTACCTCAACTTCACCACTTTCATTGAAGGTTCAGTGATGTCATAGCAGCAGAGTTCTTGCTGCTGAATTCAACACTACTTTCAGTTATATTACTGAAGAAGTTACCCTTAGAAGTGGGTTTGGACATACCTCATCTTCGCCACTTTCATTGATGGTTCAGTGACATCATAGCAGCTGAGCTATTGCTGCTGAATTCAACACCTTATCCAGTTATATTACTGAAGAAGTTACCTTAGAAGTGGGTTTGGACGTATCCCAACTTCGCCACTTTCACCAAAAGTTCAGTGATGCTATAGCAGCTAAGTTATTGCTGCCGAAATTATCACAGCATCCAGCTACATCTACTAGAGAGTTACCTTTAGAAGTGGGGTTGGAAGTACCCTTACATTGCCACTTCCATTGAAGTCTCAGTGGCGTCCATAGCAGTTAGCTTTTGCTGCTAAAATCTACCATCTCTCATCCAGCATCATTTACTGGAGAGTTACCTTTGGAAGTGGGGTTGGAAGTACCCTAACATCGCCACTTCCTTTGAAGTCTCAGTGGCATCTATAGTAGCTACCCGATGATGCTGATACATCTTTAGAAGTGGATTTTTGACATTCTTCTACATCTCCACTTCCACTGAATTCTAGAGATGTGAATCGTGTGCCAGATCATCTTAATGATCAGATTTGGCTGGGGGGGGGGGGGGGGGAGAATCTGATCGTTAAGATATGTGAATTGGAATCGTTTCCGATTCCAATTCACATCGCTAATTTTTTTTTAAGTGAGGCCCGCGCCGCTAAAAAAAAAAATCCCACCCAACCCTTTAAATCGACACCCCCCTCCCAACCCCCCCAAAACCTTTTAAAATTACCTGGTGGTCCAGGGGTCCTCGGGGGGCCTCGGGGAGAGGAGAGATCCAGGGGGGCCTCGGGAAGAGATTTCCCATTCCCAGGCATCAGCTGTTCTAAAAATAAAATGGCGCCGATGCACCTTTGCCCTTACCATGTGACAGGGTATCCGTGCCATTGGCCGGCCCCTGTCACATGGTAGGAGCACTCGCTGGCTGGCGCCATCTTTAAAGATGGTGCCAGCCACCTTTACTCATCAGCCCCTGAATCCCCAAGGCCCCCCGAGGCCCCCCTGGACTACCAGGTAATTTTAAAAGGTTTTGGGGGGGGTTTGGAGGGGGGGTCGATTTAATGGGTCGGGTGGGTTTGTTTTTTTTAGCGGTGCGGGCCTCACTTAAAAAAAAAGGGTCGGGAGGGTGGGGGGTCGATTTAAAGGGTCGGGTGGGGTTTTTTTTTTATCGGGCCATCGGCGCCATTTTAATTAGTGGCAGCCAAAATGGCGCTGATGGCCCAAGAGCGGGAGATCGCACCGGGACCCCCCCCCCACTGGACCACCAGGTAACATTTTGGGGGGGTTCGGGAGGGTGGGGGAGGGTAAGGAATTGGTTTTAAAGGGTCAGGGTGGGTTTAGGGGTTGTTTTGGTGTGCCGGTTTTCCCGCCCTCCCCCAAATAATTCCCATGCCCTATTTAACGATACAATACAAATGCCCCTGACGATAAATTGGGGGCATTTGTATTGTATTGTGCACTCTAACGATTTTGGATGATTTTAAAATTATCTGACGATAATTTTAATCGTTCAAAAACGATTCCCATCCCTACTGAATTCCTCAGTGACGTCCACAGCAGCTCTACCCATTCTTGCTGATATCATCAATAACACTCTGAAAGATTCTTCTAAATCTCAAGATCCATCTGTCATTCTTGCAGAAGATGAAATAGAAATCATGATCAAAGGGATTCTGGATGTTCGTACAGAGGCAAGAATTTTGAATACCTTCTGATTTGGGAAGGCTTCGGCCCCGATTTAATCACTTGGGAGCCTCAGACCAATATCTTGGACAAAGAGATGCTTCATCAGTTTCACCTCGAGCATCCTTTGAAACCTAAGCCTGGTACCCGAAGAGGAGATCGCCCTTTGAAGGGGGGTACTGTTGCATCTATCGCTGCTCGACGCCCTCACTCCGCCCTCCTTACCACTGTGGTGACTCCTTCCGGGCCTGATGGACGGTTTGCTGCCACAGTGTCTTCTTGCCGTCTTCCTCCGGCGTCCCCGGAGTGGCACGATGCTGTTGATCCGTCATGTTCCTGATGATGTAGGAGGCGCACGTGCTCCGAATGATGTACCAGCAAGGGCGCGATTGGGTCAAGTGCAACTGACACCGGAAGAGCTCCTCTGGCGAAGACAGGCCAGTTTGTATCTGTATTGTGGAGCCCCAGGCCACCATCTACAGAATTGTCCCATCCTTCCAGGAAACTACAGGGCCCAAGTTTAGCAGGGGCCCTGAATTTGGGTGCAACTTCTCCGCCCCCCAACTCTCAGTTCCATTCACACTAATTTGGGACTCCCAGTCCTTTCCGGTTCTTGCTCTGGTAGACTCCAGAGCAGGAGGTAATTTTATCCTGAAAGATCTTGTGCAACTCCTGGGTATTGAAACCCATTCGCTTAACCGTTCCTTGTGTATCGCCTCCATCTTCATAGAGCCACTTCCTGGGCATATCTATTTGACCACTGAATCTCTCCAGTTACGTACAGGGCTCTTACACCTTGAGGAACTCGAGAAACTGGTGTTGGATAAGTCAATCCATTCCATTGTGTTTGGACTTCCTTGGTTACAGAAACATTCCCTCCAATTTAATTGAACTTTACTACAGCTGGTAGAGTGGGAACCAGCCTGTCACCAATCCTGTTTTCAGAAGGTAACTCCATCTACGAAGATTCCTCTGGTAACCATCTCTTCTGGCATCCCTCCTCCATACGCCGCCTACAAAGATGTATTTTCTAAACAAAAGGTCGATCTCCTCCCGCATCTTCGTCGGTTCGACTGTCCAATTGACCTTCTTCCTGGAACCATGCCTTCTCGTGGACACAGCTATCCTCTGTTGTTACCCGACATGAAGGCCATGACTGAATATATTTGGGAAAATCTGGCAAAAGGGTTTATCTGTCCATCCACGTCACCCGCCGGAGTGGGATTCTTCTTGGTGACTAAGAAAGAAGGATCACTTAGACCGTGCATTGATTACCGTAGTCTAAATGCTATCACTTGTAAGGACAAATATCCCTTGATGTTGATTTCTGAATTATTTGATTGTCTCCAAGGTGCTACCATCTTCACGAAGTTGGATTTACGTGGGGCATATAACTTGGTGAGAATCCACATTGATGACATGTGGAAAACCGCCTTTATTATAAGAGATGGCTACAATGAATATTTGGTGATGACTTTTGGCCTGTCCAATGCACCAGCTGTATTCCAGTGGATGATGAATGAAATTTTCAGGGATCTGCTAAATACCAAGGTCATGATCTATCTGGATGATATCCTCATATTCTTGAGGGATCTTGACACTCACTGACCCGATGCACAAATGGTACTACAACGCTTATGAGAAAATCACTTGTTTGCAAAACTGGACAAGTGTTTGTTCGAGAGGTCCAGTTTGCCATTCCTTAGCTACATAATCTCTCCTCAAGGCTTTTCCATGGACCCAGATAAATTGAGGGCAATCCGGGATTTGCCACAACCAGTGGGACTTAAAGTGCTCCAGCGCTTCTTGGGATTCCTTAATTATTATCGCCACTTTATCCCACATTACCCCACCCTGGCTGCTCTTCTGACTGCACTGACCCGGAAGAGCCAAAATACACAGAATTGGCCGCCCGAGGCTGTTACCGCTTTTCATTGTTTGAAGGAAGCCTTCAAAAAGGGATCCTGCTTACGTCACCCTGACCCAACTCGTCCATTTTTGTCAAGGTGGACTGGGGGCTGGAGCTGTTCTAAGACAGCGCACTGCTTCTGGTACCATAGCTCCATGCTCATTCTTTTCTCAGAAATTTTCAATGGCAGAGCAGAACTACAGTATTGGGGACCGTGAACTGCTCGCCATTAAATTGCTCTTGAAGAGTGGTGCTCGTGGCTCGAGGGTGCACAACATAAATTCATGTTGTTCACTGACCACAAAAACTTAGAACATCTAAGTCACGCTCAGTGCCTCAATGCCCATCAAGCTCGTTGGGCCTTATTTTTCTCAAGGTTCAATTTTAAGCTCCACTACCACCCTGCAGATAAGAATCTCCGGGCAGATTTCTTATCCCGGTCTTTTGAATCTGAAGACATCCCTGAAGAGCCAACTGACATCATCGAACCAGCTTGTACTTCCTTGACTGCTATCTATACAGTTCCTACCAGGAAAACTGTGGTGCCACGATGACTCCGGGAAAGAGTTCTTTGCTGGGCAAACAACTCCAAATTTGCTGGCCACCCAGGACATGCACAAACTATGGCACTGCTCCAGAGGTTTTTCTGGTGGCCTACTTTGGACTCTAAGGCATACATCGAATCCTGTAATGTGTGTGCACAACAAAAACTCCCAGTTGGGCGACCTTGGGGACTTTTACAACCACTTCCAGCACCCGAGGAACCATGAACTCACTTATCTATGGATTCCCTCATGGATCTGCCCCCTTCTAAGAGAAATACCATGATATGGGTCACCATAGACTGTTTGTCAAAAATGGCCCATTTTGTACCTCTTCTGGGCCTACCATCTGCACCAGAGCTAGCATGTCTCTTTTTTCATCATATTTTCAGACTGCATGACCTACCAGTGGATATTGTTTCCGATCAAGGTCCTCAATTCGTCGCCAGATATTGGCGCAGCCTTTGCCAAAAGTTCAGTATTAACATCAGCCTCCCGACCGCTTATCACCCCCAAGCCAATGTGCAACCTGAATGGATGAACTGCTCCCTGAAGGCGTTGCTGCGGGCCTATGTCAATGACCAACAAGACAACTGGTTGGACCTCTTAGCCTGGGCAGAGATTTCCCACAACTCTCATATCGCCACAGCTACAGGAACACCACCATTCTCTTTAGACTATGGGAAACAACCTTGACCACCACTACCCATACCTCTCTCCGTGCCATCTCCTGCAGCACAGGCTACTGCAGATATCCTTAAAACATTGTGGGAACAGACAAATCTCTGCCTGTGCCAGACCATTTCCCGGGCCAAGAAAAGTGCTGACAGTCATTGCCACACAGCTCCTGAATTCCTTCCTGGCCAGAAAGTCTGGTTGAATACCAAGTATATTAGACTCCGAATTCCTTCACAGAGATTTGCTCCAAGATTCATTGGACTGTTCCCGATTACTTGACGCATTGGACCTGTGACTTACCAGGTCCGGTTGCCTCCTTCCTTGGTATACATAGCACCTTTTACTTTTCATTGCTTAAGTCAGGAGTGTTGACCTGTCCTACCCGGAAGGTTCCTGAGCCACCTGTGTTGGTGGCAGAGACCAATATCATGTATAACAAAGTGCTGGACGTCCACTGTAGATGCCGCCGATGGGAGTACCTCATTTCTTGGGAGGGTTATGGACCCGAGGAAAATTCATGGGAGCCTGCTCCCAACATCTTGGTGTTGCAACCGTCACTACTCGATGCCTTCACTCCGCCATCTTTACCTCTGTGGTGACTCCCTCCAGGTCTGAAGGATGGCTGGCTGCCGTGATGTCTTCCTGCCGTCTCTCTCCGGCGTCCATGGGCCAGCTCGACACTGCAGATCCGCCATGTTGCCTGAAGCCTGGGATGTGCGTGCGCGCTCCAAGTGAAGTACCAGCAAGGGCGTCATCTGCTTCCGATATTTAAAGGTCTCTGATATCGCTACTAGTTGAGTTAGCAAGGGCTAAGGTTCAGATTGGGTTTCCTGCCTAAGCTACTCTGCCTCCTCGGACTTACTAGAGGTACCCGCTCCTCAGGGGCCTCACTCTTTCTCTTTGCCTTTCAGGTTACAGACAGAAACTGGTACTCACTCCTTGAGGGCCTCATTCCTGACTATCTGCTGATTCTCTTCTGCCTGGAAGTCATCATTATCTACATCATTGTGAGTTACCATCGCTCTCTCAGAGCTTTCCCTGGAACCAGGTACTCGCTCCTCGAGGGCCTATCCTTTCCATCTCCTGAGCTCCTTGAGACCAATATGTGAGTGTTGTCATCTAGTTCTGTTCATGAACTCTGCATACCCTGCCTACTCATTGTCTACAGTTTCTCAACAGCTCAGCCATCCAGGGATCACTGTTATAGTACCTGAGGGACTTTAGCCCTACCAGGCACTTCAGCTCACTACTGCCACCTCTGGAGGTTTCAAGACCTGTTTAATAAAAGAACTAGTGTGTACCTGTCTCCATACTCTAAGCCTAGCCGGTGGTCCCTCTTGGGATCTTTCCCCAGGGGCGTGGTCATCTGCCACCGGCCTAAGGATCCACTTACTACTATCTCCGGCACTCAATAACAACAGATTGCTAAGTCTGCATACGGAATACATCAGATTGACACTCCTATCTGATTGCTCCTCCCATCAGCATAACGGACCATGACACTTGGACAAGACCCTGCTCTCAAGTTTCCATCGTGCCCATCCGGGCAAACCCCGACCTCCAGGAGGGGGGTGGAAAGAGGAGAACTATTATGCTTGCCACCCGTGGTAGCTCCATGGTGTGGCCCTCTCACCTCTCTACACAAGCTTCAGGCTCCAGCTCCTCGTCGCTGGTGGCAGTGGGCCACCAGTCTCGACCTCGGATCTCCACCAGCTCCTCCGGCACTGCTCCACTTCCAGGGACCTCCAGCCAGGATGCCTCCATCCGTCGGGTCTCTCCGCGGGTTTCGCGGAGAAACACCACCGGCACGCCGCACCCTTCCCTAGACACGTGCCACCAGTAAAACCTTTAAAGGACTCGCGACGGGAACCTGGACGTGGACCCGGAAGTTGACGTCAGTTCCCTCAACATATAAAAGCTCAGGCAGCGCTTCTCAGTGTTGCCTTTACAACAGGCTGCCTTGGTCTCCTATTCTGGTTTCCGAGTTCTAGTTGCCTTGTGCTAGTCTTATTCCTATGATTCTTGGTTCCTGCTCCTCGTGTTCATCTCATCTGTCTATTGGATCAACTACCTGATTCCGACCTCTGCTACGTCTGACTTCACCTGCCTTCTCCAAGCCTGACCACTGCTACGTCTGACTTTGCCTGCTTTCTCCAAGCCTGACCTCTGCTACGCCTGTCTTCGCCTGCCTTCTCCAAGCCTGACCTCTGCTACACCTGACCATGCCTGCCTTCTCCATGCCTCGACCATTGCTATGTCTGATCACGCCTGCCTTCTCCGTGCCTCGACCATTGCTATGTCTGACCATGCCTGTCTTCTCCATGCTTGATCATTGCTACATTTGACCACACCTGCCTTCTCCGTGCCTTGACCATTGCTACAAACGACTTCGCCTCAGACATTCCTGAATCCAGAGTTCCAAGTTGCTTGCTACAACTTTCTAAGTACCACCAGATTCCATACAAGTTTGATAGTGACACCTCTGTCCCTATCCTCTGGTCATGGACTATTAAGGCTCTGGCCTTCATTTGCTCATGCACCTTCAGTTCTTCCTTGTCCCTTGGTGCTTGGGTTCCTGTTCCACATTCCATCCAAGATAGGACCACACCACCTGCTGGCTGCTGTCTCTGGGCTGAATCATCTCCTACCTGTACTCAACCTTGAGGCCCACCTAAGTTCTGACGGCCCCGGCACCCAAAGTCTCAACCCAAGGGGAACGTGGGCTGGTACAGGTGAAGCTCCAGGGGCCTCCAGCTTCAGTCCACTCCACCTGTTGATGGTGGGGACCTGTAGGCCATCTCCTACAGGTTGCATCAACCCCACCTCAGCCCAAGTACTCACCTCCTACGCAACAGTGGACAATAGTATACTCCTATCACTATACTCTTCCCCAACACACAAGGGATTTCTGCCCATAAAGATTCAATTGTGCATTTAGTCTCATGCAGGATCTTTATCCTATTGGACTCTATGCCATCCAGGACATAAAGTGCCACCCCACCATCAAGATGCTTATCACTGTCATTGCGATATAATTAGTAGACCAGTATAGCACTATTCCATTGGTTATCTTTATTCCATCATGTTTCTGAGATGCCAATAAAGTCAATGTCATCATTCACTGTTATACACTCTGGGCCAGATTTTATAACATGCGCACAGACGTAGATTTTATAAAATGCGCGAGCAGCCGCGCACATGTTCTAAAATCCAGGGTTGGCACGCACAAGGGGGTACACACTTGTGCACTTTGCGTGCGCCGAGCCCTAGGGGAGCCCCGATGGCTTTCCCTATTCCCTCCACTCCCCCCCACCTTCCCCCACCTTCCCCTCCCTCCCCCAATCTAACCCGGCCCCCAGCCCTACCTAAATCCCCCCTACCTTCGTTGTCTTAGTTACGCCTGCCTCTGGCAGGCATAACTTGCGCACGATCCTCCGGCACGGCGGCCGTGCCGGAGGCCTCAGTCCCGTCCCCGGACCACCCCTGTACCGGCGCCCTGCCCATGCCCAGCCCCCTTCCCACCCCTTTATCAAAGCCCCAGGACATGCGTGCAAAATAGGCTCAGCGCGCAGAGGGGCACTTTCTTGGGGTTACGCGGGTAACCCTTTGAAAATCTGCCCCTCTAATTCTCCCATCTTACATCTTAGACTTCTGGCATTAGCATACAAACATTTCAAAGTGAGTTTTTTGTTTGTATTTATATTCTGCTTTTCAGTTGATAGGGATAAATTGGACTCTTTTAGCTCAGGTCAGTTTTTAATTGTAGGCACTTGTACTACTTTTCTTATTATTGGAACCTGTCTGTTGTGATGCCCTAACTCTAATACTTCATTACTATCCTTGAAGATACCTCCCTCCAAACCATATGCTGCTGAGTTTCTGTCAGCTTTCCCTTTTGTTCTAGTTTAAAAGCTGCTCTATCTCCTTTTTAAAAGTTCCATACTATCCTGAATTTATTTTATTTGGAAAAGATCTTTATAAATATTTTTTAAAGAAGGGTGATATTCATTTTGCTCTTTTTTTTTTTTATTTATTCTTTATTCAGTTTTACAAATTTAATTCAAGAACTTGAATTTGAAATATAAATACTTCACTCATTAATATTCAAACAAGAAATAGTCAATTCCTTAATTACAAGAAACAAAATATATATCATTTTAACACAGAAATAATACACATTATGACCTAATAATGAAATCAGTGAAGTATATCTATAGCCCACAAAATTTGATCCAAGATTTCCGCAACCTTAAAGAAATATTATTTAAACAATACATTCTGCTATAAGGGGAGTCACATTTATTTTATAGACTTTTAAAATGCCTCTAGAAGTATACCTCAACTCACAGGAGACGAGGATACCAAAGGATCCCTTCTACTAGAAATAAAAGATGTTAGTTGCGAGGGTTGAAAAAACAAAAACGAATTCCCCTGAAATTTAACCAAGCACTTGCATGGAAACTTTAGTATAAACATCCCTCCCAAATCTAACACCTGTGACTTTAACAGAAGAAATTGTTGACGACGCGTCTGCGTCGTTCTTGCAATGTCAGGAAACATCTGAACTTTAATACCCAAAAAATTTTCATGGCGATGAGAAAAGTACTTTTTTGAACACCCATTCTCTGTCTGATTGTAACAAGAAAACCACAATAAGTGTAGATGGAGTCACTGCATGTTCTTTCGACTGTTCCAGCAGCTCTGAAATATTCATAGTTGGTGTTGTTTCCCTAGGGGCTAATATTTGGAAATTATCCAAATTGCTTTCCATGATTCTTTTGGATGGTATATAAAAAACCTTCGATATTATTGGCAAAGTCTCCTCAGTAATTTTTAATATTTCTATCATATATTTCCTCCAAAGATCTTTAGCAGTCATATATGATAGTTTAGGAAAATTAATACATCTGAGATGTCTAGCTCGTATCTGGTTATCCAAATTTTCCACTTTTTGTTGTAAAATCTGATTTTCTTTAATTAAATTGCTTTGAAGATTATTTAAACTGTCCGTTTTCACTTCCATTAGATGCACCTTTTTCACATTTTCCCCAAGGTCTTTTTCAACAGTCAACATTCTTGCTTCTAAATTTTCCACTGCTTTTGCATTTGAAAGAATCTGCCTCTGAATATTATTGTTAGTGTCTTTTATCGCTTCCCATATCGTTTGCAAAGTAAAGTTTTGTGGTCTTACCAGCTAGCAAACTTGGGCCACATTCTCAGTACTTTTCCCTTCACTTGATGGCGTCTCTCCGCTCACTGTTCGTTGTGGCTCAGCTTCAGGCATTCCTCTCCTCCCGGGGCCCGGATGTAAAAGGGTAGATAGACTAACCTCCGGCAGCGTGGGCTCTAGAAAGGATTCCCCTGAGGCACCTGTTCCCTGTACCTCTGGTTCCTCTCGACGCTGTTCGGCATGCCTTTCTGCAGGGTTCCCGGGAGGGTGTCTATCCTCCGGCGAGAATGACAAGAATTGCTCTGGGCTTCCCTCGGACACGTCTTCCCTCCGAGGTTCCGCCAGCGAGCTCATGCCGGAGACCTCGACTCCCCGACGGATGTGAGCGTCCCTTGGTCCCAGGACCGCATGGGTCGAGGGGGGCTCCAGAGCTAGCCGCTCCCTCGCTTTCTTCTTGCGGCCTGAATGCGGCATCAAACAACGATAAGGTAATTTTGTAAAGAGACGCTCACACACGTCTTACCTCTCCGCCATCTTGGATCGACCAGATGTTTCTCTCATTTTGCTCTTAAAGCTTTTCTTTTGGGGAAAAAGCAATTTTATTAGTGTGGCAAGAAGAGATTTTGCCTTTTTATTGGCAATGGAGAAACTCTTTACATGATATGATATACATAGAATCCCTTCGTTTATCTAATACATTCACCGTGCATTCAAGAAAAAGTTTATGCTTGTATGGGCCAAGAGCCAGATTTCGCACAAGTTTATAATGTCTTGGACTGAGGGTATTATCAATGATTGTTTGTGCTTCCCTAGATTAAGCTATGGTTTAAATAAAGGTGGGGGATAGTGGATAGGGGTTATATTTTTTATTTTATTTTATGTTGTGCACGAGAACAAGGCATGATGTTTTGATCCGTTTTATTTGAAGGGGTGAAAATTAAAATGTGATTTGTATTCAGCAGCGAATACACAATGTTGGACTGGCCCGAGTATTTGCCGCCCAGGCCGGCCCTGGACACATCACGTGGTCTGCTGAGCGCCGGAACCCTCGCTGAACGACCTCCTGCAGTCGATCTCCTGCCGGCGCCATTTTCCGTACGAAAACGATTCGCGGCGGGAAATCGCTCCCTGACCCCCGCTGGACCTCCAGGAACTTTTGGCCAGCTTGTGGGGGGCCTCCTGACCCCCACGAGACTTGCCAAAAGTCCAGCGGGGGTCCGGAAGGACCTCCTGCCGTCCAATCTTTTTCGTCTATGGCCGCCGCCATTTTTCGGCGCCATTTTGGAAAATGGCGCAGGCTGAAGACGACAAGATTCAGAGCAGGAGCCCGTTCCGGACCGCTGCCGTTCCGGACCGCCGCTGGACCCGCAGGTTATTTAAGTTATTTGGGGGGGGGTTCGGGAGGGTGGGGGATTTAATTTAAAGGGTCGGGGGTGGGTTTTAGGGGGTTTTAGTGTGCCGGCTCACGATTCTAACAATTTATAACGATAAATCGTTAGAATCTGTATTGTATTGTGTTCCATAACGGTTTAAGACGATATTAAAATTATCGGACGATAATTTTAATCGTCCTAAAACGATTCACATCCCTACTAGACAGCTGTTGAGAGGAAAAGTCAGAACGAGTAAGTATATCCCTCAAATTCCTACCCCTACGGTAAGTGAATCTCAAGGAACCCTGAAACAACTCTGTAAAAGATAGTGCAGACCAGTGTCTCCGAATGATGTTAGAAAATAAATTGCATGGCTCGAAGGTGAAAAAGGTAAAATGCAGTTTAATGTCCTACCGGTGTTTTTCTGTGTCGGGAGGAAAAGGAGATCTCTATTAATGTACAATGCCCTTTTAAAAGCACATTTCAGGATCTTAGAAGGGTACCCCCTCTGTTTAAACCGGGAGGTAATCTCCTTAGCTTTAACTATGTATTTAGCACTCGAGGAACAAAGTCTGCATAACCGGAGGAACTGACCTATTAGAATATTGTTCTTTAGAACTTTAGGATGACAACTATCAAACTTTAAAATGGTGTTACGATCTGTATGCTTTCTGTAAATTGTAGTAAAAAATGAACCATTCTCAATAGAAATAAGCATATCCAAAAATGGAATCTGAGACTGGTGTAAACTAAAACAGAATTGCAGATGTGAATTACAATGGTTAAGCCAATCGAGAAACATGTAAAACTGTATCTCAGTTCCTGACCAGATTAGCAAAACATCATCAATGTAACGGAACCAGGCATGTATGAAATTCCACCAACTAGACTGATAAATATAGGTTTCCTCAAACTTCGCGACATATAAACATGCCAGGCTCGGGGCCATAGTGGCTCCCATCGCCTTCCCTTTAATTTGTTGGTAGAAGGTATCTTCAAAGCAAAAAAAAATTTTTGTTAATGCAAGAGCTGACAACTGCATCAGGGAGGACGTGGGAACTCGGCATGGTGCTGTTCTACTCTTAAGGGATTCCTCAATTACTTGTAGAGCCTCCTGTTGGGGAATATTGGAATACAGCGATAGGGATGTGAATCGTGTCCTCGATCGTCTTAACGATCAATTTCGGCTGGGAGGGGGAGGGAATCGTATTGTTGCTGTTTGGGGGGGTAAAATATCGTGAAAAATCGTGAAAAATCTAAAAATCTAAAAATCGCAAAACCGGCACATTAAAACCCCCTAAAACCCACCCCCGACCCTTTAAATTAAATCCCCCACCCTCCCGAACCCCCCCAAATGAGTTAAATAACCTGCGGGTCCAGCGGCGGTCCGGAACGGCAGCGGTCCGGAACGGGCTCCTGCTCCTGAATCTTGTTGTCTTCAGCCGGCGCCATTTTCCAAAATGGCGCCGAAAAATGGCGGCGGCCATAGACGAACACGATTGGACGGCAGGAGGTCCTTCCGGACCCCCGCTGGACTTTTGGCAAGTCTCGTGGGGGTCAGGAGGCCCCCCACAAGCTGGCCAAAAGTTCCTGGAGGTCCAGCGGGGGTCAGGGAGCGATTTCCCGCCGCGAATCGTTTTCGTACGGAAAATGGCGCCGGCAGGAGATCGACTGCAGGAGGTCGTTCAGCGAGGGTTCCGGCGCCTCGCTGAACGACCTCCTGCAGTCGATCTCCTGCCGGCGCCATTTTCCGTACGAAAATGATTCGCGGCGGGAAATCGCTCCCTGACCCCCGCTGGACCTCCAGGAACTTTTGGCCAGCTTGTGGGGGGCCTCCTGACCCCCACGAGACTTGCCAAAAGTCCAGCGGGGGTCCGGAAGGACCTCCTGCCATCCAATCGTGTTCGTCTATGGCCGCCGCCATTTTTCGGCGCCGGCTGAAGACAACAAGATTCAGGAGCAGGAGCCCGTTCCGGACCGCTGCCATTCCGGACCGCCGCTGGACCCGCAGGTTATTTAACTCATTTGGGGGGGGTTCGGGAGGGTGGGGGATTTAATTTAAAGGGTCGGGGGTGGGTTTTAGGGGGTTTTAGTGTGCCGGCTCACGATTCTAACGATTTATAACGATAAATCGTTAGAATCTCTATTGTATTGTGTTCCATAACGGTTTAAGACGATATTAAAATTATCGGACGATAATTTTAATCGTCCTAAAACGATTCACATCCCTATACAGCGATGCTATGTCTGGAGTAATCAAAAGATATGGTGAAGCCGGCACCTGTAAATCATTCAATAAACTTATCAGGTGAGAGGAATCACGAACATATGACTTGATGTTCGGAACCATTGGTCTTAAAAAAATGTCGACAAATTGTGAGAGGGGTTCAAGTAAAGACCCGATCCCAGACACAATAGGGCGACTTGGAGGGTTTGATAAAGTCTTATGTATCTTTGGGAGTACATAAAAGACTGGTGTTATTGGAAATTCGGAAGTGAGGAAGCTAGCCTCATGCTGATTTACAAGTTTACCTGTACAGATTTTTTAGATTTTTGAAATTGAAATTGTTCTTTTTGGATGCACAACCTACACAAGATATGTCTTTGGTCACCATTAAATCAAAGTGGGTCCCTCCAGGCCCTGTTGACCCTATGCTTATTGTATTTGAAAGGATGGTGCGTAATGATATACATTTGTTACTTTTAAATCATCATCATATTCAATATAACCTGTCCAAAGAGGAGAGATCTGCACTCACCTCGTTAGCTGAGGATTTGACTATTATCATAAAACCTGCCGATAAAGGGGGCGGGATTGTTATTATGAATCGTGATGATTATAGGTCTGAAATATATCATCAATTGAATGACTCCACCTTTTATCTTCCATTATATGGCGATCCTACGGCCCCCCTGCAGTCAGATATAGCCACCATTGTACAGAATGCACTTACCAGTTGATATATTACTCAGCGATTGGGGCAGGAGGGGGATATGATAGAAGTCTTTAAAAACATGAAAGAGGTCTTGAACGAGTAGAAGGTAATCTGTTATTTACACTTTCAGATAATCGAAGGACTAGGGGGCACTCCATGAAGTTAGCAAGTAGCAGCACATTTAAGACTAATCAGAGAAAATTATTTTTCAATCAACGCACAATTAAGCTCTGGAATTTGTTGCCAGAGGATGTGATTAGTGCAGTTAGTGTAGTTGGGTTTAAAAAAGTTCTTGGAGGAGAAGTCCATTAACTGTGATTAATTAAGTTGACTTTGGAAATGGCCTCTGCTATTGCTGGCATCAGTAGTATGGGATCTTCTTAGTGTTTGGGTACTTGCCAGGGTCTTGTAGCCTGGTTTGGCCACTGTTGTAAACAGGATGCTGGGCATGATGGACCCTTGGTCTGACCCAGTATGGCAATCAATTTCTTATGTTCTTAAACTAGAACTGCATGTCAATTGCCAATAGCAAATGAAAGCCACAGTACAGCAGAATGAGTAAATTAATTTGCACAGGAGTGTGTGAATAATAATATGTGCAAACATTAAATTGAAGAAGTAATTCAACTTATGCAAAAAAAAAAGTGGTTTGACTTTAAAAACAGACTTCTGTCTTTTTTTTTTTTTTAGCACTGTATAATATTAAGAATAATTTTATTACTTTGATTTCCTAGAAGAAATATGTTCTTATAAGTGTCCATGCTTTAGAAATTATTTCTGTAAGAAGCTATCTATTAGGACATTAAAATATGTTCTTTACTGTCTTTTTCTGCTCCTCTGCATAAGCAGTGTGTGACCAGTCACTGTCTGGAGCCATGTAAGCAAAGAAATATTTCTTTCTGGTCATTTTGGGGGTAATGAGCCAATTAACCTACACTAGTGCAACCCTCAAATTCACTTAAGAGAGATTTTATCAGCTGAAGTAATTCACTTCAGTCTAGTCTTGATTTATAAGCTTGATATTTTCTGTGAAATGGCAAGTCCATGTGGAAACAGGTGCAGTGAAGTATCCAGTCATGAACTTGACCTTTCTTATTCTGTGGGTTGGATAACATTTCTGAAGAATGAAGAACCTGTTTTAACTTAACCGGAGTGACATTTCTACCTCTTGTGCACAAACAGAAAGGAATACAAAGGCAATTTTATTGAATTCTGCTTTTCCACTTGACATATCTAAACCTTTTTCTTGGATAGCATACAGTCTTGAATTTTATACATATAACTGCATCCCTCTTTTAAAAATGCAATATCCCATCTTCTCTATTTTAATTGTGTTTCATCTGGAGAAACCAATGAAATATGTGAAACTAGCTGAGATTGTATAAATGTTAGAAATTTCTATGGCATATCAAACCTAGAGTTCTGTCAGTGTGATCCTCCTACTGACTAGGAATTACATATCTGTTACAGGAACGTCGGTATAGAAAAGTTAAAAAATAATAAACAAATAAATATTATCAGATGTTTAATACTCAATACTAACAACTATAACTAGTGTCTGTATACTATCAGTATAATAGTTCAGATCGGCAGGGGTTCTACAGAAGTACATATTCAAATAGGTACGCTGCATTTGTTTTAAACAAATAACTCCAAACCAAGAAAGAACATTTTCATTTTTTTTTCAGATTGGAACAAATCAAAAATGGTCTTTCACAAATATGCCCCCAAATGTTTGTGTATTTCTGTTTCATTTATTAAAAAGTGGGCCTCTCTGAAGTCCTACAACCAATCCACCAAGAAAACTGTGCAGTCTGAGCCAAGTCCAGCTGAGGCTTCTTCGGCCCCTCCAACCCACCTCCCACCTGGAAAAAACCCATGGGTCTCTGGTCAATCCAGCTGGGCTGAGCTTCCTGGGCTCTTCCAAACCTTCTCCCACACCAATACATTTTCCCATGCATGTGGATCTCCCCAGCTTCCACTTACCTTCTTCTGTGGAATATGCTAGATGAACGTGGCAGGAATGATGACCACTCACACCTCACCTGCCTCCCAGTCAAGGCCGATGCATCCCATATGCGAACTAGTAGGGATGTGCAGAGCAAAATTTTATGTTCATATTTTTTATGTCCGAAAGGGGGTCCCACTTGCGGCCAATATGGACATAAAAAAAATCCAATGAGTTGGGTATATGTACATATGTGCAAAAAAAAAAATTAAACCCCCTCACCCTCCTTAATCCCCCCCCCAGACTTACCACAACTCCCTGGTGATCGAGCGAGGAGTGAGGACGTCATTTCTGCAATCCTTGGCGAGAAGCATGTGACGTCGGTGGCACGTCGAGTGACGCGGCGTCACGTGATTCCCGGCTCGTTCGCGCCGGACGGCTCGTTCGGCCCAAAAAGAACTGTTGGCCAGCTTGGGGGGGCCTCCTGACCCCCCCAAGCTGGCCAAAAGTTCTTTTTGGGCCGAACGAGCCGTCTGGCGCGAACTCGCCGGGAATCACGTGGCGCCGCGTCACTCAGACGCGACGTCACGTGATTCCCGGCAAGTTCGCGCCGGACGGCTCGTTCGGCCCAAAAAGAACTTTTGGCCAGCTTGGGGGGGGCCTCCTGACCCCCTCAAGCTGGCCAAAAGTTCTTTTTGGGCCGAACGAGCCGTCCGGCATGAACGAGCCGGGAATCACGTGACGCCGACGTCACGTGATTCCCGGCAAGTTCGCGCCGGACGGCTCGTTCGGCCCAAAAAGAACTTTTGGCCAGCTTGGGGGGGCCTCCTGACCCCCTCAAGCTGGCCAAAAGTTCTTTTTGGGCCGAACGAGCCGTCCGGCGCGAACTTGCCGGGAATCACGTGACGTCGGCGTCACGTGATTCCCGGCTTGTTCGCGCCGAACGAGCCGTCCGGCGCGAACTTGCTGGGAATCACGTGACGTCGCGTCTGAGTGACGCGGCGCCACGTGATTCCCGGCTCGTTCGCGCCGGACGGCTCGTTCGGCCAAAAAAGAACTTTTGGCCAGCTTGGGGGGGTCAGGAGGCCCCCCCAAGCTGGCCAAAAGTTCTTTTTGGGTCGAACGAGCCGTCCGGCGCAAACGAGCCGGGAATCACGTGACGCCGGCGTCACTCGACGTGCCGCCGACGTCACATGCTTCTCGCCAAGGATTGCAGAAATGGCATCCTCACTCCTCGCTCCATCACCAGGGAGTTGTGGTAAGTCGGGGGGGGGGGGATTAAGGAGGGTGAGGGGGTTTATATTTTTATTTTGGCTCAACAATCGCGATTTCCCACATATCGAACATATCTATGTTCGATATGTGGGAAATCCGATCGTTTATGTCGAATCAATTTTTTAAGTAAAAAAAAAATATGAGTTGCGTTTTACTAATGCGGTCAATCCGAATGCACACCCCTACGAACTAGCCAGTCACCTAGGGCGTCAACCATTAGCAGGTGGTGAAGAGCATCCACATGGGGCCAGGAGTAGAGCCTTAGCCTGCTCACGGCTGAGAGGAGTCGAGATTCAGCAGGCAGCGAGCGGCGCCCATCCTGCTCATGGCCCAGAGAAGCACAGAATCAGCTGGCTGGGAGCAGTGCCCATCCTGCTTGTGGCCAAGAAAAACACTCAGTGAGCCACATCTCAGTGAATGAGGTTGGGGCCGGGATCGGGGGGGGGGGGGGGGGGGGATAAGGCAGAAAGTTTGCCTAAGGCGCTTATCACCCTTGTACTGGCCCTGCTCCCAGTGCTTTAAAAATGTTGCCAGTAACCCTGAAGCTGATGCCAAAATGATTATGGCCATATAGTATAATGGTACCAGTTGCATCTGAGACAGACTCCGAAATACTGGGAGGCAGGGCAGAAAGGAGTAGACATCACTCCTGCTCTTTTCATCTGGCAAACCCCATAGAAGGGGGATAAGTGGGGGGCCAGGGATGTGCACGTCCCCAGCAAACATTTTCAGGCAGAGGGAAGGGATAAGAGGACTCTGGGGAGGCTTGGTGCAACCTATCTGGGAGGCCTCAGCCCTATGGAGGCATTTACTGGACAGAAGGGGATTAGAGAGGCCTGAGATCCATGACTTTCTTGGGAAATAGGAGGGGAGTTGGATGACCTTGGGGAGGCCATTTGTTTTTGTTTTGTTTGTTATTTTAATGTTTATTTTGGTTTGGTAAATGTAGTGAACCAAAATAAACATTCAATGACCTGAAAAATAATTTTAAAAAAATTTCTGAAATTAAAAAATAAACCAAAATGAAAATATTGGGCTTGCACATGCCTACAAAATTTATCCAAATAATCTAAGGTAAATTTCTGCCCCAGTTGTTGTGCTTCAATGGGATGGAGCGCTAATGGGCACTCCAGCGCAGTACATAAACTGTGTGCCTTTGTGGCAAGATGGTCCAAATCTGGATACCGGGAAACCAGAGACCTCCATCGGATCTGCATGCCTCCGGGAGGCCACCAACGCAATGATGGTCTCTGAACGGTCCTCCAACCGTTCCCAGCCCTTTTGGACCTGATGCAAGGAGCAGCAGAGATGGCAGGCCAGGCAAGAGGCAAAGTACTTGCTTGACATCCTCTAGATGAGTGTGCAAATCCTGAGAAAATATCAGGATATCATCCAGGTATATTACGACACTCTTGTCCATCAGGTCCCACAAGATGTCGTTCATCATGTTCTGAAATACAGTGGGTGCATTGCACAGGCCGAAGGGCATTACTAAGTACTCAAAATGGCCGTCTCAAATGTTGAAGGCTGTTTTCCATTCGTCGCCACTGCGAATGCGAACTAAGTTGAGGCCCCCTTCAGGTCAAGTTTTGAGAATATTTTGGCCCCCTGAAGCCGGTCAAACAGCTCCAAGATTAAAGGTATGGGGTAGCGGTCTTTAATCGTGATATCGTTCAGACCTCGGTAATCGATACAAGGATGTAAGGTACCGTCCTTCCCCACAAAGAAGAAGCCTGCGCCGGCTGGAGACTTTGATAGTCTAATAAACCCCTTCTGTAAATTATCTTCAATGTATTTAGACATAGCCTTGTTCTCAATCACTGAGAGTGGATAGACACATCCTTTAGGAGGTTCAGTATTGGGTTTCAGTCTTATGGCACAGTCATAGGACCTATGCGGAGGAAGAATGTCAGCAGTTACTTTGGAAAACACATTACTAAAAGATACGTATTGAGGTGGCAATCCCGGCATTGTTGGAGTTGTAGGCATGCAGATGACAGGAGCAATCTCCTTAAGGCACTTTCCATGACAACCTGGGCCCCAGCGAGAGAGTTCCAAGGATGCCCAGTTGAATTGGAGTTGGTGTGACTGCAACCAAGGTAACCCCAGGATGATAGGGTACATTGCCTTCTCTAACACAAAGTAGGGAATTGACTCTGAATGGAGAGCTCTGGTGCGAAGGGTTACCGATTCCATTTGGCAAGTCACGTCACCCGATAAGGGCTCCCCATGGATGGAAGATAGGAGTAGTGGAATCTTCAAAGTGATGAGGGGAATCCTCAAATGTTCCACTAGGTGTCGAAGAATAAAGTTGCCTCCTGCCCCTGAATCCACCAGGGCAAGAGTTTGAAACCCAGACGGTCCGCAGATAAAGGAGACTGGGAGAGAGAGTGGAGGAAAGGGCATAGCAAGGCCTAAGAACAGTCCTCCTGCAGGACTTAGGCCCGTCCTTTTCCCGGATGAATTGGGCATGTTGGGACATTGTGATCAGCCTGTCCACAATACATACACAGACCATGCCTCTTCTGAAGTCTTCTCTCTTTAGAAGTCAAATGACTGCTACCAAGTTGCTGTTAGTGATCTGATGCTAGGAGTTACCAATCTGTTATTGATCTGATGCCTGATGAGAGGAGCAATCAGATAGTAGTTAGCAATCTGTGGTTATATATGAGAGTTGAGGGTGGATCCTTGGACCAGTGGCAGATGACCACGCCCACGGGGGATGATCCCGAGAGGGACCACCGGTCAGGCTCAGAGTAGGAGACAAACACACACTAGTTCTTTTATTAGACAGTATACTGAACCACCAGAGATGGCAGTAGTGAGCTGGCAAGCCCGGCTGGGCTGTAGTCCCTCAGATACTAGAACAGCGATCCCTGGAGGCTGAGCTGAAGAGAGACTGAAATATAGTGAGTAGGCAAGGCATGCAGATGGTAACACTCACACAATGTCCCAATGAAGCCCAGGAACTGGAAAGTATAGGCCCTCGAGGAGCGAGTACCTGATTCCAGGGAAAGCTCAGAGAGAATGATGGTAACTCACTCATGTAGCTGAGATAGTTGGTAGTAAAGACTTCCAGGCAGAAGAGTATACGAAGTAAGTCTGGGATGAGGGCCCTCGAAGAGCGAATACTGGTTCCAGACTGTCACCTGAAAAAAACAAGGAGAGAACGAGGCCCCTGAGGAGCGGGTACCTCTGGTAAGTCCGAGGAGGCAGAGTAGCTTAGACAGACAAAGCGAGTCCATTGTCAATCCTTGTTACTCGATGTGTTAGCAAATTCCAAGACCTTAAATATCTGTCGTGGGTGACGTCATCTTCGGGGGACACCCCCAAGGTTCGCGCTAATGCCGGTACTTCATTCGGGGCCGCACCACATGCGCGCCCCTAGGCCTCCAGGAAACATGGTGATTGCAGCATTGAGCCAGTCTGGGAACGCCCGAGGACAAGTGGCAGGAGAATGCCGCGGCAGCCAGTCTTCCCGCGGAAGGAGAGGGAGGCGCCAGAGAGGTAAGGAGGGCGGAGAGAGGGCGTTGGGCACCGACAGAAACAACAGTACCCCCCTTCAAAGGGCGACTTCCTCTTCAGGTACCAGGCTTAGGTTCAGAAGGATTTGCGAGATGGAACTGATGAAGCATCTCTTTGTCCAGGATATTGGTCTGAGGCTCCCAAGAGTTTTCTTCGGGGCCGAAACCTTCCCATTTTATAAGGTATTCAAAAGTCTTGTCTCTCTTACGAACATCAAGGACTTCTTCGACTTTGTATTCCAAGTCGTCTTCTGCATTGATGACAGGTGGATCTTGAGTCTTGGAAGAATTCACTGAGTATGTGTTGTTATCAGCAGCGATGGATGAGCTGCTGGGGACGTCACTGAGATTTTCAGTGGAAGTGGCGAAGTTGGGGAACGTCCAAACCCACTTCAAAAGATGACACTGTAGTGGATCTTTCAGCTTGCTGAGAGGACTCCTCACGTCTTCCACTAGATGTTTGAGAATGAAGTTGCCTCCTGCCCCCGAGTCCACTAGGGCAGGAGTCTGAACCGTGATTGATCCGTAAGTCAAAGAAACTGGGAGAGAGAGTGGAGGAGATGTCACGGTATGGCCTAAGAACAGTCTTTCTGCAGGACTTAGGCTCGTCCATTTTCCGGACTAGTGGAGCATGTGGAGACATTGTGGCCAGGCTGACCACAGTACATGCAAAGATCACGCTTCTTCCAAAATCGTCTCTCTTTGGAGGTCAAACGACTGTGACCCAGTTGCATAAGTTCATCTGTATCAGCAGCAGGGATTACTAGAACCATCCGAGGTGTAGAGACAGCACTGGCCTGTTTCAACCCGGGTACCACCCTAGGCCGGAGTTCCTTCACCTTGTCCCGGAGTCGTAGATCAATCCAAGTAGCTAAGGCTATTAATTCGTCCAGCGAGTGAGGTTTTTGGCAAGCAGCCAGCTCGCCCTTCAAACGGTTATCCAGGCCTCTGCAGAAGAGAGTCTTGAGACATATGGGGTCCAAGCAAAGTTCTGCTGCAAGAGTTTTGAACTCTATGGAAAATTCAGCCAATGATCTGCTGCCTTGCTTCAAATCAGACCGCAGAGCCAGCTACAGACATTCGAGGAGGGTCATCGAAAAAAGATTTAAACAAGTCCATAAATCCTTCTGTGTCCTGCAAAATAGAGTCCTTGCGTTCCCACAAGGTAGATGCCCATGTCAAAGCCCTACCATCTAGGAATGAAAGGATGTAGGTAGTCTTGGAGAGAATGTAGGTAGTCTTGGAAATAGAGACGGCTGTAAGGCAAAGTGTTTGCAGCACTGGTTCAAAAAGCCCTGGGTCTTCTGGATTTCTCCGGAAAAGCGGATTGGAGCCACCAGTGGTACAGCAGTCTTCAAAGTTACCTCTGGTGACTGACCTTCTTGGTTTGAGGTTGTGCCTTGAACCTTCTTTGTGTGCAGTTGATGAAACGCTGAAGTAAGCTTCTCCAAAGTGTCTTGCTGCACCACAATGCATTGGGCCAGGCATGGTATGGTCTGCAAAGTACTGAGTTGTGCCAGATCCATGGAGTTAGCAATCTGTTACTAATCTGATGCTAGGAGTTAGCAATCTGTTATTGATCTGATGCCTGATGGGAGGAGCAATCAGATAGTAGTTATCAATCTGTGGTTATATATGAGAGTTGAGGGTGGATCCTTGGACACGCCCCCGGGGGATGATCCCGAGAGGGCCCACCGGTCAGGCTCAGAGTAGGAGACAAACACACACTAGTTCTTTTATTAGACAGTATACTGAACCACCAGAGATGGCAGTAGTGAGCTGGCAAACCCGGCTGGGCTGTAGTCTCTCAGATACTGAACAGCAATCCCTGGAGGCTGAGCTGAAGAGAGACTGAGATATAGTGAGTAGGCAGGGTATGCAGATGGCAGGGTACTTCATTCGGGACCGCGCCACACGTGCGCCCCTAGGCCTCCAGGAACCATGGCGATCGCAGCGTCGAGCCAGTCCGGGAACCCCCGAGGACAAGTGGCAGGAGAACCCCGCGGACGGAGAGGGAGGTGCCAGAGAGGTAAGGAGGATGGAGAGAGGGTGTTGGGCACCGACGGACACAACAGTTGCATCGCTTCATTTCCATTGGCAACAGGAGTTACTGGAACCATCCAAGGTACAGGTTTAGCACTAGCCTCCTTCTGACCTGCTCCTCTATTAGGCCGGAGTTCTTTTACCTTATCATGAAGCCAGTGGTCGATTCTAGTAGCCAAAGCCACTAGTTTATCCAGCAAGTCAGGTGTTTCACGAGCGGCCAGCTCATCTTTCAAGCAAGTATCCAAGCCTCTGAAGAAGAGAATTCTCAGGCAGTTGGGGTCCCAGCTGAGTTCTGTAGCAAGAGTCTTGAACTCTATCACAAAATCAGCCAGTGGTCGGATGCCTTGCTTCAGGTCCACCAGATCAGAACCAGCAATGGTCACTCGGGCAGGGTCGTCAAAATGGATTTAAATAAATCCAAAAATCCGTCAAAATCCTGCAAAATAGGATCCTTGCATTCCCACAGTGTAGCTGCCCAAGGCAAGGCCCTTCCATCAAGATAAGATAGAATGTAAGTAGTCTTGGCAAAAGCTGTGGGGAAGTGAGAAGGCTGTAATGCAAAATGCATGCTGCGATTGTTTAGAAAGCCCCTGGTTCTCTGAATCTCTTCTGAGAAACGAACTGAAGCAGCCAGCGGTACAGCAGTCTTTAAAGTTACTTCAGGTAACTGACCTTCATTACTGGAAGTGGCGCTTTGGGTCTTCTGTGCGTGCAGCTGATGAAATGCTGAAGTGAGTTTTTCCAATGTGTCTTGCTGTTCAGAAACGCGCAGGGCCAGGCCTGGAATGGCCTGCAGGGCATTGAGCTGTGTCGGATCCATGGAGTTAGCAATCTGTTATTGTTTGTAAGGTTTTGGGTGGACCATTGGACACTGTGGAAGCTGACCATGCCCACGGGGGAAGTCCCGTGAGGGGCCACCGGTCAGGCTCAGCTTTGGGACACACAACACAGAGTTATATATTTTATTAGACAGAGTTTGAGAAGCCACCAGAGGTGGCAGTAGTGAGTAGAGATGAAGCCTGGCTGGGCTTAAGGTTCCTCAGGATACTGGAACAGCGATTCTCTCTATGGCTGTGCGTAGTGGAGAAAACTGAGATAGTGAGTACAGTGGAGTATACACAGAGTACTGGTATAGAGCCTCGTTGGTAAGGTTACTCACACAGCGGTTTCTCCTGGAAGGAAACACAGAAGCTGGAATAGAGGCAGGCCCTCGAGGAGCGAGTACCTGGTTCCAGGGAACAGCTCTGAGGAAATAAAGTTGGTAACTCACTGATGATGTAGGCAGCGGTTTCTTCCAAGTAGAAGCGATAGGTTCAGCAGCGAGTCAGGGAAAATGGGCCCTCAAGGAGCGAGTACCGGTTCCTGATAGCGACCTGAAAGAAATGAGAGAGACCCCTGAGGAGTGGGTACCCCGTTAGGATAAAGTCCAAAAGTTGGAGAAGCAGAGTAACTAGGTACGGAGAGCGAATCCCATCCATACGGAGTTTACTTGCTAACTTGATTAGCTAGCAAAAAGTATAGGCTTTTGTATCCGGGATGCGTGACATCATCACAGGGGGACACCCCTGAGGTTCGCGCCAAAGAGAGAATAAGAAGCAGGGCCATATGGCGTATATGCCCTATGGTACCTGGACAACATGGAGGGATGCAGCGCCCAAGCCGGACCGGGGACGCCGGAGAGGATGGCAGGCAGACGCTGCGGCAGCCAGACATCCATCAACTGTGGGAGGAGTCGCAAAAAAAGGTAAGGTGGGTGGAGTGGAGACGTCAGGCAGTGACAGTCGTAACAATACACCCTGGACAGTGGACGAACAGGCACAGCGTTTGAGATCAGGCCCTTGTAGGGACGTACGGCCTGGACAGTGGATGGACAGGCAGAACATTTCAGGTCAGGTACATGTGCTGATATTATCTGGAGCAAAAGATCTTCATTCAAAAATTTGAAGAAGGATCCAACAGAAGAAAATAGGATAATGCATAAGCATTGCCAAGTTAAATGTAAGGCATTAATAAGACAGGCAAAGAGAGAATTTGAAAAGAAGTTGGTGGTAGAGGCAAAAACTCACAGTAAAAACTTTTTAAAATATATCTGAAGCAGAAAGCCTGTGAGGGAGTCAGTTGGACAGTTAGATGATTGAAGGGGTTAATGGGGCACTTAGAGAAGATAAGGCCATCGCTGAAAGATTAAATGATTTCTTTGCTTCACTATTTACTGAAGAGGATGTTGAGGAATAACCTTTCCGGACAAGGTTTTCATGTGTAATGATTCTGATGGACTAAACCAAATCATGGTAAACCTAGAATATGTGGTAGGCATGATGGACAAACTGAAGAATAGTAAATCACCTGGACAGTATAGTATACACCCCAGGGTTCTGAAGGAACTCAGAAATGAAATTTCAGATCTGTTAATAAAAATTTGTAACCTATCATTAAAATCATTCATTCTACCTGAAGACTGGAGGATAGCTAATGTAACCCCAATATTTAAAAAGGGCTCCAAGGGTGATCCAGGGAACTACAGACCACTTAGCCTGAAGTCAGGGCCAGGAAAAATAGTGGAAAGTGTTCTAAATATCAAAATCACAGAACATATAGAAAGACATGGTTTAATGGAACAAAGTTAGCATGGCTTTACCCAAGGCAAGTCTCACCTCAGAAATCTGCTTCACATTTTTGAAGGGGTTAATAAATATGTAGATAAAGGTGAACTGGTGGATGTAGTGTATTTGGATTTTCAGAAGTAATTTGACAAAGTTCTTCATGAGAGGTTTCTAAGAAAATTAAAAAGTAATGGGATTATGGCAATGTCCTTTCATGGATTACAAACTGGTTAAAAGACAAGAAAGAGAGAGAAGGATGAATTGGACATTTTTCTCAGTGGAAAAGCGTATACAGTGGAGTGCCTCAGGGATCTGTACTAGGACCCGTGTTTTTCAATATATTTATAAATGATCTGGAAAGGAATATGATGAGTGAGGTAATCAAATTTGCAGATGATACAAAATTATTCAGAGAAGTTAAATCACAAGCAGTGATAAAATAAGTTAAATCACAAGATAGTGATAAAATGAAGGAGGACCTTGTGAGACTAGAAAATTGGGTATCCAAATGGCAGATTTAATTTACGATGGATAAATGCAAGGTGATGCATATTGGGAAAAATAACCCATGCTATACTTACACAATGTTAGGTTCCATATTAGGAGCTACCACCCAGAAAAGAGATCTAGGAGTCATAGTAGTCAATACATTGAAATTGTCGACTCACTGTGCTGTGGCAGTCAAAAAATGAAACAGAATGTTAGGAATTTTTAGGAAGGGAATGGTGAATAAAATGAAAAATTTCATAATGCCTCTATATCGCTCCATGGTGAGTCCGCACCTTGAATTCTGTGTACAATTCTGGTCGCCACATCTCTAAAAAGATATAGTTGAGATGGAGAACGTACAGAGAAGGGCAACCAAAATGATAAAGGGGATAGAACAGTTCCCCTATGAGGAAAGACTAAAGAGCTTAGGATTGTAGCTTGGAGAAGAGACGGTTGAGGGGGGATATTATAGAGGTGTTTAAAATCATGAGAGGTCTAGTATGGGTAAATGTGAATCATATATTTAAAACATTTAAAACATTTAAAACTAATAGGAGAAAGTTCTTTTTCACTCAGCGCACAATTAAACTCTGGAATTTGTTACCAGGGGATGTGGTTAGTGCAGTTAGTGTAGCTGGGTTTAAAAAAGGTTTAGAGAAGTTCATGGAGAAGTCCTTTACTTGCTATTAATCAAGTTGAATTAGAAAATAGCCACCGCTATTACTAGCATCAGTAGCATGGAATAGACTTAGTTTTTGGGTACTTGCCAGGTACTTATAGCCTGGATTGGCCACTGTTGGAAACAGGACGCTGGGCTTGATGGACCCTTGGTCTGACCCAGTATGGTATGTTCTTATGTTTTTAATAAATCATTAGAAATGTAGATAGTTGGATGGCTGGTGGGCATGAGGATCATTTCGTAAATTGCCTGCCTGGTGCAACATTAGAAGACATCATGTGTCAACTTGAAGGATTTTAGAGCATGCTGGGGAGGAGCCAGCTGTCATGGTACATGTGGGTAACAATAATATGGGATGATGCCAGATGATAATTGTAGAGGCTAAATTTAGGCTTTTAGTTAGTAATTTGAAATCCAGAAAGCCCATGGTTGCATTCTGAGAAATGCTTCTGATTGTAGCACAGGAACTCAGATGCAGACTGAGCTTGAATCTTAATGCATGGATGAGAAGATGGTGCATGGAAGAGGGCTTTAGATTTGTTAGGAACTGGGAACATTCTGGTGAAGGGGATTTGGATTCCAATGGGATGGGCTCCTGGTTAAGAAAGACAGAACCTGGCACTAGGGACATTTGGCAAGTCTTGGGGGGGTCAGGAGGGTGGGGGGTTGTAGTTAATTAAATTTAAATGGTTGGGATGGGGTTTTTTTTTTAACTTTAATGGGAAACAAATACCATACCTAACTAATGGACGAATCAGAGTCCCCTGAAAACGGATGTAATGGATTTGGGTCCCGACAAATACGAATACCGAATCGTACGTATCCATCCCTTCTGCACATCCCTACCTGGCACTACTATTTAAAAATGAGATTGAACAGCTTTTAAACTAGACTGGGGGGTAAAACTCATAGTCACTGAGAAGCACACAGATTAGAGGGAGGTATCTTCCTTAGACACAAAGCAGGTAAATTAGAATATCTCAGAAGAGATGCTGTGATTTAGGCAGGAGTATCCCAGATGGATGTAAATAAAGAGTACATAGATGTGAATTACTCTAAAATGCCTTCTTCTTCTTCTAATAATCAGGTTGTAAATACAAATAGAAATACAAATAGAAATTACTTTGTGAACATGAGAAGTCTGAATAATAAGACTGAAGACTTACAATGCATGACAAGGAAATAGACAATATAGGCTTCTCAGAGGATAACAAATGGGATACTATGATACCAGTGTATAAATTATATCAACATCAAATTAGTGGAGAGATTATAATATATGTCAAGGGTGGCATAGAGACAAGCAGGATAAATACTCTGCAGACAATAAAATATACTGTAAAATCGTTATGGATAGAAATTCCATGTGTGAATGTTGAGAGTATAGCAGTTGTTGTTTATTAAGTTCCACTGGCCAAGATGAAGAAATAGACTGTTAAATGCTAGCAGAAATTAGAAAGTCAAATAAATGTGATGATACAATAATGATGGGAGATTTCAACTACTTTAGTACTACTGATTGGGTCAAAGTCTCATCAGGAAATACTATAAAGGTTAAGACGGTAACTTTAAAATGAGTGCATGTGCACCCATATAAGTACATATGTGGGCATGAGCACACATACGATGGAATTTTAAACTGTCTGCACAAGTGAACACATACTATTTAAAATAAAGTTAGTGAGGGTGATGGGGAATTCACAGTTTTACATTTAGGAATAAAATATTATTTATGAAAGGATATGGTATAAACAGTTAATGACTCAATCAACTCATATCTCCCCAGTTTTGCAAGCCCTTCACTGGCTTAAGATAGAGCAGAGTGTTGCGCTTAGAGGTGGACCCTTGTCCTGGGGCAGTGTAGAATGGCTCCCTGCTAGGGACCAGGAAGCACCTGCCCCCAGGGGGCGGAGCACTGGAGGAGACAGAGGCTAGGATGAGCTTCACCACTGGAAGCCCATGGTCCCCCCCAGGAGGAGCCCATAGGGACCTGGGCCACTTGGACTTATGTGGGCCTCGCAGGGTCTCCTGGAGAGGTAGTAGAGAGGCGTGCCCATGAGCAGCAAGGGAGCATGGTCGGTTACTAAGCTGTAGGTCTGGAGAACCAAGGAAGGCCAGTACAGCATAGGCGATGACAAAACAAGGGACAAAGCCAGAATGGTCAATGGTCAATGGCTGCCGGGGTCAGAATCTGAGGATCAGTCCGAGGAGTAGTCAACGAAGCAAGGGTCAGGTTCCAAAGGTAAGATGAGGTCACAAAGCAGGCAGAGGTCAGGATCTAGGCAGCGAGCAGAATGGTCAAGGAACAGGCCGAGGTCAGTACCAGAGAGACAGTCCGAGGGTACTACCTGGGTAGATAGGAGACAGACGCTGGAACAGACAGACGCTGGAACATAAGGATTCTGGACAAGGCTGGAACAGTAGGACGCTGGAACAAGACTGGAACAAGACTGGAACAAGACTGTGAATGAGGAGGCAAACTAGTACAATTACAATGCCGACCCGATTGCCAAGGCAAGGAAGTGCAGGCAGGGTCTTCCTTATATTGTACGTTCAATCAGGGCGTGTCGCGGCGCTAGGACCCAACCCTGGCCCTAGAAGAGGTCGGGCAGTCCGCATGCGTAGAGGCGTGGCCAACGCCACTGAGGACGCCGAACTCCGGAAGGCCCGGCGACCACCACCATGGGACACTGAGGCCTGGAGGTGCTCACGGCTGCCACTGGGGAGGCCGACCTGTGACCTGCAGAGGAGCTAGTGAGGTGAGCAGGCCCAGGCGCAGGTGCGGGCACACAACAGTAACCCCCTTCTAGGCCTCCCTCTACTCGGCAGTGGCTTTTTAGGATAGGTCCTATTGAGAGTCCTGAGGAACTCTTTATCAAGAATGTTATGGGACATTTCCCATGAGTTCTCCTCATCCCCATAACCCTCCCAGGCTAAGAGGTATTTCCATCTGCCTCGACACCGACAGAAGTTGAGGACCTCTCTTACCTGGAGGGATGAATCTAGTTCGGTAGAGATCCGCGGAGGTGAAGGATCTCTGCAAGAGGGCCAGGAGAGGACCAAAGGCTTCAAAAGGGAGACATGAAATGTGTTGTGGATGCCCATGGCACGAGGTAGCTGCAGTTGATAAGACACAGCTCCCACTCTTCAAAGAACTGGAAACAGATCAATGTACTTGGGATCCAGGCAATGAGAAGGGAGTCTCAACCTTATGTGCCGGGTGCTTAACCACAAGTTCTGGGACCTTTCAGGACCTTTTACACTCATTTGTCGTGGTATATCTGGACGATATACTAATATTCTCCAAAGATCTGAAGTCCCATCATTCACATGTTCAAACAGTCCTCCAATGCCTCAGAGACAATCACCTCCTTGCAAAATTAGAGAAGTGCATTTTTGAACAACCCCACCTTCCATTCCTGGGCTACATCATTTCCAACTGTGGCTTCACCATGGACCCTGATAAACTCCAAGGTATTCAAGATTGGCCCCAACCAGTTGGCCCCATCTAAGATTCCTTGGATTTACAAATTACTATAGAAACATCATCACTAATTACTCCATGTTAGCTGCTCCACTCACTGCCATGACTAGGAAGGGATGTGACCTTCAAGTTTGGAGCCCCAAGGCCCAAACTGCATTCCACGCCTTGAAAGAAGCCTTCTACATTGGTCCATGTCTATGTCAACCAGATCCTTACCGTCCCTTCATCATCAAAGTCGACATATCCCCCATCGAAGCAGGGGCAATGTTGAGCCAGTATTCTGCCAAAGGAACCTAAGTATCATGCTCCTTCAACTCACACAAATTCTCTTCCGCAGAGCAAAATTATACTATTGGAGACCGTGAGCTCCTAGCAGTGAAATTAGCCCTCCAAGAATGGCGTCCCTGGCTAGAAGGGGCACAACATAAGTTCACAATATTTACTGACCACAAGAATCTTGAACACCTAAAAGAGGCCCAGCTACTTAATCCTAGAGAAGCCTGCTGGGCGCTGTTCTTTGAAAGTTTCAACTTCGAACTCTGCTACCACCTGGCAGAAAAAAACCACCATACTGATGCACTCTCTCACTCCGTCGAGCCAGAAGATACACCCGATATTGCTAGGCACATCATCGATCCAGCTTGCATATCAATTGCAGTTACCAACACGGTACCAGCCGGGAAGACAGTGGTTCCCTGTCATCTCCGTGAGCGAGTGGTCCGTTGGGCTCACGACTCTAAGTTGGCCGGTCACCCTGGTCGCGCCCGGACTCTTGAGATGCTTAGAAGACATTACTGGTGTCCTAGTATGATAAAAGACTCCCGTGAATATGTGGACTTCTGTCGTGTTTGTGCATAGCAAAAACCTCCGACGGACCATCCATGGGGGCTCCTCCAACCTCTTCTAGCACCCACCGAACCCTGGTCAAGCATCTCCACTGATTTTATTGTAGTTCCACCTTCCTCGAAAGGAAATACAGTAATTTGGGTCATCATTGACCTCTTCTCAAAAATGGCCCACTTTGTTCCATTACCTAGTCTCCCCTCAGCTCCAGAACTAGCTAAACTCTTCTTAACTAATGTATTCTGGTTGCATGGATTACCAAAAGAGATCGTCTCTGATCATGGTCCTCAATTTGTGCTAGATATTTGAGATCTCTTTGTAAAAAGTTTGATATTACACTAAATCTGACATTGGCCTATCATCCGCAAGCAAATGGCCAAACCGAGAGGACAAATCACTCCTTGAAAACATTCCTGCAATCATACATCAACGATCAACAAGAAAACTGGTCTGACCTCCCGCCATGGGCAGAATTGTCCTACAATACCCATGTTGCCTTTGCCACTGATGTCTTGCCCTTTTCGGTAGTCTTTGACCACCAGCCACGCCTGCCTCTACCGGTTCCTCTCTCTGTACCCTCACCTGCAGCCCACTCTACAGCACAAACAATACACAGGCTCTGGAATCAAGTCAAGGAAAGACTAAGCCAGGCAGTCGAGTGGGCCAAACATTTTACTGACATTCATCGTCAGGTCGCACCCCTGTTCTGGTCTGGCCAGAAAGTCTGGCTTCGCACAAAGCACATCTGACTATGTCTGCCATCTCAACAACTAGCCCCCAGATTAATCGGCCCATTTCCAATCATTTGCCGCATAGGAGCGGTCACCTACCAGCTACAACTCCCTGTCTCCATGGGAATCCACAACATGTTCCATGTGTCACTATTGAAACCTTTATTCCTTTCCTGGCCTTCCTGAAGGCCTCCTTCTCCCACTCAGCATGAGGCCAAGCCTGAGAACAAACTTCAGGTCAAGGAGGTTCTGGACATCTGATGTCGACGTGGCCATTGGGAGTACCTCCTGTCATGAGAGGGTTTTGGTCTGGAGGAAAACTCTTGGGAACACTCTCACCATTTCTATGACAAGACCTTGCTCCATACCTTCCACAGGGACCACCCAGAGAAGCCTAAGCCGGTAAGGGGGAGACCTAGAAGGGGGGGGGGGTACTATTGCGCGTCCCGGCCATGTGGGCACCGCGACTGAGCCTGCTCACCTGGAACTTCCTTCCACTAGCGTGGACTTGGCTACTGCCATGAGCCCCCAGCATCCCCCCATGCTCACCACGGCCTCCCTCGGCATTGCCTCCCATGCAGGCCTCACAGCTGAGCTCCCATCAGGGCTCTGCGTCTTCGGCCAGCTTGGCCCCACCCCTAGGTGCGCGTGGCCGATGTCACTTCATTTAAAGGGCCCAGCACAGGAAAACCCCGGGAGGCGCACTCCGATGACATCACACAGGTCCTGTATATAAGGCAGGGCTCAAATCCCTGATCCCTGCCTTGGCAATCAGGTTGACACTATTGTGTGCTAGTTTGCCTGTTCCAGTGTCTCCTAGTTCCAGTGTCTCCTGTTCCAGCATCTCCTCATTCCCTGGTAGTACCCTTCGGACTGATCTCATGGTACTGACCCTTGCCTGTTCTTGACCACATTTGACCGCTGCCTGGAACCAACCTCTGCCTGTCTTTGACCACGTCTGACCACTGCCTGAAACCGACCTCTGCCTGTCCTTTGACTATGTCTGATCGCTGCCTGGAACTTGACCTTTGCCTGCCCTGACTACTCCAGACTGACCACAGGTACTGGCCCTTGCTTCAACTGACCATTCTGGACTGATACTCTGGCCTTGATCTTCACTATCCACTTGGACACTCTCTTCTGGCCTTCCATGACCATCAGACCTTCTTGTTTGGACATTGACCACGCACCCTTGTTCGTGGTGGGAACACCCCTTCACTTCCTCTCCAGGAGACCCTGCTAGGCCCACATAAGTCCAGGCGGCCCGGGTATCCAAGGGCTCAACCTGCGGAAACCCCGGACTGTTATTGGCAAAGCTCCAGCTAGCCTCTGTCTCCTCCTGTCCTCCACCTCCTGGTGGCAGGCACTCTCTGGGACCGACCAGAGGGCTATACCAATCCTACACCATGCCAAGGGTCCACCTCAAGTGCAACGCTAATGCTAGTAATAGCAGTGGCTATTCCCTAAGTCAACTTGATTAATAGCAGTTTATGGACTTCTGCAGGAACTTGTTCAAACGTTTTTAAACTCAGCTAAGTTAACTACCTTAATCACATCATCTGGCAACAAATTCCAGATCTTTAATTGTGTGATGAGTGAAAAAATAATTTTATCTGATTTGCTTTAAATGTGCTACTTGCTAACTTCATGGAATGCCCCCTAGTCCTTCTATTATCTGCAAGAGTAAATAATCAATTCACATTTAACCATTCTAGTCCTCTCATGACTTTGTAGATGTCCATCATATTCCCCATCATACACCTCCAAGCAGAACAGCCCTATACTCTTTAGCCTTTCCTCATAGAGTAGCTGTTCCATGCTCTTTATCACATTTGTTGCTCTTCTCTGAACTTTCTTCAGTGCATCTATATATTTTTGGAGAAATAGCAACCAAAACTGAACACAGTACTTAAGGTGTAGTCTCACCATGGAGTGATACAGAGACATTATGACATTCTCCATTTTATTCACCATTCCCTTCCTAATAATTCCTAACATTCTGTTTGCTATTTGACCACCAAGGCACACTGAGCTAACAATTTCAAACTATTACCACTATAATACCTAGATCTTTTTCCTGGATGGTAAATCCTAACATGAAATCTGACATCATGTAACTACAGCATGGGTTATTTTGCCCTATATGCATCATCTTGCACTTGCACAGAGTCAAGTTAAAAATGAAATAGTGAGTCTAAGAAACTATTCCATTTTATCTTTCACATTTATTTTGATAGCATTTCTTTTCCTGCTAAATTTTTTTTTTTTTTTTTATTTTCCACATCTGAGAAAGATTTTACAAGCTCACAACATTAATATAAAACTGGTTAACAAAGAGCAGTGCCTTAAATTCTGTTATTCAATTCCTGAGTCAACACTCTATGACCAAAGCATGCTTAAATTCTATTTGTGATGGAAAACCTATGGTGATTTCATGCAATAGTAACATGATAAACTGGTCCCAAGCATGGATAATGAGCAAGCTTGCTCATCCAAAAACATCCAGTGTCTGATAACATAGCCAAGAACTGTGTACTTATGGTACGAGTCTCTGTGGGATTCCACTTATCTGTCTGCACAGTATCAGCAGTGCTTTTGAGATGTAGGAATAGGCAGCCAATTCACATCTGGCACAGAAGTATATTTAATATGAATCAGAACTAATGTTTCTGGATTATGCAATAAATAAAGCACAGGTGCACTTCAGAAAATAAGTGGGAGGCATGAGACGACCTTTTTTATTTAAAGAAGTTTATATTATGTGCTTATACAGTAGAGTTATAGATATAGCAGAGCCTTAAGCTCACATGGATTCAGAGATGGAATAAAAATAGGGAGTTATACATTTTTTTCTTTTTCAAGAATGTATTTCCTGTCCTTGTGCAATTGAAACAGAAAGAGCAAGACAAATTTGGTAAATAATACTAAAACAGAGTGAAATTGCAATTGCAATTCTGCTGTATCACAAGGTCACTAACCACAGAGCGATGTAATATGTTTATGTTTGATACCGGTTTTTTAATGGAAAAAGTAGGATAAGACAGATAGGTTTGAAGTCTCAGTGCAAGGCCAACACAAGTTCAACATACACATCAAAGAAGATTCTGTCCAAAAATATAAGGACACCAGGCTTGATTCACCCCACAGATTGTTGTCTTGTGATGAAAGGCTGAAGCGCTTTTGATTTTTCTGGCTAACAAGTGTTATAAAAGGAGATACCTGGGAGATATTAAGGATATTTAAATATGTGTCATAGCTTGGAAATGGGAGACCAAGGTTCAAGTCCTTCTTCTCCCATTGACACTTTTTGTGACCTTGACCATCACTTTTTTCTCTCTACAAAGAAAGGCTTAAGATATACAAAATGCACTCAGTTGGGGAAAGAAGGCAATGGGGGTATATGACAGAAACATTGAAATATCTGGGAGGCCTCAATAAATTACAGGAAAACAATTTTCCATAGGGCCATGACATGAAAATTTGAGGGAGGACAGTTGAGAGGGTAGTGAATACCCACCCGAAAATGTGGTGGAAAGCAACACTGTAAGAGAATCCAAGCATGCTTAGGACTAAAACAGAGGACAGAGGGTAGAACCATATTGTGAGGTTGCAGTATTTCAAATAACACACTCTTCACTATCTTGAGCATGGAGGAGGTAGGGGGAGAAGGGCAATACGAAGAAAATATGGGACAGATAAAGGAAATGACCAAGTGACACTGCATAGCCTGGGTTAATCTTTTTTGAAATCAGCAGGCTACAACTAACTACCCAGAAATCAACCCTTTTGATGTCAACAGCTTGATTACTGGATGGATACCAACCCTACATAGTTGTAAAGACTTTTAGGATTTATTGTTATTTATGATCACCTATACAACAGCCCTAGAGAGCTTACAATTCACATGCATTGATTGATTTATTTATTTTACATTTTTTAAAGCTTGCCACTTCTACCTTGCATTCAGGGTGGATTACAAATCTTTAAACAGCCATAACATATTCAACAATAACAGTACATAAAAATAAATACATCTGCCTCAGCAAAAAAGGCAGCTTTCAACTTCTTTTGAAATGCCTTCACTGTTATGATCAGGAGGGATCGTGAACCCTTGGACCGACGGGGAGGTGGTACTACCTTGGGAGACGTCTCCTCAGGTTCCCCCGTCGGGTGGCGAGGCGGAACAGAAGTTGGGACTGGCTGGATCCTTGCTGTTGGAGACTCAGGTGGTCGCTGAGAGGGTGCCGGGGCATGAAGTCGGAGCAAGGGACAGCTGGATCTTCGCGACTGGAGACCCGTGGTCCCCCCAGGAGGAGCCCATAGGGACACGGGCCACTGGGACTTAGGTGGATCTTTGAGAGGTCAAAGAGGCGTGAGGACGGTGCAAGGGCCAACTGGATCTTCACCACTGAAAGCCCGCGGTCCCCCCGGGAGGAGCCCGTAGGACCCGGGCCGCTGGGACTTAGGTGGGCCCTTGAAGAAGGATGGTCCAAGAGGAGTCCAAGGTTGAGTACCAGAGGATCGCCTCTTGCCAGTCCAAAGTCACACACCGAGCGATCACCACTTGCCAGTCTGAAGTCACACATTGAAGAATCACTGCTTGCCAGTCCGAAGTCACACACCGAGGAATCACCGAGAAGAAGCAGGAACCAGGAATCAGGAACTCGTGGCACCAGAAGACTCACCGAAGCAAGCAGACTTGTAGCAAACAAGTTGCCAAGTCAAAGAGTGAGCAGAGGAAGTCTCCTTTTATACTTCCCCTGGTCTAGTTCATTAGGAACAGCTGCAACAATAAGGAGGACGAGGCCCCTTTAAATCAGCACAGGAGGTGCGGCCTCATGCCTAAGGAGGAGGCAGCAATTTTGGAATATTCATGTATTCGTGGGGAATCGCTATACATTTCGCTTCCCCACGAATACTACGAATAGTGCAGTATACGTTGCGGATCGCCAAATGGCGAAAACGAATGCACACCCCTAAGGAACATCCCAAAGCTCAAAAAAAGCATCAGTGCCATGAACCCTTGATGGCATCAGTGCCATGAACCCTTGATGGCATCTCAAGTGGCAAACTAGCACCAAAAGTGGCATTAGGATCCTAAGACAACTGAAGGGGAAATGAAGCAGAAAATGTGGCAGTAAAATCTCCAAGGCAGGCACTGATAAAGTTCCCAGCCAAATGGACTATTGTCCGGGGGAGGGCACAATATGGGCAGGGCAGCCGACCACAAGCCTGGAAAGAAAAAAAGCAAGGGAGGGGGTATGGGGGGGCAACAGTGAAGTAAGGAAGCAACGAGGAAAAAGACACAGGAAAGGGGGTGTGGGAGAGGTGGCTTATCATTGGACACCTCGGGCAGCCTATAAGGCTCCCCTCTCTAAAGAAACCCCCTTTTCTCACAGTCACACCACCAGCTTACCCACCCACCCTCACCGCAGCATGTAGTAGGGATAGCTAGATAGTCACACGGCAAGCATGCAGGGTGTCCGGGGTGACCAGAGGATAAAAGGAGATAAAGAAGGAGAGTACACCATGCAAGTTAGCCCTCAGCAGGGATATGTCCCGGCAAATGGGGTCAGCAGAAATTACACCCCCTCGCTTCAATGGCCTGGGGGGCAGCAATGTAACCACAAGCAGATTGTCAGGGTCCCTGGACTTCTACGGAATGAGGGCCCCAGCCAAAGCACATGCCAGCAGCATCAACGGACGATGGCTTCAACGGCCAGGATTACAAAGACATGGAGCAAAGAAATAGGAAGAGGAATCAACAGCATGGTCACCCCAACTCCTCTATAGCTAGACTAGTTGCAAGTTCACCAGGTTTGAAAACGATTGCGTAATGCAAAATTTAACATGTTTGGTAACGTTATGTAAGTTCAAAAGGTTGACTTGTTAAGCTTGTGCTGCGGCCTCATACACCCACCTAAAGGATGTTATAATTCAAATAACTCTAATGTCTTCATTATACATAGATTGCCTCAGGAGGCACGGGGAAGAACGTGCCGGGGGGGGGGGGGGGGTGTGGAGGCGTGAATCTGCACATATTGAGGGGCCAAGCAGCACAAAAATTGGCTTCAATATGCCAAAGCAGCATCAGAGGTGCAAATCAGTTCCCCCAAACTCCCAAACTGACCAGGTGTAAGGTCTAGCATACAAATCTAAGGCATAGTCCCGAGAGAAATGCAAGGTTCAAGGTCTGGACATGGAAGCAAGGTCGAGTAGCACAAAGACCCCCAAGGTGCAGGGTAGAATTTGGATTTTGTTGTGAAAGGGGCTTTTCAAATTAAAATGATATTACATGAAGTACATGGAAATGATTTCAAAATGACAGGGGATTTATTGTTGTGAGGTTTTCGATATTCTGTTGTTGAACTGTGGCAGTTCCATTTCCTGATTTTGCGCTTTTGTACGATTTCTCTCTTAGCACTCTAACCTCTTATGGCCTTCACTTTAGTAAATGGTTTCTCTCGAGCATCTTTTGTCTTGTGCCAGTATTTCTTCCTCTGAATGAGGGCTTTTTAGATAAACCACCTCAGTGTAATAAACCAGCATACAGGATGGGAGAACCAGAATGAGACTTTGTAGGGGCTGGAGAAAAGGCATTAGTAGAAAACAAGTGTTGTGCTGTGGTACTGAAACCTGTATCTTTTTCTGACTGTTTTCAAATATTTTTTGGGGGGTACAAAGCACCCCAGGCCAGAATAACACAAACCAAGAAGAAAGCAAAGCAAGTGTTGGAAGAACACCCCAAGGCTTCAAAATAGGGCACCAACAACAGTGACATGAATCCTTGATAGCATCTTGATTGGCATCCTGGCACCAAAAGTGGCAGCAGCATTCTCAGGTAGCATGGAAAGCAAATGAAGCAGAAAAGGTGGCAAAAAAACAAACAAACAAACAACAAGCAGGCACTGATAATGCCTCTAATATACCACATTAAAGGTCTTGTTACTACTTCCCCAGATGTACCACCTTAGGAGTCCTGCTGCCACCACTCTGCCTACCTGATATCCCCCTAATATACCACCTTAGAAGTAATTCCACAACCTGCCTACCTGCCATGCCCCCAATATACCATCTTAATGGTCTTGCTGCTACCACTCTGCATACCTGCCATATCCCTGATGTTTCACATTAGGGGTCTTATTTCTTTCTTTCTTTATTTATTTATTTCAAAATTTTTCAAAATTGTGTTACTTGCTCCTCCTACATTTGAACTGAGGTACAATAAAAGCATAAAAAAACAAAATGTCATCTCAAAAACAATAAAAAGAAAATAATTATGGTGTGACATACTACAAAAGCATCAGTCTACGTGATGGCAATATTCAAGCAGTTAGGCAGAATAAATGTGTTGACAAATATGTTTTCAGGGCTTTCTTGAAGAATATGTTTTCAGGGCTTTCTTGAAGAATCTCTGGTTCATCTAATCTCCTTGTTGCATCTGCTCTGCCTACCTGCATGCCCCTTAAGGCTTTTTCCTCTGCTTGCCTGTATGCCTCTTAGTGGTTTTGCTGCCACATGCCTACCTACCATGCTCCTGATTTAACAATTTAGGGTCTTTCTGCTATTGCTCTGCTGTGCTTACCTGTCATGCTCCTAATTTAGCACCTTAGGTGCCTTGCTGCCACATTCCTTCCAGCTATGCCTCAGATGTTCCACTTAAGTGGTCTTCCTGCCATTGCCATACCCGAGATGCACCATCTTAGTGGTCCTGCGGTTTGCATTCTGTCTAAATGCTATGCCCCCCCCCCCCCCCCTTAGGGATGTTGCTGATAATGTGTACCTGCCTTGACCTAGATGTACCACTTCAGAGTTCTTGCGCCCACACTGCCTTCCTGCCATACCCTATGATCTACCAGCATAGGAGTTTTGGTGCCTCCATATTTTGGTGTTTCAATATCACCCTAGTTCTTCCAATGTGTTTCTTTCTTGGTTAGACATAAGTGTTTTGTCCCCAGAAAAAAATAAAAGCCTACACGTTTTTCTCTCCTGCCCTTTCTCTTTCCTGGTTCTCTAACTTACTGTTTTGTTGTACATCTCTAGCATCCTAGCCTATTCCTCCCACCCTTTTTATTTCTTGGTTATGGTGGAGTGGGTGGTCCCCAAAAACCCTCAGTCAGAAGGAAGAAATGCTGGTACAATAGAAAACATGCACAGGATAGATCTTTTACGTGTTCTGAATGTAGGAATGTTTTCAGTAGGAAGAGAGAACTAATGCAATAATGCAAAATCAGCAAAGGGAAGAGACTGTGTTCAACTAAGGAATATGGGAAATACTATCTTAATAAAGCAAACCTCACACATTACCTGAAAAATCCACACTAATGAGAAACCACTGTCATGCTCTGATTGTGCCAAAAGTTTCAATCTGAAAAGTAAATTTCACAAGAAACCCAAAATTCCACCCAGAAGCAAGATCATTTTCAAATAGGAAATGAAGTAAACACGTATGGCACAAATGTGATATTGGTGATCATTTTTTTCAACTAAATCTGAAAAGTGGCAAGGCTTCAACAGGAGGACAGACATCTCCCATGCCACTCTGCCTTGCTGCTATTTCCAGACTTTGTACCTTGAGGGTCTTGCTGCCCTTCTGCCTTGCTGTCATACCCCAGTCCCCCCTACTGTGAGGGACTGCTTTACACCTCTCATTATACCTTGGTTATTTTAGGGATGTGAATCGTGTCCTCGATCGTCTTTCGATTTCGGCTGGGAGGGGGAGGGAATCGTATTGTTGCCGTTTGGGGGGGTAAAATATCGTGAAAAATTGTGAAAAATCGTTAAAAAATCGAAAAATCGAAAAATCGAAAAACCGGCACATTAAAACCCCCTAAAACCCACCCCCGACCCTTTAAATTAAATCCCCCACCCTCCCGAACCCCCCCCCAAATAACTTAAATAACCTGCGGGTCCAGCGGCGGTCCGGAACGGCAGCGGTCCGGAACGGGCTCCTGCTCCTGCATCTTGTCGTCTTCGGCCGGCGCCATTTTCCAAAATGGCGCCGAAAAATGGCGGCGGCCATAGACGAAAAAGATTGGACAGCAGGAGGTCCTTCCGGACCCCCGCTGGACTTTTGGCAAGTCTCGTGGGGGTCAGGAGGCCCCCCACAAGCTGGCCAAAAGTTCCTGGAGGTCCAGCGGGGGTCAGGGAGCGATTTCCCGCCGCGAATCGTTTTCGTACGGAAAATGGCGCCGGCAGGAGATCGACTGCAGGAGGTCGTTCAGCGAGGGTTCCGGCGCCTCGCTGAACGACCTCCTGCAGTCGATCTCCTGCCGGCGCCATTTTCCGTACGGTCCAGCGGGGGTCAGGGAGCGATTTCCCGCCGCGAATCGTACGGTCCAGCGGGGGTCAGGGAGCGATTTCCCGCCGCGAATCGTTTTCGTACGGAAAATGGCGCCGGCAGGAGATCGACTGCAGGAGGTCGTTCAGCGAGGGTTCCGGCGCCTCGCTGAACGACCTCCTGCAGTCGATCTCCTGCCGGCGCCATTTTCCGTACGAAAACGATTCGCGGCGGGAAATCGCTCCCTGACCCCCGCTGGACCTCCAGGAACTTTTGGCCAGCTTGTGGGGGGCCTCCTGACCCCCACGAGACTTGCCAAAAGTCCAGCGGGGGTCCGGAAGGACCTCCTGCCGTCCAATCTTTTTCGTCTATGGCCGCCGCCATTTTTCGGCGCCATTTTGGAAAATGGCGCCGGCCGAAGACGACAAGATGCAGGAGCAGGAGCCCGTTCCGGACCGCTGCCGTTCCGGACCGCCGCTGGACCCGCAGGTTATTTAAGTTATTTGGGGGGGGTTCGGGAGGGTGGGGGATTTAATTTAAAGGGTCGGGGGGGGGTTTTAGGGGGTTTTAGTGTGCCGGCTCACGATTCTAACGATTTATAACGATAAATCGTTAGAATCTGTATTGTATTGTGTTCCATAACGGTTTAAGACGATATTAAAATTATCGGACGATAATTTTAATCGTCCTAAAACGATTCACATCCCTATTATTCATGCAACTCTTTGTGTTACTTTGTCCCTCTATAGGTGCCTTTGGATTTTTCCTGCCACTTTTGCTGTTTTGTTCTGTCCTTCATCATGCCTTAGGATTTTGATGCCACTCTTGCTGCTCTTTTATCTCTCATGCTCCCTTTGAAGGTTCAAGTTACTGTTGTTTTTCCCCTCTTTTGAAGCCTTGGAGTATTCTTCCCACTCTTGCTACTTCTTAGCTCCTCTCCCAGTGCCTGTTGGTATCTCTTTCCCCCCTTCATGCCACTTTTGGTACCACTTTGCCACAATCTAGGTATTTTGGAGTTATTTTCCCCTTCTGATGATGTCTCCCTACAATTTACATTAGAATTGATGAAAAAAAACAAACGATTTTGGAGCCCAAATTTAGCTGCAGTGCATCCCCCATTGTTTTTAATGGTAAATGAATGAGCACATAACATGAATGAATGCATTTTGTTTTACATTTGAAACTAATGAACCAAATGGAGGTGCCCTATGAAACAAATAAATGAACCAAAAGAAAAATGTTTCCTCTGCACATCCCTACTCGTCATGCTATTTACTATTACTGCTGTAGTGTTGCCACACAGCTGTTTTCACTGTCTGTGGTTCTGCCCATAGGTGAACAAGTATGTGTGAGAGTCCCCACCACTGCAACTGACTGCAGCGTTTGAATTGTGCATTGCCCATGTTATGTGATATGTCAGAAACTATTCACAAAACTAACATTATTTGCACATCCTTTCCTAGCTAGTACTTCCTTTTTTTTTACTTCAGAAGGATGAATGTCTGTACTAGAGATGTGAATCGTGTCCTCGATCGTCTTAACGATCGATTTCGGCTGGGAGGGGGAGGGAATCGTATTGTTGCCGTTTGGGTGTGTAAAGTATCGTGAAAATCGTTAAAATCGTGAGCCGGAACACTAAAACCCCCTAAAACCCACCCCGACCCTTTAAATTAAATCCCCCACCCTCCCAAACCCCCCCCCCAAATGCCTTAAATTACCTGGGGGTCCAGCGGCACACTAAAACCCCCTAAAACCCACCCCGACCCTTTAAATTAAATCCCCCACCCCCAAATGCCTTAAATTACCTGGGGGTCCGTAGCCTTAAATTACCTCCGTAGCGGCGGTCTGTAGCTAAATCGGGGGAAGGGGAGAGCAGGAAAAGCGGCACACTAAATCGTGTGGTCTTCAGCCGGCGCCATTTTGCAAAATGGCCGCCGCAAAATGGCGGTGTCCATAGACCAAAACGATTCGACGCAGGAGGTCGTTCCGGACCCCCGCTGGACTTTTGACAAGTCTTGTGGGGGTCAGGAGGCCCCCCCAAGCTGGCCAAAAGTTCCTGGGGGTCCAGCGGGCGTCCGGGAGCGATTTCCTGCCGCAAATCGTTTTCCGTACGGAAAATGGCGCCGGCAGGAGATTGACTGCAGGAGGTCGTTCAGCGGGGGTCGGAACCCGCCGGCTGAAGACCACACGATTTAGTGTGCCGCTTTTCCTGCTCTCCCCCTAACAAACCAATAATGACTTTTTGGCCCTTAAAGTTAAAACATAAAGGGGCAGATTTTCAAAGGCGCTGAGGTAGATCTTCAAAAAATACGCGAGCGCGTACTTTTGTTCGCGCCTGCTGCGCGAACAAAAGTACACTGGATTTTATAAGATTTTATAAGATTTTATAAGATACGCACGTAGCCGCGCGTATCTTATAAAATACAGGGTCGGCGCGCGCAAGGCTGCGCAAAATCGGCAGCCTGCGCGCTCCGAGCCTGAGCCGGGCAGCCCCGCTCCGTCCTCCGGTCCCGGGGGCTGGTCTGGAGGCCTCAACCACGCCCCCGGGCCCGCACCCGAAATGCCCCGGCACGCCCCCGAAACCCCGCGTCGTTTCGGGAACGCCCCTGGACACGCCCCCTCCCTCCCCTTTTCGAAAGCCCCGGGACTTACGCGCGTCCTTGGGCTTTACGCGCGCCGGCAGCCTCCCCCCCCCCCCCCCCCCCCCCCCCCCCCCCCACCTGTCTGATAAAGGAGAAGAGAAGCACATTCCTGACAAGTTCCTGTAATAGGGCTGGAAGGAAGAGGATATTAAGAGAGTTTTCCAGTTTTTTAGGTTCCTGCATTTTTTACCTGTTCCATTCCTGGCAAGCAGAATCCCCTGCCCAGGGTGGTCAGGAGGGACTGTACACCTTTTTGATCTGCATAAGAGGATGTTGCAGCCCCCAGAGGGAGAAGAGATCTGGTTTCAAGTTATATTCCTCCACCACTGAGGAAAGGGGGATTTTCTGCACCCTTCTTTTGCCCTGAGCTAGAGACTTTCGGTAACTGTTTCCACCATAGGTCTTAACTCCTGGGAGGCCAGTTGCTGTCTTTTGAAGAGGAATCATCAAGAGAGAAACATCAAGAGACCCACAACCGGAGATTCCACCCTGGGACACAGAGCACTGCCAGGTGAAGTTCAGGATTCAGATACTGTGGGAAGGGATCCAGTCACTGTTAGGATTCTCTATTAACCTTGGGATAATCATCTTTCCTTACCATGGAAGATACCCCTGTTCTAAGCCCCTGCCTGGAGGGTCATTTCTACAGACTTAGGGGTAGATTTTTAAAAACTGCGCGATCGCATACTTTTGTTTGCGCAGCAGGCGCAAACAAAAGTACGCTGGATTTATTTAAGATACGCGCGTAGCCACGCGTATCTTCTAAAATCCTGGATCGGAGCGCGCAAGGCTGCCGATTTTGGGCAGCCGGTGCGCGCCGAGCAGCGCAGCCTGCCTCCGTTCCCTCCGAGGCCGCTCCGAAATCGGAGCGGCCTCGGAGGGAACTCTCTTTCGCCCTCCCCTCACCTTCCCCTCCCTTCCTCTACCTAACCCATCCCCCCGGCCCTATCTAAACCCCCCCTACCTTTATCCATGGATTTACGCCTCCCGGAGGAAAATAGGCGCGCTGCAGGGATTTGAAAATCCGCCCGTTAGAGAGCAGTCAAATCCTGTCTCATATAAATCTGGAAACACTGGAACATCTGGATACTTTGTTTTGTATATCTATTGATTCTCTTACAAGGAATTGCAGGAAATTATAATTTGAATACCCATCCAGGGAGTTCTGCCTGGTTTGTAAGTTTGCCAGCCCCGAAGAGCTACGTCACACACACACACACACACACACACACACACACACACACACATGGGAGAACATTATTGCCTGTGCCAAGAAGGTGAGCCTTCACCCCAGCAGAAAGGGCCCATACCCTGGGGACTCAGGAAAGGGGAATGAGAAGTGTGAGATCAGCCCCAGTTATACATTTGTTTATGGCCCTTCAGGATCTGTGCCATCAACCGAGAAAGGGTTACATTATTATGGTGAAAAAAAATGTTTTCAGGTGCACAATAATATGTATAGAATAAAGGGAAACTTGAAGCTGGGATACTGAGCATCATTGGCAAGACTGAGAGAAACCAAAAAAAAGTCAGTTAACTAACTTTAGCTGCTTGCAATTTTTCACCTTCACAGTCAGGCACAGTCAAAGCAGTAATAGAAATGAATGATTGATGACTTCTTTTTCTCACATGTTCCATCTGTGGGAACAAAGTAAGTTTTTCAAATGAAAGTTGAGTTTGAGGAAAATTCAAAACTTTCATAAAAGCTTTAATCTAAAAGCATATAACAGTATTTTTCAAAACTATTAACTTACATCTCTGTTGGTTAAACTTGAGGGTTGAATAATTTTATATAAGCATCAATTAAGTAATATAATTGGAGTAGGAACGCAGGTCTCAATGGTTAAAAATTATTGTCCTATGTACTTGGCAAACATCAGATGATAAAGGAATTGATTTTATGTGTCTCGAACATACTGAGCTTCGTTTTTCCTCTGTTTGCTTGCTTTGGGGTATTTTTATTTGGAATGCCTCAGCATATTCCCTCCTGCCTCTGTTCATTTACCAGGAATATAAACCTTTTGTGAAAAAAATTCAGACATATCCTGTAAGCTGTATAAGTGCCCCCAGACCAAATACATTTACAGTTTGCTAAATCCTCATGGAGATTGCTGCATAAATTGATTTAAAGTCATTTGGACTCTCAACACAACACAAATAAATAGGGATGTGCATAGAAAAGATTTTCAGTTTCTGTTGATATGTCATTAAGAGGTCCATATTCAAAGGTATTTAGCTGGAGCACTCACAAGTTATCCAATTAAATGCCAACTTTTGAATATTTTGCTAAACTTTAGCAGGATTAGGGATGTGCATTCATTGTGAACGAATGCGCAATCCACAACATATAGGTCCCTATTTGTGGCATTCGTGGGTTCGCGAAACATATTGCGAACCCCCCTCGAATGCAACAAATCCTGAATGAATAAACCCCCCACCCTCCTGACCCCCCCCCCCAAGACTTGCCTAAAGTCCCTGGTGGTCCAGCGGGGGTCCTGGATCATCTCCTGCACTCGCGCCGTCGGCTGCTGGTATTCAAAATGGCGCTGATAGTCTTTGACCTTACTATCTCACAGGGGCTACCGGTGCCATTGGTCGGCCCCTGTCACATGGTAGGAGCAATGGACGGCCGGCGCCATCTTGTGCTCCTACCACGTGACAGGGGCTGACCAATGGCACCAGTAGCCCCTGTGCCGGAGGCCTCGGTACCACCCCCTGACTGCCCCTGGACCAGCACCCCACCCACATCCCCGCCCCCTTCCTGCCCCTTTTTCAAAGCCCCGGGACTTATGTGCATCCCGGGCCTTGCGCGCATCGCCAAGCCCTTGCAAAATAGGCTCAGCGCGTGCAAGGACAGGTTTTTGGGGTTACGCGTGTAACCCTATGAAAATCTGCCCCATTATTTGTAAAAGCAATTTTACAAAGTACCACAAGGGGCAGGGAGAGTGAGAGGCCAAAATGTTCAAAGGAGTTAAAAAAAAAAAAAGACAAGAATCAGAGTTTGAGAAAACATAGACTGTTATCCTAAGTTTCCAGCAGAGGTTGACAGTTTCTATCAGTGTGGGGGCAGTAGCCTTAAGGGTTCCACACTGGGTGGTATAAATATGTGATGTTTGTATTTGTATGTATATTAAGCTGTAATGTGCATGTTTTGTGTTACTATGGTGACAAACTCTGAAATAAAAAAAAACAGCTTTTGCTCTTCAAAGAAATAGCAGTGAGAGAGGCAAGCAGTCCATTCTTCAGGGCAGCATGCCCACATGCCATGTATTGCTAATCAAGGGACCTATGTGGCATGGTATTCAAATACTTTGCACTGTATTTCCATTTAATGTACAATAGTTGACATCACTCATTAAAAACTGCAGTAAGGTTGACAGTGCAGAATTTTATGATAATGTGTGAAGGACTGGGAAGAAGTTGCAAATTGATAAAAAAGAACATTAAAATTAGCACATGGAAAATAATACACATGAAAGTCCATATTCAAATGCATTTAGGTGGATAACGTAATTTGTTATCTGTTTAAATGGCTTACCCGGCTCTATTCAGCCCTTATTCAGCTAAATTCTAGCTGGGTAACTAGGCCTTCAGCGCAGGCCTAAAGTTATCCAGCCTCATGTGGCAGGATAGCTAGCTCCTTACCCGGATATCATCAGAGATATCCGGGTAAGTAGCGCATCTTAGAAAAAATAAAAACATAAGTTGCAGGCCCCCCCCCCCCCCCCACCACCACATGGATCTACTCCTTCCCTACTTTATGGTACCCAAAACCTGCCCTGAATGTTTAAAAAGTTCGAAACTTGCAAAGTTCTTAACAAGCATTGTAGCTGGCCTAGGCCTCCCCTTCCCTCCCCCCACTAAAATGTTTTACTTTCCAGCATCCTCCCACAGTCACCTCCTCCCCCACCCCATCTCTTACCCTCCCACCCATGTTACCCCTAAAAGTGGCCTTCGTCTGTTTGCCGGGATCCCTGTTCTCAGAGTCCAGACCACTTTCAGTGTTAACGTCCATTATCTACGCCACGCTTCAAATATTATATAGTAATCACGCTGGAAGGGTACTTTTAGACTAAACAATTCACTTCCAGCCTTAGTAACAGTGGTGCAGCACATAGAAGAGGGCCACTTTTGGAGGTAATGGGTGGGTGGGAGGGTGAGTGCCAGAAGTGGGGGGGGAGGGGGGTGACTATGGGGAGGACTCTGGAAATGAAAAATGTTTTTTAGTGGGAAAGGAAAGAGGGGGGAGGCCTGGGCCAGTGGTGATGTTTGTTAAGAAGTTTGCAAGTTTCAAACTTTTAAAAATTCATGGCACATTTTGGGTTCTGAGGAGTGGGGAGGTAGAGCCGTGTGGTGGTGGGGAGTCAGCACTGGGCTAAGAGACCCTCAACTTATGTTTTTTTTCCCCCCTAAGATGCGCTTCTTACCCGGATATCTATGAAGATATCCGAATAAATAGCAAATTATCTGGCCACATGAAACTAACCAGCCATATTCAATCAATGGCTGGTTAGAGTTGAACAAGTTATTCAGCTAAAGGTACGTGGATAACTTGTCCGCTAAACGTCCTACTGAACATGGCCTCATTAATTCTAGCGCGGGTTTTTAGCATGGAATTTTAACTACACCTGCAGAGTTGTCATCAACTTATTTTCTGCTCCTATGCACACATTTCCCCATTTTACCATGTAGTAAACTGGATTAATGTGCATTTAACATTTGCACCATCCAAGTCACACCCACATGTGACTGGCTATAAAAGAGTATCTGGCCATGTTGCATGATTACAGCCATCATGGCTTCATTTGGCTTCATTTTAACGCTGCCATTTTAGGCATCTGTGGAGACATTTTGAGTTAGTTTCAGAGCAGCGAGGATGTAGTTGTTCCACTCTCTAGTGAGCCCCCCCCCCCCCCCCCTGCCTCATCAGGAAATTTAGTTTGGAGAAGAACTCTCACTGTACACTCCCTGCCAGAGGATCTCCCTCCTATTTTTTTACAGTGAGGTAGATTTTTGCCAATTTCCTCTTGGGAACTCCCATGAAGGAGCTGAAGACCTGTGAACCCACTCTATAGCCTAGGTGAGGTAAGCACCAGATTGCAGCGTGAGATTTTTAATGGACAAAGTGTATCCTGATTTTCCAGAAGGGATTCCTGCTTAAACCTTGCAGCCTTGGAGAAGGCTTCCCCGGGACAAAGGACAAGGGCTAAAGAACCGTGTGCCTTAATCTGCAGTCACCGAGAGATTTTTCAGAAAGCCGGTATTTGGATTTTGTTTTGTTGGGGAGTTTTTTGACTCATCCACTTCCACGGGGTTCCAGGGCTGGGGTCGCCTGGTTCCCACATTCTAAGACTTTTCCTGCCAGAGAATTTACCAATACCAACATCAAAAAGGAGGATCAGGATTCTGGGAGTTCTCACTTGGATCTCCAGCCTGTGGGAGCAGGACAGGCTGGGTGACCATGAATAAACTGAACTCAGGTAGGACTTTCTGTATTTAAGGAGACCCCTCCAATAGGATTCCCATTAGATCTGTTGGGAAAGCTTTGTGCACTTTAAAATCACCATGGGAAGCTTTACCTAAATACCTGAGATAAAAAGGACCCCTACCCAGAAGAGAAAAAACACCTTTGTATATCAGTCATCTGTAATTTTACCTTTATGAAACATCGGCTTTAATTTAATTGTTAAAGAATCAGTAAACTTTTAATTTAACACCCGGAGACTTGTCCTGCCTGACTTGTCACACCCTGGGGTGCAGCAGCCTACGCAACACAGGGTGAAAAAGAAAAACCTGCCTGGGCTATAAGCAAGATCATCCCCCCCAGAAAAATAATCCACCCTTGGGCCAGAGAGTTGTGTATAGGAGGAGTGCTAGCCAGATGCATGCCCTCAAAAGTAAAAATATGTTTGTGTGTCCTTGGCACTTAAAACCCCCTAGCAAGGGTTACATCATATTTTCCAGCTTCAAGCAACATTGTCCACAGTTGGTGGAATTGGGCAGGCCACTTTCTCTCTTTGTTTATACCTGGTACTAAGAACAAGGCAGAACTGTGTTAGGAATTATACTGAATACCCTAACCAGAGGAAACAATGGCAGGCCCTTAAAGAGACTCTTATACCATGGCTTGGGGTACCAAATGTGATCGGTGTAATTTGATTGCACATATAAGAAATACTGGGACAGGATCAAGCAACAGAATCCTGTCTGACAGTGGCCAATGCAGAACACAAGTACCCGGCAGGATCTCAAAGAATAGATCCTATCCTTCTTGCTCATAACCAGGGATAAGCAGTGGCTTTCCTAAGTCTTCATGGCTAATGATGTTTTATGGACTTTTAATCTGGAAATTTCTCTAAACCTTTATTTAAACCCAGCTATAATAACTACTTTCACCAAAATCTTTGGCAACAAATTCTACAGCTTGAGCACTGATAAAATATTTCCTCTGGCTTGTTTTAACCTATTACGTCCCAAATTTTTTAAGAAGCTGTTAGGGGGCAGCCCTTGCTGGTGTCAGCGGGCAGCTCCCTGCCACACAGTGAGTGTCCAAAGCCAAGGATTCTGGGAAGGCAGCTGAATTCTAAGAGAAGCTATCCTCTAAATAGGACACTAGGACCTAGTGAGTTAAATATGCTACCTACCAGCTTTATGGAGTGTCCCTTAGTCCTAGTACTATTTGAAAGGATATATAAATGTTCCCTGTTTACCCATTCAACCCCACTTAAAATGTAATAGATTTTTACCATTTCTCCTCTCAGCCATCACACCTAACCTATTTAGACTTTTCTCATATAGGAGCTGTTGCAGCCCCTTTATCATTTTGGTTGCCCTTCTCTGTACCTTTTCTAGTTCCTCTATAATGTTTTAAAGATGAGGCAACCAGAACTGCACATAATACTCAAGGTATAGTCCCAACATGGATCGATACAGAGGCATTATTTTCTCCTATGTTACATTTTGTATTTATTTCCTAATAATACCTTAGATCTTTTTGCTCTTTTTTAACTCCACTGTGCACTGGGCCAGGGAATTCAAGATATTGTCTGCAGTGACTCCAAGGCCCTTTTCCTGCATGGAGGCACCTAATATGGAACCCAGGGTCTCATACCTATAGTTTGGATTGTTCTTCTCTATGCATCACTTTACACTTATCTACATTAAATTTCATCCTGCATTTAGATGCCCACATGTTGCTATTATCCAGTCTGGTAACAGGGATGTCTTGCCTGTAATCCCAATCACTTTCATTCCCTGATTGTGCAGATGGTTTGTGAGCACACATGACAATTCTAAATGCTGTGCCCCGGTTCCCAGTGTCTAGCTATGATTCCTACATCCTGTATCACACTCTGCTGTCTTCCAGAAGAATGAAGAGGTCAGTTATGGCTTTTGAGGAGGTAACTCTCAAGGTTTATTCATGTAACTCTATGCACATTGGCAGTCATTAAGTGGCAGGAGAACTCTCCATGAGAAGACGCTGCACAGCCATGATTCTGGCTGACAAGTTCTCTACCTAGCACTCACAAGGTTGCAGGAATCACTTCTAACCTTATGGGCTCTCAATGTATGAGCTTCTGAAGCATGCATATAACTGCCTCACTGCACATAAGTGAAACACCTCTTAGCTCCTCTCTCTTCCATATAGATTGATTCACTATCTACTTTCACGCACCCACAGTTCCAAATATGCTTTCTCATTCAGCTAAATGCCTGCATGGTACTTCCCTTTCTCTTTAGAGAATTTCACCACGTCCAGGAGGGAGACTTTGGCCAAGTGGAGCTTAAACACCTGATATTCTAAGACATCAATATATTTGTAATAACAGATTAGACAACCAAATTGCAATTTCAGATACCACAATACATCAGAATGGGCATTTTACAAATCATGCACTGCTCAAAGATTTCCCTCCTATAGCTTTATTATGTCATTTGACAGCTCAGTGAATAAAAGCATTGCTACAACTAACTGCACGCAATGGAATAAAATCTTCCCTTGATCTACTACTCATGAATCCTTAATTTCTGGAGAGCAAGTTCTAGTCCTGTGTATGCACATATAGCCAAGCAATTGAGGCAGTGCATGCAAATCTTTCTCATTCATATTCATTGTAGATATCCTAAAACCTGGCCTGTTTGTGACACTCAAGGACTGAAGTTCGCATCTCTGTCTTAAGACATAGATAACAAGCCATAAACAAATCAACAGTCAGTATTATCATGCTCTTCATGAATAATAATGACATTATATCAATATGCTTTGAATTCCAAGAACCTATACCTAATTCATGTAACTAATACTTATGCTTAAGCTGACTTTTGCCTACATGATAACTGTTAGCTTTTTGGAGTAAAAAACTCTAAATATTTCTTATATGGTTATGCTTCGCTATTAAAGATTATATAAATATATAGGGGAAGATTTTCAAAGGCTACGCATGTAACATATGCGCGTAACCCGAGAAAATCTGCCCTTGCGCGCGCCGAGCCTATTTTGCATAGGCTCGGCGGCGCGCGCAAGCCCCGGGACACGCGTATGTCCTGAAGCTTGCAAAAAGGGGCGGGGAATGGCCAGTCCGAGGCCGTCCAGGGGGCGGGGGCATGTCCAGAGCCTCCAGGCATAGTGGCCATTTGCCACTGTGCTCGGGATCGCGCGTAAGCTACGCCTACTGGGAGGCAGGCGCAACTTACCCGACAAAGGTAAGGGGGGGGTTCTAGGTAGTGCTGGGGGGTGGGTCAGGTAGGGGAAGGGATGGGAAGGTGGGGGGAGACAGAAGGAAAGTTCCCTCCGAGGCCACTCCGATTTCGATTTCGGAGAGGCCTTGGAGGAAACGGAGGAAGGCTGCGCGGCTCGGCGCGCGCAAGTTGCACAATTGTGCACCCCCTTTCGCGTGCCGACCCTGGATTTTTTAACATGTGTGTGGCTGCGCGCGCATGTTATAAAATCGGGCTTAGATTTGTTAACGCCGGGTTGCGCGAACAAATCTACGCCCGCGCGTACCTTTTAAAATTTGGCCCATAATTTCTAGCATGCCGTTGCTACATTTTCAGTACTTCAGACTTCAGTTGTCTCTAGCTAGAACTAAAAGCACAGTCTCAGTTAGCATAACCTAAAGATTTCAAGCTGAAAATCCTGAAATTTAACACAGTTCCCCTCCATTTCATGCTCTCTGTTGTCATAATCCTAAACTAAACTAACGGGGAAGTTATCCCTGCATTCACTGCAGAGTGTGTGGTTCAGGTAACCATTCAGCTCAGTGATAACGCAACAGTGATGATGAAAAGGGAAATGCCAAGGTTGGTGGACACAGCATGAGGATGTCAACTGCCATGAAGGTAGTAAAAGGAATAGAGGAGATGTTCTTCCTGCAGAAAGACATAATGCTAAATGCAAAAGAAAACAGACAGATAATACCATAACCAATTCTACAACAATAAAAAGTATGGAGGAAGCAATTTTCTTTCCCAGTCCTTCAAATAAGTACCCAATTTCCAGAAAAACCCAGCTCCCATCAATCTGTAAACCATCCACACTCAATTCATGGACCTTATTAGATAAATCAGGGTAAGCACAGATTTTTGAATGGCTCCTTACTTATCAATATAAGTGCAGCAGGTGGCAATAATCACTTGAAAAATGCCACCTTCTTTGGCTAGCAACATGTCCAAGGCCATTCGATTATTCAGGAAAACCTTGGAATGGGGTGGAATTTTAAAAAATGTCATGGGATTTCATTTTCGGTCCAGGGATTCAGTCCAGAGACTGGGTCCTGATGCCTGGGCTTTGGCTCAGACCCAGGCTCGATGCCGGGGCCAGAGAATTCCTATTTATTAAAATATAAAACTGTCCTACATGTGTACCTCCTGCCCCCCTCAAGACTAACCAAAAACCCCTGATGATCTAACTGGGGCCCAGAGACCTCCTGCTCCCAGGCCAGTAGCTCCATTAATCAAAATGGCTCTGGCCACCCTTTGCCCTACAATGTGACATGGGCTGCCAGTGCCACTATTCTGAAATGAAATTTCATTTGAATTTTGTGTAGAATCAAATTAGCAGAAATACCGAAAAGGATTATAAACTTTATGCTTATGACTTTTCAGAATCAGTAATTGTTTGGTGTTTATTGATTTGGTCGATTGTATCTATATTAATAATTGGTAATTTGAATCATTAGATTTTATAGTGTACATGTATTATTTTATGCCTGCTGTAATAACACATTAATGTTATTGTAGATTATTTTAAATATCTGAATGTGCACCACTTTGATGTAATTGTGAATTGTGACATATTAAATAATAAATTACAAATATAATTATAAGATATTAATTTTAATATTTCTTACCCTAAGTAACAAAATATTCTACATTTTTCTTACTCAACAGAGAAAACACTGTCTTTCATTAACTCCCAATGCCTACTTGCTACCTTTATAACTTTACCTAGGTCTTTAACCAGTCCATGAAAGACCATGGGACACATGAACTGAATCAGCCTCTCTTTCACCACATAAAATAAACATAAAAAAAAAAAGAAATGGTTCTCCTGAGGCCTTTTGTCCCCACCTCCCATCCTGCCCACCCAAAAAAATGCTGGGTCCAGTATCCTCCTCAGCCCCCACTTACATGGTCAGGGGGGATCCAATATCAAAACTTAGAACTGTGTGTCAAGGCCACAATATTTTTCTTGTGTAGACCTAGGCTATGGTAAGTCGTAGCAACCTCGGCCTAGGCCCTTCTCAAGGCCCAGGCATTGAGGTCTGGACTAGCACAGGGGCTTAGGCCCAGGCCTGACACCAGGACTCAACCAGAAGGCTGGGTACAAATGCCTGGGACTTGTTCTTGGCTTGACACTGGGATTCAGTCCAGAGACTGGGTCCTGATGCCTGGGCTTTGGCTCAGACCCAGGCTCGATGCCGGGGTCAGACCCTGAGGCTAGATAAAAATGTCTGGGCCTAGGATATGGTCCGATTCCGAGTCCTGGCCTGAAGACTGGGTTCCTACTCCTGAGCCTCAGCCAGGAGTAGGAACCCAGTAGGTCCGGTGCCCAGGCCTCAAAGATTTTTCTCTGACATCGTTTTCACTCTTGAAAGGATGCCATTTGCTCAGGAGGTGACAGAGTTAATTAATTCTGGTGCATCCTTCCCAGCCGAGGGCAACATTTTGATATATGGCAGCAAATCTACACACAGTTCAATTTTCAGTACTAGAAGTAGGTACCCTTCTAGCACTGGAAGCATAAAACAATTATAGGGAGTGCAGCTTTGACAGAGTGAGCGCTGGATGTCTCTGGGAGTGGGAAAGTTGGGACCCCAATCCTGGTAGGGCTTTTACAGGTCCAGGGGGTGTGTGGAAGGAGTGTCTGGGGGGATTTGAGATGGCCAGTTCATCAAAATGGTGAGGAGGTAGGGAGTGATCCTGGCAGAATTCTTAAAAATCTGCCATACATCAAAATGGCACACTACACTGGGGAGGATGCGCTGGAGTTAATTAACTCTGGCATATCCACAATTTGATGCCGCCATTTCAAGTACGAAGGTCGAAGAAAGAAGACCTATGAAGAGGACCATTGAAACTTGGGCTCCAGATCAAGGCCCCAGTGTTGGGGCCCAGCCTCCAGGCCATCCATGGCATCTGACCTGGGCACAGGCCCTGGCCTAGGCCAAGGGCCAGGCATCAGGTCCAGGTATCTAAGCCTAGGCTATATATAGGGTCTGGTCCAAGATCGTGGTGACCTACCGTGGCCAAGTTCTAGGCAAGTCCTTGGCCTGGGCCCATGCTTCATCTATGGATCCCTTCTGGACCAGGTAAGAGGGGCTGGGTAGGATGCTGTCTCAGCATTTTTACGGGTGGGAGGGATGGATGGGGGCATGAAAGGCCTCGGATTTCCGTTTCATTTTTTTTCCATTTTTAGGTTTTTCTTTTCCCTTTTGTTTTTTTGGAAAACTAACAAAATGAAATAAACATTCCATGAAATGAAAATCATGGGGAAAAGCCTCCCAAAATCAAAATGACAAACAAAACAAAATATGTGCTTCTTCCCACCCCTAGTGTGAATGCTTCTGTGTAGCTTCTACAATACGCTTATCTATGACCCCAAAAGTACATGCTTACATTTTAATTCTGCTCACATATAAATGCATACTTTGAAATCTTCAACTGTAATTAGAAATGTGTATGTGCATATGTTTTTACGTGCATACACATACACTTCCTGTTTTGTTGCGGCAAGTTCATTCTAAAATTACTTTCCCCCCCCCAGCAAGGCAGCCAAATTTCACTATCAGAGATGTGTCAAGACAAGGATCCCTGTGGTGAGGCATGAAGCCCTCCTATTTCGCATTGCTGGAGTCAGGAGGATCAACCACTAGATGCAGCAGGTCTGGTGGGGCCTGCAAACAGAATTTAATTGCAGAGCTCCCTACCCCTGCAGGGTAAGTACTTGTGGAAACTAGGACGATAGATGGGGTTAGCAGGAGTTAGGGGTGGATTTGGGAGGCTTTGGGGGTGGGAAAGGTGGGGGTTTATAGGAATAGGGAAAAGTAGGGGAGATTTTTGGGTCTTTAGGGCTATGGAAAAAGTAAGGAGATTGCGGGGTGCGTTATGGGTAGGGCAGAAACCAATAGGCAAATATTAATTTAAAACAGATTCGTATAACATTATTGTCATAACAAATATACATCTTGATAAATTATTATACTGAAAGAGTAAAATAAAATGGTAGGAAATAAAGAGACAAAATTAGATAAAGATCATAGTCTAGTAAAGGTCCAGGAAAAAGAAATAACAGCTTCAGGGACATGTTTCAGGTTTTGGTGCTGGCCCCTATTGAAAAGCTGACAAGTTTCTGAATTCAAGATAGGGATATGCATTCATTTAAAATGCAATAGACAATATCATTACACTGTCTATATCATTTCATGTCATTTTCAAAATGAAACGATAGAAAAAAGATTGTTTTCCTTCTATCGTTTTTAGTGCACACTATTCAGATTAGTGCATACTTTAGAAATTGTGCACACTATTGTGTGGACTATTTCTGAAACCTAAAAAAAAAAAAACACATTGTGAAAAATCCTAAACAGCATGGAAATTTGCCTTCAATGACATGACATGGAATTTAATGGCCTGCACACCCCTAGTTCCAGTAGGGAGAGGTTTTGGCCAGTCCTGGATTTAAATACATCTCAAAGCTATATGGGATCTGTAGTCCTGATTCTTCCCTTTGAAATCAGTTCTGATGTACCTATAGTTCATCAGAATGGGGTTTTCTGAAAGCATGGACTGTCATGCAATCTCCTTCTTGAATCTGGTACCTTATCTGCTCTGGGACTGTCCAGTTTTATTTCCTGACCAGGTGGCAGGACACCATATATTGATGCACGAAGGGAAATAGAAAAGCTATTCAAGGTTTCAGATGAAAAAATAGAACATATAATTGAGGTGGTTACAGAACCAGCAACATTGACCTAAGGGCATTATATTCCTATTTCTGTGTATAGAATGAGGACATTGAGAAGAAGGCCCAGGAGCTGTGACGCAAAGAAGGGCAGTGGCTGGACTGGCTGTGTGCCTGGCAGGAGGAGGCTGGAGGTAAGTTAATTAATTACCCATCAGGGACATTTCAACAAGGACTGTCTATTTTTTGCTTCCATCACTATTGCCCTGCATCTCAACAATACCATGTCTCTGCCAATAGCTGCAAGAATCCCTCAGGCAAATTAATTTCTTCCTTCTAAAACCTCTGGGTCATAATCTACCTTATCGTGAAGCACAAAATGTATTGCACTCAAAGGCCAGCAATAAAAATAAGCATAATGTTAGAACCTACTAGGGGTGTGCAACCGTTTTCAACGTATTGGCGATCCGCAACGCATTTTATCCTATCCGTTAAATACATGGAGAGGCGAAACGCATCGCGACTCCCCACGTATTTAACTTATTCTCCGTTTAATTCGGTGCGCCCTGCGGTGCGCGCTTTTCTTCGCCCCCATTAGCTACTAGCTACCTATGATTTGCACAAAATGGCAGCGCCCCTGCCCTATATTCCGGTATCCATGCCAACCTGTCTGACCCTTTCCTGTGAGTCACAGTGACTCACAGGAAAGGGTCGGACAGGTCAGCATGACTCACAGGAAAGGGTCAGACAGGTTGGCATGGATACCGGAATGCAGCGTATCCGCGCTGACATTTTGTGATATGCACTGAATGCAGCCAATCTCGCTGTCATTCAGTGCTCTCTGTCAATTTTACTGATGAGCCAGCACTTTATAAAGATGAGCGCGAGGAAAAACACACATTTTATTTCCGGCGATGCTGTGGGGAGGTGGGCTTGGTGGAAGAGGGAGGAGGCTGAACTAAGAGAGATAGGCTAGTTAAGCTAGTTAAGGAAAGAAAAAGCTAATTATTCTTTGTTTTGCTGCAGTGCCAGGGTCAGCTACAGCTAGTCCTGTTTCTTTCAAGCTGTTTATTTTGGTCATCTCTGACTGAGAAGAGAAGCTATGCTTGGTCAGCTAGCACTGACCACCATTTAGGGTGTTGGGCTGGTTTGGAGAGATATATTATTTTCAATTTCATCCATTTTTCTGGAGTGACAAAAATTCCAGCTTTTTTAATCTGAATTTTTTTTAATTCCAATTACTTAGTCTCTCAGTGCACTGGGATTCACTGGGCAGTTCAACAGACTGGGTCTGTGCAGTCAAGTGCCCAGGGAGTCTGCCTCTTTTGTGCTTACAAGCAAGCAGCTTCTGTGTGCACGCCACACACATTAGTGCACAGCCAGGCACCGTGACAGTGGGCAGTGGGTAGTTTTAACAGACTGTTCCTATTTGGTGGGTCTGTGCAGTCAAGTGCCCAGAGAGTCTGCCTCTTTTGTGCTTACAAGCAAGCAGCTTCTGTGTGCACGCCACACACACATTAGTGCACAGCCAGGCACCATGACAGTGGGCAGTGGGTAGTTTTAACAGACTGATCCTAACTATTGGGTGGGTCTGTGCAGTCAAGTGCCCAGGGAGTTTGCCTCTTTTGTGCTTACAAGCAAGCAGCTTCTGTGTGCACGCCACACACATTAGTGCACAGCCAGGCACGTGACAGTTGCAGTGGGTAGCTTTAACAGACTGATCCTAACTATTGGGTGGGTCTGTGCAGTCAAGTGCCCAGGGAGTCTGCTTCTTTTGTGCTTACAAGCAAGCTGTGTCTGTGTGCACGCCACACACATTAGTGCACAGCCAGGCACCGTGACAGTGGGCAGTGGGTAGTTTTAACAGACTGATCCTAACTATTGGGTGGGTCTGTGCAGTCAAGTGCCCAGGGAGTCTGCCTCTTTTGTACTTACAAGCGAGCAGCTTCTGTGTGCACGCCACACACATTAGTGCACAGCCAGGCACCATGACAGTGGGCAGTGGGTAGTTTTAACAGACTGATCCTAACTATTGGGTGGGTCTGCGCAGTCAAGTGCCCAGGGAGTCTGCCTCTTTTGTGCTTACAAGCAAGCAGCTTCTGTGTGCATGCCAAACATATTAGTGCACAGCCAGGCACCGAGAAAGTTGCAGTGGGTAGCTTTAACAGACTGATCCTAACTATTGGGTGGGTCTGTGCAGTCAAGTGCCCAAGGAGTTTGCCTCTTTTGTGCTTACAAGCAAGCAGCTTCTGTGTGCACGCCACACACATTAGTGCACAGCCAGGAACCGTGACAGTGGGCAATGGGTAGCTTTAACAGACTGATCCTAACTAAAGGGTGGTTCTGTGCAGTCAAGTGCCCAGGGAGTCTGCCTCTTTTGTGCTTACAAGCAAGCAGCTTCTGTGTGCACACCTCACACATTAGTGCACAGCCAGGCACTGTGACAGTGGGCAGTGTTACTACTCAGTGACATTAAATCCATAATGTCAGGGAAAGAGAGGTGTAGTCGAGTGATTGGGACTGACAGAGGAGGCACCTCAAAAGACACTAGTTCAACACCACCAGTAGAGCTAAAAAGGCAACTGTCGCAATCTAAACTCTTTGTAGGGGATGGCAGTTCCATGCCAAAAAAAAATGAAATCTGACCACTTGTTTCTGGCCCTGTAGTTTTGGAGGTGAGGGAAGGGGAGGCAGAGTCATGACTGACAAAAAGTAGACACCCAAAAGCAGAAGGGGGATAGAAGTCTCGACTAACACTTAGCGTTGACAAGGTAGCGCAGTCACTGTTTGCTTCTGATTCAGATGAAGAATCTTCTTGTGTGGGATTCTCATCAGAAACGGAAGAAGTAATAGCTGACGAATCTTCGGTAGAATCAGTTAGTCCTGTCTTAGCCTCCACAAATGTGCAGCAGGGGAGAGATGAAAGTGATAACGAGGAGGAGGAAGAGCAGTCAGCACAGGCACAGAGGGTGACTGAGGCCCCCTCTGGCATTGCTTCTCAGGGTGCACCCACTACCTCAGCACCAGTGCCAGCATTCACCCCCAAGGTGTTAGAGAAGGAAGGATCACGATAGACATCTCCGATCTGGAGACACTTTAAAGTGACGGAAGACCCGCGTTATGCTCGGTATAATTACTGTGCCAGGGATATTAGCAGAGGCAAGCAAATGGGACATCTATCTAATTTTGGCATGAACCATCATATGAAGAGGCAACACCCAACAAGATTACTGCCATCTGTGGATGGTGGCAGTACCAGTGGGGGGACACCTTCCAACCAGTGTGCAGTGGTAGGAAAGCAGCAGAGTCAACCCACATCCTCATCCCCTTCTAGCAGTCAGGTGGCAGGCCAGCAACCCCCTGACATGTGGCAGAAGCGACAATCCACCATGGAGGAAATGGGGTGGAGTGCGGTAATGCTATCCTGGGGTAGGAGGCAGGCACCCTCAAAAGTTGTAACCAGGACCATTGGGGAAATGATTGCCCTTGATGACCAGCCCTTGCAGTTAGTGGAGAATGTGGGTTTCAAGCGTTTTTTGAAGGTCGTACTTCCAAATTACAAAATCCCCTGCAGAACCACATTTAGTAGAAAGGTCATCCCCAGCCTGTACAAGCAGTGTCGCAGTCGCATGCAAGCACTGCTAGCTAAGGCAGAGGGAAGAGTACATTTCACCTGCAATATCTGGACCACCATGAATGCTGAACACTCTTACCTCTCTCTGACAGCACACTGGTGAGACATGGCTGAGGCAGGGGCAGCCAGCAGCTCTATTACTGAAGAAGTATCAGGGTGGAGGTGGGCTTTACTGCACACCCACCTGACGGACCAGGCCCATACCGCAGCCAATATTTTAGCATGCATCAGACAGATACTGGAGGGCTGGCAACTACACCAGCAAGACAGGAAAATGCAGGCAGGGTTCTTTGTCACAGACAATGGTACAAAACATGGTTAAGGCAATAACCGAGGGGCGCTTTAAGAACATCGATGTTTTGCACACACTCTGCACCTGGTAGTGAAGTCAGCTCTGGGCTTGGAGTCCAATGACAAAGAGAATGAATACCTGCATAGGTTAATACAGAAGTGCAGGAACATAGCTGCACACTTCCACAGAAGTGTCAAGGCGGGGCAGGTTCTCCGACAAAAGCAGACTGATTTGGATATGCCTCACAAGTGTCTCATTCAAGACATTGCCACCCAGTGGAATTCCACCTTTATGATGCTGGAGAGGTATCCATGCCATTGGCCGGCCCCTGTCACATGGAGGGAGCACTGGATGGCCGGTGCCATCTTTAAAAATGGTGCGGGCCATCCAGTGCTCCTACCATGTGACAGGGGCCGGCCAATGGCACAGATACCCTGTCACATGGTAAGGGCAAAGGCCATCGGTGCCATTTTTATTAGTGGCAGCCAACAGCCAGAGAGTGGGAGATCGCTCCCGGGACCCCCACTGGACCACCCGGTACGTGTAAAATGTTTTTTTGGGGGGTCAGGAGGGTGGTGGAAGCTAAGGGATTAGTTTTAAGGGGTCGGGGTGGGTTAAGGGGTTATTTTTGGGTGCCGCTTTTCCTGCCTTCCCCCAAAACGAGAACCCCCACGATCAATATCGTGGGGTTTTCCTATCGTTTTGGGGGAGCTCCCGATTTCTGACAATTTTGAAAATATCGTATGATATTTTCAATCATCCAAAGCCCGATTCACATCCCTATTGACTTCTATACTCGAATGCCTTGCCTGCCTGTCCTTCCAGGCTTTACGTCTCTACAAGGGTTTGAACTCGAATGCTGTTCCTGTCTGTCCAGGCCTTATGTCCCTAAAAGGGCTTGACCTCTATCCTTGAATGCTGTGCCTGTCCGTCCAGGTCTTATATCCCTAAAAGGGCTTGACCTCTATCCTTGAATGCTATGCCTGTCCATCAGGCTTATGTCCCTAAAAGGGCTTGACTTCTATCCTTGAATGCTGTGCCTGTCCGTCCAGGCCCTATGTCCCTAAAAGGGCTTGACTTATATCATTGATTGCTGTGCCTGTCCATCCAGGCCTTATGTTCCTATGAGGGCTTGACCACTAATGCTATGTCTGTTCGTCCAGGCCTTATGTCCCTACAAGAGCTTAACATCCCACCTCAAATGCTATGCCTGTCCATCCAGGCTTTACATCTCTACAAGATTTTGTCCTCGAATGCTGTGCCTGTCCATCCACGCTCTACGGTATTATAAGGGTTTGACCTCGAATGCTCTGCCTGTCCATCCAGGTCTTATGTCCCTAAAAGGGCTTGATCTCTATTCTCGAATGCTGTGCCTGTCCATCCAGGCCTTATGTCCCCTAAAAGGGCTTGACCTCTATCCTCAAATGCTGTGCCTGTCCATGCAGGCCTTATGTCCCCTAAAAGGGCTTGACCTCTATCCTCAAATGCTGTGTCTGTACATGCAGGCCTTATGTCCCTAAAAGGTATTAACCTCTATCCTCGAATGCTGTGCCTGCCTGTCCATCCAGGCTTTACATCCCTATGAGGGCTTGACCTCTATCCTTGATTGCTGTGCCTGTCCATCCAGGCCTTATGTCTCTATGAGGGCTTGACCTCTAATGCCATGCCTGGCCATCCAAGCCTTATGTCCCTACAAGAACTTGACCTCTATCCTCGAATGCTATGCCTGTCTGGCAAAGCTTTACGTCTCTACAAGTGTTTGACATCGAATGCTGTGCCTGTCTGTCCAGGATTTACATCTCTACAAGGGTTTGACCTCGAATGCTGTGCCTGTCCATCCTGGCCTTATGTCCCTAAAAGGGCTTGACCATGATTGCTGTGCCTATCCATCCACATTTGGAATGTAAGAACATAAAAATCTGACTTCAGATGTTTGGAACCTGCATATTTATTTCATATGATTAATAGTTTTCCTGACCTTCATAATATGGGCCATGTTCCCAAAATCTTTCTTAGGTGCCAATAGTAATGTTTCTAGTACTATGGAAATCTGGTGATAGTTGCACACTAGTTCATCCTCTTCCATAGTTTACAGAGGCACTGTAGGGTACAAAGTCAACATAGGTTGATATTGTAGATTTGGGTGGGAGATGATGTCAGAGCTTCTTTTGGTCCTAACGGCTGAACCCTCGTTGCAAAGGGAAATATCAGTCTCAGGCAATTCAAAATACTAATCCTTCACAGCATGGATCCTTAAATAAAACATACAATTTTTTTTTGTTTCAGGGCAGAGAAGAGAACTTCCTCCATCTCGCTCAGGAAGTCATGATCTGTTTGCACATGCTTAAATCCTAACAATTTGTACCATTATACACTCTAGGGGCCAACCCATTCCAAGGGAGCCCTTTTCTGCTCAAAGGAAAGAGAACGCTCCCCGGGGTAGCTGGCCTATCTCCTAGTACCCGTTGACCCATGTTGAACCGCTGTTCACATGGCACCCACCTGCATATCACCACGCTTTGATGGCTTGTGCTCCACTCTAGGGGCCAACCCATTCCAAGGGAGCCCTTTCCTGATCAAAGGAAAGGGAACTCTCTCCGGTGAAGGAGCCTATTTCTTGGTACCTGTTGACCCATGTTGAACCGCTGTTCACAGTGAGACCTCCTCCATGAAACCACATATTGAAGGCTCATATTCCACTCTAGGGGCCAACCCATTCCAAGGGAGCCCTTTCCTGCTCAAAGGAAAGGGAACTCTCCCTGGTGTATTAGCCTATTTCTTAACACCGGTTGACCCATGTGGAACTGCTCTTCACATGGCACCCTCCTGCACATTGCCATGCTTTGAAGGCTTGTGCTCCACTCTAGGGGCCAACCCATTCCAAGGTAGCCCTTTCCTGTTCAAAGGAAAGAGAACTCTCCCTGGGATAGCTGGCCTATCTCTTAGTACCTGTTGACCCATGTTGAACCGCTGTTCACATGGCACCCTCCTGCCCATCGCCATGCTTTGAAGGCTCGTGTTCCACTCTAGGGGCCAACCCATTTTGGGGAGCCCTTCCCTGCTCAAAGGAAAGGGAACTTTCCCCGGGGTAGCCGGCATATCTCTTAGCACTTGTTGATCCATGTTGAACCACTGTTCACATGGCACCCTCCTGCACATCACCACACTTTGAAGGTTCATGCTCCACTCTAGGGGCCAACCCATTCTGGGGAGCCCATCCCTGCTCAAAGGAAAGGGAACTCTCCCCAGGCATAGCCAACCTGTATCTACCCTCTGACCCATGTTGAACCACTGTTCACGTAGCACTAACCTCTGCCTCAGCCTTGATAATTCTCGTTTGTATATCTGCTACATCCACCAGATTTTAAAAGACCAGCGAGAGCTCACTAGACACCAATGGAAACACCCCACTCCAGGTGTTATGTTCGTGGACCCTTGGGCTGGTTAGGACAGAAGACGAAGTGCTGTAGACGTCTACTTTTAGTTGTCCCAACCAGGAGGCGGTTCAGAGGTTTGAAGCAGGCTGAGACCCAGGACTTATGGTGGAGCCCTATGTGACCAAGGACTCGGTACCCCGTGGGCGGACGGACGAAGAAGGAGCTTGAAGATTGAAAAATCTTCACCCTGGAAACCAGCCCTCTCCCGGGAGAAGAGCCTGGTCGCTGGGACTTAGGAAATTCACCCTGGAAGCCGAAGTCCCCCCAGGAGGAGCCCGTAGGGACCCGGCCGCTGGGACTTAGGCGACTCCTGAAGGAGAGGGTGGTCCGGATGCAGACGCCTCCTGCAGGTCGTGGTTCCAGACGGCTGGCGCCTCCAGCAGGTCGTAGGTAATCCCGAAGTCGGTCCCGGAGTCGAAGTCCAAGGGTGGTCCGCAGCCAGTCCAGGGGTCGGTATCCAGAGAGGTTCACAGCCGGTCCACGGGTCAAAGCCAGAACACGATCCAGAGCCAGTCCAAGGGGTCAGAGCCAGAACACGATCCAGAGCCAGTCCAAGGGGTCAGAGCCAGAACACGATCCAGAGCCAGTCCAAGGGGTCAGAGCCAGAAGAATCAACAGCAAGGGGATCAGGCAGAAGCAGGACGAAGATAATCAGGAACGCAGCAACCACAGGCAACACCCAGGAACCTATTGCAAGGCACTGGAGGATCCTAGAAGCAGGACTCATATACCTGCAGGCGTCTGACGTCATCCCCAGCTGTCCTGCTGATTTTCCCGCGCTGGCCCCTTTAAGGGGAGCTCCTCCCCGCATGCGCGTGAAGGGGGCGGGGCCAGCCGTGCCGAGTCGTCAACGTCTCTCCCGAGGAGAGACAGACGTGCTGGAGGGCCTGCAGGCCCGAGGAAGCTCTGAAACGGCCCGGGCCGCCCCCGAGGTAGGTGGAGGGACCGGGGCACGGCCTGGGACCGCAACACCAGGGGCAAACCCATTCTAGGGATCCCTTTCCTGTGCGAAGGAAAGGGAACTCTCCCCGGGGCCAGCCTGTCTTGCCCCTATCCAAACCGCAGGGACATGACTACCTCAGCTCCGCCCAGCCTGTCTTGGCCCTATAAACACCACAGGGACCAGACTACCTCCGCTCTGCCAGCCTGTCTTTCCCTTATCAACTTTCTGTCACTCTGCCATACACAGATGACTCACTCTACTCCTTGAGGTGTTCTTGCCACTATCATGGTTCCTCAGTGTGTTGGTGCTATTCTTTCTGCTTGCTATGTTCCCCCTGCTTTGTGCTGTAGGATGTTGATGCCACTTGTCTTGCCGCTTTGCCTGTCATGCTGCTTTCAAGAGTTCATGCATCTGTTATCGGTGCTCTCTTTTGAAGCTGTGGTGTGTTTTTGACACTCTCGCTGCTGCTTTGCACCTCTGTTAAAGCACTCTTGCCACTCCTGGTACCCCTTTGCCCCTTTAAAGTACCTTAGGCTATTCATGCCACTTTGGTGCCACTTTGCCACAGTCTAAGTACCTTGGAGCTCTTTTCTCGTTCTGATGATTGCTCCCCAGAAGTTTCATCAGAATTGATAAGAAAACCCCAATTCTGCAGCCAAAAAATAGGCTGCAAATACTTCCCCCATTGACTTTAATGAGAAATCGTAAAACAAATAAAACTAATCAACAAATTGGTTTTCCCCCCTATGAAACAGATGCAATGGATTTGGGTCCTGTGAAATAATTTACAAATTGCAACAAAATTTTTCCTTCTGCACATCCCTATCCTGAATTCCGTCTCCTAGAGGTGGATTCTTTTTATGGGGGGGAACTTTTGTTTATGGCCCAGATAGTGGTGTGATTATCCTTGTGTGTGTTAATAGCTACAACATCCCCTGGAGGGAAATGCTGGGACAAACCAGGAAGGACAAGGCACTTTAAAGCCCATCCTTCCATAAGTGTGAAGTTACAGTTGAATTTAGTATATATAGTGTGTCTTCAGCAATTTAGCAGAGCTTCCCATGGTGGTGGTAATTGTGCACAAAAGCTCTCCCAGCCACCTACCAGGAAATCCTATGTAAGGGGTCCCCTTCTAAACAAAGAAAATAGTCCTATCTGAGTCTCCAGTTCAATCCTGAACATCCAACCCTGTGTCCTGGTCCCAAATAGATTGAGTTCCAGATGGGGGTATCCAGATCTTACTTGTCTCCTTTAGTTGTTATGAAAGGTGACTTCTCATGTTGAAAAGTCTTTAGATTCAGGAGGGGTGGCTTAAAAACCTCCGCATAACAATAAGAGAAATTACTTCCTTAGTCAAAAATCTTCCTAGACTGGGGTTCTGCTGTCGCAATGTTTGTGACAATCATGGGGGTGAATGGGCCTTCTGATCTTCAGACCTTGCCCTCTGAGTCCAGCCAGCGAGGATGACCTTCTCCAAAGGAGTAAGGTTCGAACACAGTCCCTTACCAAAATGGGTATCTTCAGGCCATCAGACACCTCACACTGCCAAGCCTGTCATAGATGCTTGCCACATTCATAGGGTGAATAGACTCACTGGTCTTCAGTCCTGGAGTGAGAGTACCAGAGGGGTTCCAGCTAAAAGATTTCCTTACTGCAACTATATACCACGTGACCCTCTGACAGGATGTACACAGAGGAATTTATCTTCAAAAAGCAAAATCTGATGAGTCAAGGAGGCTTTACCAGAGAGGAAATAACTTATCCCTATTGCTCGGTGTTTGTCCTGAACTAAGTCTAGCTAAACCCTTCATTACAAAATGGCAAGGCTGTAAAGGCAAGAGCAACAAATCCCAGCTCTCCAAAGTGGGAGGCGGGCAAGGGGAATGGAAAGCTCAAGAGTGCTTAACCCTCTGGAATGGAACTAAGGGACATTTGGTGGCAGACTGGAGAGGCCGCCCCAGACAGACATTTTATCTTCTTGCCCTTAGTTTAAGTTGATATCATAGTGTGCTTACAAAATGGCCAATTTCATATTTTGGTGAAATCAGAATAGGAACACTGCAAATCCAAATTCCAAAATGGAATAACTAGAATCATGCATACCATGATGGAACTGACAATGTATAACCTGACTCTGGGCCAGAGTTACCCTAACACCCTGAATAGAGCAGGTCTCTCAGTCATGTTTCTTTTAACCATAGAATGTAACTTCTTTTTTAGTGTGTGTCAAAGTCATCAAATCTTTGTAGTAGAAAACTGAGGACATTTTTTATTAAAATGGAGCTTGAAATTCTAATCATCTTTCTAAGTATTTAATCATTCATCCACTGATTTAGGTTTTGATGCCCTTTATATTGACACTATTTTTTGATTGTTCCTTCAAATTTACTTGGGTCACATTTTATATTCCTTTCCTGTCTATTTGGTAGTTGGTTATTTGTTTATCTTGTCCCTTGTTTCTCAGTACAATGGCATTTCATATTCTGCATATCTTAATAGAATATTTAAATCAGCTTAATTCTAAGTCTATTTTATCTATGATATCCTGTCTCTTCATTAGCAATCTTGTACCTCTTATTGATTCTTTGTTATTAATGATTTATGCTATGCATTTTTTGTTCCTGATCATAATACAACATGCTTTAATGCACAAGACAATGAATGACTTCAACTGGTGTATTTAAATTATCAACTTGATGAGAATCCAATATTTAACAATGAGAGCAAAGTTCAGTCATTTTAAAATGATAAAATCAAATCTCATATCATCTGAATTAATATGTATGCTATCTAGCCCACTCAGATTTATAGATCTAAGAAATGAAGCTTAATGCAGACAATCAAGCCTTCTAATACATGAAAAGTTAGAAATCATTGTATTAGAGTCAAACAAACCTATGCACTAAAGGTTAGCATGCAAGTTATGGCCATGTAGCATGGACTAGAAATAGCATGCATGCTAAACCAAATCCAGAAAAAGTGAATGTAAAGGAAAAACCATTAGGTGCAAATTAGGAATAGCAGGCACACACTAATTAGCATGGCAAGCGCACCTCCATTTGCTATTTAGCATACACTCAGTAAAGCCAAGAACATAACAAGTCCCCCAGTCCAGGTGTTAACCTCTTAGTTCACTCTTTATTTCAAGGACTCAGCTAACAGGATGCATTACGGATTTCAAGAATCAAGATATGTGGTTGCTGAGCAAGAGGAAATGAGGGGAGGGAGTGAAATAGAAGAGAAGAGGAGAAATGGAAGAGATTTGATTTTGTGCCTGATTCAGTGGGCACTTTGCACCTGGTTTGGGGACACTTGCCCAATTTGAAAATGAGTTTTCAGTGTTAATGCTGTTTTCATTATTGCCCTTTAGGTTTGTAGCGAGTGCATGCTAAATGCTTTAGCATATTAATCCATAGGCCCCCAAATAGTTATGAAATACATATAGATAAACTCGCAAACTGACATGCTTTACAAATAAAAAGCAAATTAAATGTATTAACAGAAAGAAAATAACAAAACAAACAAAAAAAAAAAGCCAATGACATGCTCTCAAGTCCTGTCTAGCAATTGTCAGGTCACCGCGATCTTGAAACTGAAATAGAATCTGAAAATGACATGATTCAAGAAACCCTTACAGTACTGAACTAAGCAAACTCATCAAACTGGTATCTAACTACTGTATTCAATAGAAAAATATGAGGTAACTGCTTATGTTATTCAGCATAACACATTTTTAGTAACGTGATGGCATACATATTTAAAAAAAAATCATAATTCTTAAAATAGATAATGTAACAGTACAACCTAGATACAAAAAGCTTTAAAAAAATCCAGTAACAAGAAAGATACACAGATTAATATTCACTCATATTTCATAAGAAGACAGATGTCAGTGCTACTGTTAATGTCATGCAATAGCATCATGTTCAGTATAAGGATCTACCATTATTATCAGAGCAATGACTGCTCTAGCAAAAGTTGTATCCGGTAATGCAGAATGATGCTTCAAATGGTAGCGAGATCCAACAGTGAATAATCAGTCCAAATAGGTATCACTATTAAAAAATAAATGTGGTTAAAATAGGCGGTCCATATTCATAGGGTATGATCAGCAAAATTTATGACTTAACCAACCAAACTGAATTTCAAATTTGCTGCTGCAGTGAACAGCTCCAATTAATCCAGCTGAATTGATACTCAACTAAAAAATTTACAGGATAAGGTCAGAGGTATTCCAGAGGTTTTATGCAGTGGAGTAGTTATCCAGATAACTTAGCTGGATAATACTGAATATTGGCATTATCATGCTATGAGGCAGTCCTTACGTTAGCTGCATAAACTTATCTGACTAGATTTTCGTTAAATGGGTATATTCAACAGCATGACTTAACCCTGAACATTCAATTTAATTTAAAGAGATGTTTATCCAGATAACTTACCTTGTTTGCTTGTAGCTTAATATTGGCATCATTATATTACCCAACTAGTGATGAAGTGAAGGGGGGCATGGCCCCCAGGCACCCAGCTGTAGGGGACACTCAGGGGCCTTTGTTTTTTCAGTGACAGGAAATCTCCTATAAACTCCAGGCCCTACTGCAGAAACAAGCTCGGATGAAATCACAAGTAGCCAGGCCCTGCACTACCGGGTGTGAACACAATGTAAATATACAAGGCAGCACACCTGGGGGATGGGGAGGGGGGGGGGGGCTGTGGCAGTGGAAGAAGTGAGGCTTTAGATGCTGCTGGTGGACCCCATCCTATTGATGGCCAAGAAGAAAAAGAGGCCCATGAGGAGGATGCCTGTTCTCTTCATCCTTTTATGTGCCAGCATGCAATAAGCAAACACGTGCAGCTAGCATGTTCTCTGTGAAATCAGCCTAGAGGAAGTGTTAGCTTCATGAGATTTGAGTAGTGCAGGAGCCAGCACACAAGGAAGATCAGCACAATTGGCTCCCTTATCTGCTCCCAATGGTATGGGTGTGAATGTGAATGAATGAAAGCCTGACTGGGGAGTGTGTGTGTGTGTGTGTGTGTGTGTGTGTGCGTGTGCGTGCGTGCGTGTGACTAGGGGGCATATCATGAAGTTAGCAAGAAGAACATTTAAAACAAATCAAAGAAAATTCTTTTTCACTTACGGCTACATTTTAAATCTCCTGCATGTGGGAAAAATGGCTGCGCACATCTTCAAAGAGGTCCGGCCACACACTTAACTCCCGTTACGCGCAGAAGTGCTGGGCCCAAGAAAAAGGAGGTGTGGGGAACGGGGCTGGAGGTTGCCGGTACAGCAGCCATTTGCCGCTGTGCCGGCATAAGTACTACAACAAGGAAACAAAAATAAGGTAGGGCCTTGTAAGTGGTCTTGCAGGAGAAGGGGTAGGTAGGGGTAGGAAAGTTCCATCCAAATCCACTCCTTAATTGGAGCAGACTGGGAGGGAACTGGGGGAGGCCCAATCTCGTCACCACTCAAAACGTGCAAATTTCTCCCCCCCCCCCCCTTGCGTGTGCTGCCCCGGATTTTATAACATGCACACTCCGGCGCGCGCATGTTATAAAACTGTGCACCCATGTGCGCGCACATGTTTTTAAAATCTACACTTTAATGCTCAATTAAGCTCTGGAATTCATTGCTAGAGGATGTAGTTTAGGCAGTTAACTTAACTGGGTTTAAAAAAGGTTAGGACAAGTTCCTGGAGAAGTCCATAAACTGCTATTAGTGAGGTGGAGTTAGGGAATACACACTACTTATTACTGGCATTAGTAGCATGGGATTTATTTACTGTTTGGGTACTTGCCAGGTACTTGTATCCTGGAAAGACCACTGTTTGGAAACAGGATGCTGGGCTTGACTGACTCTCGGTCAGACCCAGTATGGCAACTTCTTATGTTCATTTCTTTTCTGGGTTTTCTATTAGTTTGTCTTTTTTGCCCTTAAGCATTTCTATAAGTAGGATTTCAGGGGGGTGCTGGGGAGACAACACAAATGCATTGCTCCTGCATCACCAGAGACCCTCCTTACACATCTGTACCCAACATTTAAGTTGTACCCATAATTCATAAAGATATTCTTTCTCCCATTAGATAGAACAATGTAGCAACTGTTATGAAAAAGGTATTGGGAGAACTGCCCCCCCCCCCCCGGCAAAGGAACAAAGGAAGCAGGCTGCTCGGGACTCTGACAGTGACAAACCCTGCGTCTCGCGGGATTTCGGCTGTAGAGACACGGCGCATCATTGGGGGGGGACGATTAGTGCCTCGAGATAACGTGCATGGACCGACTTAAAGACCTGGCCCGTCACCCGAGGTGCCATTTTTGGGAGGCAGTCTTGCATCAGCACCGGCGGTTGTGATTGCGTGTGAGCAGCTTAACCACGCGGTCGGGTAACTTGGTCCTGCTCAGTCACACTGCACACCCAACACGATCCAGCACCACGGCCAGCAGCCTCACATATGGGCAGGGAAAATCGAGCAAAGACAGGCTCCAAACAGCACAGGAAAAAAGCCTCCATTACAGAGTGACCTGGTGGGAGCCTTGTGACCTGTTGTGCGGAGAAGCAGTTTACGCAGCTGGTCTGAGGTGATCCAAAGCAGATTCGCGAAATCGAGGGGGAGCGAGTGTCTTTGGGGAATGTGCAGTGGGGGAGCGAGGTTTCCAAAATGGTCGGGCCAGGCCGAAGACGTACTGCGCTGGAGCAAGACAGCATTCCAAGGCAGGTGGAGAGGGAAGGCGGACTGTAGTGTCGTGGATCTACGCGGTCTCATGGGGGAGGCAGACAAGCAGCATCTCGGGGCCGTCGCAGCAGGTGACTGGGAGCAGCGCAGATGTATGAAGCACCACAGCATCACTCGCCCAGTGGTCACACCCAGTATTCAAAGGCCTAAGTCAATCCGCACCCCTCAGACATCGCCAAGATCGCAACGGCGGCAGAGGGAACCCAGACGTCCGAATATGATGGGCATGGCCGTTCTGCAGTGGCCAGATGTAGTTTTTGGACTGGACCAGCATACGGAGGAACATTTTCCACCAGCTTCGGGGGACCCATTTGCCCACAGGGCTTTATGTGGCCAGGGCTGCAACAGATACAAACATGGACCTCAGCGGCATTCAGATGACTTCTGGATTCCAGATGCGAAATGGGCATATGGTCAGCTGGGCTACCCAGGGGCATACATGCCACCATTCTGGCCATCTTACCCCAATGCAGTGCCAGCAGCAGGATTGGCCATTCATGTTACCGCTTCTTCAGTGTATGTGTGGGATTGAGAGACAGCACAGCAAGTCCAGAGCGACACAGTATCAAGGGCAGCGAAGGAGCAGCAGCAAGTGAGTATACTCGGAGGAGGATCCAATTCGACTGATGTGCCCCAGAAGTTGAGTGATAGGAAGACTTGGATAGAGAGTCTACTCAGGCAGCAACCATCTCTGATCATATGGCTGGAGCATCAGCAGCGGCTGGGACAGGTACATACTTCCCCAGTGATGGTTCCAGCAGTGCTGCACTGGCGACTGGCAAATCTCTAGGCAGCAGAGGCAGCAAGACAAAGGAAGGACCTGAAGGCATCATCAAGCCAGCACCAGTAGTTCAAAGCAAGAAGAGGAAGTGCAGCAAGAAACGGACTACACGGAACGAGTCTAGCTCCAGTGACTCCAGTGACTTCTCCGATTCGTCTAGTACCTATTCATTGGACGATGAGGCTAGGCCTTCCACAGACATGAGCGAAGCAAACAGGGAGCTGCCAGTGCTCACTTCTTTGTCCAGCTGTAGGAGAGTGTATCCAGAGTGCTGTGAAAAAAGATAAAAAAACACATTTACGTAGATATTTTTACCCTGCTTGAAGGATGGAGGAGGAAGAGTGATAGGAAGAGAGGCATGGCAGGGATGCAGGAGGTGGGTCCGATGACAGGTTCCCAGGAACATCGTCAACTGGACCAGGGCTTTCCTAAAAATGGATAGCATGGTGAGGCAGAACGATCCTAGTCAATATGGGCCTATGCTCAGCTATGCAGACACAATACTCGAGGCTTATAGGTAGTACGAGGGGTGGGCATGACTGATCTATGATGAGTTTTTAGGGATAATATGGAAGAAAATAGGTTTATGTTGTGGGGCACCCAGGATGTGGGATTATGGCTCAGGCAAATGAAGAACAAGGCACAAATGCGGGAGCAAGGGGGCGGAGCCACAGATGCTCAACAGTCAGAGTTCCCCCTCCTTGGGGCCAGCCAAGAGTAGGATGTGCTGGCATTTCAACAAGTCCACTTGCAGCTTTCAGGTCTGCAAGTTCAAACACGCCTGTTCAGACAGCGCGGTGTCCCACCCAGCAGTTAGATGTAGCAAGAGGCTTAATGCTGGGAGTTCAACCAAGTCCAAATCAGTGTTGCCTACATTGAAGGGCCCCAACCCCGGTTAATTTTGAAAACATGAGCGCATGGCTTGACTTATTACCCAAATGCAGTGCAGCGGTCAGGATCTAGCAGGGGTTTTGTTGGGGGTTCCAAATTCCTTTCATGGTAAAAATTCTTAAAGGTTCAGTTATCATTGCCTGCTCGGCAATGTGGCACATGGGGATTGAGTAGCAGAAGATTTACCAAGAGAAAGCACTGGGCATGATGGCCGGCCTCTTCAGAAACCCACCATTTGCGGAGATAATGTATTCTCCCTTGATGGTGGTGCCAAAAAAGAAGCCAGGGAAATTTAGATTATTACAGAACCTTTCTTACCTTCCGGGGAGGTTCGTTAATGACCATTTGCCATAGGGATGAATGTTCTGTCCAATATGCGTCCTTTGAAAGCACCCTTGTCTTGTTGAGGGCATGCAGGAAGGGTGCATTAATGTCCAAAACTGACATAGAAACAGTTTTAAATTGTTGCCCATGCATCCAGATAGTTTCCCTCTACTTGGTTTTTGCTTTAAGGGGGAGTACTTCTACGACAAATGTATGCCTATGGGGTGTGCAATATCATGTGCATCCTTTGAATTGTTTAGCTCTTTTCTGCATTGGGTAATTGAACAGTGGGCTGGAATCCCAAATGTTATTCATTATTTGGATGACTTCTTGTTCATCAGCATGGAGGTGTGCAAAACCTGTGCCACATTTTTAGGTGAATTTCAGGTGATGACCGCGGAGTTCCATTATCCAGGGACAAGACTGAGGGTCCCTCTATGACTGTCTTTTTTGGGTATCGAGTTGGATTCTCAAACGATGATGTCCAGGCTACTGGCCGACAAGCTAACCAAGCTGAGAGAAATTATTAGGAATGCGGAGCAGCAAAAAAGCTGAATTTAGCAAACATACAGTCACTCATCAGCAACCTTAATTTTGTGTGCTGGGTCATCCCCATGGGAAGGATATTTTTACACAGATTATCATTAGCTATGGTGGGAATTATCAAGGCCCATCATTTCATTCATGTGTCCTCGGTCATTAAGAAGAACTTGGAAGTCTGGGCCAACTTTTTTTTTTTAATTTATTAGTTTTTCAAAACTATTACAAAGTAAGAATCAACTTTGCAAAATGAAATATTAAAGTTTTGAACATACATTCTAATTACACAACTTACAGATAAGAAGTAAACATATTTGTTCAAAAACTAGACATCATAGAGGCAATTCCAAGAGGACAAAATTTGTAAGTGAGGAAAAAAAAATTTTTTTTTAAAACATTATAGTAGAATAATTTGGATATTCATGAAAGTTTCAACAATATACTAATTACTTACACCTCCATCTTTAATAGATATCTGCATCCTAGCATTCAGAAAATATTGCAATTGAGATACCTCAAAGAAAATAAAAACATTTCCCTGTTGTTTTATTACACATTTATATGGGTATTTTACAACCATAGTTGCCCCCAATGCCATGACACTAGGCTTTAAAGAAAGAAAAGCTTTGCGTCTAATCTGAGTACTTCTGGCAAGGTCAGGGTATACCCTGACCTTACCACCTAAGAATTCAATACTCATGTTTTTAAAATATGCCTGCATAACCAGATTAATTTCCTGTTGGGTCTGAAATGTTACTAATAAAGTAATCCGATCCAAAATCTCATCCTGTGTTTCTTCCAAATATTGGGTTAAATTAGGTGGTTGGGGATTTGGTTTGTACTTCCAGGGTTCATGGTGTGCTGAGCCCTGGCTGGTATCATGGAAAGAAAGGGGATTGACATGGAACATAACATTCCTCAAGTTATTTCCTATACGGGTGGCCCTTGTGATATGAAGTGAGCGTTTAACCAACAAAAGAATAATATTTTGTTGTGATAACCGAGCCGTAGTTGATGTCATTGACAGTCATTCAGCGAAGTGCCCTCTGGTAGGTGAGTTGTGTAGGGAGATAGTCCTCCAGTGTTTGTGCTTAAACACAGCTATCAGTGTGCACCACATGCCAGGCACAAGCAATGGCATGGCTGTTGCTTTGTCGCATGATAAATGGGATTCATTTCACGCAGGTTTCAAACCATGGATGAGAAAGCCATGAGGTTCCCGGACTGCCTATGGACCATTGGGATATGACAACCAGGGAATTGCTGCACAGTGCTCTAGCTCCTGCTACATGGGCCTCCTATTCTTGAGGATATGAGTGTGTGCAGGGATTTTTGAAGGGCTTGGGTTGGGAGCAGGGTTCGGCCTTTCGGACCTGCCACAGGGTACAGGAGAGGTGGCAGCCGGACAGAGATCATGGTAGAAGGAGGCTGTAGGCATTGGAGTTTGGAACGAAGTTTCTGATGTGGAGCATGAGACAAAGACAGGAAACAAGAGGGATGAGCAAGACCCTCAGGTGCCCTACACAGCACGTGGGGATGGTCGTGGACCACACTGTCCCCTTCGTGCCCTACACAGCCGGAAGGCTGGTCATGGACCACGAGGAGATCAGGACAGGCTCAGAAAGTTTCATAGTGCAGGTTAGCAGAAACCTCTCAGATCCTCCGGAGTCTGGACTTGGGAAGACAAGATAAAACCTTGGAGCTTGGAAACTCAGATTAAAAGCAAGGAATCTCTGGAGGTGCGGGTCCCACCGGACCTGGATCATTAGGACCGGGAACATGACTGAACTTGGAACATTAGGACATCAAGGAACATCAGGACATCAAGGAACATTTGGACATCAAGGAACATCAGGACAGAGATCAGGAAGACAAACGAAGATCCATGGAAGAAAGGCAAGATGCCAGGAAGGAGCTGGAAACAAGAAGTCCTTGGGAGGACTAGTCCAGGAGGACTAGCTCTTTGCTGAAGTAACAACAGACTGGCAGAGAAACCCTTTTATAGGACTGGAAGCAGGCAACTCCCTGGGAGGAGTTCTAGTGGACCATACTTGGCTGGCCCTTTAAATGTAGGAAGAAGCCATGGGCCCAACCCCTTAGGAAGGAAGGGGCAGGACCCTGGACAGCGGCCATGCTGCCGCTGAGAAGACGGAGCAGGGCTGGGCAAAGGAAACAGGCCCCAAAGCACAAGGCGGCTCTCCTGCCGCCGAAGGAGGAGGAAGAGCGGCCCCAGCCACGAAGGAAAGTCCAGGGATGTGACCTCTGGGCCGCAGAACCAGATGGTGCCATCGGCGGCTCCCAAGCCACAAAGAAGGCCCGGTTGGCAGCATCCTGCCATAGGAGAGGTCTGGGAATGCAGCCTCCAGGCCGCAGAATGGCAGTGGCTCCACGCCAAGTTAAGAGCCTGCTCATGGCCCTGCCTCGAGCAGGATTGCAACAATTATAATGTCACATAAAGAAATCAAAGTAAATCAAACACACATTGGATATTTATTTTCAATATTTGTATATCATGCACTATCCACAATCCGAGGTGTATAGTATAAATAACGCACATAATAAAAACATTAAATTCACATAAAAAACAATATTTAATACTTCACTTGGGAAACCTAAAATCAAAAACCTCCATGCCTGTTAAAATGTCGGGTTCATAAATTAGTTATCCAGACCTGTATATTGCAATTGCAATTGGGACAACAACAATCCAATTATTAACATGCTAGATTGTTAGCAGTTAACGATGAAGGCCTGACTACAATTGTATCCTAAGTGCAAATGAATATATAATCATCTGTATATTATTTGTAGAAAGTCAAATCTAATATTCAATAATGCAAGGGTTAATTTTCTATTGTCTGCTAAATGAATTTGGGGTAAACACTATTTTAATCATTCTTTATTTTTGCAGTTTGTATGCAGTTGTAAGTAGAACATTGTATTATCACAATATATTTGAATGTTTTTAATATATTCAAGCCATTTAAAGCCAAGCTGCTCTATTGTTTGAGTAAAATCCTCTTTCGTGAAATGCAGTGAGGTAGTGTAATGAACTCCTGTGAGCTATAGAGCATTCAAATGTTTCTGAAAGCAAAATCAGTAAAATAAAATAGTATTTTCCTATGTAAACCATTTTCTATGCCATATGCTATGCTATTTCATTTTGAGTACAGCAAACAGCATTGCAGTGCAATAAATCATTCTCTAAGTAGTCATCAGTCAGTACAGCAATAATTTTACAAATGATTTACTGTTCAATGACAAAAGTGACTGTAAAAGTGTAAATAATTGAATTGGAATCAACTTACATAGTTACTTATTAATTTAGTTTCCTATTTTGCAACTGTTTAAATCATGACTCGTGCTTGTTATTCTCTCCCTGTTCAGTAGATGTCAAGGGTCAGTTGCTGACTAGTTCCTTGTTGCTTATTGGTCAGTTGCAGTCACATTGATAATTGAAATGAATATTAGAAGTTATCATAGGTATTGGAATAAGGTGGGTCATAAGAATCAAGGCTGACCAAAATCTGGCTTTTCCCACAGAATCTCTGCAGGAGATCTGGAGCTAGGTTAGGCAGCCATCAGCAGTTCTGTGGCATGAGGAGAACAGCAGCACAATATCAGCCATATTCTCCATCTCTGTAGCTTTGGGCTCGACTACTGCTTTGAACCTTATGAGACTCCATACACTGGCTCAAAACAACCATCAGGCCTGGCAGTAGGGAAGGAGAAGATATGGCCTGAAGCACCATTGCTGTCCTTCTCCTACCACTGATCAGTATGGGAAGAAGGAAAAGGGGTGTAAGGGGGAGAAAGAAAGAGATAGCAAGAGGGGACTGGGAAAGAGAAAGAGATGGGTGGGGGCAGGACAAGAGAAGTGTTGAGAGATGGAGGAAGGGTTTGAGGGCAGGAGAGCAGAGAGAGAGAGAGAGAAAGAGAGATACTGATGGGGAGTAGTGGGTCAGAGGAAGGGGATGGACCTTGGTTGGCTTATCCCCAACTAAAATATTATTCTGCTTCCCTTGGAAGACATACTGTATTTTTTGAGACTCTACAAGTCAACACAGATATCTTATGGTCTACATTAACTCAGAACTGAGAACAATCATGGGAGATAACTAAAAAATAAAACCTAGAATACCTGTTTTCTCCATTATTTAGCAGATTATAACCAGATCATATATAGTAAGCAAGGAAGGGACTTATTTGACATAGCTCATTTTCATAATGTAGTTAGAAATATCTATTACATTCTTGTGGACTATCTTCTTCCTAGGACCCAGGAAACCATTTGTTTAAACCACTAACCTTTACCACAGTATTAACATTCAGGCCTGCTATGGCCATCACTTACTGGTAATCTATTTCCTGGATCCTGCCATGATGCCTCCATTTATGTCTGTCTGTCTATGTTTCTGTCAATCTATCCATCCATCTAGAAAGGCTCAGAGAAAAATGAAACACTTTCACTAATGACAGTGTATAAGATCAAGAGATATGGTAGTGTATACCCCAAGATAGTATAAATGCTTCAAGAGCATAATGATCTCACTCATTGAAGCTCTATTAAACTTGTTCTTGAAGACAGGTGGAAGATTCAAGATACTAAAGGAAAACAGATGTAATCCTACTCACAGTATTAGAGAAAAGGAGGAGGCAAACAACTATATAGTGGTTTGCCTAAGTATAGTAGTGCAAAAACCTATGGAAACACTACTGAAGTAAAAGACAGAGCTGCTTCTTAAATCACATAGGGCCGGATTTTTAAAGCCCTGCGTGCGTAAATCCGGCCAGATTTACATGCGCAGGGTACTCACGCGCCGGCGCGCCTATTTTGCATAGGCCGCCGGTGCGCGCACAGCCCCGGGACGCGCATAAGTCCTGGGGCTTTGTAAAAGGGGCGGGGGGAGGAGGTGTGTCCTGGGCATGTCCGGGGTCAGGGGGCGGTTCGATGTGGGACCGGGGGGCGTGGCGCCGGCCCAGGGGCATGGTCAAGGCCTCCAGACCAGCCCCCGGGTCGGGTGATGGCGCGCCAGCAGCCCCCTGGTGTGCACAGATTTACACCTGCTTTATCTGCCAACACCTGCGTAAATCTGCCAACAAAGGTAGGGGGGGGTTTAGATAGGGCCGGGAGGGGTGGGTTAGGTAGGGGAAGGGAGGGGAAGGTGCGGAGGGGGGGGGTGGAAAGAAAGTTCCCTCCGAGGCCGCTCCGATTTCGGAGCGGCCTCGGAGGGAACAGGCAGCACACGCCGGGCTCGTCACGCGCAAGTTGCACAAATGTGCACCCCCTTGTGCACGCCAATCCCCAGATTTTATAAGATATGCGCGGCTATAAAATCTACCCGATAGTTTACAGAACCCCAGACACCATGAGTTCACAAAGAGAAGATCTTGTTAGGCAACTTTGATTGAGTTTCTTAATGAATTTTCAAAAGTGAGATATTGTAGATACCTAAAGGGGCTTCAAAAAAGGAGGTAATTTTCAAAGGAGTTATGCATGTAAAGGTAACATATTATCACAGCAATTTTCAAAAGCCCATTCACAAGCTTAAAGGTGAACTTTAAAAGCTTGGCATGCGGATTAATTAGGGGATGTGCAAATAAGTTGGGCTCGTGTACACCGAGCAGATTTTAAAAGCTACCTGGATTCAATTGTATCTTCCGCGACACGCGCATCTCCAAAGTTTTCAAAAAGGGGTGAGTCATGAGCATAGCTTAGGCAGGTCATGGGCATTTTGTGAACCAGAGATGTGCACCTAAATGCTTACGTGTTTAGCACATTATTTTACTTCTGCTATGGATTGTTACGTTGGCCGGCCACAGAGCCCATGGCCGATCTTCCTCACCTTCTGCCGCTGCCATTTCAGGAGCAAGCGCGGGTCCCTCAGCGACACGGAGGGAGTGTTTCCTGCACCCCCCTCCTTTCTGCAGCTCTGCCTGCAGCCCTCGGTATCATGGCGTGGTGGAGGCGCCGCAGCCGGCCTCCTCATGGGGCTGCCTCGTGGCAGATACACCACTGCCGGCCGCCTCCTCCTTCCAGGTTCCCCAGGCACGCATGCCTCTCTGACCGATTTAAAGGGCCCGTGGCGCACTGGGGCTGTCGAGCCCGTCCTGAATGATGTCACTCACCTGGGCCTATTTAAGGCAAGCTCTGACAGTCAAAGCTTGCCACCTGTTGACTGCACCATCCTCTATCCGCTGTCTCTGGGCTGTATCAGACTTTAGTTTGTTGCTACACCGAGGCCCACCTAAGTCAAGATGGTCCCGGCACACAAAGGCTCAACCTGCAGGGAATGAGGGCTGGTATAAGTGAAGCTCCAGTGGCCTCTGTCTATCAGCCCACTCCGCCTGCCGATGATGGGGACCCGTAGGTCCCTACCTACGGGTTGTGCTAACTCCACCTCGGCCCAAGGGTCCACCTCCGACGCAACATGTGTGATGTGTAAGTTAAAAAATAAAAGGATTGAACAATTTCTGAGGTGTTTAAAGGGTCTGAGGTATCTGGGGAGAGTGTATACTATCAAAGCAGGGTGGCTGGAGGTGACGGAAAATGTCATAATGCCTCTGTATCGCTCCATGGTGAGACCGCACCTTGAATACTGTGTACAATTCTGGTCGCCGCATCTCAAAAAAGATATTATTGCGATGGAGAAGGTACAGAGAAGGGCTACCAAAATGATAAGGGGAATGGAACAACTCCCCTATGAGGAAAGACTAAAGAGGTTAGGACTTTTCAGCTTGGAGAAGAGACGACTGAGGGGGGATATGATAGAGGTGTTTAAAATCATGAGAGGTCTAGAATGGGTAGATGTGAATCGGTTATTTACTCTTTCGGATAGTAGAAAGACTAGGGGACACTCCATGAAGTTAGCATGGGGCACATTTAAAACTAATCGGAGAAAGTTCTTTTTTACTCAACGCACAATTAAACTCTGGAATTTGTTGCCAGAGAATGTGGTTCGTGCAGTTAGTATAGCTGTGTTTAAAAAAGGATTGGATAAGTTCTTGGAGGAGAAGTCCATTACCTGCTATTAAGTTCACTTAGAGTATAGCCACTGCCATTAGCAATGGTTACATGGAATAGATTTAGTTTTTGGGTACTTGCCAGGTTCTTATGGCCTGGATTGACCACTGTTGGAAACAGGATGCTGGGCTCGATGGACCCTTGGTCTGACCCAGTATGGCATTTTCTTATGTTCTTATGTTCTTTCTATCAACTGGGTGAACTGGTGGACAAACTGGTAACCTGGGAATGGTGTGGGTACACACCCCTTTTAAAATTCCTAATTTATGCAATAGAAGCAGGATTTGTGCATACATGTGCATGCCCACTTAAAATTTGGTGCACATATACACACGTCCAAACTATTTTGTAACCTATGAGCATATGCTCGTGTATGCTATAAAATGGCCACGGCCCTGGGTGTGGACCAACATATGCATGCAAATGTGTGCCTGCACACCGGTTTGAAAGTTACCATCCCTAGGAGCAGTTATGTGTACAAAACCTATTGACAATTCAATGGCACATATTTTCAAAAGCCCATTTCTCTGAGCCTTTCTGGATAGATAGATAGATAGACAGACTGACAGACATTCATTCATTCATAAAGGGAGGCATCATGGCAGGATCTAGGAAATAGATTACCAGTAGGTGATGGCCATAGCAGACCTGAATGTTAATACTGTGATACAGGTTAATGGTTTAAACAAATGTTTTTTGACACTGACAAACTTGATTGGTTCAGGGAGATATGTTTGTCATAGACAATCTGGACACCCATAAACTTTTTTACACTATTACACATAGAACACTGGTAAGCAAGTTGGATGGTATGGGAGCAGGTCAGAAGTTGTAAACTGAATGAGGAACTGGTTGAGTGGTGAAACTCAGAAAGTGGGGAATAAATGGACTCTAATCTAGTGACAGAAACATGACCAGTGGGATATCCCATGGTTCAGAACTGGGACTGTTTCTTTTCAAAACATTGCTATGGAAGCTGAAAGAAAAATCTGCTTGTTTTCTGATGGTTCTGTAAGTTTTTGACGTGGGAACATTTATTATGTAAATTGTATTTTTCCCCTGCTTAGCTAATGTAAATTGTGTTTTTTTTCCAGCTCCTTGCCACTTCAACAGCTGGGAGAAAAGGTCCTTTTGAAAATAATTAGCTCTTGTTGCAGCATTGTTTCCTCTGAAACATCTATATTGCATGCTGTTTGTTGCACATGAAGTGGACCCTTGGCCTGGGGCAGAGTTGGTACGGCCCTCTGGTCGGACCCGGAGGGTGCCTGCCACCAGGAGGCGGAGTACAGGAAGAGATGGTCTCAGGTGGGCCTTACAGGGTCTCAGAAGAGATAGATCGGAGGAGTGCCCACTATCACAAGGGTGCACAGTCGTTGTCCACGGAGGAAGGTCAGAGGTCACGGGAGGCCAGCAAGAAGAGTCCAATTGGAAAGCAAGGGTCGGTACCAATAGATCAGTCCAGAATAGTTAGCCAAGGCAAGGTCAGGTTCCAGAAGGCAATAAGCATAGTCAGGTCACAGGCAAAGGTCCAGGCAGGCGGCAGGCAAGGATGGTCGAGGAACAGGCAAAAAGTCAGTACTGAGATTAAAAGTCAGTACTCAAGATTAAACTGGACTTGGTAGGTTTCCTATTGCTGATAGGGATGTGAATCGTTTATCTGACGATTGAAAATATTGGATGATATTTCATCAGTGCGGGGGTACTACCTTGGAAGGAGAGATGGGGGAACAAGAGACATAGAAGACATTGAAGACACAAGGACGCTGGAACTGAAGGCACTTGGAACAGGAGTCACCAAAGCGACAACCTGGCGAGGGATCAACCTGAGCGAGTGTTCTCCTGGACCTGGGTCCCAGCCACCACAGAAGCGGATGCCGGATGGAACAGAAGTCCCAGGGTATGGTCAACCAAGACATGGGATCTGGAACAAGCACTGGAGAAGGAGCTGTAGAACGACCCAGTTCCAAGGCAAATACTGAATTTCCACGGAGCCCTTTTGTAGGGCTTCAAGAGGCAACTTCCTGGGAGGAGCTTGGGAGAAGTCCAAGGGACCGCACCCACACTGTCCCTTTAAATCCATGAGAAGGCCGTGGGCCTGCCCCTAGAGGGAGCTGGGCAGGACCCTGGACAGCAGCCATGCAGCTAACTACTGCCACCTCTGGTGGTTTACTATATTGTCTAATAAAAGAACTAGTGTGTGTCTGTCTCCTACATTAAGCCTTACAAGTGGTCCCTCTCGGGAGCTCCCCCGAGGGCATGGTCTCCTGCCACTGGTCCAAGGATCCACCCACAACTATTCTAAATAATAACAGATTGCTATCTCCAGCAACTCTGTTAATAACAGATTGCTATCTCTCAGCTTTAACAACAGAGCTCTAATAACAGATTGTTAATTCCCAGCTTTAACAACAGAGCTTTAACAACAGTTTTCTAGCAATTGTATCAGCAATTAGGGATGTGAATCGGTACCGGACTCATTTCCGGTATCGGGTTCGGGTAAAAACTGCGGGAAATCTTCATTCCTGCGGTTCTTGCAGTTCCTGCGGTTCTTAAGGTTCCTGCGGTTCTTTAATCGGCTATCGTTCCTGCGGTTCTTTAATCGGCTATCTCGTGTCACAAAAAAAAAAACCCACCCGACCCTTTAAATTTAATTATTTTGAATCTCCCACCTTCCCGACCCCCCCCCCCCCCCAATCTTTTTTAAAGTACCTGGTGGTCTAGTGGGGGTCCCGGGAGCTATCTCCTGCTCTCGGGTCGTCGGCTGGCAGTAAACAAAATGGTGCCGATGGCCCTTTCCCCTTACCATGTGACAGGGGTATCCGTGCTATTGGCCAGCCCCTGTTACATGGTAGGAGCAATGGACGGCCGGTGCCATCTTTAAAAAATGGCGTGGGCCATCCAGTGCTCCTACCATGGGACAGGGCCGGCCAATGGCACCGATAGCCCCTGTCACATGGTAAGGGCAAAGGGCCATTGGCACCATTTTGATTAGTGACAGCCAACGGCTCAAGAGTGAGAGATTGCTCCCGGGACCCCCGCTGGACCACCAGGTACTTTAAAAAGGTTTGCGGGGGTCGGGAGGGTGGGGGATTCAAAATAATTAAATTTAAAGGGTTGGGGCGGGTTTGGGGGTTATTTTTGAGTGCCCTTTCTTCCTGCCCCCCCCCCCCAAATGATAGAACCCCCCAAAATTAATCATGGGGTTTCCTATCGCTATCGGGGACTCCCCGATATCTGACAAGATTGAAAATATCATCCAATATTTTCAATCGTCAGATAAACGATTCACATCCCTATCAGCAATAGGAAACCTATCAAGTCCAGTTTAATCTTGAGCAGTGTCAGTATCTATAAGGTTTTCATTTATCTTTACCTGTAATGTTTTGGGCAATGTTTGTCCTCACCCCGTGGTTTCTAGCATCTTTTAGCTTTAGGATCTTCACTAGCTCTTTTGAGAGTTAGAGTTTATTTCTCCATCTTTGAAACTTCTGGGTCACACTTACTGTCAGCCAAGATACCTTCGTGATATATTTCTTCTTTTGTTGTAGGTCCAGTTGTTTATTTATTTATTTTTTTGATTCAGCAATGTTCCCAGCATTTCCGTTGTTTAACCCAGCAAATGAAGTTAAGGAGTGAAGGTCCGTGCTAGTAGGATCCCTATTACCTATCCCAATTCTGTCAAGGTAATATTGTTTTGCATGGTTCTCTATTCTCAGTACTGTTTGCCTGATCTTTCTTTACCTCTGTCATTTTTAAATCATTTCCTTATATATTGTTTCAGGATATTTATTTATTCAGTGCCATGGTTGAGTTGTCTCCATGGCCCCATGTGAAATAGTTTTACATCTGTCAAACTTAGTCCCGTGCTGCTTGCAACCCTTCAGGTACTAGATGTTCTTTGTTTTTTATCGCTAACCTACACTGCTTTTATTTTATAAAGTTGCTTAGCCATATCTCTGCATCTTTGTTATCTCTTTCAGAATCAATTGTGCATCATGATCTTTAACAAACACTAAGTAAGTGCTTTTTGCCTTGGAGTTATTGCTCTCTTTTTAATCTTGGCTGTTAACTCTCTTCTGTAGTTTTACGTATGTATTCAATCGTCCATTAATATAGGGTAGTTTATACATTACAATTATCGTGTGGATTTAGTACTCTTTATCATTATTGTCTCTTTTCTTTCTTTTTTACCCAGTAATTTGGTATTAAGGGGGTCTCTTGTCTAGATACCCACTGTTTTTTCAACTTGTTCTGGTTGTTTTTTTCAACCCAATTTTTTCAACCTGTTTTTTCTACCTGCTTTCTTGGTTATTATTATGTATATTTTATATATGTGCACTTTATATTTTCTATACATTGTCCTGGTTTTCTTCCCTCCCAGCTTTACTTATGTATGTTTATACTTCTGTGCTCGGCAACCTGCACAAAAATGTAATCATGTTTTTGTCATTATAGATTTGTGGATACTATGGTCCCCCTGACGCAGCCCTGATGCGAAACATGGCCGTGTTGGGGTCCTTCAATTACATATTACAATTTTTTTATGAGCTGAGTATTATGCACAACTGATGTGTGCATATGCAAAATAAAAATACTTTACTGTTAACTGTTATTGACCAGTATATTAGTTGCTACACAGTCTGATACCCATGCCAGAAGTGATATTTAATGGTGTTGAGATAGAGGAACTGAAACAAATCTCAGTGAAACTGGAAGATATAATAGCATAAATTGACAAATGGAAGAGTAGCAAATCAGCTGAAACAGATGATATGCATCCAAGATTTCTTAAAGAACTGAATAACTAAATTGAAGGCCTACTATTAGTAATCTGTAAACTACCATTAAAATAAGCTATGTAACTGAAGATTGGAGAGTGGCCAATATAACTCTGTGTTTAAGAAGGATTACAGTGGTGATCCAGAAAACTACAGACTGGTAAGCCTGATATGAGTGCTGGGAAAAATGGTTGAAATTATTACAATGAACACAATTTCTGAACATATAAGTAGTCATAGTTTAATGAACAGGTACATCTTTAAAGCTTTACTTCTCTGGCTATTTTACATAGATAAGTCTTAGATCCATCTGGTTATCTTACTTAGCCAGATAAATCTTATTTTTTAGATTAATCTAAGACTTATCCAGATATCATATTTAGCTGGATAAGTAGCCCTTTAAAGACTTAACCGAATAAGCAGAGGCAAAACTGACATTTAACTAGATAAGTTGGAACTTAGAAACATATAGAAACATAGAAATGATGGCAGAAAAAGACCAATTGGCCCATCCAGTTCCCCATACTTATCTGTTACACTGACCACCATGTTAAGAGCCCTTGTTGGTAACTGCTTGATTCAAATTTCCTGCCACCCCCTGCCATTGTTGCAGAGAGTTATGTTGGAGTTGCATCAAAGGTGAGCATAAGGCTTAATGTTTAAGGGTAGTAACTGCCTCCTCAAGCAAGTTACCCCTATGCTTGTTTACCCAGATTGCACAGATCAATGCCTTGTTGGATGTTGCTTGAATGTAAATCCTCTTGTCCACATTTCTCCCTGCCGTTGAAGCAGAGAGCAATGCTCGATATGCATTCAAAGTGAAGTATCAGGCTTAATTCGTTTAGGGTAGTAACCTCCGCAATAAGCAAGCTACCTCCACGCTTATTTGTTTGCACAGAATTTGTAGCTCATTCCTTGTTGATTGTTGTCTGAATGCAAATCCTCTTTTCCACATTTCCCCTTGCTGTTGAAGCAGAGAGCAATGTTGGAATTGCATTAATTGTGTGAAGGCTTATTGAATAAGGGTAGTAATCACCAGGTAGTAGCTTCCATTCCAGAAAACCACCACCATGGCTCCTCTTCATTCCCATCCTCTAGCCTTTATGGATCCACAGTATTTATACCATGCCCCTTTGAATTCCTTCACAGCTTTAGCCTTCACCACTTCCTCCGGAAGGGCATTCCAGGCATCCACCACCTTCTCCATGAAGAAATACTTCCTGACATTGGTTCTGAGTCTTCCTCCCTGGAGTTTCAAATCGTGACCCCTAGTTCTACTGATTTTTTTTCCAATGGAAAAGGTTTGTTGTTGACCGTGGATCATTAAAACCTTTCAAGTATCTGAAAGTCTGTATCATATCACCCCTGCTCCTCCTCTCCTCCAGGGTAATCATAGTTAGGTTCTTCAATCTCTCCTCATAAGTAATTTTATGAAGACCATCCACCTTTTTGATCGCCCTTCTTTGGACCGCCTCCATCCTGTCTCTATCCCATTCGAGATTAGGGATGTGAATCAGTACCGGACTCGTTTACTGTATTGGGTTCGGGTAAAAACCGTGGGAAATCTTCGTTCCTGCGGTTCTTACCGGTTTTAATCGGCTGTTTCGTGCTGAAAAAAAACAAACCCACCCCGACCTTTTACATTTAATTATTTCGAGTCCCCCACCTTCTTAAAGCACCTGGTGGTCCAGCAGGGGTCCCGGGAACCATCTCCCGCTCTCGGACCATTGGCTGCCACCAATCAAAATGGCGCCGATAGCCCTTTGCCCTTACCATGTGACAGGGGCTATCGGTGCCATTGACCAGCCCCTGTCACATGGTAGGAGCAATGGATGGCCCGTACCATCCTGCTGGACCACCAGGTACTTTAAAAAAGTTTGGGGAGGGTCGGGAGGGTGGGGGATTCAAAATAATTAAATTTAAAGGGTCGGGGTGGGTTTGGGGGTTATTTTTGAGTGCTCTTTCTTCCCACCCACCCCCCAAAATGATAAGAGAACCCCACAAAATTAATCGTGGGGATGCCTATCACTATCGGGGACCCCCCAATATCTGATGAGATTGAAAATATTGTCCGATATTTTTAATCGTCAGATAAACAATTTACATCCCTATTGGTGATACGGTCTGCAGAACTGAACACAGTACTCCAGGTGAGGCCTCACCAAGGCCCTGTACAAGGGGATTATCTGGGTAACTTGAATATCTATTCACATGTATCTTTTATATATGCACAAATATTGCAGGGTAGATTTCACATATTTTATAACCCATGCATACATAGGTTATAAAATACTGGGGTAGATCTGGTATGGCTATTTACACATGTATAAAGGCACACATGAAGGTCTTTTAAAGTTATCCTCTGAGTGTTTCCTTCTTTCTTTCTTTTTGAACAAAGATATTCCAGATTCTTTTCACAGGTGTTTTATATTTTCCTAATTCTCCTCTCTAATTCTGTGTCTACTTTATTGTATGTTTCCTTTCTTTTTTCTTACTCTCTGTCTTTCTCTCTCCTGCACTCTGTTTTCCCCTTTCTTTTTATTTTTAGGTTACTGTCTTTAAGTTTGTTTAGGCCTGTCTAATGTTGTGTCGGTGTTTGCACACTTATTTGAGCTAGTGTTCCTAGTAAATATCTCTTGTGATTGTACATTGGTACTTTCTTCAGATGAGTCCACCTTTTCAGCTACTAGCATGTGTGGCTTGAGAATGTGGTTGGGGACTGGCATCTGGAGCTTTTGACCTCAAAGATCTTTCTGTTCTGCTCCCTACTAACTTGACCTTTAAGCAACTCTAAAAGAGATACTGACTCCCTTGTACCAAGGAAGTGTTCTCTGGGTTCTCTGTGTTTGGGTGTGCGTCCATGCTGGCTAATTGAACTGAAATCACTAGCTAAAAATATAAAAGATAAGCAAAAAATCCCTATGCTAAATTAAAGGACAGCAGAGCACAAATAAATGGATATCCAGTCATGCTGGATATCCAACAATTCTCCTTTTCCTTTTAGACCCAGTTTTCAGAAACAAATTTTGCATATATAATTATCTTCTGAAGAGACCTTATTCTGTAAGCTCTCGGCTTCAGTTGTTGTTAGCTATTGTTATAGTGCTTTCTTCAGGTAAATTCTTTAACTCACTTTAGTTTACAGTAGCTCTTGACATCTCATATTTAGATCTCAGTGAAACTAATATTTTTTTTCAAACTTATTCATGCCTTTGTTTCAGGGATAGGCTGACTTTCTTAGCACTCTCAACCTAATGAGTTTTTCATATCAATTTGTAAAACTAATTTTTAGCCTCTTCTTGAATGCACACTGGCTGTTTTCTTTTTATACCTTCTTTCATATTTACTCCCTTCAGGAGTTTACATTTGCTTTTGGACTTTGATTTTATAAATATGTTATTTTCCTTTTTTATTAGTGAATGTCTTCTTTTACTTTTGCAAAAGCTCTGTTAAGGCTCACTCCTCTATTGCTCCTTCTACTTTAAATTCTTTTATCAAGCATACAACAGACAATTATTCCCCCATCAACTATTATTACAATTCACACTACACATTCATACATTTGTTTTCTTAAACTGTCCTTTTAAGTTTAAAATGTTTTTCCAACATTATAACTGCCACAGAAGGGAGCCTGAATACAGCATTTCCACCCAGAAAGAAATCTAATGATATTATCTTCCAGATTCTAAACTGTAACAACTTTTCTGCTGATTGATCTCTCTACTTTGGTGACTTTCTGAGTGAAAATAGTTCCTACACTTCACTGAATGCACTATAAAATAATCATTGACCAGATTCCTCTTCTCTCTGCTACAAGTGTACTCCACTTTAGAAAAATTCTGTTAACCTTAAAAAATTCAAAGCATTTTCAAAAGGTTAGAAGAATCTGGACATAGCACAACCTGAATGTTCTTCCACTGGTCTAATCACCATGTTGTTACCAAGCTCTTTCAATGTTCCCCAAGAAACAACTTTGGAATGCCACTAGTGATGGGCTGAATGGAGTCTGTTTTAAGGAGAAACCCTGAATTGGACTACTAAAAACTGTTTGGACTGTAGTCAAACAAAATCATAAACTTAAACTTTGGCACTAAAAATGTTGAAAACATCAATAAAGAGGCGAAGGCTTGCTTCATACCCCCAATAACTGATTTTGCCCCATTTTCACCCCAATACTACCCATGAAACATATAATGGCATTACTGCAAATTCTGAAGTGCCTAGTACAATTTCACTTGATGCAAATGCTTATCTAGGATTTATGATCCCCCACACATGCACTCTTAGGGGTAGATTTTAAAAGAAGCGCGATCAGCCTACTTTTGCTTGCGCATCAGACTCAAGCAAAAGTACGCTGGATTTTAGTAGATACGCGCGGAGCCGCGCGTATCCACTAAAATCCCGGATCGGCGCGCGCAAGGCTATCGATTTTGTATAGCCTGCGCGCGCCGAGCCGCGCTGCCTCCCCCCGTTCCCTCCAAGGCCGCTCCGAAATCGGAGCGGCCTCGGAGGGAACTTTCCTTTGCCCTCCCCTCACCTTACCCTCCCTTCCCTACCTAACCCACCCCACCCGGCCCTGTCTACACCCCCCCCCTTACCTTTGTCGGGGGATTTACGCCTCCCGGAGGGAGACGTAAATCCCCGCGCGCCAGCGGGCCTGCTGCGCGCCGGGCCGCAACCTGGGGGCGGGTACGGAGGGCGCGGCCACGCCCCCGGGCTGTAGCCACGCCCCCGTACCCGCCCCCAAAACGCTGCCGACACGCCCCCGGAACGCCGCGACGACCGGGCCCGCCCCCCGACACGCCCCCGACATGCCCCCCTCCGAGAACCCCGGGACTTACGCGAGTCCCGGGGCTCTGCGCGCGCCGGGAGGCCTATGTAAAATAGGCTTCCCGGCGCGCAGGGCCCTGCTCGCGTAAATCCGCCCGGTTTTGGGCGGATTTACGCGAGCAGGGCTCTGAAAATCCGCCCCTTAGTCTACTTTAGTTTGATTTATTTTAATTTGTTTGGCTGATTTTATCAATTTTAACCCTAAAATAGATGCAATGAAAGCAGCACTATTCTCATATCTTTTATCACATTTACATATGTGGCAGGGGCTTCTCTGGTGCCCCTGACCACTATACATCTATCCCCATGCTTAATTTTATTTACTTTTTTCAGCATGATACAGCCAATTAAAACCGGTAAGAACCGCGGGAACGAAGATTTCCCACGGTTTTTACCCGAACCCAATACCGTAAACGAGTCCGGTACTGATTCACATCCCTAATCTCGAATGGGATAGAGACAGGATGGAGGCGGTCCAAAGAAGGGCAATCAAAAAGGTGGATGGTCTTCATAAAATTACTTATGAGGAGAGATTGAAGAACCTAACTATGATTACCCTGGAGGAGAGGAGGAGCAGGGGTGATATGATACAGACTTTCAGATACTTGAAAGGTTTTAATGATCTACGGTCAACAACAAACCTTTTCCATTGGAAAAAAAAATCAGTAGAACTAGGGGTCACGATTTGAAACTCCAGGGAGGAAGACTCAGAACCAATGTCAGGAAGTATTTCTTCATGGAGAAGGTGGTGGATGCCTGGAATGCCCTTCCGGAGGAAGTGGTGAAGGCTAAAGCTGTGAAGGAATTCAAAGGGGCATGGTATAAACACTGTGGATCCGTAAAGTCTAGAGGATGGGAATGAAGAGAAGAGCCATGGTGGTGGTTTACTGGAATGGAGGCTACTACCTGGTGATTACTACCGTGCTTCTCCTGCTGTTGATTTGATTCTGCTTTGAGTGGAAGATTGGGTTCCGAGGCTAGTTCTTGTACCCTCCACTGTTGTCAGTACTAATGGATGGTGTTTTTCTATATGCTGCATACCAGCATTTGTGAGATACAATACCTTCCTTTAACCGATGGCCTTACAACAGTGAAACTACTATGATCAACTTAAGGTAGAACCATTCAATCACCAAAATATATTATCCCCACATCACTTTACATTCCTCGGAATTTATGCAGCCCTGTCATGACTCCCTCCTCTTGACTCCCATTGGAGTTGCACAACTCTAGCATGACCCTCACAGACCCCTTGGAAGTTACAGAACCCTTCCAACCCCTAGATCCCCTCAACAGATTTTTGCTCCCTTCTCCACCCCATGTAACTGTCACTATCCAGTGGCAGCACTGTGCCCCTACAGAAAATGTTGTGATCTCCCTCCCCCCAAATTTTATGACCAAGTCTTGGCCTCCTCCATACCCTTTAAGGCTCAAGGCCCAGTCATGGCCCTAGCATCAGAACCCTCTTACCCCTACGCCCACCCAACACACACACAAAACCCCAGCTCATTTGCAAGCCTTCATGCTCCCTGGAAGCCATAGTCCAGCTAGATCCTCCATATCAGAATGGTTGCAGCCCAATTTTAGTCCATTTTTCAATTCCCATCCCTTCAAAAAGCCTAGTAATGGCCCCTCACTCCATTCCTGATCCTCCTTTGAATAGTCACATCCTCCCTCCCCACCCATACTCCAAATGTTGCATGATCTCCAAAAGAGTTGGGATTCAATGATAGTTTTACTCTTTTCCCCCAGATTCTCCTCACAAATGTTGCTGTCCAGTTGCTGCTTCCTAACTCCCTGGTCCTATCTGTACCAAAAGTATTGGCCCAGTCATAACCTTTATCCTCACTGCCTTCCCCAGAACTCATTGCCCTGTTGGGGAATCCCTCCCCCACTCCCTTCCCCCAAGAGGTTACACCAGTATTTAAGGTCCCCTTTCCAAATACTCAGAACCCACTTATTTTGAGTGTATAACCCTCTGGAATTTTCACTGGGTTAAAGATGACAGTTTCTTTCCTACAGGCAATAGTGGTAAATATAAAATGGAATGAAAATCGTCTGATCCAAATGCCTAAATATATGTTGTTTTGGGGGCAAAAGGGACAGGGGTTTGGAGGAGTTCATCATCTGTTGTGGTGGATGGGTAGGGTGGCTGATAGATGAGGATGTGAGCGGTCTGGCAGTTAACATTAATGCAAGCCTTTGCAAAAATGTTGCATACACCTCCTGAAATTTACTTCCATTTTCATTGTTAAGTTTCCTGAATTAACTTGCCTAGGTATCAACACTGGGTGTACTGTCCAGCCTTAATACTGAATGAGCAAATTAGCATATATATATTTGCTACTAATGGACTCATTTGCCTGTGCATTACATAACTGTGCATGTTCTACATATAAAAATAGGGGTGTTAACCCTAACATACATTAGTAAATATTGCTATCATGAAATTTAGCAGAATGACAGCTCAATATTATAATAAAGACACACTTCCCTTGTTCTATCTTCAGGCTAGTATTTATTGCATACAATAACTCTGTGATCCCTGACATTTCAAGAAGTGTTAGAGCTATGCCATACTTTTTCAGTCTATTGACAGTGACTCTATTTAATGCTCCTGCTTCCCTTAGAAGAGGCACACAGCCAGTGATGTCAGTCATGAAATTGTTTTATAATGCCTCATATAATCCTTGATTCTCATGAGTCATCACTTCAGGAATTTTTATGTAGCTGAATTCAATTGTATATTTGCTGTAATTGCAGGGCTTTTTTTTTTCTATTTTGCAAGTGTAATATAGTTACAAACAGAAATCTTCTTTAGGATCTGAAAAATGTAGTACACCGATATCAGAAAAGTGAATTATTCCTCCATATTTGCCAGTTGCCAAAAGTGCAACTTTCCCTCAAATACTTTGCAAATGTTTCATTTCAGACAAAGTACAGATTCTGCCACAAGGCTGTGTCACAGATAAGATAACATTATAATCAGGGCTTGTGGTTTCCAGCAATTCTGTAGCCATGGGAAGGGTCACAAAATCCAGCAGAATTGCTTCTTTTCCACAGATTTGCCACTGGAGACCAGAGACCACAGCACGAAATGTAGTGGCTACTGCCACTGCCTATCTACTCCTTCATCCTCAATCATATGCACCAATTCCCAGCATCCTTAAAATCAAAGTATAGCAGCAGCAACAGAACGCTCTGGGCTGCTTCCTCTTCCTGCTTGACCCAAAGCCTGAGTTTCATTCCTTAAATTATGCTGCAGTGCCAAACATGGCACTCTGGTCTAGGTTGTGAAGGAAGAGGAAGGAGCTTGAACTGCCATGTGGTTGCTCATCTGCTCTGATTTAAGGATTATGGGATCAGTGCACGTGGATGAGGAGGGAGAGAAGACTTCAATGTGGGTGCTAGTGAGGGAATCAGAGGGGAGGTGGAGGTGAAGGAGAGGAGTTGTGGGTGGGAAGTGATGGTAGGGTGTGTATGGAATAAGGGAATTAGAAGAGATGTGGGTTGAAGGTGTGAGAGTGAAGGATTGTAGGAGGGAGGGACACTGGGACTGTGTGTGTGGAGTGTATAAGTGAGTGAGAGGTAGTAGGTAGAAGGGAGGGGATGGTGAGAATAAGGAAGGGGATTAGAGGTGGTGCAGAGTGTGTATGTAAGAGTGAGTAAGTAGGAATGGGCTATATGAGAATGAATAAGAAAAGGGATCTTCTGAAAGAAGAATGTGACAGTGGATCCATCCTCCCTGTCCTGATGCAAGATCCTCGTTTTCTCATTCTCCCTCTATAAGCCTCCTTTCCTTTCCTCTGCTCATCTCCCTTCTCCCTCTCCAATTCACCCATCCCCTCCGTCTCCTAGTTTTCTGACCCTCCCCCTTCTCCATCTCCCTCTGAGATAACCACTCCTAGAGTTAGATGTGCAGGAAGGCAAGAGTGAGTGTGGGGAGGAGAGGTTGAGTGAGCGGTTCATAGGGGATGTGGGAGAGAACGTGAGGAAGGGAATCTGAAATGCTGTGGGTGTGATTGAGGAAAATGGGATGGGGTGAGAGAGTGAGGGATTTGACGAGCTTTGTGGTATGAGTTAGGGTTGCGAACTAGCTCCAGATTTTCAGGATAGGTTGATCCATTCCTGGTTTTACTCCACTGAGTACAGGTACTTATAATCTTGATTTTCTTAGGAAATGCAAAAGAGAAATCAGAAAAAGTCCCAGCATGCAATGGGATAAAACCAGGATTGAATCAAACTATCCTGAAAATCTGGAGCCAATTGGTAACCCTAGCGTGAGTGAGGAGATCAGAGGGTGTGTGGGGTGTGAGTGAGAGGAAGGATCAATGTCAGGGGGACTGGTGGGAATTGATCATCCCTTCCTCTCCTGATTCTGGGTCTCTCACTTCCTCTTTCCCATTCCTAATCTCTCTTCCCTCCTCTAATCCTCTTTCTTTTTTTCCCATTGTAAATCTATCCTTTTCCATTCCTTATTTTTCTACCCCTCCTCCCTGAGATTCCTTCATTTCCCTCCCCTGAGATCCCTTCCCCTCCCTTTTCCCCAGCACCAATCAATGAAATCCCTTTTCCTCTAATAAAGAACAAAATAAACTGGACAAATGGAAGAAAAAGATTTTATTTTTTTGTACCATGAAAAAAAATAACATTTTAATAAGTAATTCTAAGCAAAGTAATATAAATTTGACAAAGAATAGCAACAGAACTTTGCAAAATCTACCACAGAATTTAACTCCTGTTACAGAATATTGAAAAATCTGTCACAGGAAAGTGGAGAGCCCATATTATGATTATTTTTCATTTTACCAAAGCAGTGATATTAACTCTGGAAGTCTGAAAAATAGGATGTTCTGCTACTTTCACATTCCCCCTGTATCCATCTTTATGATGTTTGCAAGCAGAAGATTCTGTTACACTGTGGAGGAAGAAGGAGGCTCCTGTTTGTGGTGGTAGGTGAAGATCAGTCTGCAGGGAAGAGGAGAAGGAGGAGAGAAGAGGAGAAAGCTGACAGGCAGAGAAAAAGGAGCTAGAGAGAGGATGCTGCACAGGCACTGGGTGCAGTGGGAAAGGAAACTGTACAGAGGCATACTGGGGCTGGGCAGAGTAGGAGGGAAGTGTGTTGAAGCGGGAGAGATGGACCTCTTGGTACATTGCAGAAAAATATTTGAAAAAATATGGATCCGTGTATCTTTGGTTTAAAAATAACATTTTCATTTGTAACCGATCGCCAGTCTGTTACCTTTAAGGCCTGGGTGTGCCAGAGGAAGCTGAATATAGGTTAGTGAATGGGAGGAGGATCCGTTCAAATTAAGCCCCTCCCTTTGTGGGGCCTGGAATGGCCCGGCCCTGAAGAGGCTTCATAAGAGTTCTCTCCCAAGAGATGGTGAGCAGTCCTTTATGGTTTTTTGGAGAGTTAGGAGGCAGTTAAGAAGCTTCACCTTGTAAACCCAGCCCGGTGTAAAAGTCCAGCATAGGTAGATACATAAAGTCTGCCCTAAAATGAAGGGTACCTGGCTAGCTTCTCTGACTCTTCCCTCCCCAAGGTGCAGGTCCTTTGACTAGGGGTACAAAGGCGTACTCTCAGGTCCCAGTGTGGGGAGGCTAATTTCATGCACTGAATTCCCTGGGCTAGGTGAATTTTTACACTTGGTGATGTGTGCTGAGTGCCAAAGAATGCACAGAACCACTGAGTGAGTGCCCAATAATATTACTTTACTGCAAACAGCGTGGTTGAATTTCACAAAGAAATAGGTTACCAGCTTCACAGTTTTCTCTTTTTCTTGGTATACAGTTCTTGTACCCTCTATCTGTGCAAGAGTCTATTATTAGGGCCAGGAATCCCACTAATGTCCTGGATTAGAGCAGTAGACCCTTCAGGTTATGGCCCTTTTGGAGGGCAGTAACCTTCCCAGATGTCGAAAATATCATCTTGGCACCGAGAGTTAATGTCTGTAGCTTCCCAGGATTGACTGAAGAGGCCGGGTCAGTGTCCTCCCCTATTTCAGATGACTTTATTACTCAGTTAATTGTCCTTCTTTTGATGAGAATCCCAGGTGGAAGAGATCCTGGATTAAATTTCAGGTCCACCGATGGGTAAGAAGAGGGGCAGAAAAAAACACTTCCTCCCAGATCTTGGAAGAAAATTATTTAATTGTTCCCCATAATAGATAACTGCAGAGGTCCTCTGCAAAGGGTCACCACCACTTCAGGAGCAGGTCTTCCCTAAATCTGGATATCTTCAACTCAGGGTTCCCCACTCCCTGGGCCTCAGAAAGGCCAAGGCTTTCAGCAGGGCTACGTTACTCAAATTCCAAAATCCAACTCAGTCCCCGAGCAACCTCTCTCCACCTCGTGTGGAGAGAACAGCAGTGGAGTCCTGACCTGCCCTGGAGGGGTCTCAGAGGTTTTTCAAGGCTCCATGTAGGCCCAAAAGGTAACTCAGAATAAACTCCAACCTTACTCTCTAACTTCCAACTCAGACCTCCCTCAAAGCCCTTTACAGAGCTCTGCTGCACAGCATCCTGCAGGGGATACCCATTTCAGTCCCGCTTTGGGGAGGGCCATCACAGAATGGATCCTCCCCTAAATTCATTTCTTTAACTGCCACTGCAAGTCTATTACCAGGGCTTAATAATAACCCTGAAAGATATCCCAGGTTACAACCTGATCTGTATTTTTCAGCCCCAGCCTGGGGATCCTGACCAGGGTCGGGAGGGTTTTCCTTCTGGTCTACTCACTAGCAGATTGGGACATCCCTCTGGGTTTTTTTTTTTTGGTGGGGGGGGTTCAAGTTTTTTTTGTGGTAGGAGCCTTGTGAAAGCCTGCATGCTCCCTGCACTCAGGGAATGGGGAACCTTCCTTCTAAGGCTGTGCATATTGGGGAATACCTGCCTTCCAAACCCTCAATGAGAACAGAGGTGACAGTGACCTGCTGTAAGGAGGAACTCTGGTGTTAATCTTATTTGGAAGGGAAAAGAACATTAAGTTAAAAGATCAAGAAGGAAGATTGTTTTTGGCTGCCCCTTTCTTCCTGCAAAGGAGCAGGGCAAGTCACCTGTATCCAGGGATCCCTCCCATCAAGGATCCAGAGGAGAGACTGAATCTGTGCGTAATCTAAGGAATTTGAAGAGCTGCTAACTGTGAGTAAAAGAACCACAAAGATCCCTGGGGAGAGAGAGATTTGGATTCTCTGTGCGGAGACATGATTTTTTTTTATAGTGTGCCGGCTCAGAAGCAGTCTCCCGCCCATCCTAGGGATATGCGCTCACCTGGGAACTCTGGTATCCAACCCTGGAGACTAGTATTTCTTGGTGTAAGTTATTCCTGCACAGATAAAGGACTGTAACGAGAGCAAAGAAGTCTGCAGTGCTGGAGTCTTATTTACTGTGCCATTATTCATCAGCATTTGACAGTAAAGGTTTTATTTTGGACCCTAACCCAGTGAGTCGAGCATGTTTAGTGGGGCACAACACACACACAGTGAAGAAAATTGCCCCTCTTCAAGGAACAGCCCAAAGGAGGTCTATTACCCCAGTTCTTGGCCCTGAAAGTAAATCTATCCCCCCATAAAAAGGATCCAAGCCTTGGGGAAAGAGCTGTGGAGAAGAGCTAGCCAAGGTCCTGCCCTGAAAAGCTTACAAATCCATTTATGGCTCCACCCATGCAGGACAGGCAAGCCGGGGTGGGGGTTACACATGTTTAAATGATATGGGATTTTTTTTTTTAAGTGTGCTGTGGCGCCTTTCCCTTTGCTATCCTCTTTTGCACACTCCTTCTCCTGTATCTCACCCTTCCCACTATTCCATACCTCTCACAACATTTCCTGCTCCATTTCCTCCACGGATAATGCACAATACATCCTATCATCTGAGCTGTATAGCTAAAACCTGCTTCAAGGTGGGTGTTACATTTTAGGCCTTAATGATCACATGCTAAATAGCTTTTTTTTTTTTTTTTTTTTTAAATAAATTGAAGCACATGATTACAAACAAAGAAATACATGAGGAAAAAAAGCATAGAACATTCTTTCCTGTGCATACATTTAAGTCGAATTTGCCTAAGCTGTTTCTTTACTCACAATGGTCTATGCCCTAATTTCAGTGCATACCCTCTAACATCATCATGGACCCTTTAAACATGCACCTAAGGGCCAGAGTTGGTAACTTTCAAAGGGGTATGTGGGCACATATTGACGCGTGTGCACTGACATGCACCCAGGGACACAGCTCATTTATAACATATGTGTGCATTGCACATACACACATATGTTATAAAATAGCCTGAGCGCACATATTTGTGTGCCCTATTTTGCAACTGGGCACGTACAACCACACTCATCATGGACTGAGCTGCATAAGAAAGGGAATTTTATAACCGGCACACGTCCATGCCATGATCATGTTTCACCTATTCATCCACAAGTTTGGTTTAATAGCATGTAGCTCCCCCAGTTACCGCAGACACTTTAAATAGGGATGTGAATCGTGTCCTCGATCGTCTTAATGATCGATTTCGGCTGGGAGGGGGAGGGAATCGTATTGTTGCCGTTTGGGGGGGTAAAATATCGTGAAAAATCGTTAAAAATCGTGAAAAATCGAAAAATCGAAAAATCGAAAAACCGGCACATTAAAACCCCCTAAAACCCACCCCGACCCTTTAAATTAAATCCCCCACCCTCCCGAACCCCCCCCCAAATAACTTAAATAACCTGCGGGTCCAGCGGCGGTCCGGAACGGCAGCGGTCCGGAACGGGCTCCTGCTCTGAATCTTGTCGTCTTCAGCCGGCGCCATTTTCCAAAATGGCGCCGAAAAATGGCGGCGGCCATAGATGAAAAAGATTGGACGGCAGGAGGTCCTTCCGGACCCCCGCTGGACTTTTGGCAAGTCTCGTGGGGGTCAGGAGGCCCCCCACAAGCTGGCCAAAAGTTCCTGGAGGTCCAGCGGGGGTCAGGGAGCGATTTCCCGCCGCGAATCGTTTTCGTACGGAAAATGGCGCCGGCAGGAGATCGACTGCAGGAGGTCGTTCAGCGAGGCGCCGGAACCCTCGCTGAACGACCTCCTGCAGTCGATCTCCTGCCGGCGCCATTTTCCGTACGAAAACGATTCGCGGCGGGAAATCGCTCCCTGACCCCCGCTGGACCTCCAGGAACTTTTGGCCAGCTTGTGGGGGGCCTCCTGACCCCCACGAGACTTGCCAAAAGTCCAGCGGGGGTCCGGAAGGACCTCCTGCCGTCCAATCTTTTTCGTCTATGGCCGCCGCCATTTTTCGGCGCCATTTTGGAAAATGGCGCCGGCTGAAGACGACAAGATTCAGAGCAGGAGCCCGTTCCGGACCGCTGCCGTTCCGGACCGCCGCTGGACCCGCAGGTTATTTAAGTTATTTGGGGGGGGGTTCGGGAGGGTGGGGGATTTAATTTAAAGGGTCGGGGGTGGGTTTTAGGGGGTTTTAGTGTGCCGGCTCACGATTCTAATGATTTATAACGATAAATCGTTAGAATCTGTATTGTATTGTGTTCCATAACGGTTTAAGACGATATTAAAATTATCGGACGATAATTTTAATCGTCCTAAAACGATTCACATCCCTAACTTTAAACCCCTAAGAAATGGCTATTATTTTTTGAAGTTACACCTCCTCCATGATATAAGTAAAGTTACATGATACTGGACCTTGGCAAGCGCCCAGGAGTGTAACTATGTGTACGCACATCTCTTGGCTCTAACCAGAATGCCTATGACCTGTTAAGGACCTACACCTGACAGAATCCCCTATCAGATCTTTTTCCTTTATTGTCCTATCTTATGGAATTCACTTCCTCTTAAGATCTGTTTAAACTAGATTTTTTACATTTTAGGAAACTGGACAAAACTTGCATCGGATGAAATGGATTCTGGTACTCAAAAACTATTGCCTTCATAAATTGGTTGGTCTATAAGGTGCCACCCGCCTCTGTCTTTTTTCTACAGCAAACTGCCATGGCTACCCCTCTGAAGAATTTGGACAAAACTTTGGTTTTCAAACAACCATTTTCTGAAATTTATTAGTAAAGCTCCAAAAAGTATATTGATTTACTTTTACCTTGATTTTGTTTTATGGTTGCCCAGCAGAAAACATTTGGTAACATTCTGTATATCATGTTGTTACTGAATGATATTCTGTGTATATTATATTGTTATATGTTTTATATATTGAACTACATTTTATTTACTGTAATCTGCTATGATCAAGCTTTTTTGGAATAGTACTCTGAGAATATAATAAATAAATATATATACCATCTCAGGTTTGTTTGTTTTTTTTAAAGATCAGTTTATAGTACTACATGTTAATTTTCTTCTAACTTTTTCAGGAATTTATATCACATAAGAAAGGCAAGAGTAATGAAAAAAATATTTTCAATGTCTCACAGAAAAGCAATGCAGCACAGAGCAATGTCAGTAAAGAATGTCTCGAAACACACAGAAATGAATTCAATTTGTACAGTGCCATCCTGCATCTGGTGGGTCTCACTCTCACAGTTTGTATTCTCACCACTTTTTTCTCACAGCATTTCCAGGAAAGGGTATTTTTCACACCCAAGGAAAGAAGGACATACTCTGTTAGGTTGTTAGTTTCTGCTTTCTCCAAGTAACTCCCTCGTGATCACTGTGCTGTCACTGTCCTTCTAGTAGTATATAGGGATGTATAGAGAAAAAAAATGTTTTGATTTGTTCATTTTTTCATAGGGTATCTCCATTTGTTTCATTAGTTTCAAAAGAAAACAATTGTTATTTTATTTGTTCATTTGTTTACCATTATAGTCAATGGGGGAAGAAATTCAGTCAATTTTGGGCTCCAAAATAGGGATTTTCTAATGATTTCTAATGAAACTGGAAGGTAGATATTATCAGAATGGTGAAGGTATGCCAACCAATTTAGATTATGTCAATGTGGTGGCAAAAGTGGCATTAAAAGCTGAAAGACCTGCATTAGGGCAAACAAGTACTAGCAGAGGTATGAGTTCTCCAAGACACCATCAGAGAAGCAAAACAGCAGAAACACCCCAAGGCTGGAAATGTGGAGAAAAAGGGTACAAACACCAGTGGCATGAACCCCCAAAGCTGTGCAAGAAGGACAAATTGCCATCAAGCGTGGCATCAATAACATGTACTTCAATTAAACCAAGAGTTGGCAAATACTGTAAGGGAAGGGGATTTGGACAAATGTTCCAATCTGTGTGGGAATGACTGTCTCAATAGGAATAATGTGTTGATTCTTGGTACTAAAGTACCAAGATTGGCATAGAGTGGAAATGGCAGTAGTGGCACTGGTGATCATTAAAAATTAACATATTAGGAGCAGAGCAACACAATAAGAAATCCCCAAGGTGTACCTCAAGGTATGAGGTGGAGGAAGAATGGTATCAAAAGCCTAAGAAGTGGTGCAGCAGATGTGCAAACTAAACGATGTCCAGAACAAGATATAGAGTTGACAAGTACTTTAGGGGAAGGGGATTTGGAAGGAAACTCATAGACAGCTGGAGCAATGGAGGAAGCACCCTAGGGTATCAAGACTAGCTTGGAGCAGCAGAGGCAGCAGTGATACTGGTGATTATTAAAAAGTGAAAGAATAAGATCATAGCAATGCAATGAGAAGGGTTAGCCATAAAGCCCATAAAGTGTACCTCAAGAGATGAGGCAGAGGAAGAATGGCATTAAAAGCCCAAGGAGTGGTGCATTAGGCATGGAAAGCAGTGGATAGCTAGGGCAAGGCCAAGAGTCAGCAAGAGCCATAAAAGAAGGGAATTTGGACAGAAAATCAGAGTCTCCTAGAGGGGGATGCCTGTTTCAGTAGAAAGAATGTTATTGATCCTAACAGTACCATATATGTCTGTTAAATTTCAAGACTTAGTGGTACCTGGAATGGCATGAATGGTCTGAGTATGATGCAGAAATCATGCAAAAAAAAAAAAAAATAATGGATGGCCAGAGCAAAACCAAGTGTTGTCAAGTACTATCAGGAAAGGGGATTTGTAAAGAAGCTCAAAGAGATCCAAAGTGGGGGATACCTGCCTCAGTAGGAGGAATGTAGTTGATTCTACCAGTAGCATAAGCTTATGTTAAACTGTCAAGATCATTCAGTACCTGGCATGGAGTGAAGGGTCTGAGGAGTGATTTAATAGGCATGCAAAACAACTAATGGCCGGGGCAAGACAAAGAGTTGGCAACTACCATAACAGAAGGGGATTTGGACAGAAGTGCAAAGGTAGCCAGAACGGGTGATGCCTGTTGAAGAAGCATACATTTCTGTCAAAATATAATGACTGAGCCATGCACATGTTATGTATGCACATCCAGTGCATTGAAAATGTGAATATCTTACTATACCAGTTATGGTTCCATCTGTTATTTGTATAAATGTGGTAAATGATTGCAGAGCTAATATGTGCCGATGAGCATTGACCCAAAATACATAGTGTAGGGAATCTCAAACAGCATAAAGGCATCAAAGCCTCCAAATTATAAAGAACTGGAAATCAGACACATGGCATGAAGATTTCAAAGCCTGCAAGGCATTAAGGGGACAATTTTCAAAGGGTTACGCGTGTATGATACGCGCATAACTCCCGAAAAGCTGCCCCAAGCTGCCCCTGTGCGTGCCGAGCCTATTTTGCATAGGCTCAGTGGCACGCGCAAGCCCTGGGATGCACATATGTCCCGGGGCTTGCAAAAAGTGGTGGAGAATGGGCAGTCCAGGGTGGGGCCTGAGCCTACAGGCACAGCGGCCATTTGCTGCTGTGCCAGGGATTGTGGGCTGGCTGTTGGCTGGCAGGCATAACTTCTTCAACAAAGGTAAGGGGGGGTTCTAGGTAGGTCTGGGGGGAGAGAGAGAGCCTTGCTATAGATCCTACTCCCTAGACAGGTATTTGTATCCCCATGGTAGGCCCACCTAGTAACTCGAGGTGGGGATTAGGTATGAGCATAGGGGGTTGGGGGCCACGTTCACATTCAACATGAGACGTACGAACAGAACAGTGGTCTCTTGTGAAGATTTGATGGCCTTCGGAGTGAGGAAACTCACTCCAAGAAGAGATTTGGGCAATGTTCTCTCAACCTAGCTTGATACAAGCTAGTTTCCTCACTCCGAAGGCCATCAAATCTTCACAAGAGACCACTGTTCTTTTCGTACGTCTCATGTTGAATGTGAACGTGGCCCCCAACCCCCTATGCTCATACCTAATCCCCACCTCGAGTTACTAGGTGGGATCTATAGCAAGGCTCTCTCTCTCTCTCGATTTGCGAACACATTTGCGCAAATCGCGAAAACATCACCGCACGCGATGTTTCCCCACTGCACGAAAAAAGCCTCATTTGCATGGGACACACCCCTTAATGCGTTACCAATGCGATATTGGTAAATGAGGCCCTAAGTGTTTCTAGAGTGGTTATTTGAGCACACAGCACACAGTGAATACACATATCCCTCACCTAGGGGACTCAGACAGAGAAGATGAGGAAGTGAGATTCCTTTTCCAGGGACAGCACAAAGAGAAAAAGTCACCCCTAGCACTTGGGCTCTGAAAGTTATTCTTCTTTCCCCCCTAAAAATGATCTACACCCTGGGGAAAGAGTATGTGAGAAGAATTAGTCAATTGTCACTGCCCTGAAGAACTATAAATAAGTTTATGGCCCTGCCAGAGTGAGACATTCCTCCTGAGGTGTAGTTACATAAATGATCTGGAAAAGAGAACAACAAGTGAAGTGATCATATTTGCAGACAGTTTTAAAATTATTCCAGGTTCTTTAAGCAAATTATGAAAACTGCAGGAGGATCGTTTGATACTGAAAGACTGGGCATTTAAATGGCAGATGAAACTTAATGTGGACAAGTTCAAAATGATACACATGGAGAAAAGTAAGCCTCACTGTATTTAGATGATATTAGGAGTAACCACCCAGGAAAAAGACCTGGGCGTCATAGGGGACAATACTTTGAAATCTTCAGTTCGGTGTGTAGAGGCAGTCAAGAAAGCAAAAAGAATGTTAGAAATTATTAGTAAAGTAACAGAGAACAAAACAGAAAATGTTATAATGCTCTTTTATTACTCCATGTTGAGGCAGCACTTAGAGTAATGAATGAAGTTCTGGTCACCGTATCTCAGAAAATATACAGCTGCATTGGAAAACGTACAGAGAAGAGAGATCAAAATGATGAAAGGAATGGAATGGCTCCCCTGTGAAGACAGGCTAAAGATTTTGTTATGAATTCAGGCCAAGGAGGCCTCAGACCAGGCCCTCCTACCTTCCGACGCCTGGACCCCAAGTTCAGGCCCTCCTGCTCTCACAGCAGTTGGCAGCTCCCTGCGTGGCCAAGCCACCGCTGCATGCCCTGGTTCCCCTGGCATGGCGGAGAGATCCCCTCTGTCGGCTTGCGCCTCTTCCCTTCCGGTGGTGCCTGCCGCCATGCAGCCCACGCCGCTGCCACTGCCGTCTTCGGTGTCCTGCTCTTGGTGTGCTCATGTACAACGCGTTGAAACTTAAAGGGGCTGCAGTGGGAAAAGCTCCCTCAGCCCACTCCGATGACAACTCTACCAGTCAGAGCTTGCCTTGGCAATAGGTCACTTCGCTTGCCCTAGCGTAGTTCCTGAGTTGTCGTGTTCCTGATCCTGAGTTCCAGCCTTCGTTCCAGTTTGTTCCTGATCCTGAGTTCCACCTTTCTTCTCCAGCCCTGCCTTACTTCTCCTCAGACTTGCTCCTCAGATAGACTTTGGTCTGATCTTGGATCAGACCCGATTATGACTTTGCCACCTGCCTCTGACCCTTGGATCATACCTGAGTATGACTTTGCCACCTGCTTCTGATCCTTGGACTGGACAGGTTGTCTCCTGTTGTCCACTGTGGCTCCTGGACTGGAGCTTTGTTGCTCCTTGTCTCACGCCTCACCTAGCCGCTCCCGGGATCATCCACACAGAGGCCCATCTAAGACCAGCTGGCTCTGGCACCCAAGAGCTCAACCTGCAGGGAACGTGGACTGGTATTGGAGAAGCCCCTGTTTGCCTCTGTTTCCCATCTGGTCTTGCCTCCCAATGGTGGGGACCTGTGGGGGCCCTCCCTCACAGGTAGTGCTAACCCCACCTCGGGCCAAGGGTCTATCTCTGCAACAGGTTGCCAAGGCCATGGACTCTGTGGAGGCCTCCGCCCTCCAAGCCATTCCGGGCCTGGCTCTTAAGGTCCAGCAACAGCAACAATACCTTGAGGCACTGGCGTCCTTCATTGAGCATCTCAATGCCCGCTTGGACTTGGGTCCATCCTCTGTTGTCTCACCGGCACCCCCCTCTGGTCCTCTGGCTCCATCGGCATCATCCAGACTGGCCATTTCCTTGTCAGCACCTCCTCGCTTCAACGGGGACCTGAAGTTGTGCAGAGGATTCATCAATCAGTGCTACATGCAGTTTTCGCTGCAACCCTCAGTCTTTACAGATGAGGCCACCAAAATAATTTTCATCCTCTCACACCTGGAGGGGAAGGCCCTGTCCTGGGCATCTCTGTTATTGGAGCACTTCGCCATGCTTCTCCAAGACCTACCTCATTTTCTGGAAATTTTTCAAACAACCTTCATAGATCCTGGGAGTCTGGCAACTGCCAGTTTTGACCTCCTTCACCTTTGTCAGGGCCGTTGGCCCCTCAACGACTACGTCATTGAATTTTAAACTCTGGCTGATAAGTTGGCCTGGCAGGAGGATTGCCTCTGTCCCATGTTCCTTGATATACTCTCATCGCAGCTAAAGGACGAACTCGCAGCCCTTGACCTTCCCAAGTCCCTGGAGAGGTTAATAGATATCACCGGCTGCATCGACCACTGGCTTCAAGACTGTAACCAGGAGCTCTGGGTTCCTCACCATCTGGTGATTGACCGTCCTCGGTCTCCAGCCTAGGGACATCTCCCAGTGCCTGGGGGATACTCTTCACCTAAGTCAGAGGAACCCATGCAGCTGGGCCATGGCAGACTCTCTCCAGAAGAGTGTCAGCGCAGCAGACAAGCCAGGATCTGCATCTACTGTGGAGCCATGGGGCACCACCTTTCTCAATGTCCCGTCCGGCCAGGAAACTCCACAGTCTAGGGCCGGCAGGGGCCCTGACCCTAGGGGCTGCTAATCTGGCCCTCCAATTGTCTCTGCCTGCAACCCTGACCTGGGACTCCAATTCACTTCCTAACATGACCCTGGTTGAGTCTGGGCAGGAGAGAACTTCTTAATGAAGGAACTCATGCTCCATGTAAATCTCCCCATCAGGACTATTGAAACTCCTCTGCGAGTTGCCTCAATTCAGGGCAATCCGCTCCCTGGTTGGATCATGCAGGTTATTGCACCCATCGTCATGAAGATCAGTACCCTTCACATGGAGGAGATTGAATTTTATCTCCTGGATAAAGCCATACATCCTGTGGTCCTAGGCCTGCCCTGGCTGCAACTTAAGAACATAAGAAATTGCCATGCTGGATCAGACCAAGGGTCCATCAAGCCCAGCATCCTGTTTCCAACAGAGGCCAAACCAGGCCACAAGAACCTGGCAATTACCCAAACACTAAGAAGATCCCATGCTACTGATGCAATTAATAGCAGTGGCTATTCGCTAAGTAAACTTGATTATTAGCAGTTATTGGACTTTTCCTCCAAGAACATATCCAAACCTTTTTAGAACCCAGCTTCACTAACTGCACTAACCACATCCTCTGGCAACAAATTCCAGAGCTTTATTGTGCGTTGAGTGAAAAAGAATTTTCTCCAATTAGTCTTAAATGTGCTACTTGCTAACTTCATGGAATGACCCCTAGTCCTTCTATTATTCAAAAGTGTAAATGATCGATTCACATCTACTCATTTAAGACCTCTCATGATCTTAAAGACCTCTATCATATCCCCCCTCAGCCATCTCTTCTCCAAGCTGAACAGCCCTAACCTCTTCAGCCTTTCCTCATAGGGGAGCTGTTCCATCCCCTTTATCATTTTGATTGCCCTTCTCTGTACCTTCTCCATCTGTACCTTCTCCTTAATTCAATTGGTCCACACTTCAGCTCTCCAAGTGAAGTCCTCACTGCCACCAGCCCTGCCTGACTCCAGTAAAACATTTCCAGCTTGTTCAGCTGGCTACCATGTCTCCGGGGATTCCAGCACCCTATGCCGACTATTCAGACATCTTCTCCAAACAAAAGGAAGACATCCTGCCACCCTTGCACAAGTTTGACTGCGCCATTGACCTTCTGCCAGGAACAATTCTTCCCCAAGGTCAGGTTTACCTGCTTTCCATGCCTGAAATAAAAGCCATGTCAAACTATATTAAAGAGAACCTGGCCAAGAGCTTTTTCCACCCATCCTCCTTGTTCGCAGGAGGGGGCTTCTTCTTTGTCACAAATTGTACAACTTGCGTGCACTGAGCAGCGCAGGCTGCCTCCGTTCCCACCGAGGCCACTCCGAAATCAGAACAGCCTCGGAGGATACTTTTCAACTGCTCCCCCCACCTTCCCCTCCCTTCCCCTATCTAACCCACCCCCCAGCCCTAACTAAATCCCCCTGCCTACCTTTGTTTCAAAAGTTACGCCTGCCCAAGGCAGGCTTAACTTGCGTGCGCCGGCGGGCTAATGGAGCACGAACCTCCGGCATGGCTGCGCGCGCATGTTATAAAATCAGGTATAGATTTGTGCACACCGGGTCTACACCCGCATGTAAGTACTAAAATCTGGCCCATAACATTTTGAAATTAAAATTTTATTTATTTATTTATTTATTTATTTAAAAAGTCTTCTATACCGATGTTAGTCGAAACATCACCTCAGTTTACATGGAACAAAAGCAACGGAAATTACAAGTAACAGGGGAAATCCCTTTCTGAGGAGAGAAATGGAGTATTTCTACAAGGTACTTTTTAAGTAACTCATTAGCTGAGACCCATCTAGTATTAGGAAAAGTTTAAGAAACTTATATTAAGAGGCCTCAAACATTTTCCAAGGATTCACTTTTTCAACTCTGAATAAATTATTCTTAATAGTAGCCAAGTAAGATGCTTGCAATTAGGTCACTGTTGATTTCAAGCCCTGCAGTTGCTGTTCCTTCTTGACCATTCTAGTTACTAAATCAGAAACTTGACAGATATTTCAGCAGAGAAGGAACACAAATGCTCAAAAGTTCCAGTTAAGGAGGACTCGGTGTGTCTAACTACCTGCCAGATGTCTCTTAATGTTATTTCTGCTGGTTCTTCCACTGTGCCAGCAACTCTAACCCTTTGAGCATTTGGAGGAAAGGAAACAAACTCCAGAGTCATTATCCCTGACCCCACTGGGTAGGTTAGGCTCATTAGCTGGATTGATCTGAGAAAGCTCGAGATCTCTTTGTTAAATTAAGGAGAGCTCATAGAACCAGTGCCTGGCTCAACTGCTAGAAAAATATCCCACACTCAACGCCATCCTCTCCAGAAATGAAAATAGTAGGTAGAGTAGCTGGTGTCCAAACTATAGGACTTAAAGTTGTCTCAAATACATCCCTAGTTGTATCTCTCAGGACCACCATAGCAGAAGTTAGCAAATGTTTGTCCATGGGACCTCTTACTGGAATCAAAGTGGCAGGGCTAGGTGTAAACTTTCCTTTCATTTCTTGCCCATTATCTCAAAGTATATCTCTCACCTACCTACCCATTCCCTATTTCCTCCCTCCCCCCCCCCTACTCCAGTCCCTGCCCTGCCCTCCCCCCCGTTTACCCTCCCCTGTTCTTCCTTCCTCAGGAAATGTTATGCTAACAACTGCCTAAGATAAATCTCCAGAAGAAGTCAGCAACCTTATGTTAACCTTTATATGTCTCGCTACTTAATTGTTTTTCGCTGATTATTTTCAGTACTCTCCAGTAGTATTAGTTTGAAATCTTTCCTTTCTTCCAAAGCCCATGTTTATGCTCCCTGTTTAATGTAACTACCTTCTATATAGTTGTTAATTGGTTTCCCCTAGTTCCATTGTAAACCGGTACGATAAGACTTCGTCTTGAGCATCGGTATATTAAAATAATTTAAATAAATAAAATAAAATATCCACTCAAAGTGGCACATCCTTTTGAGACAGCTTCAGTGAAGTGCACCAGTGGCTATGCTCCCCTGGACATGGCTAATTAAGCCCTAGCAATTTAATGATGTCAGCAATCCTCAGTGATGGTCAGCCGGCACAGGAACAGGGCTTCGGGAAAACAGCACCTTCAGCAGGATTTCCCCCCAGAATTTTGTAAGCTATGAAGGGATGAGGACGGTGCATGGACAATCAAGATGAAGCATTTTTTTAAGCAGCATATCCTAGTATGGCTTCACCATTTTTTTAAAACTTGAAACAATTTATCTTTGTCTGTACTGCAGCACAGAGGGTAAAATTTTACATTCCATTGTCATGCAGTCTCTGACAGGAAGTTATATATAGCAGTAGCCTTTTCTTTCTCAGTCTTTGTGTATTGTATATCACTTAGTTAGTGAAGAAGCACACAGCACTGTGTGTGTACTTTCTTTGAAAGTGACTAAGGGCCGGATTTTAATACCTATGCAAGCATGTTATAAAATCCGGGGTCGGCGTGTGCAAGGGGGTGCACACTTGTGCACCTTGAGCGCGCTGAGTCCTAGGAGAGCCCCGATGGCTTTTCCTGTTCCCTCCGAGGCCGCTCCAAAATTGTCTCTTTCCCCCCAGCCCTACCTAAACCCTCCCTAACCTTTGTTCCATAAGTTGCACCTGGACTCTCTATCTGGGTAACATCAAGCTAGGTTGAGAGAACATTGCACAAATCTCATCTTTGGGTAAGTTTCCTCACTCCGAGGGTCATCAAATCTTCACAAGAGAGCACTGTTCTGTTCGTATGTCTCACTTTGAATGTCAAAGTGGCCCCTAACCCCTACACTAATACCTAAACCTCACCTCGAGTTACTAGGTGAGCCTCCCATAAAGATATAAATACCTATTTAGAGTGAGGGCATTATGGCTGGTTGGTCTCTGTCTCTCTCTCTAACTCATGATCAAGCCTTAATGCAACCTATCACATGGCTTAACACTACTGAAAAAGGTGTAGCTAAACTCAGCATTAAAGCCATGCAATAGGACTCTGAAAAATGGTAAGCCCCTAACTCATCCTCTTTTTCAGATTTGCGTTGCACCTTACGTTATGTGCAATCATATGCATTAAGGACTTATTGCATGCGTTAATGGTGCTTTTTGCATGCGATAAGCCCTTAACACATGCGAAAACACCTTATAGCATTTTGAAAAATGACCCCCTTGATGAGGTAGATTGGATTCAATAAAAATGATTTTGGTTCCTCTGATTACTTACTTACTGAGTATGATTCCTGCTTTGTTTCTCTTTTCTTTGTATAAGTAAATTGATAGTATATTGTCCTCCTCCTTCTTATGGATTAATAAGCCCCCAAAGATCGCATTGGCTAAATTTAAAGCTTTTAAAGAACGTGGTGGGGTTACTTTTTTTTATGTCTATCATCATGCTTTCATGTTGCAGCAATCTTATTATTGGTTTTCAGACAATCTTAATATAGATAATGAGCTGTATTGGCTTGCCCTAGAAAGTGAGCTGGTCCATCCATATCCTTTTTTATCAGTTCTCTTGCCTTCTTCTTCTCGTTTAAGTCATGGAACTCCCATAATAGTTTTTAGTCCTAAATTTTTGATTACTTGAAATGGGATTCTTCTTGATAATGCCACTGAGAGGTCCCACTCCAATTCCACTTCCTTATGGTTTAATCCAAGCTTACTTATTGGAAACTCTTCTCTAGACTGGTAGATTTGGCATTCATGTGTATATGGCTTGTCTTCCATTTAATGATTGCTGGTAAGTTGTTATCTTTTGCTTATCTTCAGTGCAGATATTCCCTTCCATCCTCCCAGAGGTTTAGGTGGATCCAATTTAGTTATACTGGTTTTCTATTTCTGGATATGGCAGAAGATCCCAGTATTCTTTAATGTTACTGTAGCTTGGAGGCTAATGGTTATAAATTGCTTAAATGTTGTCTCTTTCCTTGTTGTATTGGCACTGAACAGTGTTGGGAAACTGATCTGTACTCAGTTCTTCCAGCTTCTCAATGGGAAATATTTTGGAGTTCAACGATTAGAGTATCTTTATCATCCTCTGTTACCCAATCTATGTGGTTTTGTATCATATCAGTCAGTATGGACTCCATGGAAATTGTTTAGAGCAGGTCTTTCAAATTCTCATAGGTCTTGGTCTGTCTTGCTGATAAGGCATCTCTTTCTCATATGCTGTTTGACTGTCCTTCAGTCAGATTATTCTGGGAGGCAGTATGGAATAAAATGAAGAAATTTCTTCTCATAACGGAGCAGATCACTTATGGTGTTATCATTTTAAAATCCTCTGCTCCTGGCATTAATCTCTCCAGACCACATTAAAAAAGTGTTTACTGTAGCTGTTTACTCAGTCCTCTTGTCACTTAGGAATTTAAGGAAAGGCAACAGAGGGAGGTTTATTTTAATGAAGACCATCTTCTCTACCAACACTGGCACAGCTATGAACATTGTCGACTCATGATGTTCCTGCCATTGAAAATACTTGTTCATTAGGCACATTGGTTGGAGAGTAGAAGAGGAAATGCTGTACATTTTTGTCAAATTGGCCAGTCAACAGCCTTATGTATCCAATGTGTCAATGGATCTGAAACTATGTCCTTACAGAGTTTGTGCTAATTAGTGAATAGAGGAAAGCTTTCTATTTGGTTTGGCCCTTACCCATTAATGCCTTATTTGCATCTGATATTCCTTGGTTTCCTATGTGTTAATTTTAGAACACACATGCTAACGTCTTTTTACACCAGTTTCGTATCCACACTGGGGACTTTGCATAAGGCTCACTAATTTTCTGTACACAGTAAACAGCTTTACCATGAATGCTAAGCTTTAGTGCATAGAACTCTAAGTATTAACTAGAACAACACAGAATTTTGGAACAAATATTCTCTATATCTAGTTGAAAGTCTGTTGTCTTAAATTTTCTATTTCATCATAATAAATACATTTCTATTATAATAAAATGAAATTTTTCACTCCTTAAATATTTTATTTATTGCCATAATACATTTTTATTGTTCATATTTTCTTTAAAGTAAAAAGCTGTTGTTTTCAGAAAAATATTCCATGAGTTAAAAATATGCAAGCATTTGCATTTTTAATTTCATATTTTCTTGCATAACAGTTTAAGAAAAGCCTTAGAGAAAAATCATAGCTGCTTAATTCTTAATGACTATTGTCAAATTTAGTGCACTACTTTAAAAAAAAATAATGTGACAGTGCTTTAACTGATTATTCTGGCTGCCTGCCACTTTGCAATAAAGCTGTTAGGGAGTTGAATGTGCTGCAGTACGTATGTTATTATGCAGCCCCTAATTCTTCAAGCTCAAAACCTGCATCTGTTATATCCCCCTCTGCGGCTCACCTCAGTGTTGGAGCTGAACTACATCTAATCGGATACCACTGACAATTCATGCAGATAATTTCAATTTGCTGCTAATCAAACAGCCATTAGTGAGATGTAGCAGGCACTTTTATGATGGATGCGATGGGTTGAACAAGTTTGGAAGCTGGGAATATTGATAGCATGCAGGAGGTCACAAAACTGAATGAGGCCATTTGGAACATTATAAAAGAGAAATCATTTCTGAAAAAATAAGTTTTGATTTATTTACACAATGAGGTCACATGCAATACTTACTATGATATATCCTTACAATCAAAGAGTGTGTGTCTGTGTATATCGCATAGCTTCTGAACATCAAAAATTAGGTTTCATGTTCATATGCAGATGTCATTTATATTTCAACTATTTAATAACTCTTGTAGTTTGTTATCATCTTTGAAGAAACCATCATTTCCTGACTTCTTAATAAAGAATAATCTGGAAAGACAAAAGCCATTTGTCAAAACATAGATGAATTTCATGAAAACAGAAAAAAAGATATACCTAAGCTGTGTGGCAGAGCAAAATCAGATTTTACTGCTTCCACGTAAAATCAAAAATTATATATATATTTTTTTAACTTATATTGAATTCTTTAATAATTACTCTTCTCTACATTTTTAGGTAATTTAATTGATGCTATATATAGGGAGTGTTATATAATGAACAGTATTACTATAAAAATATATAGCAGTAGTTATCAGACTATATATTTATTTATTTACAAACATTTATTGCCCACCCTTCCTACATTCAGAGCGGGGTACCATATGAACATACACAGTCAAATGAAAAGAGAGAACAAGATAATGCATCATGTTTACTAAAAAGGGGAATAACATAATTCTTCAGGAAGGAGGAGAAGCAAATAAGTACCTAGGGAGTACATTTTTGAGATAGGGGCCAGAGGTGAGGCAGTAGTCTGCTATGTAGACCCATCCGAGGAAGGACATGTTGGGGGAATTCTATTATCATTTAGGTTTGGGGATGCTTTCTTGAAGGGAAAAATCTTTAGGGCTTTATAAAAAAAAGTTCTTTCTTGGAGACATCTTACTTCCTTAGGTAGACTGTTCCATAGGAGTGGGCCTGTGGAGAAAAATGCTCATTCTCTGGTTTCTTCAAGGTGGGTGAGCCTTGGAGGTGGGGCATCTAGTAGCATTAGGTTAGATGATCTGAGTGGTCAGGAGGGGGCATAGATTTTATTGCTGAGGAGAACCATGGGGGGTGTAATTTGTGGACTGAGGAGTGTAAGATCATGGCAAGCTTGTATTGTACTCGGTAGGAGATTGGGAGCTGGTGTAGAGCTTTGAGTACAGAAGAGATGTGATTGCACATAGGAGTGCTGGTAAGGAGTCTTGCTGCTGAGTTTTGCATGATCTGCAGTGGGTGGATTGCATAGAAAGGTAGACCTGTCAGGAGGGAGCAGGGTGGCTAAAGGCAATCTGCTGCCTGAGGCGAGGGATGAGATGGTGCCCCCACCCAAAAGGAAAAGCACAGGTCAAATCATAAAAAGGGTCATTGGGGGCAGAGAGTCCCTTTGGAGTCTGGCAATTGGAAATGTTACAGGATGGGGAAAGGAAGGGTCAGAATTCCCAAAAGAAATGGCAGACAGTGTATCATTGATGCTATTTCTTAAGAACATAAGAACATAAGAAATTGCCATGCTGGGACAGACCAAGGGTCCATCAAGCCCAGCATCCTGTTTCCAACAGAGGCCAAAAACCAGGCCACAAGAACCTGGCAATTACCCAAACACTAAGAAGAACCCATGCTACTGATGCAATTAATAGCAGTGGCTATTCCCTAAGTAAAATTGATTAATAGCAGTTAATGGACTTCTCCTCTAAGAACTTATCCAAACCTTTTTTGAACCCAGCTACACTAACTGCACTAACTAACTACCTTCTCTGGCAACAAATTCCAGAGCTTTATTGTGCGTTGAGTGAAAAAGAATTTTCTCCGATTAGTCTTAAACGTGTTACTTGCTAACTTCATGGAATGCCCCCTAGTCCTTCTATTATTCGAAAGTGTAAATAACCGAGTCACATCTACTCGTTCAAGACCTGTCATGATCTTAAAGACCTCTATCATATCCCCCCTCAGCCGTCTCTTCTCCAAGCTGAACAGCCCTAACCTCTTCAGCCTTTCCTCATAGGGGAGCTGTTCCATCCCCTTTATCATTTTGGTTGCCCTTCTTGGAGTGAAGCTGGCAACCCTGCTACACTCCCAGGAACACTTCACCCTGCCTCCCACATTTCCGCAGCATTTGCCCCCTGGGGAAGTGGGAAATGAGTGAACAGTGGTGGTGGTGGTGGGGGAGGGGGGGATCAGTGGGTGGCACACCCTTTCCAGGTTAGTGCAAGGATATCAGGCACACTAGGTGAACGTTACACACTAATCCTCACCACACACAATTAAAAACTATGCATTTATAATAACAGATTGCATATGAAAAAAGATATTCATAGTCTTCCAAGGTAAAAATATCACAGCAATATGTATATTATTTTTACATGCACTGCATTGGTGCCAACCAAAAAACTCTGCAAAAGAGATAATTGTTATTAGGCCCATTGTAAAATACATTTGATATGGGCTTAACCCTTAGAAATTCACTGGAGCAACGCTTGCACTCAGCATATATAGAAGCAGAAGCAGCCGGACTGGCGAAACACGGGTCCGTGTTGGGGGACTTGCTGCACTTTTCAGTGTTTGAAGTAAAAGGAGTTGCCAAAATAAAAGATTTATTGTTCTTCTTGAAATCTTGACCAGAAAAATAACTTTTTCTTGCACTTGTGTTGATTTTCTTAACCCTTAGAAAGCCATGAGTAAACTGAATAACAATGATAATATAGTAAACCTATTATGATGTATTTTATGTTTACATTGTAGTCAACAAGCCTACAATGTCATCAAATCTTCACAAGAGAGCACTGTTCTGTCTGTACGTCTCACTTTGAATGTCAAAGTGGCCCCTAACCCCCTACACTAATACCTAAACCTCACCTCGAGTTACTAGGTGGGCCTCCCATAGACATATAAATACCTATGTAGGGTGAGGGTATTATGGCTAGGTTCTCTCTCTCTCTCAGCAGGAGCTCTAAAACTGGCATTTGATAACACATTACAAAATGCAATAAAGCCTTAACAGTTTAAAACTACTGAAAAAGGTGTAGTTAAAACCATGCAATAGACTTTGCAAAACAGTAAACCCAGCCCACTCCTCCTCTTTTTCAGATTTGCATCGCACCAAATATTTTGGTGCTATCGCATGCATTAAAGGCGTTTTCACATGCATTAAGGGCTTATCACATGGCGCCGGCCATCCAGTGCTCCTACCATGTGACAGGGGCCGGCCAATGGCACGGATACCCTGTCACATGGTAAGGGCAAAGGGGCATCGGCGCCATTTTTTTTTAGTGCAGCTGATGCCTGGGAACGGGAAATCGTCCCCCGATTTTGGGGGGGTCGATTTAAAGGGTCGGGTGTTTTTTTTTTTTTTTTTAGCAGGCGCCATTTTAATTAGTGGCAGCCAAAATGGCGCCAATGGCCCGAGAGCGGGAGATCGCGCCGGGACCCCCCCCCCCCCACTGGACCCCAGGTAATTTAAAACATTTTGGGGGGGTTCGGGAGGGTGGGGGATTTGTTTTAAAGGGTTGGGGTGGATTTTTAGGTTGTTTTGGTGTGCCGGTTTTCCCGCCCTCCCCCTCCCCCGATTTATGATTTTTTGATGATAAATCGGGGGAATTGCTATTGTATTGCGGCTCTAACGATTTTTGACGATTTAAAATATATCTGACGATTGTTTTAAATCGTCAAAAAATTATTCACATCCCTAGTATGTAGTATTATGCACTGACTTTCTGAGGCACCTCATCTCTGCTGTATTCCTGAATACTTGTTTCTGGACAAAGAAAGAAGAGCACCCTGAATACGTGCTGGAATGCAATGAGCTGACACCCCAGACCCTTTAGCTGATTGGTCTAATACATAATCAAATCAAATGTACCACACTTATCTAAAAACAACACCCTGAATATGCTCTGATTGGTCAGTATAAAGGGTTTATAATGCTATGCACACTGCTGGAAGAGCTGAGTAGCTGAGTGTTAACATGATTGCTGCAAAAACCTAAGCTACACCCGGAACAAATTATTCCTTCATTCTTTGTTCCTGTCCCTTTGTCTTTGTCTCTCTCTAATAAAAAGTTTGGTTTCAGATTACCTGCTGCCTGCAGTCTCATTACTGGAATCGACAACACAAATATTCACACTATAAAATAGTTATACATTACAGAAGGTCTTCAAGCATTAGTGTTCCATACAAAATGTACAAGGTACAAAGGGGCATATTTTTAAAGGGTTACGCGCATAACCCCCAAAAAGCTGCCTCTACATGCCCCTGCACAAGCCGAGCCTATCTTGCATAGGCTCGGCGGCGCGTGCAAGCCCCAGGGTGCACGTATGTCCTGGGGCTTCGGAAAAGGGGAGGGAAGGCAGCAGTTCCGGGGTCGTGGTGGTGCTCCGGGGGTGGGTCCAGGGGGCATGTCCGTGTGGTCAGTGGGCAGTCCGGGGGCATGGCAGAGGTTTGAGGCGATCTGGGCGGCGGTACCAAGTCCTCTGGCACAGCAGCCTGTGCAGGGGGATGGCTAGCCGGAAGGCGTAACTTCAGAAATAAAAGGTAGGGGGGGGATTTAGTTAGGGCTGGGGGTGGGCTAGATAGGGGAAGGGAGGGGAAGGTGGGGGGGGGGGGCTGGAGAAAAATTTCCCTCCAAGGCCGCTCTGATTTCGGAGCGTCCTTGGAGGGAATGAGGAAAGCCATCGGGGCTCCCCTCGGGCTCAGCACGTGCAAGGTACACATGTGTGCACCCCCTTGCATGCACCGACCCTGGATTTTATAACATGCATGCGCATGTTATAAAATCGGGCGTAGATTTGTTCACGCTGGGTTGCGCAAACAAATCTACGCCCGCGCATAAGTTTAAAAATCTGGCCCAAAGGTTTCACAATGTTGTGTAAACAGACAGCTTCCAAGAAGCAGACTGGGAAGGAACTTCCCTAACCCTTACCCTATCCTTCCTCCATCTTCCCCTCTCCTCCCTCTCCTCCCTGACCCCTAACCTATTTCAAATTTCAAAGCAGCGAACAGGTGCATACATTTGTGCATTTGTCAACAGATGCCCAGGGACATGGCTACTTTTTTAACACACGCACGTGTATGTGCACATTATAAAATAGTCTGCACGCACATGTGCACTCAATTTTAAGTGGGCTCATGTTGCATCGGAAGTGGACCCTTGGGTCGAGGTGGGGTTGATGCAATCCATAGGTAAGGACCATGGGCAGGTGGAGTGGGCTGATAGACAGAGGCCACTGGAGCTTCACCTATACCAGCCCTCATTCACTGTGGGTTGAGTCTTTGGGTTCCGGGGCCAGCAGGACTTAGGTGGACCTCTGTGTGTAGTTGAGATATGAGTTGGTTCATCCCAAAGACAGCAGGTGAGATGTGGTACAATCTTACTCTGGACAAGGTAGTGTCCTGGAAACTCGGGCGCCAATGGACCTGAGGCAGACAGGGGGTGCTCGAGCAAGAGCAGGCCAAAGCCTGAGTAAACCACATCCAGTGAGTAAGCTGGAGAGGCGTCAAAGAACAGTCTTGAGTCAGGGCTGGCGGCAATCCAAAGGCAGTGGCAAGCAAGGCAGTGGTCTGATCACAGAGATAGTCAAGCAAAGTGGTGGTTTGGATCTGGAGATAGGCAATAGCGTCGTCAGGCGAAGCAGAGGTCCGGGCTTGGAGAGAGTCAATGGCGTGGTCAGGTGAAGCAGAGGTCCGAGCTTGGAGAGAGTCAATGGTGTGGTTAGGCGAAGCAGAATCAAGTCAGAGTAATCAATCCAAGGGATGAAGCAAGGTAGGACGAAGGAAACAGGAACCAGGAACAATGAGGAACAGGAATGCAGAGACGAGATGAATCTCTAGGAGGCAATGAGCACTCAACCAGCGAGGAAACCTGTTGCAAAGGCAATGCTAGGGAGCGGAGCCTGCACTTAAAAACTGTAGCTGAGTTGACGTCATCATCCGGGGCCGCGGCTAGGTTCCCATCGTGGTCCCTACTTAAACATCAATGGTGTGCACACACCTAGGGAGGGGCACGGCGCGAGTAGCAGTGTCTCTCCTTGGGCCACGCGGAGAGGCCTGACGAGCAGTGGTGGCTGGGCCAGGAATGCCAGAAGCTGCGGCAGGACCGGAGGCACAGGGGGAGGCCTGAGAATGGAGCTGGAGGCCCACCACCACCAACAAGGAGGAACCAGGAGTTGGAGTCCTTGTAAAAAGGTGAGGGAGCCATGCCGTGGGTCTGCCACAGACGGCACGCATAACATCATGCCTGTGTGCGCAAAAGCCACTTCTATCATGTAAGCAAGGGGATTTTAAAAGGCATGTGCACCGACGCCATTGTCAGTTTTCCCAGTTCATTCACAGTTTGCCCAGTTAAATGATAGGACTTCCAAAACCCCCTAGTTTAATAGCTTCCCTTCCCCCACATTAGTTCCAACCTTTAAAACCCAGCTGACCTGCCTAGACTCTTTTTGTTTTATAACTTGCACATCATCCATAGCAGAAGTAAAGTTACACAGCAGCATACCCCGGCACATATGCGTAAGTATTTACAAGCAAATTTCACTGCCCCTTTAGGAAATTTCACTGCCCCTTTAGGAAATTTTTCATTTGTAACCACAGCAGAAAGTACACGCTTATTCCGGCAGCTCTTAAAATCTGCTAAGCGCGTACTGGCCCAACATATTCATGCAACCCTTAATTGATGGGCATGTCAGCTATTGAAATTCACCTTCAAATGAGGGAATTTTTAGTTGGGATAGTTTATTCAATTCCATTTGAATAGTCTTTGGAATTCTGTATTTGACATCTGAAACGCTGCCATGAGTTATATGTTTGTTATTCCAGCTCCAAATGTTAAACTGTTTCCAGTACTATCTCGCAAATGATTAAACCTGGGAAGTTTCACATGACATCTTCCCAATAGTGTGTGTCATTATTGCTTGTACAACTAGATCTGTAGATATTTTAATTTAAGCATTGTTAAAAAAAATAAAAAAACATCCAAGACTCAATAGCTAATTGAAATGCATTGGTACAATGCAAAATGTATTAAGTATGTGATGTGATAATTGTATTATTTTTAGAGATCCATTAGTGTACGCAGTACCATATAAAATAATTTATAGGGTTGCAATGTCCTGGTCACAAAATGCTTTCAGAATAAGCTTAAGAGCGGGGAGGGAAAGTTGCATTCTGAAGGTTGCAATAATACATTTAAGGTACATTGGACTAGGCCTGGCTTCTATGCCTAGAGATATGTAGACATTGCATAATTCAGTTGTCAAAGGCTTCAGAATGACGTGTTATGTTAGCTACGTCTATATGACTATATAATTGTAACCAATGATACTCGGGGGGGGGGTATAACTCATTGCAGATGACCAATAATACATACACACATGCTGAGGTTACTTGTGAGTTTTCACCTTTCGCACAACTGGGTTATAAATAATCATTGGTTCATACAGTTCCTATTGTGATTCTTTTTGTTACATTTTTCTTTTGCATTTAAAATGTAAAATTTGGAAAATGCAGCCAATCCCTTCAGTTATTTGACAACATAGTGAACCTGATTTACTAAGTCTTTTTTCCTATGTTGTGTTTCTATGGAGGGCTGGGGGAAAGCTTAGGGAATCAGCCCCCAAGTCTATGAATATTGACTGCTGTTGACTGAAATCTGGCATCATTGCTACATACTTAATAATGCATCCAGTTTTCAATGTGAGTTTTTCAAATATGGCACTGTTCAAAGTTCAAAATTTCCAGCATGCAGAGCATCCAGATACAATAATGCACAGTAAAAGTAAAAAGCATGAGGCAGAGCAATGATAAGACAATTTGAAAGCTGAGAAAGGTTCTTTGGTTAATACTATTGCGACTACAAAGACCTGTTGCTAGCATTCAGTTTATGGATGATCTATGCTGCTGCTGCTGCTCATAGCCAAATTACAAAATATTTATGAAACTCAATAGACTGGTGAAAAGTGTGTGCCACTTTATAATCAAATTTATTCTGTCCAGAAAAATATATTCTAACACAGATACAGGTTTCTTTAGTGAGCTTTTCTACAATATGAGTTGTTTTAAGAATGCGAACGTGATAAGTGTTCATAATGGGCCAGATTTTAATTGCCCTGCGCGCGCCGGCGCGACTATTTTGCATAGGCCGCCGGCGCGCGCACAGCCCAGGGACGCGCGTAAGTCCCGGGGTTTCGTAAAAGGTGCGGGGAGGGTGCGTGTCAGGGTGCGTGTCTGGGGTCAGGGGGCGGTTCGGGGCGGGACCGGGGGTGTGATTTAGAGGACATCCTCCTGCTAAATAAGAAGTTGTAATAAGTTGGGTCTGGAGCTCTGGAGTGATGTGTTTTTATTAAATGTTTTAACTCAAGTTGATGTAAGGTCCCTCCCTTTCCTACGCCATTATATATACACATGCCACATCATCCTCCACCCTCCTCTCAGAATGGGCAGATGACAGTAAAATGACTGGACATGTCAGGCACGTTATTTATTTATTTATTTATTTATTTATAACTTTTCTATACCAAAGTTCAAATAACAGAGTTACTTATCACTACGGTTTACATTACAACCATAAAACAGACAGTAACAATAATTGTCTTACAATGAACAAGGAGAAAATAAACTTGGATACAACATAAGCAAGGGGAAAAGCTAAGAGTCAAAACTAGTAAGAACTGGATTATTGGGGTAGTAGGCCAACTGGGATAGGGAGGTTGACTGGTGGAGGGGGTGAGGGAAGAAGGTTATTACGTTATACGGCCCCTTCTTTAAAGCACAGGGGTATGGCATGGCACATAACATGGGCATCCAGGATATCACTCACTCGCATCCACACCTTTAAACAATTCCAGTAATACACAGACATCAGTTTGGCTTTAATAAAGGTCGCAGTTTTTATTAACACCAGGGAGGCCTGAGCCCTGCACATAATATTCACATTTTCGATTCAACGAACCCCCCCTCCAACTGTCCACCACTCACCAGCAAGACAGTCAACACCAACCATGTGGCTCGACATTCCAGCCCTTGCACTGAGTTCAGACCCCCACCTCCTACCAGCAAGGAGCCAACCCAGTGGACCCCTGCCACTAGCCAGCAAGGAGTTGGGCCAATGGACCCCCGCCGCCTCCCAGCAAGGAGCCCGTACTTCAAAACTGCCCCCCCCCCCCCTCCGGTTGTCAACCAATACAAGTTATAGCAGGAACAATCATTAACAATAACAACATGAGGTGTAGTGGCTTGAGCCATCCGCCTCATTGTGACAACAATACGCCGTACAACACAAGAACAGAAGAAAAGGGCAGATGGGAGGGAAACAACCAGCTGGTTGCAGCAGCTCTGATGAGTGACTGAGCCAGCTGCGTGTAGACTAGTAACCCCGCCTGTTTTGTGACCTCATGTCAGCTGGCCTATCTGGGCCAGCCAACACCCCAGCATCACCCAACTTGCCCAATCAGGGCCTTCCTACCCGGAGCCTATTCAGTTCCTTCCTGATCCTGTGAGACCCCCCTCCCCGACCCCTCATCCCCTAATTGCTCGCCATGCCCTGAATATGTTCCTGCTCCTATGCCTCCCCCCCCCCCCCCCACCCCTCTACCTGCCAAAACCGCGGGCCTGCTCCCCGAGCGTTCCTGAGCCCACATTATCTTGGCCGACCGGACACTGGGTCCGATCGACCTCCCATTAGTAAGACATTCAGATCCTTCTGGAATATGAGGGATTTTTCATTGCTCAACTGCCTTTGCTCCTAATTCCACCAGCAATGGTAATCCAGTAACGTTTACAGCTTGACCATTTTAGCCTTTAACTGCTAACAATTTAAACTAAAAACTGCAAAGATCTGTTCAATCTAGAAACAAAAATGTATACAGATTAGTGTCCTGTCTCCCTCAAAGGACATTTTGCTTATTTTAAGGGCTAGGGTAAAGCAATTAAAATTGGCCAAGTCTAGTGTTAGCAAAGTCCTAAATATGCATAAGCATTGATGTCTTAGCTTCTGCTAACCTTGTCTGGTCCTTTACTCTTTTAAAAGTGGTTTCTTTTTTTTGTTTCTCTACAACATTTAATTTTGGCAATGTCATATTTTTTACATATTAGCTCAACAGCTCTGCAATGACGGTGAGAAGAAATGCATCAGGTTCTAACTTATTGTGATATATATTTGTTGTTGTTTTACATCAACAACAACAAAAGAACCCCACAAAAAAATAGTATGAACTGTATCTTCGAAGCTTTAAAATCATTCTTCTTGGCAGCTGTGGGCTGAAAGGCAGCATTCTTCACAGTTATGTCTGAAACTTTGTTACAAGCCTGCTAAGACAGCTCTTTCAATTGATCGGTTCATTGTGAAGAAGCGAGCACGCATACTGTAAATTTGCTAACAGTGTGTGATGATTAAATCATCTGTGTTTTCATTACATGCCATAGATACCATTGATTTGTCATCTTGGCACATCTTGTTGATATTGAACTGAAAAAAAAAAAGATATTCCTCTCTGCCTGAGTGATCCAATATGGGATTAGTGAGACAGCAGGTTGATGCTGCAGCCATGCCCTGAAATGGGAGTTGAATGAAAACGAGTAACAGTGCATTAAAAGTACCAGTAAAGTTGCAAGATGGTAGCTTACTAAGTGGGAGAGTCATTTATAATGATAGTGGAATTAAAATAAACACATACATTATATAAATATATATATATAAATATATATATACACCCATACAGTTTATATCAAAATTTGCTACTGGAAAGATACCATCTTTTCACAGATCGCACAGATTCTGGAGTATTTGTGGTAAGCCACAATCAGACTAAAATATGCATTAACAGAGGATAAATCACCTTTAGTGCAGCATTAGGGCACTAATGATATAAACTGCACTGGCAATCTGAACACCATCACAATAAAAATATTATGATCATGCTAATTTTAATGTTGCTGCCTATTTTAAATATGTAAATACTGTGCTAATAAGGTCATTACTCATTTCTGTGTTATTTACATAAGGGAGTTAGTTACCTTGACTGAATCGCTGGAGGCAAATTTAACTACATACTAACAAGGCAGCATGCTAAAAGGTAACTACAGGGGTAGGAAATGTACTGGGCTTCCTCCCAGGCAGGCCAAGATCATCAATCCCCATGAACTGCCATCTAACCCCAAATGGCTAAAACCTCATGCACTTCAGATGAGTAAGGCGCACAGCTTCAACATGACACAGTCTGCTCCTGTTCCTTCCCTACCCAGGAAAGATGAAGCAGGAGGAAGAGAGTGGACTACCCTCGATCTTCTTACTCCTCTAATCCCACACTGAATGGTGGCTTTCTGGCCTAGTCTTTGAAATACCCTTTCGTCCCCTGTATTTGTATAACTTCGGGTTGTACCATAAGTAGTATATATTGCTTTGCTTTTTTTTTTTTTTAAAGTTTTCCTCTGCCATTACAACTCCAGGTAAAAACTTAGAAGAAGAAAATGAATTAGTATTTAGCTACATGAAAAGATGATATTTAGGTCATTTTATTTCTGTCAACTTTTATCATGAATTCCAATATTACACTGTAATCATGTTTATTCATAAATGATAATTTTATGCCGAGCCATATGTTAGGGCAACTTTCAGAAACAATTTCCATTCACAATGAAGTTGATGTGAAAATTAAACACTGTAGGCTGACTTAAATACACAAGAGAGCCTCACATTCCACCTTCATTTTGCATCTTGCACTAATGGGCGGTTCCCCAGCACGGACGAGTGGGTGCCGGAAATAACTGGGCAATCAAAGCAGCTGAGAAGGCGGCCACCCAACCCCCATATTTACTTGTGGGTGGGGTGAAGGCCCAGGGCTGTCCTCCGTCATAGTGCTGGTAGCATGATGCGTAAGGAGTGCACAGTGGGTGGTGTTGCAGGCATTCGGTGGATGATTGTAGTGCTGTCCCTCTCAATTGTTCCAGGGCTGGGTGCTGTGAGATCAACAATCCACAGCCCAGCACTGGATCATCTGATTGGGCGAGTGGGGCTGCGCGCTGCCACCGGATCGAGGGCGAGCTGGCAGGAGATTTAAATCTTGCCGGCTTCTGCAGTGCAGCCCCTTTCTCTTCAGCCCAGCAAAGTGGCGATTCAATGCAAGTTCAAGCCCCGCTTCCACAGCAACCAAGTCCAGGAGAGGGAATTCAGTCCAGTGAAGTGGTGATTCCCACTCAAGCCACTCTGCGAAGTAGTCAGGACAAACTGTTAGATTGCATTATTCACTTGTCAACCTTGTCGCGGTGGTGGCAACTGAGTCCAAATGAGGGAATTTGAGACAACAGGAGGCAATAAAGGGATCAAGGAGGTGGCAGTAAAGGAGGGAATTGGTTAGGGGCCACTCCTTACAGTGGATGGCCAAGACCGAGAATGTCATTCCTGAGAATTGGTCATTGATGTATTGATGGAACAGCCCCAATGTCTTTTGGGGGGCTCACGGGAGCAAGACCCCCGTGTATCCACTTGGGCAAAAGATGGCCAAGCAGGGGAATGTCAGGCCTGGGGTTTGGGTATTGAAATGTCGACGGATGAAAATCACCAGGGGATGTCTGGGGGCTGCTGGTAGCCTGCGCACATGGGACCCCTCTAGGGAATGGTCTTGATGGCTGTTGGGGGGACTCGTGGGAGCAAGATCCAACGTTATGTGCTTTGGTGGAGGAGAAATTGGACTTTATCAGCACCTGCTCCTGAAGTACAAGAGCAGGCAAAAGTGATAGGACTTGAAGCCTAAATTAGACTCTTCTGTTAGGGTTATCTAATAAATGGGTGCAGCCATTGCATCCAAAAGTCATAGTGTTAAGTTTTGCTTGTTTGTGGTGTTTTTTGGGGGGTGAAATAGAGTGGAAGGGGGAGATCCATGGATGTCTGGGCTGCCTTAGTTATGTACAGTATCTTCATTTCTTCTCTAAATTTCTTCTTCCCAGTAGTCCTGCAACATTCTTTTCAGTTTGCACATGGTTGTAACTGTAAGAGGTTAGGACTTTTCAGCTTGGAGAAGAGACGGTTGTGGGGGCATATGATAGAGGTGTTTAAAATCATGAGAGGTCTAGAACGGGTTAATGTGAATCAGTTATTTAATGTTTCAGATAATAGAAAGACTAGGGGGCACTCCTTGAAGTTAGCATGTGGCACATTTAAAACTAATCGGAGAAAGTTCTTATTCACTCAATGCACAATTAAACTCTGGAATTTGTTGCCAGCGGATGTGGTTAGTGTAGTTAGTGTAGCTCTGTTTAAAAAAGGAATGGATAAGTTCTTGGAGGAGAAGTCCATTTCCTGCTATTAATTAAGTTGACTTAGAAAATAGCCACTGCTATTACTAGCAACAGTAGCATGGAATATAATTTTTTTTGGGTACTTGCCAGGTTCCTATGACCTGGATTGGCCACTGTTGGAAAAAAGATGCTGGGCTTGATGGATCCTTGGTCTGACCCAGTAAGGCATGTTCTTATGTTCTTATGACAAGCAGATGGTAAGCCCTGAGAATAGGGATGTGCATTCGTTTTCCACGGATTTGTTATCCGCAACATATTTTTTGCTATCTGTTAAATACGTGGTGAGGCGAAACGCATCGCGACTCTCCACGTATTAAACAGATTTCTGTTTTATTTGGCCTAAATAAAAATTTAAACCCCCCACCCTCCTGACCCCCCCAAGACTTACCAAAACTCCCTGGTGGTCCAGCGGTGGGGTCCGGGAACTCACTCACACCCTCGGTGCTAGTTTCATCATGGCGCCAATAGCCTTTGTCACAGGGGCTACCGGTGCCATTGGTCAGCCCCTGTCACATGGCCATCGGCGCCATCTTGTGCTCCTACCATGTGACAGGGGCTGACCAATGGCACCGGTAGCCCCTGTGACATAGTATGGGCAAAGGCTATCAGCGCCATTTTGAGTCCTGGCATCGGATGGCAGGTCACTCCGGGATCCCCGTTGGATCCACAGGGACTTTTGGCCAGCTTGGGGGGGCCTCCTGACTCCCACAAGACTTGCCAAAAGTCCAGCGGGGGTCCGGGAGCGACCTCCTTGCACGCCGGCCGTCTGATGCCAATACTCAAAATGGCGCCGATCGCCTTTGCCCTCACTATGACACACATAGTGAGGGCAAAGGCGATCGGCGATATTTTGAGACTCAAAATCGCCGTCCGATGCCAATACTCAAAATGGCGCCGATCGCCGTCATAGAGATCGATACTGTAAAGTGCGGCTGGAGATTCCCCGTCTGTAACTCGCTGTGGGCGCACAATTCGGACGCGTAAGGCGATCCTGCGATACAGTCTCCAGTTTCACGCGTCCTTAGCGCTTCTTGAAACCGACGCGTAACCCTTTCCGCACCCGGCATGTATATGATATGTTAATGAACGAATTAGCTATTTAATGAATGAATTAGCTATTCCCTCTGATACTGTGATGCGCGCTCCGATTATCTCCTTTCTAACCTGCTATTTTGCCACGTCCTTAACCTGTTAGTTTACCGCCTACCCTCTACCTGGCGTTAGTGTGGTTAGTGTGGTGTTCGAACAGCTACGTACCCTTACCCCTGCGTACCCTTACCCCTGCGTTAGAGGCAGGGGTAAGGGTAGGTGGCAAACTTTCCCCCAGCCCCTGCTCTCCTGCCCTGGCCGTGTCCATGGGTGCTGGTCTCCGGGGCAGCCCCAGTCCTCTCCACTCCTCCCGAAGCAAAAAAAAAAAAAAGCGAAAAAAAAAGTTGCAAGAGAGTGAGGGGTGAGAGGACAGGCAATCCTACGTTCGGGATTGTCAGCCCTCTCCCCTCCTCCCGAAGCAAGCAACTAAAGCGGAAAAAACGAAAAAAAAAAAAAAAAGTAGCAAGAGAGCGAGGGGAGAGAGGACAGGCAGTGTAAAGCGACTTACTTTTTGCAACCCCCCTCCAGACATCGGTGAGGACGAGCCCCTCTCTTGTATCCAGCTGCCCGCGAAGATAGACGCCTGCACGGGCGAAAGCGGCCACTGTTCGTGCAATTGGGCTGCTCAAGGCATGACGTCACGACGTTTGACGTCACGCCCGCCCGTCCCTGTGCTTTCATTGGCTTGAGCGCCCGTCAATTTGGACGCTCAAGCCAATGAAAGCACAGGGACGGCAGGCGTGACGTCTTTTTTTTTTCCCCTTGGCTGCACCCGCGTTCTTCTTTTAATTTCTTGGCTTGCTAGAACATCATCGAGAGCCAGGAGAACCGGGACCGGGGGGGTGGGGACACCGCTGCAAGCCGCTTTCGCCGCTGGCTGCCCCCCCCTCCGGAGGACGGCAGAGAGGACGGCAGAGAATGCTGAAAGGGCTGAAAAACAACAAAAGGTAAGTTGGCACATGTCGAGCCACTTCGGGAGGAGGGGATTTTAGGTTTTCATGGGTTAAAGTTGGGATCCACTTCCTGGTGCCTGTCATTTCAAATGTCATTTGAAATGACAGGTACCAGCGCACCCAGGATACTGTATAGGCGCTGTATTAAGCGCCTATACAGTAAAATCGGTTGCGCGGGCCTAACGCTTCCCCTAACGCTTGGCAGTCGCGGCTTGCATTTGCAAGTAATTTAAATAGAGTATCGAGCGGTATGTGATCCGAACTGTGCTTGCGGCAAACGAGGGTGCGCCCTCGTTTGCCGCACTCTTTCTAACGCGGCCTTAGTGTATCGACCTGATAGTGAGGGCAAAGGCGATCGGCGCCATTTTGAGTATTGGCATCGGACGGCGATTTTGAGTCTCAAAATGGCGCCGATTGCCGTCATAGTGAGGGCAAAGGCGATCGGCGCCATTTTGAGAATTGGCATCGGACGGCCATTTTGAGTCTCTATGACACACATAGTGAGGGCAAATTGGCGCCATTTTGAGTATTGGCATCGGACGGCCGGCGTTCAAGGAGGTCGCTCCCGGACCCCCGCTGGACTTTTGGCAAGTCTTGTGGGGGTCAGGAGGCCCCCCAAGCTGGCCAAAAGTCCCTGTGGGTCCAACGGGGGTCCCGGAGCGACCTGCCGAACGATGCCAGGACTCAAAATGGCGCCGATAACCTTTGCCCATACTATGTCACAGGGGCTACCAGTGCCATTGGTCAGCCCCTGTCAAATGGTAGGAGCACAAGATGGTGCCGATGACCATGTGACAGGGGCTGACCAATGGCACCGGTAACCCCTGTGACAAAGGCTATCGGAGCCATGATGAAACTAGCACCGAGGGTGTGAGTGAGCTCCCGGACCCCACCGCTGGACTCCAGGGAGTTTTGGTAAGTCTTGGGGGGGTCAGGAGGGTGGGGGGTTGTAGTTAATTTTAATTTTAGCTGGAACACTAATTTAACTCGCTGTAGTAAAGTATTTACAGATCGACAACTTATGGAATTATCCATACTTCCGCATGAAACGGAATTGACCCCCCACGAATACATATCACGTACGCAACGAAAACTTTTTGGCTGCACATCCCTAATTTCTATTAGGTAAACGCAATATTGAAAGGCTAAATATTTTAAAAGACAGAACTAAATCAACCTGTTTCATATACACATCAAAGTATACATAAACTCTATTCACATCTCTTTAAAACTTCTCAAACTTGACAGCAAATTGCAGTGGTTGTAAGGAGGAGGGTGTATATATTAGAGAGGCTTTAGTTGTGATAGCGAGCAAAATTGTGTGTGACAGATGCTATGGTTGAAGTTTTTGTGAGCATGGTTGAAAAATTATATAAAACACAGTATATGGTGGGAATTCTTGGAGTCTTAAGTGATGAGAGGACTGAAGATCAACAACTAACAGTAGCCTTCCCCCACTTTTCTTCAGTCTCAGAAGGTTAGATTACCCCCTTCTTCCAATCTCTGATCCTCAAGTTTGTGGAGTTGTCAAGTTAGAGTCAAGGAACAGTTGTTTTCCGTAAGCTCCAGGCATATGTATTATAGAAGTAAGAGAATGTAGGAGACTCTGCTCCTCTGGCTCTGCATTTGAGAACCTTTTGAGGGTGGGGTGGGTTTGAGAAGGGATGGGAAATTAAGCAGACAATGGGGCAGATTTTAAAACCTGCGCGCGCGCTCAAATGTACGCCCGATTTTATAATATGCGTGCGCAGCTGCACACGTTATAAAATCAGGGGTTGACGCGCGCAAGGGGGTGTACACTAGTGCACCTTGCAAGCGCAGAGCCCTAGGGGAGCCCCGATGGCTTTCCCCGTTCCCTCCGAGGCCGCTCCAAAATCAGAGCGACCTCGGTGGGAACTTTCTTTTTGCTCCCCCCCCCATCTTCCCCTCTCTAACCCGCCCCCTAGCCCAACCTAAACCCCCCCTACCTTTATTTTGTAATTTACACCTGCCTGTGGCAGGCGTAAGTTTCATAATCCCCCGGCATGGCCACTGTGCTGGAGGCCTCGGTCCCGGCCCCACCCTGCCCCTCCCCTTTCACAAAGCTCCGGAACATACTTGCATTCCAGGGCTTGCCTGCATCACCGGGCCTATGCAAAAGAGGCTCGGCGCGCGTAACCCTTTTAAAATCCGCCCCACTATTTTTAAGATAGCAGAAGGGGATGGGATCGGTCTCTAGTCCCGGGACCTCACTATGGTCAGCCAGGTATGTTGGGTTTCTTGTTTGCAAAAAGCAATTGTAACTTTCTATAGGTTAATTAGCACATGTTACTTTGTATAATATTCAACGTGAACTTATGCACATGTTTGCTTTGAAAATTGGCATAACTTATAGATTTTGCAAGGTATAAATTATGTGAGTTGTTAGAAATGTTTCTGGAGGAAAAGTCCATATTATTAGCCAGGTAGACTGAAGAAAGCTATTGCTATCCCTCAAAGTGAGTAGCAGACATTAAATCTAATTTATGGGCTCTGCCACTATTTTTCACAGTCAGAGACAGGTTGTGGGACTCGATGGATCTTGGTCCGACCCAGTAAGGAAATTATTTTCTTAGCTTGTGGTTTCTTCCTTTTACTTTGGGACTGACCACTTGTCTGATACCATTCTGCTCAAAGGTTACATAATGTTTGGTATGTTCACTCGCTTATTTACATTTCTATCCCCTCATATATTTTTCCATTATGATACCAATTGTTAACCATTTTATTTGTTTTTGTGGAGAATTTTTCTTCCTTTTTTTGTGTGTTTTTGAGCAATAAGAAAATAAGAAGAAAATAAGAAAATGCCATACTGGGTCAGACCAAGGGTCCATCAAGCCCAGCATCCTGCTTCCAACAGTGGCCAATCCAGGCCACAAGAACCTGGCAATGTAAGCTTGCCAGCTCTTTAGCCAAGCAGTGATTTGTAATGTCTTCCATCACTGGTTTCACATTATATTGGGTAGATGAGCATAGGTTAACATACTTAAACCGACACTCAGCCCTCCTATATCTTTTATCCAGAATCTCTTCATCTATTGTATGTTCTACAGCACTTACTTGATGATAATTGTGTAAGTGTATCCTCAACTCTGAAGTAGCACATCATTTGCTTCTTCTGCACAATGCCCTTGATATATCCAAGGTTATTTCTGGTATAAGAGCATAGTAGATGTGCCTAATGGTCTTTACATGCAAGGGGTTTCTATTTTTCTATATTTTCTACTTTGCTTAAAATTACCATTGGATGAGTCAGCAGCAAACCTTTTAGCCAAGATATTCGTTAAGTGCCATTGATGAAGAAAAATAAAAAGATGGGAAAATCTCTGTATTACATATATTGTATTCAAGTGACTTTAGAAAATTGCTTTAGTTTTCATGATCACCTGGCATAAAGTTAATGGAAAGTAAAATAAAAACAATCCCAAAGCTCCAACCAACATAGTACCAGAATAAGAACCAAATGGGTATCCTAGTAAAGTATAAAAAAGAACTTTTAAATTTTTCAATCACGTTCATTGTCCTTTGTGACCAAAAAGGACCATGAATGGAAGATAAATATCTGTAGAAGATAATAGAATAATACATGCTATAGAAGAAATTAGTGAAAAAATCAATTATCTTTCATGTCCCTTCTGGCTATTACAAGGTGACAGGGTGAAAAATGACGATTGAAACACTTTATTTCTGCTTTCTCTTGATGGAAGAAAGGTGAGAAATTGATCTGCAAGAGGCTGAAAGTTCGAAACTACTGCCACAATAGATAAAATTACTGAAGAAATAAGTAGTTTTGTGCAAAACAAAATATAGTATAGTGTAGAAAACAGACAGAAAATCTTTTAACAAATGCCTAATCATTGAACTAAATACAAGAAACTGTCAGAGTATAAATGTATTCATCAGGATAGGAGCACCTTTATTCTGTTCATTTTTAAATCACAGTACAACACAAATTGCAGAAAAATTCTTCTTTTAATTTTATTAAAGCAGTTTCAAACCAGTTGAAATACCTCTAATGGTAGTTGAAGACAATTCATTTATTTGTCTACGAATGTTGAATAAAATATATAATCTTGTAATAATTCATAAACATTCAGAGCTCTGCTACAATAATGTTAATCAGTGATTTTCGGGCCTAGAACCACCGCCAGCACATTTTCATGCCGGTTCAAATAGTAAAAGCTTGCACAATCGTGAACATGATCACAGCAGGTTGAACATTTTCTGACTTTGTAGACTTTTTTTATGAACTATTTTAATCCCCTACCACCCTTCAGTAGTTGATCCACAAGTGGAACATCCTAGAGCCACTGATGGGCAAGTTTTCGTGCTGGTTCAATTTAAAGGCTTGCACAATAATGCACATGATCACAGTGGGTTGAAATTCTGCGAATTTGTATATTTTTTTAAGTGAAATTAAATTTCTGAAAATTTTACCCCACCTCCTCCCCCTTTACTGTTTTCTCCACATATGGAATACCCTTGTCCTGATGGCACATTTTCATATATCAACAAAGAACTTAACAAATAACATCAGGGAACATAAAACAAACACATTGCATCATAAGTTCTTATCACAACACAGTCTATGCCTTTTGGACTAAAAAAGTTTTATTATAGTATGTGTTCTTATTTCACAGTGGTGTGAGTCCTCGATGTGCATTAAATTCCCCCTTGAGGAAGTCTATCATGGTGAAACAATAAGGCCTTTTTCAGGGTCTGAGGAATTTTTCTGCCGCTAAAACAACATTACAAGCTGAGAAAGGAAGTGATCCTTGACAATTCTTGGAGGTCTGTGGAACATTTCTCCTGCCAAAACATCATTTTGAGCTGAGAAAAGAAAATATTTACAGATTTCTAGTCTTCAAGTAAATGAAAGAAGATTTTACTTTCCAGACTCTTTCATGCAACAACTTGGTGTTTCACCATGAGACGTTTACCTCTGACAGAGGCACCTTAAGGTTTTTTCAAAGTGTCATTATCTGATTTAGATATATTTTTGCACAAGCGACATTTTGTACATGTATATTTATAGAAAAGTTATTGCTTTTAGTTTCTATTAAGATATGTAAATAAATGTACCTACTTAATACACTTGTGAGCATATGTGTGATCCATGCTTTTTTTGTTTGACCTTTGGGTGGGTGTGTGTGTGTGTGTGGGGGGGGTGCACTTGAAGCGAGAGTTGTAGCAGGAGGCTATTGAGCGCAGCTCCTTTGGATGTTCTTCACAGCTGCAGTCCAGGTCCAGAAGAGTCAGTTGTTATAGATTGTGTGCTTCCATTCTTGCAAATAAGGGTGCACACCATGATTCAGATGACCCTAGTCCCAGAAGTCTGGCAAGGCCTGGGCACCATCCTATATTGCTGGTTGAAAATCCTAAGGCAGCAACAGAGTCAAACAAGAATAGGTCCAAGGGAGTCTGCAGATGACAGACAGGAGGAGGAAAGAGTGAGGAGAAGAATGAGGCAGAGTTGAATGATGAGCCTAACCCCATATGGCAAGCCACATTCTCCTGATTTCTTTGCACATCATGCATGTGAGGAGGAAGTTCACACATGAGAGGGACAGCAAAGCTATTTGTCTGGTCCAGATGAGCAGTTGCCTTTCATTCCTGCAAAGAATTAAATGTTTCTACAAAACAGTCATCTGGCAGACCTTATTTAGTACTTATTTCTTTTTAAAATTTCTATTCCACTGATCCACAAATCTCACTGGGTAACAGAAAATACACACATGACAGACAATCAAAGAGCAATAAACAATTAAACATATCAGAGCACAATACAGCAAAACAAAGCCTTTTTGTTGGATTACATCAGGAAATGCAGGGCATAAAGGAAATGCTGCAAGAAGTCAGGAAAAATAGTGGAAACTATTCTCAAGATCAAAATCGTAGAGCATATAGAAAGACATGATTTAATGGGACACAGTCAACATGGATTTACACAAGGAAAGTCTTGCCTAACAAATCTGCTTCATTTTTTTGAAGGGGTTAATAAACATGTGGATAAAGGTGAACAGGTAGATGTAGTGTATTTGGATTTTCAGAAGGCGTTTGACAAAGTCCCTCATGAGAGGCTTCTACTAAAAGTAAAAAGTCATGAGATAGGAGGCAATGTCCTTTCGTGGATTACAAACTGGTGAAAAGACAGGAAACAGAGAGTAGGATTAAATGGTCAATTTTCTCAGTGGAAAAAGGTAAACAGTGGAGTTCCTCAGGGATCTGTACTTGGACCGGAGCTTTTCAATATATATATACATGATCTGGAAAGGAATATGACGAGTGAGGTTATCAAATTTGCGGATGATACAAAATTATTCAGAGTAGTTAAATCATAAACAGACTGTGATACATTACAGGAGGACCTTGCAAGACTGGAAGATTGGGCATCCAAATGGCAGATGAAATTTAATGTGGACAAGTGCAAGGTGTTGCATATAGGGAAAAATAACCCTTGCTGTAGTTACATGATGTTAGGTTCCATATTAGGAGCTACCACCCAGGAAAAAGATCTAGGCATCATAGTGGATAATACTTTAAAATCGTCAGCTCAGTGTGCTGCAGCAGTCAAAAAAGCAAATAGAATGTTAGGAATTATTAGGAAGGAAATGGTTAATAAAACGGAAAATGTCATAATGCCTCTATATCGCTCCATGGTGAGATCACACCTTGAATACTGTGTACAATTCTGGTCACCTTATCTCAAAAAAGATATAGTTGCAATGGAGAAGGTACAGAGAAGGGCAACCAAAATGGTAAAGGGGATGGAACAGCTCCCCTATGAGGAAAGGCTGAAGAGGTTAGGGCTGTTCAGCTTGGAAACGCCGTGTCCCGCCCCCAAAATGCAGCGTCATTCGGCCCCGCCCCTGACACGCCCCCTTCAAAAAACCCCGGGACTTACGCGCGCCGGTGGCCTATGCAAAATAGGCGCGCCAGTGCGCGAGGGCCCTGGTCGCGTAAATCCGCCTGGCTTTAAGCGAGCAGGGCTTTTAAAATCCGCCCGTTAGTAAACTTAATAGCAGGTAATGGACTTCTCCTCCAAGAACTTATCCAATCCTTTTTTAAACACAGCTATACTAACTGCACTAACCACATCCTCTGGCAACAAATTCCAAAGTTTAGTTGTGCGTTGAGTGAAAAAGAACTTTTTCCGATTAGTTTTAAATGTGCCCCATGCTAACTTCATGGAGTGCCCCCTAGTCTTTCTACTATCCGAAAGAGTATATAACCGATTCACATCTACCCGTTCTAGACCTCTCATGATTTTAAACACCTCTATCATATCCCTCCTCAGTCGTCTCTTCTCCAAGCTGAAAAGACCTAACCTCTTTAGTCTTTCCTCATAGGGGAGTTGTTCCATTCCCCTTATCATTTTGGTAGCCCTTCTCTGTACCTTCTCCATCGCAATTATATCTTTTTTGAGATGCAGCGACCAGAATTGTACACAGTATTCAAGGTGCGGTCTCACCATGGAGCGATACAGAGGCATTATGACATTTTCCGTTTTATTCACCATTCCCTTTCTAATAATTCCCAACATTTTGTTTGCTTTTTTGACTGCCGCAGCACACTGAACCGATGTGTTATCCACTATGACGCCTAGATCTCTTTCTTGGGTTGTAGCACCTAATATGGAACCCAACATTGTGTAATTAGAGCATGGGTTATTTTTCCCTATATGCATCACCTTGCACTTATCTACATTAAATTTCATCTGCCATTTGGATGCCCAACTTTCCAGTCTCACAAGGTCTTCCTGCAATTTATCACAATCTGCTTGTGATTTAACAACTCTGAACAATTTTGTGTCATCTGCAAATTTGATTATCTCACTCGTCGTATTTCTTTCCAGATCATTTATAAATATATTGAAAAGTAAGGGCCCCAATACAGATCCCTGTGGCACTCCACTGTCCACTCCCTTCCACTGAGAAAATTGCCCATTTAATCCTACTCTCTGTTTCTTTTTAGCCAGTTTGCAATCCACGAAAGGACATCGCCACCTATCCCATGACTTTTTACTTTTCCTAGAAGCCTCTCATGAGGAACTTTGTCAAACACCTTCTGAAAATCCAAGTATACTATATCTACCGGTTCACCTTTATCCACATGTTTATTAACTCCTTCAAAAAAGTGAAGCAGATTTGTGAGGCAAGACTTGCCCTGGGTAAAGCCATGCTGGCTTTGTTCCATTAAACCATGTCTTTCTATATGTTCTGTGATTTTGATGTTTAGAACACTTTCCACTATTTTTCCTGGCACTGAAGTCAGGCTAACCGGTCTGTAGTTTCCCGGATCGCCCCTGGAGCCCTTTTTAAATATTAGGGTTACATTTGCTATCCTCCAGTCTTCAGGTACAATGGATGATTTTAATGATAAGATACAAATTTTTACTAATAGGTCTGAAATTTCATTTTTTAGTTCCTTCAGAACTCTGGGGTGTATACCATCTGGTCCAGGTGATTTACTACTCTTCAGTTTGTCAATCAGGCCTACCACATCTTCTAGGTTCAGCGTGATTTGATTCAGTCCATCTGAATCATTACCCATGAAAACCTTCTCCATTACGTTTACCTCCCCAACATCCTCTTCAGTAAACACCGAAGCAAAGAAATCATTTAATCTTTCCGCGATGGCCTTATCTTCTCTAAGTGCCCCTTTAACCCCTCGATCATCTAACGGTCCAACTGACTCCCTCCCAGGCTTTCTGCTTCGGATATATTTAAAAAAGTTTTTACTGTGAGTTTTTGCCTCTACAGCCAACTTCTTTTCAAATTCTTACTTAGCCTGTCTTATCAATATCTTACATTTAACTTGCTAATGTTTATGCTTTATCCTATTTTCTTCTGTTGGATCCTTCTTCCAATTTTTGAATGAAGATCTTTTGGCTAAAATATCTTCTTTCATCTCCCCTTTTAACCATGCCGGTAATCGTTTTGCCTTCTTTCCACCTTTCTTAATGTGTGGAATACATCTGGACTGTGCTTCTAGAATGGTATTTTTTAACAATGACCACGCCTCTTGGACATTTTTTACTTTTGTAGCTGCTCCTTTCAGTTTTTTTCTAGCAATTTTTCTCATTTTATCAAAGTTTCTCTTTTGAAAGTTTAGCACAAGAGCCTTGGATTTGCACACTGTTCCTTTTCCAGTCATTAAATCAAATTTGATCATATTATGATCACTATTGCCAAGCGGCCCCACCACCGTTACCTCTTTCTCTCCGAGAGGCTCAAAAAGTACTAATGCAGGCATTGGAGAACACATCGCACAATGCAATCAAGCCTTAATGCAAGCTATCGGATTTGCATCGCACCATACGATATGGTGCTATCGTATGCGATAAGCCCTTAATGCATGCGAAAACACCTTAGTGCATTTTGATAAATAACCCCCATAATCAGGAGGAGGAGCAGAGAATCCTTTGAGAAAGAGCAGAAAGGCAAGGAGATGACCAGCCAAGCCTTTACATCTGTTTTGGTAACAGACAAGAGATACACTGTTGGAGTGGACCCCTCCCCTCCCCCCCCCAGTCAGGCCTTGCTGTCACCATCCTCCCACACCTGGTTTCATCAGTTAAAATCAGGGCCTTGCAGAATTTAGCCGCCGACGCACAGCCAAAGTCCTGCGCCAAAGTGCGCGCCCCTAGGTGCCAAAAATGGGATGAAAAAGGAAACCTAAAACTTGGAAATCCTCCCCTGCTCCTTCCATTGCAGTTACTCATGGGCCCATGGATGACCACATATTTTGATTGGGCGAGTCATCCAATAGAGACTGCAATAATGTAAGTTCTTTGTCAGGAATTTCACTAATTCCTGGGCATAAGCAACTGCCCCTGCAGCCAGCTGCTGCATCTTTTATTGAGGATTTAATTTCTGCTGATAATATTTTTGCCCCAGCAGCAGCCTACATACATCGTCAGCATGTTGCAGAGACCATAGCTATGGAGAACCACGTAAAATCAAATCTTTCAAATTTGGAGAGCCCAAAGACTGGTTCTGATGCCTGTCCCTTCGATAATACCTCCTATGAGTGGGGCAATTGAAGGGATAGAGGAACCTGTGAATATCATTCCATATGATGTTTGGAGATTAGTTGCTAATTTTGATAAGAATCTTTTGATGTCTACTCTGTATTCCAGTCACATGTCTTTTCAACTGAAGTGAGATCTAAAATGGAAGAGCACGATAGTAAGATCTCTGGAGGGGAACATTTTGTGATAGAGAGTAAAATGCAGTTATCTAAGGTTCAAGCTTCATTTACATCCTTTTTTAAGGATAGCTGTTTTGTTCACAATCAGACTGAAAAATTGGAAAATGAATTGAGATCTTGTAATCTGCATTTTTTAAACTTTTCTATCTCTAGGTTATTATCACTGGGGGAATTATTTAGGAAATATGTGATGGCCTTTCCTTTGGTGAGGATAGGGTTCTAGTAAAATCTAAGATGTATTTTCTCCCTAAGAAGAAAATGGTTATTGCTAGAGAAGGAGAGGTGGATATTTTGGAAAGCCAAGGGCTATCTACTTTTCTGGAGGAGTCTATTGATAATATTCCAGCCACAGACACTTTGTTAGTTTCTTTTTCTTTAAAGTAAGATATGGATCTGGTTTTCTATAAAATTTACATGGAAAGGGCGGAGTAAATAGCACACACATACAATATAAAATGCAACAAGAACTAATGTGTGGCAAACATAAAGACCTGATCAATATATTTCAAAAGGACACGCCTTTATTGAAAATGTAGTCACACCAGTGGTGTACATTGGCTTCACAAATTACAGTTCACAGTTTTGAAACAGGGACCCTGACACGGCTGTGTTTCGCATCGGGCTGCGTCAGGCGGACCAAGCACATAAATAATCTTCTATCGGGCGTTTCAAGTGAAAAATAACCTAAATTGGATGGTTAATTAACATAAGGGATCCTTAATGCACTAAATTTAGTGAGAGCCATGACTGTAGTGGAAAAATGCTTCAGAGCCGCTTGTGAGTGAGAGACAAACTCTGATGGGTACTGGTCAGTAGGGATGTGAATCGTGTCCTCGATCGTCTTAACGATCGATTTCGGCTGGGAGGGGGAGGGAATCGTATTGTTGCCGTTTGAGGGGGTAAAATATCGTGAAAAATCGTTAAAAATCGTTAAAAATCGAAAAATCGGCACATTAAAACCCCCTAAAACCCACCCCCGACCCTTTAAATTAAATCCCCCACCAAATAACTTAAATAACCTGCGGGTCCAGCGGCGGTCCGGAACGGCAGCGGTCCGGAACGGGCTCCTGCTCTGAATCTTGTCGTCTTCAGCCGGCGCCATTTTCCAAAATGGCGCCGAAAAATGGCGGCGGCCATAGACGAAAAAGATTGGACGGCAGGAGGTCCTTCCGGACCCCCGCTGGACTTTTGGCAAGTCTCGTGGGGGTCAGGAGGCCCCCCACAAGCTGGCCAAAAGTTCCTGGAGGTCCAGCGGGGGTCAGGGAGCGATTTCCCGCCGCGAATCGTTTTCGTACGGAAAATGGCGCCGGCAGGAGATCAACTGCAGGAGGTCGTTCAGCGAGGCGCCGGAACCCTCGCTGAACGACCTCCTGCAGTCGATCTCCTGCCGGCGCCATTTTCCGTACAAAAACGATTCGCGGCGGGAAATCGCTCCCTGACCCCCGCTGGACCTCCAGGAACTTTTGGCCAGCTTGTGGGGGGCCTCCTGACCCCCACGAGACTTGCCAAAAGTCCAGCGGGGGTCCGGAAGGACCTCCTGCCGTCCAATCTTTTTCGTCTATGGCCGCCGCCATTTTCGGCGCCATTTTGGAAAATGGCGCCGGCTGAAGACGACAAGATTCAGAGCAGGAGCCCGTTCCGGACCGCTGCCGTTCCGGACCGCCGCTGGACCCGCAGGTTATTTAAGTTATTTGGGGGGGGGTTCAGGAGGGTGGGGGATTTAATTTAAAGGGTCAGGGGTGGGTTTTAGGGGGTTTTAGTGTGCCGGCTCACGATTCTAACGATTTATAACGATAAATCGTTAGAATCTGTATTGTATTGTGTTCCATAACGGTTTAAGACGATATTAAAATTATCGGACGATAATTTTAATCGTCCTAAAACGATTCACATCCCTACTGGTCAGTTCTAGAGAAGGGAGTCAAATGTCATGTACCGCAGGTGCGTGGGAAAATCCCTCCATGGTTAGAAAAGGGTATGCAAGCTTTAAATCATGGGACTCAATGAGGAAATGGAAAAACCTTGTAAATTGAAAAGAACTGCGAACCTGGGCTTTTAGAAGCTTAGTAATCTTTAAAGAGGGTTTAGACAGCCAACCATACAAAGGAGAAGGAGAAGCAGATATTTTCTCTAAAGTCTCCCTCTTCTGAGTTGGCCTTTTTGATTTTCTGGGGAATCTCTCAGGCAGCAGTTAAAATGAAGAAGCCTGTTTCACGAATGTGATTAGCTGCCATATTCATTATAGCTACATTTTGGAAACTTACATCATCTCTTTGGATAACTGGCATGCTTAACCTTTTGAAATAACTTGTATTGAGAAACTGATGTGCTCTCTTAAAGGAACTACTGGTGCATATAATGCTATTTGGTACAGATCCTGGTCTTTTTATTCTGCATCCCACTAAAAGATGGCATTCTTTGTCTTAATATATTTTTATGTTTGATATTAACAGCATTTGACAAATGCCCACTGGAGCATTGTATTTCCAGTACCTCCCAAATCCATTATAAATCACATATCATTCAAGAGTGCCAGCCAAACTATCTTGATACTGTACTCAGATCTAAATCCAAGTTCTCCTGGATCTAGACCTTGCAAATGAAAACTGGCATTTGACAATAAATTTTACTAACTATGATGGGCCATTTATCTTTTTGCATTAGGGCCTTAACATGTACGATAATACTCTAACGCATGTGATAAATATCGCAACGCAAAATGCATATGCTCAGCAGATAACAGAGCTGGGAGAGGAGTATTGTGCCCAGCAGCAGCAGCAGAGATGTCATTATTAGCTGTTGCTGATAGAGATGTGAATCGTGTGATCGATCGTCTTAATGATCAATTTCGGCTGGGGGGGAGGGAATCGGATCATCGCGGTTTTGTTTTTGTAAATATCGTGTAAATCGTAAATCGGGGGAGGGCGGGAAAACCGGCACACTAAAACATCCCTAAAACCCACCCCGACCCTTTAAAATAAATCCCCCACCCTCCCGAACCCCCCCCCCAAATGCCTTAAATTACCTGGGGTCCAGAGCAGGGGTCCCGGTGTGATCTTTTACTCTTGGGCCTGCGGTGCATTGTAGAAATGGCGCCGGCGCTACCTTTGCCCTGTCATATGACAGGTCAAAGGTAGCGCCGGCGCCATTTTGTTTTTTGCCCCCCGACGTCAGGAGCATAGGAGATCGCTCCCGGACCTCCGCTGGACCCCCAGGGACTTTTGGCCAGCTTGGGGGGGCCTCCTGACCCCCACAAGACTTGCCAAAAGTCCAGCAGGGGTCCGGGAGCGACCTCCTGCACTCAAATCGTTTTGCCGTATGGCCGGCGCCATTTTGCGCAAAATGGTGCCAGCCATATGGCAACACGATGGCGCCAGCCATACGCCGTATGGCCGGCGCCATTTTGTACGGCAAAACGATTCGAGTGCAGGAGGTCGCTCCCGGACCCCCGCTGGACTTTTGGCAAGTCTTGTGGGGGTCAGGAGGCCCCCCAAGCTGGCCAAAAGTCCCTGGGGGTCCAGCGGGGGTCTGGGAGCGATCTCCTATGCTCCTGACGTCGGGGGACAAAATACAAAATGGCGCCGGCGACATTTCTACAACGCACCGCAGGCCCGAGAGTAAAAGATCACACCGGGACCCCCGCTCTGGACCCCAGGTAATTTAAGGCATTTTGGGGGGGTTCGGGAGTGTGGGGGATTTATTTTAAAGGGTCGGGGTGGGTTTTAGGGTTGTTTTAGTGTGCCGGTTTTTCCGCCCTCCCCCTTCCCCTCCCCCCGATTTACGATTTTTGACGATAAATCGGGGAAATTCCTATTGTATCTCGCTTCTAACGATTTTTGACGATTTAAAATATATCGGACAATATTTTAAATCGTCAAAAAATGATTCACATCCCTAGTTGCTGGGTTAAATGCTGAATTATGAGGGGATTCAGTGATAGGAGGTTCTGGGGGTACAGCTGCAGTTGATACTGTTGCTGCAGCTTTTGGGCTGCCAGCCAGAAAGTCATCGATGTTCTTCTTTGGCATTGACTTCCAGTTGACACCTCCCCCACAGCTTTTTTAGGACCTGCTTGAGGCTGCTTCTTCCCCATTGCCCAGGCTGTTCTTTCTATTGAGGTACAGGTGATGGGGACTGTGATTGAAGCAGCCTCTACTCAAAATAAAAGAGAGGTGAAAGATTGCTTAGAGAGCGACTTTTTATTTTAATCATTTTTTTTATTTCAATTTAATGTGTAAAAATAAATGAAACGATAGTGAAGTTTTAACTGAACAAGTGAACCTGTGCTCTAAAATTAAAAAGAGAGTGCACAGGGGATTGAGAAGTACAAACAAAACTGGAAATAAAACTTACTTAGAAAAGAAGTCTCCTTGGCTGCTCCGGGAAGGCCTACAGCAGGTGACTGATTAGGGCTCAGCCGGGCTTCAGAGCTTGTGGTCTGGCTGAGTAGCTGAGCCCTCCCCCTCGCAGAGCTCCTGGAGCCTCAGTGATTAAATAAAGAAAATAAAGAGGCAAGAGCTTGCTGCCCTTTTAATCTATAAAACTAAAATAAAATTTAAAAAAGGCAATTGTTGGGGAAGGGTTGAAATTAAATAACTAAATCAAACAATACAGATAAAATAAAACTCTCCCTTCAGCTCCAATGGGAGGCTGAAAGAAAAAGCACAACAAAACTTACATCTGTAAAGGAAATACGAAAGGAAATGTGCCTTGAAATTAACCCTGCCTAAAACAAAACTCACTCTAAAACTAAAGCCCTCAAAAACTGTCCCTGCCTAACTAAAACTTCACCTTAAAACAAGGACAGATGTGTAAGTGGATGGGGGAAGGGGAGAGAGGCTGCAGTCAGTATACAAACAAATCAAATAAAAATTTAAATACATGAAATAAACTCTAAATAAAAGTGAGGACTGATGCCTCAACACAAACTGAACTAAAGTATGTCAAAATTATAAAGCTAAGTAAACAAAATATATAAAAGAAAAGGTTTTGAAATCTCTGCTGCAGGAGCACTATGTGCACACTGCATCTCTCCAGTAGGGAAAGCCAGGACTGGATCAATCAGTCCTGAAAATCTGAAGCCAGTTGGCAACCCTATTTCCTCCATAGAGCAGGGCTCAAGTTGAACAAAATCATGAAACAGAAAACACAGTATTTTTAGCTCCCTTTGGGAGCACTCTGTTTAAAATAAATTGGATCCTTTCTTTCACTAGATTTATTTGTAGAACCTGTGAACTCTTATATGTCTAACAACTTCTCATAAAAGAACATAGATCATTTCTCACAAGTTCATATATTGACTGCCTCAACTTGCAGACCCTGTCCACAAGAGAGCTCTTCCACAGCTTAATAGTGTTCCTTAGAAGAGTTCTTGAATCTCAAAATCTACTCTGTGAAATAATTATTTTTGGCTTTATGCGCAATTTAGGTTTTAAATAGGTTGAGCCATTTGATGTGAAAATCATCATTCTTTAAATGTCTCCATTTTCATTAACTGGAAGCAGGGGGATCTCAATTCAAAATGCCTGTAAACCAAGTTTAGATATGTTCTTCTCTTACCTCCATTTTCCTTAGAGGAGCTAGCATCATTCCAGTCCCTCACCATATAATCAATATGATTGTTCTGAAAGTCATCTACCTCCTGGCTTACTATGTTTTTCCCCAGTATATATTTTATCATTTAACACTATATGCAAAAGCCCAAATATATGTAGGCCCCTTACTTACAGAGTCTGTATTGTGTAACAGACACTATTTTTGTATAGGGTCACCTTGCTTTAATTTAAATCAACAATAGTCCATTTTTTGTTCGAAAATTTTTCATTATACTAAAAACTAATGTCACACACTCTGAGAAAGAGGACACAGATACTCATCTACTCCGTGGTAGTAGTGCACCCGACACAGCTGTGTTTCGGACGAAATCGTCCTGCTTCAGGGGGTGTCCTTCAAAATCTGCTTATTTGAGAGCGTCGTAGGGAAGCCTTATAATTCCTTGGAAACGCATTTTCTTAATAATCCATGGCAGCCCCGTTGGACTGCATCTCCTTTTGAAAATGGCAACCGCCTCCAGTGATAGTTATATACCCTAAGAACGGAAGTCTTAAACCGGAACTTCAGTCTTCTTTCACGTCCGTGTATGACGTCACAAGCTACAGCACAAATCTCACTAACTGAATGAGAGCGCCATTCACGGCACTGAATCTTTACCCAGGCTCCTCCCCCTGGGCGTGGCAAAGGTAGATATGCTGAAAGAATGCAGCTACCCAACTATGTACGTGTCAACAATCTCACATATCTGTAATCAATTCGCTCATTTTACCATTCATAGAGCGTGGGTACGGGCCCTTATTGTCCAGCAATTAGCTATTGGTAACCCTGCGGGTAACGCTACGGGCTCCCCTCTCAGGCAGAAGAAATGAAATGCCATCTAGATCAGCGAATACCAATTCACTCTCTCATTGAGTCCTGTCGGATCCACTGTATTTAAGTTGAAGATCCAAAATTGTTCTCGCATATTTAAACGGGATTGAATATCACCCCCCCATGGATCTAGACGCACTTGTTCCAAAATCAGCCACCTTAAGTCCGTGAAGTCATGTTGGTATCTAATGCAGTGTGGTACTATCGGCGCAGATACTTTCTTCGTTCTAATGCAACTTTGATGTTCTATAAGGCGGGTTCTTATCTTCCGTTTCGTGCGACCGATGTACAACAGTTTACACGGACACTGAATTACATAGATTACTCGCTCGGACTCGCAGCTAGTAGATCCATTTAATTTCAAAATTCTGTCAGAATTGGGAATACGCCATTGGTTCCCTGGCAGGGACAGGGCGCACATGTCACAATGACCACACCCTTGTAGGCCATCGGCCGATCTCGATATAGTCGTGGATGCAAACGTGGATTTAACCACTATATCCCTAATGTTCTGTCCCCTGAAGAAGGCAAATCTTGGTTCAGTCTGAAAGGTGGGCTGAAGGGTCAAAACATGCCAATGCGTTTTGATTATGTCAACTACCCTGCCCACTTGTTTTGAATATTGCAAGGTACATGTAGTTTTTTGGGAAAAAGGGCGTTGCTGGTATTGTAGAAGGAGCTCCCGATTGGCATAGAGTGCCCTTTTGTATGCCTTCTTAATAATAGATTTTGGATATCCTCTTGTCGAGAACCTATTCATTAAATCAACTGCTTGCACGCGGAATTCTTGAGCTGATGAACAGATCCTTCGCAGTCTCAAAAATTGGGAAATGGGCAAGCCATTTTTTAATCCCAAAGGGTGAACACTTGAATATTTCAGATAGTTGACCCGATCCGACTTCTTCCTAAACAAGGTGGTGCTAATACCACATGCATTCCGTTGCACCAAAATGTCTAGAAACGCAATTGAATTGCGATCAAAATGTGCTGTGAACTTTAGATTATTGTTGACTACGTTTAACCACGTCAAAAAGGATTGTAAATTCTCTACTGATGATACCCAAATAAAAAATATATCATCGATATATCTTTTATAAATCCACATATATTGGTACCAATGTGATTTGTAGAGTGTTTGGGTCTCAAACTCACTCATATATAGGTTGGCAATGTCTGGGGCAACTGTAGCCCCCATTGCCACACCCTTGATTTGTAAATACAGAGACTTATCGAATTTGAAAATTTTTTTAAACAAGACCAAATGTAACATTTCAAGCAAAAAGTTCAAGCATTTGGTCTTGTTTAAAAAAATTTTCAAATTCGATAAGTCTCTGTATTTACAAATCAAGGGTGTGGCAATGGGGGCTACAGTTGCCCCAGACATTGCCAATTTTGGATCTTCAACTTAAATACAGTGGATCCGACAGGACTCAATGAGAGAGTGAATTGGTATTCGCTGATCTAGATGGCATTTCATTTCTTCTGCCTGAGAGGGGAGCCCGTAGCGTTACCCGCAGGGTTACCAATAGCTAATTGCTGGACAATAAGGGCCCGTACCCACGCTCTATGAATGGTAAAATGAGCGAATTGATTACAGATATGTGAGATTGTTGACACGTACATAGTTGGGTAGCTGCATTCTTTCAGCATATCTACCTTTGCCACGCCCAGGGGGAGGAGCCTGGGTAAAGATTCAGTGCCGTGAATGGCACTCTCATTCAGTTAGTGAGATTTGTGCTGTAGCTTGTGACGTCATACACGGACGTGAAAGAAGACTGAAGTTCCGGTTTAAGACTTCCGTTCTTAGGGTATATAACTATCACTGGAGGCGGTTGCCATTTTCAAAAGGAGATGCAGTCCAACGGGGCTGCCATGGATTATTAAGAAAATGCGTTTCCAAGGAATTATAAGGCTTCCCTACGACGCTCTCAAATAAGCAGATTTTGAAGGACACCCCCTGAAGCAGGACGATTTCGTCCGAAACACAGCTGTGTCGGGTGCACTACTACCACGGAGTAGATGAGTATCTGTGTCCTCTTTCTCAGAGTGTGTGACATTAGTTTTTAGTATAATGAAAAATTTTCGAACAAAAAATGGACTATTGTTGATTTAAATTAAAGCAAGGTGACCCTATACAAAAATAGTGTCTGTTACACAATACAGACTCTGTAAGTAAGGGGCCTACATATATTTGGGCTTTTGCATATAGTGTTAAATGATAAAATATATACTGGTGATACCTTTCGTTTTGAATATTGTTGGCAGACTATTCGGTACACCGGAGTACAGTGGGTGTGGGTTATTTTGTTGTGATTGATATCGTACTTGAACCCCAAATGGCGACTTCCGAAGGTGATTGGACAAATACCCTAAGTTTCTCTGATACACAAATAGCAGCAATTATACAACAAGTGTCACTCTTTGACAAGGGAGAGGTAATTGATGCTCAGAAGACCTGGGCAGATCTTACTGCAGCCTCCAAAAAATTAGTTAGAGCGGAGCTACATCAGATCACGATAGTTGAATACATAAAACAGAAGATGATTCCAAGGGGCCTAAGAATGCAAAAAGGTCCCTTGATGTTCCAAGATGAGGAGGAATTTGTCTCCCGGTGGATAGCCATTCTGAACAAATGCTCTCTTGATCTGATGGTTTTGATTGTAGAACGTCTGACTATGTCTGTTAAAGATTGTAATAAAGAGGTGGAAGAAATACGATCTCAATTGAACGCTACAGTAAACATAGAAACAATAGAAGCTTCTACTATCAAACTCGAACAAGACATACTACAATTTAAAAACCAACTTAAACAGTTTAAAATACAGAAATTACAGAGAGACGAAACAGATTACAAAAATGATAATATCTATTTTTGGAAACATAAAAAGAGTGTCAGGAGACGACCACATGTCACTTTCCAGGACTCCTCAGATGATTCAAGCCATAGTGGGAGCGAGAATGAGAATAGAAACAACAGGTCCACCACTATATCAGAATCTTTTTTAGGGGCAGGCAAAGAACCCTTTCATTCCAGACCATACAGAGGACGCAGAGGCGGGAAAAGTTCGAACTGGCAAGGTCCGACAACACGCGCACAACATCGCAATCAGCAGAATTTTTGAGGGTGAGTGAGAAACAGGAAGGCCCGGGTATAATAAATATCTCCCAGGTGGCACTATCTGAGTCCACATTGAAAGCACTTGAAAAAGGTTTATCCTACATACCCGTATGCAAGTACAATCCATTTAAAACAAGAATTGATTTATATCGGTTTTTTCGAAGACTTCAATTGAAATTGTTTTTCAAGGATTGTTCAGTAACAGATAATTCGATCATCACACCACGGTCCATGTGGATTCCCCCTGGCCCCATGGATCCGGCCATCGCCACGTTCATACAATTAGTACTGAGAGATTTGGTCATATTGGAAGAACAGGGCTTTATGTATGAGCAAACCAGGGCAGTAGACTGGTCCAATGATCAATATGAGGCCATTAAACAACTGGCGGATGATCCACAGGTTACAATAAAACCGGCAGACAAAGGAGGAGCTATTGTCATCCAAGATACCAAAGACTATCTATCAGAAATAGAACGTCAACTCAGCCAAACTGATTATTACCAAATTTTGTCTGTTGATCCGACAGAAGTACTGCAGGCAACTATTGAGGTCCTGGTAGAAAAAGGGCTACAAGCGGGCTTTCTTACATCGAGAGAATCCCGGGCATTGAGGGTTAGACAGCCGGTTACTCCGGTTTTATATACCCTCCCTAAGATACATAAGGACATTAAAACCCCTCCGGGTCGTCCTATTGTATCTAGCAAAGGCTCGCTGTTAGAACCCTTATCAAGATTTCTAGATCATTTTTTGAAACCAGCTGTGGTGGAAGCTGCATCATTTTTGCAAGACACTTCCCATATGTTACGGATTTTGGATGACTTACCAGATCTTCCTGAAGATTACTGGCTGGTTACTCTAGATGTCACCGCGCTGTATACGAACATACCTCAACAGGAGGCCTTTGAGCTAATGGAAAAAATTCTACACACCCGTCCACGTCCACATGCGGTCCCCACGAACTTTTTGCTTGAAATGTTACATTTGGTCTTGTTTAAAAAATTTTTCAAATTCGATAAGTCTCTGTATTTACAAATCAAGGGTGTGGCAATGGGGGCTACAGTTGCCCCAGACATTGCCAACCTATATATGAGTGAGTTTGAGACCCAAACACTCTACAAATCACATTGGTACCAATATATGTGGATTTATAAAAGATATATCGATGATATATTTTTTATTTGGGTATCATCAGTAGAGAATTTACAATCCTTTTTGACGTGGTTAAACGTAGTCAACAATAATCTAAAGTTCACAGCACATTTTGATCGCAATTCAATTGCGTTTCTAGACATTTTGGTGCAACGGAATGCATGTGGTATTAGCACCACCTTGTTTAGGAAGAAGTCGGATCGGGTCAACTATCTGAAATATTCAAGTGTTCACCCTTTGGGATTAAAAAATGGCTTGCCCATTTCCCAATTTTTGAGACTGCGAAGGATCTGTTCATCAGCTCAAGAATTCCGCGTGCAAGCAGTTGATTTAATGAATAGGTTCTCGACAAGAGGATATCCAAAATCTATTATTAAGAAGGCATACAAAAGGGCACTCTATGCCAATCGGGAGCTCCTTCTACAATACCAGCAATGCCCTTTTTCCCAAAAAACTACATGTACCTTGCAATATTCAAAACAAGTGGGCAGGGTAGTTGACATAATCAAAACGCATTGGCATGTTTTGACCCTTCAGCCCACCTTTCAGACTGAACCAAGATTTGCCTTCTTCAGGGGACAGAACATTAGGGATATAGTGGTTAAATCCACGTTTGCATCCACGACTATATCGAGATCGGCCGATGGCCTACAAGGGTGTGGTCATTGTGACATGTGCGCCCTGTCCCTGCCAGGGAACCAATGGCGTATTCCCAATTCTGACAGAATTTTGAAATTAAATGGATCTACTAGCTGCGAGTCCGAGCGAGTAATCTATGTAATTCAGTGTCCGTGTAAACTGTTGTACATCGGTCGCACGAAACGGAAGATAAGAACCCGCCTTATAGAACATCGAAGTTGCATTAGAACGAAGAAAGTATCTGCGCCGATAGTACCACACTGCATTAGATACCAACATGACTTCACGGACTTAAGGTGGCTGATTTTGGAACAAGTGCGTCTAGATCCACGGGGGGGTGATATTCAATCCCGTTTAAATATGCGAGAACAATTTTGGATCTTCAACTTAAATACAGTGGATCCGACAGGACTCAATGAGAGAGTGAATTGGTATTCGCTGATCTAGATGGCATTTCATTTCTTCTGCCTGAGAGGGGAGCCCGTAGCGTTACCCGCAGGGTTACCAATAGCTAATTGCTGGACAATAAGGGCCCGTACCCACGCTCTATGAATGGTAAAATGAGCGAATTGATTACAGATATGTGAGATTGTTGACACGTACATAGTTGGGTAGCTGCATTCTTTCAGCATATCTACCTTTGCCACGCCCAGGGGGAGGAGCCTGGGTAAAGATTCAGTGCCGTGAATGGCGCTCTCATTCAGTTAGTGAGATTTGTGCTGTAGCTTGTGACGTCATACACGGACGTGAAAGAAGACTGAAGTTCCGGTTTAAGACTTCCGTTCTTAGGGTATATAACTATCACTGGAGGCGGTTGCCATTTTCAAAAGGAGATGCAGTCCAACGGGGCTGCCATGGATTATTAAGAAAATGCGTTTCCAAGGAATTATAAGGCTTCCCTACGACGCTCTCAAATAAGCAGATTTTGAAGGACACCCCCTGAAGCAGGACGATTTCGTCCGAAACACAGCTGTGTCGGGTGCACTACTACCACGGAGTAGATGAGTATCTGTGTCCTCTTTCTCAGAGTGTGTGACATTAGTTTTTAGTATAATGAAAAATTTTCGAACAAAAAATGGACTATTGTTGATTTAAATTAAAGCAAGGTGACCCTATACAAAAATAGTGTCTGTTACACAATACAGACTCTGTAAATAAGGGGCCTACATATATTTGGGCTTTTGCATATAGTGTTAAATGATAAAATATATACTGGTGATACCTTTCGTTTTGAATATTGTTGGCAGACTATTCGGTACACCGGAGTACAGTGGGTGTGGGTTATTTTGTTGTGATTACTATGTTTTTCACCATTACCCTCAAATTCAAAGAGACCACTTTATAATAAATAATTGTAACTCCAGGGAAAGATGGCTCCCATAGACTGAATACAGGGGCACGTAGAAAGAGAGATGGACCCTATCTGCTCTCAGTTCTCTACAGATAGCTTCACACATTTCAGTCGCAGGGCTCGCTGTGTGGGGAAGCATAACCTCATGGCCATTTTGCATTAAACACAATACAACCCCTTTTCCTTTTCTGCAAACAGCACTGATAATAGTCACAATCTATTGCTTCCAAAAATCACAATGAGAAACAATTTGGTTTCTAGCTTCATTACCGATATCTGATTAATGACTGAATAATATTTTCAGCACTCAAATCAGATTTCAAATAAAGTCAATGAACAATTAGACGAAAGAAAGATTAATACATTTGTGAAATCACTTTTCTAGTACAGTCTTTGATTCTCTTTTAGAAGCCAGTTCCTTAATACTTGATCTCCTCCTGTCAGTTATTCTGACTGAAAAACTTCAGTTCTCCTTTTTCCAAAATTTATCACGTCTTCCTCCCACTATAGAATGGTTAGAATATAGTCCCAAATAATTTATCAGAAAATAAATCCCAATAGTTTTGATACTCTTGAGTACAGATGGGCACTCTCCTCTCAAGTTCAGCATACATGAGTCATCAGTAAACAAAATTCTTAACAACTCCTCCTTCTCTCTGGCAATGGACAGGAATCCATTTATCCTCTGATGAAATCTCCACTCCTCTGGTGAAATCTCCACTCCTCTGGTGTTGCGTATCCTGGCTGCAGCAGACCTGCGACCGAGCCTACTCACCTCTGGTGCCCAGCTCCCGGACCTGGCCCATGCTCTCTGGTAGCATTGGCCAGCCACTTGTGCTCCTGCACCCCCGCTGCCTCCTCGGGCTCTCCCTGTTCCTCTACGGACTCCTCCAGTTCCCAGCGGGTCTCCCCATGTATGCCGTGGGGTGGCGCTGCTGACCAGCATCCTACTTCCTCCTAGGCATGCGCAGGCGCGCGCCTTTTCTACTTTTAAAGGGGCCACGGTGGGAATCTCACCCGTGGCCCTGGATGATGACATCATCGGGCCCTGCTATTTAAGGCAGGGCCCGCCTTGGCAACAGGTCTCCACACTTGTTGGGTACTCATTGCTCGTGCTGTTCCTGACTTCATTTCTAGTTCCTATTCCTGACTTCGTTCCTGGTCCCTGTTCCTGACACCGTTCCTGTTTCCTACATAGCCTTGCCTTGGACTGATTACTGGCTTTTGACCCTCACTTCACTGGAACTATTCCAAGGAATGACTACTGGCTTTGACCCTCACTTCATTGGAACTACGCTCAGGACTGATTACTGGCTTTGACCCTTACTTCGTTGGAACTATGCTCAGGTCTGACGATTACTAGCTTTGGCCCTCACTTTGTTGGAACTACACTCAGGATTGATTACTGGCTTTGACCCTTGCTTCGTTGGACCATGCTCAGGACTAACGACTGGCTTTGACCCTCGCTTCGTTGGAACTTCGCCCAGGACTGATTACTGGCTTTAAGAACATAAGAACATAAGAAATTGCCATGCTGGGTCAAACCAAGGGTCCTTCAAGCCCAGCATCCTGTTTCCAACAGATGCCAAACCAGGCCACAAGAACCTGGCAATTACCCAAACACTAAGAAGATCCCATGCAACTGATGCAATTAATAGCAATGGCTATTCCCTAAGTAAGCTTGATTAATGGCCGTTAATGGACTTCTTCTCCAAGAACTTATCCAAACCTTTTTTGAACCCAGCTACACTAACTGCACTAACCACATCCTCTGGCAACAAATTCCAGAGCTTTATTGTGCATTGAGTGAAAAATAATTGTCTCCGATTAGTTTTAAATGTGCTACTTGCTAACTTCATGGAATGCCCCCTATTCCTTCTATTATTCAAGAGTGTAAATAACCGATTCACATCTACTCATTCAAGACCTCTCATGATCTTAAAGACCTCTATCATATCCCCCCTCAGCCGTCCCTTCTCCAAGCTGAACAGCCCTAACCTCTTCAGCCTTTCCTCATAGGGGAGCTGTTCCATCCCCTTTATCATTTTGGTTGCCCTTCTCTGTACCTTCTCCATCGCAACTATATCTTTTTTGAGATGTGGCGACTAGAACTGTACACAGTATTCAAGGTGCGGTCTCACCATGGAGCGATATAGAGGCATTGTGACATTTTCCGTTTTATTAACCATTCCCTTTCTAATAATTCCTAACATTCTGTTTGCTTTTTTGACTGCTGCAGCACACTGAGCCGACAATTTTAAAGTATTATCCACTATGATGCCTAGATCTTTTTCCTGGGTGGTAGCTCCTAATATGGAACCTAACATCGTGTAACTACAGCAAGGGTTATTTTTCCCTATATGCAACACCTTGCACTTGTCCACATTAAATTTCATCTGCCATTTGGATGCCCAATCTTCCAGCCTTGCAAGGTCCTCCTATAATGTATCAAAATCCACTTGTGATTTAACTACTCTGAATAATTTTGTATCATCCGCAAATTTGATAACCTCACTCTTGGTATTCCTTTCCAGATCATTTATATATATATTGAAAAGCACCGGTCCAAGTACAGATCCCTGAGGCACTCCACTGTTTACACTTTTCCCCTGCCTGCCCAGACTCCACCCTGTCCCTGTCCTCATTTCAGGTATCCCTCTCGACCTGGCCTTGTCAGGCCAGGTCCAGAGGCCTTCTGTTGTCCGGGCATCACTTATTCTTGTTTCTGGCCGTCCTTCCGCCTGGGCCTCTGGATCCCTCTGATGCCTCTGCTGGTCCCTGGCTATCTGCTACAACATCCACTGGGAGTTGTCTGATGGAGGCCCGCCTAAGACCAGCCGGCCCTGGTACCCAAGAGCTCAACCTGCGGGGAACAAGGCCTCCGACTCCTGGTCTGCTCTACCCCCCAACAGTGGGGACCTGCGGTGCTTGCACTACGGTTAGCATCATCCCCACCTCGAGCCAAGGGTCCACTACCAATGCAACAGATTGCCAAGGCCATGACTCAGTGGAGCCATCCACCCTCCAGGCCATTCTGGGCCTGGCTCTGAAGATCCAGGAACAGCAGTGATTCCTAGAGGCACTGGTCTCCTCCGTCGAGTGCCTCCATGCTCGTCTAAATACCCACGCTGGGTCTACAGCACCAACATCTGCACCGCCCAGGGCTCTGCCTTCATCCTCACCCTCCAGTGCGCTGCTGGCCCTACCCGCTCCATCCCGTTTCAGTGGGACATCAGGCTCTGCAGAGGGTTTATCAACCAGTGCTATGTGCATTTTGCTCTGCAGCCCTCCATCTTCCAGGATGAGCTTAAGAAGGTTACCTTCATTCTGTCGAGTCTTGAAGGCAAGGCACTGGTATGTGCATCTCTCTTGTGGGAGCATGCACACTCCCTCCTCCAAGAACTACCACATTTCATGGCCATCTTTCGTCAGACCTTTGATGACCCAGGGAAGTCAGTGAGCACTCAATGAGTATACAATTGAGTTCCGAACTCTTGCCACAGAATTGGCTTGGCAAGAGGATTGCCTCCAAGCCATTTATTTGGATGGTTTGTCATCTCAACTCAAGGATAAGCTCGCAGCCTGCAAGTTACCATCCTCTCTGGAGGACCTCATCAACCTTACAGGCTGCATTGACCACCACCTCCAGGAGCATCATCGAGAAGTTCGGACACCACAAAGTCACACTGTGGAACATTCCCACTCTCCATCTGAGGTGGGGTCCGACTCCAGTGGAATCCCACAGTTCAACCAAGCAGAGGAACCCATGCAGCTGGGCCGAGGGCATCTGTCCCCGGAGCAATGCCTCAGATGGAGACATTTGGGTCTGTGCTTGTACTGCGGGGCTGCAGGGCACCGCTTATCATCGTGTTCCATCCATCCGGACAACTCCCTGGACTAAGTTCAGTTGGGGTCCTGAACTTGGGTGCTACTACTCCGGCCCCTCAGTTGACTCTACCAGTCACCCTGACCTGGGACTCTTGTTCTTTCCCTGCCTTGGGAGCAGGTGGGAATTTCACCATCAAGGATCTGGTCCACCTCCTAGGCATCTCCACCAGTGATATCGAGAAACCACTACTCATCGCGTCCATCCATGGTGACCCGTTACCCGGAAGGATCTCCCAAAGGACAGAATCCATCCATCTCTTCACCAGAGCCTTGCACGAAGAGGAGGTTGAGTTCTTCATTTTAGAAAAATCCATCCATCCAGTGGTCTTAGGGTTACTGTGGCTCCAGCACCACTCCCCCCAGTTTGACTGGGAGACCTTACAACTCATCGAGTGGAGTCCAGCCTGTCATCAGACGTGCCTCAAGAGGGTGGAACCACCCCCTATGATTCCCAACGCTGTGGCCGCTTCCAGGCTCCTTCCTCCATATGCTGAATTTGAGGATGTATTTTCCAAGCAGAAGGTGGATATACTTCTGCCCCTTCGCAAGTTTGATTTACTCATTGAGTTGCTGCCCAGCACCACACCTCCTAGGGGCAGGACTTATCCTCTGCCTGTACCAGAAACCTGAGCAATGTTGGAGTATATCCAAGAGAAACTGCCTAAAGGTTTCATCTGTCCCTTCACTTCGCCCGCAGGCACAGACTTTTTCTTCATCAAAAAGGATGGGTCTTTAAGACCATGCATCGATTATCACGGCTTAAATGCCATTATCTGCAAGGAAAGGTATCCTCTACCTTTAATCACAGAGTTATTTGACCGCCTTCAGGGCGCCACTATCTTCACTAAGCTAGATCTGCGAGGGGCTTATAACTTGGCCCGCATACGTCCTGAAGACATCTGGAAAACAGTGTTCATTACCAGGGATGGACACTACGAATATCTCGTAATGCCATTTGGACTTTGTAACGCCCCTGTGGCATTCCAACACATGATAAATGAAATCTTCTGTGACCTTTTGTACACTAAGGTCGTCATGTACTTGGATGACATCCTTATTTTTTCTAAGGATCTGACCACTCACCGTGCCAATGTCTGCACGGTGCTCCAGTGCCTATGAGAGAACCACTTGTTCGCTAAGCTCAATAAGTGCCTCTTTGAAAAGTCAAGCTTGCCTTTCCTAGGTTGCATCATCTCCCAACATAGCTTCAAGATGGATCCCAGTAAGTTAAAGGGTATCTAGGAATGGCCCAGGCCCGTAGGTCTTCAAGCGCTTCAAAGAATTAGGGATTATAATTACATGATGTATTTTTTTTCAATCTTTTACTATATTTTATTTAATAATTATGTTTTATTTTTATTATTATTATTTTTTTTGTCTCCTTAAACTTTGAAGTTGTAAACCATTTTGGTCGGACGCCCTCCGTGAAAATCGGTATATAAAATGTTTTAAATAAATAAATAAATAAATAAATAAATAAAAGTTCCTCGGGTTCAGTAACTACTACCGCCATTTCATTGGAAATTATTCTCTGGTTGGTAGCGCCCCTCACAGCCATGACCCGCAAAAGCAGCAACACCAAAAACTGGTCTCCTGAAGCCCTCCTGCCTTCCAGAACCTGAAGGATGCCTTCCTATCGGACCCTTGTCTGCATCACCTGGATCCGAACTGCCCCTTCATAGTAGAAGTGGACACCTCTGCCATAGGGGCTGGAGTGGTTCTGAGTCAGCTTTTGACCAAAGGGGTCCTCCATCCATGCTCATTTTAGTCTCGGAAGTTCTTCCCCGCTGAGCAAAATTACAGCATAGGGGACTGAGAACTGCTCATTATCAAGCTCACCCTTGAAGAGTTGCGTCCCTGGTTGGAGGGTGCCCAGTTCAAGTTTACGATCTTCACCGATCATCAAAACCTTGAGGACTTCCGACATGCCCAGCATCTCAAAGCTCGCCAGGCCGCTGGGCATTATTCTTTTCTTGATTCAACTTCGAACTCCACTACCGTCCTGCAGAGAAGAACCTCCGAGCAGACATGTTATCCCGCTCCTTTGAGCCTGAAGACACTCAAGACGAGCCATGTAACTGCTCATTATCAAGCTCGCCCTCAAAGAGTGGCGTCCCTGGTTGGAGGGTGCCCAGTTAAAGTTTACGATCTTCACCGATCATCAAAACCTTGAGGACCTCCGACATGCTCAGCATCTCAATGCTTGCCAGGCTGCTGGGCATTATTCTTTTCTTGATTCAACTTCAAATTCCACTACTGTTCTACAGAGAAGAACTTCCGAGCAGACACATTATCCCGCTCCTTTGAGCCTGAAGACACTCAAGACAAACCATGTCAAATCATTGTTCCTGCTCGCAACAGTCTGTCTGCTACTATGACAGTTCCAGCCGGGAAGACAGTGGTACCTCGCCAGCTCTGAGAAAAGGTCTTGCACTGGGTGCACAACTCCAAGTTAGCTGGCCATCCAGGATGTGCCCAGACCTTTTCTCTTCTCAAACGCTATTACTGGTGGCCCACCATGTCCTCTGATACCCGTGCCTATGTGGATTCCTGTCCAACAGGTGCCCAACAGAAGACACCAGTAGGTTGTCCCTGGGGACTACTCCAACCTCTGCAAGCACCTGAAGAGCCTTGGACTCACTTGACCTCAGATTTTGTGGTGGACCTCCCAGCGTCAAAGGGGAATACGGTCATATGGGTCATCGTATACCGATTTTCCAAAATGGCTCATTTTGTCCCTTTGCCTACCTTACCATCGGTGCCGGAGCTAGCACGCCTTTTCTTTTTGCATGTGTTTCCGCCTGCACGGCTGCCCTTGGACATCGCCTCTGATAGAGGTTCTCAGTTCATCGCCAGCTACTGGCGCTCTTTATGTAAGAAGTTTGGGATCAACATCAGCTTGACTACCACGTTCCACCCTCAAGCCAACGACCAAGCTGAGCGGATGAACCGCTCCCTCAAAAGTTTCCTCCACGCCTAGTCTAATGACTGTTATGATTAGTGATGTTTGGGTGGATCCTTGGACAATGTGGCAGCTGACCACATCCACAGGGGGCAGTCCCGTGAAGGACCACAGTGTCAGGCTAGACTCTGGACATACAAACACAGATTTGAATCTTTTATTAAACAGTTTTGGAAGCCACCAGAGGTGGCAGTAGTGAGTAGTGGATGTTTAGCCCAGCTAGACAGGTTTTCCACAGAACGCTGGAACAGCGAGTCCTGTAGTGGAAAGAGACTAGGAGTTATGAGTACACAATAAGAAGCATTCAGAGTCCCAGGTAGAATTAGGAGAAGCTCCGAGACAGGGAGAGCATGCCCTCGAGGAGCGAGTACCTGATCCCTTAAAGCAGAGAGACACAGTTGAATTGTACTCACATAGCAGTAACAGAGATTCCACTAGACAAGAGGTCTGGCACCGGAACAGAGGGCAGGCCCTCGAGGAGCAAGTACCTGGTTCCAGTGAAGCAGTACTGTGGAATAGATGGTAGTTGTACTCACAGATGGAAACTGTTAGTGAAGTCTTCCAAGTAGAAAGGTTTGAAGATGCAGGCAGTGACTCAGGGAACATGGGCCCTCGAGGAGTGAGTACCGGTTGCACCAGAAAGAAGCAGAAGAGGCCCCCAAGGAGCGGGTACCCCATTAGCAACCCCAAAAGGTGTAAGAGTTCCAGACAGCACTGGAGTGGCAGAGCAGCTTCGGTATGGAGAGCGAATCCCATCCGTAGAATTAACATTGCTAACTCGATGAGCTAGCAAATACTGTAGGCTTAAATATCCAGGCAGCGTGACGTCATAACAGGGGGATGCCCCTGAGGTTTGCGCCAACGTGGAAATAAAGATGAGGGTGGCGTGTGCACGCACGCCCTAAGGTACTTTGGAGGAGCATGGTGGGAGGCAGCACCAAAGCCGGTCTGAGGACACCGGAGAGGACTGCAAACAGACGCCGCAGCAGCCAGTAGTCCAAGGTGAGTGGGAGGAACCTCAAGTAGTGAGAGGTAGGTGGGGTGAAGCCGTCGAAGACCGATGGTCGCAACAATGACCAACAAGACAAATGGGTGGAATTGCTTCCTTGGGCTGAATTCTCCCACAACTCCCATATCGCAGCAGCCACCGGAGTCTCTCCCTTCTCGCTTGTGAATGGTAGACAACCCCGGCTTCCTTTGCCGATTCCTCTCTCGATACCCTCACCCATGGCCAAGGCCATGGTAGATTCCCTCCAGGCTCTTTGGACTCAGACAAACCTCCGGCTGCGCCAGGCCACAGCACAGGCTAAGAAGACCACGGACACTCTTCGCCGACCGGCTCCAAAGTTCCAGCCTGGCCAGAAGGTTTGGCTAAGTACCCACTATGTCTGGCTCACACTCCCTTCGCAGAGGTTCACTCCCAGATTCATTAAACCACTTCCGGTCACCCAAAGTATTGGGCCAGTCATGTACAAGCTCTGTCTACCACCGTCTTGGGAATACACAATGCATTCCATGTCTCCCTGCTTAAACCACTGGTACTTTCATGGCCGTCACACAAAATCCCCAAACCTTCCCAAGTTGCTTCCAGGACTGACACAGTCTATCAAGTCTGTGATGAACTGGATGTCCGCAGAAGAGGCCACCATTGGGAGTACTTTCTCTCCTGGGACGGCAATGCTCCCTAGGAGAACTCATGGGAACCAGCAAGTAATATCCTAGATAAAGGATTCCTCCTCCGGTTAAAGGGGGGGAGGTACTGTTGTGTGTCCTGGCAGTGGCAGGCCTGCGACCAGGCATACTCACCTCCAGTGCCCAGCTACCAGACCTGGCCTGTCCTCTCTGGCAGCGGTGCCCAGCCACTTGTGTTCCCACATGCCTGCTTCCTCCTCGGGCTCTCCCTGTTCCTCTACAGACGCCTCCATTTCTCGGCAGTTCTCCCCAAATGTGCCACAGGGAGATGCCACCATCCAGCTTCCTGCTTACTCCTAGGCATACACTTTATTTATTTATTTTTATTTATTTATTTTATTTTATATACCGGCAACCGTTTGCACATCGTGCCGGTTTACAGATAACTTACAACAAGGATATATAGGCAAAACCTTTACAAGAAACAGTGTAAAACATAAGCTAAAAACAAAACGGAGCAAATAACTAGATAACTTGTGGAAGGAGGGGGTGGGGTGATTGAAACAGAGGAGGGGGCAGGGGAGGGTGAAACTGGTACATAAGGAAAAAATATGTACAAGGGTCGAGTGATTATTGATATATACATATGTTATATACAAAATTGTTTAAGCGCGTACATTTAAAGGGGCTGCAGAAGGAATCTCACCTGCAGCCCCGGATGATGACATCATCGGGCCCTGCTAAAGGCACGGCCCTCCACTTGTTCCTTGCCTTGGCAACAGGTCTCCACGCTTGTCATGTGTTCATTGTTCATTCTGTTCCTGACTTCGTTTCTGGTTCCTACCTAGCCTTGCCTTGGACTGATTACTGGCTTTTGACCCTCGCCTCGTTGGACCACGCTCAGGACTGATTACTGGCTTTGACCCTTGCTTCATTGGACCACGCTCAGGACTAACTACTGGCTTTGACCCTTGCTTCGTTGGAACTACACCCAGGTCTGATAATTGGCTTTGACCCTTGCTTCACTGGAACTATGCTCAGGACTGATTACTGGCTTTGACCCTCGCTTTGTTGGAACTACACTCAAGACTGATTACTGGCTTTGACCCTTGCTTCACTGGACTACGCTCTGGACTGATTACCGGCCTTGACCCTTGCTCTGCTGTACCTTGCCTAGTTCTGTCACCTTCCCAGACCCCAGCCTGTCCCTGACCTCGCTTCAGGTATCCCCCTGGACTTGGCCTTGTTAGGCTTCAGCCTTCTGTTGCCCAGGCATCACCTATTCTTGTTTCTGGCCTGTCCTTGCCCCACCCGGGCCTAAGGATCCCTGCCTCATCTGGACCTGCCTTGGTCCCTCCAATACCTCTACTGGTCCCTGGCTTCCTGCTACAACATCCACTGGGAGTCGTCTGATGGAGCCCCGCCTAAGACCAGCTGGCCCCGGCACCCAAGAGCTCAACCTGTGGGGAATGAGGGCTGGTATTGGCGAAGCTCCAGTCGGCCTCCATCTCCTGGTCTGATCTACCTCCCGACAATGGGGACCCATGGGGCTTGCCCTATGGGTAGCGTCAACCCCACCTCAGGCCAAGAGTTCACCACCAATGCAACATGAGGGTCTTCCTATGTGAACAATATATCTTCCCTATGGAATGGAAACAGAGGACTCTCAGTTCCAGGTGGAAAAAACAATAGTCTTTTACTTCAAAAATAGGGAAAATGAACAAGTGACAGGAAGGGTAGAAAAAACTTCCTTGCCTCAAAATGAGGAGATACTTACTGACAGAAAAAAATTAAAGGTCAAAACTCCTTTGCATTGGGTCATCAACAGGTCTATACCCTGGAGGAGTAATAGAACACTGCCAGAGTCTTCCCTACCTCTTAATCTAACCTTTCACAGAATGCCAAAATCCACTGTGAAGGAGTATCAAGGCACTCACAGAGAAAATCTCAAAATGTGAAGAAAAAGAGTAAACACAGCATCAAATAAGTCAGTCTGTCCGGCTGGCTTAATAGGGAGAAACCCACTAACTTCTCTCTTCAGTAAGTTACAAAAATTGACAAAAGACAGAGAGCTCCTGTCTCCAAGAAATCTAACTAAAAATTCCACATCCTAAAATGGTGCCTAACGGTGAAAAAGGCTACAGTTGTAACATATCAGTCTCCCACATAGAGGAGTAAAATCCATCCCACTGTTTACTAAATCTCCCTGAGCCTCCCTAGCTGGTTAGTACAATACTATTGGTAAGGAAACCAGGGGTTCCTTACATAATTTTATAATAAATTACTTTTTGTTTCTGTATTATTTTAAGTGGATATTCAACATTAATATGACATTCCATAATTATGAGGGTGATTTTATTCAACCTACACAGGGCTGAAGCCCGTATGTAGAAAGTACACAGACTTCAACTTTAACTTTTAAAGCAGACTTATGCATGTAAGTCCAAAATGAATATTATCAGGACTGTGCATACCTTAGCATGGTATAGACCTGTACCTTTATTTCTGCTAGAGACCTGATGGACATATGTGCATATACTTTTGAAAATCGGAATTCCTCTGACTCAGTCACCAATGTCATCTCATATGATTGCTACCTTCCCTGTCAGGTACCTCCATGCAACCTAAAGAATCAGAATGAATCCTAGAGGTTCAGTTCATCACAACCTTACCATGGAAACTCACATGACTAAGGTGGTAAGAACCTTCTTTATGATTCTGTGCCAGATCCGCCAACTGCGTAACTACCTTCATAAATATAACCTTGCTACTGTAATCTGCATTAATCCCCAGCTGAACTGACTACTGAAACTCTCTATTCAACATCTCATAATATAGTATGAAGGGCCTTCACCTCTTACAGCATACTGCAGCTGGAATTTTGATAGAAGTTAAAGCAACTAACCACATAAAAGAAATACTATACTATCACCCTGTTGACAGCAGAATAAAATTGAAAACTCTGATTTGTCTTCAAGTGCATCAGTAAACAGGCCTCTGAGTATCTCTCCCAACTTCTCTTCTCTAGCACATCCACAAGGGAACTCTGGTCCTCCTAACTGGCTAATCTCTCCTCTCCTCATCTCTGCCAGATTGTCCTGTGCCAATACAATATGAAAAAACCCCAAAGTGTAAGAATAATACAAAAATCACAAACAAAATCTCACTTCAAAAATTATAGATGTGTAATGAAGATCCCATATATGTCTCTATCGTCCTGTCATTTAAGGAGGGGATTTTTGAAAGCACTCACAAGTGTCATCTCAGCCTGTGTCGCTGCTGTTTGCTCTTCATTATTTTTTAGTGATCTTCTTTCATAAATACCGGGCTATACAATTTAGTAACATGGTGTATCTTCAACTTTCCCCTGAGGAAAGACGGTATTTATCCTTCTGAAACATTGCAATGTTGGGTTAATCAAGAAGGTCATTTCATGATATCTTTGGAAAATTTTTCAATAGATACTTTCCAGTGAAAGAATAAGAAAAAAAATACACAGATAAGTGCTTGCTCTCCTAGTTTAATTCTTTTTTTTTAAATAAAAAATGTATTTGAAATGGTTTAATTATATCATGAATAGCTGATGATTAAAACTATTAGCACACGGAGGGCCATTTAATAGTCCCTTTATACCAAGAAGGCACATAAAACAGTTTTTCATGTGCTAAAAATATGATAGTCACACAATTATTTTGGGACATATATGGGATCTTCATTACACATCTGTAATTTTTGACGTTAGATTTTATTTGTAAGATTGTCCTGTGCAACATTTTGTGCTTTCATATGTTATGCACCAACAATCTGGAACCAGTTGCCACTACCCTCAAGCCTTGAGCCATACTTCCTCAATTTCGGAATAAAAAGCTAAGACATGGATTTTCAGCCAGGGCCTCCCTGTAGAGATTCTCAACCTGCCTGAACTTATAAGTTAAGACTAAGTTACTCACTAGTGAGCCTCCAAAGCTATTCCAACTGTAAATGTGATTCTAACTGTTAAAGTTGTTTCAAATGCTATTGTTTTATTTAAATTTGTTAAAATTCATCTTGAGGCCATTTTTGGTAAAAGGTAGAATATCAAATGCCTATAGATAAAGTATTTCTCCACCCCAATTCTACCCCCAGGAATGCCTATTTGCAATATGTGTCTGTGTACAACTCCTGGGGTAATTTTCAAAATGCCCATTTATGCATAAGAACAAAGATTTTCCTTAGTGGATCAAAGCAAAAGTCCATCAAGCCCAGTATCCTGTTTCCAACAGTGGCCAATCCAGGTAACAAGTACCTGGTAGGGTCCCAAAGGTTAATAGATTCCATGCTGCTTATCCCAGAATAAACAGTATATTTTCCCCAAGTCCACCTTAATCATAGTTTATGGAATTTTCTTCCAGGAGTTTGCTTAAACCTTTTTTAAACCAGCTACACTAACAGATTTTACCACATTTTCAGGCAATGAATTCCAGAGTTTAATGATGTTGAGTAAAAAAATATATTTTCTCCTATTTGTCTTAAATGTATTACCTAGTAACTTCATTGTGTATCCCCCAATTTTTGCACATTTTGAAAGAGTAAACAACTGATTCTGTTACGCTTGGGCTGAGTTCAGGGGTAGTGAACACCACCCAAAAGGGTGGCTCCAGGTGGAGAGAGACAGGGATGGCTGGAAACCGTGTCTGGGTCCCGGCTGGGTCAGGGCAGACAGCAAGTAGCAGTGTCTGGGTCTAGGCTGAGTCAGGGCAGGCGGCAGTTAGCAGGGTCTGGGTCCAGGCTGGGTCAGGGCAGGAGGCAGATAGCAGTGTCTAGGTTCAGGCTGGGTCAGGGCAGGCGGCAGGTAGCAGTGTCTAGGATCAGGCTGGGTCAGGGCAGGAGGCAGAGCAAGGCAGGTCAGAAGGCCCGTAGGCCACACACACACAGAAGGCCCGTAGGCCAGACACCGTAAGTGGGGCAAGGCAGGTCAGAAGGCCCGTAGGCCACACACACACAGAAGGCCCGTAGGCCACACACCGTAAGCAGGGCAAGGCAGGTCAGAAGGCCCGTAGGCCACACACACACAGAAGGCCCGTAGGCCACACACAGTAAGCAGGGCAAGGCAGGTCAGAAGGCCCGTAGGCCACACACACACAGAAGGCCCGTAGGCCACACACAGTAAGCAGGGCAAGGCAGGTCAGAAGGCCCGTAGGCCGCGCAAGGCAAGGCAAGGCAAGGCAAGACAGAAGGCCCGAAGGCCATGCAAGGCAAGGCAAGACAAGACAAGGTAGAAGGCCCGAAGGCCGCGCAAGGCAAGGCAAGACAGAAGGCCCGAAGGCCACGCAAGGCAGGGCAAGGCAAGACAAGGTAGAAGGCCCAAAGGCCACGCAAGGCAAGGCAAGGCAAGACAAGGTAGAAGGCCCGAAGGCCACGCAAGGCAAGGCAAGACAAGGTAGAAGGCCCGAAGGCCACGCAAGGCTAGGCAAGGCAAGACAGAAGGCCCGAAGGCCACGCAAGGCAAGGCAAGGGAAAAGGCCCGAAGGCAAGGCAAGGCTAGGCAAAGCAAGGTCAAAGGACCACACGCACAGCAAGCAAGGAAGGCTAGAGCAGGGAGCCCAGGCGAGCTCGATGCCGAAGCCCTGAGGGAACTGTCAGGCAGGGTTATAAGGGAAAGCCCAGAACATAGAGAGGAGAAGGGAAATAGACTGGGCCTGTCAGGAGAGCCAGCTCTAGAGGGACCCCTGGTGGTGAGGCGGTTGCACAGCAGCCATAGCCGTAACAGATTCATGTTTACCCATTCCATTCCACTCAGTTTATATAGCTCTGTATCATATCCCCCCTCAGCTGTCTCTTCTCCAAGCTGAAGAGCCCTAACCTCTTTAGCCTTTCTTCATAGGGGAATCATTCCATCTCCTTTATCATTTTAGTGCCCTTCTCTGTACCAGATTTTTATTCCACTATAACTTTTTTGAGATGCAGTGACCAGAATTGCACAGAATATTCATGGTGCAGACTCACCATGGAGCAATGTAGAAGAATTATGACACGTAAATGCTTATGAAAATAACCCCATAATGATCAGACTAAATCACTTCCTTATTCTTAACTTTATATTAGTAGTCTTTGAATCCAATGAATTTGTGGCCAACAGAAGATCAATAGTATTACCTGCTTTATGTGTGGTAAATAAATTTTGCTGTATAAGTCCTAGAGGGCCCACAATTGCTAATTGATTGGTTCCTGGTACATGGGTACTATAAATCTGAAAGCCTAGATAGAATTATGAATGCTGTCTACAGCATATAATAATTCTGTGTGTTGACAAGAATGGCTTGTTGAATTGTTGCAGAGTAGAAGAAATTTCTAATTTATGATTGTGTGACTTAAGAGTGGATGCTTCTATTTATTTATTTAGCATTTTTATATACCGACTTTCCAATAACAGAATTACTGATCAATTCGGTTTACATTTTAACAGAACAATCATTGACAAGTAAATGTCTTACAAAGAACAGGTCGATATAACTTGGATAAGTAAATATGGGGTTAACCAGTAAAGATACATTGCCTAATATAGGTATAAGTAAAAGATACAGTGCCTAATGTAGGTTAAATAAACAGTTGCTAATTATAAGACTAGGTTATGTCTTCGACTGCCATAGATTAAGTGAGTTCTATAGATGATCTAAATAGCTCTCAGGTGGGTAATCATTGGCCAAGATGTTCCACAGGAAGCTGTTATGGGAAAGCTTGGTTGAACAACCAAGTCTTGAGTCTTTTTTTAAATGTAGATGAGCATTGCACTGCTCTGAGTTCTGGTGGGAGAGAGTTCCAGATTTTGGGGCCCGCTGTAGAGAAGGCTCTTTTGCTTAATGCTGACTTCATCGGTAGTGTATGTAGGTTGTTTTTATAGGCTTGTCTTACTGGTCTGGATTTAACTTCGATTAGCCTACTATAGTGGTAGCTTGCAATGTTATATGACATTTATGCTTTCATGAAGACATCTGGCATTTCATTCATTGAAATCATGGGTTACTCACTCAATCTGCATCCAGATTTTGACAATATTAAAGTACTAGCTGTACCCGGCCACGTGTTGCTGTGGCTCAGTCTGGTTTAATTTCACAATGCGCATTAGCTCTGCTCCGGCCGTCCCAACTCCCTCCCCCCCTTCCCCAGCAGTGGACGGACTGGCTCGGTGACTCTTTTATCCTTTCCTCCTCCTGTGTGTAACTGTCTGGCAGTCCCTACTCCCTCCCCCTTTCCCCAGCAGCAGAGGAATGGGCTGAGCCGTTTCTCGGAGTGCGTTGCCATGGCTCAGTCTGGTTTAATTTCACAATACGCATTAGCTCTGCTCCGGCCGTCCCAACTCCCTCCCCCCTTCCACGGCGGTGGACGGACTGGCTCGGTGACTCTTTTACCCTTTCCTCCTCCTGTGTGTAACTGTCTGGCAGTCCCTACTCACTCCCCCCTTCCCCAGTGATGAAGGAACGGGCTGAGCCGTTTCTCAGAGTGGCGACTTGTCTGCCCTTTTCTCCTCCCCTCTGTGACAGCCAGCACGTAGCGCAGAGCTCTATGGTCCGCACATGCGCGGTAGAGCTGCTCTCTACTGCGCATTTGCGGTCCGTCGGTCAGAGCCCATTTATATTGTAGATAGTGTGTGTTGCTTTTACATCCAACAGATGGCGCTGTTTTTCCCAAAAAGCATGTTTTTACCTGTCACAGGTGTGACATCTATATAATATAGGTATATAAAAACATTCGCGAAATCGAATGCAATGTTGTGTCAAAATTTCAAAGCAATCGGTGAAGAACTTTTTGAGATTTAAGATTTTGAACAAACGAACATTTACATTTTTATTTTTATAGATTGTGGGAAAGTGTGCACTTCTAACTGTATAATTTCAAAATACATTGCTGTGACTAAACTTAAATTATAATTACTAGTTTTTTGTTGTCTGCTGGGGAAGTCATAAAGGCAAACTGTAATTTTCATTGCTAAAGAAAACAATGATGTCAAGAGGATCTCATTAAATAATATTAATATATCATAGGATATGAGAAGTGTAATGGTTAATTTTAAGGCAAAATATACAATACTCCAAAATACAATAACAGAACAGGCTATGATTTAGCTCCCATAGGGTCTAATTTACTTAGATTTTTCCCCACAGATTAGGGCTCATGGTCAAAGGATAAATGGGGAGTATCAGGGACGGATTTAGAAAGAAAGGGGCATTTTGCAGATACTCAACGTAATTCAAAGATCACTTTAGATAAAAAGTACATCAAAAGAGAAAGCTATTTCATCAACCATAGATTGATCATATATTGAAACAGAAAACAGACCTGAACAATTTAAGCACAGACTGTTGAGCTGGTAGTGAACCCTTGGGTCGAGGTGGGGTTGATGCTACCTGTAGGACAAGCCCCACAGGTCCCCACCATCGAGAGGAGGAGCAGACTAGAAGATGGAGGCTGTTTGGAGCTTCACCAATACCAGCCCACGTTCCCCACAGGTTGAGCCCTTGGATGCCGGGGCCAGCAGGTCTTAGGTGGGTCTCCGTGAGATGGCTCCCAGTGGATGTTGTAGCAGGTAGCCAGGGACAAGCAGAGGTATTGGAGGGACTGAAGTAAGTCTGGACAAGGGAGGAGTCTAGAGGCCTGGGTGCCAAAGGAGGGCCAAACACAGGAACAGGTGATGCCCAGACAGCAGAAGGCCGGAGCCAGAGAGGGCCTAGTCCAGAGAGATACCGAGGGCATAGTCGGGAACAGACTGGAGTCGAGGCAGGCTGCAGAGCTAGTCAAGGTGCAGTGGAGCGAGAACCAAGGACTGGAATCAGTCTGGAGAGTAGTTCTACTGAAGCAAGGGTCAAAGCCAGTAATCAGTCCTGAGCTTAGTTGCAACGAAGCAAGGGTCAAAGCCAGTAATCAGTCCTAAGCGTGGTCCAAACGTAGCAGGTGTCAAAGCCAGTAGTCAGTCCAAGCAAGGCTAGGAAGGAACCAGGAATGGAATCAGGAACTGGGGCCAGGAACAAGGTCAGGTACGTGAACCAGGAACGAGGTCAGGAACAGGAACAGGAACCAGGATTGAGGTCAGGAACAGGAACCAGGAATTAAGTCAGGAATTAGGACGAGCAATGAGCACACGACAAGCATGGAGACCTGTTGCCAAGGCAAGGAATGAGTGGTGGGCCCTGCCTTAAGTAGCAGGGCCCGATGATGTCATCATCCCATGCTGCGGGTTGGATTCCCGCCACGGCTCCTTTAAAAGAGGAAGAGGCGCGCGTCTAGGAGAATGCTGGCTGCTGGATGGCAGTGTCTTCCCGTGCCACACATGGGGAGACCCACCGGGAACTGGAGGAGTCTGTGGAAGATCAGGGAGAGCCAGAGGAGCCCGCAGCAGGGCCAAGCGAGGCCAAGGAGGCAGCGGGGGTGTGGGAGCATAAGCCACCACTGCCAGGGAGGATGGGCAGGCACGGGAGGTGAGTAGCCTAGTCGCGGGCCTGCGGCAACAGGGACATACAACAGAGACAGTGTGGAGTGTGATGAATTGAACTACCATCAAAGAATTAGGAAAAAAATAAATCCATAAAAGAGATTACAATGGAGGAGTTTAGAACTAAATTCTAATTTTACAGATGATAATAGTCCTGCTTTTTTAAATACACTTAGGCATCAGGTAGCAGACCTTTAAACATACTGATCACAATAAATCAATCTCAACAAAATTCCACTTCCAAAAGAATTATTAGAAAAATATTCAAATAATTCCTGCAATACTGCAGTAGATTCTGCAGTATTAAGTAGACAATTTTACAGCAAGTCATTGCTGTAAAAACAAGTCATTTTCCAAACTTGTTTTGTGTTTGAATAATTTACTTTGTTTGTTTCTCCACATGGGTGGAGAACTTAAACTATTGATGTGAGGGAAGAGCAGAAAAGATCGAGGAATGGAGAGAAGAGGAGGGAGGAGTAGGGATTTGCCTTTGTATTTGTTTTGATTATTGGGTTGTAAGGGATGAGGGTTTTGGGAAGGGATATGTTTGCATTTGAATGTAAACTGCCTAGTGAGAAATGGTTTTAGGGGGTACATCAAGCGTAGCAGAATAAATAAATAAATGAGGGAAGGGAAGAGGGAAGACTGGATATAGGAGCTCTGGGTTCTTAGGAGGAGGAGGAGGAGGATCCATTGGGAGAGGAGAAGGTATCCCTCCCCTGCTCCAACCCTCCTCCACTTCATATCCCCGTCCACCATCCCACATTCTTACTTGCTCTTTCCTTCTCATCCCACTCATCTTTTTCTCCCTTTCTCTCTCCATTCCCGTTTCTAATTCTGCTCCTTTTTGTCCCCATCCCAGGTGCCCATACACACACCACATGTATGCACACACATGCTATTCTCGCATACAGCCTCCCAGCACCTATACTACATTCCCAGAGCTATTAACTTCTCTATCACAATTCCGCAATTCCAAACCCCTATATTCTTACAACCCCCAGCCCCTCTTTCACATTCCCCTCAATCCCAAAAATTCTACTCTGACAATCCCCCTGCAACATTTCCCCAAGCTGCACCCCCTCTTTCATGCAACTCCCATGCTGCCTCTCATGCTGATCTGGCAGCAGAAAGAAGAAAAGGAGAGTGTTGGCATGGGCCACATTCTCCTCCTCCTCCTCTGCTAGCTGGGATCTATCTCTTCAAATCAGCAGTTGAGCCCAGGGCTGCAGAGGAAGAGGCCATGGCCTGATATTCTGCCCCTCTTCTCTTCTTCCTGCCACCAGCTCAGTATGAGAGGTGGAGAATTACATACATTGTCAGACAACTGCCCTTCATCCTCAACGAACCAAATCAGCCTCATGCTCTCCTGTGGCAATTCCCTAGGAACCTGGCATTTAGGCGGCCATGGCAGATTTTGTAGCCCGTTCCACGTGGCAGAGCGGGGGACCTGACAGTTATTTAGGTGGTGGAATTTTATTGACTTCGATGTGAGAGTTCCATCCTTGGATGTATTATACATGTAGTGATCTATATGCCACAAGAAGAAGCCAGAGAAAAAAGAGCTCAAAATGGGGAAAAGTATAGTCATGAACAAGGATCTCAATTAAAAGAAAGTCAAGAAACTGATAGCCAGAGGCAGCAGTGTACAGATAATAAAAGACAGAAGTAAGATTTATTTTGTATTAAATATTAGTATATTACAGTAAAAACTGACATGATATAACAACATTTAAAAAGTATGGGGATTAATTCATGAGAACTAATTAACAACTTTATTCGGTGTTGCAAGCATTATTGTACTTCTCTAATAATCTTACAGCAGGGGACTAAAGCACAATAATTTTGGTAGGTTGTCATATTCAACTTACCACAACTATCACAGTTTAAAAGCAACTGATATCATACTAACAACTATGTTAATTGGATGCAAAAGCATCATGGACATTTTTACTTCATTAATCTGCTGTGTTGAATTTAAAAAGCAAAAAGCCTGTACTGCTAGTTATTTAAAAAAAAATTAAAAACACATAGTAATTGGACCAAGTGACAGTGGTAACCTGACCACATCTTCAGGACAAGTATAAAAGCCTGACTATGCAACAACTTGTAGAAAGAATGAAAGCAGATTATGAGGAGTACTGAAAGAAGGACAAGGAGGACGAGAGGGTAGGTGTAATGAAGCAGGAGCTTCATATAGGCAGAAGCAGTCTGGAGAGATAGGAACATTAGAGAATTGAAAAGGCAGAGGGAGTTCTAAAGGGATGTTCAGGGGGAGCACTGCTCCAAGGCAGAAAGAAAAATGTAAACAAGAGTTGGATAAGGAATTGTGAAGCTAGAAGGAATTGGAAGCACAGAGAACTGACAGAGAACTAATTAGGATTAAGCTGCTACAAGAAAGGTGTGCTACTAATTGAGAGACACAGCTGAGGCTAATTTCAGAGACTGCAGGGGATCAGCCTGTCATTTAAGGCAGCAAGATTACTGCCTTTCAGACATTCAGGTCGATAAAATATCGTTATGCAAAAAATGGGCGCTCATAGTTGAGTGCCCGCTTTCAAAACATGCACCCAGCCATCTCTCGTTAATTGAGCATTTATTTTCCTAACCTGACTGCTGGCAAGACTTTTTTTTTTCATCTTACTCCTTTTTTCAGTTCTTCCACGTTCTTCACATGACGCCGCGTCACTCCGACATGACGCGGCGTCACGTGATTCCCCGTGCGATCGCTCCGGGACCCTCGTTGCACCCAAAAGGAACTTTTGGCCAGCTTGGGGGGGTCAGGAGGCCCCCCAAGCTGGCCAAAAGTTCCTTTTGGGTGCAACGAGGTTCCCCCGGAGCGATCGCGCGGGGAATCACGTGACGCCGCGTCACTCCGACGTGACGTCGACGTCACGTGCTCCTCGCAAAGGAGTTCAGAAATGGCATCCTGACTCCCTGCTGTACCATCAGGGAGTTTTGGTAAGTCTTGGGGGGGGGATTAAGGAGGGTGAGGGGTTTAAATTTTTATTTAGGATCAACAATCGCGATTTCCAACTTATTCAACATAGCTATGTTGAATAAGTTGGAAATCCGATCGTTTTCGCCTCATCACTTTTTTAAGTTAAAAAAAAAAAAAGTTGCGTTTTACATTTAAGTTCAAAACGAATGCACACCCCTAGCACCAGATAACAGTGTATACAGATTCCCTCTCCCGGTCCTTCACCACTGAGGATGACCCGGATGTTCTGCGTCACATCATTGATCCAGACAAGGTTCTTCTCTCCGCCACGTTCACCGTACCTCCTGGGAAGATGGTGGTTCCCCGCCCACATACCCACAAATCCTAACAGATTGCCAAGTTCATGGACCCGGCACAGATCTCAGCCCTCCAGGCCATCTCTGGCCTGGCCCAGCAGATTTCAGATCAACAGAAAGTGTAGGAGAGTTTGGCTATGGACAGAAATGTTTTATTGCACTTCTCCAGCTTTCATTCTTATAGTTTAAAAAACAATTTGCCCATTGGTCAATTTTTGCGCCTACGATATCTGTGTTCGACTAAAGCTGAATTTTTGATAGAAGCTCAACGTTTATCTACCAGATTACTTATTCACAGATATCCTTCCAATACCATTATGAAAGCGCTCAAACGAGCCTCGAATGCTCAAAGAGAATGTTTGCTGCTTGAGAAATCTAACAACTTGGATCAATCTCCTCTAGTATGTATGTTGAGAGGGGTGTGTAGAGGGACCGCATTCGTTACATTTGGTATTCATATTCGTGGGAGGGCAGATACATTGCATTTGGCAAGGGGGGGCCCCGATCTGTTCATGCTTTCCATTCTTATTCGTTTCCCAGCTAAAATTTAATTAACTACAAACCCCCACCCTCCTGACCCCCACAAAACTTACCAAAACTCCCTGGTGGTCCAGCAGGGGTCCGGGAGCCATCTACTGTACTCAATCCTTCGGCTGCCAGTATTCAAAATGGCGCCGATAGCCTTTGACCGTACTATGTCACAGGGGCTACCGGTGCCATTGGTCGGCCCCTGTCACATGGTAGGAGCAATGGACGGCCGACACCACCTTGTGCTCCTACCATGTGACAGGGGCCAACCAATGGCACCAGTAGCCCCTGTGACATAGTAAGGGCAAAGGCTATTGGCACCATTTTGAATACTGGCAGCCAATGGCCCGAGTGCAGGAGGTGTCTCCAGGACCCCCGATGGACCACCAGGGACATTTGGCAAGTCTTGGGGGCATCAGGAGTCCCCCCCAAGACTTGACAAAAGTCCCTGATGGTCCAGCGGGGGTTCGAGAGCGATCTCCTGCACTCGGGCCGTTGGTTGCCAGTATTCAAAATGGCGCCGATAGCCCCTGTGAGATAGTAAGGAAAAAGGCTGTTGGCCCCTTTTTGATTACTGGCAGCCGATGGCCCGAGTGCAGGAGATTACTCCCGGATCCCCGCTGGACCACCAGGGACTTTTGGCAAGTTTTGTGGAGGTCAGGAGTCCCCCCCAAGACTTGCCAAAAGACCCTGGTGGTCCAGTGTGGGTCCGGGAGTGATCTCTTACACTCGGGCTGTTGGTTTCCAGTAATCAAAATGACGCCGATAGCCTTTGCCCTTATTATGTCACAGGGGCTATCGGCGCCATTTTGAATACCGGCAGCCGATGGCCCGAGTGCATGAGATCGCTCCCGGACCCCCGCTAGACCATCATGGAGTTTTGGGGTCCGGAAGCGATCTCTTGCACTCGGGCCGTCGGCTGCCAGTAATCAAAATGGCACAGGGGCTATCGGCGCCATTTTGAATACCGGCAGCTGATGGCGTGAGTGCAGTAGATGGCTCTCGGACCCCCACTGGACCACCAGGGAGTTTTGGCAAGTCTTGGGGGGTCAGGAGGGTGCATTTTTTGTTTAAATTTGGTCCTTTAGATGGCCAAATATTTTGGTGAAGATTTGTTGTATTAGTGGGAATCTCGATATATTTCGCTTCCCCACGAATACAACAAATATGGCCCTATATGTTGTGGATTTCCAAAACGTTGCAAATGAATGCACACCCCTAATGTTGAGCTACTCTTCCATATCTGCCCAGATAGTAGCAACAATCCGTAAATATTGGCATGACTTAAAAGTGCATTCAGTATTTGTAGAATTTCCAGTGATTGCTTACAGTCGAGGTAAAAACCTCCAAAAACTTCTCACACATGTCTTTCCTTTGTCCAGAATTTCCTTCGCAACCCGATCTTCCATTTGGTCATTTGCCGTGCAACAAATGTTCTATGTGTACACAAACCTTAGCAGGACCCTCTTGGACTGATAATACAGGAAAAACGTATATGGCAAGGTCTCATTTGGACTGCACTACTTCTCATGTAATTTATGATTGTCTGCCCTTGCAATAAATATTACATAGGCAGAACCAAACAGCCCATATGTACATGGCTATTTGAACATCGCAGCTGTCTGACAACAGAGAAAATTCAAGCTCCAATTGTATCGCATTGCATACAATATGCACATAAATTTGTGGATCTGAAGTGGTGGGTCATAGCTAGGATTCAGATGACGAGTGGGGGGAGGGGGGGTGATCCACAATGTTTACTAAATTACTATGAGCAAAGATGGATTTGCCACTTGAATAGTATGCAACCTGCAGGCTTAAATGCTGCCATTGAATGGTACACTATCATTTAAGCACACAGTTTTGTACCAATATCATAGTAATCCTGACGCTGGTTTCGTTACATAAGTGCTTGTCTTCCACTGGTTGGAAGTCCCTTTAAAAATGGTGCATGTGCGGCCCCTCTGGTAGAAGAAACACACTACTGGCAGGACAGTAAAATGCCGCTGAAGTTACAACGCATTAGTATGGAATTTTATTGTGCCTTGTTGAACTATAAAAATGTATCTTGTAATCTTTTATAAATATTTTCACAGATTATTTTGGCCCCATGAAGAAGGTGAACACTGAAACATGGCCATGTCGGGCAGTCTCATTGCAGCCTCTCAATACATTGGGCTTACAAGTGTTTCTCCGACTACATCAAGCTAAGTAGTTCTAATGTTTAACAAGAATAAAGAATAGTGTTTGTTGCACTGAAGTTCACTTATAATTTCAAAAGAAGAATTGATCTTGCACATGGAATTTTGGATTCACTAAGCACATAAGCATAGAAAGGATCCATCTGAAGAAAATAGGATAAAATATAAGCATTGTCAAGTTAAGTGTAAAACATTGATAAGACAGGCGAAGATAGAATTTGAATTGGAGTTGGCCACAGAGGCAAAAACTCATAATAAAAACTTTTTAAAATATATCCGAAGCAAGTAACCTGTGAGGGAGTCGGTTGGACCATTAGAAGACAGATGGGTTAAAGGGAAAGACTAAATGAATTCTTTGCTTCTGTGTTTACTAATGAGGATGTTGGGGAGATACCAGTTCCGGAGATGGTTTTCAGGGGTGATGAGTCAGATGAATTGAACGAAATCACTGTGAACCTGGAAGATGTAGTAGGCCAGATTGACAAAGTAAAGAGTAGAAAATCACCTGGACCAGATGGTATGCATCCTAGGGTACTGAAGGAAATAAAAAATGAAATTTCTGATCTATTAGTTAACATTTGTAACCTATCATTAAAATCATCCATTGTACCTGAAGACTGGAGATTGGCCAAGGTAACCCCAATATTTAAAAAAGGCTCCAGGGGCGATCCGGGTAACTATAGACCAGTGACCCTAACTTCAATGCTGGGAAAAATAGTGGAAACTATTCTCAAGATCAAAATCGTAGAACATATAGAAAGACATGATTTAATGGGACACAGTCAACATGGATTTATCCAAGGGAAGTCTTGCCTAACAAATCTGCTTCATTTTTTGAAGGGGTTAATAAACATGTGGATAAAGGTGAACCGGTAGATGTAGTGTATTTGGATTTTCAGAATGCGTTTGACAAAGTAATTCTTGAGAGGCTTCTAAGAAAACTAAAAAGTCATGGGAAAGGAGGTGATGCCCTTTCATGGATTACAAACTGGTTAAAAGACATGAAACAGAGAGTAGGATTAAATGTTCAATTTTCTCAGTGGAAAAGGGTAAACAGTGGAGTGCCTCAGGGATCTGTACTTGGACCGGTGTTTTTCAATATATATATAAATGATCTGGAAAGGAATACGATGAGTGAGGTTATCAAATTTGCGTATGATACAAAATTATTCAGAGTAGTTAAATCACAAACGGATTGTGATACATTACAGGAGGACCATGCAAGCCTGGAAGATTGGGCATCCAAATAGCAGATTAAATGTAATGTGGACAAGTGTAAGGTGTTGCATATAGGGAAAAATAACCCTTGCTGTAGTTACACGATGTTAGGTTCCATATTAGGAGCAACCACCCAAGAAAAATATCTAGGCATCATAGTGGATAATACTTTAAAATTGTTGGCTCACTGTGCTGCAGCAGTCAAAAAAGCAAACAGAATGTTAGGAATTATTAGGAAGGGAATGGTTAATAAAACAGAAAATGTCATAATGCCTCAATATCGCTCCATGGTGAGACCGTACCTGGAATACTGTGTTCAATTCTGGTCGCCACATCTTAAAAAAGATATAGTTGTGATGGAGAAGGTACAGAGAAGGGTAACCAAAATGATAAAGGGGATGGAATAGCTCCTTTATGAAGAAAGGCTGAAGAGGTTAGGGCTGTTCAACTTGGAGAAGAGACAGCTGAAGAGGGATATGATAAAGGTCTTTAAGATCATGAGAGGTCTTGAACGAGTAGATGTGAATCGGTTATTTACACTTTCGAATAATAGAAGGACTAGGGGGCATTTCATGAAGGTAACAAGTAGCACATTTAAGACTAATCGGAGAAAATTCTTTTTCACTCAACGCACAATAAAGCTCTGGAATTTGTTATCAGAGGATGTGGTTAGTGCAGTTAGTGTAGCTGGGTTCAAAAAAGGTTTGGATAAGTTCTTGGAGAAGTCCATTAACAGCTATTAATCAAATTTACTTAGGGAATATCCACTGCTATTAATTGCATCAGTAGCATGGGTTCTTCCTGGTGTTTGGGTAATTGCCAGGTTTTTGTGGCCTGGTTTGGCCTCTGTTGGAAACAGAATGCTGGGCTTGATAGACCCTTGGTCTGACCCAGCATAGCAATTTCTTATGTTCTTATAAAAATTTCATTTATGACCTATGATTATAATATCGGCAGAGAAAAGCCATGCTAGAAGAGCATTTACGATGATGCCCAAGTATGATACAAAAATATGACAACAATGATGACTGATTAATTTTCATATAATAAAGGTGTATCAGTCCTTTTTTTCGATTTTCTTATGTATATGGCGATTACTTCACTTTAAATACGCGAGATATTATTGGTTGTTCAGAAGAGGAAGAAAGCCAGAAAAAACTTAGATGGAAGTCTGGGAGTATTTTCTGACACAAGACAGAACGAAATATGCTTGCATATCATCACATGGATATACAAATAAAGGGAATGGGGAGATGCAGAGATTTTATTTTTAAAAAAAAGTAGACCGATGATCTGTCTTTCACTGTCTCTACTACTCATTAATCATGGTCACTATCAAAATTTCAAAGTCCATCTAATTTCAAACAATAACCATCAACATGTGTAAAAATAGAAACGTAATAAAAAAAAAAAGCAGCTCATTATTTTCCATCAGACCTAAGTGAATAAATATTGAAAGTAACCTTTGCAGACAGATTGGAATCTCGATAGAGAATTCATGGATACTGTGAAAACTATAGCAAAATTAAATTAGATGAAGTTGATCCTATGCAAATGGATGTAAAAAAATAAATACAGGCTGTACTAAGGAATAATATATCAACCATGCCAAATCATTTTTCTAATAAGATTATTAATATCTATAATGCAAATATTAGCAATTGTATAGGACAAACATAAAATAATGTTTTAGCTACAGTTTTATATACACACTATGGAGAACATTTTCAAAAAGATTTATAAGTTTAAAACTGGGTTTTACATATGTAAAATAGACTTTCGGCCAAATTTTAAAAGTCCTGTGTGTGTGGTAAAATGGGGGTTGATGTGTGTGGCCGGACTCTGCGTGCATCGAGCACGTTTTCGAAAGTGCTCGGGCACGCGTGTAACTCCTGGTATGTGCAGAAGTGCCGGGTGATTAAAAAAAGGGATGAGCCAGGGGATGGGGCCTGGAAGGGGAGGTGTGGGACAGGGGGGTGGGCTGGGACAGCACCATTAGATGCTGTTCTGGAGAAGCATGCGCAGTTTACTTCTGCTTCAGAGGAGAAGTATAACAATAAAAAAATTTGGGATGGGTAGGGTTAGTTTAGGGGTTGGGGAGGAGAGGGGGAAGAGTGAGGAAGGATAGGGTTATGGGTAGGGCAGTTCTCTCCCAGTTTACTCCTTAATTGGAACAGACTGTGAGCGAACTGGGGAAGCCCTACTGGTGTCACTGTGTGTAATTTAAAAAAAATCAAACCCCCTGAGCTGTGAAGGAGGCCACCCGTCTGCACGTGTACGCAGATATTAAAATATGGCATGCATGTGCGTGCGGGAATCCTATTTTATAACATGCACACGCCAACGCGGGCATGTTATAAAATAGCCACGTCCATTTGCATCCGCCGGGAACCGTGCGAACATGGATGCGAGCGCACGGGTTTTAAAATCCACCCGTTTGACTGTAAGTTAAACACAAGAGCACGGGTACCCATACATGTGCATAAAAGCGCGAGAGTGTACATAAGCTTACATTTGAAATCGTTCATGCATTTGCACATGTACGATTTAAAATAAGCCTACTACATATAGGGGCAGATTTTAAAAGGGTTACGCATGCAATATACGTGCGTGACCCTTTTAAAAGCCTCCTGCGCGCACAAGCCCTGGGATGCGCGTATGTCCCAGGGCTTGATAAAGGGGGCAGGGAGTGGGCAGGGTGGGGCAGTCCGGTGGCGGGGCGGGGCCAGGGCCGGAGCCTCCAGGCGCAGCGGCCATTTGCTGCTGTGCCCGGGATCGTGGGCCGGCCGTTGGCCGGTGCACGTAACCTACGCCTGCCCGGAGGCAGGCGCAACTTAGAAGTTAAAGGTAAGGGGGGGCGTTTAGGTAGGGCTGGGGGGCGGGTTAGGTAGGGGAAGGTGGGGGGGGGGGGAGGCGGAAGAAAGAAATCAGAGCGGCCTCAGAGGGAACGGAGGAAGGCCGCGCAGCTTGGCGCGCGCAAGTGTGCACCCCTTTGCGCGCGCCGACCCCGGATGTTGTAACATGCGCGTGGCTACGCGCATGTTACAACATCCGGCGTAGATTTGTGCACGCTGAGTTGCGCGCACAAATCTACGCCCTCGCGTATGTTTTAATATCTGGCCCATAGTGTATTCCTAATTTTAAGTGGTTACTTGAGCAAATGTATTTTGCATTTCTTCCTTAGGACTTTGTCAGCTTTAACATGTGCAGGTAAGCAGATTTTAAAACATGCTCACTGGGGCTTTTTTCCTTCTGAAATTTCCCTGTAAATGTTTTGTAAAGTACAGTGATGTTTCTTATGTTTTTTTCCAGTGATCTCAGTTGACAGCTTTTTAGAGTAATAAATATGGGGGTAACCTAAGTTCATCTCCTCTTGCATAGATGGAGCACCGATTGCCCAGTAATAAGTCCTCTTGTTGAAATAAGCTACCCCCTGTAATGTTAGTGTTTTTTTTAATTGTTTTTGAAAACTTTCCCGGGCTTGTGTGTTTGGATCCCCTCCTTTGAGGACCATGAGTTAATGTGGCATGGTATTATCTTTTTAATGAATAAGTCTTATTCTTTTGATTCTTGATTGTCACATTATTATTGCCATTCAAGTAAATTCTTGAATTAATTTTTGTAAATGCATAAATAAAAAATAAAAAGAAAACCATGCTCGCAGCAAGGACATTCCCAGTTTTAACAATTAGTTCACCAACTTGCCCAGTCTATCTTGAGGTCATCCAGACCTCTGGCTCTTCAGCCTGCCCTCCCCCCAGTTTACTTAGAACCCTCACCCAGATATTTTAGACCTAAACAGAGATTTATGCAGACTTATACCTCATCAAGAGCAGAAGTACCGTAATTATGCGTGGCTAACAGCCCACCGTGTACTGTGGCAACCAGATTTAAAATGCAGATTTACGTATGTATATTTTAGCCCCACCCCAGAATGCCCCATCACACCCCCAACTCTGCCTCTTTTGTTTTACTCACACATGGACATATACACATATGTACGCACATATATGAATCGCTCGTTCGTTTTTGGGGGTTACGTGCGTAACCTACGCAGGTAACCCTTTGAAAATCTACCCCAAAATGTGTGTGGTGGGGGTTAAGTGTACTGCAGTTTCACTTCTTGTGAGTCTAGTAAAGGAAAAATAACAAAGACACAAGGGCCGGTATCTCCCAAGTAACACCTTCTGTTAGATCCACCACTTCAAGACTCAAAAGCAGTATCCCCCAGGCTCTTTCTCTCCTGGCAGGACCCAGCACTTAAGGAAACAACAAAGTCACATTCACACGCACTTACTCATATTGGCACACAATAGATAGTAGTATAATAGTATTTTCATTACTACTAAGTTATATTCAGATAACAAGACAGAATATGCAAATATAGCATAGAAAATAGTTGCAATGATAATGAAGTACAACTACTTTTTTATGGTTATTAAGGCAGGTGAATTGCTTCTGTCAGTAATGATTCTCTCTTGCTGTCTGTCCTTCTATGATTTTCCTCTTCCTGCTTCCCATTATACCCTTTTTATTTGCATATCTTAAACTGTATTGCAATAAATGAATGTGGTATTCCCAAATACAATCTAGGCTTTCTCTTGAAATTCTAACTCCCTCATCATTTATTCTGCACACCTTGTGTTTACTTTTTCTGTTCTCACTATTGTTGTACAGTTATGTGATATGGGTCTATATGAGAACACTGAATCCATTAAGACCTAACTTCTAAATACATCCTTAGCAGGAGTAGTCACTGACTTAGGCTAAGTGTGTTACGGAAGGGGAGGAATGGGAGGTAGTGAAAGATCAGTTGTATTGCTGAATTATCTGAGAGGTGAAAACACCTATGGCACAGCTCTGTAGGAACATAAATGGAGTGAGGTCAAATAGTACCAGCAACCCTGAGGTAGGATATGATAGATAAGAGAGTGTAATCCCCAAATTGTGAACAATCAGTGAGTGCTGGAAATGGATGAAGACCAGCTAAAGAGATTATCAACAAGCCATTAGAGTGCTTGCTCCAGGTAGTGGAGTTTCTCAGAGACTATAGTGGAACAAGCTCTGAAAGTCATGCCAGAATGCTTACTAGAGTGAATCTGATCAAATCACTAGTACACTGCAGCTCCAAAAAAAGGGGATGCATGGCAATAAAGCTTACTTTTTAAATAATTGTTTAAAATGTTCTACTTTGTTGCCTACATTCAGGCATCTGAAATGTACATAGTAGAAATGCAGATCCCATGGCAGTAGACCAGACGAGTGGCACAGGAGCAACAGGTAATGCAAGCAGGAGAGATGTACAAAAGCATTAGAGCAAAGAAAGAGGGTGGAGGTGGGGGATAATAGTAGAGGAAGGCTCAGTCAGCACGCAGAGACTACAGGGTTAGAAGAGCAGCAGGGCAGTAGCCAAAAACAGTAACAGTAGCAACCGTTGCTTATTCCATTAGTGGATCAGCTATTCCACTTGGACATTGGGACCTGCATCCAAGTTATATTATGTCCCAGGTGGAGAAAGGATCAGTTTCAGGGCAGCTCAACACAGACAGTGGGATGTTCCTAATTTAAGATCCCAGGAGGACCTCAAGTTCTTCAAGGTAAACAGGGTATAGAGTGTTTTTGAGCAGATGGATAGAGTATGATTGCCATTTTGCGCCGCCATTTTGCGCAAAATGGCGCCGGCTGTAGACAACACGATTCAACCGCAGGAGGTCGTTCCGGACCCCCGCTGGACTTTTGGCAAGTCTTGTGGGGGTCAGGAGGCCCCCCCAAGCTGGCCAAAAGTCCCTGGGGGTCCAGCGGGGGTCCGGGAGCGATCTCCTGCCATGAATCGTTTTTCCGTACAGAAAAACCAAAGGTAGCGCCGGCACCATTTCTACAAGCACCGGAGGTCCGAGAGTAAAAGATCACACCGGGACCCTTCCTCTGGACCCCAGGTAATTTAAGGCATTTTGGGGGGGTTCGGGAGGGTGGGGGATTTATTTTAAAGGGTCGGGGTGGGTTTTAGGGTTGTTTTAGTGTGCCGGTTTTCCCGCCCTCCCCCTTCCCCTCCCCATTCCCCCGATTTACGGTTTTTTGACGATAAATCAGGGGAATTGTTATTGTATCGCAGCTCTAACGATTTTTGACGATTTAAAATATATCGGACGATATTTTAAATTGACAAAAAACAATTCACATCCCTACAAAGAAGAAGCATGGGAAATTCAGGCTCATGGAGATCCTATCTTATGGGAAGGGGATACTGATAAATAATCATTTGCTAGGTGAGGAATGCACAATTCGCTATCCATCATTTGAAAATGTAATAGCTTGTTAAGGAAGTGTGATGTGGGAGCATTGATGGCCAAGACAGATGTCGACTCAGTTTTCTCACTATTGCTAGTTCGCCCACATAGCTTCCCATTATTAGGTTTCAAGTTCAGGTGACAGTATTTTTTCTATATGTGTATGCCAAAGAGCTGTTCTGTCTTGTGTGCCTACTTTGAGTTGTTCAGCTCATTTATCCATTAGGTCACCTTTCAGCATACAGGTACAAGCAACATTATATATTATCTAGAAGATTTTATTTTTCATCAGGCACAGGGATAATGGCTCTTGCATCTGCCTTCTACAAGGTTTTCAAGCACCAGCCAATGATTTTGTCATAACAATGACTCATGAGATAACCAAAGGCCCATCCACCTTGATCTGCTTCTAGGGAATAGAACTCAATCACAGAGAAATGAAATCCAGATTGCCAATAGAGAAATTATAGAAGCTGAATGTGATGTAAGTCAGGTGTGGCTCATTAAGAAATTAACTCTGGCCAGCATTCAGACTCCCTTTAGCAGCCTGAATTTTATATGTAGAGTAAAACAAAAGATCAGATCATTTTTTAAAAGAATGTCAGCAGCAACAACCCACATCACTTTATGATGGCTTCTAGGACCATGAAAAAGGATTTGGCACTTTGGGATAACTTCCTCAGGAACATTAATGAGGTTTCCATGTGACAGGACATAACAGTATCCAGCTGTTAACTAGATCAGTGGTATTCACTGTTGTGAATATGTGTCTTTAGTGGATCCTTAGGTGCTGTGGAGATAACCACGCCCATGGGGAGGAGCCCCGTGAGGAGCCACAGCACTGGGCTAGACTCGTACAACACAAACACAAGAGTTCTTTATTAGAAAGCTTGAAGAGAACCACCAGGGGTGGCAGTAGTGAGGCAGTCTAGCAGTTGCAGTCTCAGGGACCTCGGCAGAGGGAGCCCTTCTCTCCTTGGTGACGTCAGGAGGTTCCGCAGCAGGTCTCCCAGCGAGGAGATACTGTGGATGAGATAGACTGAGAGTTAGAGTACTCACTAGGTGTTTGCTGTTGATATGCGATTCCACCAGGTCTGTTGTAGAAGGTACAGGCACCGAGGCAGGGAGAGCAGGCCCTCAAGGAGTGAGTACCTGTTTCCTGTAAGGCACCTGTAATAAAGCAGAGGGCCCCCGAGGAGCAGGTACCCAGGTTAGCATATACCCCAAAGGGAAGAGAGAGAGAGCTTCCTGCGGCAGCACGGAAGCGGCAGAGTAGCATAGACAGGAACAGATTTGAGTCCTTGCTAACTCAGGCAGCTAGCAAATGAGTGAAGGTAATATACCCGGATGGCATGATATCAGCATGAGGGAACTTCCTCGAGGTTCGTGCCAAGGGTGGTACAAAGACGTGGGTTGCACGCGCGCACCCTAGTAGGTACCTGGGAGGAGCAATGGTGGGAGGCTGCACCATAGCCGTTCCGGGGACGCCAGAGAGGTCAGCTTGTAGACGCGGCAGTAGCCATCTTGCCCAGGTAAGCGGGAAGAGCCGAGAATAAGTTGAGGCAAACGGGCGAAGCCGTCGAAGACTGACAGACGCAACATTCACCATCAATCCTGGAATAGGGATGTGCATTCATTTAAACTGAATTCACAAAATGTGACAAATAAGGTCAATTTGTTTTATTCAGGGGACCCTGAAACAAATCTGGAGCCCCCCAGAGTGAAAGGAACCTTATTCATTGCATTAATTTTAAATGAATGCATAGGGCCTAAGCCAGAGCCTCATCTAGGGCATAGGACCAGGCCCAAAGCAGGGGCCATGACTTAGGCCTGAGCGTGATGCCAGGGTCTTGAACTAAGCCTGGGCTGATGGCGGGGCCTCAGGGAAAAACCCCAGAAAAATGAAAATGAACTTACCTGATCCATTGGGTATCTGACAAAGGCTGGATTATGATGCCTGGACTTCAGCCTACAGCCAGACTGAAGCCTCACAGTCATGGTAGGTCACTATGACCCTGGCCTTGGCCTAAGCAAAGCTGATGCCTCGGCCTAGGCCTGAAGCTGGGTGTCAATGCCTAGACCTTGGCCCAGGGTCAGATCCAGGCACATATCCCAGTCCTCAGATCTCCTCTTCTGCATCTTTTTTCTTCGGCTCCTCTATTGCCAACTGACACCATCCACTGGGGTTGTACCAGAGTTAATTAACTCCAGTGCATTTACCCCAGCATGCAGCGCCATTTCGATGTTGCAATAGCACTCTCACTATTTGCAGCATTAATATCTAAGAAATAGAATACACTATTTGCCAAAAAAATAAATTAATGAAAAAAAAATAGCCCTCAATTAAATTATTTTTGGGCAACAAACTCCTCCAAGTGAAACAACACAACACAACACAAATTAATGGCCGCCGCCATCGTAAAGATGGCCGCCGGCCATTCAGTGCTCCTAACATGTGACAGGGGCCGGCCAATGGCACGGATATCCTGTCACATGGTAAGGGCAAAGGGCCATCGGCGCCATCTTTATGAGTGGCAGCCGACGGCCCGAGAATGGGAGATTGCTCCCGGGACCACCACTAGACCACCAGGTAATTTTAAAATGTTTTGGGGGGATCAGGAGGGTGGGAGAAGCTAAGGGCTCATCTTTAAAGGGTCGGCTGGGTTTTTTTTTAATCGGGCCATTGGCGCCATTTTTGAGTGGCAGTCAAAATGGCGCCGATGGCCCGAGAGCGGGAGATCGGTCCCCACGCCCCCACTGGACCACCAGGTACTCGTAAAAAGTTTTGAGGGGGTTCGGGGGGGGGGTGGGGGAAGGTAAGGGATTAATTGTATAGGGTCAGGGTGGATTTAGGGGTTGTTTTGGTGTGCCGGTTTTCCCGCCCTCCCCCCAAATAACTCCCGTTAGTGGACACTAACGGGAGTAACGATTTTTCACGATAAATTGTGAAAATTTCTATTGTATCGCGCACTGTACCGATTTTTGACGATTTCAAAAATATCGGACGATTTTTTTAAATCATCAAAAAATGATTCACATCCCTGGTGAACATACACACTAACCGTCTCTAGAATGCAGTACCATTCACTGACAGGTTTCCCAAAAGAAAACCAGCAAAGTCTGTGTCTGGCTGGTAGCTAACAAGACAAAATTTATGTTTCTATGCAAAACCATTTCTGGGCAAAGATCACAATTTCCTTTGATTGCACCCCCCTCCCCCACCACCACCACCACCACACACACACATACACACCTCTCCATTGTTCCCTAGCCTACTACTGTGTCCACTCACCAGGAGAAGCCAGCCACCAAATTGCAAGTTGAAAAAAGAAATGCAAGTTTGAAACCAGTGTGTAAAATAGCTGTAGTCTTGATGACATTGCACACGTTCTTTATAAACTAGCATAATGCATACAAAGTTGCAGACTATAACTTGACACATCCCAAGCATGCCCATTTTGTTTGCGTGCACTCTTGCTTGTGAACACAAGTATATGCACATGCATCACCTTTTTGTAAAATCGTATATATGCTGCACATACGTATGTATAAGTCATTTCTATATGCATCATCCCTTTGAAAATTAACTCGTTACTCGATTTGAAAGGAGGAATTCCTGGAGCAGAAAGAAGAATGAGCATGCAGATGATATTTTCAAATTAGAAATGTTATGTGTTTGTCAGGTACACACACTGACATGGCATACAACTTGGGTGGTCCATTACCCTTTCAGTAGATGGTGCCAATATGATCTGCATTCAGTCGTGACAAAAAAGAAAAAACTTTTTGCAGTCCAGCAATTCTGTCCTCTATTTAGGAAAATTATATAATGTGTAATTTATTGTAGCAAGGTTTATAGTATTTGGCTGAAACATTTGGAGAAGGTGAAATGCTTGATTCTTTCAACTACGGCCACAATGAATTGAAAAGACCCAGAGGCTAGGGAATGCAATGAGCAGAAAAGTTTAACAAGGCCAGGGATGGAATGAGACCTGGCTGACAAGGGAATAGATTTCATCTTTAATTTCCTTCTAAAAACCATTATGGCATTTGAGCTCAGTCTGTACTTGTGGATTACTTCTCCTTCGAGAATGTCCAGTGGAATGATTCTAAGCATACATATTTTATCTCTGGAAACACCATCTTCCCACACTGCATCTAGAGACAAGGGAATAAGTAGATACATTAGATACTATTTTCCTCAGATTAATGCAATATTAGAACGGAACATATGTGAGGTATATAGAATTTAATAGTATGGTTCTATCTACAACACCACTTGAGATTTCATACAACAAAGATTTTTGGTGGATTAAAATATTATTTATAATGTGTTGTTGATCTTCATTTCTCCATGTTCCCTACTATATCCCAACCATTTGATTTACCTGGTGAAAGATGGTATATTAAGACAAAAAAAAAATTAACTACATCACATTGCACAAATAAATATGGTGGCGCTGTATTAAAGAATCTCACCTGCAGCCCCTATGTTTCAGCTTTAAATCAATTGACCCTAACTTGGTCCTTAATAACATATAACTCTTTATGTCATGCATTTGGTTATTATTATTCAGAGACCTGTCTGAATTCTTTGCTCTCTGCATTTAACAAAATACAATAATTGTGTGCATAATGTAGATGTGTGCTTGTTCTTTCTCAAGCAATATCTTCTTTTAGCTGTTCTCAATGAAAGTGAGATTGCACACAATAGAGGATGAGTGAGTAACTTGAGTATGCTTTTCTATTTCTATTTTATTATGTTTCAAGTGATATCACATATTCTTCCAATAGACATAAACAATGTTACCAAGTTGATACAGTACAGTTAAATCTAATGAACCATTGCTTTTCATCCAAAAGTCAATTAACAAAACTAAATTTCTTCCAATGTGTTTTATGGCTCATAAATTAATTAAAGAAATGTTTGACTTCTTTTTCTAATGGAAAAAAATAAGTGATTTCACCATAAGCAGCAGTCACCTATTTTTTTCTTTTTTGTTCCATAAATGTTAGTCATCAAATAATAAAAATAGAGATTATTGTGTGCCATGAATATTCATCGGTGCAAATGTGCTTGCTTTCTTGTAACTACATACATCTGCAGATTTTTATAACATAACTCTGCATTTAGTTGATCAATATAAAAGCTGTGAAAACATGCAAAGATTTCAAACTTCAGTTAGTATAAAAAAAAACTTGAGAATGAAAAAGTAAAGGTCAAAACATCCTGAAATGTTCCTATTACTGCCTTATGGAAAGAAATTTAAATCCTGTATGGTGTACTTCTATCCTTAGTGAGAGGAGGAGTATCTAAAGGCAGGATTGAGTAAGGGTTTATAAAAATGTAATGATGTTTTACCCGCTAATGAGAAATTTTACATACGCATCCAATGCAAAGAGCTCCGGTCTCAAAGAGAATGAGTCCGATCTCTGGAGTAATTTTCAAGGGTGATGATTCAGATGAATGGAACCAAGTCACGGTAAACCTGGAAGATGTGGTAGGCCAGACTGACAAACTGAAGAGTCATAAATCACCTGGACCAGATGGTATACACCCGAGTTCTGAAAGAGCTAAAAAATGAAATTTCAGACCTATTTCAATTAAGGGCAGTTTTTAAAAGCTCTGCGCACATAAAAAATCGGCATATATGCACGTAAGTAGGGGTGTGCGTGCACATCAAATATTGCGTAGTGCATTTGGGACGGATTTTAATATCTATGCCTGATTTTATAACATGCGCACGCAGCCGCGTGCATGTTATAAAATCCGAGGTTGGCGAGTGCAAGGGGGTGCACACTTGTGCACCTTGCACACACTGAGCCCTAGGGGAGCCCCGATGGCTTTCCCCGTTCCCTCTGAGGCTGCTCCGAAATCAGAGGGACTTTCCTTCCGCCCCCCCTCACCTTCTCCTCCCTTACCCTATCTATCCCTCTCCCCAGCCCTACCTAAATCCCCCCCACCTTTATTTTTTTATTTATGCCTGCCTCTGGGCAGGTGTAGGTTGCGCGCGCCGGCGCTCGATCCCCGGGCCCAGCAACAGTGGAGAGGCCTCTGGCTACGCCTACGTCTCGCCCCTGACCTCCCCGCCCATTTTTTCAAGCCCCGGGACTTACACGCATCCCGGGGCTTGTGTGCGTCGCCGGGCCTATGCAAAATAGGCTCAGTGCACGCAGGAGCGGATTTTTGGGGTTACATGCGGGGTTGTGCATATCTGCGCATGCGTGCACAAACTTTTGCGCATAGAAAAGGAGCGTGTTGGGGTGGATACCACACTTACATGCATATGACATTTTATAAGGGCCGCGCGCTTATAATTCAGTGCGTTCAGCTTAACTCACGCACGTATATTTGCTAGGAGCAGGGCAGAAGGGGTGAGGAAGTGCTTTTGGGACCGGTGGAAACTGGGAAAGTGTGAGCTAATAACACATGCCAAGCAGGTTTACAAATGTGTGTGTCTTTTCACCATCATGATTACTATAGCTACACGGGTACTCAGATCAATACAGCTCAGAAAAGAAAGAGAGAGGAGGAGAAGAATGAGGTGGAGAAAGTTCCCCTTACATAGAGTTTACAGGACTTGGACTCAGTTTATGGATCTGTCCGAGGAGGAAGTATTGCTCAGGTTCAGCTTTAATACAGTGCCTATGCCAACTGTTAGAGGATGAACTACAACCTTCCACCCAAAGGGGCCATGCATTGCCTGTACATGTGAAGGTTGCTACCGCGCAGGCCCTTTTTGCTTCCAGGACTTTCCAAACCCCTTTAGGGATCACATCTGGAATCACTTAGTCTGTCACCTCTAGATGTATAGACCAGGTTCTGGCTGCCTTGCTCAGGAAAACACAACAGTTTATCTCCTTCCCCTCCTGAAGACAGGAACACCACCAAATAATGACTGATTTCTATAAGATTGCACTTGGTCTTGGGAGCAATTGATTACACTCACATCCCCATAAAGGCACCAGGAGGAGACGAGGCCACGTACCGCAACTGCAAGGGATTCCACTCCCTAAACATGTAGGTGGTCTGCAACCCTAAGGGGATCATCATGAATGTGGTGCCCTGCTTTCCAGGATCCACACACGATGCCTACATTCTCTCACATTCAAGAATTCATAAACACTTCCAGCTAGGACACATCACTGGGGGGTGGCTTCTAGGTAGGAAGACATGCAGCACTTATAACACCTACCCATTTCCCTGCTTACTTTTGTCACCCTTATATTTAGGTTGGCTATGCAGGGCAGCTCTAAACTAGCTCTGTGAGCTGTGCCAGTATGCAAACCCAGAAGGTATATGCAACCCTGATTCTGTGTCTTCTCCTACAGGTGACAGAGGCTATCCACTGAAAACCTGGCTCCTGATCCCTGTTGCCACCCTAGGAACTGCAGCTGAGTGTCACTACATCAGGGAGCACCTTAAGATCAGGACTGTCATAGAGAGAACCTTTGGCTTACTTAAAACACGTTTCCGCAGTCTGGACAGATCTGGAGGGTGCCTTCGTTACAGCCTCCCTAAAGGGTGTGAGATCTTTCTAGCCTGCTGTATGCTACATAATCTTGCCATAAACAGACACATGCCTTCTCCTGAGGAGGGCCATCGAGAGAATGAGGAGGAGGAGGAAGAAGAGCATCTGACTCTGGATGAATTGCAGGAAATACAGCACTTGAGTCAAAAGCAGGCTATAGAACAAAGACATTTCCGAAGGTGATAGTGCATTTATTTTCAAATAGTGCATTTATATAACAAAAAGTGCAGCAAAATAATAAAAAGTAAAGCCTCACTTCCTGGGCCGGCCTCTTTTTTTTGCTTCAGGAACCTTAGGCTGGCCCTGCTCCTGTGTTGTGGACTCCGGCCACTGCTGACACTGCCCTCAGAGGGCAAAGGATGTTGTGGCATTTCCAGTCCATGGCTGCAGGCAGGTACAGCTGGAGGGAGCCGTGGCTGTGGTGGTGCTGGTGGCAGAAGCATGACCACTAATGGAAGTGGGGTTGGTGCAGGCTGAGGACCATCCAGGGATAGCCTGGTGCAGACTGAGGTGCAGGTGGCTGTGGTACAATAGGATCTTCTTCACGGGCAGGTGGAAGGCATGAGTAAGGTGGAGGGTAGTGCATCCAGGGCCCCATGAAAGGCCATGGAACCACTGGTGGCTGCGGCTACAAGGGGAGCAACCGCTGCAGCATCTCTCTCCACACTGCTGCTTGATCATTGGTTGACTGGCAAAGGTCCCATACCGCATGCTCAATCTTCTGGCCTTCCTCCCTGATGACATCACGGACGCCTTGCGCTTCTTCCCTCAACACATCTCGCAGGCTTGATATCACCACTAACAGAATGAGCAGCCTCTCAGCCTGACTGGCAGCCATTTCAGGTTCTGGCTGCTCAGATGCACTGCTCTCCTCTGGCTCCTCTGCTTGCTGCTGCTGCTGCTGCTCCTCCTCCTGCTGTTCCAGCTCATGGGCTCCCTCTCCCTCCTCATCAGAGCTGTCAGGGAGTATCTGCAGATGCCGGTTCCACCTTTGGGGCTGTGGAGATGCAGGTCCTGAGCGTTCATCATCTACTGCCTCTAGAAAATGAAATAGGTAAATGTCAAACACTGGAATTTGTTGTTGTTTGCAGTTTGATTCATTTTCACAGCATGCTCCACAAGATAGGCCTATTTACTAGTGCTTTGGGACAGAGGTGTACATGGCCATAGCAATCACTATTGCCCTTACCTGGATTTACACTCCAGGTGGGACTCCCTGAGGCTGAAGGAAGGCTTAAGCAGGCTGCGTAACACATGTGTATTAGTCATTTCTAAGGAGACAGAGCACTTAACTGTCCTGTACATATTTGGGTCACAGTTTACCACTCACAGAAAGTCAAGGCCCTGTCTTTAAAGGGGAGAGAAGCATAGAAAGTGAAAGACACTCCTAATGTCCTGCTGGGACACCAGATACAGTCAGGATGGACTTTGGAGTCGCTGTGTAGGGCAGTTACTGTGCTCAGGGATGCATTCCCTGTTAGCTGATCCCACCCCATATCATGGAGGCAAACATTTGCACAGACCCTGCCTTGAGGAACATATGCTTAGGAGATAGGAAAACATTATAGCCTTACATGTTTCAAAATAGGGGCCCTGCTTGTACCTGCACACATATTTTATGCACGCATCCTGTTTTTACTGGCTCCTTTGTAAGGATGCTTCGCCCTTGAGTAGCAGGAAAGCACATAAAAAAAACATATTTGATGTTACCACTGCCATTAGTATAGAACAGTGGTTCCCAACTAGGGGTGTGCATCCGTTTTCCACGTATTTGTGATCCGCAACGTATTTTGTCCTATCTGTTAAATACGTGGGGAGGTGAAACGCATCGCGACTCCCCACGTATTTAACGGATTTCTGTTTTATTCGGCCACCTAAATAAAAATTTAAACAAACCCTCCTGAACCTCCCCAAGACTTACCAAAACTCCCTGATGGTCCAGCAGGGGGTCCGGGAACTATCCCCTGCACTCACACCCTCGGTGCTGGTTTCATCATGGCGCCGATATCCTTTGTCACAGGGGCTACCGGTGCCATTGGTCAGCCCCTGTCACATGGCCATCGGCGCCATCTTGTGCTCCTACCATGTGACAGAGGCTGACCATTGGCACCGGTAGCCCCTGTGACATAGTATGGGCAAAGGCTATCGGCGCCATTTTGAGTCCTGGCATCGGACAGCCGACATGCAGGAGGTCACTCCGGGACCCCCATTGAACCCACAGGGACTTTTGGCCAGCTTGGGGGGCCTCCTGACCCCCACAAGACTTGCCAAAAGTCCAGAGGGGTCCAGGAGCGACCTCCTGCACGCCGGCCTTCCGATGCCAATACTCAAAATGGCGCCCATCGCCTTTGCCCTCACTATGTCACAGGTACTGATGGTCGGCCCCTGTGACATAGTGAGGGCAAAGGCGATGGGCGCCATTTTGAACACTGGCAGCAGATCGCCTTTGCCCTCACTATGTCACAGGGGCCGACCGTCGGTACCTGTGACATAGCCTTTGCCCTCACTATGTCACAGGTACTGATGGTCGGCCCCTGTGACATAGTGAGGGCAAAGGCGATCGGCGCCATTTTGAATACTGGCAGTTTATGGAGGTAAAGTAAATTTATATGCATAAAATACAGTTTAACATGTATAAATCCTTTTGAAAATTACCTCTTCCATGTGCTATCATGCTTCTAGTGCTATCTTTTATTATATTGATTATTGTTTTGAAGCATTATGGGGTAGATTTTCAAAGCAGCGTGTGTCTATCCATGTGCGCGTGGTTTCCAGTGCGCGCACATGGACGCACAGGTTTTATAAGCAAGCGCATGTTATAAAATCGAATGGCTGCGCGTGCAGGGAGGCAGCTAATGGCCACTGTCCCGGCCAGCCTCCAGCCCACCCCATCCCTTTTTTAGGGCCCGGCACTTGTGTGTGTTGGGACTTTTGAAAATACGTGTGGCACGCGCATGGCCCAGCCTCGGGCATGTCCTGATTTTTACACTCGCTTCCCTTTGAAAATTTGTTCTTATGAGTTGATTCCATTTGAAAGTGTAAACCAGCAAGTAGAATAAAAAAAATCATATTTCTACAGTCAATGATTAAAGTAAATATTGTCACGAATGGCATACAATATACTCGCAATTAAGACAACATAACAACTTCCTAGTAATTGTCAAATATGTTCACTAGACTTTTATTTTTCTAGAAATGAAGTTTACAATCTGAAGAGGAGAAAAGAGTTAGTTTGTTCAATAATGATTTTCTCAGTTTTTGTGAGAGGCAAATACTGCAATATCTTTTAAACTCTTCATAATCGCAATTTGTAGCTGGTGAAACTGAACACTAAGTGAAACCTGATAATTAACATTTCACAAGAGTATCATTAAGGTTATTAGATCTCTGCACTGCACAGGTGGCAAGTACAGATGTCGTGGATCTGCTTTCTGAAAATCACATAATACACTGGGATTTAAATTTTTAAGTCACTTATGAAATAATAATAATAATAACATATAAATACCAACCAATAATGATGTACTAGCTTGAAATTTTTTTGATTCCTCCAGTATGCATATAAAAGTGAATTTTAAAAGCCGAGTGCTTGCCAAAACTGGGAGATACACAAATATGTTGGGTAGGGGTGTGCATTCGTTTTGAACGCATATGTAAAACGTAACCTTTTTTTTTTTTAACTTAAAAAAGTGATGAGGCGCAACGATCGCGATTTCCAACTTATTCAACATAGCTATGTTGAATAAGTTGGAAATTGCGATCGTTGATCCTAAATAAACATTTAAACCCCCCACCCTCCTTACCCCCCCCAAGACTTACCAAAACTCCCTGGTGGTCCAACAGGGGGTCCGGGAGCGGAGGCAGGGTGAATGACGTGACGTCGGCGTCATGTCGGAGTGACGCAGACGTCACGTGGTCCACCGCGCCTCCGCTCCCGGACCCCTCGTTGGACCCAACCGGAACTTTTGGCCAGCTTGGGGGGGGATTAAGGAGGGTGAGGGGTTTAAATTTTTATTTAGGGAACCGGTGCACATATGGACATAGCCTCAACTTATGGAATTCTACATATGTCCATATTGACCGAAATTGACCCTCACCTTCGACTTATGGACTTATGAACATAAACGTTTTGTCTGCACATCCCTAATGTTGGGCAGCTTCCGCTGAGCGGATTTTAAAAGCCCTCCAAATATGCGCATATCTCCCGATATGTGCACAAATATTTTTTTTCTAAAAAAAGGAGCATGTGCATGGACTGGGCAGGGCATGGGCGTTCTGGTTTTTTCAATGAAACCAGCATATAAATACTTATGCGCACAAGTGCACGCCAGGTTCCCCTATCATGTAACTTTACTTCTGCTATGGATGGCGTGTAAGTCATAAAACAAAAAAATGTAGGCATTACAGCAGGGTTTTAAGGGTAGGGGTTAACAGGAGAAAAGGGAGACTATTACACTAGGGGAGGTTTAGAAATCCTATCCCTTGCCTGTTGAATTGCATTTGAACTGGTAAAACTGGGAATGGCATGAATACAAGCCCCTTTTAAAATCCCCTGACTTACAAGGTGGAACTGGATTTGCATGCATATGCACCCACCCACTTAAAATTGCACACACATGTGCCCAAGCTCAGCCTATTTTATAACGTGCATATTGGTGCGTATATTATAAAATAGCCATATCCATGGGTGCGAACTGGCAGACGCGTGCACATGTGCACCCACACACCTGTTTAAAATTTACCGTCACATTTAGGGCTTGGGTTTTTAGATGTTTAAAATGTATAAATTGCAGTATTTATTGCTTAGTTAATTTAGAGTTTATACAGAATACAAAGAAAATGAGGTGAAAAAACAAAAATCAAACAATAGAGAAAATTTTTTTTATAATAAACAACCAAAAACATAAAAAAATGAAAAAACTGGAATGGTATCAGAAAATTGAAGCACTGAATTTTTAATCCACCGTTTCCTGCCCACAATGAACTTCCAAAAGTATTAGTCTAAAGCACAAAGATATCAAATCATCTACCAAACTCTTTGCTATATAATTTCAGTGGCAAAATAAAAATCTATTTTATTTATGTATTAATTAATTTTCAATCAAAAAGTATCTATTAAAAATATATATGAACACTTTTTTCCTGTGTTGTGTCATTCAAAAACTAAAATTCTGAAGATTACTCCTATTATGATAACTGATCATGGTTCATCCATATATCACACAAGGTATGCAGTTCACCTGTCTAGGGCTGAAAACATGGCAGTTAGATAAGTTTCTTCATATATATTTTTAATATATGCTTTTCAATCTTTGGGAATTGAAAATAATCTATTAAAAGTGTGTTTCCCTTCCGCAATCCAAGACAAACTATATAGTTAATTTTAAAAGCCCTGCGAGCGTGAAAACTGGGAGATACGCGCATGGTCAGGACACGCGAGTGCCATGGGGATTTTCAAGTGCCCCCAGCCTTGCTCATATCTCCCACGATGTGCCGAAGAACGGGTTAAGGAAGAAGGGGTGGGCTGGTGAGATCTGGGTGGGGTGTGGACAGGCCAGGACAGCTCCATTAGGTATTGTTCTGCTGAAGCACGTGCCGGCAGCTGACCAGCCTGCGCAACGTGCTACTGTTCCGGACAGCAGGTAGCAGGCCCGATCACGGTTTTGTTTATCAGCTGCGCCCAAGCCGAAAAACAAAAAACCCACCCCGACCCTTTAAAACTAATCCCTTAGCTTCCCCCACCCTCCGACGCCCCAAAAACATTTTACCGGTACCCGGTGGTCCAGTGGGGGTTCCGGGAGTGATCTACCACTCCCGGGCCGTTGGCTGCCACTAATCAAAATGGCACCGATGGCCCTTTGCCCTTACCATGTGACAGGGATCCGTGCCATTGGCCAGCCCCTGTCACATGGTAGGAGCACTGGATGGCCTGCACCATTTTTAAAGAGGAGGAGAGAAACGAGTTTGAGTGGGAGGAGGTTTCTCTGCCTATACCGGACCCAGTCGTGTACTGGGCCAACGAAGACCCGAACGCCGACTCCTGACCCTGCCCCATGACGTCAGAGGCTGGAGACCAGAGGGGCTTAAAAACTGCTCTTTTGTGGCGCGATAGACTGCTCAGGAGGAGAGAAAAGAGTTTGAGTGGGAGGAGGTTTCTCTGCCTATACCAGACCCAGCCGTGTACTGGGCCAATGTAGACCCGAACGCCGACTCCTGACCCCGCCCCGTGATGTCAGAGGCTGGAGACCAGAGGGGCTTAAACTGCTCTTTTGTGGCGCGATAGACTGCTCAGGAAATTAAAATATAACAATTTTGGAGGGATTTAGGATAGGGCTAGGGGAAGGGCAGGATAGGGGAAGGGGAAGGGAGGTCAGACTAGGGGGTTGGGAAGTTCCCTCCCAGTCCGCTCCTTAATTGGAGCTAACTGGGAGGGAATTGGGGAAGGCCCCCGATGCGTTGTGACGTGTAAATGCAAATATTTTCCCCCCTTGCACGCACCAACCTTGCATTTTATAACATGTGCGCGCCAGTGCACACAGGTTATAAAATCATGCATCCATGTGTGCGCGCCAGGTAGCATGTGCACATGGACATGAACGCACTGTTTTAAAATCTACCCCTTACTGAATATTGATTGAAGTCTTTGTATTTATTGTACTTAAGGGTTTATATCTGGCAAATGTCTTTAGATGAGTGCCAGGGGGCCTTCGATCCCTTGCTGACCAGCAGCTTGGTCCAGATATGGCTCTGGCTGTAGGGGAAAAAATTCCACCATCCCCTCCCCCCATTGTCAAGGAGCTTTACCAGCTGTAAACATGTCACTAAAACAGCTGCATGGGATAACAAAATCACTGCAGCTTCTGTCACCACCACATCCAATGATGTATCTGCCAGCAGTGGTTTCTGAATGTGTTTAGTTGCTACCTTTTTGACTATTTTATATCCTAGGAACCCTGGTTGCATATGCAGAGTAGACAGATATTATTAGAATTTCTTTGCATGTTCAAGAAGGATTGAGTTTCTTGCATATTGCAATGAGGCAGATAATGTATTCTGTGCAGTGGATATGGGTTTGCCTAAAGTCCCTCATGTGCTTATTATCAACCTCTTTGTCAGTATTTAGGCACCTAAGGAACCTCTTTTCAAATTCAGGATATTAGATGAGAAATTCATCCCAAGCAACACAGACTACTTTCCCATCTCAAAATGAGTGAATAGATCCCATTACGTTTTTAAGTCACCCTCTCCATTTCTCATATCTTTTATTTACAACTCTTTTTCCTTGTTGTTCTGCAGCAATTATATATTCCCTTACTCCACTTTTCTCATCTCACTATATACGTGAAAAATAAAAGCAGTTTTGCACAGCACTCATTATAATTAACAAGCTTCAAATGTGTGGGTGCAAAATCCCAAGAATCACCTGCAGTGCAAATCAACAACATGTAGAGAAAAAAATGGTGTGGTAAAGCAGCACGCCAAGAGAAAAGCAGGAACACAGCATATAAGCACGTAGATGTTTAGCTTCAAACCTTAAAATGCAGGAAATTTCCTATAATACTGACGGAGGTTTCAACTTAGTGACTTATAGTCATAGACGCAAAGTGAAATAACTGCTACAGTAGCTGCTTCTTGAAGGCCTCAAGCACATCCTCTGTTCTCCCAGGGATGGGTAGGGTTGTGTATATGCACTGACACTAACAATGACAGTGGGCTTAAAATCAGAAACACAGTTACAACTCAAACTGTGCTGAAAGTAAATATAGCTGAAGGTGTTCATTTCTAAGCAATCCACTACACACTGAGAGGTAGATTCAAAAACATTGTTAGCACAAAAATGACCACATTATGTGCATATGTGAGCAATGCAGATTTTAAAAAGTACTGGGGTGAGCATCGGCTTGTTAGCAGTGTAACTTTACTGCTGCTCCAGATGAGGAGCGAGTCTTTAGATCTTGAATTTTACGGCTTAAAGGACACGATGAGGGGTGCGTGCAGGATGAAAAAACAGAAGGGTCTGGAAGACCTCGATATTAACTGGGCAAACTGGTGGGTTCATTGGAAAAACGGAGTTGTCCTCACATGAGCATGTTTTAAAATCCATCTACATATGCGTGTAAAAGCCTACAAAGTCATAAGGAAGGCACACATGTGCTAGCTGTGCTTGAGAAACCTCTTTAAATTAGGACAAACTTACGTGCAAGCTGGTATACTTTATAACATATGGGGCAGATTTTAAAATGTACGCGCTCAGCCTACATTTGTGCACGCTACCCGGCACGCACAAATGTACTCTCGATTTTATAACATGCGCATGCAGCCGCAACTTCCCCTCCCTTCCCCTACCTGTCCCTCCCCCAGCCCGAAACCCCCCCATACCTCTGGCCGTGCCCCTCCCTCACCCCACTCCCGGACCACCCATTTTTTCAAGCCCTGGTACTTACACGCGTTCTGGGGCTTTATGTGCGCTGCCGGGCCTTTTGAAAATAGGCCCGCCACGTGTAACACCCCCCCCCCCATGCGCGTAAATCCTCCTTGATTTATGCACGTAGGGCTTTTAAACTCTGCCCCATGTGCGCAAGTGCACACACGATTTAAAATGTCAGCATATCTTTGCTCTCGCATGCACATTCATTTTAGCTTGTGAGTGTTTGTCTGGCAAACTCTGGGAGATAGACGAAAAGTTCAGTTTCAGAATGTCCCCCCTTCTGACCAGTTACAGGTTGTCCTGGGAAAGCATAGCTTCCAAAAAATGTAGCTTGACCGAAAGAAGTGGCCATGGTGGTGTTCCAGAAGTGAGAGTTAAACTTATGTAGTCAATGGTGATATTTGGTCCTGGTCAGCCAAAATTACCCACTTAACTCTAGTTGCCAAAAATTACCCAGCTAACTCTGGTCAGCAAGCCTAAAGTTAACCAGGCGACCATCCAGTCTGATCATCAAATACCGCAGTTGTTCTGGGAGCTGAAAATTCCTTCCTCCCTCCATAACGCCAGCCATATCTTTAAAATTGCAAGATTGTGTGGGTATATTCAGGGCCGGTGCAAGGGGATTTGGCGCCCTAGGCGAGCCTTCTTCCTTGCGCCCCCCCCGGTCTCGGCCCCGACTCCTACCTCATTCTCAATCACGCCCGCTGACTGGGGTTTTCTGGGTCGCGAGCAGATTGGGCACTGCTTGCGGCCCGCCAAATCTCCACTCCTCTTTGCCACCACTTGCGGCCCCATATGGCTCGCACCCAGTGGCGCACCAAGGATCTCCAGCGCCCAGGGGCCAATGCATTTGTGTGCCACAGAAAATCAGTGGCATCTCTAGACAGAAGAATTTGTTTTGGGTGGGGGGGGGGAGCCAAAATGACATTTCTTCATCACACCCACCTCTATAGCATGGATCCTGCTTTAAAATTGGTTATAAAAAAAAGTGTTGTTAAAAAAAGTCCAAAGGGTCCTCTGCATTATTTTAAAAAGCTGGCCAGTTTCACACTTCTAGTAAAACTACTATAAAATTATTTGATAGCCTCATTCAACTAATTCTATATGATTATGAGAATGAAGTCTGGAATATAGGAAGGGACAGAATGTCAATACAAATCCTGCACCTCCAGTTCTGTATCTCTGTGTATCCACTGAAATTCCCCCAAACAATGGAGCTTGGATGTTTCCCTTACAGCTCATCATACTAAAAGATATTTTCAAATTCTGGTGTCACCTCACAGTAACAGCAGCACAAACACCTTCCACTGCCAGACACATTGTGAACTAACATAAAGCACCGCAAAAGAGACACCCAAAATCTATACTGCAATCCCATCATAACATAACAGTAATAACACCAAGGATTCAAACAATAATAACCCTACCTGTGAAAAAGCAAGGGTAAATATTACACTGGGTCCTGGGATAACAATACACCACCTACTGAGGAAACAAAACAAACCCGATTGCTATAGATCCCTATACAGACACTACATGCTAGCAGAATCTCTCATCGTGGTCACACACACAGAGCAGAGACAGACCCTCACCAAATACAGAATACAAAATAAAGGAGCACAAATTAGACAAAAACTGGAATGGAAACCCCAAGAAGCCAGACTCTGTGTATTAATAATGGAAAAACAGAACCACCATTCCTCATAAAACAAATAAAATCAAGAAACAAAGCATCAGTTATAATAGTAAAACCATACTAATAAAATATTTTAAAACTACTGATAAATAGAATTTCTATTAATTAAAATCATATACATTTTTTACAATTTCCCAAACACCAATAAAATATTTCAAAACAGTACATATATCAAATAACACACAATAATTAAAATTAATAAGGATTTTAAAAAGCCCCTGCTGTCCATACATGGGAGCTCTTGATTTCCAGTCACCCTGATATTGTCGAGGATTAGGAGGTTATCCTCTCTCTCTCACACATACTCACATGTCCATTCTCTCTCACACATACACTGTCACATACATACACATTCATGTTCTTATACCCAACCATAACCTCTCGCTCTCACAGACACTGACACACTCAGGCTCTAAGGCACTCTCTCCCCTTCCACACACACCCCCACACAAACTCTTACTCCCCTGGATTTTCTCATACACACTCATGCTCTCACTCTCACTGGCTCCCTCACATACACACAAACACACACTCCCAGGCAAGCTCCCACTCGTTCTCACACACACACAGGCAAGCTCCTAGTCATTCTCACACTGAACCCCAGGCAGGCTCCCATTCATTTTCACACCACTCCCTCCCCATCCCCCAGGCATGCACACATTCATTCTCACACACACAGACCCCCAGGCAGGCACCAATTTATTCTCACACACACCCATACACCACAAACAGGCAGGCACCTATTCTCACACATACAAACCCCAGGAAGACACCCATACATTCTCATTCACAGACACACCCTCAGGCAGGCACCCATGCATTCACACACATACACCCCCAGGCAGACTCCCATTCATACACATGCACACACTAAAGGCAGAGACCCCCTCTCTTTCTTTTGCCAGCAACCTCAGAGCCTCTCTCATTCTTCTGCTGCCACTGTCACTGCCGCTGTATGGCTATTGCGGAGGTGCTGATTGCTGCTATTGGCACTGAAGCCCATTCTGCTGCCTCCTCTGTGCAGGCCCCATGGGCTTCCAGTTCCTCTATGCTGATCTCGTACACTGTGAGATCCGCATAGAGAAAGTGCTACTCTTGCACATTCCCAAAGATTACATGTTCCAATCAGTAAAAAGTAATTTATTTCTTTTTACATTTGCTGTCTGATCTTAGTTTTCTAATCGGTTGGTCACAGGCTTTTTTTTTTTTCCACCTTCCCTTTCTTATTTTTTTGCCAATTCCTTTTATAACATATTTATTTTCTCTCCATCTGTCTGCTTCCCTCAAACACACGGTCAGGTTCTCATTCTCACATGCTTTCTCTCTCTCACATACACAGGCACTCATTCTCACATGCTGTCCCTCATACAATCATTTATACACAGTCTCTCTCTTGCACATGCTGTCTAACTCTCACTCCCACATGCTGTCTTGCTCAAGCACAGGTTCTCACTGTCACATGCTCTCTCTCATACAATCATTCCTACACACGGGCTCTCACTGTCACATGCTGACTCACACACACAGGCTCTCTCTCACTCCCACATGCTGTCCTGCTCAAGCACAGGCTCTCACTGTCACATGCTCTCTCTCATACAATCATTCCTACACACGGGCTCTCACTGTCACATGCTGACTCTCACACACACACACACACACACACACACACACAGGCTCTCTCTCACTCCCACATGCTGTCTTGCTCAAGCACAGGCTCTCACTACCACATGCTGTCTCTCACACACACAAAGGCTCTCCCATGCTGTCTCTGCAAACATTCAGGTCTTCACTCCCACACACAGTCTCTCAACTCATCTCATACACGCACACATACACACTGTACAAACCCTCAGTCTCTCTCTCTCACCTCTGGGCCTCCTCTTCACGGGCCACTGCAGGATGGGCTCTGCAGCGGCCCCGGTCTTCTCGAGCCGCGCTGATCCTCTTCTGAACGTGGCAGATGCTCCTCCTCCTTCCGGCACGCGGCTGATGCTCCTCCTCTTTCCTGCCCGCGCGGCTCCGGCAACATTTTTCTTCCGGGGCCGCGCGGGCAGGAAGGAGGAGAAGTTCCTGCATTGGCTGATGCTCCTCCTCCTCCTTCCTGCCCGCACGGCTCCGGCAACATTTTTCTTCCGGGGCCGCGCGGGCAGGAAGGAGGAGAAGTTCCTGCATTGGCTGATGCTCCTCCTCCTTGCTTCTCCTCCTTCCTGCCCGCACGGCTCCGGCAACATTTTTCTTCCGGGGCCGCGCGGGCAGGAAGGAGGAGGAGCACCAGCATGTTTAGACGCGACTGTACCACGGCCCTGCGATCTTCTTGCTGTGTGTATCTGCCATTGGGATGACGTCCACCGGCGGCCATTGGCCGTCAGCGGCTCGGCGCCCCCTAATGCTCAGCGCCCTAGGCGATCGCCTAGTTCGCCTAGTGCTTCCGCCGGCCCTGGGTATATTCCAGGAGAGGATGCTCCCTATTTCTTACTCTTGGCTTGATCTTCAAAGTTACCCTTGTCTGGAGGGGTGCGGCCTAATGCCCCCTTTTTCCCTCCCAGCAGTGCCCATCTGCAAAAATGACAAATCTCTTTCACTTCCACTCCCCCTTTCTCCCTCCTATTCAGTATGGGGCAGATTTTAAAACCTGCGCATGGGCGCAGATTTGTTCGCACAACCCGGCGCGAACAAATCAACCCCCGATTTTATAACATCAGTGGGGACAGCTTTCTATTGTTTTAATTATGTGTAGGGAGGAAAGAAGTCAGTGCTCCTGGGGGCGTCATTTTGAGATGGGATGAGGAGAGACCCCCAGGTTATTTTATTTTTATTTTTAGGGGGTAGGAGGAGAGTTAAGGGAACTTAAGCCAATTAATGCCTAATTTTCAACACCAACCAACTAAATTTAGCAGGGAAATCCCAGGCACGCTAAATCTATCCTATCAACTTTTGACCGTCTAGATTTAGGAAACTATTCAGTTGAACATCTAGCTGGTAAGATTCAGCTGTATATTCACCAAAAGAAAACCAGCAACAATTAACTGGTTATCTTCCCTGCTCAGTGGGTCTTTGAGTATCTGCTTCACGGATTATATGATGTAGTGGTCCACAATATCTACCAAAATTCTGGCAAAGAATGAACTATAAAAAGTAAAGCCACACATATTTTAACATAACCCATCTGAAACACAGCAAATTATAAGCACATATCCTACAACTGGAGCATTAATAAACTGGTATATTATAAAACTCAATGATTAGCAATAAGCATTTAGAGGTTAAGCTAGAATTAAGTAATAATAAATAACACTTATCTATTACATGCTTTACCACCAAAACAACCCTAAAACCCACCCCGACCCTTTAAAATAAATCCCCCACCCTCCCGAACCCCCCCAAAATGCCTTAAATTACCTGGGGTCCAGAGGAAGGGTCCCGCTGTGATCTTTTACTCTCGGACCTCCGGTGCATTGTAGAAATGGCGCCGGCGCTACCTTTGACCTGTCATATGACAGGGCAAAGGTAGCGCCGGCGCCATTTTGTTTTTTTGTCCCCCAACGGCAGGAGCGTAGGAGATCGCTCCTGGACCCCCGCTGGACCCCCAGGGACTTTTGGCCAGCTTGGGGGGGCCTCCTGACCCCCACAAGACTTGCCAAAAGTCCAGCGGGGGTCCGGGAACGACTTCCTGCACGCAAATCGTTTTTCCATACGGAAAATGGTGCCAGACCCCCGCTGGACTTTTGGCAAGTCTTGTGGGGGTCAGGAGGCCCCTCCAAGCTGGCCAAAAGTCCCTGGGGGTCCAGCAGGGGTCCGGGAGCGATCTCCTACGCTCCTGATGTCAGGGAACAAAAAACAAAATGGCGCCGGCGCTACCTTTGACCTGTCATATGACAAGGCAAAGGTAGCGCCGGCACCATTTCTACAACGCACCGGACGTCCGAGAGTAAAAGATCACAGCGGGACCCTGCCTCTGGACCCCAGGTAATTTAAGGCATTTTGGTGGGTTCGGGAGGGTGGGAGATTTATTTTAAAGGGTCGGGGTGAGTTTTAGGGTTGTTTTAGTGTGCCAGTTTTCCCGCCCTCCCCCTTCCCCTCCCCCCCACTGGACCCCAGGTAATTTAAGGCATTTTGGGGGGGTTCGGGAGGGTGGGGGATTTATTTTAAAGGGTCGGGGTGGGTTTTAGAGATGTTTTAGTGTGCCGGTTTTCGATTTACACGATTTACACGATATTTAAAAAACCCAAACTGCGACAATCCGATTCCCTCCCCCTCCCAGCCGAAATCGATCGTTAAGACGATCGATCACACGATTCACATCTCTAGTAAGAAATTGCTTTCTACGATCTTGTGTAATTTTTACTATATCGGGATATATTCATATTTTGTGCCTCATAAAACTTGGTCAACCTGTTTCTAAGGAATAGTTTCAAAACATTATTACCGTCAGTAATGAAGGCAAATGAAACCAACATGGATTTTCTTTCCCAAATTTCAGAGTCTATTGATAACTCAAGTAACTCAAAAATATCCTCTGTTTTCCGCCGCTCTTCTTCTCCCAAAGCATTTCTTTGGGGAAGATAATAAAACTTTGTGCAAACAGGTAAATGAGTATCCGGTATTTTCAGAACTTGCTTCATATAGGTTTTAAACAGGTCGATTGGTGAAATAGTTCTAATAACAGGAAAATGTATAACTCTCAGATTAAGTATCTTCAAAGTATTTTCCACTTTCTCCATTTTCTTCTCCAAAACCAAATCTGACTTTATAATATTCCTTTGAACATTTTCAATTTGTATTATTCTTTGCTCGTGACTTTCTATCTTGGAATTTCTATCTTGGAATTAAAAGTAGTAATCAACAAGCTATTAATCATAGTCTGATTCTTGATTTCCAAGGTTGTAACTGTTAAAGTTTTTAACGTGGCTTCAATTGCCTTCAGAGTGGACCAAACGTTTCCTAAGTAAATTTGCTCAGGTTGGCCAAGCAAAATACTCACAGAAGCAAGGTCCGACTGTTCCTTTCTCGCCTCCCCAGAGAGGACACGACAGGCTGTGCGGGGTGTGTCGGTTTAATCAGCTAGCTGGGGCTTAGAGTCACTTCCAGGATCAGAGGGGACTGCATTTGCTCCTCATTAGCCCCCTCAGCGACCAGCCCCTCCGGTGTTCAAGGTGTTCCTTCAGGGAAGAACCCCTCAATTTGTCGCTGGAATGGGTCTGTGTCAGGTAAGCCAGAGAAGGCTCCCCTAACTCGGCCCTTCCTTTTGGTATGAGGCATTTGTTATCCAAGTAGAGATATTATAGGTTTAAGATGACGAGAGCCTCTTTCCTCTGTGTCCTATCAGGCGGCCAAAAACAAACATTTTTAAACTGTCCTCCCATTCAGTGCATTACTAATGCCATGCATGCACCCATATCTCTCCATGCACATGCAATATTTTATAGGGATGTGCATTCATTTTCAATGAATGTGTAATCCGCAACGAATTGGGACCTATTTGTTGCATTTGTGGGTCTGCAAATTGAATAGCAATCCCCCATGAATAAAACATATCATTCATGAGAGAGAGAGAGAGAGAGAGAGAGAGAGAGAGACTAGCCATAATGGCCTCTCCCTAGATAGGTATTTGTATTTTTCTGGGAGGCCCACCTAGTAATGCGAGGTGAGGTTTACATATTAGTGTAGGGGGTTAGGTGCCACTTTGACATTCAACGTGAGATGTACGAACATAACAGTGGTCTCTTGTGAAGATTTGATGACCTTCGGAGAGAGGAAACTCACCCAAAGATGAGATTGGTGCAATGTTCTCTCCACCTAGCTTGATGTTACCCAGGTAGAGAGTCCATCAAGCTAGGTGGAGAGAACATTGCACCAATCTCATCATTGGGTGAATTTCCTCTCTCTGTAGGTCATCAAATCTTCACAAGAGACCACTGTTCTGTTCATACATTTCACGTTGAATGTCAAAGTGGCCCCTAACCCCCTACACTAATACGTAAACCTCACCTCGAGTTACTAGGTGGGCCTCCCATAGGGATACAAATACCTATCTAGGGAGAGGACACTGGCTAGTCTCTCTCTCTCTCTCTCTCTCTTTTACTCTCTCTCTCCCTCTCCATCTACTAAAACAGGCCTTTCAGGAGACATCACGAAATCCACTAACACCGTAACTCAAGCTATCGCACAACTTAATGCTATTGAAAAAGGTGTAGATAAAATTGGCATTAAGTCCGTGTGATAGGACTTCACAAACTGGTAAGCACACTACCACCCATAACTCCTCCTCTTTTTTGGATTTCCATCACACCATACAATATGGTGCTATCACATGCATTAAAGGCATGCTTTTCGCATGCGATAAGCCCTTAACACATGCGAAAATGCCTTAGTGCATTTTGATAAATGACCCCCTTAGATTGTAAGCCCTCTGGAGATAGGGAAATACCTACAGTACCTGAATGTAATCCACTTTGAAGTGCTGTGAAAAGTGTAATATAAATCTAAATTAAAAAAATATATATTGTAAAGGAACTGGTGGAAGAGGTGAAATTGTTGTTTCTGGTAGGCTAGGCACATTTTATAACTTTTTGGTGAGAACACTAAGAAATTATTGGTGTTTCTGGTAATTACAGACATTATACAACCATTTTTTTTTAATAGAAACAAGCCATTAAGCCCGTTAAAACAGGTGAAGTTAAAACAGGTGAAAGTTAAAACAGGTGAAGTTAAAACAGGGTTTGGGGATAAGCATACTGGACTCCTGTTCCTTCTTGTTTAAGCAGAGCTAGCCCGCTATAGTTGTTCAATATGTCAGACTGGGGGAGGTATCAGAGTGCAGCCTCTCCTAGTTTGTTGGCGACATGAGTATTCTCTAGGGTGGCTCTAGAGATGTCTTAGACACAGTTATAGATATCTGGAAGGGGGGAAATTGAGGAGTGTTTCCTCATGGTTCTGTGATTTGTGTCATCAATATCGTTTGCTGTATTATGTTTGCTTGTCTGTTATCGGCAAAGTTTCATATTGTGTCTGAGGATCACTCAATAAAAATTGTATTACAAAAAAAAAAAAAAAACAGGTGAAGTGTGCCAGCCAGAGCTGTCTATTCCTCGCAGTTACAGCTGCTCATGGGCCCATTAAAACGGGTGAGATGTCGCGACACATCGGTCAGATGTGTCGCGACAGAGCTCTGGATGTTTGCGGCACTTCGGTCAGAGCTGTTCACTTCTGGGCATTCATGGCGCAGGCGCAGCACGTCGGTGAGAGCTGTCTCATCCGCGCAAGTGCGGCACATTGGTCAGAGCTGCTCTCTACTGCGCATTCATGGCTCATCGGTCACCAGTCAATTATATAGCTGTTGGTTAGGTAAGGGGTGCTTTTGGGAGGTTTGGAATACATTATGAGTATTTCCATTATTTCCTATGGAAAAATAGTCTTGACGTACAACCAACTTGAGTTACAACCAGCCCTCTGGAATCAATTGAGTTTGTAAGTCAAGGGTCCACTGTATTTATTTATTTATTTGTTTGTTTGTTTATTTAATTTTTTGTTGAGTTTTATATACCGTCATTCGGTAGAGCCATCACAACGGTTTACAAAAGTATACATTTTTCTTAGCAGTTTTGTAACAGAAAAGCAATGTGAACGTTATACATTTTCTTAGCAGTTGTGCAACAGTAAAAACTACCTTAAGCAAGCATAGCACACAGTGCACTTTCTTCTTGGATTCTGTCTGAGAAGGTTGTTTGTAAACTACCTCAGCTCTGCCAGCCTGTCTTGCCCCTATCAACTTTCTGCCACTCTGTCTTGCTGCCATACACAAGACAATTCTACTCCTTGTGGTGTTCTTGCCGCTATCATGGTTCCTCAGTGTGTTGGTGCTAGTCTTTCTGCTGCTTTGTCCCTTTATCGGCACCTTGTGGTTTTTTCTGACACCTTTTCTGCTTGCTATATTCCCCCTTCATTGTGCTGTAGGATGTTGATGCCACTTGCTTGCCACTTTGCCTGTCGTGCTGCCTTCGAGGGTTCATGCAACTGTTATTGGTGCTCTCTTTTGAAGCTGTGGTGTGTTTTTGACACTCTCACTGCTGCTTTGCACCTCTTTTAAAGCACTCTTGCCACTCCCGGTACCCCTTTACAGTGCCTTAGGCTATTCATGCCACTTTGGTGCCACTTTGCCACAGTCTAAGTACCTTGGAGCTCTTTTCTCGTTCTGCTGATTGCTCTCCAGAAGTTTCTTCAGAATTGATAAGAAAACCATAATTCTGCAGCCAAAAATAGGCTGCAAATATTTCCCCCATTGACTTTAATGGCAAAATGAAAAACAAATGAAACTAATAAATGAATTGGTTTTCCCCCCTATGAAACTAATGAAACAAATTTAGGTCCCAGTGAAACGAAAAACGAAACAAATTTTTTCCTTCTGCACACCCCTACTATTTTATAAAGTATACATGTAGGTTTTTAAAATACTATTCACATACATATGTCTGCAGCCTTTACAAGCATATCTTATGAGAGACAGAGAGACTGCCAATTCTGGACCATTGTAAGAGGGGCACTTTGATTTGGGGTGAGTTTTTGGAAGATGGGTTGGGGTTAGGGGGTTCGTGTTACAGAGACATTCAGAGGCATCCATTGTAAAATTGATCTCATTAAAGAATTTGAATCCTTATAAGCGATGAAAAGAAGTTGATTTTACAATGCAGCTAACAGAGGCTGCAGTGTACAAATTAACTCTTGTTAACTTTTTATCACTTATAAAATTCTTTAATGATGTCAATTTTACAATGAATACCTCTGAATGTTTCTGTAACATCTCCTCCTAACCCGAACCCACCTCACAAAAAATCACCCCAAATTAAAGTGCACCCCTTACAATGGTGCATATGTTGAGTGTTAGGATCTCTCACTCTCGCTCTCTCTCTCTCTCTCCCAGACTCCTATGCCAGCTGAGGAGCTGTAGCAAAGTTATGCCAGTAACATACACTGGCTGAGGAAAATTAGGAGGTTACATGCATCAGTGCTGGCCCCACCTCTTGAACACCCTGTTCCTTTTCTGCCTATTTTTTCAGGATTTGCATCCTTCCCGGCTATTTAAAATTTGTGTAGCTCCTGTGAGGCCCACTAACGCACGTATGTGGCTGTTTTTGTGCATGCAAAGATTTTTTAAATCTACCTCTTAGAGTTTATGGTAGACTTTTTCACACAAGGATGTTTTCTCGAAACAAAAAGCAGACACATTACCTCCAGTCCAAAAGTATAATTGTCCTATCGAACTTCTACCTGGTACTACACCTCCTAAGAGTAGGACCTATCCAGTCTCACTTCCCGAGACCCAGGTGATGTCCGAATATATATATATATATATATATATATATATATATATATATATATATATATATAAAAGAGAACCTCGAGAAGGGATTCATTGGACCTTCTGACTCTCCAGCAGGAGCAGGCTTCTTCGTTTGTTAAGAAGAAGGATGGAGGACTTCGTCCTTGCATCGATTACTGAGGGCTAAATGCCATCACCCGTAAAGATCGCTACCCATTACCTTTCATCAGTGAATTGTTCGACCATCTACAAGGGGCCCAGATCTTCATGAAGCTCGATCTGCAAGGAGTGTACAACCTTGTATGCATCCAGCCCGAGGTCATATGGAAGACCACGTTTAACACTAGAGATGGCCACTATGAGTACATAGTGATGCCTTTGCAATGCCCCTGCGGTGTTCCAACGCCTAATGAATGAAATTCTCAGAGATCTCCAGGACCCCCGCTGGATTTTTGGCAAGTCTTGTGGGAGTCAGTAGGCCCCCCCCCAAGCTGGTCAAAAGTCCCTGGGGGTCCAACGGGGGTCCCGGAGTGACCTCCTGCACTCCGGCCGTCCGATGCCAGGACTCAAAATGGCGCCGATAGCCTTTGCCCATACTATGTCACAGGGGCTACCGGTGCCATTGGTCAGCCCCTGTCACATGGTAGGAGCACAAGATGGCGCCGATGGCCATGTGACAGGTGCTGACCAATGGCACCGGTAGCCCCTGTGACAAAGGCTATCGGCGCCATGATGAACCCGGCACCGAGGGTGTGAGTGCAGGGGATGGCTGCCGGACCCCCCGCTGGACCACCAGGGAGTTTTGGTAAGTCTTGGGGGGTTCAGGAGGGTGGGGGGTTGTTTAAATTTTTATTTAGGTGGCCGTATAATTCGGCGAATATTCGTGTATTCGTGGGGAATCGCTATATGTTTCTCTTCCCCACGAATACTACGAATAGTGCAGTATACGTTGCGGATCGCCAATACGGTGAAAACAAATGCACACCCCTAGTAACAGACTCTCGCAACTATGTGGACTCATGTCCAATATGTGCACAACAAAAGCCACCTACCAGCCAGCCATGGGAACTCCTTCAGCCACTCCCAGCACCCACTGAACCATGGGCCAGCATATCTACGGATTTCATCACTGATCTTCTGCCGTCTCAAAACAACACTGTCAACTGAGTCATCATAGACTGCTTTTCCAAGATGGGACATTTCATTCAGCTCCGGAGCCTTCCATTGGCCCCTGAACTCGCCAAGCTGTTCTTGAACCATATCTTCCGCTTACATGAGCTACCTAAGGAAATCGTATCAGATAGAGGCCCACAGTTTGCTGCAAAGTATACTGGCGATCCTTATGTCAAACATTTAACCACCCTCAGGCAAACGGCCAAGCCGAAAGATCTAAACGGACCCTGAAGGCCTTTCTCAGATCTTATGTAAATGACCAACAGGACAATTGGGCCGACTTACTCCCATGGGCTAAATTATCACATAATACACATCTTGCTGCCGCCATAGACATCTCCCCATTCTCTGTGATATTTGGACGACAACCAAGACTACCCTTGACTGTACCACTCTCTGGGGTAGATTTTATAATTTAGCGCGAACGCGTACTTTTGTTCGCGGGATTTCAATAGATACGCGCGTAGCCGCACGTATCTATTAAAATCCGGGATCGGTGCGCGCAAGTCTGCCAATTTTGGGCAGCCTGCGTGCACCGAGCCGTGCAGCCTGCCTCCATTCCCTCTGAGGCTGCTCCGAAATCGGAGCGGCCTCGGAGGGAACTTTCTTTCGCCCTCCCCTCACCTTCCCCTCCCTTCCCCTACCTAACCCACCCCCCCGGCCCTATCTAACCCCCCCCTACCTTTATCGCCGGATTTACGCCTGCCGGAGGCAGATGTAAATTTGCGCGCGCCAGCGTGCCATCACCCGACCCAGGAGCTGTTACAGAGGGCGCAGCTACGCCCCCGGAATGCCCCCGGGCCGAAACCATGCCCGCGGCGCTGCCCCCGAAACATCGCATCACCCGTGCCATGCCCCCGAAATGCCGCATCACGACTGCCATGCCCCCGGCATGCCTCTCCATGCAAGCCCTGGGACTTACTCGCGTCCCGGGGCTTGCGCGCGCCACCGAGCCTATGCAAAATAGGCTCGGCGCGCGCAGGGGTGGTTTGGGGTAGGTTTTCGGGGGGTACGCGTGTATCCTACGCACGTACCCCTTTGAAAATCTACCCCTCTGTGCCTTCGCCAGCAGCGCAGTTCACAGCGCAAAGTACCCGTAACATGTGGAACCAAGCAAAAGAATGACTCACCGAAGCTGCAGAATGTTTAAAGAAGATCGCTGACGCTCATAGACAGTCAGCTCCACTCTTTAGACCCGTTCAAAAGGTATGGCTAAGTACCAAGCACATTAGGCTGCGACTCCCCTGACATCGTTTGGCACCAAAGTACATTGGACCTTTTCCCATCTTCCGGAGAGTGGGAGCAGTCACCTACCAGCTACAGTTTCTGCGATCCATGGGTATCCACAATACCTTCCACGTTTCTCTACTGAAGCCACTCATGCTCTCCTGGCCTTCCCGCAAAGATCCTCCTTTGCCACAAGTGTCCACCGAGCCAGATCATACCCTCTAGGTAAGAGAGGTCATCGACGTCCGTCAGCGTCGAGGACGCTGGGAGTATCTACTCTCTTGGGATGGGTATGGGGCCGAGGAGAACTCCTGGGAGCCCTCACAGAACATCCTGGACAAGGACCTCCTCAGGGCCTTCCATAGGGTGTACCCAGACAAGCCTCACCCAAGGAGGGGGAGGCCTAGAAGGGGGGGGGGGGGGTGCTGTTGCACGTCCCATCTGTGCTCGGCACCCACCCAGACCTGTTCACCTCTCCAGCTCCTCCAAGGGTCCTGGGTCATCCTCCCCTGCAGCAGTGGCAAGCAAAGCCAGGCTTCAATGTCTTGCGTTGGCGGTCGCCGGGCCTTCTTACTCCAGCCAGACCTCACGACGGGGCTCAGTGTCCTCCATGGTGTCAGCCCCACCCCTAGGCACGTGTGCACAGACCGCCTGGTGCCTTAAAGGGCCAGGAGCGGATCCCAGCTCCATGGCATGCCCTGATTAAGAACAGTAGAACAGGAAGCTCCTGCCCTCACTTCCTTGCCTTGGCAATCGGGTCAATCACATTGTGATTTCTAGTTTGCCTATGCGTTCCAGTCTGTGTTCTAGTCTCCTTCCAGCTTTGTTCCAGTCTTGTTCCAGTCCTGTTCCAGTCTTGTTCCAGTCCTGTTCCAGTCTCGTTCCAGTCCTGTTCCAGCATCCTCCTGTTCCAGCGTCCTTCTGTCTCCTCTTTTCCCCAGGTAGTACCTCTCGGACTGTCTTCTCGGTACTGACCTCGGCCTGTTCTTGACTACATTGATTGCTGCCTGCCCCTGACCTTCTGCCTGTTTCTATGACCACGTCTGCATGCTGCCTGGAACTGACCTCTGCCTGATTACTGACCATGTCTGCACACTGCCTGGAATTGACCTCTGCCTGAACTAGACCACGTCTGATTGTCTCCTGGAACCTGACCTCTGCTTTGGCTGACTACCCACAGAGTGACTACTGGTATTTGGCCCCTGCTTTGCCTGACTATCCATGGACTGATTACTGGCTCTGACCCTCGCATTGGCTGACCACGCTTCCTTGAATCTGGCCTTGATCCTTGCCATTCATTCAGAGACTCTCTTTTGGCCTTCCAGGCACCCCGGACTTCTGGCCTGAATATTGACCACGCACCCTTAATTGTGGTGGGCACACCTCTGAACTTTCTATTTAGGAGATCCTGCGAGGCTCACCTAAGACCAGGCGACCCAGGTACCCAAGGGCTCAACCCGAGGGAACCCCGAGTTGCTAATGGCGAAGCTACAGCTAGCCTCTGTTTTCTCTAGTGCTCCGCCTCCTGGTGGCAGGTGCTCTCTGGGTCCAACCATGGAGCCTACCAATCCTGCACTAGGCCAAGGGTCCACCTCCTGGCGCAATAGTTGGCAGTTGATGATTATAGAGATAACGGCCTTGATCACCCAGAGGGTATCAGTGTATAGCCTGGTATGAAACTACCAACCCTTTCTATATTAAGATTTTCTGATAAATTTTCAATAATGTAATGAACTGTTTGGGGTAGATTTAAAAAAGGTGCACGTGGGTGTACATGTGCGCACACTACCTGGTGCTCGCACATGTACACCCGATTTTAGAACTTGCGCACAGGCGCAATGGCTGCTCTGTCGGAGGCCTCTGGCCCCGCCCCCACCACCGGACTGCCTCTTTTGTTAAGCCCCGGGACTTACACGCGTCCCGGGGCTTAACGCTCGTCTCCGGGCCTTTTTAAAATAGGCCCAGCGCGCGTAGACCCGGTTACGTGCATAAATCTTTTAAAATCCGGCCCTTTGTAATTCAGATTTGATCCATTTTGGTAATATTTAAAGAGGTTGTATTTTTTTGGATTCAATTGTATTTGGAGTCACACCTTCAATTGGAGAATTTTATTATTCAAAGATCCAAAGCAAATTTTTTGTTTGATCTGAGAATCTATTACATTTTGTTTATTAATAGATAATTAAACAGATTTGGAAGACTTTCATCTTTTTTAGGCAGGTTTCTCAAATTGTTTAGTGAGCCTGTTTCGAGGACGTTTGCACATCAGCACACATGATAAACAGCAATGCATTACTATTTATATATTCATCACAAACTCTCTAAAAATAGAAAATACTTCCTTCATGTTGATTAGATATGGAAAATAGACTTCATGCTTAATGTGTCACTATTTTTTCATAGATTTTCTGTGTCAGAGAACATAAGGTGAATTTGTGTATATGCTGTACACTTTTCTTATTTATTTTCTTGGAGGACTGTCTTTCAACACTAACCATTTATATCTACCTACACAATTGATTCTGTATTCCCTTAAACCCCTCGGGGATGTCTGTATTGTTTTTAAACCTATACCTCATCCATAGCAAAACTAAAGTTACGCAGCACTGGACCTGGGTGAATGCCCAGTCGCCAAGGTACTTGCGTGCACATCTCTTGGCTGTGCTCCGGAACACTCATGCCCACCCATACCACACACACACTGTGCCCCTTTTTTCTCCGATGCAAGATGTGAATGCATTGGCACATGCACTTGCATTCCCCCACTTAATAAAATTGGGTGGGCACGTGCTTGTGTTAAATGCGCCACCATCTCCCAATTTTAGCTCGCGCATCTCTTTTAAAATTCACCTTTTCCTCTGGTAAGAAATGTATATTTTAAGTTCTCCAACATATTTTTTTCTCTAAAATCTTGTACAATTTGCTTTTGAAATCATACAGTGTTGCAGCCATGATTGTTTAGACAGGCAAAATGTCCAAATAAAATCTATCAATGCTTATTAGAGAACAGTGTTAAGTGGACTGCCTCAAGGATCAGTTTTGGGACTGGTTCTGTTCATCATGTTCGTAAATGACATTGTAGAGCAGTTAGAAGGAAAACTTTGTCTTTTTGCAGATGATACCAAGATATGCAACAGAGTCTTAACACTTGAAGACGTGGAGAAAATGAAAAAGGATTTAAGAAAGCTTGAAGAGTTTTCAAAGTCATGCACCAGGGATGCAGTAATCCAAAAGAGCTATATGTGATAGGGGGCAAAAGACTATTGTGCATGGACCAGAAAAGGAACCTAGGGGTGATTGTCTCTGGTGATCTGAAAGTATGAAGTAATGTGACAAGGCAGTAGCTAAAGTCAGAAAGATACTGGGCTTCATAGAGAGAGAAATGACCAGCAGGAAAAGGGAAGTGATAATGCCCTTGTAGAGGTCCTTGGTGAGGCCTCACCTGGATTACAGTGTTCAGTTCTGGAGAACATATCTCAAAATGAATAGATACAGGATGGAAATTTTCCAGAGGAAGGTGATCAAAATGGTGTGGGTTCTGTTTCAGAAGACCTAGGAGGAGAGGCTGAAGAATCTAAATATGTATACCTTGGAGGAGAGGAGGTACAAGGGAGATATGATACAGCCCTTCAGATACCTAACAGGTATTAAAGATGCACACACGTCCAACTATTTTCACTGGAAAGGAAAGAGTAGAACTAGGGTCATGATATTAAACTCCAAGGGGGTTGACTCAGAACCAATATTAGGAAATATTTCTTCTTGGGAAGGGTGGTGGATGCCTGGAGTGCCCTCCTAGAAGAGGTGGTGAAGACAAGAACAGTAAATGAATTCAAAAGGGCATGGGACAATCACTGTGAATCCTTAAAGGTTTGAGTTGAAAGTGAGGAAAGGGGGTGGTGAAACATTTTTGCATGGGAGTTAACTGCCTGGATTAGCAGTTACTGCCCTTGACAAAACGCATGAGTGAAACTTGCAGGGAGTAGCATTTACTACCATAAATTGCTGGGCAGACTGGTTGGACCATTTGGTCTTTATCTGCTGTCATTATTATGTTACTACATGTGAAATTTAAAGGTTATCACATTTAGTCTGTTCCTCCTGTGATAAAGAATTGCCTTTAATAATTTATACTACTGCTATATATCATTACTACTGCACTATTAGATGTACTCATTGATATGCCTAGATAGTGTATAAATATATATTTTTAAATATTAATGAAATCCCCTAAAACATCTTTTCTACTCTAATATAAATAGCCTGGACAAACTCAAACTCTCCTTTTCTAAGTTACAGGTTAATGTACTAACGTGTGCTAACATCATTAATAAAAGTAAGCACAGTGCTTAACACACATAACAAAAACAATGTTAATGATATGCAAATAAGGCAGAGGGTAAAGTATGTGCTTAATTCATCTATGAATGTTATCACAAGAGCTTAACTACACCTCTGAGATTTATTTGATTTTGTGTTAATGCATAAAGAATTTTGAATTAATATATCTGCAAATGAATTAGGGTGAATACATTTTTGCTGCATCAATAGGTAAAGTACTGTTTTGCATATCATTAGCATTTGTCTCTTTAGCATTATCTCATTTGTAATAAATCTTTTGCAAACTAATTTCCATGCATTAAAAGTGCTGTCAACATACACAACCTAGTTAAGCATGTTAACGGTGTTTTTAATGTGCATTAATGTTTGCAAAAGCATTGCCTCACTTTAGCACATTAAGGGGTTTAGTTTAAAAAGTCTGCGTGCATGTCCATGTGCGGTTCCTGTGCGTGCATACACGGGTGACCCACGACTTGCACGTGCAGGGGGGCAAATTTTGTAATCTATGTATGGCAACACGATCGGGCTTTTGCCCAGTTCCCTCCCAGTCTGCTCCAATTAATTAGGGTTATATGTGGAAAGCTGACTTTACCTCACCATAGGTTATAATGTGGGAATTTCCAGCAATGTGGTATTCCATTGGTGTAGAGCTATTTTTGAGTGATAGTAAGGACCTATCCTCTATAGCAGTGGTTCTCAACCTTTTTTCTGTCGGGACACACCTGACAGATGGTTCTCATATGCGTGACACACTGACCCATGATCGTCACAGGGCTAGATGTAAAAGTACAGTTTGCATCCATGGGAACCCCCCTGACCCACAATAATGGATGTAAAGGAGAATTATGACATTCCCCATACAACTCACCCTACAAAAAAGATATTCTGGTTCTGGTGTCATCTCAGTAACAGCAACTCAAACTCCTTCTACTTCCAGGCTCAATACTAATGAAAAGACAGCAGTTTACCACCAATGCATGTCCTCTTGAGAAAACACAACAAATAAGACTGATAAAACGCTTACATGCTAGTAAAATATCTCCGTAACAGACACAGAACCGACCTAACATACTCCCAGGATCTGTAGTAATGCACATAAACTAATCCGCACACAGTTACACCTGTATTATGGAATACACTCAAACAGGAGCAACCCTATCTATGAAAAGGCAACACTACAAATATTAAATCAGGCCTTAAAAACCAATACACCTCTTATTAGGAAAACAGAACTAGCAAGCAGCTATAGATCCCCACACAGAAATAATTGTAAAACTATACTAATAAGCAGAATAAATGTTTCACAACTATGAACAGAATAACATCCAACAATTAAAAACTCATAAAAACTATTAAAAATTCTCCAAACACCAATAAAATATTTCAAAAAAAGCAGACACATCGCATAATAATAAGTAATTAAAATGGCAGTCAATCAAGAAAAATAAACTTAAAAAGCCACCTTTACTTACCCCCTCCAGCAGCTCTCCTACTCCTCTTCCATCAGGCCGTAGCACACACCAGAAGCAGCAGTAGAAGCTAAGCTCTATACTCATGGTCATCTTCCTTAGGGCCCATGTCTCTCACACAGACATCATACCAGTCATGCCCCCATGACCAGTTTCTGTCTCTCACACACCAATCATCTCCCAAACAGTCTTTGTCAAACACACCAGTCACCTTTCTGAACAGTTTCTCTCATGCCATACACACACACAGGCTTCCCACTCCCGTGTTCCACTTAAATATATGGGCTTCTCACTCTCATAATCACTTTCTCTTTCTCACACACACTCACCAGTCTCTCACTCCCATGCTTGTTCTCTCCACATGCACAGACTTCTCATTCCCATAATCACTTTCTTTCTCTCACACACATACACAAACACACACACCAGTCACCTGATCTCTCTCATGCATACACACACACAGGCTTCCCACTCCCATGTTCTCTTTCAGATATACAGGCTTCTCACTCCCATGCTGTGTCTCACACACACCCAGGTTTCTCACTCCCATGCTCACTCTTCATATGCACAGGCTTCTCATTCCCATAATACTTTCTTTCTCTTTCTCTCACACACACATACACACAAACACACACACCAGTCACCTGATCTCATGCATATACACACACACACAGGCTTTCCACTCTCATGTTCTCTTTCAGATATACAGGCTTCTCACTCCCATGCTGTGTCTCACACACACACACACACGTGTGTGTGCACGTGAAGCTCACTCTTCACGTGCACAGGCTTCTCATTCCCATAATCACTTTCTTTCTCTCACATACACACAAACACACACCAGTCATCTGATCTCTCTCATGCATACACACACACACACACACAGGCTTCCCACTCCCATGTTCTCTTTCAGATATACAGGCTTCTCACTCCCATGCTGTGTCTCACACAAACCCAGGTTTCTCACTCCCATGCTCAATCTTCACATGCACAGGCTTCTCATTCCCATAATCACTTTCTCTCTCTCTCTCACACACACACACACCAGTCACCTGATCTCTCTCATGCATACACACACACACAGGCTTCCCACTTCCATGTTCTGTCTTACATATACAGGCTTCTCCCTCCCATGCTGTGTCTCACACACACCCAGGTTCTCACTCCCATACTCACTCTCTTCACATGCACAGGCTTCTCATTCCCATAATCACTTTCTCTCTGTTTTACACACACACACACACACACACCAGTCTCTCTCTCATTTCCATGCTCGCTCTCCATGTGCACAGGCTTCTCATTCCCTGAATCACATTCTCTCTCTCTCACATTCAAATACACACCAGTCATACCATCACCTTACCAACCAGTCTCTCTCTCATGCATGCACACACACACAGGCTTCCCACTCCCATGCTCTCTCTCACATAATCAGGCTTCTCACTCCCATGCTTTCTTTCACATACACCCCCACAACACCAGGCTTCTTACTCTCATGCTTTCTCACATACCCAGATTTCTCACTTCCATGCTTTTTCTCTCTTTCTCTCACACACACATCAGTCACATACCTGACTGTCTCACACTCTCACATACACATCAGTCATCTCCTTGAGCAGTCACTTTCATTGTCTCTCACCATATACACATACATCAGCTCTCTGACCAGTTACTCTCAATCACACACACATGCTCTCGATCAAATACATTCTCTCACTTACACACAGGCTCTCAATCACACACACATTCTCTCACTTACACACTGGCTGGCTGGCTGCTTCTCTCTCTTTCTCTCACTCACTTCCTCTCTCTCTCTCTCCCCCCCCCCCCCCAGCACAAATGGTAGCTGCAGCAGCCTCCTCCTCCAGCCCCCGCAGGCCAAGAAGGAAGAATTCCATCGACCGCGGGAGGCTCATGCTGCTGTCTCCCTACTCGATTACCGGCTGCTTCAATTGCTCAGGGGCCAATGATGCAGCGGCCGCTGCTACTTTATCACGCAGCACGGCTCTTTCTTCTTCCCGCGCACCGCGTATCACTTCCTGTTCCGGGTCCGGGGGGAATGCAGGCGCGGGAAGAAGAAAAGGCCAGCCACGGGTGCCACAGCTTCTTTTAGCACTGCTGACATTCCCACTGGGCTTGAACGTGCTGATAGCCCGGCGGCAACGGCAGCAGGGAAGAAAGAGCAGCGGGAGAGACCGGGAGCACGCGACACACCAGTCGGTGCTTGGCGACACACTGGTGTGTCGCGACACACCGGTTGAGAACCACTGCTCTATAGGCTGGGCCATTTGTCCATATCTATAAAAGTGACTCCATCAGTCACTGGGAAGAGTCATCAATTAGGGGAGCTGGAAAGAGGCAGCAAGTGACTTTGGTCCCTGGGGCTCCAGAAAAGTAGATGGCATGAAGGTTACCCCTAGAGAGGGGTTGCTATCAGAGCAAAAAAGTAATTTGTGAGGCCTTGAAATGAGGTTTGTTCAGTTGAGGGCCATGAGGCCACAGTGTGATTTAAACTGTGTTGGCTTCACATCAGTTTTAGACTGGGACATGGCTCCATCCTCAAGGTTATAGACTGGTCCTCAGATGGTTTGAAAATGGGTTGTTGGGAAATGCCCTGTGTTCAGGCAACTTGATGACTGATGGCCTTGCAGTGGAATAAGACAGCAAAGCTCTGCTGCTGCATGGGAGGCCTACCTTGAATTTAGAATGACAGAAAACAACCTGGTATGACCATCTTCATTTTCCACTGTTACCCTAGTATCAGTGTTATTTGTAAGATATATCTGTGTCTGTAAATAATTCTGAAAAGGCAATAGTCTTCACCATATGGCCAATCTGCTTCCCCAGAGTCTGGAAATCTCTCTGTACTGTTTGGATACTGTTTCTAGCAAGGTCATTCATCCCCAGAAGGATGATAATAACAATTTTAGAGTCCTTAATTTCTTCTTTAATTGTATGCAGTGGAAGAGGAAACTAGTGGTTAGAGCAGTGGGCTGTGAAACAGGGCAACCAAGGTTCAAATCCCACTGTATGTCATTTCATCCTTCATTACCTCAAATACATATTGTGAACCCTCTGGGGATAGAGAAATACCCACAGTCCCTGAATGTAATTTATTTGAAATGCCTGAAAAATAAAATATATATCTAAATAAATAAATAAATATGGACAATCTTGTTTGCACTTCTACAAGCTGAAGATCTTGGAAGGCATTTAATTATTGTGATCCACTCAAAATGAATTCCCATATAAGTACCTCTGATGTTAGAGTTTACCAGCTCAAGGAGCTTTTTGTTATGATGTTTAATTATGTTATGGGACTTGGATGTGCTTTGGATTTTCTTTCTTTTCAGATTCCACTTCAGTTCCCATTGCTGCAGCATCTTCATTTTCTAAAACAGAAATTGCATTTCATACATTATCATTTGAGAGGGGGGGTGTCTTTGTGTCACAGATATTATCCTATAAGAGACCACTGTAATCCATTTATTCCTAGGTTTCTTGATGTTCTTTAGATGTGGGGGTTGACATCCGGGATGCAAAATTGGAAAGGGAAGGTATCTCTGGGTCACAGGATGTATCCTACCAGTGCCCACTGTAACCCACATATTTCTGGGTTTCTGAATATTCTGTGGGAGTGGGGGCAGAATTTATAAATGCTGTAAAGTGGGGGAGGCTTCTTTGGTGGTTGTTAATTCCTATCTAACCTTTTTAATTGTAGCTAATTCAGTTCAGCAGTTGAAGAGAACTGCAAATATATAGGGCAAACTCTAAGCCTCCAGATGGTTTGCCTTAAGACAAAAGCACCACAATTATAGTTTGGAATAATAATCATTTTGTTAATTTGTTTTGATGTGAAACACCTTTCGTATGATAAAGATTTGCAAAGTAACTTGTTACCCATTACTCTAATTATGTAGCTTAGCAAGACTATATTATAAGAGCAAGATCTGAGGTGGGTGGTAGGGAGGGAGGGGAGCTTTTAACATTTGGTATTATCAGGAAACTAAACTTTCCCTGACATACACTTCTTGTGAGCTTTTCTAATCCACTGTAAAGTTATGGGTTTTTAAAACTTATTTTTCCTCTCCCCCATCACTTTTTTAAATATGCACACTTTTTTCTTAATTAAAGCAGCCCACCCCCAAAAAACGGCACATTATAATATAAACGTAGACAATATTTATACTTCCCCTCCAGATAATTTAAAAAGCAAATATTTGTACATAGGTTTTAGAAGCCTGTATTCACGGGAGCACAGCAGACAAAATGGTTCTGATCTGCTACAAAACACATGTCTTTTAGCCTAATCAACTATTAGAGATCAGTCCCTCCCACCAAGAGACACAAGGCAAGTAACAGTCCCGTCCCCCCCCCCCCCCCCACCTTCCCTTGTCTATAGATAAAACCCTTGCATTTATATAGGAAGGAGAATTATGGGCCAGATTTTCAAAGGGGTATGCACGTAAGATACGCACGTACCCCCCGAAAACCTGGCCCAAACTCCCCCTGCACGTGCCAAGCCTATGTTGAGTAGGCTCGGCGGCGCGCACAAGCCCTAGGACGTGCGTAGGTCCCAGGGCTTTCCTGGGGGGGGAGGTGTCGGGGGCGTATTGGGGGCGCATGTTGTGACCGTCGCGTCATCGGAGGCGTTCCGGGGGGGGGGGGTCGGGGTCGTGTCAAGGCCGGCGTGTCATCGGGGGCGTTCCGGGGGCGTGGCCGCGGCCTCCGGACCAGCTCCCGGACCGGTCCATGGTGTGCCAGCGGCCGGCCCGGCGCGCACAAGTTACGCCTGCCTTGAGCAGGCGTAACTTGTGCAAAAAAGTTAGGGGGGTTTAGATAGGGCTGGGGGGGTGGGTTAGGTAGGGGAAGGGAGGGGAAGGTGCGGGGGGTGGAATGGAGGCAGGCTGCATGGTTCAGCACGCGCGGGCTGCCGATTTTGGGCAGCCTTGCATGCGCCGACTCCGGATTTTAATGGGTACGCGCGGCTACGTGCGTATCTATTAAAATCCCGCGTACTCTTATTTGTGCCTAGTGCGCGAACAAAAGTATGCATGGGCGCAAATTTATAAAATCTACCCCTATGTGTCTAGGAAGGGTCCTAATCTTACAAATCACAATGGGGCAGGTTTTAAAAGCCCCTCGCGTGTAAATCCAGCTGAATTTATGTGCATAGGGGGGGTCACGCTCACCGAGCCTATTTTGCATAGTACTGGCAATGCGCGCAAACCCGGGATGCGCATATGTCCCAGGGTTTTAAAAAAGGGGCAGGGTGAGGGTGGTCCGGTGCGGGGCGGGGGCATTTCCAGAGGCCTGCGTAGGGCCTCTAGGCCTGGGGATCACGCACCGGCACTTGGCTGGCATGTGCAACCTACTTCTGCCCAGAGGCAGGCGCAACTTGCCAAACAAAGGTTAGGGGGGGTTTAGGTAGGGCTGGGGCGTGGGTTAGGTAGGGGAAGTTGGGGGGGGGTTAGAAGGAAAGTTCCCTCCGAGGCTGCTCCGATTTCAGAGTGGCCTCGGAGAGAAGCCCCTAGGGCTTGGCGCGTGCAAGGTGCACAAGTGTGCACCCCCTTGCACGCTCCGACTCCGGATTTTATAACATGCGCGTGGCTGTGCGCATGTTATAAAATCGGGCATAGATTTCTGCGCGCCGGGTTGCGCGCACAAATCTACGCCCGTGCGTAGGTAGTAAAATCTGGCCCAATATTTTTATATTTGGGGTTTTTTTTCTTTTATTTGCTTTCTGAAACTTGGAAACACGCTCACCATTATTGTACTGCTGTTCTACTTTTTCCAGGTTCTGGTAAGATTTTACTGTTTAGATTTTGATCAGTAAACTCAATTTTTTTTTGGGGGGGGGAACAATACTCTGTGTGAACTCTTTACTGAAAATCTATGAGAGTGATGCGCTTAGGCCTTTGAGCTTTTTCTGCCACCCCCCCCCCCCCCTCACTGGAGAATCCTGATCTGGAATTGCAGCCAGTTTTGCACTCCTATGCAGAATCTAAAAATGGCCTCTTGCTTTATAAAGGAAGTAACCACATACTTATACCTGATTTTTTTTTCTTCAAATTTTATTTATAACAAAATGTTCTTAAAAAATTAACATATCATATATCTATTGTATCAAAATACATATCATGTACGGCCGGCGCCATTTTGCACAAAATGGCGCCGGCCGTACGGCAAAACGATTCGAGTGCAGGAGGTCACTCCCGGACACCCGCTGGACTTTTGGCAAGTCTTGTGGGGGTCAGGAGGCCCCCCCCCAAGCTGGCCAAAAGTCCCTGGGGGTCCAGCGGGGGTCCGGGAGCGATCTCCTACGCTCCTGACGTCGGGGGACAAAAAACAAAATGGCGCCGGCGCTACCTTTGACCTGTCATCAGGGCAAAGGTAGCGCCGGCGCCATTTCTACAACACACCGCAGGCCCGAGAGTAAAAGATCACACCGGGACCCCCACTCTGGACCCCAGGTAATTTAAGGCATTTTGGGGGGGGGTTCGGGAGGGTGGGGGATTTATTTTAAAGGGTCGGGTGGGTTTTAGGGATGTTTTAGTGTGCCGGTTTTCCTGCCCTCCCCGATTTATGATTTACACGATATTTACAAAAACAAAACCGCGACGATCCGATTCCCTCCCCCCCCCAGCCGAAATCGATCGTTAAGACGATCGATCACACGATTCACATCTCTAGAAAACATATTTTATTAAATATTATCCCATAAATTAGCAAAGCTTCCTTAAATAAACTATTAAATATATTTCAATTCTCTATGGGAAGGGGGGGGGTGTGATATGGACTTTTTGGTTGGCCAGGTTGGGGGGTATAGGCTTTCATTATCCGGGTTGCAAAATTGGAAAGGGAAGGTAACTCGGGGTCACAGGCTTTTATCCTACCAGTGCCTACTGTAACCCACAAATTTCTGGGTTTCTGAATATTCTGTGGGAGTGGGGGCAGGTTTTATAAATGCTGTAAAATGGGGGAAGCTTCTTTGGTGGTTGTTAATTCCTATCTAACCTTTTTAATTGTAGTTAATTCTGTTTGAAGAGAACTGCAAATATATAGGGCAAACTCTAAGCCTCCAGATGGTTTGCCTTAAGACAAAAGCACCACAATTATAGTTTGGAATAATAATCATTTTGTTAATTTGTTTTGATGTGAAACACCTTTCGTATGATAAAGATTTGCAAAGTAACTTGTTACCCATTACTCTAATTATGTAGCTTAGCAAGACTATATTATAAGAGCAAGATCTGAGGTGGGTGGTAGGGAGGGAGGGAAGCTTTTAACATTTGATGTTTTCAGGAAACTAAACTTTCCCTGACATACACTTCTTGTGAGCTTTTCTAATCCACTGTAAGGTTATGGGTTTTTTAAATGTACTTTTCCTCTACCCCATCACTTTTTTTAAGTATCCATACTTTTTTCTGAAATAAAGCAGCCCACCCCCAAAAAAATGGCACATGATAATATAAACATAGACAATACTTCTACTTTACCTCCAGATAATTTAAAAAGCAAAGATTTGTACTTAGGTTTTAGAAGCCTGTATTCACGGGAGCACAGCAGACAAAATGGTTTTGATCTGCTACAAAACACATGTCTTTTAGCCTAATCAACTATTAGAGATCAGTCCCTCCCACCAAGAGACACAAGTCAAGAAACAGTCCCTTCCTATCTTCCCTTCTCTATAGATAAAACCCTGGCATTTGTATAGGAAGGAGAATTATGTATCTAGGAAGGGTCCTAACCTTACAAATCTCAATATCTTTATATAATTTTTTTTCTTTTATTTGCTTTCTGAAACTTGGAAACACTTTCACCAGTATTGTACTGCTGTACTACTTTTTCCAGGTTTCCATATAATGATATATGTTATGTGATATGTATTTTGATACAATAGATATATGATATATGTTAATTTTTTCAGATCATTTTGTCATAAATAATTTTTGAAGAAAATAAATACAGGTATATGTATGTGGTTACTTATATGTGTATAGTACATGTGATTAACTCTTAAGTGTTTATGTATTTGTAAAGAAAGTCTAACAATAATCCAGTCAACTAACAACGACCCCCTTCCTTATCTACTCCAATCATTAGACACTATTATTATTGACCATCTTAATAGGCATCATTGTGTGGTGATACACAGCCATTATCACACTGCATTATGTTTAATCATAGGTCAGTCCGTGAATTGATGACAAAATTCTTTTTTGATTTTTTGTGCTTCTGTGCTTCTCTCACCCATGAATTAAAATAATGTCATATTATACATTTTTCTCCAGATATCAGTATACACAATTTAATACACTTATCTTGATGTCGCCATTCATCATCATTGAACGTTTTTCCTTTGCTGTCAACCAACCATGATCTTCATGCCCCAATTTTCTAGCAATGTGAAGATTTAACACATTGCTTCTTCATGTGCCGGCGCCATTTTTAAAGACGAACAAAAATGCATGATTTGAATCGAAACCAGAACCGAACCGATTCCAGTTCCGATTCACATTTCTAGTATAAAGTACCATTTGCCATTCTCAACTAGATGATGGGGGAAAGCAGACAGTCATTCAGAAATGCATGGTTCAGAATGATGTATTCTTGAAAGATACTGTCAAAACAGGGATATTAGGCATCCCTATAGAAAGGTTGCAATAAATAAAGATCAGACAAAGCAGTAAAATTCCAAATTACCCATGTCAACTGCTAAGTAGGTTGTTAATACAAAAAAATATACATTTTGAAATGCCTGTATACAAATGTTAGAAGTCTAAAAAAATAAGAGGGGAGAGTTAAAGTGTATAGTACTGAATTAAGGGGTACATATAATGTTGCGCTGGAGGTGGACCCTTGGGCCGAGGTGGGGTTGATGCTACCCGTAGGAGGGATCCTATGGGTCCCCACCATCGGCAGGCAGAGAGGGCTGATGGATGGAGGTCGGCTAGAGCTTCATCAATACCAGCCCTCATTCCCCGTGGGTTGAGGCTTTGGGTGCCAGGACCGGCTGGATTTAGGTGGCCTCCAACAGTGGTCGTTGATGGGTGGATCAAGGCCAGCCCAGAGGCAGCAACTAGAGTAGGTAACAGTCTGTACTGGATGAGGTGGAGTCCCGGAGACCCGGGTACCTATAGGAACACAGGCTGACAGAGGGCACCCGAGCAAGAGCAGGCCGAAGCCTGAATGAACCATGTCCAGGACAAAGGCTGAAGAGGCATCTTTAAGCAAGCTGGGATCAGTACTGGTGGCAGTCTGGAAGCAGTGGCAAACAAGGCTGAGGTCTAGACAAGGAGAGAATCAAAAGGATGGTCAGATGAAGCAGAAGTCCAGGGCTGGAGAGAAGCAACAGTGAGGTCAAGCGATGTAGAGGTCTGGGGCTGGAGAGAGGCAATGGAGTAGTCAGGCAATGCAGAGGTCCGGGGCTGGAGAGAGGCAATGGAGAAATCAGGCAATGCAGAGGTCGTGGGCTGGAGAGAGGCAATGGAGTAGTCAGGCAATGCAGAGGTCAAACCAGTTTAGCAATCCAAAGGAGAGACGAAGGAACAGGAACACAGGAAAAAGGAAACAGGAACAAAGGCAATCAGGATCAGGAACCAGGAACTGAAGAGGCAACAGAGGACTCGACTAGTGAGGGGACCTGTTGCAAAGGCAATTTGAGAGAGCGGAACCGGGGCTTATATACCGGAGCTCTGCCGACGTCATCATCCGGGGCTGTGGCCAGGTTCCCTCCGTGGGCCCTATTTAAGGACTAGCTGTGTGCCCGTACACATCTAGGTAGGGGTGCGGTGCTGGTTGGGACGGCATCTCTCCACGAGCCATGCAGAGAGGCCTAACGCGGAACATCTAGAGCTGCAGCATAGCCAGAGGCCCCAGGGGCAGCCTGAGGATGGAATCGGTGGCCTACAGTCGCCAGAGACGAGGGACCAGATGCTGGATCACTTTGAAATAGGTGAGGGGGCCGAGCCGTGGGTCTGCCGTGGCAGGCATGCGTAACATATAATTGGCATCTTAGAGACCTGGTGGAAGGAGGTTAACAAAAGGGACACTGATACCCAGGTACAAATTATATCACAATGACAGAATGGATAAAACTGGTGGAGGAGTAGTACAATATGTTAAATAGAACATAAAGTCACACAGGATAAAAGTTCTACAGGAAACAAAATGTACTGTAGAATCTAATGGATAGAAATTCCATATGAGAAGAGGCATAGAGTACAAGTGGGGGTGTATAACCATTTACCTGGCAAAATGAACATTCAGGCAATGACATGTTAATAGAAATAAGGGAAGCTAACAAAATTAGCAACACAGTGAAAATGTTTATTTCAATTACCCCAGTATTGACTGGGTAAATGTTAGATTATGACATGTTAAGAAGGTAAAGTTTCTAGATGAACTAAATGACTGCTTCCCGAAGAAGCAGGTAAAAGAATTGGCAAGGGGGAGGGGAACAATTTTAAGCCTAATACTTAGTAGAACTCATGATTTGATGAAAGAGGTAATAGTGACAGGGCCATTTGGCAATAATAATCATAACATGATCAAATTTGACTTGATATCTTGAGGAAGGATTCTAAGGAAATCTACTATGATATTTAATTTTCAAAAGGGAGATTATTTATTTTATTTATTTTTAATTTTTATATACCGAAGTTCTTGTGAGAACCATAAATCACTCCGGTTTACATAAAACGATGAACTGCCCAGAAGAGAAAAAAGAGAAAAAAAGATTATGATAAAATAAGAAAAATGTTTAGGGAAAAATCTGAAAGGAACAGCTGCATAGGTCCTGAGTTTACATCACGCATGGACATTTTTTATCTTGGAAGCCCTGACCAAAAGGTGGAAGGAAGGCCAAATGACTACCTGCATTGTTAAAAGGTGAGATAAGAGAGGCTATTCTAGCCAAAAGAACATATTTCAAAAATTGGAAAAGGGATCGAATGAAGAAAACAGAAAACGGCATAAGCACTGGCAAGTTAGATACAAAACATTGATTAGGAAGGCAAAGCCAGAAATTGAAAAAAAGCCTGTAGTAGAAGAAAAAACTGAAAATACAATTTTTTTCATTTGAATCAAAAAGCCTGCAAGGGAGTCATTTGGACCATTAGATGATCAAGGGGTAAAAGGTGCATTAAGGGAGGACAAGGCCACAGTCGGCCCCTGTCACATGGTAGGAGCACAAGATGGTGCCGGTCATCCATTGCTCCTACCATGTGACAGGGGCCGAACAATGGCACCGGTAGCCCCTGTGACATAGTAAGGTCAAAGGTATCGGCGCCATTTTGAATATCGGCAGCTGAGGGTATGAGTGCAGGAGATGGCTCCCAGACCCCCCGCTGGACCACCAGAGAGTTTTGGTAAGTTTTGGGGGGGTCAGGAGGGTGGGGGTTTGTTTAAATTTGCTCCTTTAGATGGCCGAATAATTTGACAAAGATTCGTTGTATTCGTGGGGAATTGCGATACGTTTCGCTTCCCCACAAATACAATGAATATGGCTCTATACGTTGCAGATTACCAATACATTAGAAACGAATGCACACCCCTAATTCTTATTGACAAACTAAAGCATAGCAAATCACATGGACCAGATTGTATACATTCCAGAGTGTTGAAAGAACTGAATATGAATTTGTAGACTTACTCTTAGTAATCTGCAAAGTATCATAAAAATCAGCTATGGTATCTAAAGATTGGAGGGTGGCCAATGTAATGTCAGTTTCTTTAAAAAGGGTTTAATGGTAATCCAGGAAACTAAATAACAGTGAACCTGATGTCAATGCCAAGAAAAAGGTTGAAATTATTTCAAAGAACAAAATTAATGAACATATAGATAGACATAGTTTATTAGCACCAAGTCAACATGGATTTAGCCAAGGGAAGTCTTGCCTCACCAATTTGCTATATATTTTGAAGGCATGAATAAAGTGAGTCAGTTGATATAATGTATCTGGATTTTTAGAATGCATTTGACAAAATACCTTACGATAGATTCTTGAGAAAATTAAAAAATCATGGATGGAGAAGGCAATGTTTTAATTTGGATTGGAAAATGATTAAAAGAAAGAAAAGAGAGTGGTCTAAATGGTCAGTTTCTCAATGGAGAAAGGTGAATAGTTGAGCGTCCCAGGGATCTATACTAGGACCACTGCTTTTTAACATATAAATGAGCTAGAGATGGGAACAATGAGTGAGGTAATCAAATTTGCTGATGATAAAAAATTATCCAAATTTGTTACAACACAAGAGGATTGAAAGAAATTGCAAGAAGACTGGGCATCCAAAAGGCAGATTGCATTTAATGTGGACAAGTGCAAAATGATGCATTTAGGGAAGTGCAATCCAGTTTGTAGTGACTCATTGTAAGGTTCCACATTGGGAGTGACCTCCCAGGAAAAGGATCTAGGTGTTATCAAGGATAATATTTTTAATTCTTCTGCTCATTTTATGGAGGCAGCCAAGAAAACAAATAAAATGCTAGAAATTATTAGAGATGTGCATTGTTTAGTTGTTTTAGTTCGGGCTTCATTTTCGAGCGCCCACAGGAAACTTCGATTTTTCCGCGGATCATTTTTTTTCCACGGGTCTCGATTTTTGTGTTAGTGTGTGCTAACGGAAGTTAGCGTACACTAACACAAACTATGAATTTTTCTTAAATTTCACAAAATTTCCATTCATTTTTTGGTTCCCCTGAACCATGACAAATTAGACAATTTTGTTGAATATTAGAATGCCTCTCTATTGCTCCATGGTGCTAATGCCCCTTGAGTATTATGAGCAGTCCTGTCACCACAACTCAAAAAGGATATAGTGGAATTAGAAAATGTAGAGAAGGGCAACCAAAATGATAAAGGGGTGGAATAATTTCCCTATGATGAGAAGTTAAAGAGATTGGGCATTTCAGCTTGGAAAAGAGACAGCTGAGGGAAGATATGACAGAGATCTATACAATAATGAGTGGAGTGGAACGGGTAAACACAAATTGGTTGTTTACTCTTTAAAAAAGTATAAAGATTAGGGATCATTCAATGAAGTTACTAGGTGATACATTTAAGATAAGTAGGAGAAAATATCTTTTTTTTACTCAATGCATAATTTAACTCTGGAATTTATTTCCGGAGTATGTGGTGAAAACTGTTATTGTAGCTGACTTTAAAAAGGTTTGACCAAGTTCCAGGAAGACAAGTCCATAAACCATTATTAACCCATTATGCCCCAGTGTCCTAATTTTAAGGACAGCTTCTTTAAAAAAAATTGAAACAGGTTAAGGACCCTGGAATAAGCAGCATGAAATCTATCCAATTTTGGGATTCTGCCAGGTACTTGTGACCTGGATTGGCTACTATTGGAATGAGGATACTGGGTTTGATGGATCTTTGCTATGCTCCAATATGGCAATATCATATGGTCTTATGTGTTTATGAGGTTATACACAGCATGATCCTGCAACCTGCACAACCCCTGGACCACTAAACCATGATCAAGACCTGAAGTCCACAATACTCCACCCCTGAACCCATCCAGAATATATCAGGCCCTTAGGCATACAACCTTCCCCCTCACCTCCCCTGAGACCCTAATACCCCCTGAAATCATGACCCAGCTGTTTACTTTCTCATTGGTGGCCTCCTCACAAACCCTCCCAAATTCATGGGCCATCATGGCAATTAAGCCTTTGACCCTCTCAAACTTCTGCAACTATTCAAATGATACTGAAACTGCAATGCCTCCTTAAGTTACCTCTTCAAACCCAAGTTACAGCCTTCTCACAAACCATTCAATTCCTGCGAATGATTCACAAACCATTCAATCATTCCTGCGAATGATTCTCACAAACCATTCAATTCCTGCGAATGATTCAATTCCTGCAAATCTTCTCATAGCAAGCGCCAAAGTTATTGCTAAGCCAATCGCTCAAATCATCAATGCTTCACTTATTCAGGGCCTAGTGCCAACCACACTCAAACTCGTCATCCTGAAACCTCTTCTAAAAAAGCCAAATCTATCTCCGGAAAACCTAGCTAACTTTCGGCCAATAGCAAATCTTCCTTTCATAGCTAAAATCCTTGAAAGAATTGTAAATCATCAACTCAGCGAATTCTTAGACGACAACAACATTCTCGCCACAATGCAATTTGGCTTCCGTAAATCCCGAAGCACTGAATCCCTTTTAATTTCTCTGACCGACAACATCCTTTTCAACCTAGAGAAAAAACAACCATGCCTTCTTATACTCCTCGATCTATGAGCAGCATTTGACACTGTAAACCATGAGATCCTCCTAAACCGACTAGCAGAGATTTGAATCAAAAACACCGCTTTCAACTGGTTTAAATCCTTCCTACAAGATAGGTTTTATAAAGTCAAGATCAACTACAATGAGTCCCAGCCTATCAGCTCAACTCTAGGCATCCCTCAAGGATCCTCCTTATCTCCGACCTTATTCAACATTTACTTGCTCCCTCTCTGTAACCTACTATCTAAGTTGAATCTAACCCACTACCTATATGCAGACGATGTCCAAATTCTCATTCCAATAACCAAATCACTGCAAGAAACCCTTCATTTTTGGAATTCATGCTTCATTTCCATATCCAACCTCCTTGCAGATCTCTGCCTAATTCTCAATGCCAACAAAACTGAATTTGTTCTTATCACCCAAGATGGCAACTACCAGCTCGCTAAATCTCATCCAGTGGCAACCCCCTCTCTATCTCCTCTGGTCAGAAACCTAGGAGTTATCATGGACAACCAACTGAATCTCAAAAGCTTTATTTGCAACACTGTGAAAGAATGCTTCTTCAAACTCCAAGTCTGAAAAGACTTAGACCCTTACTCCACCCCCATGATTTCAGATCAGTTTTGCAAGCAATCATATTCTCAAAAATTGATTACTGCAATTCTCTTTTACTTGGTCTCCCAGCTATCTCCATAAAACCACTACAAATGCTACAAAATGCCACTGATAGGATCCTAACTAAAGCAAAAAAAAGGGACCACATCACTCCAATTTTTAAGAATCTCCATTGGCTTCCTATAAAATATAGAATCCTCTACAAATCTCTTGTAACCATCCACAAATCTATCTACAAAACCTCACACCTCGATCTCAGGATCCCATTGCAGCTACATTCATCATCCTGTCCATTGAGATCTGCACAAAAAGGCTCGCTAAAAGCCCCTTCATTCAAAATATCCTCAAACAAAAGAGCCTTCTCCACAGCGGGCCCTAACCTATGGAATTCTCTCCCTTCAGACCTTAGGCTCGAACAATGCCCAATTAACTTCAAAAAAGACTCAAGACCTGGCTTTTCACCCAAGCCTACGCCTGAGTTGGACTTCACTAACACTCTCCCACCATGGTCAACGCATTATGTGTCCCACTACTTAATAATCCCAGAAACAAATACAATTTCCTCTTGCCAACGATTGACCATTTGTTACATGACTTATCCTAATCGCTATGTTAGATTTCAGTAATTTAAAATGTTGTTTCTCACATTGTGTTATGTAATTGTTTCTCATAATGTGTTATGTAATTTTAATTATTTCCCAGTTTTCGTTTCCCTGTTCTCTGTAAGACACACGTGTTATGTCATCCCAAAGTTATATGTAAACCGAAGTGATTAGTAACATTGTTACCAGAACCTCAGTATATAAAAAATGTTAAACAAATAAATAAATAAATAAAACCTCAGTACCCCAGAAAATAATTGGGCTTCTGGCCCTGTGATTCATCTCCTGCAAACCCCCTGATAAATATCAGCACCATTGGCATCTTCTTCATTCCTCCAGGTGCTTCACTGAAGAAGCAGTTCATCAGTAGCCTCTCCCTGTACACTTGATTCCCCCTGAAAGTCATGGCCTAGTCATAGTAGCAAGGAGGCTGTAGAGATGAGCCATGACTATTGAGCTTCAGAAGTAAAGCAGTTCTGAAACTTCAACAATGCAACTAAGTCACAAGCTTCTGTGTTTGTAGATAAAGAAGGAAGGGGTCCTACCACTATAACATGGATGTGACTTTCCAGGGTTACTGAGGAAAATGAGAGGCTGTCAACAGAGCACTTCTTTTGAGGAATGGCAGTGATATGAAAATGGCCACTAATAAGACTACAGTTTTGGGAGACAGTACATCAGGGATGACCAGGGAACCAGCAATGAGGCCTTACATTTACAGTGAGTCATTGGAAATGGTTGGAAGGGTCAATAGATAGGGGCAACAATTTCAGAATGCTTCTGAGAAGGGAATCCAGAGGTGGGACATCCTGGATGTATATGTTCAATCTCATTTCACGAGATCCAGGTATGGGTGAACCATGGGTCCAGAGGTGCAATCAAGTGGTGCAGAGGTGGTAGGATTGTCCAAACCTATTTGAATGTCTGAGGGTGGGTTGGTCATAAGCTTAGATCATCTAACATAGGCAAGTGGTTTGGGATTGGGTAGTTGGGTTGGAAGCCCAGATCCCCACTAGGCCAACACTTAACTAAATCTCTTATATAAAAACAGTGACAAATTAATGTTGGATATTATACCCAGTATTAATACTTTATGTGCGAATTACTAATTTTAGCAGGTAGAAAAGGAAATTGAATAGATATCTGATTGTTCAGAAGGATTGGACAATTTAGGAGGTAATTTGCAGGAGCATTATTTAATCATATTAACCCCTAGAAGTCATTTTTTGTACTTTAATATTTGGATAGGTTTTTGGTTTGTTTTTTTGATAGGTGTCCAAAACTGAACCCCATATTTTAGATGTGATCTGACAAACATCTTCTACAATGTTAGAATGGTATCCTCATTCTTTGCTTTTGTCCCTAAGCATGTGCCTAGTATTAGTTTATTCTGCTTGGCTTTGCTAATTCATTCTCTGTTTATCAACTGATAAATCCATGTCTTTTTCCTGCTTAGTATTAGCAAGCTTCTCCCTCTTTAAAGCATATTGCATGTGCCAATTGTATATATGTTTAGTAAAACACACTTAACCACACAAAAGAGGTACTTTTCAATAACCTGCTTATGTACTAGATCTATGGTAACCTTTGTATCGGCATTATCTTATCATTTATTTTCAAAGGGAAACTACAAAGAAGTACACATGTACATTTGTTTGAAGCAAATGTGAAAATATAAAGAATGAGACCATTTTTTGTTTTTTTTAAAATGAAACAAAATAAAAAAAATGTTCTGTCAACAATACCCAAACATTTTCTGGTATTTTTTTTTTTCGGATATTTAAAAAAAGGTCATCTGGCAAGACTAGGCATTCATTTGCTCCTATCACTGAGGCCCAGGTCCAGTCGCTGTGACCCATACCCAATGCCAGGGCCAGGTCCAAGGCAGGGTCCCATTGCTTAGGCCTAGGCCTAATACCAAGGCCTGGCAAAAAGATTGAGGCCAAAATATAGGCCTAGGCCTGATAGCAAGGACCCATCTATGAGGCCCAGATCAAACACCAGGGAGGCAGGTCCTATTGCCAAGGCCCAAGGCCAAAGCTGGGGGCCCATCCAGAGGCTGTGTCTCATTCAAAGGCCAAGGCCTGATTCCAGGGCTTGGCCTCAGGCTGGGTCCCTTTGCCAAAGCTCAAATCTAGGCTCTGTACCAACTTTGGGGCACAGCCAAAGGTCAGATCCCATCTCCAAGGCTTAGAATTAGGCCCAGGTCCAAAACCAGAGCTTGGCCTGAGGTGAGGTCCTATTGCCAAAGCCTAGGTATGACACCAGGCCTGGCCCGAAGCTGGTTCCATTGCTAAGGACCAGGCTTAGGCTGAAGACAGTGTCTGCCCCAGATTTATACCCAATGACAGGCCCAACCCAAAGCTGGGTTCTGTCTCTGAGGCCCAGGCATAGGTCCATGATCAATGCTGGGACACAGCATGCGGCTGTGTCCTTTAGCTAAGGCCTAGTCTTGATGCTGGTGCATAGCCATATATCAAAATGGTTCTGTCCACATGGGAGGAAGATGCCACAATAGTGTCATAGTGGTACATCCTTTCATCAGACAGCATCATTTTTCAGTAGTCCAAGAAGAAGGAAGATATTGGAAGGCCTGGTCTTGGACCACTGGCCTAAGCCTACGCCTGGATCTCAGTAAGAACTCATCCTCAGATGGGTCCTGGCCTCAGGCCTAGGCCTATGCCTTGGCCTCAGAGATGGGACCCAGCCTCAGGCAGGGTCGTGGCATCCAGCTTGGGTACAGGTCAGGGTCTTGACAATGGTATCTGGCCTCAAGCTGGGCTCTGACATCTGGCCTAAGTGTTGGAGATGGGACTTGACCTTATGCTGGAATCTAGCATTGGACCAGACTCCGGCATCAAGCCCAGGCCTCCATGATGGGATGGACCTTTGTGGCAACCTAGGCCCAGATTTTGTCAATGGGACCTGGCCTTTCTGATGGGACACAGCCTCAAACCAGGCCCTGGCATCATGCATGGTGTATGCCAGGGCCTTGTCAATGGAACCCAGCCTTGGGTTGGAAACTGGCATCAGAGATCAGCCTATCCCTGGGCCTCAGTGAAGGATCTTGGCCCTAGGATTGGGCCTAAGCCTCCACAATGGGATCTGAACTAATGCCAGGCCCTGGTGTCAGGCCTGGAGCTTGCCAATAGTATCCTTCCTAGGTTTCAGCTTGGGTCATGGCACTGGATCTAGGCTTCAGTTGTTATCTCCCCTGGCCTAGCACTGACCCAGAAATGCCTTCATGAAATTATGGCCAGAATTAGGCCTTAGGCAGGTCCCTGCCATCAGAAATAGGACTAGGCCTGGGCCTCAGTGATGGGACCTGGGCTTGAGCCTGGCCCCAGAATTGGGTCTATGTTTCAGTGACAGCACCTGACCTCAGGTCAGGCCCTGGCATTATGTTGGGCCTTGGAAATGGGACCCAGCCTACGTCATGGCCAAGTTATGGCACAAGATCTAGGATTCAGTTCAGGGCTAGGCCACTTGTTCATGCCCAGACCCACCCATTTTACTGGTTTATTGTAAAGGCAAAGGAACCTAAGGAACAAATAAACAAAATTGGTTTTCATTTATTAAAAAAATAATGAAGGTAGGTGACCTAGGAAATGAATGGATGAATCAAAACCTATAAATTTGCTTCTGTATATCCCTACTACTCAGGTACAAATCTCCCAAGGACCTTTTCTCTGCTTTCTCTGTTGCTGTGCTATATGCCAAAAAAGTGTGTGCATAAATTTGAGAAATAAATCCTCTTGTTAATGTTATTTTTAACTCTCAACTTTCTTAACTTGAAAATCAGTTTTCCTGTAGGTATATGAAAGCTTTATCAATAATTGTTAACTGCTGACGTTTCTTGCTAACATTCACAAATAAACTCAGGAAGGCAGGAACTCATACAAGTGGACACACGGGACACTCTCAGTGTTGTTTAATATACACTAATTCAAAAGGGAGTTCTGCATTTCCCAATCACTTGTATTCAGTAGCACATACTGATCCAGTTTTGTGTGCCAGTGCACACATCAAGCCACATGTCTCTTAGTTGTTCGGAGTTGAGGAAAATATTATACACTCAACTGGTTGTTCCCACAAATCAAGATGTGATTAGATGATAAAATTTGAAAAGTTTGAGAATTGAACAAATATAGCCCAAAGAAAATGCAAGACAAAGGTTATACTTCTCAGCTGAAAGGAAAAACAGATTGTACCACTGGAAGTTAATAAGTAAGTTCACTAGGGGTATTCAGAAGCCTTGTTGAGGTGTAAATTGAAATCATCTCCAAACCATAGCCTTCAGTAGGTAGAAAGGGAAATTGGTTAGAAATCTGATTGTTCAGAAGGATTGGGCAATTTAGGAGGTCAATACACAATAACTGTGAAAGATTACACAGTAATATACAGAAATGGCAATAACAATTCTTGCTCTTGGAGTGGCAATCAGAAATAATGATAATAATAATAATAATAATAATAATAGTAATAATAAAAACCCAGAATGGTCTCCAAATTGGTCCGTTTGATACTATATTATATATGCATTAACTTGCTGCACATTGACAAAACTATTTGTAATACAAGCTAAAAAAATGTATGTACATCTGTATTAATTATATATTCAGTGCTGATGAGCTTACTGAGACTGCTGGCTTTCAGCAGTCTTTTTAAACTTTGGATTTAAAAAATGCCGATAAGGTATGTTTCCACATAAGAAAGCATCAGAGGTCAGCAGTTTGTAGTCCATGCAACATATAGTATTCATATTATTATAAAAAGAATTCACTGATTTCACTCTATAAATAATGTGCTATCAGTACACACTTCCATATAATTCATATGTTGCCAATGCTCTACACCAAAGGATTTACAGCCCAAACGTGAGCATGAGAATAGAGGGGATGTGGTGGGAAACTATAGGGGATAGGGGAATGCCATACTCAAAATTTAAGGTAAGCTATTTTTCCATGAAATTAAAATCCAAGTGCATTGTGAGCTACTGTAGTTTACTTTGGTGGAGACTCTTTAATGCTTCCTAAAGCATGTCTTTACTCAAGCTGTAAACAACCATTTTGTGCCTGAAATAGTAGAGTAGTCAGCAATGTCAAGGAGATTTTGAATTAACACAATGGGAAGGGTTTTCTAATATCACTGCTCCAAATGCTGTAGAGTATATAACTTCCAGGTAACATGGTGAGAGACAGATTTAGTTATCAACCATGATCAAATGCAAAAGTATATATAGCTGTTCAAGAACTGTAAGTAGGCCTGATTTTCAGGGTAAACAAATGTGCAAATATATGTGAATATTCATTGTGGATAACTTGAAAATCAGACTGGTTTGTGACTTACGGGATCTGTGCACTAAAAATCATACTTAGGGGTAGATTTTAAAAGGAGCGCGCGGGTGACATGTGTGTGCGCTCCCCGGCGCGCATACATGTATGCCCAATTTTATAACTTGCATGCGCAGGCGTGTGCAACTTATAAAATCAGGGGTTGGTGCGCGCAAGGGGGTGCACTATTGTGCACCTTGTGCGTGCTAAGCCATGCTGCCTTCCCCCATTCCCTTCCCCCTAACCTAAACTTCCCACCCCTTCCCCTAACCTTTCCCCCCCAGTCCTACTCTAACCCCCCCCCCCCGACCTTTATCTTACCTATTGTGCCTGCCTCTGGGCAGGCGCAAGTTGTGCGCACCGGCAGCCTGCCGGCACGTGATCCTCCAACACAGAAGCAAATGGCCACTGTGTCTGAGGCCTCTGGCCCTGCCCCTGCCTCACCCCTTTAGTAAAGCCTCAGGACTTAGATGCGTCCCGGGGCTTTACGTGCATCACCAGGCCATTCTAAAAGCCGTAAACCCCCCTATGCACGTAAATACTCTGGATTTATGTGCGTAGGCCTTTGAAAATCCAGCCCTTAATGTTTTGGTGTGCATATTAAGGGGTGGATTTTCAAAGGAGTTATGTGCATAAAATTAGCATATATGCACATACTTAGCTTGTACTCGCATGCATGCTATTTTATAAATATTAAAATTATGCATATATTTTCACTTTCAAGCATACTTTAACCTGTACAAAAAAGGGGTGGTCTAGGGGTGTTCCAGAGCAGGGCTAAGAGGTACATGGATAAATAGATATTTTATAAGAGACTTATTTGAGTACATGTGGTAACTTATTCATGCAATTTTATACCTGCTAATTATCTTGCGCAAGTAATATCAGATTGGTCTATTGTCAAGTATTGGTTGGGAAGGAGGTCTTTGTGAACTGGGAGAGTTCAGGCTGATGATCCGGTGAAGGACTGGGTGAATTGATGGAGGAATAGGAAAACTGTTGATTTCAATTATATGCGCAGGTTTTATAATATAATATAATATACTGACTTAAATTCATAAATCAGGGTTTTATGTGAGCAAATTGTATTTCCTTTGGGTATAAAATATATGTGCATATGTTTATAAAATAAGTAGAAAAAGTACATACATGCTTCCAATACATTGCAGGTTTTGATGGGGATTAGATATATGTATATTTTATAATATGAACACATCTGCTTTGCACAGGTTATAAGAGACTGTAGTAGATCGTCACGTGGTCATAAACACGTGTATATAGAGTCATGCAGAGTTGTTATCCTCTAAGATCCCAATTTATAGCATAGTGCTGAGGGCTGAAGTCTGCATGTACAAATTTCACAGGAACTTCAGCCATGATTTTCAAAGCGGACTATTGTACATAAATCTGCTTTGAAAATTAGTCAGTATATGAGTCTTTGTTCAACATACATTTACACCTATATGGGAACCAGTGTAAATTTTCATGATTTGAAAATATATTTTCTTGCATAAATAAATGTGATTTTTTTTTAAGGTGCTCAAATATGTGTTGGTGTCCCTTCTTGCTGGGTTTTTTTTTTCTCTCTCTCTCTCTCATACTGACTTATTTTTCTCCGTCTCTCCCTTGTTGTCTACTCCACGCATATCAGAACATCTCCTCCTTTAATAGCCCCATCTCCTCCATCAGTAAACCCAATCCATCCTGTTAGCTGAGCACTTGAGATAACATGCACACTAAGGAGGTCATTTTCAAAACTGTGTAGGCAGTTGGAAAGTTGGCAGGTACTTTCCTTTCGAAAATTGCCTAGGGAAAAATACCAGCAGAGATTTCTGCCTGATTTTTCAGAGGATACTTTATCCCTGAAAACAACATAATAATAATATTTATTTGTTGGTGTTGCTTCCTTCCTTTCAAAAAAGAGATGTATGCCAAAATTCTGTTTCTGTCCAGAAGAATATCAAATCTGGAGTATCAAAGGTGGCTGTAAGATCTAAAAGAAAGACCACTGAGCTAATGCGTTTATAAAAGTGAAATAGGGAAACCCAAAATTTAAAGGAAAAGAAATTGCCTGGATTCAGGGTGGCGGTTCAGGGAGAGGCTGCCAGTGAGTGAGAGCTGGGGAGACATGGTTTGTGGAGTAGGCCAGCATAGAGGGAATGCAGCCAGGCAGTATTTTTTCACGGCAACGGTGGCCAGCCTCCTTTCCCCCCTGAAAGAAGACAGTGCAGAAGAAAGTCCGCAATGCAGGCTGCCAGTTTTTTTCCAATGACATCTGGGGTCATGGTTGTGTGAGGCAAGGGAACCACTGAGGCCGCAATTCATGACAAGGGCCCGAGTGATGCCGTGCTCGGAAGGAGGCAGCGGCGGCAGTAGGCTTTGACAGTCACGGGGAGAGGCCGAGGTCTGCGGCGGTAAGCTGCGATGAGAGAGATAGAGAGCAAGGAGAGAGAGAGAGAGACAATCGAGGGAGGAGAAGTGGTGCTGGAACAGCTGATGGAGAGGGGCAGAGTGGGCAGCGCAACATCTGACTGCTGCCGCTGCCCACCCTCCCATCAGAGGTTACGTCATGATGAGAGAGAGAGAGGACTGTGAAGAAAAAGAGTCAGCTGAGAGGGAAGAAACAGTTGACCAGCAGTGGGCAGCTATGATCATGACTGCGATCACTGCAACTTCCTGATTCCACCTCCTGCTGTCAACCCGGGCCCGGGAAAAGAGAGCAAACAGCTGATGTCGGGGACTTGGGAAAACAAATGACTAGGCTGCTATCTCCGTGAAATGCTGAGCCATTGGGGATAAGTGCCCAACCATTGCATCACCACATTTTTAATTAAAAAAAAAGTGGCTATTGACTTGGGGAAGCCCCGTCACCTCGAGGAACATTATTCTGTGATTTGCAGACATCAACAATGATGTCAGTGGGAGACCCGCAACTCCAGGGTGGGGGGGGGGGGGGTGGCGGCTGTCAATTTTATTACAACTGAAGACAATTAGACAGAATTTAAACAAAATATGTATGGTAGCCAGTAACAGGACCCTGGCCACCTGACTGACCCCACCACCCAGCCTCTCGAGCAAGTTTTAAAGATATTAATTGCTCCAACGGGCTCCCTGTTTATTTTGGGGTTAAACACCCCTAAAATGAATAGGAAACCTGGGTAATCCAGTAGTAGCTGCCAGAGGGGAACTTGTGGGCTTCTGCACAGACTTTACTTGAGAGCTGAAATTTGAGTATTTTGGAGGACAATTGTGAATGTCTGCAATGAGCTGGAAAGTGACTTGTAAAACTAGTGGTGACTTGTGCATAAATAATCGGACAGCAAAAAAATTATTGTTGCTCAAAAGTACAATAGGTGAGCAGTTTTAAATTGAAAAGGTGCAAAGATATGAAAGTGGTAGCATCCAACCACCCCTAAACTCCATGGTAAAGCCTAAAGTATCTTCAGACAATAAGGATCAGCATGGCAACGAAGAGGTACAGCAAAGCTGTAACCATAACTGCATACCAACAGTTTCCCTGGTGACCCGCAAAGTAGCAGGCACAACATCACTACTGGGAATAATTAAAAGACAGAAACAGGAACCTGAAGGAGAGCAAAGGCTGAACTTGAGAAGAGTGGAAGCACTGACTTGGTGATCCATTTCAAGGCGTTTAACAGTGCTAACACACTTTTAATAAGGACAAAGAATAGAAAAGATGTATGCCTGGGAGTGAATGAGAAGTGAGACTGAGTGAGTTAAAGCACTGGGCAAGGTAATGTTGAGGATAGAGCAGTTTAGTAATGCTGCTGATATTGCAATGCAGTGACTTGAAGCAGCTTAACTGAGCAAGAGAAAGACTGCTAAATTGTATGCCTGTGAGATGAGATATCTTGTCCAGAGAACAAGTAGGCATACATAGTTCAAAGCCCATTCACCTTAGTCTGCTTTGCTTAGGTGCTTATTGCTTAAGAGAGAAAGTATATTTCACCCCTCTTTCAATTAGTGAATACTAAAGTAGCTGTAAGGAAGCAACAAAGAAATATCTCTGCCCAGGCCACCCACATCTGCTGCAAAAGCAGCAAGTCTAGGGCAAACAGTGCAAGGCTGTGTGAATGGGTGGTGAATGCACTGTCCTTTCCCCCAGGTTAGGGCTAAATTAATTATTTCTTTTGAAAGATAGTTAGCAGCAATACAATATCTCCAAGCCATTGTGAAAACACACACTGAGGAAACATGCTGTACTAGTCTGTGGAATATTGAACGGTGGTAGGGAGGCAGCCTCTCTTTTTTGATTGGATTAGATGAAGAAAAGAAATATCATCAGGACACGCACTTCAGTCTGTGCATCTCCAGTTCAACCAGCAGTGCCAGCCAGTGAGATAAGAGTTAAGTGTGTGCATATAGCACCACAAATATTAGTAACCAGTAGAGATGTGAATCGTGTGATCGATCGTCTTAACGATCGATTTCTGCTGGGAGGGGGAGGGAATCGGATCGTCGCAGTTTGGGTTTTTTAAATATCGTGTAAATCGTGTAAATCGAAAACTGGCAACCTAAAACATCCCTAAAACCCACCCCGACCCTTTAAAATAAATCCCCCACCCTCCCGAACCCCTCCAAAATGCCTTAAATTACCTGGGGTCCAGAGGAAGGGTCCCGGTGTGATCTTTTACTTTCGGACCTCCGTGCGTTGTAGAAATGGCGCCGGCGCTATTTTGCACAAAATGGCGCCGGCCGTATGGCAACACGATTCGACTGCAGGAGGTCGTTCCGGACCCCTGCTGGACTTTTGGCAAGTCTTGTGGGGGTCAGAAGGCCTCCCCCAAGCTGGCCAAAAGTCCCTGGGGGTCCAGCGGGGGTCCGGAACGACCTCCTGTAGTCGAATTGTTTTTCCGTACGGAAAAACGATTCGCGGTAGGAGATCGTTCCGGACCCCCGCTTTTGGCAAGTCTTGTGGGGGTCAGGAGCCCCCCCCCCCAAGCTGGCCAAAAGTCCCTGGTGGTCCAGCGGGGGTCCGGGAGTGATCTCCTACGCTCCTGACGTCGGGGGACAAAAAAACAAAATGGCACCGGCGCTACCTTTGACCTGTTGACAGGTCAAAGGTAGCGCCGGTGCCATTTCTACAACGCACGGAGGTCCGAAAGTAAAAGATCACACCGGGACCCTTCCTCTGGACCCCAGGTAATTTAAGGCATTTTGGGGGGGGTTCGGGAGGGTGGGGGATTTATTTTAAAGGGTCAGGGTGGGTTTTAGGGTTGTTTTAGTGTGCCGGTTTTCCCGCCCTCCCCCTTCCCCCGATTTATGATTTTTTGATGATAAATCGGGGGAATTGTTATTGTATCGAGGCTCTAACGATTTTTGACGATTTAAAATATATCGGTCGATATTTTAAATCGTCAAAAAACGATTCACATCCCTAGTACATTAAATATTTGAGCATGCTACACCAATACCTCTTAATCCAGATGTAACCTCAGTTTTTTAAGTCTTCACTCCTATAGAAATAACCGCCAGTTCTTATTTACTTAACCCTATTCTGTAGACGTAAACTTTTCATGAAGACTGTAATCTGTAAACACCTGTATTTATTATAAGAATTTGTATTTACTATTTATATTTATTATTTAGCCATTAACATTGTTCTGTTACCACTTGGTACTATTTCTCTCCTTTACCTCAAACTCTAAGATCCTACTAAGTTAGCCATGTTATTTATACCCAATTGTTGGATGTAACTATATATTTGTTTAATTGTTCAATCTGTTTGATGTAATTTTCTGTTCCTTGTTCTGTGTAAACCGAAGTGGTATGCACAAGTGCATGAACTCCGGTATATAAAAGCCTTTAAATAAATAAATAAATAAATAAATAGTAACCAGGCATCAGAGAGTGCATTCTTGAGATCCACACATACACCAAAGAGATACAATTAAAACTGAGAGAGAAAGAAATTGACACAGTCAGATAGACAGAGCAAGAAAAGAAAATGGGACAGTGGCAAAATGAAATATAGGACAAAAACCAGAGAAAAGAGAGAAAAGAAAAGAAGCACAGGCAAACATTTCTATCATTATCTGGGAAGGAAACTAAGCTTTCTTTCTCGCACCTGAAAGATATAAGGTGTCCACAAAGACTCAGTTCCTAAAGGAGTAGAAGAGTTAGCGTTATCAGAGTAAGCATTCTAATTGTCAGTAAAGAAAGTGGAACTTATCTGACAGAATTTCTGTTAACAGCAGAGCCCGCTCTGGGTACAATAACCTGTAATTGAAAGGAAAATAGGATGTTTGCCTGTTTATCATATATGTTTTAGTAGAGAGTTCTTTTAATAATTGTTTTTAATAAATTGAATTTTGAATGTTAGATAAATGCAGTGATTCCATATCATTAAACCTCTGCCTTCCCCCCTCTACCACTGAGGGACTGCTCGGGTGAGCTGTAATCCCCTTTGATCCTTATAAGATACCCCCATAGGAAGGAGAGCATTCCTCTTAACTGACCCCCCTTTGTATAAACATCAGGGGGCACCCGATCAGAAACATCTAAAAACAGTAAAATTGTTACACTCAGCTACCGAAAGCGGGAGGGCTGCCACGTCATGAAGGGGGGTGAGGTTAAAGAAAGGGGTCATAACAAATCATCCTCAAGGACTGATATTAAGGTTTCCACGCTGAACATGGCAGGGAATCCAAACTGTCTATCATTTAGATATTTCATCTGTTCTAACATTTGGCAGAATCATTCTCTTATTGATCATTTGATTCATTTGAATAAATATGCAATAGTATTCATGCTGTGCCTTCAAAAGCCAACCTTGGTCCCTGAGCCCATCTTTTTTTCCCATGAGTAAGAGGTCAATATTCAGTGTCACTTAACCGATTAAGTGGCAGCAGCTGAATATCAGGCTGTGTTAAACAGCTGACATTTATTCAGAATAGTACTTCGTCAGCTAACTGGTGGGCAGGAAATGGGCATTTTGGGGAGCAGTTACTTATCTGGCTAAGAATCTGATTCACTAAGGAGTAGATTTTCAAAGTTACGTGAGCACGTGCATGAGTGCGCGCTACCCGGAGCACACACATGGACATGCGATTTTATAGCAGGCGCGCGCATGTTATAAAATTGGGGGTCGGCGCGCGCAAGGGGGTGCACAATTGTGCATCTTGCGCGTGCCGAGCCTGCGCCAAGCCACACTACCTTCCCTGTTCCCTACCCCCCCCACCCCACCTTCCCTTCCCCTACCTCCCCCGCCCTTTCCACCCTACCTTTTTTTTACTTTCTTTATTCCAAAACTTACTTCAGCCCTGGGGCTGAAGTAAGTTGTGCGCGCCAGCCGACTGCCGGCGCGCGATCCCTGGCACATGACAAATGGCTGCTGTGCCTGGAGCCTCTACCCTGCCCATGCCCCGCCCTCTTCCTGCCCCTTTAGTAAATCCCAGAAACTTACATGCATCCCGGGGCTTTACGTGCGTTGCCGAGCCTTTTGAAAATAGGCCCGGCGCGTGTAACACCCCCCCCCCCCCCACACACACGCGTAAGTCCTCTGAAAATCCGGCCCTAAGGGTTTTTCCCTTAGCTACAAAATGGGAGAAAAGCCTTAATGAATCTAGTCTTAGCTTACTTACTGGGCAATACATCAAGCTGCGGTAGGGTTCTAACTCATGATAAACAGCATATATCATGCAATAAAACACTATGGCAGCAATATTGCATGACATACAATAACCTTCTTGCCATGCAATTTGCTTGCATAAATAATGCAAATGCATGCAAAGAATGTCATTGATAGGCAATTTTGTGTTCATTATTTATAGCGGCCAACCAAGAGAGTGGTCAGAGCCATTAAGGATAATAGCATTGACTGGGAGGGTGCTAGGGGGTGACCTAGCCCCAAAGAGGGACTGGAGATATGTTTTAAGGTTCAAAGGGTGTGGGTCAGGAGATGGGGGTGCAAGGGGTGCAGGCATTGGCAGGGGGGCCCTGACCTTACATTTTGTTTTTTCACACCATTGAGATGGGAGGGGTGTAGGGGACTGCTGAACCCCCAATGATTTCGATTGACCTTTGGGAGAAAGGAGGGGGGAAGGGATTTTGGGGGCTGTCACCATATCAGCACTTTAATCTATTTTTTATTTTTTCGGAGTTAGGGCCACCTCAAGTGGTGGCCCCTTGTTGAACTGAAAGTCAGCCCTGACCCCATGTTCTTTTATCCCACAGTGTTTGGCCACAAGCAAAATAACACAACACAATGCCACAATATTATTTTGGGGATGGAGCTCCATTTTAATAGCAACACCACCCCTGCAACAGTGGGACAACTCCCACGAAAAATATCATGGCTTAGTGCATAGAGGGGTAGATTTTGAAAACAGCACATAAGCGTACATATCCGCGTGCTACCCGGCGTGCACACATGTACACCCGAACCCGCACTGAGCCACACTGCCTACCCCTGTTCCCTCCCAGGCCGCTCCAAAATCGTAGCGGCATCAGAGGGAACTTCCCTTCCCCCACCCCACCTTCCCTTCCCCTACCTCCCCCATCCTTTCCCCCCTATCTTTTTTTTCTTTTTTTTCATATTTATTTATTTATTTGTTTGTTTGTTTATTTATTTGTGAACTTTTATTTACCGACATTCGTAGAGCACATCACGCCGGTTTACAATGAACTGAAAGGAAGGAAAAATACAATGAACCGGGGGAGGGGAGGTGAGAATGGGGCAGGCAAGAAATAGGGAATAGGAGGGGATGGGAGAAAGAAATAAAGGTAGAAAATAAAGGAAAGGAGATAAGTAGAGAACAATCATAAACTGAGTACAACAAGAACTATATACATCTTATACCTGTAGTGGCTGAATGCAACAATACAAACATACAGGAATCAAAAGGCAGAATCTAGGGTGGGGGGAGGCTAAGTGGGGAGAGCAACCTATGGTACAGGAAGGCCTGAAGGCAGGGGGCAGAAAAATACGGTTCATTGAGACAGTCAATAAACAGTTTTTGGGACATTAAACTTACTTCAGCACTGGAGCTGAAGAAAGTTGTGTGTACGGCAGTTGGCCTGTGTGCGATCCCCGGCACAGTGGCAAATGGACACTGTGCCAGGAGCCTCTGGCCCCGCCCTTGCCCACCCTTACCCCGGACCACCCCTTTTTGCAAGCCCCGGGACTTACACGCATCCCGGGGCTTTACATGCATCGCCGGGCCTTTTTAAAATAGGCCTGGCGTGTGTAAGTCCGGTTACAAGAGTATATCCTCCAGATTTAGGCGCGTAACATTTTGAAAATCCGCCCCATAGGTCTTAGCCATGTATCTGGTACAGCTTCATTTGATTTTGTTATTTCCTTCATTTACTTGCATATTTATACTAACTTTAGCATGTACACTCTAACCACTTTTTGGGCGCATACTGGGCCTTCATGCACAGCTTGCTATTTTTCATGTACAGTATACTATTTGCTCTTATTATCCAGCTAAGCTTTAGTTTATAGGCTCCTTTTTATATAATAGGAGTTTTACAATTTGGAAGTAATTTTTCAGCTGTCCCCCCATATTGCTTCAAAGTCCACAGTCTTTGCACCAGTTTTCAAAGGAAGTATGTATATGTATTTATTTTACTTTGAAAATTTCCCCTGCAGAAAATTTACACCAGATTTTTCTCTGGATACTTTTTCTGGCCAAAACTACATGCATGGTATGAAAATACAAAACTCATGTGCATGGTTTTCTTCCCTGATATAACCCTGTCCCAGGAATGATCCCTCTACCATGCAGGTAAAAGTATGTGCCTTAAGGAACTAGACATAATTTTATCCATATACAGTGCAGGCAATTTGGAGACAAGCAAAATACATAGGTAAAATGCTTTTTACTTGCAAAAATCAAGGGCATAAACACAGTGGGCCGGATTTTGAAAAGGTTACGTGCATAAGGTACGCGCGTAACCCTTTTAAAACACCCCTGCGCGTGCCGAGCCTATTTTGCATAGGCTCGGCAGCACGCGCAAGCCCCGGGACGCGCATAAGTCCAGGGGCTTGCAAAAAGGGGCGGTCGGGGGCGTGGCTAGTGGGCGTGGCATCAGTTTGGGGGCGTGTTCGGGGGCATGTGGTCGGTCCGGGGGCGTGGCTGAGTGCCCCGACACAGCGGCCTGTGTCAGGGCCTGCCGCGCCAGCAGACAGCCAGCGTGCGTAAGTTACTACTGCCCAGAGGCAGTAGTAACTTTTCGAATAAAGGTGGGAAGGTTTAGATAGGGCCAGGGGGTTGGGTGAGGTAGGGGAAGGGAGGGGAAGGTGCGGGGAAGTGGAAGGAAAGTTCCCTCCGAGGCCACTCCGATTTCGGAGCGGCCTCGGAGGGAACGGGCAGCGCGCGCAGGGCTCGGCGTGCGCATGGTGCACAAATGTGCACCCCCCTTGCGCACGCTGACCCTGATTTTATAAGATAGGCGCGGCTACGCGCCTATCTTATAAAATCCAGCGTACTTTTGTTTGCGCGCGCGTAAATTTATAAAATCTACCCCAGTAATTGGACATCACCATCTCTAAAGATTTTAAAATATGTTCTCGTTTGCAAGTGTTTCATTGGTCAATCTAAAATGTGAGTCATTAGATAAGTTGTTGGTCTTATAATATACCTTTTTTTTGGACTAAACACATTTATGATTAGCTATCCAAATCTATGCTTCCTTCCCTAGCTAGGGATGATGTTGCCTGAATACAATCACTTCTGCTGCTTAGCAATTTTAAAGTGCTACTGCCAGTACACAGCACTGTACAGATACGAACAAGAGACAGCCCCTGCCTGCTCCACAGTGCTTACAGTCTAGTCAAGAGAAAGATACACCACAAACAAGAGTCAATGGGAAACACATTTACTATAGAGAAGTAATTAAGCAGCCACAAGAAGATTACATTATGGTGGGGTGGTAGCATTTGTTTTTCAAAGCTAAAAAGAATTATAAAGTGAAAGGATAACAGGAAGAGGTGATGTATCTACAGAGGAAGAAGGAAAATAAAGAAAACAGCAGCATTTACAGCTCCAAGAGGATTCTGCCTGGTAGCAGATAAAGAAATCAATGTCTCTATTAAGTCCCTTTGTGCTTGTTTCAAACTGTTTGATCATCTTAATTTTGAATGTTTCCTGCTCTTAGGTAGTTTTAAAGTCCACGTTTAGTATCCTGATCATAAGGTTGGTTCTGGCCTGGAGAAAATGTTCTCTCACAGAAATGCCCCCTTGCTCTTCAATTGTGTGCAACGGAATAAATGCTTATGACACTAATGCATACAGATATAGCAGTGCTGTACAAAATCTGCAGGCTTGGGCTCTGTGCCAGTTGCGATATGTACAGTGCAATCGTGCATTTTGTGCTCTTGTATAGGAAACAGTACACAATATTGTATTTTCAACCTCGATTTGGAATCTGATTGCAGTGCTGCAACATACTATCTCTAACTAATGAGGTGTGATCATAAGCTGCTTTAACAGTGCTGAATGCTATTACACAGAGATACTGACAGTTACATCCGCATCAAAGCACACTGAAATTACTACCTTTGCAGTTAATTTTTTTTTAAGAAAAATACCTTACCAACCTAGTAGGAGGGCTTTATATTAGCTGTAACAGAGCACATACAGGCAAGCAGGACACATACAAACTATAATGAAGTCATTGGAACGACACAGGTAGATATATGAAAACTGTAGTAAATGTAAATATATTTACAATACTATATGGTCACACACTATCAGAAAAGGTCGTGATATTCCATGCATATCTGGAATGTCACCACCAAACATAGGGTGTAAGTCATATACTTAAAACAAGGTGCACACCTCCGAAAAAAATTAATGAGAAATACATATAACAAAAAGAAGAAATACAGTATTCTATATAGGAGGTGCCTAATATGAAGATAGCTAATACAATTTTAAAATCTAGAATCAATGTCAATTCTGGTCCTCCGACCCATAAAAGAAAATACAGTTTAATACACAAATTAAATGTGAAAAGAGCCTATAATTTCCTCAAGGAGCAAAACAAGTTATAAAACTAAAAAAAAAAAAGATAACATTTTATGACATAATACTTAAAACTATATTAAAATTTACTTTAATAAGTGAAAGTGGTAGCAAAGAACAAAGATATTAATTGGCAGGTTATAACAAATATGTTGCTATATACCAAATTCTGTTAAATAAGCTGGAATAACATTCCTTAATGTTTTTAAATAGGGATGGGCATTAGGGAGAAACAAAATAGGAAATAGGATAAAATTTCCTATTTCGGAATGATTTAAATTCCAAAGACATTTTAGCAGAATTTTGTCCCATTTTGAAAATCAGGAAAAATAAGTCACCGATTAGGCCTAGGCCTAGACCCAAAGCCAGGATCTAACATACGGGCCGATTCGGTAATGTGCGCTTGGCCAGGTTTGGCCACGTGTTTTTGAGGGGCATCTATTACCCCTCATACTATAAGGGGTTTAGCACCTTGAAAACGCGCAGCCAAAGCCCCTGAAAACTAATAGCACTCATCACATGCAAATTCATGTTGATGAGGATATTAGTAAGCTACCCGGCATTCTGTAAGTAAAATGTGTGGCCAAACTGCATATTTTATGAGCAGCCCGAAAAAGTGTACAGAAAAGCAGAAAATACTGCTTTTCTGTACACCCTCCGACTTAATATCCTAGTGATATTAAGTTGGAGGAACGAAAAAATATAAAAAAAAAAATTGCTAAAAGTGCTGGCCGGTCTAGGTAGAATGGATGCTCAATTTTACTGGCGTCCACGCTCCTAACCGATCGCTGTCAGTGGGTTCAGAAAGCCAACGCTGGTAAAACTGTCAGATTCCTGAACCTGCTGACACTGCCACCTCCCCTAGTGCCTCCTTTTAGTGTCACCCCTCATTTAAATATAGGATCACATGCCCAGGAGAGATGGCTGGGCGTGCGTTGGGAGAGCAGGCGCTTAACTTGGAGCATCTGTTCTCCCGCGATCTTTTCTGAATCAGCCTGATAGAGAATAGGCCAAGACCCAAAGCAAGGGTTTAGGCCTAAACCCAAGTGTGATGCTGGTGCCTCGCCCCAATTCAGAAACTGCGACCTAAACCCAAGTGTGATTCTGGGGTCTTGACCTAGGTCCTGGCCCAATGCCAGGGCCTTAGCTAAGACCAAACCAAAGGCCCAGGCCTGGGAAATATCCTGATCCTCACTTACGTTATCCAGGTCTAAGCTTTACTGATGTTGGCTCAGGGCCAGGTATTGTGCTTGGGCGATGTTGGTCCAGGGCCATATTTTGGGACACAACTTTCAGACTGGGCCCTGACATCGGAGCTGGACCTGGGTCTTATTCTAGGCTGAGGCCCAGATTTCAGGATTTTGCATCTGGGCTAGGCTCGGCATCAGTCTTTGGCTTGTTTCTAGGACCAGATATCAGGAACCGGCTTCTGGACTGGGCCCCTGCAATATGCTGGGACTCAATTCTTGGCTTAGGCTCTGGAGTCGGGACAAGGACTCGAAGCCTGGGCCTTGAGTAGGGCCTAGGCTGATGTTGCTGTGACATAACATGGCCTAGGCCTACAAAAGGCCGAGGCTTCAGTTTGGGCTTAGGTCTTGTTGGCAGATTTCCTCTGAAATGGGTAAGTGGGAGCCAAGGACGATCCTGGCTCTGGCATTTTTTCAGGTGGGAGGAATGCGTGGTCAGGACAGGAGGCCCCATTTCTTGGGATTTTTTTGTTGTTTTTGACATTTGGTTTTTTTTTTTAATGTTTATTTTGGGTTTTTTTTAACAAAATAAATGAAATAAACATTACACAATCCAAAATTTATGGGGAACCCTCTGCAAAAATGAAATAAAAAAAATGAATCAAAATTTGTAGTTCTTCCCACCCCAACTTTAAATGTTAAAATTAATATTTTAAAATGTAAACAGAATTGAGCAGGGACTCAGGGAACCAACAAAGCTATTGTAAAACAGGAGAGATGCGATCCCTGTTGATGAGGCATGATAATACCCTAACTGCTAGGAGTTTCTGAACTACCCAAAATGCCTGAACCATGCATGTTCCAGAGGTAAACCAATGTATAATCACATTACAGTAGTTCACTCTGGTTTATCCTAGATATTATTATTAAAGCAGAATTTGTTACTTCCAAAATCTGGGGGCCTACATTTATTGGAAACCAGTTTATGCCTAGATAGGTATTGTGATTTCATATAAAGTCAAGTGATGTGAATAGTTGGATTTAAAAAAAATTCTTTTTACTGATCCACAGCACCTCTACCTTAGAGGAGTTAAGCCTCAATGACTTTGTTACTACTTCCCCTCTGAATACTAACTTCCCCTCTGAATACTAACAGAAAAAATTGTGCCCACCAAAGTATAGAATTGCATATTGTCAGGCATAGGAAAGAAAACAAGAATCACACGGTTCATGATGACATCCATAAGAGGTCTCACATATATATGGAAAAGAAGGGAGACAAGATGGAGCCATGTGAATGAAATCGGGAACAAGTAAAGACAGAGATGGATTTAGGATTTTTCCGCTCCTTGGCACTTTTCATGTTTTTTTATTCCCCAACCTCTTGTAAGGATCTTTTAGATGGGGCACAGGTATAATGGGTGCTTATTGTCAAATCCAGGGCTGTGTAAAGAATGCACAAAATTTCATTTTGAAATTACGAGGACAATTTTCAAAGCTCTGTACAATAAAAAAACATTTATCCAGGTAAATTGACCTATTTGAAAACTGCCTTTCTTCTGCCCAGTTAAAGATTTGCATGTACATACCCATTGCACGTACTTTTGGCTGGGTTAACAAGAGTAGGGATGTGAATCGTTTTAGGACGATTAAAATTATCGTCCGATAATTTTAATATCGTCTTAAACCGTTATGGAACACAATACAATACAGATTCTAACGATTTATCGTTATAAATTGTTAGAATCGTGAGCCGGCACACTAAAACCCCCTAAAACCCACCCCCGACCCTTTAAATTAAATCCCCCACCCTCCCGAACCCCCCCCCAAATAACTTAAATAACCTGCGGGTCCAGCGGCGGTCCGGAACGGCAGCGGTCCGGAACGGGCTCCTGCTCCTGAATCTTGTCGTCTTCAGCCGGCGCCATTTTCCAAAATGGCGCCGAAAAATGGCGGCGGCCATAGACGAAAAAGATTGGACGGCAGGAGGTCCTTCCGGACCCCCGCTGGACTTTTGGCAAGTCTCGTGGGGGTCAGGAGGCCCCCCACAAGCTGGCCAAAAGTTCCTGGAGGTCCAGCGGGGGTCAGGGAGCGATTTCCCGCCGCGAATCGTTTTCGTACGGAAAATGGCGCCGGCAGATCGACTGCAGGAGGTCGTTCAGCGAGGGTTCCGGCGCCTCGCTGAACGACCTCCTGCAGTCGATCTCCTGCCAGCGCCATTTTCCGTACGAAAACGATTCGCGGCGGGAAATCGCTCCCTGACCCCCGCTGGACCTCCAGGAACTTTTGGCCAGCTTGTGGGGGGCCTCCTGACCCCCACGAGACTTGCCAAAAGTCCAGCGGGGGTCCGGAAGGACCTCCTGCCGTCCAATCTTTTTCGTCTATGGCCGCCGCCATTTTTCGGCGCCATTTTGGAAAATGGCGCCGGCTGAAGATGACAAGATTGAGGAGCAGGAGCCCGTTCCGGACCGCCGCTGGACCCGCAGGTTATTTAAGTTATTTGGGGGGGGGGGTTCGGGAGGGTGGGGGATTTAATTTAAAGGGTCGGGGGTGGGTTTTAGGGGGTTTTAGTGTGCCGGTTTTTCGATTTTTCGATTTTTCACGATGTTCCGGCGAGGGATGGGGTTCGGGAGGGTGGGGGATTTAATTTAAAGGGTCGGGGGTGGGTTTTAGGGGGGTTTTAATGTGCCGGTTTTTCGATTTTTAACGATTTTTCACGATATTTTACCCCCCCAAACGGCAACAATACGATTCCCTCCCCCTCCCAGCCGAAATCGATCGTTAAGACGATCGAGGACACGATTCACATCCCTAAACAAGAGGCATTCCTTCAGTGTATTGGTCAGTGAAGATGTCTGATAATGTCTGCATTCCTTTTCTTTCTCATTTGTATAGCTATAGCATTTTCTATATTTTAAGGCTGAATTTCTTAGACTCTTGAACAAGCTTGAATATATATTTAAAGCAAGACATACAGTCAGAGCGCTAAATTCAAAGACTGATTCACAGACATATATATATTAGCTTTAATCAGCATTCATTTCTCTATCAAAAAAAGTGGGAGACGGATATACAGAAATTGCTTTCAGAATCACAGTAAGATACCATATGAAACAATATAAGCAAACTATCAATTTCTGCAGCAGCTGTGGAAACACAATATAAAATTTTATTTCAAACTTAACACCATATACCCTGAATGAGATTTGATCAGACATATCAGAAACACCTGATGGGACTGCCAAAAAATTCATTTCTTTTAAAGGAGATAATAAATAGGGATGTGAATCGTGTGGCAGGAGAAGAAAATCGTGTTAGGCACGATTATTTCGTTGAAAAATCGTTAAACATCGTTTTTTCCGATTAGTGCGCACTAACGGGAGTTAGTGTAGACTAACAGAAATTGATACAATTTGACACTTTTCAGGTCAGTTAAGGTCAGTTTCGGAATGAATATGTATTCCTATTGGCTGCCCTCTTATTTATTCATGTTACCAAGGTTCCCACTGACAGTATATGGGGGATGGGAAATGGAAACAGTTGGTAGCTTGACAAAAAAAGTAATGTGATCAGTCAATGTGACTAGAACTTGTGCCCTAACCCTGATACCAGGGGTGTTGTGATCTTCCTGCACACAGTGCCCTAACCCTGGCACCAGGGGTGTTGTGATCTTCATGTACACACAGTGCCCTATCCCTATTAATACCAGGAGAGTTGTGATCTTCCTGCACACAGTGCCCTAACCCTGGCACCAGGGGTGTTGTGATCTTCATGCACACAGTGCCCTATCCCTATTAATACCAGGAGGGTTGTGATCTTCCTGCACACAGTGCCCTAACCCTGGCACCAGGGGTGTTGTGATCTTCCTGCACACAGTGCCCTATCCCTATTAATACCAGGAGTGTTGTGATCTTCCTGCACACAGTGCCCTAACCCTGGCACCAGGGGTGTTGTGATCTTCCTGCACACAGTGCCCTAACCCTGATACCAGTGGTGTTGTGATCTTCCTGCACACAGTGCCCTAACCCTGGCACCAGGGGTGTTGTGATCTTCCTGCACACAGTGCCCTAACCCTGATACCAGTGGTGTTGTGATCTTCCTGCACACAGTGCCCTAACCCTGGCACCAGGGGTGTTGTGATCTTCCTGCACACAGTGCCCTAACCCTGATACCAGTGGTGTTGTGATCTTCCTGCACACAGTGCCCTAACCCTGGCACCAGGGGTGTTGTGATCTTCATGTACACACAGTGCCCTATCCCCATTAATACCAGGAGTGTTGTGATCTTCCTGCACACAGTGCCCTAACCCTGGCACCAGGGGTGTTGTGATCTTCCTGCACACAGTGCCCTATCCTATACCAGGAGTGTTGTGATCTTCCTGCACACAGTGCCCTAACCCTGATACCAGTGGTGTTGTGAGCTTCCTGCACACAGTGCCATAACCCTGGCACCAGGGGTGTTGTGATCTTCATGTACACACAGTGCCCTATCCCTATTAATACCAGGGGTGTTGTGATCTTCATACACACAGTGCCCTATTCCTATTAATACCAGGAGTGTTGTGATCTTCCTGCACACAGTGCCCTAACCCTGATACCAGGGGTGTTGTGATCTTCCTGCACACAGTGCCCTAACCCTGGCACCAGGGGTGTTGTGATCTTCATGTACACACAGTGCCCTATCCCTATTAATACCAGGAGTGTTGTGATCTTCCTGCACACAGTGCCCTAACCCTGACACCAGGGGTGTTGTGATCTTCCTGCACACAGTGCCCTATCCTATACCAGGAGTGTTGTGATCTTCCTGGACACAGTGCCCTAACCCTGACACCAGGGGTGTTGTGATCTTCCTGCACACAGTGCCCTATCCCTATTAATACCAGGAGTGTTGTGATCTTCCTGCACACAGTGCCCTAACCCTGACACCAGGGGTGTTGTGATCTTCCTGCATGCAGTGCCCTATCCCACCTGCATTACTAGTGAGAGGCTGGCTTCACAGACAGGGGGGAACTGCCTGACCCTCACTCCTCCCCTCCCCATGTCCCAGCCAGTGAATGGTGTGTGGGTGAGGGGGGGGGGAGGATGGTGAAGGGTGAGACAGCTCCTTCCCTGCATTACTAGTGAGAGGCTGGCTTCACAGACAGGAGGGAGCTGCCTGACCCTCACTCCTCCCCTCCCCATGACCCAGCCAGTGAATGGTGGGTGGGTGAGGGGGGGGGGGAGGATGGTGAAGGGTGAGACAGCTCCTTCCCTGCATTACTAGTGAGAGGCTGGCTTCACAGACAGGAGGGAGCTGCCTGACCCTCACTCCTCCCCTCCCCATGTCCCAGCCAGTGAATGGTGTGTGGGTGAGGGGGGGGGAGGATGGTGAAGGGTGAGACAGCTCCTTCCCTGCATTACTAGTGAGAGGCTGGCTTCACAGACAGGGGGGAGCTTCCTGACCCTCACTCCTCCCCTCCCCATGTCCCAGCCAGTGAATGGTGTGTGGGTGAGGGGGGGGAGGATGGTGAGGCTGAAACAGCTCCTTCCCTGCATTACTAGTGAGAGGCTGGCTTCACAGACAAGGGGGAGCTGCCCGACCCTCACTCCTCCCCTCCCCATGTCCCAGCCAGTGAATGGTGTGTGGGTGAGGGGGGGGGGGGGAGGATGGTGAAGGGTGAGACAGCTCCTTCCCTGCATTACTAGTGAGAGGCTGGCTTCACAGACAGGAGGGAGCTGTCTGACCCTCACTCCTCCCCTCTCCATGTCCCAGCCAGTGAATGGTGTGTGGGTGAGGGGGGGGAGGATGGTGAAGGGTGAGACAGCTCCTTCCCTGCATTACTAGTGAGAGGCTGGCTTCACAGACAGGGGGGAGCTGCCTGACCCTCACTCCTCCCCTCCCCATGTCCCAGCCAGTGAATGGTGTGTGGGTGAGGGGGGGGGGAGGATGGTGAAGGGTGAGACAGCTCCTTCCCTGCATTACTAGTGAGAGGCTGGCTTCACAGACAGGGGGGAGCTTCCTGACAAAAATAACAAAAATAATAAACAAACAAGTTCTAGTCACATGAGTGATGATCATCACGTTACTTTTTTTGTCAAGCTTCCAACTGTTTCCATTTCTCATCCCCCCAACCATTACCTCAGTGGGAACCTTGGTAACATCAATAGATAAGAGCACAGCCAGCCAATAGGAACACATATTCATTCCTAACTGACCTTTACTGACCTGGAAAGTGTCAACACTTTGTTTCATTTTCTGTTGGTGTTCGTGAGTTTCCAGTTCCATTTCCCATCCCCCCAACCATCACCTCAGTGGGAACCTTGGTAACATCAATAGATAAGAGGGCAGCCAGCCAATAGGAACACATATTCATTCCTAACTGACCTTTACTGACCTGGAAAGTGTCAATTTGTATCATTTTCTGTTAGTGCGCACTAACACGATTTAACGATTTTTAACGATAAATCGTTAGAATTTGTATTGTATTGTGTTCTATAACGATTTAAGACGATATTAACATTATCGGACGATAATTTTAATCGTTGAAAAACGATTCACATCCCTAATAATAAATGATTCCATATTCCAATAGGTTATATGCTGTTGCTTCTGGGGTGTAGTGTTGAACAGGACAATGTTGTACTTAACAAAAAGAACTTGAATGGGCTTTCATTTTTGGTTACTAGGTTAGAAATCATCTCTAGATGGATGTGTATTGGCACATATTTTTGATGAATTCTAGCGAGAACCGAATCGCTCATCTGCATATCCTAACCAGCCCCTGGGAGAGGATTCCAGAGGTCATGTGAACGAATCCAGACTTTAGGCTCCACATTCCCAGCTTTCAGAGGTCCCGCACCCCTAACAGCAGAAGAGGACCAGAAGGCTCATCTACATATCCTACCCAGAGGCCCCTGGGAGAGGACTCCAGAGGTTACTGGGAGCAAATCCAGGCTACAGCCTCCACAGCCCCAGCTTCTAGAGGCCATGCATCCCTTGTAGCAGAAGAGGACTAGAAGAGGCCCAGAAGTGCGTGCCAATAGGCATTCATCTTAATATTCCTTACTATAGATCTTACACAAAAGGAATTTAATCGGCCCGCCGTAGGAAATTTAGTTTTCCCATGGTTCGGGCCGATTTTATTTCATCTGCCCCTGAAACGAAGCCCAAAACTGGCCCCAGCCCTTCAGATTTAATGAATTCCAACGGGGAGGGGAGGGGGAGGTTTGTAAAAAAAAACAAAACAACCCAAACCCACCCCAACCCTTCAAATGTAATTAATTGCAACCCCCCACCCTCCCGACCCCCCAAGACTTGCCCGACCCCCCTTCCAAGATGTACCGGAAGTCCCTGGTGGTCCAGCAGGGTCCCGGGAGCTATCTCCCCCTCTCGGGCCATTGGCTGCCACTAATTAAAATGGCACTGAAGGCCCTTTGCCCTTATTGTGTGACAGGGGCTATCGGTGCCATTGGTCGGCCCCTGTTACATGGTAGGAGCAATGGATGGCCTACGCCATTTTTTAAGATGGTGCCGGCTGTTTAAATATTCAATGTGGTAGTTATCACGTGCATTAGGGCGGTGTCACACACAATAATGCCAAAACGTATTTGATAACTGCCCATTGCGATTTGAAGAATGACCCTTAACATTAGGTGAGAGAGACTCTTTATAGGGCTCAGTCTGATACTCTATATATGAACCATGGTAAGGAAGCACTTTGAATCAGGGCAAGTTTTGATCAGGCATGGATATTTAAAAATCCCATCTTGGAAGCCCAGAATAGATGTAGAAAAAGTGCTGGGAAGTCTAAATGACTACTGGAAGGATTAAAAGGTGAGGTGAGAGAGGCTGTAACAGCTAAAAAAATATCTTTCAGGAAATGGAAAATGATCCAAATTAAGAAAACAAGAAACAGCATAAGCACTCACAAGTTAGATGCAAAGCACTGCTAAGTAAGTCAAAGAGAGAATTTGAAAAGAAGCTTGCCGTGGAAGCAAAAACTGATAAGAAAAACATTTTCATGTACATTCAAGGTAAAAAGCCTGTGATTAAGTCAGTTGGACCATTAGAAGATCAAGGGGTAAATGGGGCACTTAGAGGTGACAAAGCCATAGCAGAGAGACTTAGGGGCGGATTTTAAAAGGGCCGCGTGCGTAAATCCTTCCGGATTTACGCGCGCAGGGCCCTCGCGCGCCTATTTTGCATAGGCCGCCGGCACGCGTAATGCCCCGGGACGCGCGTAAGTCCCAGGGCTTTTAAAAAGGGGAGGGAGGGAGCGTGTCCGGGGCGTCCCCGAAACGACGCGGCATTTTGGGGGCAGGCCCGGGGGCATGGTGCCGGCCCGGGGGCGTGGTCGAGACCTCCGGACCACACCCCTGGGACCAGAGGACGGAGCAGGGCTGCCGGCGACGCGCGCAAAGTTAAGGGGGGGTTTAGATAGGGCCGGGGGGGTGGGTTAGGTAGGAGAAGGGAGGGGAAGGTGGGGGGAGGGCGAAGAAAAGTTCCCTCCGAGGCTGCTCCGAAATCGGAGCGGCCTCGGAGGGAACAGGCAGGCCGCGCTGGGCTCGGCACGCGCAGGTTGCACAAATGTGCACCCCCTTGCACGCGCCGACCCCGGATTTTATAAGATACGCGCGGCTACGCGCGTATCTTATAAAATCCAGCGTACTTTTGTTCGCGCACCAGGCGCGAACAAAAGTACGTGCTCGCGTATTTTTAAAAAATCTGCCCCTTAATGAATTGTTTGCTTCGGTATTCACTGAGGAAGACGTGAGATACCCATGCCAGAAATGATATTCAAAGGTGATGATTCAGAGGAAATTAAACAAATCTCAGTGAACTTCGAAAATGTACTAGAGCAAACTGACAAACTAAAGAGTAGCAAATCACCTGGACCAGATGGTATACATTCCAGAGAGCTGAAAGAACAGAGAAATGAAATTGTAGACCTGCAATTGGAATTTTTTAAACTATCATTAACATCTATTGTACCTAAAGACTGGAGGGTTGCCAATGTAATGCCAAATTTTAAAAAGGATCAAGGGGTAATGCAGGAAACTATAGACCAGTGACTCTGAAGTTTGTGCCAGGCAAAATGGTAGAAACTAATCAAAAAGAACATAATTGCTGAACATATATATAGGCATAGTTTAATGGGGCCAAGCCAACATGGATTTAGCCAAGGGAAGTCTTGTCTCAAAAATTTGCTACATTTTTATATGGGTATAAATAAACATGTGGGTAAAGGTAAGGTAGCTCATACAGTGCATCTGGATTTTCAGAAAGCATTTGGCAAAGCCCCTTATGAGTGACTACTTAGTGGGCAGTGTCCTATTGTGGTTTGCATCTGGTTAAAAAATAAAAAACAAAGAGAAGGGCTAAATGGTTAATTTTCCCAATGGAGAAGAGTGAATAGTGTAATGCCCCAGGGATATATTCTGGGATCACTAATTTTTAAATATACCGTATTTATAAATGACCTAGAAATGGGAACAACAAGTGAGGTGATCAAACTTTCTGATGTCACAACATTATTCAAAGTTTTTAAAATCCAAGAAAATTGTAAGAAATTGCAATAGGACCTTGCAAAACAGGGAGACTGGGCATGCAAATGGCAAATCAAATTTAATGCAGACAACTGCAAAGTGATGCACTTATGAAAGAGTAACCCAATACAATGTTCCATATTAGGAATCACCATTCAGGTGAGGGATCTAAGCATTAGGGATGTGAATCGTTTTAGGACGATTAAAATTATCGTCCGATAATTTTAATATCGTCTTAAACCGTTATGGAACACAATACAATACAGATTCTAACGATTTATCGTTATAAATCGTTAGAATCGTGAGCCGGCACACTAAAACCCCCTAAAACCCACCCCGACCCTTTAAATTAAATCCCCCACCCTCCCGAACCCCCCCCCAATAACTTAAATAACCTGCGGGTCCAGCGGCGGTCCGGAACGGCAGTGGTCCGGAACGGGCTCCTGCTCCTGAATCTTGTCGTCTTCAGCCGGCGCCATTTTCCAAAATGGCGCCGAAAAATGGCGGCGGCCATAGACGAAAAAGATTGGACGGCAGGAGGTCCTTCCGGACCCCCGCTGGACTTTTGGCAAGTCTCGTGGGGGTCAGGAGGCCCCCCACAAGCTGGCCAAAAGTTCCTGGAGGTCCAGCGGGGGTCAGGGAGCGATTTCCCGCCGCAAATCGTTTTCGTACGGAAAATGGCGCCGGCAGGAGATCGACTGCAGGAGGTCGTTCAGCGAGGGTTCCGGCGCCTCGCTGAACGACCTCCTGCAGTCGATCTCCTGCCGGCGCCATTTTCCGTACGAAAACGATTCGCGGCGGGAAATCGCTCCCTGACCCCCGCTGGACCTCCAGGAACTTTTGGCCAGCTTGTGGGGGGCCTCCTGACCCCCACGAGACTTGCCAAAAGTCCAGCGGGGGTCCGGAAGGACCTCCTGCCGTCCAATCTTTTTCGTCTATGGCCGCCGCCATTTTTCAGCGCCATTTTGGAAAATGGCGCCGGCTGAAGACGACAAGATTCAGGAGCAGGAGCCCGTTCCGGACCGCTGCCGTTCCGGACCGCCGCTGGACCCGCAGGTTATTTAAGTTATTTGGGGGGGGGTTCGGGAGGGTGGGGGATTTAATTTAAAGGGTCGGGGGTGGGTTTTAGGGGGTTTTAATGTGCCGGTTTTTCGATTTTTCGATTTTTAACGACCCGCAGGTTATTTAAGTTATTTGGGGGGGGGTTCGGGAGGGTGGGGGATTTAATTTAAAGGGTCGGGGGTGGGTTTTAGGGGGTTTTAATGTGCCGGTTTTTCGATTTTTCGATTTTTCGATTTTTAATGATTTTTAACGATTTTTCACGATATTTTACCCCCCCAAACGGCAACAATACGATTCCCTCCCCCTCCCAGCCGAAATCGATCGTTAAGACGATCGAGGACACGATTCACATCCCTACTAAGCATCATCATTGATAATATCTTGAAATTTTCTGTTTGGAGTGTAGCAGAAGCCAAGAAAGCAAATAGAATGCTAGGAATTATTGGGAAAAGAATGCAGAATAAAACAGAGAATATCATAATGCCCCTGTTTCATTCCATGGTGCAATCTCATCTTGAGTATTACGTACAATTCTGATCACCACATCCGAAAAAAGTTATAGCAGAATTAGAAAAGGTAAAGATATAGACAATCAAAATGATAAAGGGGATTAAATAATTCCCCTATGACAGGCGTGGCCAACTCTCATCCTCAAGTGCCATAAATAGGCCAGGTTTTCAGGATATCCACAATGAATATGCATGAGATGATCTGCATGCACTGCCTCCAATGAATGCAAATCTATCTCATGTCTCTTTATTATGGATATCCTGAAAACTTGTGAATGGAGAATTTATTGCTCAAGATATAAAGCATCAAGCACTTTCTATAATGCCAGTTCCACAACAATTATTGGAGTTTGAGTTCATTTATTGTTCCCTGAAAAAAACAAATATGTGATGAAATTGATTAGATTTAAAATTTGGTAGAACATATCTTTTGAATGCATACTAGATATTAGGGATGTGCAGACCAAAAGTTTAAGTTCATAAGTCCATAAGTCGAAAGGGGGGGTCATTTGCGGTCAATATGGACATATGGAGAATTCCATAAGTTGAGTCTATGTCCATATGTGCAAATAAAAATTTAAACCCCTCACCCGCCTTAATCCCCCCCCCCAAGACTTACCAAAACTCCCTGGTGGTCCAGCGGGGTCAGGACGCCATTTCAGAACTCCTTTGCAAGGAGCACGTGAGGTCGGCGTCACGTCGGAGTGACGCGGCGTCACGTGATTCCCCTCGGTCCCACAGGGGCTGCCGATGCCATTGGTCAGCCCCTGTCACATGGTCACTGGCGCCATCTTGTGCTCCTACCACGTGACAGGTAGGTCATGTGGCAGGAGGTCGCTCCGGGACCCCCGTTGGACCCAACCGGAACTTTTGGCCAGCTTGGGGGGGTCAGGAGGCCCCCCCAAGCTGGCCAAAAGTTCCGGTTGGGTCCAACGGGGGTCCCGGAGTGGAGGAGAACGTGACGCCGACGTGATGTGCTCCTCCACTCCGGCGTGACGTGCTCCTTCGCTCCGAGACCCCCGTTGGACCCAACCGGAACTTTTGGCCAGCTTGGGGGGGCCTCCTGACCCCCCCAAGCTGGCCAAAAGTTCCGGTTGGGTCCAACGGGGATCCCGGAGCAACCTCCTGCCACATGACCTACCTGTCACATGGTAGGAGCACAAGATGGCGCCGGTGACCATGTGACAGGGGCTGACCAATGGCATCGGCAGCCCCTGTGACACAGGCTATCGGCGCCATGAGGAAATCGCAAACAAGTGCAGGGATGGCTTCCTGACTCCCCGCTGGACCACCAGGGAGTTTTGGTAAGTCTTGGGGGGGGGGGGATTAAGGAGGGTGGGGGGTTTAAATTTTTATTTAGGGAACCGGGAAACGTATGGACAGATCCACAACTTATGGATTTCTCCATACTTCCATATTCAACGGAATCGACCCTCAACGACAACGTATCACAAACGCAATGAAAACTTTTTGTCTATACATCCCTATTGGCCACATCCCTATTGGCCACCCTTCAGGATTACTCTGTATATATTTTAAAAAATTTGTATTATGAGTTTTTGCCTCTCCGGCCAACTTCATTTCAAATTCTCAATGAGCCTGCCTTATCAATGTTTTACATTTACTTGACATGCTTTTTCCTTTTTTCTTCAGATGAGACCTTCTTCCAGTTTTTTTAAGGATTATTTTTTGGCTAAAATAGCCTCTTTTACCTCACCTTTTAAACATACTACCTCACCTTTTAACCATGCTGGTAATCGATTTGCCTTCCTTTCACCTTTCTTAATGCATGGAATACATCTGGACTGCACATCTAGGATTGTGTCTTTAATCAATGTCCATGCCTGTTGTACACTTTTAGCCTTTACAGCTGCACCTTTCAGTTTTTTTCTAATTATTTTTCTCATTTTATCAAAGTTTCCCTTTTGAAAATTTAGTGTTAGAGTTGTAGATTAACATATTGCTCTCCTTCCAGTTGTTCAAATTTGATCATGTTATGATCACTATTGCCAAGTGGCCCCACGACCATTACATCTCTCACCAAATCCTGTGCTCCACTAAGAATTAAACCTAAACTAGCTCTCTCTCTTGTTAGTTCCTGAACCAATTGTTCCATGAAGCAGTCATTTATTCCATCCAGGAATTTTATGTCTCTAGCATGTCCTGATATTACATTTTCCTACGAAAAGGAAGGTATATCACTGTATATATTAGAGATTTGAATCGGAACCGGAATTAGTTCCGTTTTCAGTTTTGAGGGAAATTTTGTTCCCGCGGTCCGAACGTTTTTTTTTTTTATCAGCTGCTCCTGAGCCGATAAACAAAATCCCACCCCGACCCTTTAAATCTGATTCTTTAGCATCCCTCACCCTCCCGACCCCCCCCAAAAAAATTTTCTTAAAGTACCTGGTGGTCCAGCGGGGGTCCCGGGAGCGATCTCCCGCTCTCGGGCCGTCGGCTGCCAGTAAACAAAATGGTGCTGATGGCACTTTGCCCTTACCATATGACAGGGGCTATCTGTGCCACTGGCCGGCCCCTGTCACATGGTAGGAGCAATGGACGGCCGGCACCATCTTTAAAAATGGCACAGTCCATCCATTGCTCCTACCATGTGACAGGGTCCGGCCAATGGCACAGATAGCCCCTGTCACATGGTAAGGGCAAAGGGCCATCTGTACCATTTTGATTATTGGCAACCAACGGCCCAGGAGCGGGGACCCCCGCTGGACCAGCAGCTACCTTAGAAAAAGTTTTGGGGGGTCCGGAGGGTGGGGGATTCAAACTAATTAAATTTATAGGGTCAGGGTGGTTTTGGGGGTTGTTTTTGTATGCCCTTTCTTCCCGCCCCCCCCCCCCCCCCCCAAAATGATAAAAGAACCTCATGAAAAATTTTGTGGGGTTTTCCTATCAGGTTCGGTGGCCCCCCAAATTCTGACGAGTTTGAAAATATCATCTGATATTTTCAATCATCAGAAAAACGATTCACATCCCTAGTATATATCACTGAGTACTTAATACAATAATATAATCATAGGAAATACCTGATAACAAATATATTGAATATATTACATTTATTCAATACAGAATTAAAAACAATAATCACATTATTTCCCATTAAATAATCACATTATTTCCCATTAAAAACCTACCCTGATTTCCAAATGATCCTAAATATCCCCAGTTCCCTCAAGAGTTATACAACTGTCTTCAAATATTACCTATGGTTTTACAGCTGTATTCAAATTCCTGACAATGGGCCCTTGTTTCTCCAAGATATTTGGCTTCATCAGGGGACATTTAACACATAGTTATTCTTATGCTGATGTCTGCTTACAATATTGTTGTGACCATCCAAAATATATGCAGGATTTTCAAAGCTTTACGTGCGTAAAGCACTGGGACGTGTATAAGTCCCGGGGTTTCAAAAAAGGGGCTGTACTGTCCGGGGGCATGGCAGGGCAGGGCTAGAGGCCTCCGGCACAATGGCCATTTGTCGCTGTGTTGGAGGATCGTGTGCCGGAAGTTTGCTGGCGCATGTAACTTGCGCCTGCCCGGAGGGACTTGCAAAAGGTAAGATAGAGGACGGGGAGTTAGAATAGGGTTAGGAGGTGAGAAGGTTAGGGGAAGGGGTGGGAAGGATAGAGTAGGGAGAAGGGAAGTTCCCTTACAGGTCACTCCGAAATTGGAACGACCTGGGAGGGAACGGATAAAGGCTGCGGGCTTCGGGGTGTGCAGGGTGCACAATTGTGCACTCCCTTGCGGGCGTCCATGTGCATGTGCTGGGTAGTGCGCACACATGTTCGCCTGCACGCTTCTTTTAAAATCTACCCCTATATATCTAGTAGGGGTGTGCATTCGTTTTGAACTTAAATGTAAAACGCCAAAAGTTCCGGTTGGGTCCAACGGGGGTCTCGGAGCGAAGGAGCACGTCACGCCGGAGTGGAGGAGCACATCACGTCGGCGTCACGTGCTCCTCCACTCCGGGACCCCCGTTGGACCCAACCGGAACTTTTGGCCAGCTTGGGGGGGCCTCCTGACCCCCCCAAGCTGGCCAAAAGTTCCGGTTGGGTCCAACGGGGGTCCCGGAGCGACCTCCTGCCACATGACCTACCTGTCACGTGGTAGGAGCACAAGATGGCGCCAGTGACCATGTGACAGGGGCTGACCAATGGCATCGGCAGCCCCTGTGACACAGGCTATCGGCGCCATAAGGAAATCGCAAACGAGTGCAGGGATGGCTTCCTGACTCCCCGCTGGACCACCAGGGAGTTTGGTAAGTCTTGGGGGGTCAGGAGGGTGGGGGTTTAAATGTTTATTTAGGTTCACCGTATTCAACAGAAATCTGTTGAATACGTTGGGAGTCGCGATGCGTTTCGCCTCCCAACGTATTTTGTGGATCGCTAAAAATAAGTTGCGGATTACAAATATGGTGAAAACGAATGCACACCCCTAGTGGCCAATATAACCCGAATATTTAAAAAGGGACTTAGAAAATAGCCACTGCAATTACTAGCAACAGTAGTGTGGAATAGACTTAGTTTTTGGGTTCTTGCCAGGTTCTTATAGTCTGGATTGCCCACTATTGGAAACAGGATGCTGGGCTCGATGGACCCTTTGTTTAACCTAGTATGGCATGTTCTTAGGGCTCCAGGGTTGATCCTGGAAACTGTAGACCAATGAGCCCAACTTCAGTGCTGGGGAAATTAGTGGAAACTATTCTAAAGATCAAGATCACAGAGCATATAGAAAGACATGGTTTAATGGAACATAATTAGCCTGGATTTACCCAAGGGAAGTCTTGCCTCACAAATCTGCTTCATTTTTTGAAGGTGTTAATAAACATATGGATAAAGATGAACCAGTAGATGTAGTGTATTTGGATATTCATAAGGTATTTGACAAAGTCCTTCATGAGAGACTTCTAAGAAAACTAAAGAGTCATGGGATAGGAGGCAATGTCCTTTCATGGATTACAAACTGGTTAAAGGACAGGAAACAGAGATTAGGATTAAATGGTCAGTTTTCTCAATGGAAAAAGGTAAACAGTGGAGTACCTCAGGGATCTGTACTTGGACCAATGCTTTTCAATATATTTGTAAATGATCTGGAAAGGAATATGATGAGTGAGGAAATCAAATTTGCAAATGATACAAAATTATTCAGAGTAATTAAATCACAACCGGATTATGATAAATTGCAGGAGGACCTTGCAAGAATGGAAGACTAGGCATCCAAATGGCAGATGAAATTTAATATGGACAAGTGCAAGGTGATGCACATAGGGAAAAATAACCTATGCTGTAGTTACATGATGTTAGGTTCCATATTAGGAGCTACCACCCAAGAAAAAGATCTCAGAGTATTAGTGGAAAATACATTGAAATTGTCAGCTCAGTGTGCTGGGATAGTCAAAAAACATATATGAAATATATCTAGATACGTTAGGTTATTAAGATTTTTTCAATATATGTGAGTAGTACCGATTCTTAAATGTATTTATGGGTAAGTGACTCTCATACCATCCCGCTAGCTTTTTGGCATGTGTGCTCTCAAGCCGCATTAGGGATCATCTTTAATCATTGGTCACTATTTTACCCATGTATTTTCAATTCAATTTATATTTCACTTTTTTTGTTCTTTTTTGCTTTTAAATAAAAGTAGCAGAGATACTTCCCTTATGAAGCTCAATGTCCATGGAGGGTGATACCCTTCCAGTTATTTTTAAATGCAGTCCAGAGTACAGTTCGACGTGCACGTTTCGCGTCCTGTGCTGCTTCAGGAACCTGTCTGGCTGTATTCGCGTGTGCCTAATTTCCTTCGGTTACACTTTGATATCTGAAAGAATAAACATTTGTCACCAACCATTCTGTTGGGAATATACTTTCCTTTCTTGAGTTTCCATATATATATAGTCAAAAAACAAACAGAATGTTAGGAATTATTAAGAACAAAATGGTGAATAAAATGGAAAATGTCAAAATGCTTCTGTCGTTCTGTGGTGAACCTCCTGACCCACACAAGACTTGCCAAAAGTCTCTGGTGGTCCAGCGGAGGTCCGGAAGCGATCTCCTGCACTTGGGTCATCGGCTGCCGGTATTCAAAATGGCGCCGATAGCCCCTGTGACATAGTAAGGGCAAAGGCTATCGCACCATTTTGATTAATGGCAGCCGACAGCCCGAGTGCAGGAGATCGCTCCTGGACCCCCGCTGGACCACCAGGGACTTTTGGCAAGTATTGGGGGACCCTCCTGACCTCCACAGTCCTCAGGAAGAGACTGTTGTGCAATAGTGACACTTAGGGCAGGATTTTAAATGCCCTGCGCGCGTAAATCCGGCTGGATTTACGAGCGCAGGGCCCTCGTGTGCCGGCGCGCGCACAGCCCCGGGATGCGCGTAAATCCCGGGGCTTCATAAATGGGTGGGGAGGGGGCATGTCCGGGGCAGGACCGGGGTCAGGGAGCGGTTCGGGGCGGGACCGTGGGCGTAGCTCCGGACTGGGGGCATGGTCGAGGCCTCCGGCCCAGCCCCCGGGTCGGGTGATGGCGCACCAGCAGCCCTCTGGCGCACGCAGATTTACGCCTGCTGAAAGCAGGCGTAAATCTAGCAACAAAGGTAGGGGGGGTTAGATAGGGCCGGGGGGGGTGGGATAGGTAGGGGAAGGGAGGGGAAGGTGGGGGGAAGGTGGGGGGAAGGTGGGGGGAGGGCGAAGGAAAGTTCCCTCCGAGGCCGCTCCGATTTCGGAGCGGCCTCGGAGGAACAGGCAACGCGCGCCGGGCTCGGCGCGCGCAGGTTGCACAAATGTGCACCCCCTTGCGCGTGCCGACCCCGGATTTTATAAGATACGCACAGCTACACGTGTATCTTATAAAATCCAGCGAACTTTTGTTTGCGCCTGGTGCGCGAACAAAAGTATGCCCTCGCGCAAATTTATAAAATCTACCCCTTAGTGAACTGATTTATGGTTCTTATTAATTAATTTATTTATTTGCAAATGATATTGAACCTTGTGTTATGATTATTTTGTTGTTGTTATTGTTTTGCATTTTACATACGAACACAAGATATGCTATAATAGGGCATATATGTTTGTCTTGACTAGATTGTAAGCTACATAAAATAGGGGCTGTCTCTTAATTATATCTGCAAAATACTGTGTACATGTAGGAGCACTTTAGAAATGATAGGTAGTAGTAGTGGTAGTACCATGTTTCTTATTCCTTTGAATAATAATGTATTATAGATAGGAAGCAAGTTATAGTTTATAATGAAATCCACAATTTTTAGGGATTGTCCCAAAATTTGTATACTTGTCCCCAAATGGTCCACTGTAGGTTGCAATTGTCCCCAATTAAAAAAAAAAACACCTTATGCATGCCCCTTCAGTCTATAATAACCTGAGGAACTGAAAGAGTTAATATTAATACTGTTATCTCATGCTGCCAAAGACAAATTGGGCTTACAGAACATCAGGAGAAGGCCACCCTGGTATGATAAAAGTGGTAGGAGCAGACTAGTAGTGAGAACAGTGACAACTGAAGTATCCTGACCCCACAGTGAGAGCCAGTATAAAAGAGGAGGAGCAGCAGCGGACCATAGTGGTGAGTAGAGCTCCCCTTCCTGATTCAGGCCCTGCAGTGCAGTGAAAGTTAGAGAAGCAGGAAGAGCAAGGTCCAGACCATGGCTGTGATTGAAGGCATTATCAATATCACCTCCTTTTTTCTTCTGATTATGCCTCTCCCTATGTATCTTAGAATCTTTCTGTGGCCCTTATACAGATCAGCATTCATTGTGGTTAAAAATGGCAAAATACAAGTCCCTAATTTAAATTACATACATTCCATTATTAAAAAATGAAAACAGAGTTTTTGGTTCTTATTTTATAACCGAGCTTTCATGTAGTGACTCCATTCCTTTCTCTGTTACTAGGGTCCTTATGTGGTCATGGTCAAACAGATGGTATATACTAGACTGAGGTGTAATCTTCCCTAGATAGGAATGACCATATCTACATTATCTAGTCAACTGATTAATCTAAACTTGGACTTTCATGCCAAGAAACACTTCATTAAGTACAGGGTTAGTAATTTAAATATACTCTATTTGCAGAGACAAGAGAAATAACATCCACATCCACAGGAATTCACTGTCAGGTTATTACAATCCATTGAAGAAAACAAATAAAGAATACTGCAGATCAATATCTTTCTTCAATAAAAATAAAATATAATATTAGGGAAAGCATGTTCAATTGTAAGAATTATATTCAGTCATCACAATAGCATTCAAGGCTCAGGATTCCCCTGAGACTCAATGGGCAAGTTCTTTAACTTTCTAAATTCATCTCACTTCCATCAGTTTCAATATTTCAAAGTTTACAACTCCATCCAACCTTCAGGGACATTTGTGAAGAAACTTTCCTGCTGGTCTGGGAGATATTTCTGTATTATTCTCCTAGTGGCTGCTAGATTAAGCCAAAATTCTAAGAGCTGCAAATTAAATAGAAACTCTATACTGTGGAAAACCAGGAGCACAGCAGAATGTGCTGACTTGATGGTTTCCTAGAAGTTGAAAATAAACATGTAGATAAAGGTGAGCTGGTTGATAGAGTGTATTTGGATTTTCAGAAGACAAGATTATCCATGAGAGATACCTCAGGAAATTAAAAAATCATCGGATATGAGGAAGTGTCCTACTGTGGATAGGTAACTGGTTAAAAGAAATGAAACAGAGAGTAGGACTAAAGGGTCAGTTTTCCAAATGGAGAACGGTCATTAGAGCAAAGTGGACACTAGTAGCCATAATTTCATCTCTGCTTCCAAAAGAAACTGTGCTTGGGAGAGCACCTCTATTTTTAATCATCTTAGCAATTGAATCACCTTAGCCTGGATCGCCTCCACCATTGCCTGCATACCCTGGAGCTGGTTTTTGATCTTCCTGTCTTTTTAGGAACATCACCTGGGGATGATACCATATGTTACAGATGTGGACCCTTAAGCTGAGGGGGAGCTGGTACTATCTGCAGGGAGAAGCCCCACAGATCCCCACTGTCAGCAGATGGAGCTGGCAGGAGCAGAGGCCCAACTGGAGCTTCACCAATACTAGCCCATGTTCCCCTTAGGTTGAGCTCTCAGGTGCCAGGGATGGCTGGTATTTGGTGTGAGCCTCTGTGAAGAAGAGGAAGATCCATGGGATGAAGTCATGGCAGGCAAGCAGGCAGGAGAAAGCAAAGTCAGGATAAGTAGTGAGCTGGATAGGCAGCAGTTGGACTAGGTCAAGTTCAGGCTGTGGCCAGGGCAGACTGAGTTTAGAGAGCATCGAGGTTCATCCAAGGGTCAAACCTGAAATCCAATCTAAGGCAGAGTCAGAGCCAGTCCGAGCTGAAGACCAGGAATCCAATCCAAGGAATGGAGAACAAAGAGGAGGATGAAGGGCCAGGAGCAGGAGAGATGCTGAAGAAAAATGAAGGAAGACTGACCACAAGGAAAACTACTCAAGTCAAACCGGACTACGAAGAGGAACAGGAATGAGACACAGGAACTCAGGAGACACACAGTCAGAAATGAAGTGTCTGGGCAGACCATGCAGATGAAAAACATGGTGCATGAACAGGTGTGCCAACTTGGCTGCTGAAGCGAATCCAGGGAGAAGAACAAAATGAACTATTTTAGAGAAACGGTCAATTACAACCCAAATGATGGTGCAGCATTAGAAAGCAGGAGGTCCAGGGGTGCTCTTTGCTGCTGACCAAGATGGGCACGTGAATGCAGAGCTCTGCTCAATGGTACATAATTGCTGTTGCTTTTTCACCAACATCACTTGTTTAAAGCTACTGTGGCAAACATAGAGCACGGTCATACCGCAACAATGGCTTTCAAATGCAAAACTGGTGATTTAAAGCAGTTTTCATATGGAAAACAGCAGATAGAGCCCTGGGAGAATGATACTGTGAGGGCCAAGCAGGCCATGGCCTGCGAGAGTGCTGTAAGTAGGAAAGATGACACCAGCTGGGCTGCATTGCTCGAGACCGCTGCAAGCCCGATTAATCCCCTATCCCAGGAGGAAATTAGAGAGTGGTTCTTAGAATTAAGGTTGAACATGTGGCAGCACAAAACTGAACTGCTTGCTTCCATCACTGACATACGGGAAGATTTAGCCGTATTGCGGATCTGGATTGATGAAATTGATACCTGGATCAAGAGCCACAGCAACGCACTAAAAGCCTTAACTGCACAGCATAAAACCCTCAGTGCAGAGCTGGTCACCCTGCAAGAAAAATTGTAGGACCTTGAGAATCGCACCCGGAGGTATAATTTGAGAATAAGGGGAGCACCTGACTCACCGGGATATAGGGATGTGCAGCAGGGACAGATTTGTCCCATTTGGTATTCTTATTCGTCAGGACAAATCCGTTGCATCCGTTCTCAGGGGACCCCGATACGTTCATTAGTTACATATGTATTTGTTTCCCAAAAAATACCCCATCCCAACCCTTTAAATTTAATTAACTACAACCCCCCACCTCCTGACCTCCTCAAGACTTGCCAAACGTTCCTGGTGGTCCAGCGGGGGTCCTGGAGCGATCTCCTGCACTCAAGCCGTCAGCTGCCGGTATTCAAAATGGCACAAATAGCCTTTGCCCTTACTATGTCACAGGGGCTACCGGTGCTATTGGTCGGCCCCTGTCACATGGTAGAAGCAATGGATGGCCGGCGCCATCTTGTGCTCCTACCATGTGACAGGGGATGACCAATGGCACTGGTAGCCCCTGTGACATGTGCTCCTACCATGTGACAGGAGTCCCCCACCAAGACTTGCCAAAAGTACCTAGTGGTCCAGCGGGGGTCCTGGAGTGATCTCCTGCACTCGGGCCTTCGGCTGCCGATATTCAAAATGGCGCTGATAGCCTTTGCCCTTACTATATCACAGGGGCTATGGTCGCCATTTTGAATACCGGCAGCCGACAGCCCGAGTGCAAGAGATCGCTTGAGGACCCCCACTGGACCACCAGGTCCAGTGGGGGTCCTCACCCACTGGACCTGGTGGTCCAGTGGGTGAGGACCCCCACCCTCCTGACCCCCCAAGACTTTTGGCAAGTGGGGGTGAGGACCCCCACCCTCCTGACCCCCCCAAGACAAGGGGGGGTCAGGAGGGTGGGGGTTTATTTGTTAGTGATACGTTGTATTTGTGGGAGTTCGCTATGGGGTAGATTTTAAATACTTGCGCGATCGCGTACTTTTGTTCGCGCACCAGGCGCGAACAAAAGTATGCTGGATTTTATAAGATACGCACGTAGCCGCGCGTATCTTATAAAATCCGGGGTCGGTGCGCGCAAGGCTGCCGATTTTGGGCAGCCTGCGCGCGCCGAGCCGCACAGCCTGCCTCCGTTCCCTCCGAGGCCGCTCCGAAATCAGAGCGGCCTCGGAGGGAACTTTCTTTCACCCTCCCCTCACCTTCCCCTCCCTTCCCCTACCTAACCCACCCCCACGGCCCTATCTAAACCCCCCCTTACCTTTGTCCCTCGATTTACGCCTGCTAGAAGCAGATGTAAATCTACGCGCGCCAGCGGACTGCTGGCGCGCCGTCATCCAACCCGGGGGCTGGTCCGGAGGCCTTGACCACACCCCCGGGCCGGCGCCATGCCCCTGGTCCCACCCCTGAAATGCCGTGTCCCACCCCCGAAACGCCACGTCATTCGGCGCCGCCCCTGACTTGCCCCCTTAAAAAAACCCTGGGACTTACGCGCGTCCCGGGGCTCTGCGTGCGTCGGCGGCCTATGCAAAATAGGCGCGCCGGCGTGCGAGGTCCCTGCTCGCGTAAATCCGGGTGGATTTACGCGAGCAGGGCATTTAAAATCCACCCGTATACGTTTTGTGACTCCCACGAATATGGCATATACGTTGCGTATTGCCAATACGTTGCAAACGAATGCACACCCCTACAATCTAGTACATTGGCCTTTTTTGTTTAAAACTCTACAGAAAATGTTCATCCGGGCATACTTTTGTCAGTAGATAGCTAAGCTATATGATTTCCCAAAGCAAGGGTTAAAGTTAATGGGGTTTATGGGGATAACCTTAGCATCTTGTAGAGTATGAGGCAAGAACGCCCGTTATCACCCTTGTTATTTGCTCTATTCCTAGAGCCATTTGCTATGAGGGTACACTTGTCAACACACATCCTGGGAATACGGTAAAAATCTATCGTTGTTTGCCGATGACATCCGGTTTACTTTAACCAATTCAAGCAAGTCATTGGCAGGGGTAGTGGTTGAACTAGACCAATTTCATAGGGTATCTGGCTTTACATTAAAATTATGATACATCAGAACACCTGAATTTTAATCTGTCCAACAATGAAGTAAATCTTATAAAGCAGAGCTACCCATTTCAATGGACTAAACAGTCTATTAAATATTTGGGAGTACAAATAGCCCTGCAAATAACAGACTTATTTTCATTAAATTATACCCCCTTATGGCAAAGTATTGAGCAAGATTTAGGCAAGTGGAACACAGAGCATTTTTCTTGGATGAGATGGGTAGCTATCATTAAGATGAATGTTCTCCCTTGTTCCTCTACTTTTTTTCAACAACCCCAATTTATATTTCTACATCAATATTGAAGCTGTGGCAGGCGAGGATATTTGGTTTCATCTGGAAGAAACGACTGCCCTGGGTAGCCTGATCAGTTCAGTTTCTATCTAAGGTGGGGGGGGGGGGGGGGATGAGAGCCCCTAATCTTTTATAGTATTACACAGCCACTCAACTGAGGGGTCTGATAGATATGTATAAGAAAGTTGAACCAAAGCAGTGGGTGCAATTAGAGCAAGAATTAGTGGGTGTGATGCCTATTCAGATGCTACCTTGGCAACCCTGGTCCACCTGGCACCCTCTTTCACTTTTCCCTGCCTCTTTACAAAATACTATACAAATCTGGGGCCAGTGGAAATCCTCCCTGGTAGGTAATGCTACTTATTTTTCTCTTTTGTATTTATTTCACAACTCTGGTTTTCCTGCTGGCATGTTATCCCAGTCGTTTTCATGTTAGGCTACCCAAGATATTACAACTATTGGTCAACTCCTCTGTAATAGTGCTCCTTATGGATTGGAAGAATTAACTGGAAAATATAATCTGGGCCCTGGGTTCTTTCTTGAATATGCCCAGGTTCTCCATTTCCTGAACTCACCTATTAGAGCTGGGGTTTTGAGCTTATCTAAATCATTTTTTGAAAATATTTGTAAGCAATCAGATAAAATGCGAGGCTTGACTTCCAAAATGTATGGGGCTCTAAATAAATATCCTGCTAACATTTATCATCATATTTTAGTGTGGCATCAAGGTTTAGGAGTGACCCTAAGTGATGATGACTGGGACACAGTGTTCAACAGAACATCAAAATGTTCTACATAAGAACATCACACCAATTTGTAAGAGAAAAGCATACAGTTTTATTATCTCAAATTTTTAAATGATTTAGGAAATGTGTCCTAAAATACAAACACTCACACACACTTATTCATACTCTAAAAACATCACATCAAATACAAGGCAATAGTCAGCCACATGACCAAAAGGCCTATACAACAATATTTTTCATTATCCTAATGCAATGTTGTACGCATAAATTCCCTGTGGTTACAACCACTTACAATCTATACCTGGCTTTCGCCCATTTTTACTTTTTACCTTGCTAAAACATGATTTTATAATGAAGTACACCACTGTTGTATATCCTCGATTTATCTTCATCCAGCTGACTTTTTTGTATTGATCTCTTTCCTTCTGGGCAACCGTCCTTCACAATATTGTTTGTAAGTTATCACTGTGGTCTGACCCCAACAAGCGGCCCCTGTTTCACATCCGTCTGCTTCCTCAGGGGGACTGCAACCACTGAGAAAACAAACCTGGATTAGATTACATCTAAAACTCATAACTAAGACACATTTACTACAAAAAATATGTAATGAGCTTGGGGCCATCCAGTGCTCCTACCATGTGACAGGGGCCGGCCAATGGCATGGATACCCTGTCACATGGTAAGGGCAAAGGCCATCGGTGCCATTTTTATTAGTGCAGCCAACGGCCCGAGAGTGGGAGATCGCTCCCGGGACCCCCACTGGACCACCAGGTACCTGTAAAAAGTTTTTGGGGGGGTCAGGAGGGTGGGGGATTAGTTTAAAGGGTCGGGGTGAGTTTTTTGTTTATCGGCTCGGGCGCAGCCGATAAACAAAACCGCGATCGGGCCGGACGAAAAAAAAAAACACGTTGTGAATCCGAACAGGAATCAGAACCGATTCCGATTCCGATTCACATCTCTATTACAGATGCTCTTTCTCATTTCAAGTGGGATGTCTTTCAGGCTTTGGCACCACAAGCAAGTTCAATGGGAGAGACATTCCCATAGTATCTGTGGCAGCTGGGTCATCAGAAACATGGAGATTGATTCAATAATCCGTAGCTCTGTCCACATGGAAGTCCTATGTGGTGGGCAGGGGAATAGTGTCTCACTTCTTGCAGCAGCTAGGATGGAGAAGAGGGACAGTTGGCAAATACGATATCATCCAGTTAATACTGTGGGCGTCTGTGCATTCTCAGTTGATGGGATTTTCCTTTTTTCAGAAATTGGGGGGATGGGGAAATCCTATAACTGGTTTCCTAGTGAAGTGGGTGTTGGGTGGGTGGGGGAGAGAAGATTTATTTATTTATTTATTTATTTATTGGTTTTTATATACCGCCGCTCATCAGAGATATCACGTTGGTGTACATAGAACAAAATCCACAATTGTGTTTTACATAAAACAGTAAGAAAACAACTGAGAAAACTTTACATTAAAAATGGTTAAATGCAATAACAGCAAAGATGACCAAGTCCATGATAAAAGGTGACCAATTAGGTATGCTGAATTATTGTTGATAGCGGGACATGTGGAAAAAGTTTGATGGTCATGTTATGAGGTACTGCTCTTCTGGGCAGCATTTGCTCTTGCCTTTTTCAGAGTAATGCGAGTGAGCGAATTAGTTGCACGCTCCAAGGTGCATGCCAGTAAAGGGCTTTTGGCACAACATGTATGGGTTTACGAGAGGGTGGTCACTTTGCGTGTTCACAAATCAAAGACGGATCAATGAGGTAGAGGTCAATAGATTTCATTAGTTTTGGCGTGTGATGAGTTGGTATGCCCGGTGAGGACCACGCAAGCGTTCGCTCGGGTGCAACCGGAAGTTCAGGGCTTGTTTTTGGTGCACGATGATGGCTCGCCCTTGACCATCTTTCAGTTTTCTAAGGCTCTGAAGTGGGTGGTGGAGGGTTTGAGATGGGACTCGGAATACTTCACGTCCCATTCCTTCTGAATAGGAGTGGCGACTACTGCTGTGGAGCTAGGATTGCCGGTTCGGATGATACAGTCCATTGGGAGATGGCGATCTAATACATATAAGGCATATGTGAGGAAATGAGGATTAAAGGGGATTTGATAGGGGGAAGTCTGGAGACTAATGTCCGTTTTTTCTTTTGCAGACACAAAGGGGGTGTCTGGAGAGCAGGAATGTGCTTGGGTCGTGGGTCATTCCTTCGTGAAATGAGCTCAGCACCGGGTGGTGAAGCGTCCATATGGAGCAAATCTGACCTTGGATAGCACAAAATGGAAAATATGATGGTTCGGCAAAGAGGGCATGACTTGGGGGGAGTTAATATCTTTCCTGCAAAGGCTTGTTAGGAGTTGGGGTGTGCTACGGGTGCTCATTATGCATTTAGGGGGAAATGGTATCGGGGAATTTTCTTGCAGAGAACTGGTGGCGCAAATGCGGAAAGATTTGGCGTGCATTATGAACGCAATGCCCAATGCTAAGGTGGGTTGGTCGGACATCATAATTAGGATCCGACATCATACCGCACTGGTGTGGAAACAGGGAGTTAAAAAATTGAACTGACAGATTGGTAAATGGCTACAGAAAGGGGGGGTTTGGGTGCGTCATGATTGGTCGTGGGAGGTGTTGGGAAGTTTCTTCTGTCCCGATGGTGTCCACCTGTCTGATATAGGCATTGACTTATTTAACAATGCTTTGCAAGAGGGTTTAGAGCAACAGTTTGAGGGGTTTGGAGCCGCAGTGGGGGAACAAAGATAATCAAGGTTGTCTTTGTTTGTGGCTGAAACCCGAGCCCTAAGTGATAAGTGTTTGTGTTAGATTGTAAAGGACATTGGAGGTGGGAGGGGGAGAATCTCGTGTAGTTTGGGGCTGCTACACAGGATGGCCTATGAGCAAGGAAAGGGGAGCGATGCTCAGGCCGCAACCTTACCCTTGCTGGGGCTGCGTTGGGATAGGTGAGATGGGGGTGACGGCTTAGTCTTACCACTGGGACGCGGTAGTAAGTGAAGAGGATCAAGAAGGAGGAGGGGGAAAGGAGGCGGGTTGTTTTGCATAGTTTGTATAATAAGTTTGAGAGCTCGGGTTATGTTATGTAATAAACTGTGGCCTTGTTTTTAAAGCCATTTTGGTGTATTGTGTTTCTTGTACAAGGGGGTGTGGAGACCGATAGCGAGCTGCAAGTCTTGCTTCCCTATGTTATGGTGTTTGGCACCTTATTAAGCTGATTTTCCTCCTAGTATTGCCACTAGGGTTCCTCAGGGGGTCAGCTTTGTCAGCTGCATTATTCAACATGTACTGTATGTGACTCCTTCATGTAATTTTCTTTCTGGTTTGGGGGTAAATTACAAAATATATAGGTGATGACATTTGGTTTCTTGTGCCAATGTTACTATCATAGACTAGTGTGCAGCCTTCAATTATGTTTCCATCTGCTTACTGACAGTTAAATGCTATCACAATAAGATCACATTTAATATAGACAAAACAGAGATGATTATTCTGAATAGGTATCTCCTTAAATTCTCCCTCTGTCTTTACACTTGAAGGTTGAACCTAAGAACATAAGATATACCATACTACATCAGACCAAGAATCCATCCAACCCAGCATCCTGTTTCCAACAGTGTCCAATCCAGGTCACAAGTATCTGGTAAGCACCCAAACATTAAACAGATTTCAAGCTACTATTGTATGATACCTATTTTAACACAGGTACAAAATTTTAGTATCGTCCTAGACTCTGGCTTATCCATGTGTGCCTACCTTAACACCATTGTAAGGACAGCATATTTTTAAACTTCGTATACTTCACAGGTCGAAACTGTTACTGAATCCATTCACTTTTCACATTGTGCTTCAAGGCTCTTATTTTACTGTGATATATTACTGTAATTCAGTCTATATACGTCTCCCAGTAAATGCCCTTATGGTATTGCAGATTGTGAAGAACTCCACTGCACAAATCTTGATTAGCAGAAGAAACCTTATATCTCCCATTCTTCAAACACTCCACCCACTTCCATTCAAAACGGCCATTCAAATTCATATGTGTTTAAGTAATAACTCATCACCTTTGATGAATGCCATTTTGTATATCCAATGCATGCTTTACAATCTGCGAACTATGGTTTATTGGAAGTATCCTCCCCACTGTCTGCACGTATTGCTGAAACACTATGATAGGGCTTTTCCTTTTAAGTTGGACACCTTTTTTGGAACATCTTGTCTGAGCAGTTATACAAGATGCCCTGCATCTTTCCTTTAAAATGTTGACAAGACCTTCTTATTTAAGCAGTATTTTGATTTGGGCAACTAATATAAAATGGATTTGACTAATATGAAACTAAATCCAAATGTAGCAAGTAAATATGCAGTGACTTTGTAAGTGTGATGCAGTTAGCCTGAAGAAAGGCTTAGGAATGTGAGTCTGCTATGTTGGTATATTGTTTATCAGTCTGGACACATGACAGTTGAACATAATTTACTGCTGCTAGTATTATCTTACCTTTCATAGGTTGGAAGTTTCATGTTTGTTTCATGCTTTTGAAATGTAATTTATGTATTTATGCTTGCTTTTGTTTATACAGGCCTCATACTATGAATGAGAGCAGATTATCTAATTTTTGTAAATAAATGCATTAGTGAAGTACCACAGGGATTGATACTGGGAACTGTGCTTTTTTATGATATTCAAAAATAATCTGGGAATGGGAATGATGAATGAAGTTATCAAATTTGCAGATTAAAAAATTATTCAAAGTTGCTAAAACAGCAGCAGATTGCAAAGAACTGCAAAAGGACTTTGTTAGACTAGGAGACTGGGTATCATAATGGCAAATGAAATTTAAGGGTAGGTTTTAAAAGGTGCCCATGCGCGGCCATGTGCGTGTGCTACCCGGTGCGCTGATTTTATAACATGCACGCACTGGCTCGCGCATGTTATAAAATATGTAGGCCGCATGCACATACACGCTTGATTTTATAACCCACGCACGTATGTGCAGGCGGTGCACACAAGGTGGGGAAAAATTTTGCTAACTCGCTCTGTGACGAGATCAGGGTTTCCCCAGTTCCCTTCCAGTCCGCTCCAATTTAGGAGCGGACTGGGAGGGAACATTCTTACTAGGGGTGTGCATTCGGATTGACCGCATTAGTAAAACGCAACTCATTTTTTTTTTACTTAAAAAATTGATTCGACATAAACGAGCCGGGAATCACGTGGCGCCGCGTCACTCAGACGCGACGTCACGTGATTCCCGGCAAGTTCGCGCCGGACGGCTCGTTCGGCCCAAAAAGAACTTTTGGCCAGCTTGAGGGGGTCAGGAGGCCCCCCCAAGCTGGCCAAAAGTTCTTTTTGGGCCGAACGAGCCGACCGGCGCGAACTTGCCGGGAATCACGTGACGTCGGCGTCACGTGATTCCCGGCTCGTTCGCGCCGGACGGCTCGTTCGGCCCAAAAAGAACTTTTGGCCAGCTTGGGGGGGTCAGGAGGCCCCCCCAAGCTGGCCAAAAGTTCTTTTTGGGCCGAACGAGCCGTCCGGCGCGAACGAGCCGGGAATCACGTGACGCCGCGTCACTCGACGTGCCACCGACGTCACATGCTTCTCGCCAAGGATTGCAGAAATGACGTCCTCACTCCTCGCTCGATCACCAGGGAGTTGTGGTAAGTCTGGGGGGGGGATTAAGGAGGGTGAGGGGGTTTAAATTTTTTTTTTGCACATATGTACATATACCCAACTCATTGGATTTTTTTTATGTCCATATTGGCCGCAAGTGGGACCCCCTTTCGGACATAAAAAATATGAACATAAAATTTTGCTCTGCACATCCCTAATTCTTACCCTCTATCCTAACCTCCCTTCCCATTTCCCTCTCCTCCCCACCCTCTAAATCCCACTTTTTTTTTTTTACCTTTTTCTTCAGTTTACTTCAGGGCCCGACCTGAAGTAACTTGTAGGGATGTGAATCGTTTTCCATATCGTCTTAACGATAGAAATCGTGTGGCAGGGCAAGAAAATCGTCTTAGGCACGATTTTTTAGTTAAAAAATCGTTAAAAATCGTTTTTTTCCGATTAGTGCGCACTAACTCGAGTTAGTGCGCACTAACGGGAGTTAGTGCGCACTAACTGGGAGTTAGTGCGCACTAACTGAAAATGATACAATTTGACACTTTTCAGGTCAGTTAAGGTCAGTTTAGGAATGAATATGTATTCCTATTGGCTGCCCTCTTATTTATTCATGTTACCAAGTTTCCTACTGACAGTATATGGGGGATGGGAAATGGAAACAGTTGGTAGCTTGACAAAACAAGTAATGTGATCAGTCAATGTGACTAGAACTTGTGCCCTAACCCTGATACCAGGGGTATTGTGATCTTCCTGCACACAGTGCCCTATCCCTATTAATACCAGGAGTGTTGTGATCTTCCTGCACACAGTGCCCTATCCCTAATACCAGGGGTGTTGTGATCTTCCTGCACACAGTGCCCTATTCCTGATACCGGGGGTGTTGTGATCTTCTTGCACACATCCCGGTATCAGGGATAGGGCACTGCGTGCAGGAAGATCACAACACTCCTGGTATTAATAGGGATAGGGCACTGCATGCAGGAAGATCACAACACCCCTGGTATCAGGGATAGGGCACTGTGTGCAGGAAGATCACAATACCCCGGAGGAGTGAGGGTCAGGCAGCTCCCCCCTGTCTGTGAAGCCAGCCTCTCACTAGTAATGCAGGGAGGGAGCTGTCTCAGACTTCACCATCCTCCCCCCCCCCCTTACCCACACACCATTCACTAGCTGGGACATGGGGGAAGTCAGGAGTGAGGGTCAGGCAGCTCCCCCCTGTCTGTGAAGCCAGCCTCTCACTAGTAATGCAGGGAGGGAGCTGTCTCAGACTTCACCATCCACCCCCCCCCCTCACCCACACACCATTCACTAGCTGGGACATGGGGGAAGTCAGGAGTGAGGGACAGGCAGCTCCCCCCTGTCTGTGAAGCCAGCCTCTCACTAGTAATGCAGGGAGGGAGCTGTCTCAGACTTCACCATCCTCCCCCCCCCCCCTCACCCACACACCATTCACTAGCTGGGACATGGGGGAAGTCAGGAGTGAGGGTCAGGCAGCTCCCCCCTGTCTGTGAAGCCAGCCTCTCACTAGTAATGCAGGGAGGGAGCTGTCTCAGACTTCACCATCCTCCCCCCCCCCCCCTCACCCACACACCATTCACTAGCTGGGACATGGGGGAAGTCAGGAGTGAGGGTCAGGCAGCTCCCCCCTGTCTGCGAAGCCAGCCTCTCACTAGTAATGCAGGGAGGGAGCTGTCTCAGACTTCACCATCCTCCCCCCCCCCCTCACCCACACACCATTCACTAGCTGGGACATGGGGGAAGTCAGGAGTGAGGGTCAGGCAGCTCCCCCCTGTCTGTGAAGCCAGCCTCTCACTAGTAATGCAGGGAGGGAGCTGTCTCAGACTTCACCATCCTCCCCCCCCCCCCTCACCCACACACCATTCACTAGCTGGGACATGGGGGAAGTCAGGAGTGAGGGTCAGGCAGCTCCCCCCTGTCTGCGAAGCCAGCCTCTCACTAGTAATGCAGGGAGGGAGCTGTCTCAGACTTCACCATCCTCCCCCCCCCCCTCACCCACACACCATTCACTAGCTGGGACATGGGGGAAGTCAGGAGTGAGGGTCAGGCAGCTCCCCCCTGTCTGTGAAGCCAGCCTCTCACTAGTAATGCAGGGAGGGAGCTGTCTCAGACTTCACCATCCTCCCCCCCCCCCCTCACCCACACACCATTCACTAGCTGGGACATGGGGGAAGTCAGGAGTGAGGGTCAGGCAGCTCCCCCCTGTCTGTGAAGCCAGCCTCTCACTAGTAATACAGGGAGGGAGCTGTCTCAGACTGGTATCAGGGTTAGGGCACTGTGTGCAGGAAGATCACAACACTCCTGGTATTAATAGGGATAGGGCACTGTAAGAGATGACTGTAGTAGATTGAATAAAGATCTGATGTTTCTGCTCTCCTCACACCAAACAAAAACAACACACAAGCAGAGAAGCCCTTCTTACAAAGCTGAGCTAGTGAGTTAAGTAGGAGGAAAAGTAAACATACTGGTGCCAGTGTGGCTACTTAAAAAATACACTTACCAACAATCAATTACATATATTTGAACTGTGTACAGTTCCAGCCAGGACCACCTTTCTAAAATGCACAGTGATTGGCAAATTCAACATGCACTAGCATTTCAGGTGCCTGCTAACAAAAATAATAAACAAACAAGTTCTAGTCACGTGAGTGCTGATCATTATATTACTTTTTTTGTCAAGCTTCCAACTGTTTCCATTTCACATCCCCCCAACTATATTGGTAACATCAATAGATAAGAGCACAGCCAGCCAATAGGAATACATACATACATATTCATTCCTAAGTGACCTTTACTGACCTGGGAAGTGTGAACACTTTGTTTCATTTTCTGTTGGTGTTCGTTAGTTTTCAGTTCCATTTCCCATCCCCCCAACCATCACCTCAGTGGTAACCTTGGTAACATCAATAGATAAGAGGGCAGCCAGCCAATAGGAACACATATTCATTCCTAACTGACCTTCAGTGACCTGGAAAGTGTTTATTTGTATCATTTTCAGTTAGTGCGCACTAAATCGAGTTAGTGCGCACTAACGGGGAGTTAGTGCGCACTAACTCGAGTTAGTGCGCACTAACACGATTTAACGATTTTTAACGATAAATCGTTAGAATTTCTATTGTATCGTGTTCTATAACGATTTAAGACGATATAAACATTATCGGACGATAATTTTAATCGTTGAAAAACGATTCACATCCCTAGTAACTTGTGCGTGCTGGCAGCTGACTGATGTTCAAGGCTCCGGGATAGCGATGAATGGTGCTGTCCCATCCTGCCATGCTTTACCCCCTGGACTGCCCATCCCTGCCCCCCCCCCCCCCCCCCCCCCCCACCGGCCTGCCCATTTGTCAGGGCCCGGCACTTATGCTCGTATCGCCACTTACACGCGTGGCCGAGTCCTTTTTAAAATGAACGCAGCATGCGCAGGGTCTGTCCACGCACGTAAGTGGTGATTTCTATGCATGTGGCAGATTTAAAATCTGGCCGTTAATGATTGTACATAGGGAAAAATAAGCCAAACTGCAGGTATACAGTGCTGATCACTGTATTGGGAGTCCCCACCCAGGAAAAGCATCTTGGAGTTATTGTGGATATTACAATGAAATCCTCAACTCAGTGTGCAGCAGCAGACAAAAAAGCAAATTGAATGTTAGTAATTATCTAAAAAAGAATGGAAATTATTATATTACATTGTTTGCAAGAGGAGATGTTAGTTAGTTATACCTATTGTTAGAGAAGTTTGTTTGCAGAAATTTAGTTCTAGAGCATTGCTATTCATTGCTTCTTTGTTGTGGCACCAGCTCCCTAGGGAATGTTGACTGCAAAAAGGTTAATTAAAGCTTCATAAGATTGCTAAAGCATGATTAATTTGCATTGTTCATCGGTTATAATGTGGTTTTATCAGCAGGGACCTAGAAGTGATATAAAAGTTTATATTGACCAGGCAGATTCTGAGATCTTTGATTGAATTAAGGCTAGAGGATGTCTCTTTTCTTTTTTTTTTTTTTTAGTTTTATTAGGAGAAGATTAGGGACTTTGTTGGGGGTATTTTTTTAATTTTTATAGATAGGTTTGTATATTTAAGTGAATGTATGGGGACCATGTTATTTGCATGTGTACATTGTAATTGTGTTTTGTAAATTGTCTTGAGTGGCTCATAGAAGTAACCAATAAATAAATAAATAAATAAATAAATAAATATTGCCTTTGTATCTGTCCATAGTATGACTAAACCTTGAGTATTGTTCCAGTTCTGGATGACCTATCTCAGAAAAGTGGCAGAAGAAAGCATCAAATATTATAAAGGGGATAGAATGGCTTTCCTATAATGAAAGTCTATGCAGATTAGAGCTCCTCAGCTTGTAAAAGAGACAGCTTTAAGGGAACATGACCGAAGTTTATAACATCATGAGTGGGATGGAACAAATAAATAAAGGATAGCTTTTTACCAATTTAAATTATACTTAAACAAGGGGAAACTCCATGAAACTACAAGGCAATAGATATAAAACAAATTGTAGAAAGTACATTTTCAATTACGGCTGGATTTTAAATTGGCCATGTGCGTAGAAATCACCACTTGCGCACATTTTATAAAGGGCCCACTAATGCGCATAAGTGGCGATACACACACAAGTGCCGACGTGCACAAGTTACTTCAGGATGGGCCCTAAAGTAACTTGTGGAATAAAAGGTATAAAAAAAAGGGGGGTTTAGAAGGTGGGGAGGATAGGGGAAGGGAGGTTAGGGTAGGGGATAGGAAAGTTCCCTCCCAGTCTGCTCTTAAATTGGAGCGGATTGGAAGGGAACTGGGGGAGCCTTGATATTGTCACTGTGCAAATTTCCAAAATTTTAGCCCCCCCCCCCCCTTTGCATGCGCCGCTCACACATACATGTGCGGATTATAAAATCCGGCGAGTATGTACGCGCGGCCCACATATTTTATCACATGTGCACGCAAGTTTTAAAATCTACCCATTAGCATATGATAAAGCTGTGGAATTTGTTGCCAGATGATGAGGTCAAAGCAACTAGCATAGAAGGGTTTAAAAGATATTTGTACAAGTTCCTGGAGGAAAAAATCATAACCCTACAATAATGGTTTAACTGGTTGGTATTCACTCAACACAATCTTATAGCCACAAAAAACTTACTTATGTAGGCCCCTTACTCTAAGGGTCTGTACATAACAGACTCTAATGTGGTATAGGATCACCTTGCTTTAATTTTAATTTAAACACCTCTCATATATTTTTTATAAATTTTTCAATTTTAATAAAAATTATGTCCTCACTTTGCTGATGGACTTCCAGCTCTTTATATTAATATCGGCTCTCAAGTTACTCAAATCGCTCAGATGGCTCAAATTGCTCAAATTGCTCAAATATGTGAAACAAAAATATGAATACTCATCCATTGAGTGTCCCAATCCCGACACGATCGCGTTTCGGACAAAGTCCTGCCTCAGGGGATTAAATTCCGTGTTCACATAGCAACCGATGAAGTCCGATCTTTTCAACCCAGCGACTGACATCTATGGCTTCTATTTTCTTTTTTCAGTCTCCGCGGTCTGTTTCTAGACCCGCTTATTTATACCATGGCAGCGTCCCAGACATCGCTTTGAGCTTCCTTTACCGGAAATGACGACATCACTAGCAGTTTTCACCCACGTCATCTTAGAACCTGTCCAGTGTCTGAACTAGTCTTCACCTAGGTCCCAATCTCTACAAATCAATATAGAGTCACCACCCCGGTCTTCCAACAGGTCCTCTCACGTCTGCCCCAATCTACAATCTGGTACAATGCCCGCCTACATACCATTCATTGCGGGAGATTTTGCTACCATGTATTGTCGCGCTCCTCCGTGCCATTCCCTGTTCAAAAAACATCACCTGTTCAAAAAACATCATGGGGCATCCTTACCAACCTTCTGGTCTAGAAACAGACCGCGGAGACTGAGAAAAGAAAATAGAAGCCATAGATGTCAGTCGCTGGGTTGAAAAGGTCGGACATCATCGGTTGCTATGTGAACCCCCCGCTGGACCCCCCTGGTGGTCCAGCGGGGGGTCCAGGAGCCATCCCCTGCACTCACACCCTCGGTGCCGGTTTCATCATGGCACCGATAGCCTTTGTCACAGGGGCTACCAGTGCCATTGGTCAGCCCCTGTCACATGACCATCGTCGCCACTGTTCTGTTTGTACGTCTCACGTTGAATGTCAAAGTGGACCCTAAGCCGAGACGAAGTTGGCACCACCTATTGGAGGAACCCCCTATAGGCCCTTGTCATCAGGAGGCTGATGCAGGTGAAGTGGAGGCCCAACTGGACCTTCATCTATACCAGTCCACATTCCCCACAGGTTGAGAGCTTTGGTACCAAGGCCAGCAGGACTTAGGCACAGGTCTCCAGACAAAGACAATCCTATGAAGACAGAAGGCAGAAGCGAAGACAGACATACCAGAGGTTGGGACTGATAGCAGGCAAGGGAATCCAAGAACAGACCAGAGGTCGGGCTGGGGGCTAAGGTGAAGAGATGTTAGGCAGGCAGGAGGTCAGGACGAGCAGCAGATGAAGCAAAATCCAGGGACGAGCCGAGTCAAGAGCCAGAAGAGCAAGTTGAGGGGATGAGGAGCTGGAACAGGAGCAGGGGCAGTAGAAGGATATGGAATAAGGAGCAGGAACTGGGGCAGGAACACAGGAAAATGATCTGGAAAGGACCGGAGTTGGAATGCAGCGCAACTCACACTCACTAGAGAGCAGAACCTGTTGCTGAGGCAAGGAAGGAGTGGCAAGGCAGTGTACTTATACCTGCCTTGCCTGATGTCCATATTCTGGGCCACAGGGAACTTTCCCGCTGCTGGCCCTTTAAATTGGGCAGTGGTATGCACTTGCTCCTGGAGGAGGCTCAGAGGACAGCAGCAGCATCGGCGTTGGAGGACGGTGTAAGCACAGAAGCAGATCGTGCAAACTGGAGCCGGCCTTGAGGACGGGGGCTAGCCATGGGCAGGGCAGGAATGGGCCTCCTGCCCTGCGAGGTGAGGGAAAGCGGCCACACGGGTCCACGGTTGAGGTGGCTAACAATTCCATTTCTACAGCTGGAGTTCTCCTTAAACTGTTTAAATCCTTCTGCTTGGCAGCTACTGCCTTTGAACCCCAGAAAACAGGAAAAGAAAAAAAAATCATCTGTTTGGTGTGAGTTTCTGGCTGTGCAAGTGTAGCTCATAGATCCCCTAAAATGACTGTGTGGCACCATGTGTAGTCAGACTGCCCAGAGAATAGATGCATGCTAGGCTCTGGCTGGATATTCATGAACTTTTATTAATTCACAACAGAAAAAGAGCTCTGCATATCATCATAGCTTATTAACACAGAAGCAGTACAACATTCTTTCAGTCTATATCTTTCACATGGTTCTTCCAGTTTCCCTGGGGCTTCCTGTTCCCTCCTGGGCCTGGCTAGATGTACACCTAACCAGAAGCCTCCTCCTGGACCAGTATTCATTTTGTCTGGGGCTTAAGGTGGACCGGGCCAGATCTCTGTATCCAGTCCCTTCAGTTCACATTTTAGTGTGTGTTGCCTGTTTGCCTCTCATCTTGAGCCACAGGGATGAGCAAGGTAAGCCCAGTAAGCCAATTGAATGCGGATCCAATCCTGCTGTCTCTTCAAAACTGTGGCACTCTAAGTAGCCACTTAGTCTGCCTTGTGCTTCTAGTGGCCCTGCATAAGAAATGCCATACTGGGTCAGGCCAATGCTTCATTGTTTCCAGCATTCTGTCTCTGATAGTGGTCAAGTTCTGTCACTTTCAAGAATTACCTAACGGATCAGCTTATTAGAATTTTCCAAAAAGCACTGCCTGCCTTTTTTTTCTTTCAAACTGCCATGTCTTCTTTTCACACAAAACTAACATTCTCTAAAGCTCTGTGGGAATCTGTCTTTGCCATTAGTTGCCATGCTGGTTCTTGAGAAATGCTCTCCTAGTCTAAAAGTACTGGATCTTCACAAGGTTAAACAGATTACACTATGGACAGAAAGCTGAAATCCCATTCTGTTAATTCAGTTTTACCTGGACACCTTCTGAATGGTCAGCACTGACCGAGTTGTTCTTCAGCTCCTTCTCTGGCAGAAATACTCATTAACAAGGGGCTGGAATCATTCCTTAAGGTTTACCTGGAAACAGCACAATGCCATCCTTCTCTGTCTGTAAACACTCATTGAGCAGCACAGCATGCAGTAAATAAAAACTGGGTCCTGTTCTCCAATTGAGGGTAAAATGACCTCCAAATTTAATGAGAGAGGAACTACACCTTTATAGATATTTTATGATCGCTATATCCATATTTGTTGGTTATTGCAGGCAGTTCTAGGAATCATTCTATTGAAATTATATGCGGTCTCAATTGATAGCAGTAGATTAGTTTCATATACTAGATGATTCTGGCATTTGGCAAAGCAGCAGTGAAAAGGATAATGAACAAATGAAGCACGGAAAATGAATTGTTCTAGACAGGAAAGGAATCGGCATCAACTTTTTCTGGATCATCATGCTACAGAGCCTGAAGAAAACAAAATGAATAATCATACTTTCTTCTGATTTATTACAACTCCATGCCAGCACTCCAATCCAAATTTTACAGGTTTATGTGCATGTCTGAGTGTGTGAGAAAATAAACTAAATTGTAGTCATCAATCTGTGCAGTTATATACAAGTGATGCAGATGGGGTTGTGTTTTGGCCCTGAGTTGAAACCATTTGTTATGCTTGTCAAGGTTCCGCTTGTGTCATAATTTTTTCTGATAACTTTATTTCTGCATTCATCAGCCTCTATACATGTAATAAGTTGTATCAAACCAGAAATTGAAATCTCACTTTAAATTCCATTGTTTTGTTCCTCAGATGGCATAGACAAGTTTGACATTGGTATGACAGCAGAAGAGGACCGGAAGGCTTACCAGCGTACCTTACCCAGCAACCCTGGAAGAGGATCCACGAGGTCACCACGAGGTATCCTGGCTTCTTTCTCCACCATCCCATCATCCAGAGACCCTGCAACCCCTGCAGAAGTAGAGGAATGGAATGTGTGTGCCCTACAGCATGCATGCCTCAAAACTACAGATTTAATATTGAAAGAATATAATTTTAAGAAAGGGTCAATATGTTGATTAACTAGGTAATTATAAGTATATTAATTGTAGTGTTTTGAGAGTCAAAGACAGACAAATATGAAATAAATCAATATAATACAAATACTTTAGGTTAGCTGTACTCCTGTACTGCCTTAGAAATTTTAAATCAATTTCAAATCAATAAAATTACGATGTAGATAGCAGTCTAGCAGTGAGAGGGAGGCTATCCAGTCTTTTGCACTAAGTGCCCCACGTATGATTCTCTCCCACTTGGTGGAAGGTAGCATGTGTGCACTTGGTGTAAAGATCTCCTGGCCCTCAAAGAATGAGTCCAATTTCTGGAGGCCAGAGTGTCAGACCTGAGGAGCTAAGAGACACAGAGAAGTATATAGAGGAGACCTTCAGGGACATAGTAGAGAAGCCCCACCTCCAATCTGGAAGCCCCTATGCTGCCTTAGAGGAGAAAGGTCACATGAAAGAAGAGTATCACCTTGGTGAGGCAGGAATCAATCCTGTAGCTAGGACCTGCCCTCAAGGTGATCTAATTCCTCTCGCAATGAGGATGTGTCTCCAGGGCCATATGCTCAGGAGGGAATGGATAGGCCAGCCATTGTAGCTGGTGATTTATTAGGAATGTAGATACCTGGGTGGCTAGTGGACAAGTGGATTGCTTGGCAACTTGCTTGTCTGGTGCAAAGGTGGTGAACCTCACTCATCACATGCACGGGAAGAAATGGATGTCTTGGTATATGTGGGTATCAATGGCATAGGAAAGTGTGGATGGGTGGTTTAGAAAGCCAAATTTAGGTTTTTAGGTAGAAAGTTGAAATCCAGAACCTCCAGGGTAGCATTTTCTCAGACATTATCCCTATTCCACACCCAGGAAACCAGAGGCATGCAGAGCTCCAGAGTCTCAATGCATGGATGAGACGATGGTGCAGAGAAGAGGGTTTTATATTTGATAGGAACTAGGCATCATTTTGGGGAAGGGGGATCCTTTTCCAAAAGAATAGGATCCACCTTAACCAGAGTGGAAAATAGGCTGCTGGCACTAACCTTTATAAAGAAGATAACTCAGCTTTTAAACTAGATGATGAGGGAAAGCCGGCAGTTGCCCAAAAGCATATGGTTAAAAATGATGTGCCTTCAAAACATATTAACAGAGCAGGGAGCATCCCAATAGAGAGGTTGCAATAAATGCTAATGTGGACCAGGTGCCTTTAAGTAAAGAGCAGACAGAGTAGAAAGATTCCAAAATACCCCTGTCAACTGATAGGCAGGATGTTAATATAAACAAAAAACATACTTTGAAACGTTTGTACACAAATATTGAATTCTAAAAAATAAGATTGGAGAGTTAGATTGTATAACACTGAGTGAAGAGATGGTTAAAATTGGCATCTCAGAGACCTGGTGGAAGGAGGTTAACTAATGAAACACTGTGAAACCAGGGACTACATCATGTCAAAAATGATAGGATGGACTAAACTGGTGGAGGAGTGGCACCATATATTAAAGAGTAGGAATGTGAATCGTTTTTTGACGATTTAAAATATCGTCCGATATATTTTAAATCGTCAAAAATCGTTAGAGGCGATAATTAATAGGAATTCCCCCGATTTATCATCAAAAATCGTAAATCGGGGGAAGGGGGAGGGCGGGAAAACCGGCACACTAAAACATCCCTAAAACCCACCCCGACCCTTTAAAATAAATCCCCCACCCTCCCGAACCCCCCCAAAATGTCTTAAATTACCTGGGGTCCAGTGGGGGGGTCCCATTGTGATCTTCCACTCTCGGGCGTCAGGCGCGTTGATAGAAAATGGCACCGGCGCTACCTTTGCCCTGTCATATGACAGGGCAAAGGTAGCGCCGGCGCCATTTTGGTTCCTGTTCCCCGACGTCACGAGCGTAGGAGATCGCTCCCGGACCCCCGCTGGACCCCCCAGGGACTTTTGGCCAGCTTGGGGGGGCCTCCTGACCCCCACAAGACTTGCCAAAAGTCCAGCTGGGTCCGGGAACGACCTCCTGCACTCGAATCGTGTTGCCGTATGGCCGGCGCCATTTTGCTGTACGGCAATATGGCACCATTTTGCTTAAAATGGCGCCGGCCATATTGCCATACAGCAAAATGGCGCCGGCCGTACGGCAACACAATTCAAGTGCAGGAGGTCGTTCATGGACCCCCGCTGGACTTTTGGCAAGTCTTGTGGGGGTCAGGAGCCCCCCCCCAAGCTGGCCAAAAGTCCCTGGGGGTCCAGCTGGGGTCCGGGAGCGATCTCCTACGCTCGTGATGTCGGGGAACAGGAACCAAAATGGCGCCGGCTCTACCTTTGCCCTGTCATATGACAGGGCAAAGGTAGCGCCGGTGCCATTTTCTATCAACGCGCCTGACGCCCGAGAGTGGAAGATCACAATGGGACCCCCCCACTGGACCCCAGGTAATTTAAGACATTTTGGGGGGGTTCGGGAGGGTGGGGGATTTATTTTAAAGGGTCGGGGTGGGTTTTAGGGATGTTTTAGTGTGCCGGTTTTCCCGCCCTCCTCCGATTTACGATTTACACGAAATTTAAAAACACAAAACCGCGACGATCCGATTCCCTCCCCCCCAGCCGAAATTGATCGTTAAGACGATCAATCACATGATACACATCTCTATTAAAGAGGGTATTGAGTCAACAGAATAAAAGTTCTGCCTTGGAGAAGAGACATCACCTGGAAGGAGAGCATCACCTTGATGAGGCAGGAATACATCCTGTGGCTAGGACCTGCTCTCAAGGTGATGTAGTTTCCTCACACACCGAGGATTGATCTCCAGGGGCAAATGCACAGGAATGAAGGGTTAAGATGGTCAATCACAATGGATTTGTGATTCGATTATTAGGAAAGTTGCTAGCTGGGTGGCTGGTGGACAGGAGGATCATTTGGTAATTCGCCTGCCTGGTGTGAAGGCTGCATACCTGACACATCATATAGATGAGATGGAGATGGGTGGAGCTAGCTGTCTTGCTACATATGGGTATCAAAGACATAGAGTAGAAAAGTTTTTTCAAACATAGGATAGTCTTTTTCCTAAATAATAATCAGGTCATTGTCCTTTAGGGAGGGCTCAAAAAAAACCAAAAACATTCAGCTGAAGTTGGTCTGCATACAAAGTTAACCAATGCCATAGATGAAGGTGGACTTATTGCTTTTGGTTCTTGTATCTCTTGTTTCCATCCATCTGTGAGTTTTACTGGCACTGCCTGAAACATAGAAGTTGCCATGAAAAGAGAAGCAGAAGTTGGTATGTAAGAGCAGATCCAACAGTCTGTTAGATTATAAACTTCTTGATGGGACTTAGTGAGACACACATAGCCTTTATCTTCTGGAATCGTTAGTAGGCCAACTACTATCCTGGATAGGAGAGCTCGCATAAACAGGGAAAAAGCCTCATTTTTAATTCAATTATTTGAAAAAGTCACAGATCAGGACTTCACTTAAGTTTCAAACAAATTCAGATGTAGAAGACAGTGCACGTTCTTGAAACACCGATGAAGCTGCACCTGACTCCAGGGGACACCTGGCTTGTTTACATGTCAATAGGGCCGGGCGTGCCTCACTGTCATTGATGATGTTCTCTGTACTTCTGCTGGACTGCAAACAGTACACTAGTCTTAATTGCTTTATACAAGAATGTCTAGAATAAGCATTGTCCCCAAAGGCACAACCTCAATTTGAGGGCTCTGCATGTGGCTGTGTGTGTTAGGCTGTTCATTGGCCTTCTCAACAGCTTCGTGAACTGCCGCCGGGTCTCACATTGTTCAAAATAAATTTCTGTGGAAAGTTCTTAAGCTTGCTTACAATGGCTAATGTACATTATAATGGCTAATGTGCACTTAAGCAAATCTTCAGAACATGAAATGGATTAAAAATATTCGCCAAACAGGAGTCTGATAATCCTGTGCAGACATTATCATACTTCATCTCTTTTTTTCTTGTTCTGAGAAAGAACATGAAAAAAATACACTCTGATTCACATATAATCTCTTCCTATGCAAGGTTATTGGAAAGTCTAAACATTTTATACTTCAGTGTTTAATATATGACTGAACATATATTCTTGTAGTGAATAATATGTCTTCATAGATATTTCCTCTTAATTCAAAAACAAGGAAAAATAAAAGATACATTTGTTTTCTTCTAAAGGCAACTTAACAAATTAAGCTATACTTGTAGCACTATGCAAAACTATTAAAAACATACCATATATTCCTGAAGGAAAGTGAAGAAATAAACATTCCAGCCTTTAGATGCCATTCTGCTTATTGAATTGCTATTCATTTTTAATTCCTAAGCCTAAACAAGGCAGATTTTATTTATTTATTTAGATTTATATTTCGCTTTTCACACTTTTTTCAGCGCTTCAAAGTGGATTACATTCAGGTACTGTTGGTATTTCCCTATCCCCAGAGGGCTTACAGTCTAAGGGCTGGATTTACTAATGCCGCAAGGCAAAGTGAATCCCGTGGTAACAGGTGGGGGGGGGCGAAACGGGGGGAGGCGGTCCTGCGCTAACTGGCAGCGGTGCGATCGCTGCTGGTGTCACGCCAAATAACTGCACCATAAAAGGTGTAGCTAAAACAAGAAATTTAATAATTTAATAAAAGGTGTAGTTATTCGGCACAAAACTGACAGCGATAAACAAGCATACCTTTCGCTGTCGGCGAAGTCTCTGCGGCATCAGCCCTGGTGCCGCCCCAACTCCTCCTCTTCCGGGGCTGACGCCATCCCGACTCCGCCCCCTTCTTGGTATCGCACGCGATAAGGGACTTTTCATGTGTGAAACGTCCCTTATCGCATGGGATCCACTTGGTAAATGACCCCCTAAGTTTGTACAGATAATATAGATTAGCACTAGGTATTTTCCACAAATGGTGATTTTCAGCATATGGCTGTTCCCTTTTCACTGGACCTTTAGACCTCGAATTATAAGAATTGTTTTGATGATAGCAATCTGGATAATCAATGCAGCATTTAAGCAGAGGGATAGGGTGGCTTCTGGACCAATCTATTTTAATAGCCCACTTATAATCATTTTAATATAAGATTGAGGCCTTGGAATTCAACTAAAACCTGCCTCAATCCCTTTATTGACCAATCAGTATGATGTCCTGAAGACCCTAAATAATTAGAGGTCTTAGCCTCAATTAATGGAGATGACAATTCTTCTGTCTGCAATTGATCTAACAAAGTACTTTCCCCTTGCTGCCTATAAGCCTGTATCCCAGATCCAGGTAACTGTTCATCTTGCTGTCTTTCTGTTCCCTCAGCATAAGGGTAGACTGACAATGGGGGCCACCCCCCAAGTACCTGTTCCATGATTCCTGCTCTATGGGGGAGGGTAACAGGGGTTCTTAAACACCCCCCTTTGATATTCAGAATTATCTTCTGTCATCTTTCCAAGGCTTTCACTGGATGCAATAACGTTCTGAGATATTCTTATAGCTTAAATAATTATATATATATAGAACATTATATTTCTTTCTCATACCTTCTTTTTTTTTCCAAAGAATCTTTAATTCCAGCAATAATAGAAATCTGATTTTGCATTTCAGCTTCTTTTATCCAAAAAGAAAAAAAAAAAAACAAACAACATTCTCTGCTTTTAATTTTGTTTTCCTTTGCTTCTAATTTTTCTTTTTTACTTTAACAATTTTTCCACATTAAGGGGCAGATTTTAAAACCTGCGCGCGGGCGCAGATTTGTTCGCACAACCTGCCCGATTTTATAACATGTGCGCGTGCAGCCGCGCATGTTATAAAATCCAGGGTCGGCGTGCGCAAGGGGGTGCACAATTGTGCAACTTGCGTGCGCCGAGCCGCCCATGCTGCCTCCGTTCCCTCAAAGGCCGCTCCGAAATCGGAGCGGCCTCGGAGGGAACTTTCCTTCCACCCCCCACACTTTCCCCTCCCTTCCCCTACCTAACCACCCCCCAGCCCTACCTAGAACCCCCCTTATCTTTGTTGAAGAAGTTACGCCTGCCTCCCAGCAGGCGTAACTTACGCGCGCCAGCCGACGGCCAGCCCACGATCCCAGGCACAGCGGCAAATGGCCACTGTGCCTGGAGGCTCAGGCCACACCCTGCCCACTCCGGACCGCCCACACCCCGCCCCTTTTTGCAAGCCCCGGGACATACGCGCACAAGCCCCGTATCTTACACGCACAACCCTTTGAAAATCTACACCTAAATGTCCCCTCTAATGGAAACTGTAATTTACAATTATCTTTTAGTCAAGCCATGCCATTATTTTACTTACATTTTATCTATTTACTGGTGATTAGACAACTAATTTTCCTCTGTGCCAATATGGATAGCTCTGTGAAAATATACTCCCCATGTTTTAAAAGTTAAATATTCACACATGTCAGTTTTGTATATCATGCAATCTTTCATAACCCACTCTAATCAGAAAAAATATGACTTAGCAAAAAAACCTCTCTTTTTCTCAAATCTTCTCCTCTACTGCCCTCTACGGTAGATCTTTAAAATCACCACTCAAGATTTTACAGCACATTGCCTTTTACCAAAAGTTTCTGTACCGTTAGTGTACACGTGATTGTAAATCACATTAACAAAACTCTCAAAAAGACTCAATACTCTCATCATTTATATTCCTAGCACTTTCTAGGAATAAAATCAGTGCACAATTTGATTGCACATCAGGAAGACTCAATATTTCCTCACATATTTATTTCCTATCCCTCAAGAGGAACATAAAACAAAAGCTGACTTTTTCTGGTACCCAATAGCATCCTAGCAATCAACAACGAAGGGCCGGAGTCTCCATACTCCTTCCTAATAGATGTAGCACAAACTGGTCTGGCATTTGCTCCTAAATCACCAACCTTTCACCCCTGTTGCCAGTTTATTAGCCTGGCATCTAAACTGTCAAACAGAAATGTAGGTAAGACAGTATGAGAAAGAGATAATGAAAAAGAATTTAGATACAGGGAGAGAAAAAAAATAATCAGCAATTATATAAAAGTTATTTAAAAAAAATACTTACATGGAGATGAGACCAGATAAAGAGCTTCAAAAAAGTGGAGTCAAGACCAGGTTTCAGGCACCAATTGTGTCAGAGATTTATAATCCAAAAAAACCCAAAAAACTAAAAACCTCTCAGCCTAATCGCAGCTGCGGGAGGACCTGGCTGTTAAACATCTCCACCAAACAACTTTTGGTTATTATTTGATAGAGGAGAAAAAATGATATGCAACACTTCATCTTTCATTATATTTATTACAGATAAAGTTCTACATGGCTACGGCACAGTTGCTCTGTTCATCCAATCTGCCCCTTAGCCCCTGGGGCTCATCTCTAATATCTTTCATTAACAGGGCATGTAACCAATCAATGTTTCATTCTCTGATGACAAGCATTCTTACATCACATCATTATTCTTATTGTCACATAACTGGTCTAATCACAGACCTAATTTAGGGCCTGCTGCCAATCATTTATTGTCCCATTGTAACCAAGTCCGAATACTGAAACAATACACTTTTATCATACATACTAGGTGTCATCAATTGTATCATTGCTTGATCCATCCTTCAAGCCAGGATGTAGCCCTCTCCTTATTTTGACTACAAGGTATCCAAACAAAATCTAACAGTACATTCACTTCTTCAAATAACAGCAACTCAGAATACAATGTGCTTGCTCAGCTCTACAAAATCTAAAATGTTTCTTTTTTTTACATATCAACTGTGCTTTTCCATATAGCCAATCCATCAAAAACAGAGACCTTTAAGAACCCAGAAAAAGGTAATTTTTTCTCAAATTCGACAGAAGCAAAATATAGGATTTCAAGTAGAAATTTGAAATCCAGATCCTCCTCTGTAGCATTCTCAGAAGTGCTTACCATTCCATGTGCAGGAACAAAGAGGCAGCAAGAGCTCCAGAGTCAGTGCATGGATGAGATGATAGGCAGGGAAGAAGGTTTTAGGTTTGTTAGGAACCGGGCATCATTTTTGGGGAAGGGGGCGGGAGCTCTTTCTGAAAGGATGGTCTCCACCTTAGCTAACCAGGCTGCTGGCACTAACCTTTAAAAAGGAGCACTGCTTTTAAAATAGATGATGGCAGAACACTGGCAGTCACTCAGAAGTGCATAGTTCGGAATGTTGTTTCTTTGAAGGATACTATGGGGCGGATTTTCATACTCCACGAATAGGCCTACTTTTGTTTGCGCTCCAGGCGCAAACAAAAGTACGCTGGATTTTAGTAGATACGCGCGGAGCCGCGCGTACCTGCTAAAAACCTGGATCGGCGCGCACAAGGCTATCGATTTTGAATAGCCGGCGCGCACCGAGCCGCGCAGCCTACCTCCGTTCCCTCCGAGGCCGCTCCGAAATCGGAGCGGCCTCGGAGGGAACTTCCTTTTGCCCTCCCCTCACCTACCCCTCCCTTCCCCTACCTAACCCACCCACCCGGCCCTGTCTAAGCCCCCCCCTTACCTTTGTCGTGGGATTTACGCCTCCCTCCGGGAGGCGTAAATCCCTGCACGTCAGCGGGCCTCCTGCGCGCCGGGACGCGACCTGGGGGCGGGTCCGGAGGGCGCGGCCACGCCCCCGGGCCCGCCCCCGGAACGCTCCCAACACGCCCCGAAAACGCCGCGCGGTTCGGGCCTGCCCCCGACACGCCCCCCCGACACGCCCCCTCCGAAAACCCCGGGACTTACGCGAGTCCCGGGGCTCTGCGCGCGCCGGTAGGCCTATGTAAAATAGGCTTACTGGCGCGCAGGGCTCTGCTCGCTTAAATCCGCCCGGTTTTGGGCGGATTTAGGCGAGCAGGGCTCTGAAAATCCGCCCCTAAGAGAACAGGGAAATTAGGGCAGCCAAAAAGAGAGGTTGCAATAAATGCCAAAGCGGATCAGGTGTCTGTAAGTAAAGAGCAGAAAGATTCCAAATTGTCAACTGATGAGCAGGTTATTAATACAAACAAAAAACACACTTTGAAATGTCTGTATACAAATATACTGGAGGTCTAAAAAAATAAGATGGGAGAGTTAGAGTATATAGCTCTGGATGAAGCGATAGATATAATTGACATCTCAGAGACCTGGTGGAAGGAGGATAACTAATGGGACACTGTGATACCAGAGTAAAAATTATATTGAAATGATAGGACAGATCAAATTGGTAGAGGGGTGGCACTATATCTTAAATAGGAGATTGAGTCAAACAGGATAACAATTCTGCAGGAAACAAATGCAATGTTAAATCTTTATGGATAGAAATTCCAGGTGAATAAAATAGCAGTGGGGTAAATTACCATCCATCTGGCTAGCATGAACAAGCAGAAAATGAAATGCTTAAAGAAATTAGGGAAGATAATAAAATCAGCAGTACAGTAATAATGGATGATTTCAATTACCTCAGTATTTAATAGGTGGATGTCGCATCAGGATATGCTAGAGTTAAAACTCCTAGATGAAATAAATGCCTGCTTCATGGAACAGCTGGTACAACAACCAACAAGAGGGGAAACTATTTTAGATTTAATCCTTAGTAGAACACAGGATTTGGTGTGAGAGGTAACAGTGCTGGAGCTGAGCCACCTGGCAATAGTGATCACAACATAATCAAATTTAACTTAATAACTGGACAGAGGACACTAAAGAAATCTACTGCGACAGCATTTAACTTTCAAAAGAGTTACTATGATAAATTGAGGAAAATAGTTAGAAAAAAAATAAAAGGAGCAGTTGCAGAGGTTAATGAGCAGATTTTCAAAGGGTTAAGCGTGTATATTACGCGTGTGAACCCAAAAACCCGCTCCTATGCGTGCCGAGCCTATTTTGCATAGGCCTGGTGACGTGCACAAGCCCCGGGATGCGAGTATGACCCTGGGCTTGAAAAAAGGGGCAGGGAGTGGGCGGGACAGTCCAGGGGCGGGACGGGGGTGGGACCGAAGTCTCGCCATGCCGAAGGATCACACGCCGGCACTCGGCCGGCGCGCGCAACCAACACCTGCTAAGAGGCAGGCACAACTTATTTAACAAAGGTAAGGGGGGGTTTAGATAGGGCTAGGGGGGTAGGTTAGGTAGGGGATGGGAGGGGAGGGGAAGGTGGTGGGAAGTGGAAGGAAAGTTCCCTCCGAGGCCGCTCGGAGACGGAGGCCGATTTCAGAGCGGCCTCGGAGGGATCGGGGAAAGTCATTGGGGCTCCCCTAGGGCTCGGCATGCACAAGTGTGCACCCCCTTGTGCACGCTGACCCCGGATTTTATAACATGCGCGTGGCTGCACACGCATGTTATAAAATCTATGCCCACGAGTATGTCTTAAAATCCGGCCCTAAGAGTTTACATCATACATTGTCATTGCTTAAAAACACCATCTTGGAATCCCAGACCAGATGCATTCCACACTAGGGATGTGCAGAAGGGACGGATTCATCCGATTTGGTATTCGTGTTCGTCGAGGGTCAAATATGTTGCATTCATTCAATGGCGGCCCCGATCCGTTGATACGTTTCATTCGTTTTCCGATTCCCATTAAAGTCAATGGGGGAAGTATTTGCAGCCTATTTTTGGCTGCAGAATTGGAGTTTTCTTATAAATTTTGATGAAACTTCTGGGGAGCAATCATCAGAACAAGAAAAAACTCACAGGAAAGGGTCAGACAGGTTGGCATGGATACCGGAATGTAGGGCATGGGTGCTGTCATTTTGTGAAAATCATAGGTAGCTAGTAGCTAATGGGGGCAAAGAAACGCGCACGCCGCAGGGCGCACCGAATTACACGGATAATAAGTTAAATACATGGGGAGTCGCGATGTGTTTCGCCTCCCCACGTATTTAATGGATATGACAAAATACGTTGCGGATCGCCAATACGTCGAAAACGAATGCACATCCCTATCATCTACACACAGCAACAAAATAGACTAAAATGGCCACCAGAAAGTTTTACTCCTACCCAGATCCTGGCATTAAATTTCCTGCATTAAAAAAAAACATGCATTAAGAAAAATGTCTCCCTGCTAATATGGCTCTCTGCATTGCCCTGTAATAGTTAATACCTTGGTTAACATGTGTTTTGTATGCACTTGTGATAGGCATAACATGGGTTTGTTTTGTGTGGAATTTTCTATGTTAAAACCCATATTACACATCCAAGTAAGATTAGTGCCAAAACACCCATGTTAAAACCAAAGTCAAAACTTGTTGTGGGTTCAACACAGCTTATAACATCAGCTCCATGTTACAGCATTAGACCTTAATTTCTCATTTCCCTTGCAGAATCTTAGTTTCATGAAGATAAACCACCAAATTAATCACTGGCTGCATTCCAGTGTAGTCATCACATACACCTTGATTGAGTTTGCAGTCGCAAGCTTGAGACACTTGACTGCCCAGCTGGTTATCTCATACAATCTGGGGATAGTCACTATATCTTCATTGATGGCTCTTCATATTTGTGAGTGATTATCAATCTGATGATGTCCAAATTTTTAGACATAAGTTTGATGGTATTTACAGTAATCTTCTCCAGGCAGCCATGAGATTCAATATTGAATATCAATAGTAGAGCTTTTCTGGGTGGACACAAACAAATTGGTGACAGAACTGTGTCTGTGGTGGGATACCCAAGCCATTATCTGTTCAGGGACCTATGTCGTCAACCCCCTATTGGTGTGTAGTCAGGGCCCAGACAGTAGAAGCATGTGACTGACTTTTAGCCTTCAGGTTGCATTGGCTTGGTTGTAGTTTACCTTTGCAGCATGGCAAATGGGCTACTGGAGTGAATGGGAGGTTTAGGAATGAGTCAGATGTTGTCACATGTTTATAGAATGTTAATAAAATTGTGTCTCTTGATATCCAAATATGTTTAGGAGGGTGTGAGCAAGAAGAAATCTGGATATTCCTGATATTCAAATCAAATGGGATGTATTTGAAATTCATTATGAGGAAATATTAAACAAGAGGTGTGCTATAGATGAGGTGGCGAAGACAATTTTTTTTCATGTAGAAAATTCAGATTTGTTTACCACTTTTAAATGCTAGTATACTTAGCAATGCTAGCTTTTGTAGTTAATGTGAATACTATTCCTAAAATACTGTAGCAGAGTTAAAGCCATTTTTTGATTACCAGATATGGATTCTGGTAAATGGAACAAATATTTAAATTATAACTATTAAGCCAAAATGAAATAACCTTTTTCTACTTTGCATGGTTTCTTTGAAGCTGCAAAGACCTGCTGCCTAACTGTACAACTTCAGCTGTTGTACCTTCGTAAAGTTAAAGTATAGCCATATTATTATTATTATTATCATTATAGTATGAGTGTGGGTACAAATGTGCCCAGCTTTAGTTGGGCAATAGGGAACAAAATTGATATTTGAATTTAATTTAGAACTGAACAAAAAAGAGGAGCTAGATATTACATATTTTTGAACATTTGTAGAGCACAAATATTACAAAACGTCCTGTATCTTTCTAAAATTTGTGCTTATACTTCATGCATTGTGAACTCTGCAGGTGCTTTAAAAAATGCTGTTATGGCATTTCATGCCTTTGGAGATCATTGGCCTTTCATATGATTATCAACAGCTTCTTTTCCATACCACCTATGCTTTCAGTTTAGCACTGTTGAATTCTCAAAACTCAGAGGTGCTATTTAATTTAGTAAAGACTATACAGCTAGAGATTTCAAAAAGTGCTGAAAAAAGCAGTTTCAAATTGGTAATTACATTGTATTATAATTTTTTGCATACAGCTTGACAACATATTGAGAAGTCTCAGATTACAACCTTCTGCATACTCTAATAACTTGGAACCTATCATTTTGCATTATACCTGATGCGCAATTCCATTAATGAAATGCACTCATGCCCTCTCTTGACATGTCATGTCCTGACAGCGGGAATGTAATGCCTTTTGGCAGGCAAGTGCTTATCAAGGTAGTCAGCAAAACAATACTTTCTCACAGCAACGGTTGGATAGAGTAATAAATTCTTTTCTAAGCTTGACAGGCTAAGGCAGTTCAGAAATATGCTATTTATTTCATAATCATATTTGAAAGTGGAAGTGATTTTAAAACCACTCACATGAGACTGTAGATTTATTGCAAATCCTGGCTATATAGTTGCATTTGAGTTGACATGACCTGGTAGAGAGTGTACGGATGAGTGAATAACCACAAGAAAGTATTGGATTAAAAATCAGTTAAGTATAGTAAAGTATACAGAAGGGATAAAAATAAAGGATAAGTTTCAAGATGTCCATACATACCCTGTATGTGTATTGTATTTATGAAAGACCCTGAGACTGAATTAGTTCTAACATTTAAAAGAAAATACTTCTGTGCCTCTTTTACTGTTTGCCCAATTGTCTTAATGAAATGCTACATTCATTCTATGGTGCTGTGAAGATTTCCTCATGAATTTTACTTTCTAATATTAGATGTGTTCATACACACACAAAAAAAAAAAAATGAGAAGAAGCAACTATCAAAATTGTAGTAAGAATTATTTTTTTCATATAGTCATTCATTTATAGACAAAGGGGTAGATTTTTAAAAAGTACGCCCGCACGTACGTTTGTTTGCACGACCGACGCAAACAAGAGTACGGCGGATTTTAATAGATAAGCGTAGCCACACGTATCTTTTAAAATCCGGGGTCGGCGCACGCAACGCTGCGCAAAATCGGCAGCCTGCGCGCGCCAAGCCGCGCAGCTTGCCTCCGTTTCCTCCGAGGCCGCTCCGAAATTGGAGCGGCCTCGGAGGGAACTTTCCTTCCACCCCCCGTACCTTCCCCTCCCTTCCCCTACCTAACCCACCCCCCAGCCCTATTTAAACCCCCCCACCTTTGATTGAAAAGTTACACTGGTGTGCAATTCCCCAGCCCGGAAGCAGTTTCGGAGGCCTCGGCTATGCCCCCGAAATACCCCTGGGCCGTAACCACGCCCACGGCCCCGCCCCCGGATGACATGCTCCGCAACACGCCCCCAACACGCCCCCTGGAAAGCCCCGGGACTTACTCGCGTCCCGGGGCTTTCGCGCACCGCCGAGCCTATTCAACATAGGCTCGGCGCGCGCAGTAGGAGCTTGGGGCAGGTTTTCGGGGGGTACGCGCGTACCCCTTTGAAAATCTCCACCAAAGTTTTGGGTCCATAATTAAACCATGTTTCCTGTAAATTTGCATTTTAAAAGTTTAAATATGTTTTGTGGCATTTCTGTGAATAATCAATTGCAATGTATTATTTTGCTATATTTTGGTATGAGACCCAGTTTGGGTTTCCTATCTTTTTCTATTAGTACCTCCAGTTCTTTAGTGTATTTCTTATTAACCCCAGAATTTGGTCGAGAATGCAAATTTTCCCTAACCATTAGGAAAATCTACCTTTTGTCCAAGCTTAGATGAAAAATACCTATTGCTATTACTATGACTAGTTATAATTTCTATAATGGTAACAGATGTATAGATACACACAAGGAACAATCCATGCTCCATAGAGCTTGCAATCTAGTCAAGAAATGATTTTGAAAAACTGACTTCAGGTCTTCAAAGAATCCATAGCGGATATGCTGATCCAATGAAATGCATTTTGGAAATTTTTCAAAAATGTTAAGCATAGGAGTGAATTTTCAAAGGGGTTTGAAATAGTATAAATAGTATAAACATATAACTAGCATGTATGTGAATATATGCTATTTTATAATAACATGGATATCCAAGACCATATGGCCCATCTAAACTCACCATTCCACTCACTATCTTGATAAAACACACTGACAGCATTTTGGGTAAATCAAGCTGCAGTTTTATTATGTAACACATGACCTAATCCATAACAAGGAATACCTGTTCCAACCTTACCCTGAAACCAACCCCCACATCCCAGCAGGGGCCACACATTTGGACCACCTTGGCCTCTGGCTTCTTCTGGAGGACGCCACCATGGCAGTTGAGTCCCTCCTCTGCCATGCAACAGCAGGGAAGGTTCCCTGGGAAATAGCTGCTGATAACCAACCCCTGGCCAACAATCCAATGAGTAGACCCCCGGTATGATAATTGGCATCGTTTTATTCTAAACTCAGAGGGTTAACGTTCAACTTAAGCTATGCCCTCACATAAATTGGCAATTGGCTCGGGTCTCTCACCACAGACACAGACTATTGAATTAGTCCATGACCCCTCACACAAGAAAGCTAATCTGGTCACAAGCAGGCACAAAAGAAAGAGAAATTGCTCTACTTGAAAATATACACACCCATCCGCAAGAACTGAAAGCAGCCAGTTGAGATCCCAGGAGCCAGACAAGGACCCCCACCCCTTACCACTATCCTGCCACCAGCATGCATATTCAGCAAGGTGCAAATAGTGAATGGCCACAACTGACACCATGCTCTCCATGCCACCAAGTATCTCATAACAGTCACAGTGCCACAAAAGCGCCTTTGTATCATCTCTTGATGTTTCCCATCCATCCAGTCAGAGCCACCCCAAGAACAAATACTAGCCCAACTCTACCCCACCCAATCCCAGCACACAGAGCCAAATGAATCTCCAACTATTCTACCACATCCCCGAGCCTACACTTGTTGCCCCATACCTGTGCCCTGACCCAGCACCCACGCAAACTCCAGTCTATTCAGACTAGGGATGTGAATCGTTTTAGGACGATTAAAATTATCGTCCGATAATTTTAATATCGTCTTAAACCGTTATGGAACACAATACAATACAGATTCTAACGATTTATCGTTATAAATCGTTAGAATCGTGAGCCGGCACACTAAAACCCCCTAAAACCCCCCCCCGACCCTTTAAATTAAATCCCCCACCCTCCCGAAGCCCCCCCCCCCAATAACTTAAATAACCTGCGGGTCCAGCGGCGGTCCGGAACGGCAGCGGTCCGGAACGGGCTCCTGCTCCTGAATCTTGTCGTCTTCAGCCGGCGCCATTTTCCAAAATGGCGCCGAAAAATGGCGGCGGCCATAGACGAAAAAGATTGGACGGCAGGAGGTCCTTCCGGACCCCCGCTGGACTTTTGGCAAGTCTCATGGGGGTCAGGAGGCCCCCCACAAGCTGGCCAAAAGTTCCTGGAGGTCCAGCGGGGGTCAGGGAGCGATTTCCCGCCGCGAATCGTTTTCGTACGGAAAATGGCGCCGGCAGGAGATCGACTGCAGGAGGTCGTTCAGCGAGGGTTCCGGCGCCTCGCTGAACGACCTCCTGCAGTCGATCTCCTGCCGGCGCCATTTTCCGTACGAAAACGATTCGCGGCGGGAAATCGCTCCCTGACCCCGCTGGACCTCCAGGAACTTTTGGCCAGCTTGTGGGGGCCTCCTGACCCCCACAAGACTTGCCAAAAGTCCAGCGGGGGTCCGGAAGGACCTCCTGCCGTCCAATCTTTTTCGTCTATGGCCGCCGCCATTTTTCGGCGCCATTTTGGAAAATGGCGCCGGCTGAAGATGACAAGATTCAGGAGCAGGAGCCCGTTCCGGACCGCTGCCGTTCCGGACCGCCGCTGGACCCGCAGGTTATTTAAGTTATTTGGGGGGGGGTTCGGGAGGGTGGGGGATTTAATTTAAAGGGTCGGGGGTGGGTTTTAGGGGGTTTTAATGTGCCGGTTTTTTCGATTTTTCGATTTTTCGATTTTTCGATTTTTAACGATTTTTAACGATTTTTCACGATATTTTACCCCCCCAAACGGCAACAATACGATTCCCTCCCCCTCCCAGCCGAAATCGATCGTTAAGACGATCGAGGACACGATTCACATCCCTAATTCAGACATCTCCAGTCCTACTCCCATCCCATAGAACTCTTCCTCATTGATAGAACTCTGAAGACAATCAGCAGAAACAGGCAATACCTCTGTGTCACATGGAAAAGAATGCCACTGTGCACAGTGTGAATCCCAGAGATTATGTTCTTCATAGTATCTGAGCCCTTCAAAATTAAATGTACTCCCCCATCCCTCGGGCCACTGAAGCAGGCCTCCCCCAGACCTACAACCAGAAATAGCTGTGCCAAAAACAACCCACAAGAAAAACCCCAGGAAGAAAGGCACCCAAGGCCAAGCCCTGCAAGTCTAGCTGCCATACACTCCCCACCCACTGCCTTATCAACAACTATCTCGCCCTCAAAAACCTCAAGACCTGCTACCAGGAAAATTACCATGAAATCATTCTTATCACTAGACTTCCCAAACTTGCAATGTGGGCCGCGAAAACTGCAGTCCTTCAACTGAATAACAAGGAAAGCAGCAACTATGTCACAGTACCAATTGCCGACAGCCATCAACTCTAAGCCAACATAACACCTTTTCTCCCTATCCACAATTCTAGTAATCACTCTCGCCCCCCACCCCCACAGACATTCTCCTGGCCAACTACCCCTGACCCATCATAACCAGTACCAATCATCAGTGGGCCAACAAAGAACCTGCAAGGAGTCTACAGCATAAAAGGTTCAGAAAGAGAGAGGGATAAACTCCAGGGCAATCATAAGAAATATGAGTGCAGAAAAGTTAACTGACCCACCTAATGGATGACCAGCAGATGATATGTAAACCAAAAGGAACCAAAATCCAGAATACACATGAGAAAAAGAAGGTGCTCCATAACCCAGCACATCTCAACCAAAACATAACCACAAGCCAACTGCACCTGTCCCCAAAGGCACCCAACTTCTAGCTTCATGGGCTAACTTCTAGCTTCATGGGCTAAGAATAAAGAGCAGAGTGGTGCATAAAAAGAGCAGAGTGGTGCATAAAAGGAAAGTAGAGCAATGCATGAAAGATGGGGGGGGGGGGGGGGCAAAGTGGAAGATCTGTGAGACCACAACTGCGTTAGTGGACCCCCAAACTTCCTACCTGCCCTGCAACCCAACCTATGACTGCAGGAGAACACTCCACAGCAAAATGATTCCTTAATACCCACCCTATACCCTAACCTTGCCAGACACTAGCCCAACCGACTCACCCCTCTGCTCCATCGCTCCATCTGCTCCATCGCATAATTGCGATGGAGAAGGTACAGAGAAGGGCTACCAAAATGATAAGGGGAATGGAACAACTCCCGTATGAGGAAAGACTAAAGAGGTTAGGACTTTTCAGCTTGGAGAAGAGACGACTGAGGGGGGGATATGATAGAGGTGTTTAAAATCATGAGAGGTCTAGAATGGGTAGATGTGAATCGGTTATTTACTCTTTCGGATAGTAGAAAGACTAGGGGACACTCCATGAAGTTAGCATGGGGCACATTTAAAACTAATCGGAGAAAGTTCTTTTTTACTCAACGCACAATTAAACTCTGGAATTTGTTGCCAGAGAATGTGGTTCGTGCAGTTAGTATAGCTGTGTTTAAAAAAGGATTGGATAAGTTCTTGGAGGAGAAGTCCATTACCTGCTATTAAGTTCACTTAGGGGTAGATTTTCAGAGCCCTGCTCGCCTAAATCCGCCCAAAACCGGGCGGATTTAGGCGAGCAGGGCCCTGCGCGCCGGGAAGCCTATTTTACATAGGCCTCCCGGCGCGCGCAGAGCCCCAGGACTCGCGTACGTCCCGGGGTTTTCGGAGGGGGGCGTGTCGGGGGCGTGTCGGGGGGGGGGGCGGGCCCGGTCGACGCGGCGTTTCGGGGGCGGTGTCGGCCGCGTTTTGGGGGGGGGTACAGGGCGTGGCTACGGCCCGGGGGCGTGGCCGCGCCCTCCGTACCCGCCCCCAGGTCGCGGGCCCGGCGCGCAGCAGGCCCGCTGGCGCGCGGGGATTTACGTCTCCCTCCGGGAGGCGTAAATCCCCCGACAACGGTAAGGGGGGGGTGTAGACAGGGCCGGGTGGGTGGGTTAGGTAGGGGAAGGGAGGGTAAGGTGAGGGGAGGGCAAAGGAAAGTTCCCTCCGAGGCCGCTCCGATTTCGGAGCGGCCTTGGAGGGGAACGGGGGGAGGCAGCGCGGCTCGGCGCGCGCAGGCTATACAAAATCGATAGCCTTGCGCGCGCCGATCCCGGATTTTAGTGGATACGCGCGGCTCCGCGCGTATCTACTAAAATCCAGCGTACTTTTGCTTGAGTCTGATGCGCAAGCAAAAGTAGGCTGTTCGCGCGCCTCTTAAAATCTACCCCTTAGAGAATAGCCACTGCCATTAGCAATGGTTACATGGAATAGACTTAGTTTTTGGGTACTTGCCAGGTTCTTATGGCCTGGATTGGCCACTGTTGGAAACAGGATGCTGGGCTTGATGGACCCTTGGTCTGACCCAGTATGGCATTTTCTTATGTTCTTATGTTCTTATTCCATGTGTGCAGATAGGCCCACAGTAACCGGCTCCACAGTAACTTCCCCACATCTTTACCCTCGCCTCAAATAAACACAAGAAGGCTGCCGCTGAACTGCCTTCCCCAAGGTCCCATGCGTGCAAGGCCACCTGACTGAGGAGATTTGGATCTCACAGCGGCGACCGCACAGCAACCCCCATGGGCCAGGCCACATAAATCAACCCCTCCCCCACCATATAATAAGATGCCCCCATACCAGCATCCCAGTTCTACCCCTCTGTATCCACTCCCCCACTAGCCACATTGAACCATGGCACACCCTGCTGGTCTCGTCCGCCCTACAATAGAACAATAAGTCACCCAGGAGAGGGGAGGAAGGGAGGGGAGAGGGGAATAGGAGGGAGCATAAGAAAAGGGAGGACACCTCTCCAAAAGTGGAAGTGGCACCCTCTTCAGGCAGCAGGCAGAAGAACACCCTCATCTCAAGGCTCTCAAGTTCAGTGTGCAGGACAATGAGATGGTGATTGCAGGTGACCTGGAGCATTATTCCATGCTGTTTGGCAACCATGCGGCCAAGCCCTCAAAAGCAGCCAATGGCCAGATCTGGCACACCATTGCCCAGGCAATCTACAGGCTCAGTGGTGTCCAATGAAGTAAGGAGCAGGTGGCCCACATGTTCTGGGACATCAAGGCACAGTTGAAGACAAAAGTGGTGAGCTGAAATAAATACATAAGCTGGACTGGAGGAGGAGCTCCTTGTCTCATCATCTTCACACCCATGGAGGAGTGCCTCATGCAATGGTTGGGACCAGATGTGTTCAAGGGCATGACTGAGCAGCTGGACACCACACGAGCTGCAGCCTGTAAGTTCACCTCACTTGTTAATTACCAGGCTGCAAAGGTTGTACACATTAGGGATGTGCTTGGGTAAAAATTTCATGTCGGGCTTCATTTTGGGGCCCCCCTGCAGGAATTTCATTTTTCCCGAAGGGATCTTTCTTTTCAGGGGCCCTGATTTTTGGGTTAGTGCGCACTATCGGGGAGTTAGTGCGCACTAACTCAAAAATGAATTTTTTCCGAAATTTCGTAAAAAATTCAATTGTTTTTCAGTTCTCCCGAACCATTCCAAATTAGGCAATTTCATTGATATCGCCTAATTTGGGAAAAACAATTGCACATCCCTAGTACACATCATTTGACTTAAGAGGCTTATAAAGCTTTAGATGCAAAGTGCACCTCTGATGCCAAATGCAAAATGGATACTGCTTGCCATTGGTACTTATGTCTTCTTCTTTGTTTCCACAGCTCTCACCCATGAAGCTTCTGGTCCCAGCCAGAAAGGCCCAGGGACCAGCAGCACACCAGCCCTTTCACAGAGGGCCTTGCTGATGGATGCCCAGACCCAGGTGAGCGAGAAGGATCAGTAGCAGCAACAGCCTCAGGAGGCTATGCAGATCCTTGAATCCCTTGGCTCAACCAGCCCACTGAATGCATCACTGAATATCTCCTGCTTCATGGAGGAACCCAGCCTGGATTGGGAGCCAGTTGATGCAGCACAACCTCAAGCCAGCATTTCAACACTCCACACCACAAGCAGAGCATCACCAGCAGCACCGTTAGCAATACCGGCACCTACCCTAGCACCAGCACCATCCCCGCCACCAACAGAGGAGTTGATGCATGAGCAGCTGGACAAGTTGGAAAGGAGGCATGGGGTATACCTCCACCAGATATAGGCCGAGCTAATGAGCCTCAGGAGGGCTATGAGTAGGCAGACCCAGGATCTGTGGGATTAGACTGGTCATGTACACACAGGCTCTAATGATGGTGGCCACATCATTAAACATTATGACCAGCATCCTCCCGCAAATCCTTTAAAGGATGCCCGAGTCTGTACCAGTGTCTTCCTCAGCATCACAGGATGCCGCACCTGGAAGCAGTCCCCAGCTTGTTAGATGCCAGAGGGGTAAGCCCCCTGAAGACATGCCCCCCCCCCCAAGTGGCAAGTCATGCCGTGGCAAGGCAGCAGAGCGGGTGACATCGAATACCAAATAAGAAGAGTTGTACCAACAAGCCTGGCCGGGTCTCTCTACAGATATCCTGTGCCAGCTACATGGAAGAAGCCTGCTAGCCCTAATGCAATTTGATGAATGACCCGGATTATTAGTACAATAAAAAGAGGTAACCAAATCAGATTTGTAGTTATTCCACAGTCCAGAATTGTAATCATATCACTTTCCATTTTATTCAAATCACAAAAAAATCTGTCCAAAACTCTTACTCTTTCTGAAAGGAATTATTTGGTCTGTAGATTACTCATGAGTCTTTAGAAACCCTGGTTCACCTCCCCTGTGCTCACTTTTTGCAGAGGTTATTCCTATCGCACACAAGGCCTGGTTCATCTTTACACAACTTCAGATTTTGCTCCCTTTTTCCCCACAGAAGGCCCATGCAAATCCACTCCACACTCGTCATCCTTTTACCTCTCAGTCTCTTTCTCAATTAAGAACCCAATGGGGGGGGGGGGGGGCTCCTGGATTGTTATCTTTTCTGACACATAAATCTTAAATTGTTACTCACTCTTTAGGAGTTGCTTCCTTTTGGAGCAGCTATGAAGACAGTGTACCTCCAGTCCTTTGGAGCCAGTGCAAGTCTTGAGCTCTGCAAAGAAATCGACAGCTGCAGCCTCTACTCTATGCCCAGCCAACCCCGCCCCAACACAGTTCCTCAGAGAAATCTCCAATTTTAGAACCTCTTCTCTCTCTCTTTCTGTAATCCTTGACTTCTGCAGCACTTTTCTAAATGCATGAGAGCAGATGGTACTCTCATATGACCTTCCTCACCGGTAATCTTCTTGCATACTTCCAGGAATGCTTCTGGGTGAATCACCAGTTCTATCTCTCTCTCAGTGGCCTAGACCCTCCACAACCCTTGAGCTCCTTACACAGTAAACGACCCCTGTCACAGGCCACACACACAGATTTATACCAGTCACAAAACTTCAATCATTAGTCCAACTTCATGCTTGCCACTCAGACACAATGCACACAACTCTTGGGGCTCTCCTAGAACACTATCTGTAATTTTCCCAAGTTCAGGAAATAGGATAAACTTTTAACCCTTTAAACACTGTACAGACTAAATCTGTGTAAACAAGAAGCAACATAAAAATGCAGGGCTAGTGCACATTTAGTGGCACCCCTGCCACAAATGGTTTATGGACTTTTCCTCCAGGAACTTGTCCAAACCTTCAGCAACACTGACAGCTTTAACCCCATTCTCTAGTAATGAATTCCAGAGCCTAATTATGCATTGAGTAAAAAAATATTTTCTCTTATTAGTTTTAAATGTATCCTCTAGTCTCTGTGAGGTAGATATTAAAAAATGTGGGCATTGCGAGTGGCTAGGCTATTTTATAACATGCTATATGTTTATGTGTTATAAAATAGCTGTATTCCTGGGCGCGGGCCGACATATGCGTGCCAATGTGGACTCATGCGCTGGTTTTAAAGTTACTATGTGCGTGTATAGAAACCACAATCCAACTTGCTCCGTTTTTACATTGGTACTTTTACTCACAAACGTGCATATACACCTTTATGTGGCCCCTTTTTAAAATACGAATTACATGTGAACAGGCCACATGCACACGTATATGCCCTTGTTTTCTTGCATAAGCCTTTGAAAATTAATCTTGAGGTCCATATTGAGCCGCTGTGCAGCTCTGATGGTTATAGCCAGATAAACGTATCTGGCTTCCTTATCTGGCTAACTAGTGCTGTATATTTAGCGGCATGGCAGTGCCACTGAATATACCCAGCTATCTTAAAGTTAGCAGAATAAATTAATCAGCTAACTCTGATTATTGGAATTAGCTGGATAAATTAGTTGGCTAACTCAACTCCTCCCTGTTATGCCCATTCCCTGCCCTTGTCTTGTCTAGCTAAATATTTAGCAGGATAAAATATTTATCTGGCAAATTGGCGCCTGCTGATCCTAGTGGATATTCATCGGTGACACTTAGCCGGATAGGTAGTATTTATCTGGCTAAGTGCTGTTTTGAATATTGGTCTCCTTTAAATTGGGAAGCTTCATGCCTTGGTTTCTGAAATGTCATCAGCTTTTAGGATATCTGTGGAGCACTTAAATGATATAGAAAGCAAAACTGCCCAGTAGAAAAGTACAGTGGAGCTAATGTGATTAAAATTAGAAGCACTTAAGAAAATAAATCTTACTATGGAAGGGAATGAAGACAGGTACAATTGCCTGTGTTATTGAATTACCTAGAGTGCATGTTAAAATAACTCATGCCTTTATGCAAGGGATGGCTGATATAAAAACAAGGGCTGGGAATAATAAAAAAAACAATGGTCACAAACCTAGACTAGTTTTGGCATGGTTGCTGAATTATGCAGTGTTTACAATCTGTCTTTTTACAAAGTGGTAAAAGTCCTGGAATTTAATGAACAAACAGTCCTTCTGTTTCAAGATTTTGCTGCCAGGGCACTGTCGCAAAAGAAAAAAGCTAGCCATGAAATTCTGGTTAAAAGTCTGAAGATCATGGTGTCATCCTTGGTCTTTATCCAAATGCAAACCAGTGAGGGGCTGAAAGCTTTCTGGCAACCCAGGAAGAGTTTTAAAATATTGAGTCTGATTTGAAAGATTTTAAAAAAATGAAGCCATTAGTTTGCAGTACAAATATAAAGTGGGAAAACATAGCCATGCAGATGCTTGTTTTATCCCCTTTTCTGCGCTGATCCATACAGTGACATCATTTTGCAAGACATATACACAGAATGACATACAAAGTTCATGGAATTCTTTTTGTTGAACACTGATGGTCCACAATTGGGATACTTATTAAAGCATTCTACTAGAATCTTTATTTGACTGAATGCCTCCTGTTTAAAGAATGCAGATGAGACTGCATTTAATGATGATTTTTCATTTAGAATGTAAATGTTATGTTTATTTCATACAGGCTTATTTTTAGCACAGCTGCCATCCTCTATCAACGTTGTTGTTGTTGTTTTGCATCCAATCCACTCCAGATTTTCCAGAGATGACAGGGGGCTCACAACAGGAGTTGTTTTTTTTACGGATCCATGTGTTCCACAAGTACTTATGTGCAGTTAAGTCACCTAATAACATTTTTGCAATTACACCACCAAATATTTAGGCCAGGATTTACGCACATAGGTGGGTTTACGTGCGCCGGGCCTATTTTAAAAAAGCCTGGCCACGCGCGTAAAGCCCCGGGACGCGCATAAGTCTCAGGGCTTCGGAAAAGGAGCAGGGATGGGGAGGGGCAGGGTCAGAGGCTCCCGGCACAGCGGCTATTTGCCGCTGTGCCGGGGGATGGTGTGCCGGCAGGGTGCTGGCGTACGCAACCTGCGCCTGCCCTGAGGCAGGCACAAAAGGCAAGATAAAGGTCAAGGGGTTTAGGTTAGGGCTAGGGGAATGGGAATGGGAAGGGAGGTTAGTTTAGGGGGTTGGGAAGTTCCCTCCCAGGCCGCTCCAAAATTGGAGTGGCCTTGGAGGGAATGGGGGAAGGCCGTTGGCGTCAGCGCGCACAAGTTGCACTAATGTGCACCCCTTTGTGCGCGCCGACCCCTGATTTTATAACATACACGCAACCAGTGCACGCATGTTATAAAATGACACATCCATGTGTGCGTGCCGGGTAGTGGGCGCACATGGATGTGCGTGCGTAGGTCTTAAAATCTACCCCTATGTGTATCTCAATGTAACTTGTCTTCACCTTCCAATGAGATGGTGTGAGCTAAATACACAATAAATAAAATAAATATATTTCTGTTTGCCTTCTGATCCACACCAAGTTTTCAGGAAATTTTAGGGAAACATGAGGATTCTGAAAGGGATATTCTTTTTTATCCATGTAGTTCCTGAATATGCATTGGATTGTTGCTTTCTAATAATTTTTTGATTTTGCATATGATTTAAGCCAAATTTTCAGGACATATCGGGGGGGGGGGTGTGTGGATAGGAAGATAATGATTGGGAGATTTTATCTGGGGGAGGGGGAGAGGAATCCATATATAGTATTCTGCAAATACCAGCATGTAATCACATAGCAGAGAACGTTTTACTCGCAAATCAAGGATCTGATTACTGGTTAACTCTATTGCAAGCTTTGATGACAGCCAAACATTATAAGGGGGTTTCACTTGTGCAGCAACCCTGCAGCAGTTCAATGATTATTGAGTATTTTCAAATTGAAATTCATCAGGTAAGGGCCTGGTCACCCCATAGGTATTTGGAAGTTATTTGGTATATTTGTATATATTCAGTGATCAAATTATTGTATGCCATTGACCTTTGCTGTGGCCATATACATCCAATAAAGATCTTCAGTTAGCAGTGTGATTTAGAGTTCTTTCACAGGTCAAAGGGAAAAGAGGGATGATTGAGGCAATAAATAGGATGGGGGTGGGGGTGGGGTGGAAGAGACAAGTTGCTCCGGTCATGGTTGTGGCTGAATATGCCCTTTAACACAGTGGAAATTCAACAAAAGCTACTATTCAGGCTCTGCTACTAAGTGGCATCCCACCCTAAGGTGTGTTGTATAGAGATACATGCATTTGCTCATAAGAACACTACTGGTAAAAGGAGTTCTTTCAATATTTTGTCAAATCAAATAAGGAAAAGACAGACCACAGTTGCTGACCACTGGGTAAGAATGGGATCTTAATGATAATATTGTGGTCAATTATTTATTTATTTTCTTTATTTAACGTTTTTTATACCGATGTTCGTTTACACATCACGTCGGTTTACATGGAACAGGTATGAAAAATAAGGAAAGAACGTTTACAAGGAACAGTTGGAAACATAACAATAAACAATAATGGGATAAACGAAAAGGTATTAGATTTTCAAGTGAGGATTATAGCGTTTAACAAATTTAAAAATCAAAAAAGATTTGGGCAATGTTCTCTCAACCTAGCTTGATGGACTCTCTACCTGGATAACATCAAGCTAGGTTGAGAGAACATTGCCCAAATCTCATTTTGGAGTGAGTTTCCTCACTCCAAAGGTCATCAAATCTTCACAAGAGACCACTGTTCTGTTCGTAGGTGTCACGTAGAATGTCAAAGTGGCCCCTAACCCCCTATACTCTTATCTAATCCCCACCTCGAGTTACTAGGTGGGCCAACCATAGGGATACAAATACCTACCTATGGGCCATGATATTATGGCCAGTCAGTCAGTCAGTCAGTCTCTCTCTCTCATCTAGGACCATTAACAATGGTCCCCCAGTGGTTGAATGCAGGAAATACAACAGGTCTGGCATTTATCACAGAATCTGAAAATGGTATCACAATTTGCACTAACTTAGCTCTTCACACAGGTAATTAGCACAAATTGCAATAAATGCTATATTAGCATAAAACATGCCCCTTTTGCTATCGCATGCGGTACTTACCATATTTTGATAAATCCACCCCTAAGTTTGTACCTGAGGTAATGGAGGGTAAAGTGACTTGCCCAAGGTCATAAGGAGCAACAGCAGGACTTGAATCCTGGTCTCCTGGTTCATAGCCCACTGCTCTAACCACTAGGCTACTCATCCTGATATGCCTATCAGAGAGATTTTCACAAGGGCTGTCTATTAGGGGTGTGCATTCATTTTGAACTTATATGTAAAATGCTACTTTTTTTTTTTTTTTAACTTAAAAAAAAGTGATGAGGCGAAAACGATCGGATTTCCAACGTATTCAACATAGCTATGTTGAATACGTTGGAAATCGCGATCGTTGATCCTAAATAAAAATTTAAACCCCTCACCCTCCTTAATCCCCCCCAAGACTTACCAAAACTCCCTGGTGGTCCAGCGGGGAGTCAGGAAGCCATTCCTCTATTCCTTTGCGAGGAGCACGTGACGTCCGCGTCACGTCGGAGTGACGCGGCCGTCACGTGGTCCACCGCAGTTCCGCTCCTGGACCCCTTGTTGGACACAAACGGAACTTTTGGCCAGCTTGGGGGGGCCTCCTGACCTCCCCAAGCTGGCCAAAAGTTCCGTTTGTGTCCAACGAGGGGTCCGGGAGCGAACCGCGGTGGACCACGTGACGGCCGGCATCACTCCGACGTGACGCGGACGTCACGTGCTCCTCGCAAAGGAATAGAGGAATGGCTTCCTGTCTCCCCGCTGGACCACCAGAGAATTTTGGTAAGTCTTGGGGGGGGATTAAGGAGGGTGAGGGGTTTAAATTTTTATTTAGGGAACCGGTGCACGTATTGACATAGACTCAACTTATGGAATTCTCCATATCTCCATATTGACCGAAATTGACCCCCCTTTTCGACTTATGGACTTATGAACATAAACTTTTTGTCTGCACATCCCTACTGTCTATGACCTGTTTCCATCATCAGCCACATTATAGGCCTACCACTCTGCACTATCCTGTCTCTGCCTTGAGATTAAACAAATACTCATACAAATATAGTTAGAGCTTGCCATATCTCTGGGTTATGGGTAACACTATCATGAAGTATTACTTTGAAGGCATTCTCTGATCTAGCTTGGAACCCTTCAGGCTATTTTCATTTACACCTAAATGTATTGCCACTAAAATTATATGCCCCCTATCCTATACTACTATGTACTGCCTCATGGTCCTATACACCTTGCTATGTAGTCCACAGCCCAACTCTTAAAAAACCCTCAAACTGATTCTGTCTCTGAGGCTATATCACAAGTGAAGAACCATCATGTAAAATCCTGCTGAAATCAAGCTTTTGTATGTAAAGGAATCATTGTATCATCTTGCTACCACCTATATGACAGGAGTATCCCATAGCTAAGAGTACTTCCATTTTACTTCACCTCTCCTGGAAATGGAACGCCCTCTAATTGCCTGTTTGATAGTGTACATCACTGCCTGAAGCATGTGAGCACAAAAAATGACACACATTTGCTTTTCTCTTCACAGATTAATACTCCCCATTGCCATCAGAAGAGAGGGAAGCAGAGGTGGAGACAATATAGAGGAGGAGGAAGATGGTGAGGTCCTGGCCATTCTCCCAGCCTTAGCCATTGGCATCAGTGGCTGTCCAGACCCTCCACCTCCAACCTTTGGGCCACGATCCCTAAGGCAACATCATCCCTCTTCCCTATCCCTTTATGGCCTTGTCCACATTCTGTCCCAAGGTCTAGGGGTGTTGGGGCTCAGACTAGCCATCCTTTGCTGGATGAGGGAAGCATGAATCCCCCTCTATCTCTCCCAGCTTCATCTGCTGCCTATCTGGGACTCTTGAGCCAGGCTCATTGCCTAGAGTTCCTGCTCCAAGCAATGAACTTCTACCTCAGTGCATTTTTGGGGAGAGTATGCAGATGATGGTTGAGGAGATGAGAGGGATCCAAGTGGACCTCAGGAATCTGCTTGTTATGGTGGGATTCTTCAGTTGAGTACATGAATGTTTGACTTTTGGCAGTGCAGCTCATGGCCATGGGATTCTCACCAAACTGACTAGACTCCTAAGTCTAGAGGAGCTGGCCATTCTAGGTCCCTGTGCCTTTTTTGTTTTTGTAAATGGTTAGCCCCACCCCATCACATTTTATTTTGATATATTGTAAATGTCTTGTCTAAAGTTTTAAGTATTTTCTCTTATTTACAAAAGTTTTCTAACTTTATACTTTAGCTGTGTGTCTCCATTATTTACTAGATACCCAGTTTATTTTCTACTACAGTAAGGACCTTTAAGGAAATCCTATAGCTATAATTCTCAAAACCACACATAGCCCTGCATGTTCCTTTTCCAGTGCTGTTTTGACCAGTAATTGTTTAAGTTCTTTTATTTGCCCTTACATCAACATAAACAGTTGGTTTAGGTGCTTAACCTTGCAGTCCTAAAACTGCTACCAATAAGTGAGACCACAAATGAATAGTTATATATATCCACAGGTACCACTTTCCTCCCCAAAGGGTACTAGATATAAGTGCAGCTAAGTCACAAGCAGGGGTTTAGTGTATAAAAGGTTTAGTATATTAGGTATCCTCAAATATGAAATCATAGCCTAGAATTATCACACTTCATACCAGAGAAGAGGTATGAAATACAGGTATTGGTAGGAGCTGCATTCTCCTGAAGCAGATAATGCTTAAAGGTCTATTGAGTTAGCTCCATGATCAAAAAGCTTCCAATGTAACAGGAAATATTTGCACTGTTTCAAATGCAATAGATATGCAATGCCTACCAGCTTTAAAGCAGGTATCAGGTTAATGATCAGCACCCAGCCTACCCCTCTCCATGCTCACACTGCCTATGTTTACAGGTAAGGGTCAGCTTTTTTCCTTAAAGATCCAAGCTCCCATCTGCAAATCTCTTCAAATACTAAACTAAACATAGAACTCTCAAATACTTACCTTTCAAAGGCCATCGGCCTTCAAAAATGGAAGATTGCTGGGCTTCTATGCCATAAGATATCTGGGATCACGTGATTTTGTAGGAAACATTAACCATAACTCCCAGCTGAGAGCAATCAATCACTTCTTGATGATCTAATTAGCTGGCCCCCTCACCCTCTTCTACCAGTGGTAAAGTAATGGACTAGAACAATTACCTCATTTAAGGGCATCATCAGAGCTTATTTAGCACCTGAAAGTTGGTCTGAATTATCAGCAGCAATTTCCAATTCATATTGATTTAAGAGGACAAAAGGTTGGGAGGATAGAAGAAAATATAGTGTGTGCTTATAAAATTTGACTAGGACACAGATATAGTGGGACACAGAACACATATAAATGACTATGTGAATTATACTGCCAAATATAAGGTCCATTTCCAGATGGAGGGAAATACTGGTTCACAGGGAATAAATAAACACAAAAACACATAAGGGTAAAACAGGTATTACATTCCCAATTAACACATGTTGATAATATATTACTGTCCCTTTTCTTCTGCTGTATATTCATCTAAGACATTGGTGATGCATTCCTATATATAAGACGTAGGAATATACAGCAGAAGAAAAGGGACAGTAATATATTGTCAACGTTGGAAATTGAGTTTTGATTAAATCTATTTGGGTATGCTAATAGAGTTGTAATATTGTTTTAGGAATATAAATTGTGGTTAATAGATTTGCAACATTGTATTTTTGGAAAGCAATATTGTTGTAATGTGCAATTGTAGAATAATGTTGTAATACAATTTTTAGTGTGAGTGGATGAGAATGAGTGGTAGTATGTATGGTGTTGATGTATTAAGTTTGTGATGATAGTGAGATGTCATGTTAATTATGGCTATTATATTTTAATATTTTGTAATAAACACAGAAATCCTTATACAGGTATATGATGTGTCACAGGGAATGAGGCCAAGCCCAAATTAATATTCTTTCAGAACCTCTGATGATTATGTATTCATCCACATATTTCATGCTATCCTAACTTCAAAGATATACCTTATGGTAGAGGATTAATAGCTGCATCCATGGCATCAAGGACTGGCTGATCTGGTCCAGATCTTTCCTACATTTCTATTTTTCTGTAGAAACAATGGGCTAGATCCAATAGACCCTGAGGAAATAGATTTTGCTGTTATCCCTAGTATAGACCAGGAACTCTTGGGACACACTAAGGCATTCAGGTTTTCAGGATATCCTAAATGAAAATGTATGAGCTTGATAATCATGCACTGCCTGCATTGTTTGCTAATCAAACTCATGCCTTGTTTTAGGGTATGTACAGAAAACATTACTACTTAAGTGTGTCCCAAGGACTGGATTGAGAGTCCTTCATATAAATCATCTCTGCACTGATGAATAGAACTAATACACATATACCACATCAATGAAAAGTTACACATGTACAGGCTCTTGTGCCCTCCAAGGGCAGCATCAGCAGTGACAGAACACAGCTGCGAATGAGTTCCAGAATTGGCCAAGCAAAGGCAGTAGAGCTTCCTCCACCCCCAAAGAGAGGCCAGCTAAAGAAGCACTAACTTTATCACATAAAGTCATCATGTAAATAAATGCACATTTACCTTCAAAAATTTCTTTGTATCAGTGTTCCTTTCCTCTATAGCCTGACTTAGACTCATGCAATTTCTGTTGAGTCAGCTCTTCTTCCTCCTCCTTCTCTTCTTCATCTAGATATTCTTCCAATCTCTCTGGTGGAGGCATGCATCTGGTTTTAGTCATGTTATGTAGCAGGATAAAAAAAATCTCACAGACGTTAGGTGGGTTGTAGGGAAGGCATCCTCCAAATCTGTTTTGAGTAGGTCAAAGATTCTCTTAATGGCTGCCCTGGTCTGCTGGTGGGCACAGTTGTAGTGAGCAAACACAGCAGTTTGTGAGTTAGTCATTAGTCACAGAGATCATGAGCCAAGTTTTGAATGGATATCCTCTGTTACCTGTAGGAGAAAAGGTAAAGAAGAGCAGAGTTACATATGCCATAGGCTAGGCCAGTAGGCAGTTCACAGGACAAGGTTAGAGTATTCCTTCTGGGCTGAAGCTGTCAATCCATTTAGATATGAAGGAAACAAGAAGAATAAGTTAGCTGGTGTATAGTGGTAGTTGTGTAGCCTTCCTGGAAGAGGTCATTAATTCCTGACTGTGAGAGGATATAGGCATCATGAGTGGATCCTGAAAACATGGGCACGACATCCATGATGATGCACTTGGCATGGCCTTGTCTCCCACTGGTGTCCTTATAGGGATGTTAGTGCAATCAATAGCCCCCAAGACAGAGGAAAAACATCAGCCATTATTTGATATTGTTGCTATCTTGCCTGAGGAAAGGATACATAGTGTTGAGTTTTCCTAAGCAAAGCATACAGGACCTGATTTGTACACATAAAGATGGCAGACTGCCTGATTCCAGAAGTGACCCCTTGAGGTATCTGGAAACTGCTAATGGTGAGAAATGCCAGGGCAGTAGGGACCTTGATGTGTACTGGTAAGGCACAGCCCCTTCAGGTGGTAGGTTGAAGATCCTGCTTTAACTGCTGGCAAAGGTACAGTCTTGATTACTTGCCATTCTTGAATCTGTGCATGACTTGTGCCTCTGATGGATAAAAAAAAACTGTATCCTAGTTCTGTGTACTCTCTGTAAGGGCTATCTCCTTCTCTGTTCTCTCTCCCTCCTCAGCCATTGTAACTTGAGAATCCATAGGGCTATTATTGAAAAGGGACTCTTCACCACTGGTTCAAATCCGCATTATGTCCCAGTAACATACACCTGTATGTCACACTTACCCACAGTGTAAACTGGTATGTCCCAGTTACCTCCCAGTAGATCCCAGTCTGTCCCAGGTGCACTCTCTCCACCCTTAGCCTGTTCCTGTGTTCATGCCCCCAGAGAAGATAACCCACCAAATGCCAAGTTGAAAATCAAAATTAAAGTTGGGGCTTGTGTTCATAAATGAGCAGTAGTAAATTAATACTAGGGATGTAGTAAATTAACACTAGGAATCGTTTTTTGACGATTTAAAAAAATTGTCAGATATTTTTTAAATCGTCAAAAATCGTTAGAGTCGTGATACAATAGAAATTCCCCCGATTTATCGTGAAAAGTCATCTGGCGCTGGCGATCCAGATGGTGCCATCTGGCACCGGCCATCCAGTGCTCCTCCCATGTGACAGGGGCCAGCCAATGGCATTGATTCCCTGCCACTTGGTAAGGGCAAAGGGCCATCGGCACCATTTTTATTAGTGGCAGCCGATGGCCCGAGAGCGGGAGATCTCTCCCCGCACCCCCACTGGACCACCAGGTAAATTTAAAATGGTTTTTGGGGGTTCGGGAGGGTGGGGGAGGGTTTTTTGTTATCGGATCGGGCGCAGCCGATAACAAAAAAAAAATCGAGCCGGACGATAAAAATTTTAAGATTTTGAATCGGAACCGGAGCCGATCAGATTCTGGTTCCGATTCACATCTCTAATTAACACACATTAGGGGTGAGAAAGGGGAACATTTTTTTTTTCATTTTGTTTTGGGGGGGCTTTTTCCCCATGAATTTCATTTTGTATAATGTATATTTTGTTTCTTTGATTAAAAAAAAACAAAAATGGAAAAATAAAACACAGCCTCCCAAGGCTTCCTGTGCCCCCTTCCACCTGGAAAAATACCAGGACTAGGATCTTCACCAGCCCCCACGTACCTGGTCCAAGAAAACTGCAGATGAGGCCTAGGCTCTGGTCCAAGCTAGGCCATTTTGTGGGGCTTAAGGCAGGTTTGTGGCAACCCTACGTAGCCTAAGCTTACGCAAGGCCGAGGCTGGCCTAGGTTTAAGCGTCAGGCTAGGTGGTCTTCTATATATTTGTTTTTAGCTATATGATAGCTATATACATATACATGAGTATGTGACCCCTTTTTAAAATACAAATTGCACTTGGGCCACATATACTTGTATATGACCTTCTTTATGCGAGTAAACGTTTGAAAATTCATCTTTTAGTGCCTTACCTTTCCTCAATGCCCTACATGTAAAATCAGCTAGCCTGTTTTCTATGGAATGTATCTTGTATCTCCATGCTCATATTCCAGGTTTGTAGTCCTGTTTGCTTGGAAGTATGGAGTGGTTTAACTCATCTTTTCTGACTACGTGTATTTATATGCACCCATGAGGTTGGCTCTCTTTGTGGAATTGTATTGCTTTGAGCATATAGGTAAACCCAATCAACTAGAAATAATTAGCACAAAGATCTAATAATATGCTACCAATCAAGCAGCCCCCTGAAATTTACTTAATGACTTCTCTGATTGAAGATATTCAAAATTTGGCTTAAGTCATGTACTTACTTTCCTCTTCTTGGTACAAACAGTATTTTCTCCAACCAATGGAGAAATCCATTTTCCAGTTTTCTTTTCTATAATAGACTTGCTATTTCTTTTAGCCAGGATTAAGTTTGCACTTTTAAATGTAGAGCCATTAATTTCCTATTATGCACAGTTTCCCCAACCCCTTAACTGGCAGTAGACTGTATACCAAGTTTGAATGAGGATGCATGTTGCACTAGTTGGTTCCTATTATTTAACTTATTGGCAATAATTAACAGGGGTAGATGGGTGGGTGGGAAAAATACAAACAGCCCTATCACATCCCAAAAGAGAAAGAATTCTATTTCAAATCACAATCATGTTCCCAAACAGAAAGAGATACACTTCAAACCACAATCAATCAAGTTGTCAAAGAGAATGACACTTTCAAACCACAATCAAACTCCCTTTAGCAAGTAATAATTTAACAAGTTGGACAGATCTGTTTTTTTAATCCAGTGCCAAGTTCTGCTCTACTCTCAGCATCTCTTGCTTCAACACAACTGAACTGTTCATTCAAAATATGAAGACATTTTTAATTGCTGGTCTTGTCAAGAATAATATTTACTGTATTGTAAACACTAATATACCATTGATGAAAAGTTGCCTTTTCACAGCTGATATTAAGAGAATTTTAAAAATGTCAAACAGTAATAAAATGTCCTCATTTACAATTATTAGTAATCTGAAAGTTAAAAAGTATTTGAACATTACTACTGGTTGAATTATCTGACAAAAAATACAGAGATGGATACCTTATTGGCAAAAGAGGGTAGGGATAAAATAAAACTATAGAGACCCCTTGGGGGTCTACACTAGTTAGATCGTGTTCCCAGCCCTTGGCAAAGGGGCATACCATTCTGTACAGCACCTCCCCCAGAGGACTGCTAGAATCTACAGCTCCTGAGTCACAAAGGGGGCGGGGGGTAGAGTGTGGGAGTATAGAGTTTGTTTGGAAGGAGCAGAAGCTGATTCAGTGTGCTTTCCAAGGTTAGGTCTAGCATAAGAAGGGAAAGGCACTGCCCTGACTGTTCCATGTTTGCAGTCTGGTGGGATTAGAGAGTCATAGGAGGATTTTTGCCAGTTTTCTTGAATTTATCAGTTTTGAATCTTGGCCTTCTTGGCATGCTGTATCACTCTTCACTGTAACCTCCTCTTCACTCACTCCAAGAGGAGGTTATAGTGCTCCCTCAAGGAGTAGAGAGAAGGTCTTTTCTAAGTTTGAGTTTTGCCCATTTGAGAGGCAAGAAAGTTATTTTTTCTGTCACCCTTCCTTATGCAGAGCTGGACATTAAGAGCTGTTTCCAGTCTTTCCTCCTGGAGAGTCTGCATTTATTCAAGTTGAAGATAAATTCAAGGAAGAGGAGCAGGTCATCTGGAGACCCCCTCCCCCCCAATAGAGTTTTCACCCCTGGGATGCAGGACACTGATGGGTTGGAGATTGGGAGTGATGGTAGACCTCAAGTACTTTGGTGAAGAGGGACATTCACATCTAGGACAACCCCACCACAACTGGGACACTTATCATTTCCACCCCATGGAGGATAATCAAGTTCCAAGCCCCTGATCTGAAGAACACATCCACAGAGATAGAAACACTTTAAATCAGTACTCCTTTTGACTGTTGAATCTGGATAACTGGACATTTCATTTCATGAAGATTTGAAGATATAGAGATGGATGTCCCCTTTACAATCTCTGAATGATTTTATTTTTCAGGCCTTTTTATTGTGTGGATGAATATGTGTGGGTGAATATGAATGATGATTGGCATGTGTGGATGTGAATAAGCTGGGGATATTTGTGAACAATAGATTTTTAGTCTGTGTGCCTATTTGCTATATACATTGCTTTGTGATAGCTGTGTGCAAGTTTTCTACTAATGATTACAGTTTTGTAATAAATGTTATGTCAACAAGTTTAAGAATATTGTAATGTAAATTAATTGACCCTCTGTGTGTGGAGATATTGCATTTCTTTTTTTGTTTATCCTAAATCTTTTGCAATCACAGTAAACTTTATTTTGGTTTGCTATAGTAAAACACTCAGAAGGGATTTTACCTATGCCCTGGAGCATGAAGGTCATCCTTCCCCCAAAACAGAAAGAACCTATTCCTTTGGACAATAAGATTGGGAAAGTGTCATTGGATTTAGCCCCGAGATATAAATAATTTTAGGGCCCCTCAAGATTTAGCCTATCCACTGAAAAGGCGCTACTTATGCTTTTTGCAGAGTTGGAAGATTTTATTGGCAAATGTTTCCAAGGTGCCAAGATGATAATTAATTTAGAGGAGTAGCCTAGTGCATGGCTAGCTGGGAATATATTCAGCTCCATATGCACCTAAATTCTAGGCGCACATCAAGATGTGCGCCTAGAATTTAGGCACATAAGTTGGAGGTGTTCTGGGGACGAGGCAAGAGGCATTTCAAGGTAGGCCAGAGTTAGCTGCATAAGTTATTTGGAGATATCAACGTAACAAATGCAACTAACTCTGGTCAGCCCACAGGGCTTTCCTAAAGTTAGCTGGTGCTGCACCTCTAAATATCCCCATTAAGTTAACCAGATAGCTATACCTCTCAGAGACTGCTGTATGCAGATGACATTCAGAACATCCTGAAAATGCGCACAACAAGGCAGGAAACTCTTGAAGATCCCAATATCTGTTTTTCTACCCTAAAAAAATGGTTAAATCATAATAAACTTGCTTTGAATATTGCCAAAAAAGAATTCATTGGCATTCACAGACCGCATATCTCCCCAACAGATCTGTCTGTTACAAATGATGATTCAGTTTACACCATCAAAAACCAGATGAGAAGTCTTGGCTTCGTTTTGGATAACACCTTATCTTTTTGTCCCCAGATCAAACACGTCATTTCTCAGGGATTTGATAGACTAGGGATGTGCATTTGTTTGCAACGAAATAGGAAATAAAGACGATATTTCCTATTTCGTTGCGTTTCGAGGGGCCGCCGAAATGATAGAAAAACCCACAAAATTGTGTGTGGTTTTTTAATCTTTTTTTTTTTTTTTGGGGGGGAAGAGCACATTAAAAAAAAAACCCAAACCCACCCCAACCCTTCAAATTTAATTAATTGCAAACCCCCACCCTCCCAACCCCCTAAGACTTGCCCAACCCCCCCCCAAGACTTACTGAAAGTCCCTGGTGGTCCAGCAGGATCCCGAGAGTGATCTCCCCCTCTAGGGCCATTGACTGCCATCTTAAAAAATGGCATGGGCCATCCATTGCTCCTACCATGTGACAGGGGCCGACCAATGGCACCGATAGCCCCTGCCACATGATAAGGGCAAAGGGCCATCGGCGCCATTTTGATTACTGTCAGTCGACAGCCCGAGAGTGGGAGATCACTCCCAGGACTCCCACTGGACCACCAGGGATTTTCGGCAAGTTTTGGGGGTCAGGAGGTTTGGGGGGTTGTATTTAATTAAATAAGTAGGGTTGGGGTGGGTTTCGGGTTTCATTTATGGGGGCAGCCAAAATAAAATTGGCCCGAACCACAGGAAAATGACATTTCCCACAACTGAACTGAAAGGTTCGGCCAAATCACATCTCTACTATAGACTTTGAGTACTCTCAGTTCCTTTTAATTCTGAAATGTATTTTATTTGTTTCATTACTGAGTTATATTATTTATTTGTTGTTTTTATTGGTTTTATTTGATTTCAGTTTTGCTATATGCTGTTTTAGTTTTGTTTTTATAATCATTTAATGTATGTTTTATTTACTTTATGATTATGTATTAAAGATGTTCATCACATAGGCCTTTTGTGTTAGGCAATCCAAAAATTCAAATAAATGTAAATATAAAATGTAAACTTAACTAGCCACTCTGTGGCTGAATATTGACCTAATAATGAATATATATATAACATAGGTTTACATACAAAGGAGGCAGAGCATGCAAATCTATCTCATGTATATTCATTGTGGATTTTGTGAAAACCAGACCTGTTTGTAACTCTTGAGGCCTGGAGTTGGCAGAAGTTGGAGAAGCAGTCTAAGAACCAAGGAAGCAAGGATTCAAATCCTGTTCTCTTGCTGATACTCTCTGTGATTATGGACCCTCCTTTGCATCATGGAAAAATAGTATGGTAGTAAATGGCCCACAATAAACATGCAATGGTGGTACTGGGACTCTGGGTCTATCTTTACTTAAAGCGGCTGCTTGGCCCTGAATCAACCCATTCAAACCACCTACCATTACCTCTGGAGATGGCCATATGAAAATAAAAAGGTAAAATTATTTTCTAAGTCCCTTTCTGGCCTCACTCCAAACCCAACCCTTAGATCTTCCAATTCAAAAATAAATGTGGCCCCTCAAGCCTAAAATTTCCATCCCAGCCTACTCTCTGGACCCCACCACAAAGACATTCTATTCTATGCCTGGTGGTGAAGTGGGATCCCTGAACTTCCCCTGAGCTCCAGATCCAGTGGTAGCTATCATTCAAAATGACACTAGCAGCCCCTATCACCTGATGCGGCAGAGGCTGGGCCGGGCTGGCTGATACCATTTTGAAAGATGATTACTGCAAGAACCAGAGCCTAGGGGCACTCCAATCCCCCACTAGACCACCAGGGCTTGAATATAATGTTTTGGGGTATCTAGAAGGTAGGAGATGGGGTTGGCCTTTAGAGGCCATCTTGTTTCTTGAAGTGGGGGGATTGGAGGGCAGGGGTATCACAACATGCATTAGCATCCCAGTGCTCCCAAGGGAAGTTAGCTATAAGTCTTAAGCTGTAGCTTATTTCAAATCAAATAATTCTGCTTTCAATTCATGTTATTTGATTTGCACAGCTTAGGTTAATAATAGGCTAATTAGTAGTATTGTCATTTTAATCAGATCATTTTAATATGTACAGAGCCGGGGCAGAATAATGTAAGGTATTTGAAATACCACATGTTACCCCCCATGTTAGGCTATTTACTGCATGGTAAACAGCCTCTAATACACTTTTGTGAATGAGCCCCTTAGAGTGTAAGCCCTCTGGAAACAGGAAAATACCTACTTTACTCCTGAATTGAATTCACCTTGAGCTACCAATGTAAAGGAATGAGTTAAATCCAAATAAATAAAATACAAATTTAAGAGATTCATATGGTTTGGTATTTAGACTTTGTATAATCTAGAGGTAGCATGCAGAATTTATTGAAAATAAAATGTCTTTCTTCTTATTCATATGGTATTACTTGATTTATAAGATGTGAGTACATTTTGTTATAGAAATGATGATTTGTATTGAAAATGTTTTGGGATAACAATAATGCACATTACTCGGAGAGCCCATAGTCATTTTATAGCAAACAGAGATAATATAGTTTTATATTACTTTTCATTGTCAAATAGATATTTATAGCGGTACTTCCAAGCTACTATAATATAAATTTCATGCAATGTAATTTAAAACATCAAAAAAGTTCATGGAAACATTTGTCCAAAAACAATGCTAAAGAAAATACAGTTAGGTTGAAACAAATCAATATTCAAAACTCAAAGACCATGCTCACTATCCTATTTAGAAAACAACATCAACCAATTCAGAACAGTATAGTATTATAATTGGTAATAAATCAATACTTTACTCATTAAATAATAATTGTATTTGAATTTTACTGATTGAAAACAACTTATAGTACGTCAAAACTTATTTTGCATTATAATTAAAATATAAAACCCACCCTACTCCACATCTATCACTCTAATGCCCTATGCTGCAACATCACACTCTCACTCATTTACCTTAATACCCCATACAAAATCTTAGTATATCAAAAAACATTCTCAATATGCAAATGCTGTACATCAAAATACGCTATTGTCCCATCTAGGAAACAGGAGACCTGTATCTGAACAACTGCAGCACCCTCTGTTAAAGTAAAATCCATTTCAAACGTATTTATGTGCCTATTTGTAAACCATTGTGATGGTATATCACTAAACGACGGCATAGAAAAGTTTTTAAATAAATAAATAAAATAAAACAAGAACACATAATTTGATTTGGTATTGCCAGAAGTACGTCGTTCACTATACAAGGATTTTTCTAATTATAAAGTCCCAGTGATGTGTTAATGTCAACAGAAGAAGTTCTCTCATTATGGACTCTCAATGTTTCAAATGTCCAAAAAGACCCTTTGTTGTCCACTCTCTATCCGAATTCAAAATTCATATATTTGTCCAATAACATTGTCACAGGGGCTACCGGTGCCATTGGTCAGCCCCTGTCACAGGGTAGAAGCACAAGATGGCACCAGCCATCCAGTGCTCCTACCATGTGACAGGATCCGGCCAATGGCACGGATAACCTGACACAAGGTAAGGGCAAAGGGCCATCGGCGCCATTTTGATTAGTGGCAGCCGACGGCCCGGGAGCCGGAGATCGCTCCTGGGACCCCCACTGGACCACCAGGTACCTGTAAAAAGATTTTGGGGGGGGTCAGGAGGGTGGGGGAAGCTAAGGGGTTACTTTTAAAGGGTCGGGGTGGGTTTTTTGTTTATCGGCTGGGGCGCAGCCGATAAGCAAAACCGCGATTGGGCCCGATGGAAAAAAAAACACATGTGAATCGGAACCGGAATCCAAACCGAATCCGGTTCCGATTCACATCTCTATTGAACAGCAATCTTCCATTGACATTAACATATCACTGGGTGTCTATAATTAGAGAAATCCTTGTATACTGAACGACATACTTCCAGTGATACCAACACAAGTTAAGTGTTATTGTTGAAGGTCTCCTGCTTTCTGAATGGGACAATAGCATTTTTTGATATACAGCATTTGTATATTGAGAATGTTTTTTGATATATTAAGATTTTGTTTGAGGTATTAAGGTAAATGAATGAGTGTGATGTTGCAACATATGGTGTAAGAGTGATAGTTGTGGAGTATGGTGGATTTTGTATTTTAATTATAATGCAATATAAGTTTTGAAGTACTATAAGTTGTTTTCAATCAGTAAAATTCAAGAACATGTATTATTTAATTAGTAAATAAAATATGAATATATTACCATTTATAATACCATACTTTTCTGGATTGGTTGATATTGAAGCAAATGGCATGGATGCCTAAATTTGGTCCTCCAAAGCAGCTAACAGGTCAGATGTTCAGGGCAACCTAATCAAGCAAAATTTACCAGATTATTAACCTCAATATATGCAAATATATCTCATGAATTTTTCATATGGATTTGCTGCCAACAGATAGGTTTCTGATCGTTGAAGACCAGTGTTATACATCCCTGGTTAAATCTGCATCATACTAGTAAATCATCCTATTAAATTCAAGATGAAGAATTTGAGGGAAGCATATATGGCAGCAACACATGCTAATATTTTATTCTATGGCAGTGGTATTAACTCCCAGCCCTCAAGGACCACAAATAAGTTGGTGTTTGAGGATATCCCTAATGGATATGCATGAGAGATTTACATGCACACTGCCTCTGTTGTATCCAAATTGATCTCATGCATATTCATTAAGGATATCCTGAAAACCTGACCTGTTTGTGGCCCTTGAAAGATGGGAGTGAATACCACTGCTCTATGGCATACAGTTGCATGTCATTTTATAGATTCATATCTGAAAAAAAGATAATGAGGAAAGATAAGTGAAACATAGCTGAAAATGTATTCCAAGAACAACGATAGTGAACTATTCACACAAGACTTCAGAGACCTGTAGCATTCTCACAGTGCTACACTTTTGAATGTGGAATACACATTTTTATACCAAAAGAATTGTCATTGTGTAAAGAATCACTGAGTACTTTAAATCTCATAGGATATGCTGATTAAGCTTGTATTAAGTGATAGAAAGCTATCTGGTAAACCTACCTGTATATCATTTCTTGCATACCTTTAAATTCAAGGAATTGGATCCACTAAAAGTATGGTACAACTAAAACTTTCATTATATTTATATTCTTTCAGTACTAGAAGAAATTAAAAAAAGACAAAGAGCTCTTCTGAATATCATCATCATTTTTAGAATTTCAAGTATATATATATATTTTTTTCAAAACAGTAAAAATGATTTATTTTAAGATGAAACAAATCAGAGAAAACCAATGAACCTGGTTCACCAATTATTGCTTTCTTTGTCAAGGTGAAATATTGTTTTTGAAAATAATTAGGGCTGATTCAGATTCTGCCTACATGATTTAATGGATTGGTATAAAAGGCTAAAGATAATAGCTTTCTTCCTGTGAAATGCTTTTAAAATTGGTTGACATTTTTGTATTACTTCCCTCCCAAATATAAAATGGTGCAGATGTCTCTTGTAAAAAACTCTCTAACAGGATTTTCATTGTAGTAGGCACAACGTTCAGTTTCCATCAAACATGCAATGATGAGGATTTTAATGCAGTAATAAATATTGGCTATTTCTGTCACTTCTGCTAGATTTAAAAAGGCCCTCTGGCGATAAAAGTCAATGTAATGGAATGTGGACTTCAGAGTGATTCTTTCAGGAGTTGACATCACCATACAAAAGGACAGGCATTGTCTATTCAAGTCAGTTCCAAAAAGAATCAGCTTGTGTTGCATACTGCAATTTTATAGTCCAGTAAAGAAATATATAACAAAGTGAATTTTAACCAGAAGCCTGAGCAGATAGATAATATGATTTGCAAATCACACAGTAGAGATATGTAGAAAGTCAAACATCCCATTTTAATAAGTGGCTTTTATGTCATGAAAGCCCCTTTAGAGTTTGCATATGCAGCTAACGATAACATGTTTTATGGAAATGTGATTACATTTTAATATTGCTAGAAATATACAGACTAATCTAATCCTAGAGATCTGGCTCTCCACTAAGCAGATAGTAGCCAAATGTCATATATGCTCCAAACATCTATAATAATAAAAGGTTTTGTCACTTACCTAGATACATAGCTTTTACTGGCTCCCCCGAGAACTCTACGCCAATTTGATTTATTCCTGCTCATAGCAGGAGTAAGGATGGGCAACTCTCATTATTTCTCATGGGTAAGAGGATGCACATTTAGTTTTTGTTACAACAGAAAATGACTTGAGCCAGCCCATGTCACTCTGTTTCCTTTTATTCTATCCAATGCCATTAGAATTACTATAAATCAGAAGAAAAGTTTTAGAAAAGAGTTGAAACAGCACATAAACAAGAAGGGATTTGAGCAGAAACAAAGTGTAAGTTTGATTTATTTTTTCAGTTTGTTTACCTCTAAGATTCATTTTATTGGGTTCAAGCAAGAGCATTTTTTTTAAATTTCTTTGTGTCATTCATTCATGCATTGCTTCCCCCATTGACTTTAATGGGAAATGAATCATATTTTAGGCTCTAACACTGGAGATTTTGCTCCAATTTTATTAAAAGTTGCCATTAGGCATCAGCAATAGCACTCCATGACAATAAGATTGGGACAAACATGTACCAAGAGTGATATCACATATCAATAGCCCAAGGCACTGTCAGACAAAGTGATCACCACACTGTACATACCAACCATACATAAGCCTCCATTTGTATTTGAACCTATATCCTGCCTTGCAACCCCATATTTCTGATGGGTGCCATACTGTTTCTATCAAATCCCTTAGCCTCCACCCCTCCTATTAATGGGATAAAGCTCAAGCACAGCACCGGAGGCTCTGTGCGTTGGGTATCAAACGCCGAAGGAGGGCAACAAAGAGGCACACCCCTTTGCCCCTTCGTGTCTCCCCTTCATGTTGACCAGTTACATTTTCTTTTAGGTTCTAGTTTTAGACCTTGAATGATGGATAAATATGGTGAATACATGTTTGGGACCATAAAAAAGTCTTGTAGGTTGAACAAAAAAATTACAAATAGTGATAACCCAGTGTGGCAATTTCTTATGTTCTTATGTTATTGCATTATTACTATTTGTAAATTCAAAATTATTTAACATTGTCTCGTATAAGTCAATTAAGTTTTCTGAATTTATAGATAGTATTCAAACGTTAACTTTTGATCATTTTAAATAGATGGGTCAATATTAAACATAATGTTGGAATGAATCAGATTATGGTCAGACCATGGTATGGGAGTATTTATTAATGTGGAGCAACTAGAAATGTTTTTGTTGGACAATTGGCAATCTGTTCTAAACCCAATGTTGAAAGGGCGCTAAGAAATATTTCACAATTAGAATGTTATGTTCTGGTATGGTTGGGGACCCTGGATCGTAGTCAGAGTTGACTCCACCCAGAAGGAGGAGCCCTGTGGGGACTCACTACGATAGGTGTAGCCTCAGCTGAGACGGACACAGGTAGAATGAGACTTTATTAGACTGGAACATAGGCAAAGTACCCACCGAGAGGGAAGAAAGACTCAGTTCAGAGTAGTACTATTGCTCAGTGATGATATCCTTGGTAGTGGCCCGCAGAGCGGGGTACGCCAGGGAACTCCTCCTTCAGATAATTACTTCTCAGGGTAGATCCGGTAGTGGCCTGCAGCGCGGGGTACGCCAAGAATCAATGTTGTCATAGAAAGAGAAGTGCAGGAGGTCAGTCGAGCTGGGTAGAAGAGGGTACTCACTCCGAAACATAGAAGGTGGTCCGCTGAGGGAAGCACGGTAGTGGCCTGAGACACGGGGTACACCGGAGGTTCCATCAGGAAGCTAGTAGCAATAGAAGAGTGTACTCACAAGGCTGAAAAAGGCAGGAAGGCCCCCCGAGGAGCGGATAGCCGGAATGCGACAAGGCCTCCAAGGAGCGGGTACCTAAAGCATCCAAGTACTGGAGTTCAGGAACAAAGTTCAGAGTAGCAAATAGTGAAGTGTCTCCAAGTGGAGTGGAATTCAGCAGGAAGGAGGTCATTGCTAACTCGTAGGAAGCATAGTCCAGATAGCTTAAATACACTGGCGGGTGACGTCATGCGGATGGGACGCCCCCGAGGTTCCCACCCTGACATGTATAAGAGAGGGCTTGGAGCGCGATTCAAGATGACAGAAGGGATTGTCCACGCCATCTCGGGGATGCCGGTGAAGGCGGCGTTTGAAAGCAGAGGCCACCATTCTTCCGAGAATCGCTGGTGCAGGGAAAAAGGAGGTGAGCAACAGAAGTCACAGCCATCTGCGACCGACGAGCGCAACATAAAAGAGTGTGGATGAGAATAAATATGTAAATTTAAATCACCTAATACTATTAATGGTTTATTAATGTCCAAATTATTAATCAGAAAATCTATGATCAGAGAACTATTATGTTGCAATAAATCAGGTGGACAATATATTAAACATATCTGTAACTTGTTTGCCTTAAATAGACCAAATTCAAAAAGAGATAACGAAGGGATTTCAATTGATTTCAAATGAATAGGGTCATTTTTCAAATCGCGTTATGGCATTTTTGCATGTGTTGACGTTTTTGCATGCGAAAAACACCTTAACGCACACGATAAGCACCATAACACATAGCACGATGCAAATTTTTAAAAGCGGAGTGATTGTGGCAGAGTCTGGGGCGGGATTTCTGAAAAAGTGGGCTGGCATCGCATTTTGCGAACCCATAACGCACAATATCACACAATTTTGACACTAAAAATAACTATGTTAAGCTCTGCGATATGCCCATAATACAATTGGAGGCTGATTTTAAAAGCCCTACGTGCGTAAATTCAGCTGGATTTTTGCGCGCAGGGGGGGTTATACGCGCTGAGCCTATTTTGCATAGGCCCAGCAATGCACGCAAGCCCCAGGACATGTGTATGTCCCGGGGCTTGAAAAAAGGGGCGGGGCGCAGGTGGTCCGGGGTGGGGGCATGGCCAGATGCCTTCATAGGGCTGCTAGGCCAGGGGATCGCGCACCAGCACTCGGCAGGTGCCCACAATCTACACCTGCCCAGAGGCAGGCACAACTTGTAAAACAAAGGTGAGGGGGGGGGGTTAGGTAGGGCTAGGGGGTGGATTAGGTAGGGGAAGGGAGGAGAAGGTGGGGGGGGGGGGTGGTGGTGGGAACGGGAAAAGCCATCTGGGCTCCCCTAGGGCTTGGTGCATGCAAGGTGTACTAGTGTGCACACCCTAGATTGCGCACACAAATGTACGCCCATGCATACCTCTTAAAATCCGGCCCTTGGTGATTTTTTTCACAAATTCTGTTTTGGGCATTTTTAGGATGGGGAGGGGGACAGAGAGAAAGGGAGACTAATTGAGGGGTATTGTAATAATATGCAGCTATTTATGCTACTATAGGAGGCCCACCTAGTAGCTCAAGGTGAGGTTTAGGTAGTATTGTAGGGGTTAGGGGCCACTTTTACATGCAGAGTGAGATGTACGAACAGAATAGTACACTCTTGATGACCTTCGGAGTGAGAAACTTCACACAAAGATGAGATTTGTACAATGTTCTCTCACCCTAGCTTGATGGACTCTCTAACTGGGTAACATCAAGCTAAGTTGAGAAAACATTGTAGAAATCTTTTCTTTGTGTGAGTTTCCTCACTCCAAATGACATCAAATCCAAATGACATGAAATCTTCACAAGAGGGAAGCTGACCCCTAACCCCTAGACTACTACCTAAACCTCACCTTGAGTTACTAGGTGGGCCTCCTGTAGAGATATAAATAGATTACTACTACTACAGTATAAAGTTCTATGTCTAATACACAAATAAATCATTATATAAGGATAAAATAGAACCGTTAAATGCATTGCTACACATTCATACACCACAGCGTGACCTTTGGTCAGGTAATAAAGGCTTGCTAACTATTCCAGCTCCCAGATCAGCCCATTTGAAGAGAGAGAGAGCTTTATCACTAGCTGGACTGAAATTGTGGAATTTGCTACTGACGGAACTAAGATTAGAAGTTAATTTTCAAACCTTTAAGAAGAATTTAAAAACCTGGCTATTTAAATATGTATTTGGAGAGTAAGCATTTTAATCTGAATTAGATTTTAGGAGAAGTTAATTTTTCATACAATTTTAGAAGTTGGTTTGGTTTTTTTTAATTCTGATGTAGTGAAATTGATGCCTTATTTTTAGTATGTGAACTTTATGTTTCTTCATTTTATGTATTTTATTTTTAGTTTTATATGCATTTGATACTGTTATTATTATTCTATTTATGCATCTTTAATATGATTTATTTTCATGTTGTTGTGAACCAGTATGAATGAATCAGAATACTGGTATACAAAACAAACTAAATAAAAAAAAAAATCAATCAATTAATTAATTAATAAACAACATGGAAGGTGGGATGGGGGGAGGTCTCTCAAGAGCTAATCAGCTCATTAACATACTGACTAGGGAAAGATATACAATATTAGAAATACCACTCATTATCACCGTGTTAAGGCATTTACTGCACTGGTAATGCCTAAAGCAGCTTAGTAAATGTAAGTGCCTACATTACAGACCTATTTTAAGTCAAACTCAGTTTAAATGTAGGAATATTATTTATTTGCTAGAATTAGGAATTTAAGTAAGGTGCCTAGTGCTAAAAATCAGTACAAACTGCTTAACATTTTTCCTGTTCTAGATCTACCCCCTTAGCCTCCCACTTTTTAGGTTCTTAAATTAAGGAATTCATCCCTAGTAAATTTTCAAAAGGTCAAATTTAGGTACCTAGAATTGGCCTCATAATGACTTCTTCTAAAGCAATCTGGTAATAGTATTAATGTGATGTTACAAAAAAATTAAGGTCACAAAATAAAAAGTGGTTGTCCATACTTCAGTCACCTCATTGCCAAATTTCAATATTTTCTGCTCAACTTGTATGCCTGTACTCAACAGAAAACAATGGACAAAACTTAGCATTATGAAATATAAATTGTAAAATTTACAAACGTTTTGTGGCACACAAATCAATGGGATTATGAAAAGAATTAAGAAATACAAATTAAAAATAAAAACTATCAGCAAAAGGCGTTGTTTATAAAAATGTGATAAAAGCCAAATGCCCATGTAGCTCCTGGGCACAGGGGTTCATGGGGAGGCTAATGGCCTGTACAATAAACTTATGACCTCCCAGAGTTCATGCTTGCACATGAGGAGAATATTTATCTCTTCAAAGTCCTTAGGGTTTTTCCTACCTGGGGCTCTTCTGATCATTAGTCCAATCAAACACAGAAGAAAATTGCAACACATACTCAAATGCTGTTCTTCAAAATTAACAGTCTTTCCTAGCAATGAAGCAGGTAAATCAACGTTCAAAATACTGATCCACTAATGGCTAGTTCACCCAGCAGCAATGAAAGTCCAGAACAGCACACAAAATAAATCTCAGTCACTTTCAGTAGCAAATTATTATAAATACTACACTCCCAAACAGGTCAGTTCTTGGGACAGGACTCCTCCTGAGTACCTGCTTTGAATGAAGGCAGATCTTCCCTTGTATCACAGCAGCTTTTCCAAATCTGGTGAGCTTCTGCCTGACTCCTTTTCCAACCAGCAACTTTTTAGGGTTCCTGCCTTAAATAGGCAGTTTCTTCCTCTTACAAACTCCCACCAAGGAACAAATCTCTTCTCAGTAAGCACTTCCCCAAACGTACCTGAAAACTGCTGAAAAATGTCCAACACTTCTACTCTCTGGTTACTAGATCAACATTTTCTTCCTGAAGGTATGGGACCCCGCCCACCACCCCACCCCTGCACACACACACACACACACACACAGACACACACACACAAACACACACACACACACACACAGACACACACACAGACACACACATACTCACACAGACACACACACACAGACACACAGACACACACACACACAGAGTTGGTTCTCAGTCCTCTCCACTGGACATGAATTCTTCAAAACTCCCCAGTGGTGTGAAGGTTCATCTCCAAGTACTTTCCCTGTGAAAGATTCCACCCGCTCCGAGATGGCATCCTCACACTGCAGAGGAAAGACTGACTTCTCCTGACTCCTCAATCTCCTCTCTCTCCTTCTTCTATTCTATCATTTGGATGCAGGAGTTTTATTAAAGCAATGATTCCTCCTACTTCGGAGTGTCAAATTTCCTAACACACTCCTACTTACAGTGAACTCATTAATGGGGTCAGATTCTTTTGAGACTGTAGACTCTACACTATTGGCCCATCAGGTCTGTTGAGATCTATGTGGCCATAACAGTTAAGGGAAAATCAAACAGTAGGAAGCACATTTGGGAGTTCCCTTGCACCCATTATTGCATGTATAGGCTGATTCATGAACCAGTGGTAATTTTTTAACATGAAAACTCAATTATTAGTGAATAGCACTCCAAATAAAATGGGATGTATGGTAAATTGCACAGATATTTCACATTAAAATGCACTGCAGCATTGTGAATCAGCCCGATTGCTAGTAATAGGGGTCTATTTGTCATATCAATAGAAGGCATTCGTGAGTTTTTGTGTATGGTAAGGCATGTTTCTGGAGGGAACCATGGGAGGGAGGGTTTATTAAAAAATAGGGGAACAATCCCCGGACAGTTGTGAATGATGGCTCATAGTGTCAGGATCCAAACTCTGGTTAGAATTGAATTGGAAACGATAGGAGAAAGGAAGAACTATCAGTTTGTTTATTTATTTATTTTAAAACTTTTATATACCGGTATTAGTGGGGACATCATACCGGTTCACAAATGAACAAAAGGACTGAAATTACATAATAACAGGGGAAAAGGATCTGGGAGGGCAATAAATTAAGAGTAGCATAGAAAGAGGGATGAATACAACAACAGGAACTCAAAGAAGAACTTAACAGATTTAAAAGACAATATCATACAGTATCATGATATGGCAGTGCAATGAGGGTGGGGAGTGGAGAAACTATTCTGGGTAGGCACGTTTAAATAACCATGTTTTTAACTTCTTTTTGAATTTAAAGGAGCATGGTTCGAATCGCAGGGAGGGTGGGAGAGCATTCCAAAGGTATGGGCCAGCTATTGAGAGTGCTCGGTCACGTGTAGTTGTGAGGTGAGCTGTTTTGAGAGGGGGGGACAATGAGGGTGCCTTTCTTGGCTGTTCTGATGGGTCGTGAGGAATGGTAGTGGTTGAAAGGCAGGTCGAGCCAGTTGGAGTTGTGGACATTGAGGGATTTATGTATAATGGTCAGGGTTTTGTAGTGGATGCGGGAAAGGATCGGGAGCCAGTGTAGCTCTTTAAGGATGGGAGTGATGTGATCACCCTTGCGGGTATTGGAGAGGATGCATGCTGCTGCATTTTGCAGCATCTGTAGTGGTTTTATTGTGGAGTAAGGGAGCCCAAGGAAAAGGGCGTTGCAATAGTCTAGTTTGTTGGGAATGGTGGCTTGGATCACTGTACGGAAGTCCTGGGGGTAGAGTAGGGGTTTCAGTTTTTTTAAGACACTCAATTTGAAAAAGCCGTCTTTCAGGATAGAGTTAATATATTTCTTCATGTTTAGTTGATGATCGAGGATGACACCAAGATCCCTGACAGATGATTGGGCGGTGGTGATGCAGATCTTGGGGTCATTTGATAGGGGGGGGGATGGTGGGCAGAGATAAATAGCAGTTCAGTTTTCTTTGTGTTGAGTGCTAGTTGGAGGTTGGAGAGTAGGGAGTTAATGGCTTCTAGGCACTCACCCCAGTGGTTAAGAGCATCAAAGATGGAGTTGTGTACAGGTATAATGACCTGAACATCATCGGCGTACAGATAGAATTTTAGTTTAAGATCAGTGAGGAGTTGGCAAAGGGGGGTAAGTTGAGGTTGAAGAGGGTAGAGGAGAGTGAAGAGCCTTGCGGAACACCCTGTTGCAGCGGGTGAGGGGCAGAAATGGAGTCTCCGAGTTTAACGGAGAACTTTCAGTTACAGAAAATAAAGGGTAATGGTCATAGTAGTTATAACTGTGCAGTTGGGAGTGACTTTAATGTAGGGGCAACAGGGGAGACTGGTTGGACAAAATGGTCTTAATCTGCCAACATATCCTATGTAATAAGGCTGAGAGTGAGAAAAATGGACAAGTAGGGAGAGGCAAGATGAGGCGAGATGAGGCAGGAAGAGGAGACAAAAAGAGGATGACAAAATATTGAGAAAGGAAGATAGGAAGTTAAACAGGGAAACTTAGTAAAATAGAATTAAGACAGAGGAGGAAAAGGGAGAGAAAATCTGACCAAGAGGATGATGCTTTGGGGACAAGAAAGGCTAGAAGTACAAAAGAGATATAATGAAAGTAAAGAGACAAATGTAAATTGAGGGAAAAGAAGACATCTGTAACTTGAGAGCTGAGATAGCTAAACATAAGGGAGTGCAAACATTTACAAGAAATGAATTTACTATTTTGACCAACTCATATACAATTTGTGAGTTCATCAAATTAGTTTTTCAACAGTTTAGTATTAGAAACATTGAAACATAGAATCACAATGGCAAAAGAAGACCATATGTCCCATCTTGTCTTCCCAGCCACACAACTGCTTAGCTCTATGAATTTTACCATTTCTCTGAGATCCACTGTGCTTTTTATATGCTTTCTCAATTTCAGATATTGTCCATGTCTCTACCACCTGTTACCCTTGAGCCCACGGCAGACCTGTGGTGCGGCCCTCTCACCTTTCTAAGCAACTCCTAGGCTCCAGCTCCTCATCGATTGCGGCAGTGAGCCATTGACTCCGACCTTGGGCTTTTGCCAGTGCCTCCGGCCCTGCTTCACTTCCCAGGACTTCCAGCCAGGACGCCTCCACTCGTCGGGCCTCTCTGCGGGCTTGGTGGAGAAATGCCGCTAGCAGTGGCATGTGCTTCCCTAGGAGCACATGCGCTCATCAGTAAACCTTTTAAAGGACCCGCGGCAGGAACCTGGCCGCGGACCCGGATGCTGATGTCAGATCCTTCAGCATATAAATGCTCAGGCCTCACACTGAAGCTTTGCCTTTGCAGCAGATCTCCTCGGTTCCCTGTTTGGTTCTGAGTACTCGTTGCCTTCATGTTCTTTGATCCGTGATCCTGTGTGTCTCCAAGTTACTGCTTCCTTATAGGGGTGTGCATTCAGTCCCTATGTATTGGCAATCCACAACGGATGTTGCCATATTCGTTGTATTCGTGGGGAAGCGAAATGTATCGTGATTCCCCACAAATACACAAATCTTCGCCGAATTATTCAGCCACCTAAATAAATCAATTTAAATAAACACCCCACCCTCCTGATCTCCCCCCCCAAGACTTACCAAAACTCCCTGGTGGTCCAGCTGGGGTCGGGGAGCCATCCCCTGCACTCTCATATCCTCGGTGCCGGTTTCATCATGGCACCGATAGCCTTTGACCTACTATGTCACAGGGGCTACCGGTGTCATTGGTCAGCCCCTGTCACATGGCCATCGGCACCATCTTGTGTTCCTACCGTGTGACAGGGGCTGACCAATGGCACCGGTAGCCCCTGTGACATAGTATGGGCAAAGGCTATCGGCGCCATTTTGATTACTGGCAGCCGATGGCCCAAGGGCAGGAGATCGCTCCAGGACCCCCATTGGACCCCAAGAGACTATTGGCCAGCTTGTCAAATATATGAATGCCTAAGGAGAGCAATTTTCAAATGCATTTCTACTAGTAAAACAGTAGAAATGGAATCTTTGAAAATCACCTACTCTGTTTTGAGTTAAAAGTTCATGCATAGTGCCACTATATGCAAACTCTCGTCAACAGATAGGGTAGATGTTCTTGGAGAAGGAGTCTGGTCAGAGTTCTTACTTATGCATATACTTTTTTTATGTTAAAAAGCATGTGTTCAAATTTGAGAGGAAAAACATTCTCACCCAAATAGCAGGAGCAGGTCTGTGCGTAGAATTTTTCTGACTCAGTTTTCAAAGGGAACCTTTTCCCTTTGAATATTGGCTTCAAGTTTGCAAGTAAAAAAAATTACTCACAGGTTTTAAATTTATGTGCATGGTTTAAAAGTTGCCCTATAAATCAGAATTTCTGATTGAATGTAGGATATAACATATACTGATGATAATTATCCCAGATATTTCTGATTTTATCTAAGTTTTTTGTCTCATGGATATAGTCACTTATTAATTTTTTTTTCTTAAAATACAAAGGGATCATTATAAGAAACAAAATAATGCATGGATATATAAGAATACAGCATGCACATTATAACTTGACCCAGGTAGATACCAAATCAAACTATAAAAATACATCAAATAGGTACAATCCCCATGGGAAACATAAAGAAACTAAGAAAGTGAACAGGAATAGATAATAAACAAGGAGAACCCATACTGTTAAGGTCCCCAAATCACAAATTACAGGATTAAAAAAGCCAAATTCTTAGTCTATAAATAAATGCAGCATAAAAGAAATAAAGAAAAATAATTGTTCAATCTACAAGGTGTTACAAAACTCCCAGAGGATTAACCCTTCCTCTTTACTCATCATATTCAATAAAAGGCTTCCACATTTTTTAAACATCCAAATAAGAATCCATTATTTGTTGGGTCAAGCATTCCATGGCAGAAATAGCCACAGATTTTGGAACTGGAAAAATAATGAGAGCTTAGAAGGGGACTTCCATTGTAATGCAATGAGGTACCTTGCAGCTATTAATATGTGAATCACCAAAGAAGGATAACAAACAGCATAAACAGTAAAAATCTTAAAATCATGATCTTGCTATAATATATCTAGATTTACTAAGCCATGATAAGGTGATATCCTGTGTTAAATAGCATGTAATGTGCTGTTTATCACACAATATCCCATATCAGGGCACTATCGCACAATAGAACAAAAGATTTCCTCCTCCTATGGAAATAAACTGCTTTGTATTCATTTGCATGCAAAAAAATTGCCTAATTCATGCAAAACAGCATATGCATATACAAGCCTATGAAAACAAAATAATGCGGTTGACTTAGAAAAACATCAACCTCATTATTTTATCATTTATAAGGGAGCTGTAGATATTTTTGTACTAGAGCATCGGGACACTAATGCAGTACCTGATGCTTCCATGGAAAAATTATAGAGACCAAGAACCAACCCACCCACCCCCAAGGCTAAACATTAGCCTGGGGTCAATGGCAATCCCCTTTGGCCCCACCCTCTTGCTGCCTAACGAGGTGGCCCTGGCCTCATAAAACCAAAAAAATAAAAAGTTGAATCAACTGTGTGATGACTCCCTGCTCCATCCCCCATCCCTCCCCCATATTAAAGACAAGTAGCCCCTTGGATAAAAACTACCCCACAAAATCCCCATCCCTTCCCCATCCTCCCATCCAAATATACTTAAATTCCCGGTATCTCGGATACCCCCAAACCCATCTATCTCTAGCCTCCAAAAAGTTTGACGCTGGTGGTCTGAGGGTGGACTTCCACAGCTAACCCTAACCCCTCAGTACCTCAAAAATAGCTCTTTGATGCTCTAGTCCTGGCTCAGTTGATGCCATTTTTCAAAATGGTGTTAACCAGGCCTTGCTCCAACACAGGATTTGAATAGGCAACATATTGAACAAGAATAGGAAACATAGAAGAACAATCATTTTAATAGTAGCTAGTCTACCAAATCATAAAATTTGGAGAGGAGCTCATAAAGTTAAGTCATTGTTTGCCTTCCTCAACAAAGACAATTAGTTCAATTCCTACGACTTGTCTAACTTATATGGGATCAATACACCCAGATATTTAATAAAACCTTTGCTCCACTTGAAAGGATATAGCTCTTCCAAATGTTTCTTCATCCCTAGGCTGCCAAATGTGAAGAATTTCTGTCTTCATTGTATAATAGGTGGCCTATAAATATTTGAAATACATAATTTACAGTATAACCCAAAACCTTGCTGAATATATTAATCACTTCTAGCATAACCTTCAGAGTCTGCATAAGATTTAAGACATTATAAGAGTACATCATTTGCTATGGATCTCACTATAATCAGCCACAACAATTCCCGAAAGACCATGATGTTTCCTAATCAATGCTGCAAAAGGCTCTATGCCTAGGGTGAACAGAAGGGATGAGAGGGGACATCCCTGTTTCACCTCTAAAAAGAAGGAAATTCTGGGAAAGCATACCATTCATCTTTATCTGAACCATATAATTTGCATAAAATGCATTGGACCCACTTAAGAAAATTCCTCCCAATATCAAACTTGATAAGAGATGCATACAAATAGGGCCACTCCACATTATCAAATTCTTTACTGGCATCTAAAAAACCAGTAGAGACTCCACTACCCTTTTCTTTGCATGGTGCATGAGGTCCAAAGTCCTCTCCTTATTTTTTGTTCCTTGTTTCCCTTTTATGAAATTAGTTTAGTTTGGTCTCTTTCATCTAACAAAGAAATAAACCTCCTCTGGTCTACTTGCAAGATTCTTCTTCTTGTCATAATTTAAAAGCAAGATCGCTTTGTAAGAACTATATGCCACTGGGTCCTTACCAGCCTTATGCATCAATGAAATAGAGGGGAGACTAAAAAGGATGATTGTGCCAGAGATTCTCCCAGCAGAGCAACTCTGAACAGTGCCACCAGCCTAGGAGAAAGAAAGTCTGATAAAAAAAAAAAGTGAAAAACCATCTTCACCTGGGCCCTTACCCCCCCTTTCAAAGCTGCAGTCACATTCTTGACCTCCTGAACAGTAATTAAGGCCTCCAGATTCCAGGCTTTGTCCTCTGGTAACACAGGAAGAGAAGACATTCCAAAAAAGAAGAAATATCATCCAATTAGCTGTAGACAAGGTATATACAAGGTGATATAATACTTCCTAAATTAATCACATATTTTTCTGACATCACAAGCGTGGTCACCAGAAGAGGTCCTGATGTCCTTTATCAGGTTAGCACATGCTGTGACTTTCAGCTTATGAGCCAACAATTTATCTGCCTTATTTCTGTTATTGTAGAACATCAGCTTTACTCAACAGAGAGTTTTAGCAGCCTTCTGCAAAACAATTGATTTTTTTTTTTTTATCTTATACCACATCACGAGGAGCCAAGTAATAGTATCTCTGCTTCGCTGCCTCAACCTTTCATAATTGCGACCTAGCCTTATCTTCTAAAAGTCAAGTGCTTCCTAGCTATATTCAGTGCTATCACCTTCCCACCAATAGTAGCCTTAGCTGCCTCCCACATAGTTACCCCAGGAACCTTATCATTGTCAATCAGATCAAAAAACTCCTCAATGACATCTGTGACAGAAGAGCACAAATACTCAGCTTCATCAAGCAATCATCCATCTTTTATCTTCATGAAGAATAACCCTAATATTCAAAAAAACATTTCAAAATAATGGGGGAGTGACGAGACCAATGAGTTATACCCATTTCGATAGAGCTGAACCATTCAGATTTCCTTTTATCAATAAAAATGAAATCAATGTTCGAATATGAATTATGAGGGATAGAAAAGAAGGAATATTCTCATGCATTGGGATAAAGGTATTTCCAGGTATCCACCAAGCCATGCTCAATAAGAAGCCACTCAAACAACTGAGTGTTAAGCCACAGATCCTTAGAAACCGGACCAGTTCTATGTAACCCAAGAGAAATGATAAAATCTAAGTCTCCCTAACAAAAAGCATGGGATAAATTCAGGGAATCTCTAAGAGAATGATGGTAATTGCAAGGGCTAGATAAATTTGATGGATGGGCAGACTAGATAGGCCATATGGTCTTTTTCTGCTGTCACGTTTCTATGAGTCTATGTTAAATGCTATTCCCTCTGAAAAAGCAGCAAACTCAGCAAAGCACAACAAAATAAATAAACTTTGATTTACATTTGGGGAGTTATAGAATACCATGCCACCCTACCTTTAACAAAAATAAAATGTCCCCTTGGAGTTTTCTGCACTGATTCACCGCAAAAGGGGAACGGCAGGTGAAAAGTGTACACACACACACACACACACACCCCACATCTTTCTTAACAACATCAAGAAAAGTGGATCTATATACAGACAACAACCAACAAGGACTGAATTACATAGTCTGGGTAAACAAATAAGCATGGGTGTAGCTTGCTTATTGCGGCGGTTACTACCCCTAACTAATTAAGCTAAGTATTTCACATAGATGCAGTTCCAACACTGCTCTCTACATTAATGGTGGGGGTGGAAGGGAAATAGAACCAAAAGGTTACTAAGAGCAAGTGTGAAACTTGCTGGGCAGACTGGATGAGCCGTTTGGTCTTCATCTGCCGTCATTTCTATGTTTCTATCAGAGATGAAGTAAGAAGCAGCAATAAATTGACTCCAAAGGCAAAAAGTCCCTGTCTTTTTTAAATTAATTTTTGGACAAAGTAATCCAGACATTTTTTCCTAGCTATTTCCCTAAAAAGCAGCCCTCTTTTTAGTAGAGGAATTAAGCCCCTTCGCATTTAACAAGCAACAGGAAAATTCAAAAGGGTGGGACGTAAAAAAAAAAAACAGTAAAAATAGTCTTGACATCAGGGAATACCTACCCCAGAAATATGCATATTATTTAGTATAGAAGGCCACATTACAGATGCTAAGCTTAAAGCTGGACTCTAGCAAATCTCTCATAAACTTCTTTATTTAAAGACAAGAATAAAAATAAAAACAGCTCTGCTGTTCTTCACAGTTTACAAAACAAAGGCAGAAATACAACATACAGTTCAGCAATATTCTCCTTCTCTAGGCTTCCTTCTCTCCCTTGGGCCCCTTTATTCTGCCTAGAACTTTTTTTCTGGGTGTAACTCCTAATATGGAACCTAACATTGTGTAACTACAGCAAGGGTTATTTTTCCCTATATGTAACACCTTGCACTTGTCCACATTAAATTTCATCTGCCATTTGGATACCCAATTTTCCAGTTTTGCAAGGTCCTTCTGCAATTTATTACAATCCATTTGTGATTTAATTACTCTGAATAATTTTGTATCATCTTCAAATTTGATTACCTCACTCACTGTATTCCTTTCCAGATCATTTATAAATATATTGATAGCACTGTTCCAAGCACAGATCCCTAAGGCACTCTATTGTTTACTTTATTCCACTGAGAAAATTGACCATTTAATCCTTCTCTCTGTTTCCTGTCTTTATAATCCACAGAAGGACATCACCTCCTATCTGATGACTTTTTAGTTTTCTTAGAAGGCTATCATGAGGGACTTTGTCAAACACCTTCTGGAAATCCAAATACACTACATCTACTGGTTCACCTTTATCCACATATTTAATACCCCTTCAAAAATATGAAGCAGATTTGAGAGGCAAGCCTTCCTTTGGTAAATCCATGCTGACTGAAATATAGAAACATAGAAATGATGGCAGAAAAGGACCAAATGGTCCATCCTGTCTGCCCAGTATGCTTATGGTAGTACCTGATGTGCCGTGCATGTTACCCCCATGCTGATCTGTTTCCCAGACAATAAAAGTCAGGGCCCTCATTGATTGCTGTTTGAATCCAATTCCCTGTTACCCCCGTGCTTATCAGCTTCCCACACTAGCCCTCGTTGATTGCTGTTGAAACAGAGAGAAATGTTTCAGTTGCATCAAAGTATCAGTCTTATTGGTTAAGGGTAGTAACAGTCATATCAGCAAGTTACCCCCATACTTGTTTCCCCAGACCGTAAAAGCTGAACAAATACAATTCTTCTTTTCCCCCTGCCATTGAAGCAGAGAGCAATGATGGAATTGCATCAACAATATCAAGGCTTACTGGTTAAGGGTAATAACTGCCTCACCATCAGGTGACTCCATGCACTCTTTTCTTCATTTCCATCCTTTAGCATTTAGGGAGCCACAGCATTTATCCCATGCCCTTTTGAATTCTTTCACTGTTTTGGTTTTCACCACCTCCTATGGAAGGGTATTCCAAGCATCCACTACCTTCCCCTTGAAAAAGAAAATTATTGCTGTAAATAAAAAGGACATTGAGATAATTGAAATTTCCCATTATTACTGCACTGCCAAATTGGCTGCTTCCCTGATTTCTCTTAGCATTTCATTGTCTGTCTTATCATTTTGGCTAGGTGGATGGTAGTATACTCCTGTCATTATACTCTTACCCAACACAAATGGCATTTCAACCCATGTAGATTATACTGTGCGTTTCGTCTAGATTGCTAGCATCTCTATTGAACTTCACAAGTTGCAGCATTAAAGGGCTTCTAATCCATATATATAAACACGGAAAAGAGAAGGGATATCTAAAAGATGTGTCAAAAATTGACAGTTCCACTACATCATAAGATAAAAAAGAGATTTAAAAAAATAATAATTCATCAGCCAGGTCACTATAGTTTAAAACACAGTGCTCAGCTCAAAAGCACTGGTAGTTGAAAACATGTGGAGAGAAAAAAAGCTACATGGAGTGCTTCTACAGAGAGATATTTCAGTCTGCAACAGAGTAGTAATTGTACTGTCATCTGTATCACAGTGCACAGATACTGTGGGGCATCCTCCAAAGCACACACTATGGGCCCCAGATTTTATCCACATCAGCTACAAAAACTGCATGCAGCAAGTTGTGAGTTCAGCCAACACCCACACTACAGGAACGCTGATCCACCTCTCTTAGTCTTTCTTAGCTGCTCCTCTGATGAGCCAATTGATTAGCGTGCCTCTCTCCAACCTCTCCTCATCAATTTTGCCTCCCTATACATGCAGTGAAAGCACATATAAGGCACACTGAAGAATGTGCCCAGTGTGCATTGCTTGATAGGCAGATTTCCATAACTGCTACCACTGCAGTGCTGCAGACCAGATTCCTGCTGAGGATCTTCTGGGATAAAAATATCCCTATTTAGGCTTCCATGGCATAGGAACAACACAGCAATGTCCAGAGTAAGTAAATTATAAAAGAGGTGCCTCCATTCAGGGTATTACAATTAGAAGCAGACCAGGGAGATATAAAAATTCCCTGGGGAGTGGGAGAGAAGTTAGATTAGGCTGCTAATTTCCAGGCTTCCATCTTTGGCACAGTCCTCTAGTGCCCTCCGCTTATTGATTCTAAATGACAAAAAGAGAAGAGTAAAATACAAACAAATTCCAGAACGTAAAGGTTATTGACACAGGAATATGTGATAATTTTTAAGAAGACTTTTGGCTGGTCTGATGTTTGCACTTACATCTTAATATGATATGGTGTTTATAATCCTACTTCTTCCATTTGCCGTCAGCATTATGGTGCAAACATACATCACGAGAGGATGTGAAAATACCAGGACCAACCAACAGACTCCTTTCAAATAGTGGGCCAAATCCCATTTGCTGCCTGTAATAAGGGCCATAGAAAATGATGTGGCTTGTTGTGAGCACCTGCAGAACACTGCCATTTCCCAGAAGCAGTGGCCAAGGCTGTAAAACTCTTGGGATTTTCTGCCTCTTAGAAACCAAAAGTGATTGACTATATGAACTATTCACTGTGAATCTGACTGCAAAATAATTAAATGAAAAATGAAGAAATGATGTTAAAGTAGTTTACTATTCAATGAGCGTAATTAATGAACAAAATAACATTCTCATAGTTTTGAGTAAAATATTGTTCGATTAGCCAGTGAATGAAAAATGAGGCATGTTCATTGAGAATAATGGTCTTGTGTAAATTATTCACTTTCATTAAATAGAAAATCTATCTTTGGAGCAAAGAAACATTTTAATTTTTCATATGCTTGGCTGCCTTGAAGATATTCTCACTTACGCACCTGCAGCTTTGATAGTAATTGTATTTTAATTAAGTAGATTTTAAGTAATTACTGTAAAATTATGCTTTTCGTTAATTGAGTCTGTCTCATTTTTGTTTGCAATTTCCTTAATACATAATTGAGCTATTATTGCATGCACACAAAGAGAGTGATTTATTGAAATGATTTTGTGTGCTTAAATTTAAGAAAAATTGGCATGAATTGTCCATTTGAAATGAAGTAACAAGAATCTGAATCTTTTTCCACCTTTCTAGGCTTTCTGACTACTTTATCGTGTCTGAATGAAATTCATAACTCACTTTTAAATCCATACATTCCCCTGCATTTACATTCCTCTGAGCTCTCTCTTTATGCTCTATCACACATCATGCACATAGCACAAGTCTCCTTCCCTACTGGTCTTCCTGTTTCCCATGTTTACTCATCCTTCCAAGCAACTTTCCTTTCTGTTTGAAATTATACTGAATCTCTGGAACTGGTTTGCCTCTCCTTTACAATCGGTGAGATCCCATTACTCTTTATTTTCTGTTCTCACTAGCAGAATATATGCTTATTTGTCTCCCATGAATCTCACGAAATCAAGCGTCATATGCTCCCCCTCCATCCATATCGTATTTGTCTACCTGCCCTCTAAATTACCTCATAATATTTTTGGGTTAAGATACTAGGGATGTGAATCGTTTTTCAACGATTAAAATTATCGTCCGATAATGTTTATATCGTCTTAAATCGTTATAGAACACGATACAATAGAAATTCTAACGATTTATCGTTAAAAATCGTTAAATCGTGTTAGTGCGCACTAACTCGAGTTAGTGCGCACTAACTCCCCGTTAGTGCGCACTAACTCGATTTAGTGCGCACTAACTGAAAATGATACAAATAAACACTTTCCAGGTCACTGAAGGTCAGTTAGGAATGAATATGTGTTCCTATTGGCTGGCTGCCCTCTTATCTATTGATGTTACCAAGGTTACCACTGAGGTGATGGTTGGGGGGATGGGAAATGGAACTGGAAACTAACGAACACCAACAGAAAATGAAACAAAGTGTTCACACTTCCCAGGTCAGTAAAGGTCACTTAGGAATGAATATGTATGTATGTATTCCTATTGGCTGGCTGTGCTCTTATCTATTGATGTTACCAAGGCTAATACTGAGGTAATGGTTGGGGGGATGTGAAATGGAAACAGTTGGAAGCTTGACAAAAAAAGTAATGTAATAATCAGCACTCACGTGACTAGAACTTGTTTGTTTATTATTTTTGTTAGCAGGCACCTGAAATGCTAGTGCATGTTGAATTTGCCAATCACTGTGCATTTTAGAAAGGTGGTCCTGGCTGGAACTGTACACAGTTCAAATATATGTAATTGATTGTTGGTAAGTGTATTTTTTAAGTAGCCACACTGGCACAAGTATGTTTACTTTTCCTCCTACTTAACTCACTAGCTCAGCTTTGTAAGAAGGGCTTCTCTGCTTGTGTGTTGTTTTTGTTTGGTGTGAGGAGAGCAGAAACATCAGATCTTTATTCAATCTACTACAGTCATCTCTTACAGTGCCCTATCCCTATTAATACCAGGAGTGTTGTGATCTTCCTGCACACAGTGCCCTAACCCTGATACCAGTCTGAGACAGCTCCCTCCCGGCATTACTAGTGAGAGGCTGGCTTCACAGACAGGGGGGAGCTGCCTGACCCTCACTCCTGACTTCCCCCATGTCCCAGCTAGTGAATGGTGTGTGGGTGAGGGGGGGGGGGAGGATGGTGAAGTCTGAGACAGCTCCCTCCCTGCATTCCTAGTGAGAGGCTGGCTTCACAGACAGGGGGGAGCTGCCTGACCCTCACTCCTGACTTCCCCCATGTCCCAGCTAGTGAATGATGTGTGGGTGAGGGGGGGGGGAGGATGGTGAAGTCTGAGACAGCTCCCTCCCTGCATTACTAGTGAGAGGCTGGCTTCACAGACAGGGGGGAGCTGCCTGACCATCACTCCTGACTTCCCCCATGTCCCAGCTAGTGAATGGTGTGTGGGTGAGGGGGGGGGGGGGAGGATGGTGAAGTCTGAGACAGCTCCCTCCCTGCATTACTAGTGAGAGGCTGGCTTCACAGACAGGGGGGAGCTGCCTGACCCTCACTCCTGACTTCCCCCATGTCCCAGCTAGTGAATGGTGTGTGGGTGAGGGGGGGGGGGGAGGATGGTGAAGTCTGAGACAGCTCCCTCCCTGCATTACTAGTGAGAGGCTGGCTTCACAGACAGGGGGGAGCTGCCTGACCCTCACTCCTCCGGGGTATTGTGATCTTCCTGCACACAGTGCCCTATCCCTGATACCAGGGGTGTTGTGATCTTCCTGCATGCAGTGCCCTATCCCTATTAATACCAGGAGTGTTGTGATCTTCCTGCATGCAGTGCCCTATCCCTATTAATACCAGGAGTGTTGTGATCTTCCTGCATGCAGTGCCCTATCCCTGATACCGGGATGTGTGCAAGAAGATCACAACACCCCCGGTATCAGGAATAGGGCACTGTGTGCAGGAAGATCACAACACCCCCAGTATCAGGAATAGGGCACTGTGTGCAGGAAGATCACAACACCCCTGGTATTAGGGATAGGGCACTGTGTGCAGGAAGATCACAACACTCCTGGTATTAATAGGGATAGGGCACTGTGTGCAGGAAGATCACAATACCCCTGGTATCAGGGTTAGGGCACAAGTTCTAGTCACATTGACTGATCATATTACTTGTTTTGTCAAGCTACCAACTGTTTCCATTTCCCATCCCCCATATACTGTCAGTAGGAAGCTTGGTAACATGAATAAATAAGAGGGCAGCCAATAGGAATACATATTCATTCCTAAACTGACCTGAAAAGTGTCAAATTGTATCATTTTCAGTTAGTATGCACTAACTCCCAGTTAGTGCGCACTAACTCCCGTTAGTGCGCACTAACTCGAGTTAGTGAGCACTAATCGGAAAAAACGATTTTTAACGATTTTTTAACTAAAAAACCGTGCCTAAGACGATTTTCTTGCCCTGCCACACGATTTCTATCGTTAAGACGATATGGAAAACGATTCACATCCCTATAAGATACTGTTGAGCGTCCCGGCCACATTGGTGCCGCGGTCAGCCCTGCTCACCTCGCGCTGCCATCTACCAGCTCCGGCCTTGCCACCACCATAAGCTCCCAATGTCCTCGACATTCTCCCCAGGCATCCTTGGCCTCTTCCACGCCACAGGCCTCTCAGTGGAGCATCTTCCATCTCCTCGGCCCCGCCCCTATGTGTGCACGCGGTCGACGTCTCCACTTTTAAAGGGCCAAGCGCGGGAAACCAGGCTCGGACGTATCCTGATGACATCACACAGCCCTAGTATATAAGGCGAGGCCCTGTCCCCAGAACCTCGCCTTGGCAATCGGGTCGACACCTTGGTGTACTAGTTTGCCTGTTCCTTGTATCTGATCCAGCGTTTCAGTGTCTCCTTGTTCCAGAATCTCCTTGTTCCAGCATCTCTGTGTTCCAGTGTTCCCATGGTCCTCCGTGTCTTCCAGCATCTGTCTTGTTCCTGCTCCACGTTTCCTGGTAGTACCCTTCAGACTGATTGCTGGTACTGACCCCTGCTTACCTATGACTGACTGCTGCCTGCCTTCTGACCACGTTGACCGCTGCCTGGAACTGACCTCTGCTTGCCTGACCACGTTGACTGCCATCTACCTCGTTTGCCTTGACTATGCTCGGACTGACCTTGGATTTGACCCTTGCTTTACCTGACCACTTCTGGACGGATACCCTGGCTTTGACCCTTGTGCTTCACTTGGACATCCTCTTCTTGCCTTCTGTCCTGCTTGGACTCTGACCACGGTCTTCCTCTGACCAGACCCAAAGGCGCTGCCTGTTCCGCCCGGAGAGCCTTCCTGAACTACTACCTCACTGAGGCCTCCGGAGTCTCCAGTTCAGGTCTGGTCCATCCTCTCTGCATCAGCCACACACCCTTACTCGTGGTGGGCACACCCCTCTGCTACCTCTCTTGGAGACCCTCTGAGGCCCACCTAAGTCCAGGCAGTTGGGATACCCAAGGGCTCAACCTGTGGAAACCCTGGACTGTTATTGGTGAAGCTCCAGCTAGCCTCTGTCTCCTCATTGCTCTGCCTCCTGGTGGCAGGCGCTCCCTGGGTCTGACCAGAGGGCCATACCAATCCTGAACCAGGCCAAGGGTCCACCTCCAGTGCAACAGATACTTCCTTTTACTTTGTAACTAGGATGGAAACCAAATAAATGATCAACATCTAAATAAAAAAGCAATGGGAAAAAGAATAATAAAATGTTTATTAATCTAGGATGCAATATACTCAATGCAATTTTTGTCCAAATGAATAAGGATCTATTAAGAATAAGAAACCTGTTTCACTAAGTTAAATTGGGACAACATTTTTTATTAGGCTTACTATAAGTAAACATTATTAAAAACAGAATACTTCACCATAGGAGACCTTAAATGAACTGATAAAGGAAATAATTTGTGCCTGTATGTAAGAACTTTATTTTACCAAGAAAGAAAACTTGACAAAAATAACTAATTGATGATGTCATCTTGCTAACAATGAGTGAGATTCCAGTCATGTAATGTAAATTGGTGTTTTTCATATGCACTTCGGAGCTTGGCTGATATGAAATAAATATGTAATGTGGATCTTGCTTCCCTAGATAAAAACAGTTAAGGTGGTCCAGAACTTGATGTATTGGGAGATTTAGCAGAATATTCTACTAGACAAGAAATTATAGAACAAAACAGAAAATCACTAGGCAGTAAAATATAGCTGCTCAAATTTTGTATGTTCTTGTGAAAGAAGTTTAGGCAGCTAGTTTAGGCACTGATTTTCAGTGTTAGCTGCTAATCTTCTGGCTAAATCTAGGTACTGAAAGAGTTGACCTACATTGAAGTGACTTGCTGACACCATTCCTTCCCTAGAAGCTGTGACCACATTTCTTCCCTCCCTGGCAGTTTTGATGACTTTAACTAAATCTTGCAATACTAAAAATCAACCAAAGAAACCACTTCAACCCTGTGGGTAATATGCCCAGTCCAAAATATGTAATCCTCTGAATAATGCCTGTCCCCATCACCTAAAAGACAGCCGCATTGCTCCTTCCTATATCCAAAACCAACCCACCCCTCCTTCTCTTACAGCCAGTAGAATATAGCTTTAAGGGTGGGAGGAAGGGATGTCATCAGCTTTGGGGTAGAAGAGGAGGAATTGATCAGAGAATTACAGCTTCAGAAAAGGACAAAGAGATTCCACCTGTTCCAGGTGTTGTGCCTGTCGGTCGCAGACAGCTGCGCCCTCTCTGTCTCATTTCTTTTCTTTCTCTTCCCTCTCCTCTGGGCAAGATGGCCGCCTCCACCTCTCTCGGTTGACCTCTACAGCATCCCCGGATCGGCATGGGTGATTGCGTTCACCATTCTTACACTGAGGTCACTTAGAGCACGCGCGCAAGAGCCGCCCTCTCTTTTGAATACGTCATGGCGGGAATCTCTGGGGCATCCCCACCGCATCACGTCACTACCTCCGGGAACTTAGCCTCCGATCTCCAATCCAGCTATAAGTTAGCAAGGATTCAGCTCCAGCTAATTTCAACTTCCTTCAGAGACACCCTTTTTGAGTTCTCGCTCCCACAAACCCTCTGGGGTTATGCTGGCTACACTAGGGCGTTCTAGGTACCCACTCCTCAGGGGCCTTATTCGCTCCTACCTACCTTCCGGGTTTATGCTGTTCCAGCAAGGACGCTCAAGGCACCCGCTCCACAGGGGTCTTGCTTCGCTTCTATCTACTCCCCATGTTTCCCAGCTCATCGGTATCTTAGGTACCCGCTCCCTGGGGCCTTACACTCACCTGCCTTCCTCCTGGGTTAACCTGCATCTACAGAGGATATCCTGGTTTCGGCGCTCCAGGCCTTGATTCATACCTACCTCCTATCTGCGGAGGCCATCTCTTCTGCAGCTACCTGCCTTCATGAGTACCTTCTCTCTTCAGTCACTCTGCCTTGACTCACCACAGAATAGATTCACGGCATACTCCGCTTCGCGGACCATTACCGGATCTACCATCGCTGACTATGTCATCTGTGACTGGGTTCTTGGCCTACCCTGCTCCGCGGACCACTACCGGACTCTTCACTTCCAGCTTCTGGTGAGACCTTCTCTGCACTTGATACAACTCAGTGCCTGGCTGAACTTTATCATCAGAGACCTACTCCACTGGCTGAGGAATGCAGCCTGCTCCTTGGGCATTGCCAACTGTTGTATAATAAAGCTTCTATTCTCTCTGTGGTCTTTACTGCGAGGTCAGCCTATTGCTGTATTTTCCCCATGGAGCCCCTCCCCATGGGAGGGGTCATTAATACAGCAACCAAGGGTCCACAAACATTTCCAGCTTACAACACCTACTTTCAGAAGTTAGGCAGATAGATTCTTTGTAGTCTCTCAGGGACCTTTTTTTTACAAATCCCCTGAGCACCTTACTTAAGGGCATATTTACCCACATGCAATAACTTGCTAATGTGTGTTACCATGATTGTTATATATGTTCTTAGTAAATAGTTCCAATTAATGTCAATGGGACCTATATATGCAGCATGTGTTAATACATTATCACATGTTTGTTAAATATGCCCTATCGTTGGCTAAATTAAACATGGGTATATTTTATCTATGACTTAGCCAGCTAGTTTGAGGCTGAAAATTTCCTACATTTAACCAGTGAAATTGTAACTGGCTAAGTACTTACTCTCTGCATCAGCTGAATCCATACATTAGGCTTCTCTGATGGATTCCTCTCTGTCGAATCCACTGAACTCTCAGGACTCTGCTTCTTCTTTAAGAACAGTCTGATACTCACTGGCTAGCTATCAACACAGCCTATGACAGATACAGATCTCATTCCCATTTTTCAGTAGTAAAATTCCCAGCTTCTCTGTCGTGAGCAAGCAGCAAACAGGCCGTAGCCCTATTCCAGTCCAACCAGACTTTAGACTGCAATACTCTTAATTTCAAACTGCATTCAATCCTGGCTCTGTCCTAGTCAACCCAGCCTTTATGCTAGAGTGCTTTTACTCCGTGCCCTACATTACCAACCCCTACAAAATTATATGTTTTTGAAGGATATTATTCAAATGGTTTGTTCAGTAAAGTTTTGGACTTAGCCAGACAAACCACGGGCTTTTACAATTCCTCCACTCAAGTTATCTGGCTAAACAATTAGCCAGAAAAAAATGTATCCGGATAACCTGGAGATGGTCAAGAGCATTTCATGGTAAAGATAAGTTATCCAGTTATTCAGATTATCTGGATAACTTATCTGGATAAATCTGATCTTGCCAGAGAGCAATCCTAAAGTTAGCCAGATAGGTTGATCCAGTTAATTAGGACTTTATTTGGCTGTATTCAGAAGAGTGCCTAATGTAACGGAAGGCAGGTGGGTGAGCCCTAAGTGCTGTGGCGTTGTTGACACAGCCTCGAGGGTGAACTCCTGAGGCCTATGCCAGCAGCTGGTTCTCATTACAAACACGATCTCAGGACCTTTAACAAGTATCATAAATTGCCTTCTAACTCAAGGGAGTTACCCAGACAGTCTAAAAACCGCAGCACTCAAACCACTCCTTAAGAAAAACAATTTAGACCCTAATGAACCAGCCAACTACAGACCCATCTCCAATCTCCCATTCTTAGCCAAACTTACGGAGAAGCTAGTAAACACCCAGCTTTCAGAGTACCTAGAAGATCACAATATCCTATACCCTTCGCAATATGGCTTCCGCAAATCACGCAGCACGGAAACACTCCTCATTTTACTTACAGACCATATCATAATGGGTCTAGACAAAGGCTACTCCTTTCTATTAGTCCTGCTAGACATCTCGGCGGCATTTGACACCGTCAACCACTCCATCCTTCTGGATCGCCTAGCAGATATCGGTATCTCCGGATCAGCCCACAGTTGGTTCAAGTCCTTCCTTTGTAATCGAACCTTCAAAGTTACAATCAACAATAAAGAATCACCCTTAACAAAATCCACTCTTGGTGTACCACAAGGATCCTCCCTATCTCCAACCCTCTTTAATATCTACCTACTCCCCCTCTGCCAATTGCTAACTGATCTCAATCTAATTCATTATCTGTACGCAGACAACGTGCAGATTCTAATCCCTATCACAGAATCTATCTCAAAAGCGCTCACCCACTGGAATAACTGCCTTACATCTATCACCAGCCTACTCAATAGATTAAACTTGGTCCTTAACGCCTCAAAGACGGAGCTCCTCCTCATCTCTCCTAACAAAGAAAATATTCCCCCAGCATCCCCACTCAACTCACACATCACCCATAAGCATGTGAGAGACCTTGGGGTACTTCTAGATAATCGACTAAACCTAAAGAAAATGGTTAACACCACATCCAAAGACTGCTTCCATAGACTCCAGGTTCTAAAACGACTCAAACCACTACTATTTTTCCAAGACTTCAGGACAGTCCTCCAAGCGTTGCTATTTGCCAAGATAGACTACTGCAGTGCCCTTTTCCTAGGCCTCCCCAAAGTTACCATCAAACCACTGCAGATGATACAAAATGCCGCAGCGAGATTATTGACCAACACCAGCCGTGGAGATCACATTTCACCCATCCTCAGAAACCTACATTGGTTGCCAGTGAATTTCAGAATCCTTTTCAAATCAATCACCCTAATACACAAATCCATCCATCATCAACTCCAACTTGACCTCGAAATACCCTTCAAATTATACTCCTCCAACAGACCAATTAGAGATATTCACAAAGGTACGCTGAACTTCCCCCCAACTAAAGCTACATTCCTTTCCTCGACCAAAGACCGAGCGTTTTCAATAGCAGGACCATCTATTTGGAATAATATCCCTTCAAGCCTTAGATTGGAACCTTGCCTCCTAACTTTCAGAAAAAAACTCAAGACGTGGCTCTTTCACCAAGCCTTCTCCGATCCTCCAGACAACCAATAGTCACCTTTTTTCTCACTTGGACGAATGATTTTTATCCTCTAGAACGATGGACCATGGCACTTCTAGGCTAAAGCACCTTAAGCTTTAGCCCATATTCGTTATTGTATTATGTTACAATTACTTCATGCCTTCACTTTCTTCCAGCTATCTAAGCTTCCAAGTTTTTTTCTCCTTGTTAAATGTAACTTTGACTTATTCACCTCTATTGTTAATTACTCCAGTTATTGCTTCAGTTACTCCCTTGTTCTATGTAAACCGATCCGATATGGTTATTACTATGAAGGTCGGTATAAAAAAGTGTTAAATAAATAAATAAATAAATAAATAAATAAATAATGGACCAGGCTGGAGCTTTACCTTTACTAGCCGCCTCCGCCTTGGATTGAGCCTTTGGGTTAAGCCCTTGGGTTAAGCCCTTGGCTTTTGGTGGCTGTCAGGACTTAGACGAGGCCACAGGACAAAGTACAAGACAAGAGTCTGAGTCATACCAGAGTGAGAGTAGGCCATAGGCTTCACAGAATCAGAGAAGGCCAAAGTTGGTGCAGGCAGCAGGCAAGAATAGTCAGGTCCAGGCAAGGGATCAGGTCCATCTGGCAGGCAAATGTTTTTTGATCCAGGCTAGAGGTCAAGATCTAGGTGGCAGACAAACATGGTCAGGTCCAAGCAAGGGGTCAAGATCCAAAGCAACAAGCTGAGAGGGAACTTGGACACACAGAAGACACTGAATGAGACAACAAGGATGACAAACTAATGGATTGGGCTGGAAGACAAGGTTGGACAAGGCTGGACTGGAAGACAAAGCTAGATGAGGCTGAACTAGCAGCAAGGCTAGACAAGGAATGCAGGAATGCTGTAGCAACACACTCTTCTAGGCAGGAGACCTGTTGCTGAGGCAACTAAGGGATGTCAGACAAGCCCTAAAATAGGGCCAAGGCGTGCAATGTCATCAATTAATGCAATGGCCATTTCCTGCCACGACTCCTTTAAATAGAGTGATGTCTGGTGTGCGCACACCTATGAAGTGAGCTGGGATTTGAATGGCATGGCGGTGTGGAAAGCTGCATTTTGCAAAGTTCATGTTCTAAACCACTGTGATGGCTACACTGAATGATGGTATATAAAATCAGCAAATAAATAAATAAATAAATTTAAAAAAAAATGGCAACCTGGAATCTGGCAGCATAAGGGTGCCTTTCTGTGAGCCACTAATCCGAATGCTTAATTAGCAGCACTATGCTGAATATCCCAGACATTTTATCTGGATTACTATAGCCAGATAACTTGCCTGATAATCATGCTGCTGAATACCGGGCACAAAATTTCCTTTGCAATAGAACTCCAACTTCCTTTGTCTAAATGAGTCCTCTCTGCTAATACCTTTAAGAGGATATTCAAAATAATTGACTATAAAGGGGCATAAAGAGGATATGTAGACCTGAAGGGACAGAGGTTAAAGAGTTAGAGCCATAATTCTAACAGGCTAACACTTCTGAAAAAATAGAATCTACCTTCTGCAAAGAAATACTTATATCTTTTGCCCTAGGATTAAAAGTCATTTTTCAGACTAAGTAAACAAATGAATTTTTATTAAAACTTCAAGCAGAAGAACATAAGAACATAAGACATGCCATATTGAGTCAGACCAAGGATCCATCAAGCCCAGCATCCTGTTTCAAACAGTGGTCAAAGTTAAAGTACCTGGCAAGGACCCAAACATTACATTTTTTATTGATTAACAGTAGTTTATGGACTTCTCTTCTAGGAACTTATTCAAACCTTTTTTAAACCCAATTACACTAACTGCCATAACCACATCCTCTGGCAGTGAATTCCAGAGCTTAATTATGCGTCGAGTGAAAAATAATTGTCTCCGATTTGTTTTAAATGAGCTAATTGCTAACTTCATGGAGTGCCCCCTAATCCTTCTATCATCTGAGAGCATAAATAACCAATTTACATTTACCTGTTCAAGTCCTTTCATGATTTCATAGACCTCTATCTTATCCCCCCTCAGCTGTCTCTTCTCCAAACTGAATAGCCCTAACCTCTTTAGCCTTTATTCCTAGGGGAGCCATTCCATGCCCTTTATCATTTTGCTCACCCTTCTCTGTACTTTCTCCAGTGCAACTATATCTTTTGTGAGATGCAGCAACCAGAACTGCACACAGTATCCAAAGTGCGGTCTTACCATGGAGGTATTATGATATCCACCGTTTTATTCGTCATTCCCTTCCTAATAATTCCTAACCTTCTGTTTTCTTTCTTGACAACTACTGCACTCCGAACCAACAATTTCAATGTACATAACAACATAACAACATAAGATTTACAATACTGGGTCAGACCAAGGGTCCATTAAGCCCAGCATCCTATTTCCAACAGTGGCCAATCTAAGTTACAAGTACCTGGCAAGTACCCAAACATTAGATAAATCACAAGCTACTATTGCTTATTAATTACCGTCATAACAGTTTAGGGATTTATCCTCTAGGAACTTATCCAAACCTATTTTAAAACCAGTTACATTAAATCCTGTAACCATATCCTCTTGCAATGAATTCCAGCGCTATCCACTAATGCCTAGATCTCTTTCCTGGGTGGTAACTCTTAATATGGAACCTAACATTGTGTAACTATGCAATGATTATTTTTCCCTATATGCACTTCTCCACATTAAATTTCATCTGCCATTTGGACGCCCAATCTTCCAGTCTCAAGGTCTTCCTCCAGTTTATCATGATATGCTAGAGATTTAACTACTCTGAATAATTTTGTGCCATCCGCAAGTTTGATCACCTCACTCGTCGTACCCCTTTCCAGATCATTTATAAATATATTAAAAAGTGCCAGTCCAAGTACTCGAATACCTAACAGGCTTGGTATCAGTGCGTACATGTGTGCGTGTGTGTGCTTGGGGGTGGGGATTTAGGCCCCTAAAACAATCCTGACCAAACAACCAACCAAGAGACTACACGATGAGAGAGAACATCTTTTCTGGCAAGTGACTTTGCTCATTAACACAAAGATGTGCAACATTCCACTGATAGTTCCCATGAACATTATGGATGCTGTTTGCAGAAGTGTCAGTGAGCTACTTATCAGATTCATGCAATAGCTAGAAAGGACAGGTCATTGGAAGGAATCAGAAAAATAGGCATATTGGGAAAGGACAAGTCTGCTGTGGAGAGGGTGAGGCAGGAAAAAAGCACAGGGGTTGCTTTTCTAAAATTTTATACAAATGTTTTCAATGTAAGTTTGAGAACAGAGCAAAACTGGCACCAAGTTTTGATAAATGAGGTAACAATATGTGCTATAAAAAAAAATGTTGGCTCAGTTCATTTATTTGGTTTGTTTGGCTCAGTGATTTATTTCATTTGGTTCAGGGCAAAAAAAAGATTCATTTATTCATGACATTAAGTCATTTGTTTTACATTAGAATTAATGGGGGAGGCAATGCATTCTATTTTGGCACTAAAATTGGGGTTTTCTATCCACTTTTAGTAAACTTTGAAGGCAAGCAACAACAACAGAGGAAAGAGCACTCCAATACACGAAAAATGTGGCAATGTGGCATTAAGAGCGGCATGAATAGTCCAAGGCACTGAGAAGGGTTAAAGTCAAAACAAGGGCATTAAGACTCTGAAAGGGTGAATTTTAAAAGCATTGTGCATGCATACAATAGCAGATGCAAACGCAAATAAGGGTAGATTTTCAAAAACGCGCGCGCGTTAAAAAGGGAGGTTATGCGTGTGGCCATGCCTTGCACGCACCACGCACATTTTCAAAGGGGCCCGCCTACACGCGTAACCCACATTTTGCGCAGGGTGGGCCTGGGGGCGGGAAGGGGGGGCAGGCCAGGACAGCGCCATTCATTGGGCCCTGAAGTACGTTCGAAGACAAAAAAAAAAAAAAGGAAAAAGGTAGGATTTAGGGGTTGAGGAGGAGAGGGGAAGGGGAAGGGAGGATAGGGTAGGGAAGTTCCCTCCCAGTCTGCTCCTTAATTGGCGCGGACTGGGAGGTAACTGGGGAAGGTTGGGATGTGTCGCAGCGCAGAGATTGCATAATTCACCCCCCTTTCGCACGCTGCACGTGCATGTTATAAAATCGGTGTGTCCATGTGTGCGCACAGGGAAGCGAGCGCACATGGATCCGTGTGCACTTCTTTAAAAATCTACCCCATAGTTCTTATTTGTGCTATTGCTATTTTATTAATTTTGCACATACACACATAAGTACTGGTGCATGAATAACATTGCTCATATAAAATAGGGGTGGATTTGGGACAGGTCAAGGATGTTCTGGTTTGGGGCCAGCATTTACATGTATAAATCCCAATTTTATAACCTGCGAATGCAGCACATGTAGGGCTGTTTCCTGCGCATATTTACTTCTGCCAAAACTGACTGGGTGAGGGGTCTGGGTAAACTGGATGGAGTTCAGGCTGAAAAACCATCGGGGTCTTGAAGACCTAGCAAAAAACTGGGCAAACTGGTAGACTAACTGGTAAAACTGATAATTTCCTTCACGCACGCACATGTTGCACATTTAAAAGTCAAATCCTAAGGAAAATACACAAATAACATTTAGTCGTGTAACTGCTTAAAATTAGGAGCGCAGATACACACATTAGGTGTATTTGATGTAAGATGCATATACTTGTAGGAATGATTTAAAATTCCAGCACATGTATGCTCCTGCCCACATGCATGTATATATGGGCAATCAAGCACTCATTTTAAAGTTACTGCCCCTGGTACTATGAGAGAAGGAAAGAATCACAAGTGGTGGCAAGAATACCGCAAAGCTCTAACTGAGAGGTAAAAGGCACTAACAACAGTGGCATGTGCAGCCCAAGGCAACAGGAGACTAAGGAAGCAGCACCAAGAGTGGCATGAACACCCAAAGGTACTATGGATATGCTTTCATTTTTAATAATTTGCCTATTTTGTTTCAAATCATCTCTAAACTGAAATGATACAATTCACTATTTTTTATTTAGTGCATACTATGGGCCAGATTTTAAAACGTATGAGTGGGCGTAGATTTGTGTGTGCAACCCGGCGCGCACAAATCTACGCCCAATTTTATAACATGCATGCACCTTCCCTTCCCTTCCCCTATCTAACCCGCTCCCCCCTACCTTTGTTTTATTATTTACGCCTGCCTCAGGGCAGCGCACGATCCCCGGGCCCAGCGGCAGTGGCAAAGCCTCTGGCCACGCCCATGCCCCGCCCGTTTTTTAAAGCCCCGGGACATACGCGCTTCCCGGGGCTTGCGCACGTCGCCGAGACTATGCAAAATAGGCTCGGCGCGCGCAGGAGGGGTTTTCAAGGGTTACACGCAAAAAAACCTTTGAGAATCCACCCCTATTTGTATTAATGTGCAGTATTACATCTCAGTGTGCATTAAATAAAAACAGTGCACACTAAATGAAGGAAAAAAATAAAACCTAATGAAACAAAAGAAAAGGGGGGAAAGAAAATGAAATGAAATGAACTGAAAGTTTTATTGATGCACTCCCTTAAAAAGGTCTAGGAGAGGGTAAAGAAGCACCATCAGATGCAGAAGAAAGACAAAGCCCATAAAGAAGATCAATATAGTACAAATAATGACATGAATAACTCCAAGCACCAAAAGAGGGTAAAAGAGCACCAACAAGAGTGGGATGAACAGCCCAAGGCACAATAGTACCAAAAAAAGCAGCACAAATAGTGGCATAAATACTCCAAAGCACCAACAGACAGTCAAAGCAACACAAACGGTAGCATAAAAATCTGCAAGGCACAAAAACGAGGGACAAAGTGGTTTCAACAGTGGCATAAACATCCCAGGAGGCAATGAGAGGTGCAGCCAGTGCATAAAGCTTCAGATCAGCAGGGCTGTCCTTTGGAAGGGCCTGGCTGAACAAGGGCGACCACCCTGGGCCCCCACACTATGGGGGGCTACCCATACCCATCACTTTGGTGGCCCTGTCCCCAACACTATCACTTCCTGTCAACCAGCACTCCAGGGCCCCGCTGCAAGTGATTTACCCTGGGCCCCCACACCCTCCTAAGGTTAGTGCTGCAGATCAGCATGGCAAATCTAATAAGAAGTACACAGGATTTTGAAAAGAACTTTAAGGACAGCAGGAACTGAGAAAAAAAAAAACACTCAAAAGCACCAAGAGATGTGCAGAATATCAGGCACGCCACTATTAAAAATAAATCCCCAAACTGCAGGTGCAGAACAATATAGCAAGAATGGCATCAGTACCCTAAGGCTTAGAGTCAGAGGTATTGCAGCAAGCTAGGGTTTTTAGTGTTACAATATGCCCTGTAGTGCAGCACATACTAGCCAGATTAGTTAGAAAAAAAAAATCACACAGTGGTATCATCACCCCTGACTCTGAGAGAGGTGGGGAAGGCAGGAACAAGGTATTAAAACTTCAAGTTCCTATAAGAGGGGCAAAATAATACCAAGAATGATATGATCATCGCAAGGGATCATGATTGTCAAAAGTGCAGATAATTTATAACTCATCAGATCTGCATGGCAAGACCAATAGTCAGTAAGCAGTAGAGATGTGAATCGTGTCCTCGATCGTCTTAACGATCGATTTCGGCTGGGAGGGGGAGGGAATCGTATTGTTGCCGTTTGGGGGGGTAAAATATCGTGAAAAATCATAAAATTGTGAGCCGGCACATTAAAACCCCCTAAAACCCACCCCCGACCCTTTAAATTAAATCTCCCACCCCCCCCCACCCCCCCCCCCCAAATGACTTAAATAACCTGGGTGTCCAGCGGCGGTCCGGAACGGCAGCGGTCCGGAACGGGCTCCTGCTATTGAATCTTGTTGTCTTCAGCCGGCGCCATTTTCCAAAATGGCGCCGAAAAATGGCGGCGGCCATAGACCAACACGATTCCACGGCAGGAGGTCCTTCCGGACCCCCGTTGGACTTTTGGCAAGTCTTGTGGGGGTCAGGAGGCCCCCCCCAAGCTGGCCAAAAGTTCCTGGAGGTCCAGCGGGGGTCAGGGAGCGATTTCCCGCCGCAAATCTTTTTCCGTACGGAAAATGGCGCCGGCAGGAGATCGACTGCAGGAGGTCGTTCAGCGAGGCGCCGGAACCCTCGCTGAACGACCTCCTGCAGTCGATCTCCTGCCGGCGCCATTTTCCGTACGGAAAACGATTCGCGGCGGGAAATCGCTCCCTGACCCCTGCTGGACCTCCAGGAACTTTTGGCCAGCTTGGGGGGGGGGCCTCCTGACCCCCACAAGACTTGCCAAAAGTCCAGCGGGGGTCCGGAAGGACCTCCTGCCGTGGAATCGTGTTGGTCTATGGCCGCCGCCATTTTTCGGCGCCATTTTGGAAAATGGCGCCGGCTGAAGACAACAAGATTCAATAGCAGGAGCCCGTTCCGGACCGCTGCCGTTCCGGACCGCCGCTGGACACCCAGGTTATTTAAGTCATTTGGGGGGGTTCGGGAGGGTGGGGGATTTAATTTAAAGGGTCGGGGGTGGGTTTTAGGGGGTTTTAGTGTGCCGGCTCACGATTCTAACGATTTATAACGATAAATCGTTAGAATTTCTATTGTATTGTGTTCCATAACGGTTTAAGACGATATTAAAATTATCGGACGATAATTTTAATCGTCGAAAAACGATTCACATCCCTAGTAAGCAGCATAAGGATATTTGGAAAGAGCTTTGAGGATAGAAGGAGTAGAGGCAAAGATACCAAGAGAGATGCAAAGTAGCAGGAGCACTGAGGTTAAGACCCTACACCATAGGTGGAGAACAGCATAGCAAGAAGAGTGGCTTTAACACCCCAAGGCATAGAGTGAGGGGAAAGGCAGCAAGCAGAGTGGCATAAAAACCCCAACGCAGAGAGTGAGAAGTAAGGCAGCAAGCAGAGTGGCATAAAAACCCCAACGCAGAGAGTGAGCAGTAAGGCAGCAAGCAGAGTGGCATAAAAACCTCAACGCAGAGAGTGAGAAGTAAGGCAGCAAGCAGAGTGGCATAAAAACCCCAACGCAGAGATTGAGAAGTAAGGCAGCAAGCAGAGTGGCATAAAAACCCCAACGCAGAGAGTGAGCAGTAAGGCAGCAAGCAGAGTGGCATAAAAACCCCAACGCAGAGAGTGAGAAGTAAGGCAGCAAGCAGAGTGGCATAGAAACCCCAACGCAGAGAGTGAGAAGTAAGGCAGCAAGCAGAGTGGCATAAAAACCCAACGCAGAGAGTGAGAAGTAAGGCAGCAAGCAGAGTGGCATAAAAACCCCAACGCAGAGAGTGAGGAGTAAGGCAGCAAGCAGAGTGGCATAAAAACCCCAACGCAGAGAGTGAGGAGTAAGGCAGCAAGCAGAGTGGCATAAAAACCCCAACGCAGAGAGTGAGAAGTAAGGCAGGAAGCAGAGTGGCATAAAAACCCCAACGCAGAGAGTGAGGAGTAAGGCAGCAAGCAGAGTGGCATAAAAACCCCAACGCAGAGAGTGAGGAGTAAGGCAGCAAGCAGAGTGGCATAAAAACCCCAACGCAGTGAGTGAGAAGTAAGGCAGGAAGCAGAGTGGCATAAAAACCCCAACGCAGAGAGTGAGCAGTAAGGCAGCAAGCAGAGTGGCATAAAAACCCCAACGCAGAGAGTGAGGAGTAAGGCAGGAAGCAGAGTGGCATAAAAACCCCAACGCAGAGAATGAGCAGTAAGGCAGCAAGCAGAGTGGCATAAAACATCGCCAGGCACAGAACGAGGAGCGAACAGGAAGAATGAAGACATCAAAACCCCAAAAGGGGCCAAAGGACTTTAACAGTGGGATTAAATCTTCATAGCACCATAAAAGGAGCAAAACTATGAGAGGAAGAAGGCTGTGCCAATGGGGGAAGGAAGGAGTATCTCAAAGCACAATGAGAAGAGAAGGAGACGGTCAAGCAGTAACAGCAGCAGAACAATAAAAGAAGGCACTGAACCAGGAGTCGTCTGGCGTATGGCAGCAAGGCAGAGTGCCAGAAAGTTGATAGGGGCAAGACAGGCTGGCAGAGCAGAGGTAGTCAGGTCCCTGTGGTTTTGATAGGGGCAAGGCAGGCTGGCCCCGGGGAGAGGTTCCTTTCCTTTGCGCAGGAAAGGGCTCCCTAGAATGGGTTCGCCCCAAGAGTGGGGTGTTTCCGTTGGTGTCTAGTGAGCTCTCACTGGTCTTTAAAAATCTGGTGGACATAGCAGATGCACAAACGAGAATTTTGAAGGCAGAGGCGGAGGAGATTTCCATGTGAACAGCGGTTCAACATGGGTCAGCTGATTTTAAGAGATAGGCTGGCTACACCCGGGGAGAGTTCACTTTCCTTTACGCAAGAAAGGGCTCCCTAGAATGGGTTGACCCCTAGAGTGGAGCATGAGCCTTCAAGCGTGGCGAGTCGACGTGGAGGAGGTTTCCATGTGAACAGCGGCTCTGATTAAACATGGGTCAACGGGTACTATGAGATAGGCTGGCTACACCCGGGGAGAGTTCCCTTTCCTTTGTGCAGGAAAGGGCTCCCTAGAATGGGTTGGCCCCTAGAGTGGAGCACACGCCTTCAAGAGAAGCGAGTTGATGTGGAGGAGGTTTCCATGTAAACAGCGGCTCTGGTTCAACATGGGTCAACGGGTACTAAGAGATAGGCTGGTTATACCCGGGAAGAGTTCCCTTTCATTTGCGCAAGAAAGGGCTCCCCAGAATAGGTTGGCGCCTAGAGTGTGATGGTTCCGATGGCATCTAGTGAATACCCAGAAGATATTAACTGTACTTATGCACTTCAGCTGATGACAAATGAATTTGATGAGCTCTCAGAAATAAGAAAACTACTAATAAAGTCCAAATCTACAGTATCAACCTATGTTGACTTTGAACCCTACAGTACCTCTGTAAACTATGGGAACACAGAGGGATGAACTAGAGTACAACTACCACCAGTTTTCTATAGTAATAGAAACATTAATGTTGGCACCTAAGAAACATAAAGGGAAAATGACCCATATTATGAAGGTCATGAAAACAATTGAGCATATGAAATAACCAAGCTCCAAGCTGTACAGACAGGCACAGCATCTAAGGTCAGGCCCTTGCAGGGACATAAGGCCTGGACAGTGGACGGACAGGCACAGTGTTAGAAGACAAGCCCTTGTACGGTCGTAAAGCATGGATGGACAGGCACTGCGTTAGAGGATAGAGGTCAAGCCCTTGTAGGGATGTAAGGCCTGAACGGACAGGCACACCATTAGAAGTCAAGCCCTTGTAGGGACATAAGGCCTGGACAGATAGGCACATCATTAGAGGTCAAGCCCTTGTAGGGGCGTAAGGCCTGGATGGACAGGCACAGCTTTAGAAGTCAAGCCATTGTAGGGAAGTAATACCTGGATGAACAGGAACAGCATTAGATGTCAAGCCCTTGTAGGGATGTAAGGCCTGGGTGGACAGGCACAGCATTAGAGGTCAGGCACTTGTAGGGACGTAAGGCCTGGATGGAGAGGCACAGCATTTGAGGTCAAGCCCTTGTAGGGACATAAGGCCTCAATGGACAGGCACAGCTTTAGAGGTCAAGCCATTGTAGGGAAGTAATACCTGGATGAACAGGCACAGCATTAGAGGTCAAGCCCTTGTAGGAACGTAAGGCCTGGATGGACAGGCACAGCATTAGATGTCAGGCCCTTGTAGGAATGTAAGGCCTGGGTGGAAAGGCACAGCATTAAAGGTCAGGCACTTGTAGGGACATAAGGCCTGGATGGAGAGGCACAGCATTCAAGGTCAAGCCCTTGTAGGGATGTAAGACCTGGATGTACAGGCATAGCATTAGATGTCAGGCCCTTGTAGGGATGTAAGTCCTGGATGGAGAGAAACAGCAATAGAGGTCTAGCCCTTGTAAGGATGTAAGGCCTGGATGGACATGCACAGCTTTAGAGGTCAAGCCCTTGTAGGGAATTAATACCTGGATGAACAGGCACAGCATTAGAGGTCAAGCCCTAGTAGAGATGTAAGGCCTGGATGGACATGCACAGCATTAGAGGTCAGGCCCTTGTAGGGACGTAAGGCCTGGACAGTGGACGGACAGGCACAGTGTTAGAGGTCAAACCCTTGTAGGGATGTAAGGCCTGGATGGACAGGCACAGCATTAGAGGTCAGGCCCTTGTAGGGACATAAGGCCTGCATAGTGGATGGACAAGCACAGTGTTAGAGGTCAAGCCCTTGTAGGGACATAAGGCCTGAATGGACAGGCACAGCATTAGAGGCCAGGCCCTTGTAGGGACATAAGGCCTGGATGGACAGGCACAGCATTAGAGGTCAAGCCTTTGTAGGGACATAAGGCCTGAATGGACAGGCACAACATTAGTGATCAAGCCCTTGTAGGGACGTAAGGCCTGGATGGACAGGCACAGCATTAGTGCTCAAGCCCTTGTAGGGACATAAGGCCTGGATGGACAGGTACAGCATTAGAGATCAGGCCTTTGTAAGGACGTAAGGCCTGGACAGTGGATGGACAGCACAGCGTTAGAGGTCAAGCCCTTGTAGGGACTTAAGGCCTGGAAGGACAGGCACAGCATTAGTGGTCAAGCCCTTTTAGGGACGTAAGGCCTGGATGGACAGGCACAGCATTAGAGGTCAGGCACTTGTAGGGACATAAAGCCTGCACAGTGGATGGACAGGGACAGCGTTAGAGGTCAAGCCCTTGTAGGGAGATAAGGCCTGAATGGACAGGCACAGCATTAGAGGTCAGGTCCTTGTAGGGACCTAAGGCCTGGATGGACAGGCACATCATTAGAGGTCAAGCCCTTATAGGGACATAAGGCCTGAATGGACAGGCACAGCATTAGAGGTCAAGCCTTGTAGGAGCGTAAGGCCTGGATGGACAGGCACAGCATTAGAGGATGTAATTGTAGGGATGTAAGGCCTGGACGGACAGGCACAGCATTAGAGGTCAGGCCATTGTAGGGATGTAAGGACTGAACAGTGGACACACAGGCACAGCATTAGAGATCAAGCCCTTCTAGGGACGTAAGGCCTAGATGGACAGGCACAGCATTTGAAGTCAAGCCCTTGTAAATACCCAGAAGCTATTAACTGTACTTATGCACTTCAGCTGATAACAAAGGAACTTGAAGAGCTCTCAGAAATAATAAAACCACTACTCATGTCCAAATCTACAATATCAACCTGTGTTGACTTTGTAGTTTACACAGTGCCTCTGTAAACTATAGGAACACAGAAGATGAACTAGAGTGCAACTACCACCTGTTTTCTATAGTACTAGAAATATTAATGTTGGCACCTAAGAAAGATTTAGGGAAAATGGCCCATCACAAAAACTATTGAGCATATAAAATATGCAATCACCAAACACCTTAATTCAGCTTTTTATGTTCTTACATTCCAAATGTTGGAAAACAGGGAAAAAAATATTCTGGAAAGAAGTGATGCACAAATGCATGAAATTGAAGTTAGAAATACTAGAACTAAACTCAGATAGGCACAGTGTTTGAGGTCAGGCTGTTGTAGTGACATAAGTAGGGATGTGAATCGTTTTTTTGACGATTTAAAAAAATTGTCAGATATTTTTTAAATCGTCAAAAATCGTTAGTCGCGATACAATACAAATTCCCCCGATTTATCATCAAAAATCGTTAAATCGGGCACGGGAATTATTTGGGGGGAAATCTTAAGGCATTTCACTTTGCTTGAAAGATAGGTTTGTTTAGACCTATGAATGAAAGCTCAAGAGCTGTTTAGAGTTGTTTCCTATAAATGGCTCTGTACCGAGGTCTTTTTACTTGCCTTACATGGGTGATTTATATCTTTTTGCAGTGGGAATAATACTATTTTTGTTACATTTTCTATTCCCACTTATCCCCCTTGTCTTTTTTATCTTATAAAATGAAAACCATCATTTCAAAAGACAATACTTAGCTTCCCAGATTATAATGCCTTAAGTCTGTCCATCATTTCAAAAGGCTTCACTGTAAGTTTTCATTTTGTGCTGACAGGTCCTAAAATTTTTTAAATAAAATTGCTCTATGATAACGTGTTTAAATTTTGATTCTCCACTTAGGAATTTTGTTCATTATGGGCCAGATTTTCAAAAGGTTACACGCGCTGGACCTATTTTCAAAAGGCCCAGCAACACACATAAAGCCCCGGGACGCGTGTAAGTCCCATGGCTTGCAAAAAGGGGTGGTTCGGAGGCAGGGAGGGGGCGGGTCAGGGGCATGGCCATAGGCCTCTGGCACAGCAGCCATTTGCCACTGTGCCTGGGATCATGCGCTGGCAGTCAGCCGGCGTGCACAACTTTCTTCAGCCCCAGGGACATTTCCGTGCATGTCTTAAAATCTACTCCTATATGTTTGGAAGAGGTGATACTATTGGGTAATTTCCAATTATTGCAATAAAGACCAACATTTCCATCAGCTCTGATGCTAACCGTGAACTCACAATGTACCATGCCATTGAGAATACCTGTCACAGGCTCAATGGTTGGTGGTGAGGAAAAAATGTTGGGGGGCAATATTTATTTAAAGGGAAGGGCTTTGGAAAGGGGAGGCACGGGGGTTGAAACATGATTTTCTTTCTTATTTTTCAACATTAGGCCCCATAGGCTTATCTCATCTGGAGGTGGGGTGGGGTGGGGAGAGGGTCTCACCAGAGCACAAGGGGTATTTTGGCATAGTGGAAGGAATCTCATTTTTGGGCCACATGGCCCTTTAGCATGATGAATTCTCCAGGCAAAGAAGGTCACCAACGCTCATTTTTCCCCATTTCCACATACTATTTTTTATTGTGGCTGTTTTCCATAAAACATATTGCAGGGAAACAGCTGTGATATTTTATTGAGGAGGGATCAAATATCACGGGAACCCCCCCCCCCCCACAAACCCTAAGTTTGTACCTGAGGCAATGGAGGTGAAGTGACTTGCCCATGGTCACGAAAAGCATTCTTCTTTTACATTCTTCTTTTAAATGAAATTCTTATTGAAGACAAAAAAGACATGACATTGTTGATTTGGCAATCTGCTTGCCTCAGAGGTCTAATGAAATTTTCACAAAAAAGAATGAAACAACATTTCTTATCCAGGACATGTAGTCTTCCAACATGCCTTTTGTGAGGTTCCTGGAACACTGATTGTTTTAATTGCTTAACCCATATAATAACAATCAAAGGAACCTGCATGTTAACACCTATAATTAGATTTTATGCCTATGATAACAGGCACCGAATGATAATCCTAAATCAATTGGGACAAAGAGAGCTCATTTGAAAGAATCAATCAAGTCAATCAATGTAATAGTTCATTAATTAAAGCAGTTGGTAGACTATAATATTAGAGGCTGAAAAAGTTCAATGGGTTTATACCTTAATTCAAACAAATCATTTAATCAGTCATCTATTCCTTTAAATCCAGAGGACCATGGTCTAATATACAAATGCATAGTAACTACCCATTCTTCTCTCATTTATCTAGAAGAATAAATTAACTGAGACAAACTAGGCATCATTAAAAGGGAAGAGACCTCAATGGGTTTGTACATTAATTTGAACAAACTATTGTATCAGTCTCCAATTGCTCTAAATCCAGATGAATACAAAATAATGTATTAAAGCATGATGATTATCCTCTTTTAATTGTATGAGCTACCTCATCACCAAGTCAATTCCTTTCTAAGAAGCTTAACTAATCTTACATTTGAATAAACATGATATATAAACATGCACTCTATAATAATATTGTGCATATTATCTAGGTGCTACATGTCAACCAGTTTTAAAAACAGCATGAAAATATATAATGATTCACTTCCATCAAATGCAGCAACACTGAGCATCTTCTATTAAACTGAAACAGACAATACCAACCAATCTCTACAATGTTTTACTTCTTGTTAAACTTTTTATCTCTCCTCTAACTCTAATCCCAGTTAGAATAACCCCTGTTTTATTGTAACTTTTTCTTCTACGCACTTGTTATACTTTTGTAATGTATACTCTTACGTTTTAGCTATGTACGTTATAATGTATTGCTCACCCCTTGTTTTATGTAAACCGACATGATACGAACTGCCGTGAATGCCGGTATAGAAAAACACAAATAAATAAATAAATAAAAATATATCGCCTGCCATTTTTATACCAAAAGTATTTTGAACTTTAATATCTCACCTGATGCATGAAAACTGTGAGATGCCGAATATGACTGCATTAGCATGATCATGTTAAATAATGTACCTTTATGTTAACTTAAGACACATTTGCAGTGCTAATTTCCCCTCCTTAGCCACTGTAATGGATGGCTTTAAGCAGCACACCAGCAGCACGTTTCAGGTCCATAAACACCCAGCCCAGTCGGTTGCAGTCAGCAGGATGTTATTAGCTGGAATCTGCTCAGAAGTCAGAACAAACTTTTTAATAATTGACAAGATCTTAGTTTTGCAGGAAAACATAGCAAGCGATCACATAGTGGATTTTTTTTTTTTATCATTTAAAATAATTGCACACAAAGGGAAACCAACTTTAATGTATTTCTCTTGCCAATCAAGCCACAGAAATGCAGCTATGCAGTCTGCTAAAAATAATGCTGCTTCCTGAGCTCCCAGAGTTACTTTCCCATCTAGTCAGACTTAGGCAGGTTGGAGAATAACTTCATTTCTAGTATTCCTTATGCTAACACAGCATATCTTACCTGCTCAAACGTCAGAACAAACTTAATAACCCCTGACACAGGCAGCTTGAGGATGGGAGAGAGAAAGGGAAGCATTGGGGATAGGAGGGCAACACATTACTCATGCACAAAATGGACTTAAAACACTGAAATAACAGGGGGCTTCCTTTGTTACAACTTTGATATTATCAAACAGAACTGTACAAAAAGGAGTATGGACTTTTGATTGTTTGCAACCTCTGAAGCTTGCATGTTGGAAGAATCCAGCACAGATCATAAGTGCACCCAAAGAAAAGGCACTCTGTTTAAAGATAAAGGAGTTAACTTTAAAAGCCCGGTACATGCCAAATCTGGGAGATAGGTGCAGAAATCAGGCTGGCACGCGCCACGCGGATTTTAAAAGCCTGCTGTGTGCGCACATGTCTCCCGGTACGCATGCAAATAAATGGTAATAAAAAGGGGCGAGGAATGAGTGTAAGCTGGACAGGGCAAGGGCACTCTGGGACATTAACATGAAATGTACGCGCAAGTACTTACACACACAAGCATGCCGGGGTCCCCTGCCGCAGAAATGTACTACTGCTATAGATGGCGTGTAAGTAATAAAAGGAAAATCTAGGCCAGTCAGTGGGGTTTTATAGGTTGCTGCTAACAGGGTAAAAGAGAAGCTTTTTAATTATGGGGGAATAAGAAGTCCTAACCCTTACCTAGGCAAACTGGGAACAAACAGGGGAAACTGGTAATTGTGTCGGCATTAGAGATGTGCGTCGTTTTTAGCTATTGGGTCCGGCTTTGGGTTGGGTGCTTCTTGGAAAACTTCATTTTCCAACGGTTCTTTTTTTTTTTTTTTGGCAAAACAAACTGGAAAAAAAACAAACCACGGCAACCCTTCAAATTTACTTAATGACAACCCCCACCCCCCACCATCCTGATCCCCCCAAGAATTACTAGAAGCCCTGGTGGTCCAGCAGGGTCCCCGGAGCGATCTCTCCCTCTCGGGTTGTCAGTTGCCATTAAACAAAATGGTGCCGGTGGCCCTTTGCCCTTATCATGTGACAGGGGCTACCGGTGCCATTGGTCAGCCCCTGTCACATGGAAGGAGCAATGGATGGTTGGCCATGTGACAGGGGCCGACCAATGGCACCGGTTGCCCCTGTCACATGGTAAGGGAAAGGGCCACCAGTGCCATTTTGATTCCTGGGAGGCCCGACGGCCCAAGAGCGGGAGATCGTTCCCGGGACCCCCACTGGACCACCAGGGCTTTCAGTAAGTCTTGGGGGGATCGGGATAGTGGAGGGGTTGTCATTAAGTAAATGTGAAGGGTTGGGGTTTTTGGTTTTTTTAATAAATGTGTCCCTCCACCCCACACTAACCCGAAAAATGATACTGATACCATGTATCTGACAAATAGACCACCAGCATCTTCTTATATACAGGAAATGATCCTTCTTTTATAGATAACATACAATATTGTACTGGGTTAGAAGATTCTAGTGTGTATGTTATCTATAAAAGAAGGATCATTTCCTGTATATAAGAAGATGCTGGTGGTCTATTTGTCAGATACATGGTATCAGTATCTCCCAAGAATACTTATATTGTTCAATAAAAAATTATGCTTTCAATAAAAATCTAAGTGTTCTTGTATCCCTGGATATATAAGCATATATAAGCATCATAAAAAATGGTGTAGCTCTTAACGGTGTGTTATATAACAGCCGTGTCCTTTGGCACAAGCCAGCATACGTGCGTACATGTGCACCTGCGCAGCTATTTAAAAGTTACCATCAAAGAAAATTTCCAGCAGAATACAGATAATAGGAGAAATATTTCTCATATTATCATCATGTCTGCTATACCAGCCCAAAGTGAAAGCCAAGGATCATTACTTGTTGAGAAGGAAAACCAACCACAAGCTACAACAGCAAATACTCAAATGAGCAATGTTAAGGAATAAATAAAATAGAAGAGAGGTGGCACACTAAACTTATTTTAAAAACTGAATTTGCATTACAAATTAACAAATGCAACATGTTTCGGTATGTCACCTGCATCAGGGATAAATTTCACAACAGAACACAAAATTGATAAAACAAAAATCACAAAACAACAACATAAGCAAAAAACAAACATAAAATAAACACAAAATGCTCTCCCATCCCTCCTCCTCCAAAAAATACAGGAAAAGACTCCTTCTGGAGAAATCTTCTGCCTTGAACAGGAGAGATTGGTTTAAAATTTAATCCAACCAAAACCACAAAAAACTATAATTATCAGAAATATATCCAGTAATATTGAGTAGACACCCTGAGGTGGTCTTTCTGCCCTGCGTGATACAACCTATGGGGCGGATTTTAAAAGGCCCGCGTGCGTAAAACCTTCCGGATTTATGCATGCAGGGCCCTCGCGCGCCAGCGGCCTATTTTGCATAGGCCGCTGGCGCGCGTAAAGCCCCAGGATGCGCGTAAGTCCCAGGGCTTTCGAAAAGGGGAGGCAGGGGGCGTGTCTGGGGGCGTTCCCGAAATGACACGGCGTTTCGGGGGCGTGCTGCGGCGTTTCAGGGGCAGGCCCGGGGGCATGGTGCCAGCCCAGAGGCGTGGTCGAGGCCTCCGGACCAGCCCCCGGGACCGGAGGACAGAGCGGGGCTGCCGGCCGACGCGCGCAAAGTTAGGGGGGGGGTTAGATAGGGCCGGGGGGGGTGGGTTAGGTAGGGGAAGGGAGGGGAAGGTGGGGGGAGAGCGAAGAAAAGTTCCCTCTGAGGCCGCTCCAAAATCGGAGTGGCCTCGGAGGAAACAGGCAGGCCGCGCTGGGCTCGGCGCGCGCAGGTTGCACAAATGTGCACCCCTTGCTCGCGCCGACCCCAGATTTTATAAGATACGCGCGGCTACGCGCGTATCTTATAAAATCCAGCGTACTTTTGTTCGCGCCTGGTGTGCAAACAAAAGTACGCGATCGCGCAAGTATTTAAAATCTGCTCCTTTGTGTCTGATCAGAGTCTCTGACTCAGCTCAGTTATGGGTGAATTTTTAAAAGGGCTGCAAGTGTAAAAATCAGGACTTATGCACAAGGCTGAGTCCAACGCGCACAGTGCGCATATTCAAAGGGCCCCGTCATATGCACAAGTCCCGATACATGCACAAGTTCTGGGCTGTGAAAAAGGGGTGGGGCAGGGGGGTATGGTCTTGGTGGGGAGGGGAGGAGCAGGACAGAAGCTGGCCGGGACAGTGGCCATTAGCCACTGTTACAGGGAAACACACGCTGGATGGTTGCTTCGAAGGAGCATTAAGTAAAAAAACAAAAAAATGGGGATAGTTAGGATTAGGTTAGGGGTCAGGGAGGAGAGGGGGTAGTAAGGGTAGGGTTAGGGATAAGAAAGTTCCCTCCCAGTCTGCTCCTTAATTGGAGTGAACTGGGAAGTTACTGGGGATGGCTCGATTGCGTCGCCCTGCGTAGTTTATTAAAATGTACCCCCCTGCGCCCGGATTTTAAAAACTGACATGCATGTGCATGTGGCCATGAGATTTTATAACATGCGCGCCCGTGTTATAAAATTGGCACAACATGTGCACGTGCTGGGAACTATGCGCACATGGATAAACACGAGCTCCTTTTGAAATCGACCCCAAAGTGAATTGAGAAATGGGCACCTGATGTTTTTTGCTGTCCTGCCATTTGAAAAGCAGTCAGATGTGATAAATCTTCATCTCAAAGTGAAGGGAACCACGTGCCTTCACCTTAAGAATATACAAGTGCCAAAAATGGCAGAGAAATCATGCAGTAACTAGTTTCTCTTCTTGGGGTGCCAAGTCAAAAGGGCTACTTCAACCAGCTCGCTACAATATTTTTAAATATTGCTTCATATATCACTGAGAATTGTGGCTTTGTGTCAGTTTTGCCAGATTAAAACTTCAGTCTTTCCTGCTAAAGACATTTTATTTCTCCGATCAACGTGTTTTTGAGGGGTTGTAGGGAGGGTAGGGGATATGTGTGGGGTTTAATTTGTAACTTTCAAATATCATAGATGCAACAAAGATCTTTACAAGAGAAAAGAAAATTGTTGTACAAAAATAAACAAGACTAATGTATCAATTATGTAAAGCAAGACTCAAACTATCATTGAAAGTAAAAAACGAATACAGCAAACCGTTCATAGTCCTCAACAAGATATAACAAGAAATATAAAGGCACATTCACAGGTCTCACAACTGAACAATATTTATATAAAGCAAAAGAACTCCTCCTGTTAATGGGAACAGAGCTTCATTAAGATTCAAGAACAACAATTAGGGAGCCTTTAATTGCTAGAACCACTTTACTCTAAAAGTTTCTCTAAATTGGATAGCTCCCAAAATACAAAGGTATTCCTAACAAATTCAAATTCAACAGACATTTGCAGGGAAATTTAATTAGGAGTTGAGCTTGCAAAGAAATAGCACATTGATGCAAGAGGCAGATTTCTTACATTTTATAGTACTTTTGGGATAATTTTCAAAGGAACATCAGCATGTAAAAGAGTGTTCTACACACAGAAGTGGCCTTTTATTAAAAAAGCCTACCAATATACAGGAAAACCTGCGCATGTAAGTACGTTTACTCAGACTGAGCAAGGGCATTCCTGGTTGCAAAGTTGAAGAGGATTTTATATTTGGAAGAAGGGGTGGTCTAATGATTAGTGTAATGCACTGAGAGCTAGGGAAGAGAGGGGTTAAATCCTGCTTCACCCACCGACACTCCTTGTGACCTTGAGCAGGACAATTATCTCCCATTGCCTCAGGTACCCACTACGGGTCTCATTTTCAAAAGCATTTACACACCTAAAACTGGGTTTTTTACACATGTAAATGCAATTTATGCTTGAAAATGTCCATTTGAAAATTGCTACAATATATGCCATTTAATTATCAATAGGTTTTACCTGCATTAAGTGCACTTAACATAGGTAAATGGCTTTTGAAAATTGTTAGCTCTTGGGACAAAATTTTTTTGTACCAGAAAATACTATATATATATATATATATATATATATATATATATATATATCAAAAAATAAGGCAACATATTGTCTTTTATTTGTGCTTTCAATATGATATACACAAAAATTGAGTAATAAGCAATATATTTTCATCAGATGTTTGTTTTGAACAAAAATGTAAAACTGATAATATGTTATATTTTCAATAAAGTATTACGATTTTAATTAAATAATGGAGTTTTTTGGATTAGTTAAATAAGAAGCAGCAGTGCTTTCTTTTTTTCCCTAAAAGTTTTGGTGTTTTTTTTTGGGGGGAGGGTTGTGTGTGTGTGTATATATATATATATATATATATATATCCATAAACATGCAATCAAAGAACCCTATCCCGTAGTCATTTTCCTGTAGGACTCCAGAAACTGGGAAAGGTCTAAGCTCTAAAAATAAATCTGTCCTCCATTTTCTTCCTTGATGGATCTTCCTTATATTATCCTGAGGATAGATAGTATATTTTAACCTTTGGTGGAAAGAGCTCTTCTGCAACTTTCAAAACCTTCTATAAATACCTTAAATCTCTCTTAATAATGATTGGCAGAGATCTGTTAGTCAAGCATGGGAAATTAAAGACATACAGATTACTGTACTTGGCTACATTCTCCAGAATTGTCCTTTTATTAAGCAAAATAGTTTATTCCTTAATAAAATTAGTAGAGAAACACACTAACCTTCACTGATCGTACTTAATTTATAGTTTCTTTTGCTTTTTGTTCTTGAGACAAAACATGTAATTTTGAATCTTTAAATGAGTTATTTAAAGTGTCAATCTATCCTGTTATGCATTAATTCATAGAAGAAACAAAAGAGCTAAGCGAACCCAAAAAGCAATCAACTCACAAAAAGGGGAGCTAATTAATTAGAGAAAATTTTTTGCTCTATTTGTTGATATAATCAATCTATTGTTGTTTTTATTATTTTTATTTTATTTTATATTACTTTTTATTTTGTTTTTTATTTTATTATTTTTTTTATTTTTTATTTGACTTCAAGACTAATTGGCAACATGTAAATGCGCATTGCTTGACAGACCCCATCAGAGATAGAAAAAGCAACTGCATCAGCAAGCCAGACGGCGTCTCTTAATGTTATACAAAGAGCGCCCGGACTTCTCAATCACTTGCAGTTACTTTTCAAGTGTTGTAGTTTTGAAAGACCAACCGGACTGATTTTAAAAAGTCTCATACAAAGGCACAGTCTATAAACACCGGTCTTGCTGAATCTCCAAAGATGCAGTGACTTCGTTGTAAGAGACGGAATAACAGGCTAAAGCTGCGGCTCTACTGCGGCCGAAGTTTCGCTGTAAACCAGCTTCATCAGGAGCCTAAGATCACACCATCATATAGTTCCGTCTTGTCAAAAAACAATGCAATGTGTTTCTAAAGGCACAGCTTATGCTGTTGCAGCCTTTTTCAAGTTGCGTCTTCAATTTTTTGTCATTTCTAATATCCTAACAATAAAGAATACACAATATATAATTAAATTTCACATGTACTTATCTTGTAACGGAGCAAAAAGGAAGAAGAATCCTTCCTCAGGACCATTCGGTCTCCCGCACAAATTCAAGAAGACAGACAGCACTCAAGCGGCATTCGCGCCAAATTTCACAATCCAAACAGATGCTAGCGTGGCCAATGGCCAAAATAAAAAGAAATATAAAATAAAATAAAAATAATAAAAACAACAATAGATTGATTATATCAACAAATAGAGCAAAATTTTTTCTATAATGCATTAATTCATGCCAACCATGGTTCTCCAAATCGTTCCAAAGGGAATATCCTTTACAGGTAAATTGATTCAAATCGCTTTTCTGCCTCTTTTGCTCCCTCCAGTAAAGCTGAAATCCTGATGTCTGGAGTCTGCAACCCCAGCTCCTGGGCTTCACAGTGCCCTCTGCCCTCCAACTGGGACTGAGTCCACAGCTGCTTCCATAGGGACTCCAATCCCCATGGATCCAATAAGGCAGCATTCCATGGTACTCCCCTCAGAAGGATCCCCGTTCGGAAGGTGGCAAAATCTTTATGGGCGCCCCGCTCCCGATGCTTCCAAAATCAGTAGAGGAGGTGTACACCAATTCAGGCTGAGGGAAACCTCACAGTCAGGAGGGAGATCTCCTGCAATTTCAAAATGAGCTTACACCTTCTGTCGATGACGTTTCAGAACTGCCGAGCGATTGCCTTACAAATGAGTCTACCAGCCACACCAGAGGACAGCCGACATGGAAGGAAAGCTTCTGGAGCCATCCCTTCCTCTTCCCTAGGTTGACTAGAGGGCTTGAGGTATAAATTTGCCTCTTAAAAATAAAAGAGAAAGAAAGAGTAATCCAGCAGATAAACCTGCAGCCAGAATTAGTTCAGTCTGCTATGCTGCTCCCTGAACCCCATCCTCAGTTCTTGCTTTATGGTTCTTATTTTATCAGCGTTCATGTTCATCAGTTGTGAAATTAACCCCGATGCAAACAACATTTATTATTTATTTATCTGAAATATTTTTTTTATTCGCATCCTCCATGGTCGGGGAAGGTAACATCACAACATACATAATAGTGTAAAACAGGATACTGTAATCTAAAACAATGCGACAACACACAGGTGCCAAAAGATGTTCAGCATTCCTAAAAGCCCATTGTTACTACTAATCAGCCTAATCAGATCGTTCAAAACGCTTCCCTAAAAAGATGGGTTTTAAGTGTGTGGTGAAGTATATGAGACCCCCCCCCCCCCCCCCCCAGAAAGCGTTAAAATATCAGCTCCGAAAACCTTAAACCTAATACACCAGAGGATCCTGGTCCTGGATGGAGGTCCCTAGGAAAGGAGTAAACTATAGGAACCAGGAAGAGAGAAAGGACCCCAGATGAGACTGAGAGAAGGAAGGAACTTTGCTAAATGACTTTATGAGTGTAAACTGTTGTTTTTTTTTTCTGTTTCCAGCACTGCTGAAGTAAGCAAGCTTGTGTTCTGTTTCATTTGCTGACAATTAGGGATGTGAATCGTTTTTGAACGATTAAAATTATCGTCAGATAATTTTAGAACCGTTCTAAATCGTTAGAGTGCACGATACAATACAAATGCCCCCGATTTATCGTAAGGGGCATTTGTATTGTATCGTTAAATAGGGCATGGGAATTATTTGGGGGAGGGCGGGAAAACCGGCACACCAAAACAACCCCTAAACCCACCCGACCCTTTAAAACCAATTCCTTACCCTCCCCCACCCTCCCGAACCCCCCAAAGTGTTAAGTTAACTGGTGGTCCAGTGGGGGGGGGGGGGGGGGTCCCGGCGCGATCTCCCGCTCACGGGCCATCGGCGCCATTTTGGCTACCACTGATAAAAATGGTGCCGATGGCCCGATAAAAAAAAACCACCCCGACCCTTTACAAATTACCCCTTTGCATCTCCCACCCTCCCGACCCCCCCAAAAACCTTTTACATGTACCTGGTGGTCTAGCGGGGGTCCGGGAGCCATCCCTTCAATCATACCCTCGGTGCCAGTGCCGGTGCTGGAGGTTTCAAAATGGCGCCGATCGCCTTTGCCCTCACTATGTCACAGGGAGCAACCGTCCCACTGGACCACCAGGTAATTTAACATTTTTGGGAGGGGGGTTAGGGAGGGTGGGAGAGCAAAGGGGTCATTTGTAAAGGGTCGGTGTGGGTTTTTTTTAATCTGCTCAGGCCTCACTAAAAAATTAACAATGTGAATTGGAATCGGAACCGATTCCAATTCATATCTCTAACGATCCGATTTTTTTCTCCCACCATCCGAACATGATCGTTAAAACGATCGGGCACACGATTCACATCTCTACTGACAATATTTAAAGAATTGCAAAAGGATAGCCAAGACCCCAGACTGAATCTGTCATCTGGCAAACAAAGGACTGCTCATAGTGCCACATATTAGGGATGTGAATCGTGTCCTCGATCGTCTTAACGATCGATTTCGGCTGGGAGGGGGAGGGAATCGTATTGTTGCCGTTTGGGGGGGTAAAATATCGTGAAAAATCGTTAAAAATCGTTAAAAATCGAAAAATCGAAAAACCGGCACATTAAAACCCCCTAAAACCCACCCCCGACCCTTTAAATTAAATCCCCCACCCTCCCGAACCCCCCCCAAATAACTTAAATAACCTGCGGGTCCAGCGGCGGTCCGGAACGGCAGCGGTCTGGAACGGGCTCCTGCTCCTGAATCTTGTCGTCTTCAGCCGGCGCCATTTTCCAAAATGGCGCCGAAAAATGGCGGCGGCCATAGACGAAAAAGATTGGACGGCAGGAGGTCCTTCCGGACCCCCGCTGGACTTTTGGCAAGTCTCGTGGGGGTCAGGAGGCCCCCCACAAGCTGGCCAAAAGTTCCTGGAGGTCCAGCGGGGGTCAGGGAGCGATTTCCCGCCGCGAATCGTTTTCGTACGGAAAATGGCGCCGGCAGGAGATCGACTGCAGGAGGTCGTTCAGCGAGGCGCCGGAACCCTCGCTGAACGACCTCCTGCAGTCGATCTCCTGCCGGCTCCATTTTCCATACGGAAAATGGCGCCGGCCATACGCGTATGGCCGGCGCCATTTTCCGTACGAAAACGATTTGGAAAATGGCGCCGGCGCGATTTGGAAAATGGCGCCGGCTGAAGACGACAAGATTCAGGAGCAGGAGCCCGTTCCGGACCGCTGCCGTTCCGGACCGCCGCTGGACCCGCAGGTTATTTAAGTTATTTGGGGGGGGTTCGGGAGGGTGGGGGATTTAATTTAAAGGGTCGGGGGTGGGTTTTAGGGGGTTTTAGTGTGCCGGCTCACGATTCTAACGATTTATAACGATAAATCGTTAGAATCTGTATTGTATTGTGTTCCATAACGGTTTAAGACGATATTAAAATTATCGGACGATAATTTTAATCGTCCTAAAACGATTCACATCCCTACCACATATGCTGTCATTCAGGAATTTCTGCGCTAAGGGGTAAGTTTTAAAAAAGTTGTTCATGTAAAAAGACCCATATATGTGAGTATGTGGGCTGAGAGTGAACAAATGTTATCTTAAAAATGGCAAATTAATTACACGCATATATACGAGTGTGTGAGTTAGAGAACATGTGAAAAGGGGCATGTTTGGGCGGGTCACGGGTTTTCCTGGGTGGGGCCAAGATTTGTGCATATAAATCCAGATTTTAAATCTGGGGAAAGCAGTCTGCATTGGGCTGTTACCTGTGCATAATATTTACTTCTGCTCTGGATCAGCTGTAAATCTAAAAAACATTTGTTATAGGCAAAACTGACTGGATGAAGAGTTTGGGTAAACTGGGGGGGGGGAGAGAGCGCAGGCTGAAGAACCAGAGGGGTCTTGATGACCTAACGGTAGACTGGGAAAACTGGTAGATTAATTGGTCAAACTGGTTATTTCCTTCATACACGCATGCTTTAAAATGTGCTCATTTGTGCGTGTAAAAGCCGACAAGTCCTAAAGAAAGATAAGTGAATAACGTTTTCCTATGTAACCGCTCATAACGCTTTCTTATGTAACCCACATATGTATGCTAGGTGTATTTTAAATATTATGCACGTACTTGCGTGGCTGATTTAAAATTCCAGCTTATGTATGTTCGCGCCCACATAGGCTTGTTGGTGGGCTTGAGCACACTTGTTTTAAAGTTACCATCTTGCAGGGTCGTTCATCATAAAATGCATATGCAAATTTAAAATTATTATAAATTTAGGTAGAGTTTGGGTGGGATTCATGTAAAGTGTGGGTTGATAGCACCACGTGCAATAGCTATCACAAGTTATCGTGGATCTTTAACGCAGGTAATATCCACACCTTTTTTCTTGGTCATATGGGCTAAAAAGTTATTATTACAGCTGGTATGGCGTATCACATGCGATAAAAATTGAAAACATTACTGACACAGCTAACAAGCATTCCTGGCCCAATAAAAACACCTGTTTTTACCAGGTCTACCTTCCTAAAAGCATTTTGTGAGTGTCATGTGTATGTGTTTACGCATACTTCATGCCTGCCCAGGTTCATCGCAGACGAAAACACATGGAAGAAGAACAGCCGGACCAACAACCAAGGCCACTTCCAAGACGTCTGAGGGAAGTACCAGCAGCGCAGGCAAAGGTTCCACTGCCGAGGGCTCAGGCCCCGGCTCAGCGGCCAGCACACATGTGTCTATGGCATGGGAGATACAGAGAGTGTATCTTTCCTCTATGAACATCATTGCTGGACGTACCTGAAGATTTTGTAGTTAGCAGGTATCACCTCAGCTTGCGGGCAATTCAGGAATCATATGGTGACATCCAAGGGGATCTGGATCTGGTCACCAAAAGTTCCCGCGCCATCCCCGGTCTCACCAAACTCTTGGCCACCCACCATTTCACGGGAAGTGGTCCCTTCCAAACCACAGTAGTGGTTTTGGGGGAATGTCCCAAACCACTTTCTCATTCTGTCTGGACCAGGTCATCGAAGCAGTCACTGACTGCATTAATTGATACATAAAATTTCCTCACAACAGGAAGGACTTGTTGGACTTGAAGAGAGGTTTCTTTGCCTTTGCACACTTTTTCAATGTTGTTGAAGCTATTAACTGCACTCACATGGACAACTTTCCACCCCGTCAGAGGGATGAGATGTACTGCAAGAGAAAGATCTTCTACTCTACAACATGAAAATGGTTTGCGATGCTCAAATGTGCATCCTTGACATGGTGGCCAGTTACCTGGGAGCGGCCCCGATTATTTTATACTTAGGCAATCTGGCCTCTTTGACAATTTTGAGGCCGGCCTTTGTGGTGTTGCTTGGCTCATAGGTAAGACACACGTTTCTTTCTCAATTCCATCTCTACCTATGTGTATGCGGCTAATGGCACCTAAATGAAGGAGGGAAGCTGTGCGGGAGGACACCATCAGTGGCATGATAACTCCCTGTGTGATTGTGAATGCAGGTAATTGTCCAAGGCCATGCCTTTTTCTGTCCATGTTTCAGAGGCTGGCCAAATTAGTGTGGGCAAACAACACCCAGATCCTAAAGGTTGTTGAGTGAGGAAGCACTATATGCATTGCATGTCTTTAGGACCTAAAAGGCCACATTTCTATCCTCTACTTGGGAGCTGTCACAATGTCTCAGGTGATTCGGAAGTTTGCACTGTCCACACTGCTGGCTAGGGATGTGCATTTGTTTTCAATGAATGTGCAATCCGTATCCGTGGGTTCGCAAAACACATTGCAATCCCCTATGAATAAAACATAACATATTAGTTTCATTATTTTGGCTCACAGTGATTTCTTAGCGGCCATTTGAAATAGGAGAACAACATGTGGGAGTATCCATAGCAAAAACCAGCCCTTTCCTGTGAGTCATAAGTGACTTCACATCCCTGTCATAGAGTGGGTCAGACAGGTTGGAAAGAGCTAATTATTTTTCTAATGCAGCTAATTGCTGCTCTCACTCAGTGCTCTGTGACGCTGTTCCTGATGACGCTATACTATTTATACATTAAGCATGCGGCGTGCCATGCTCTTTCTTTGCGGGGGTGGTCCAGGGAGGAGGCTGTACTCAGAAATAGTCTGAGTGTCTCAAATCTGTATTCAATTGCTAGGTACTTTGATAGAATTTTCCATTGAAAAATATATTTGTTTGATTTTGCTGCATTGCCCCAGTTAGCCATGCTTTTTTTTACCACATTTTTCTTAAATTGATCTTAGACGGTCTCTCTGTCTGTCCCACTGAGACAAGCTGCTAGCAGTGGCATTTTGCTGCTTATTTTTATAATTTACCCCCGGGATAGTTTGCAAGCAGGATTTGGGTGTTGTGGGTGGGAGATATATTCAATTTCTAGCTAGATTGATAGAATTTTCCATTGTTCAAATATTTATATACTTACCTTTGTTAATTGTATAACGCTTATATAACTCTAATTGTATAACGCTCCGGCGTAAGTTCCTGTTCACTGTACACCGACGTGATATCTTTGATGAGCGTCGGTATATAAAAATTTATAAATAATAAATAAATAAATAAATTGAAAAAGATATTTCCTTTTATTTTGCTGCCGTGCCAAACCAAGTTTTTTTTGTTAACTGCAGTTTTTTTTTATTGAACTCATACTGTCTCTCTGTGCTCTTTTAAGCCAAGAAGGCAGTGCACTGGGCATCAGTGGGCAGTTTGGCAGACTCACATATATTGGGACAGCGGTGCTCTTTTAAGCCAAATCCCCAGTAGGCCTCTTTAGTAGTTACAAGTATGGTGTGTGCACATACAGCGTATGTGCACACACCAGTTGTAGTGTACATCCAGGTACTGCCTCGAGGGCCTGTGGGCAGTTTGGCAAACTCACATATATTGGGTCAGCAGTGCTCTTTTAAGCCAAGAAGCCAGTGCACTGGGCGTCAGTGGGCAGTTTTGCAGACTCACATATATTGGGACAGTAGTGCTCTTTTAAGCCAAGAAGGCAGTGCACGGGGCATCAGTGGACAGTTTTGCAGACTCACATATATTGGGACAGCGGTGCTCTTTTAAGCCAAATCCCCAGTAGGTCTCTTTAGTAGTTACAAGTTTGGTGTGTGCACATACAGCATATGTGCACACACCAGTTGTAATGTACATCCAGGTACTGCCTTGTGGGCCTGTGGGCAGTTTGGCAGACTCACATATATTGGGACAGTGGTGCTCTTTTAAGCCAAGAAGGCAGTGCACGGGGCATCAGTGGGCAGTTTTGCAGACTCACATATATTGGTAGAGCACATCTCTTTTAAGCCAAGAATGCAGTGCACTGGGTATCAGTGGGCAGTTTTGCAGACTCACATTTATTGGGACAACGGTGGTCTCTAAAGCCAAATCCCCAATAGGCCTCTTTTCTGGTTACAAGTTTGCTGTGTGCACATACAGCAGTCCCAGATGTAGTGTACATGCAGGCATTGCCTCGAGGGCCTGTGGGCAGTTTGGCAGACTCACATATATTGGGACTGCAGTGCTCTTTTAAGCCAAGAAGGCAGTGCACGGGGCATCAGTTTTGCAGACTCACATATATTGGGACAGCAGTGCTCTTTTAAGCCAAGAAGGCAGTAAACTGGGCATCAGTGGGCAGTTTTGCAGACTCACATTTATTGGGACAGCGGTGCTCTTTTAAGCCAAATCCCCAGTAGGCCTCTTTAGTAGTTACAAGTTTGGTATGTGTACATACAGCGGTCCCAGTAGTAGTGTACATTCAGGCACTGCCTCATGGGCCTGTGGGCAGTTTTGCAGACTCACATATATTGAGACATAGGTGCTCTCTGAAGTCAAATCCCCAGTAGGCCTCTTTTGGAAATAATTATTTTAATTGAAATACCTAATAGGCAGTGACATTAAATCCATGATACCAGGGAAAGCTAGATGTTGTCGAGTGATTGGGACTTGCAGAGGAGGCATTGGCAGAGGAGGCACTTCAAAAGGCAGTGCCAGTCACCCATTAAAGTTAAAAAGGGACCTGTTCCAATCTAAAATCTCTGGAGGGGCAGACAGTTCCATCTGGATTAAACTGAAATTTAAAAATGATGCATCGTCACCACCTGTTTCTGACCCTATAGTTTTGGAGGTGAGGGAAGGGGAGGCTGAGACATGGAAGACAAAAGGGCGACACTCAAAAGCAGCAATGCGAGAACAGACTCGACTTAGCATTGAAAATGTAGTGCAGGCACTGTTTGCTTCTGATTCCGATGAAGAATCATCTTGTGTGGGATTCTCATCATCAGAAATGGAAGAAGAATCTGAAGAAGGTTTAGGAGGATTAGTTAGTTCTGTCTTAGCCTCCACTTCAGTGCTGCAGGGGAGAGATGAAACTGATGATGATGAGGAGGAAGAGCAGTCAAAGCAGGCACAGAGTGTGACTGATGCCCTTGGCATTGCTTCTCAGGGTGCACCCAATACTTCAGCTCCAGTGCCAGCATCCACCCCAAAGGCTATAGAGTAGGGATCACAAAAGAAATCTGCAATCTGGAGCCACTTTAAAGTGATGGAGGAACCTTGTTTTGCTCAGTGTAATTACTGTGCCAGGGCTATTAGCAGAGGCAAGCAAATGGGACCTCTAACTAATTTTGGCATGATGCATCATATGCAGAAGCAACACCCAACAGTACTGCCATCTGGGGATGGTGGCAGTACCAGTCAGGGGACCCCTTTTTCCAGGCAGTGTAAAGTGGCTGAAAAGGAGCAGAGTCACCTCATGCCCTCAGCCCCTTCTAGCAGTCAGGTGGTAGGCCAGCAGCCCCCTGCCATGTGGCAGAAGCAACATCCCACCATGGAGGAAATGGGGTGATGTTCAGTAACACTATCCTGGGGAAGGAGGCAGGCAGCCTCAAAAATTGTAACCAGGAGCATTGGGAAATGATTGCCCTTGATGACCATCCCTTGCAGATGGTGGAGAATGTGAGTTTTAAGCATTTGCTGAAGGTCTTAGTTCCAAATTACAAAGTCCCCTCCAGAACCACATTTAGCAGAAAGGTCACCCCCAGCCTGTACAACCAGTGTCTCAGTCACATCCAAGCGCTGCTAGCTAAGGCAGAGGGGATTGTTCATTTCACCTGCGATATCTGGATCACCATGAATGCTGCACACTCTTACCTCTCCTTGACAGCACACTGGTGGGGCCTGGCTGAGGCAGGGGCAGACAGCAGCTCTATTAATGAACAAGTATCAGGGTGGAAGTGGGCTTTACTGCACACCCACCTGACGGACGATGCCCATACCTTAGCCAATATTCTAGCATTCATCAGACAGATGCTGGCAGGCTGGAAGCTACACCAGTTAGACATGAATCTTCAGGCAGGGTTCTTTGTCACAGACAATGGTGCAAATATGGTAAAGGCAATATCCGACAGGTGCTTTCAGAAATTCCGATGATTTGCACACACTCTGCACCTGGTAGTGAAGTCAGCTCTGGTGTTGGAGTCCAATGACCAAGAGAATGAATACCTGAATACATTAATACACAAGTGCAGGAACATAGCAGCGCACCTCCACAGAAGTGTGAAGGCGGGGCATGTTCTCCGACAAAACAGACTAATTTGGAGATTCTTCACAAGTGTCTCATTCAAGATATTTCCACCTAGTAGAATTCCACCTATATGATGATGCAGAGGTTAGTGGAGCAGCAGACACTCCTTCATGAACTTTCTGCGGCAATGGACATAGGTGTGCATAGTCCCCTAGGGCATCATGATTGGTTAGTTATCAGACAGTCAGCTGGTAAAAATCCTGCAGCCCTTCAAGGATGCCATGGAGGATCTGATTTCCAGAAGTGCCTCCTTGGCTGACATCATCCCTATAGTTAACTTTCTGGAGGAACATTTGGAGGGCTTTAAACAGGAAGAGGGAACGACAGCAGAGGTGCTGCTTTGTCTGGACTTTTTGCAGAAGCAGGTACAAGAGAGATGAAGGCCTTTAACAGAAGACCAGACATACATGCTCGCCACAATCTGTGATCCCCATGGGAAAGGGAAACTTGCCCTACAGTACGATTGTCTGCTATTGGTGAAGGACCTGCTGTTAGTAAACGTGAACAGGAACACCATAGGCAGAGACAGATGAGGCATGAAGCAGAGGAGGAAACAGCAGGCATTTCAGAGAGTAGTGCTAGCTCAAGCAGGAGCAGCACTCTGTCAGTAATGTTTCTAGTACTATAGAAAACTGGTGGTAGTTGCACTCTAGTTCATCCTCTGTCTTCCCATATTTTACGGAGGCACTGTGTAAACTACAAAGTCAACATAGGCTGATGTTTTAGATTTGGGCGGGAGATGACATCAGTGCTTCTTTTGGTCCTAACGGCTGCACCTTCATTGCAAAGGGAACCAACCCTCAGTCTCTGGCAATTCAAAATACTAATCCTTCATATCATGGATCCTTAATTAAAACAAACAATTGTATTTTATTTTCCAGAGCAGAGAACTTCCTACATCTTGCTCAGGAAGTCATGATCTGTTTGCACATGCTTAAATCCTAACAATTTGTACCATTATACACTCTAGAGGTCAACCCATTCTGGGGAGCCCTTTCCTGCTCAAAGGAAAGGGAACCCTCCCTGGGGTAGCCGGCCTATCTCTTAGTACCTGTTGACCCGTGTTGAACCGCTATTCACATGGCACCCTTCACCACATCACCACGCTTTGAAAGCTCGTGCTCCACTCTAGGGGCAACCTATTCTGGGGAGCCCTTTCCTGCTCAAAGGAAAGGGAACTCTCCTTGGGTGTAGCCAGCCTATCTCTTAGTACCTGTTGACCCATGTTGAACTGCTGTTCACATGCCACCCTCCGCCTCTGCCTTGAAAATTCTCGTTTGTATATCTGCTAACTCCACCAGATTTTAAAAGACCAGTGAGAACTCACTAGACACTAACGGAAACACCTCACTCTAGGGGCAAACCCATTCTAGGGAGCCCTTTCCTGCGCAAAAGAAGGGGAACTCTCCCCGGGGCCAGCCTGTCTTGCCCCTATCAAAACCACAGGGACCTGACTACCTCAGCTCTGCCAGCCTGCAGCCTCAACTCTCTTGTAGTTGCACACACACCCCCCCTCCCCCATGGCCTTACCTCCTTCCCTAACTCTCCATTGGCAACCAATTTCTTGAAACACCCACTGAGCCGCTGAGCAACAGAGAGGATGGATAGAGCTCAACCGAAGCTGAGCAATGATATGTCGCTGGCACTGCATCTTTTTTAAAAGAGTAGTACTTGCCTTTTTGTTTACTTTTTTTTTGTGATATTTCGGGAGGACAGGCATGTAAACTAACAGACAGAGCACAGCACAGGCGTCAAGCAACACAGCAACTTGAGCAAGCAAGGCGGAACCAGCAAAGGGGACCAGTCTGCCCTGCCTAGCCTCTTGATCAGCGTAGCTCTACAGCAACAGAGCAGAAGAACTGGTGAGCCTGCATATCATGGTAACATGGGATGCTATACCCACTGCACACCCTCTTTGTTGTTTTTGAATGTGTGGTGTTTGCATTCTAATTGGTTCATGTGAGACACTGAGGTAGACGCTGCAGGGGTATCCTGTATGTGGAAGGGTATTTTTTTTTTGCACCTCAAAATTATGCCACCTGAAGTGGCTGCCTCATTAAAGAACTGCCCTTGCTCCTACTGTGTGGCAGAAGAGCATTCTCTCAAGTATTGCCCATAGCTTGAGGACCTAGAACAGGAGTGCAAGCTAGAGAGGCTGTACAAGGAGAGCTCGGTCAACCAAAGAAAGGGAAGGATGAACCCTTTGGAGGAACTGTTGAAGTCAAAACTGAACAAGTCCCACAGGCATGCTCCTATTTTGGAGAGAAAGAACATGTTATCAGGGACTGTACACAACATGAGAATGAAGAGTTTGAGTGTGAGTGGGTACACACTTTTGTGTAGTTGCAAAGGTGGAACTTGGTGGATGGTCCATGTGGAGGACTTTCAAACTTTGGGATCTCAGTTGATCTGACTGTCCTATGTGAGCCTTGATAGAATCAGGGTGCAACAAGACACTCATTAGGAAGGAGTTAGCTCAGAGACTGCATGTCAACTATGAAAAGAAAGCAACACTTGCTTATATACATGGGGATCAGTAATACCACCTTCCTGGTGGTACTGATGACAACTGCAAGCCAGGATAGAGGTTGAAGTGTTTCCCCAGCTCCCCTATCCAGTGAGATTATCCCCACTTTAAGACTCTACAGACCTGGTGTATTACTGGTTTAACCAAAGATAAAGAAAGTAGAGGAAAGTACTAAGACAAAGGATCAACATCATACATTCCATGATCTCATAATTGACTACCCAGAAAGAGTAGACAACCCCTGCAAAGGATGGGGAAGAAAAATAAGGAAGTATGTTTTCTCTTGGGTGTACCCCCTATCAAGGGCAAGTGCTCAGCCTGAGAGGTTTGAGCTGAGGGGGAGGGTATGTGAAGAGGTATTTATTTTATTTATTTATGTATTTATTTTTCGCTTTTATATACTGACATTTGTTTTCACATCACATCGGTTTACAGTGTAACAAGCGGAAACTGAAAGGAAGTTACATCTGGAAAAATGTCTTAAAAACTTACCCATATTACAGGGCAGATGAATTACAGTAAGGTCAAAGAGGAAGGGTGGAGATTGAGGGTAGGCAGAGAACAGGAACAACAGTAACAATAATTCTAACAGGTATAGTCTAACATAATAGGAACAAGTAAAAGTAAATCTGAAAGTTGTATATTCATAATCATGGTAAGGGAATAGAGCACGTACTTTATTCAGGGGCTTTTGAGTATGTGCGGGGGCTTGTGGGTGTGGCTGTCGGGGTTTGCGGGGGTCATGTGAAGGCTTGAACAGCCAGGTTTTCAGCTTCTTTTTGAAGTTTTGAGTGTTTGGTTCTAGCCTTAGTTCTTGTGGCATGGTGTTCCATAAAGAGGAGCCGGCAAGGGATAGTGCTCGTTCCCGAGTTGAGTAGAGGTGTGTAAGTTTGGGTGTGGATATAGGTAGGGTTCTGTTATTGGTGGATCTGGTGTTTCTTCGTGGGCTTTGGAAATGGAAGGCAGAGTTGAGCCAGTGTATATCTTTGTTTTGCAGAGTCTTTTATATGAGTGTTAGACTCTTAAAGCATATTCTGAATTGGATCGGAAGCCAGTGGAGGTCTTTTAGAATAGGGGTAATGTGTTCATTTTTATGGGTATTTGTAAGGATTCTGGCTGTGGCATTTTGTAGCATTTGAAGGGGTTTGAGAGTTGCTGCAGGAAGTCCTAGTAGTATGGAATTACAGTAGTCTATTTTGGAGAAGATTAGTGCTTGGAAAACTGTTCTGAAATCACTGTGGTGCAGAAGGGGGTCTTAAATTTTAAGAATGTGTAATTTGTAATATCAGTCTTTCATTGTTGTGTTTATTTTTTAAGGCTTAATTCGCTATCTAGGATGACACCCAGTTTTCTTACATCTTGAGTAATTGGGTGATTGCTTGATTGGAGGTTATATCCACTAGGATTTGTGATTTAGTTTGTGACACAGTATTAGGAGCTCGGTTTTGGTAGTATTTAGAGCTAAATTCATTTGCGTGAGTAGTTGGTTGATGCTTGTTAGGTGTATTTCCCTTAGTTGAAGTGATTTGGATATGGATTCAGTGATGGGGTAGAGGATTTGGATGTCATTGGCGTAAATGAAGTGTGTGAGTCCTAGGTCAGCTAGTAGTTTGCATAAGGGGAGCATATATATGTTGAGGAGTGTGGAGGATAGGGAGGAACCTTGTGGTACGCCTTGAGTGAGTTTGATGGGCTCAGATTCACTGTTACCAATTTTGACTTTGTAGTATCTGTTTTCTAGGTATGATTCAAACTATCGAAGAGCATTACAATTTAAGTCAATTTATATTAGTCTGTCAATTAGAGTCCTGTGGCTGATGGTGTCAAAGGCTGAGGAGATATCTAGCATTGGTAGGATGTACGGTTGACCTATGTCTAAACCTAAGAGAACTGTGTCAGAGAGTGAGATTAGTAGGGTTTCCATGCTGAAGAACTTGTGGAATCCAAATTGGGATGGGTATAGAATTTTGTGTTTTTCTAGGTGATCAGTCAATTGTTGGTTTACTACTTTTTCAAGAAGTTTGGCAAGGAACAGGAGAATGGATATGGGTCAAAAATTAGCTAGTCTGAGGGGTTTAGATTAGGGTTTTTTTTTAATAGGGTTTGACTAGGGCATCTTTTATCATGTCTGGAACATTTCCCTGGGTTAGGGATATGTTTATGATTTCAGCTATGGGTTTGGCTATTATATTTGGAATAGCTTTTAGTGATTTTATCGGAATTGTGTCTGCTGAGTGGTATGTGGGGTTTATTTTTCTAATGAGAGTTTCTATTTCTAAGGAGGAAATACTCTTGAATGCATTAAGGGTGGCATATGGGTTTTTGAGGAGGGTAGTTTTGTCTGAGATGGTTGGGGGGAACATTGACATTAGGTTTCAGATTTTGTCTTTGAAAAAGAGGGCAAGCTCGTTGTATTTGGATTTGGAATCATTGTCGGATATTGCTGGGGAGGCTGTCTTTGTTAGATCAGCTACGTAGGAGAAGAGGGCTTTAGGGTTGAACTGGAAATCGTGTATTTTCTTTGCATAAAAATCACGTTTAGTTTTGAGGATTGTTGTTCTGTAATTGTGAAGTGTGTTTCTATAGGAGGTTAGAAGGCTGATGGTGCTATTACTTCTCCATTTATTTTTTCTATTTTTCTGAGGGTGCGTTTCATATTTTTTAGTTCAGGTATGTACCATGTGTTTTTGTTATGAAGGGAGGGATTTATTCCCTTGGTCGTTAGAGGGCAGTGCTTGTTGGCTCTATTGTTTGTAATGGAGTTCCAAGTTGAAAGAGCAGACTCAGTGTTGGTTAAGTCTATGTTGTTCAATGTCGCTGGAAGCATTTCGATCAAGTCGTCAGTCTTACATGTTTTTCTGAATTGGATTGTAGATGTGTGATTGGGTGTGGGGATGTCTGTTTTGTTAATGAAGACATTTTCATGAATGAAAGTGTGATTGGTCCATGGGACGGGTGTGCATGTGGGAGGATTCGAGGTTTGTATGTGTGAGTTTATGAAAATTAGGTCTAAGGAGTGACCTGCTTTGTGTGTAGGGGAGTCTATGATTTGTTTGAACCCCATTGCTGTTAGGGTGGTTAAGAGGGCTTCGCAGTTGGGGGATAGGGGAAAGGTGTCTATGTGTAAATTGAAGTCGCCAAGGATGATGGCAGGGGTCTCCATGTCAATATTTTCTGTGATGAATTCTGTGATGAATTCAGTTAGAGGGGAGACATTGCGTTCTAGCAGTCCTGGAGGGGTGTATATACCAGACAAATTTGTAGATGATTGGATTTAAAATAGGCTATTTCAAAGTGAGGTTTTGAGTATATGGTTTTAAGCCTAAATCCACGTTCTTTCTTTAAGGCAAAGAGCAGGCCACCTCCTCAGTGGCCTCCTCAGTGACAATTTCAACGAAATTGTCTAATTCGGCATAGTTCCGGGGCAATGAAAACCAAACAATATTTCCAAAATTTCAGAAAAATTCGTAGTTTGGGTTAGCACCCAAAAACTGATGGCCCATGAAAAAAAAAAAAACCCGAACCACGGGAAAAATGAAATTTCCCACAGGAGCCCAAAAACGAAGCCCAAAGCAAAACAATAAAACAAAAAAACCCAATTCACATCTCTATTGTGAACTCCAAATTGATATTGATTCCTCAAGAAAGTTGGAAAATTAGTGTGAGAACTGCATTTTCTATCACCTTTGCTAAGAATGGGAAGGACGAAATGTGATGGTAGTTATTGAGAAAGTCTTAATTTTAACAGAGCTGTAGGGCAAGGATTAATTTTAACAGAGCTGTAGAGCAAGGATGTGATGACAAGGTGCAGGATTCATCTACAGTATGATCTCCAGTGTTTCAGACTGAGTCACTGGAGAAAAATGTTCTCATTTTGCCTCAACCATTCCAGTCATAGGGATAGAAACTCAATAATATGAGAAAGTATCATATATCTTTACAACTTTAGCAGTGAAAAATGAGGCAAACATTTTGCTTAGACTCATTACTTGCAGGGGTAGAAAATATTGCCATAGAAGCAATATGATTTGTAAGACATTTAACTGTGGCAAACAACTCTCAAGTATTTGACACCACAGCTGAAACATGACTACATTGAGATTTTATGTACTCATTGATTATTTACATGTTTTTCATTATTTGTATACTTGAAAATAGTTATAATACATTTTAATTTTGTAATACAAATTCTGTTTTTTGTAGAATAAGATTAGTGTGCCACTATTTCCATTTTATCTATTCTCTACCTCCTGTTAATTTCACCATGTATTGCTTGTGAAGAAACAGAAAATTTGCCACATCTTCTATGACACCGTGGATATATAATTTCCAGGTGGATTTACTTGAGCAAGGTCTTAAAGTTAAGGGTCAAAATGATCTCTGATATTTCTTCCTTTAGGTTAGATAAAAAGAGCTGGCTGTTCAAACTATTATGTAGACTCAATAAATGTAAACATTTTTCAATAATGTATTTGTCAACAAAAGCCATATTAGAAAAAGATAATGTACAGACAAATCTTTCCTTCCACCTAGATTGAAGAAACAATACTCTGTTGCACTATAAAGCACATTTAAGCCAATTTAATGAAGAGAACTTAATATTCTTTTGTATAAATTGTTCTTTCTCTTTTGTTTTTATTTTAAAACTGCATGGTGCCTAACACAATCAAGTGAGAAATTCAAATCAGTACCACTAAAACCCTGACCCACATTCAGCATGGGTTAAAGTGTCAGCAGTAACCCTTCTGATTTTGTTGACACAGCTGACAAGAGAGAAACCAGCACACTCTTGTTAGTCAAAATGTTGTTGTAAAGTTGGCCGGCCACCACAGCCATGACAAGACCAGCCTCACTCACCCCCCATAAGCTCCTGATGGTGACACAGCATGGATTCTAGGTGAATGTGCATAAAAACACTGCATCCTTTTCTAGGATCTGCAGCGGGAAACTTCACCACAGCTCTGCCAGATGATATTGCCACGGGGGGGGGGGGGGGGGGGGGGGGGGGGGGGGGAATTTAAATGCCAGCTGCGCTCTCCTATGATCCCTTCCCAACAGGTCTCCTGCTTCTTGTACTGCTAGTTAATTCAGCATTCCTGCTCCTGTTCCTTTGTTCCTGTTCTTATTTATTTATTTATTATTTATTTTTAACTTTTATATACCGACATTCTTACATCAAATGCAAATCATACCGGTTTACATAAAACAGAAAATGCAGGAAATATATTTCCATAGTCTAATACAATGAACATTTATAACTAAAATTGTTAACAAGCCATAAAGGTAAGAACTTGGGAAAAAAGGGTTAATTAACAGAAAAAAATAAATGAAAGAATTTTAAATAAAGCACAAAGGGATGCACGAAGGGGTGCACAAAGGGGAGAAACCCTTTGTTGCGCCCCTTCGGCGCGCGACGCATGGCGCGCAGCGCCTGGTGGTGATGTGCTTTTCAACTGCCGACGAAGCTCTCAGTGACATCGTGGGAGGGGGCGTGGTCTCTCGATCGGGTTCCTCTCAGTCACACATCTCACTGTTTCCCTCACCTGCCGATGTTCGTTTCCCTTCTTTATTCTTTAATCTCATGATGGTGTTAATTTCTTGCGGGGGCCCAAGATGCTTTTGCATGTGCCTGTTCTTGTTCCTGCATGCACTTGTTCCTGTTCCTGTGTGCTTCCATCTGGTCCCAGGTTGCCTTTGTGCAGTCTTGTTCTTTGTCTGTCTCTTGCCTCCCATGACCTGCCTCATTCTTGTTCTTATGTGTCTTGGGGTCTTGCCTTTGGCTTGTTTCTCCAAGCTTGACCTAGGACTGGACCTGGACTTCACTTTTCCTTCTTCCTGTTTGATCTCGATTTGGACATGGACTTCATTTTGCCATCTACCTGCCTTGACAACAGATTGGACCTGGATTTCACTTTGCTTCCCATCTGCATTGATCTTGGATTGGACCTGTACTTCACATTGTCTTCTGCCTGCCTTGACCTCAGATTGGACCTGGAATTTGCTTTACCTGCCACCTGCCTTTGCCTCAGACTATACCTCAACTACACTCAGCAATCAGCCAGCCTTGACCTTAGAAGGAATCTAGACTTTGCTCTGCTTGCTGCCTGCCTCATCCTTAACCCAACCACTGACCTAGTCTATCACGATCACTCATATCAAGCCAGGAAAGTCCTGCCAACCACCAGAACCTATAGGCTCAAACCAAGGAGGAGATGGTTGGCTAGACAGGATACCTCATGGTGCATCAGCCACTGCCTGTCAAGGCTTAACCTTTGCCTATACAAGATAGGCTACACACACTTAATAGTTGAATAAGGGCTCACAACATTGTAACAATTGAAGACTTTTAGGGTTGAGTTTGAACTTAGGGGATGAGAAGGGTATCAAGTGGTAGTCAGGTAGATCCAGGAGGTAGGACTGCAGGAGGGCTTGGTCCCAGAAACCCTTAGCTGGTTGGGAGGAAGGGATGGGATATTCATATGACTTAAAAGTCTAATTGTGTCTTTGTGGTATAGAGATTAATGTAGAGAGGACTACTGAGGCCTAGCTTTAGTGTGAAATGTGAGCAGGATTAGTTTTTTTGCAGAGCCTTTTAGTACAGGAAATAGTGTGTTACTGCATGCTGATTTAACTCAGTCATAGTAATGCTGTATGGTGATAATTTTGCTTGATGTACTGCTTGCGTTAACACCAGGAGGAAGCATGTATTACCATGCTGTGTATTTTTGGACTCTGTGGTTTTCTCTTTCTTGTTTATACTTCTAATCAATAGGAATCAGGGCCAAAAGCTAGAACCATGAACCTAGGAATATTTTTCCCCACTTTACATCCTCCCCAATGTACTAATTATGGTCATTGCAGTGACTATCCTGGCCCAGAAGTCATGCACCAGGGCTCTCTCCAGAACAATCATAGGCCCTAAATTTATAATATAGGTGCAGTTCTTAAGTAATTCCTACAACTCCATCCTCTCCAGAGGCAGTCAATACTAGGGATATGCATTCGTTTTTCATGAATTAGACAATTTCAACTAACTCCATTAGTGCACACTAACCCAAAAATCACGGTGCCCTGAAAAAAAAAAGCCCAAACTGCGGGAAAAATGAAATTTCTTCCAGCAGGCCAAAAACGAAGCCTGAACTGAATCCTTTTACCGCTGTACATCTCTAGGCAATACGGCCTCTATAGAATCCCCTGCCTCAGCTATCTCCAGGAGCAGAGAATTTGGCTCAGGGATTGAAACAGGGACCTTCAGCAGGGCTCCAGACTCTTTGAGGCTGCTCTAAAATTTTAGCCCCTGATTCTCCTGATCATAGCCTTTTTCTTTTTAGCCGCTTTCTTCATCACTGAAATTCCTAAAGTCTCTTTTCTCCTGTATGTTTGTATTGATAAGAAGGTAATCTGTATTGAGAATGGATCATCTCTTATGTGTTTTTAAACAGGGCTGCATACACCTAATAGCGCTATAGAAATGATGTTATGGTGGTAGTAGTAGTAGTAGTAGTTGTTGTTGTTGTTGTGGTCATATATATATATCATACATTTATTAATTTAGGATTCAATAAACTTATAAGAATGGAAATTGGCATAGTAGTGATATTGCACATGCAATTAAAAAAGAAAATGTGTGCATTAATACATTATTTTATGATCATCTGGGTTTAGAACAAGGGGAGAAAGATACAATTTATTCAAATTAAGAAGTAAGAATATGCATTAATTTGAAATAAATGGGTAAAACACAATTGAGCCAATATTTGTTTCATTTGTGGCCTCCTGAAATGAATGGAGGAGTCCCATGAATGAAACAAAACATCTTTGACTCATTCATTTATGTTTATCATTCAACTCTATGGTCCATTGAAGTCTATGTCTCTGCTCTAATTAAATAAATAGGTGCAATAACTCAGCAACAAACTCTTTCCTGTTTGATCTTACAGCCTTGTCAGAGCTGAGGCAGGACAAGTTTGCAAGGAAACCACACAGAAGACAAATCACAGTGAAGCATCTTTCAAAACTAGCCTATAGATGATATCTGGATCAAAAGATGCTGACATCCTCACACTCTAATGTCTGAGCATGTAGAAGAAGCAGTCTGTATTCCCTTACTAGCTCTTGGCAGAGAAGGACATGCTAGTAAAAGCTATCACAAAATTTTAAAAAAACCCAACTTAGAAACTTTTGGATTTAGCACTAGGGCTGTTTCTGATCTCTCAGTGCTGCAGTGTTCTCACTCATTATGAAAGGAAAAGAGGCAGTGCACTGCTGCTGATTTTGATTTTTCTCTTTCTTGGCATAGAATCAGAGTAGAAGTAAGTGTAAAAATTGCATTTGCAGCAGTGCTACTGAACATTTTATCTCTGTCTGTATGGACACCAGTAAGGTGAGCAGTATACTCAGGGACGATAACTTTAAAGAATTGCTTGAGAGTCCATATTTGTGCACATATGGACTTACATGCACATTCATATGAATTTTATATAGTGTGAATGCATTTGCATGTACAATATTAATAGACATAACTTTAAAATGTATGCTGTACTTATATCCTTTTGTACATTTATACTTTTTTGTTTTCTTGCAACACTATTTCCAAATGCACAACTTACAAATCTTCTGTGGTGAGTTTATTCAGCCATGCTACCACCAGTGAGGCAATCAAACTTCACAACCTGGGATGTCACAGACATGGCGACATTGCTGGTGAAAATGAGAGGATGCTATTTCCCATCTTGGGAATTAGGAGGAACCCCCAGGAGACTAAGAAGGCCTGAAAAGGCTTGCAGGTACAATTTAACCACTGGAAATCATACTAGTATGGGTGGGGGCAGGTTAATGTGTATATAGGGGTCACTGGGGGGGAAATGGGGGTGTGGGTATGGGGTGAGGTGAGAGAAGATTGGGTCACTGAGGTGCTATAGGGGTGGGGGATATTAGGGCAGGTTAGAGTATTCATGGGGGTCACTGGGGGGGGATATAGGAGTAGGGGGATGGGGGTAGGGCAGGTTAGAGTATGCATGGAGAGTCACTATTGTGCTCCAAAGTGGCCTATGGGTAGGGCAAGAGTCAATAGGTATATCTGGAAGCAGTAACAACTGTATATTCAATTAAAAGCATGATCAATGTACACGTGTTGCCAATCTAATATGAGTGAAATTGTAGGCAAGAATAAGAAGAAATGTGTTAATCCAACAGTCACAAGTATAGTAAAGATGCATTTATGAGCTAGAGTTTCCTATGGGACATGCAATGATAGCTCCAGTAGACGAGTAAACAAATATCCTTCTTTCAGAAGGGAGATATTATGTCCTGTCCTACGATTTCTGTAACTCCCCAAAGCTGTGTGCTCTCTTGAAAGGGATACTTCCACTTGCTGGACTGCCCAAACAGTTCGCTCTCATGAAACATGGTATCATGTCAGTTCATGGAGTGTCCCTGATCTGGGAGGAGTTTTGGGCTTGGTGGCGGCACACCATTCTAGGTGCATTAAGGCAATGCAAATAGCCATTCTACTCACTCCAGATATCAGTAGAATACATAGATACATACTAAAGATATGTATCATACCGGCAATCGTTTACAGGTTTATTTTCGTAGATCCGTGGGAAATTTTGTTTCCCGCGGTTCTGACCATTTTCTTTTCAGCTGTCCTGATCCGAAAAAAAACCCCCTCCCCAATCCTTCAGATTTAATTATTTACAATCCCCCACCCTCCCAACCCCCCAAAACTTGCCTAAAGTCCCTGGTGGTCCAGCAAGGGTCCCGGGAGTGATCTCCCGCTCTCCAGTCATTGGCTGCCAGTAAACAAAATGGCACCGGTGGCCTTTTGCCCTTACCATGTGACAGGGGCTATCAGTGCCAATAGCCGGCCCCTGTCACATGGTAGGAGTAATGGATGGCCGATGGCTTAAGAGGGGGACATTGCTCCCGGGACACCTGCTGCACCTCCAGGGACTTTAGGCAAGTTTTTGGGAGTTTGGGAGGGTGGGGGATTGTAAATAATTATATCTGAAGGGTTGAGGTGGGTTTGGTTTTTGTTTTTTTTGTGTGCCCTTTCTCCCCCCCCCCAAAAAAAAAAAAAACAATAAGAAAACCACATGAAATTTTGTGGGATTCTCCTATCATTTCAGGGACCCCCGATACATGTCGAAGTAGGAAATATTGTACGATATTTCAATTTGTAAAAAATACGATGCACATCCCTAATACATTTATTTATTTAAGACATTTTTTATACTGATATTTGTCGAAACATCATATCGGTTTACAGTGGAACAAAAGAATGGAAAATACATTGAACAGGGAAGGGGGTACATAGAACCAATAGAAAGTATGGAAGGAGCAAAAAACGGGCACATAAGGCAACATGGGAAAAACAAATGCAATGCAAATCAAGCAATTAAAACAATTAGAAAATGCAATTGATTAAATTAAATTAAGTTAAGTTAAAATTAAGAAACATAACTATGTACAAGGATAAGGTGAAGACATACCAGTATGAAGGACACTATACCAGCTACATTGCACAATAAATGTTGTATTCCTATTTCTCTGTATAGATTGAGGACCTGAAGAAGAAAGCCCTTGAGCTGCACCAAAAACAGTGGCGATTGCTAGACCGGCTGCATACTTAAACAAGAAATTTTGCTTTCTTCTAATGTTTAAATTGAGGTTGAGTGGAAAACAATCAAAGTATAAATATATTAATCATCCTCCCCTCTATTAGCAAAATTCTACTAAGAGAGATGCTGGTAATTTCTAAATACCCTTCATAATAGGCATTAGAGGATTTTTTGCCTAGAATCTGTTCACCCTCACAGACTGTTTAGCACCATTGATTGGTACTCTTTATTATAATACTCATGAAGATTTTTGTAAGTTGGGAATTTAGTTTTTTAAGCAATGTGTTTGACGTCATTTGAGTGACATTTTGCCCTGTATATCAAGGAGACTGATTACTTCCTCTTCCAGTTACTATCAATTCTGGAGAAAACACCAATATGAGTTGAGAATATTGACAATTACGAGTAAGTGTTTTTTCTTGTCTTTGTCAAGTTGTATTAAGAAATAGCTAAAACTGGTTGTTTTTCATTTTTCGCAGATGCTACTTGCGCCTCTTGAAGAAGAACTTGATATGTTTTAAACACGGTCCCATGTCCAGCTGGATGATTTATATTCATAGTGGGCATTGGGCTTGAGGATCTAATTGATAGTGGACATCTGATTCTACATTTCATGGTATGAATCCAAGTTAAAAGCTACAAAGGACTAAGATAAGTTTGCAATACGTGTTCTCAAGAAAAGAAAAGTACAGCAGAGACTGTGTATTTTATGTGCAACTAAAAAAATAAAAAATAACTTTATAATTTCAAACTGAGCAAATAGAAATGACCAATAATTATTTATATATAAGGCAGAGTAATAAGTGGCAACACAGATCAATGATGCCTATTATGAAGGTCATTTAGAAATTTTCAGCATCTCTCTTAATAGGATTTTGATAATAGAGGGGAGGAGGATTAATGTATTTATACTTAGACCAGCTGAATGCCAGGTGGGATGGGGTCAGAAATAAGTTATTGATAGGACCATCAGGGAGCTTTTCACATGGTCTGTCTATGTTCTGTTTTCATCAACAGCTACACTATTGGTCTAAGACTCAGCCACATCCTGTCTCTGCCTTGAGCATAAACAAACACTCATGCTTATATACCCTAATCTTGGAGTCACGAGCACAACTGTCATGAATCGTTACTTTGAAGGTGCCCTCAGTCCTAGATGGAAAACCTTCAGTGTGTTTAATACACTCCTAAATTTATGACAACTGAAAGTATATGCCTCTTCTTCTAGATATATTACTCATACACAAAGGGCTGCATCATGGCCCTTGATGACTTGTTACATAGACCACAGCCCAATGCTGACTACCCTGAAAGTCAGTCTACCTCCAAACCCATATCACAAGTGAAGTGCTAAATATCAAACTCATAGATTTTTGTAGTGTCCCCTAGTATTATCCCCTCATGATTTTATAAACCTCTATCATATCCTTTCTTAATTACCTCATCTCCATGCTGAAGAGCCCTAACCTGTTCAACCTTTCTATCATTTTTGTTGCCTTTCTCTGTACTATTTCTAGTTACACTTTTTTTTAGTTCAAATCTGTTTATTGAAAAACTATACAATGTAAAAAAAAAAAGATAGCAGGAGACACATACTCATTCTATAACAAGTAGAACAGCATAACCATCATTAAATGGCAAGTTGAACAACATCATTACATATAGTACAAGAAATCAGAAAGTTACAATATAATATAATAAAAAATAAGAGAGTACACTGGAGCATAATATATATTAAGAAAAGGGTGCACACAAAGTATCAAAGTACTGGTCCACTGACCTCCACATTGCCAGCCAACTGGTCACTCTATAATAGCAGACCATAAACAGACAGAATCCCACCAAAAATGAACATTCATGATGGATTCATTTTTCCAATGACCTAGAATCATTTGCATAGCAATGGAAAATCCATCCTTTTTACTTCACGATAAGGAAGTTTAGGTTGGAGAACGAGAGATTACATGACAACAAGGGGATAGGTTAGGGGACTGGAAATGTGCAATGTATGTAAAACCTTATCCCATACTTATATCCAAAATGAATGGGTACGGGTACAATAAGTGGAAAAAGGAGGCCTTGGGTGCACCACATGACCAGCAAGTATGTAAAGTAGATAAACCAGCCTTGTGCAATGTCCACGGGGGCCAAACAGCATGGTGGGAGAAAAAAAAACAGGGACTTGGTTATTCTGGTAGAGACTGGTGGTCTCAATGTGTCACTCCCATATTGTGCCCAAGGGAAGTTCTCCAGCAGGGACAATTCATGAGACCAAATCTCTTCTCGACCAATGCTGTGCCCAAACTTGGCTGCTTTGAGATATTTGTAAATATGCAATGTGACATGTCCTTGACTAGATAGGGAAAGTAAGAGCATAAAGGCTTGGGGTGGTTTGGAATAAAGCAGCTCTAAATTATTACATAGGGCTTAAATACATGATTGCAATTGAAGCCATTGAAAAACAGTATACAAGAGGAAGGTATGTTATGTGCAGCCACAAACTGGGCAGAAGATAGAAATTGTGAATTATCCATCTGCTGGTCAATAGACCTGACACCAAGATGGCTAATTATTCCTCCTATGGATAAGATAGGGTTCAGCTATATCAGAGTCAAGGGTTAAAAATGTGTTTAAATAAATAAATAAATACAAGATCTTTTCCAAGGAATTGATAATACTGCAAAAGTCTGCTCTAATGCCATATTGGCTAAGTATGTTGTCTTGATAAGTGAATGTGAATATTCATAAGATAAAGATGATAGACCTGGAATGGACCATAGGAATAGAGATCTCATCATCCCATTTTCTGCCTCTTGCTAAATTGGACAATAATCTAAACCATGTTTACTGTCCAACCATACCATACTCTGTTGCAGAATAAAGGCTGTGTGGTAGCAGTAGAAATCTGGAAAATTAACCCACCCTTTATTTCACGGCAATTTCAGCATATGGAAAGTGAGTTAAGGGGGTTTATTCTTCTGTAAGAAGTGAGACAATATCCCATCTAACTGAGAATAAAATTGCAGTTAAAATATATTGGGAGTATACTAGGGATGTGAATCGTTTTAGGACGATTAAAATTATCGTCCGATAATTTTAATATCGTCTTAAACCGTTATGGAACACAATACAATAGAGATTCTAACGATTTATCGTTATAAATCGTTAGAATCGTGAGCCGGCACACTAAAACCCCCTAAAACCCACCCCCGACCCTTTAAATTAAATCCCCCACCCTCCCGAACCCCCCCCAAATGACTTAAATAACCTGCGGGTCCAGCGGCGGTCCGGAATGGGCTCCTGCTCCTGAATCTTGTTGTCTTCAGCCGGCGCCATTTTCCAAAATGGCGCCGAAAAATGGCGGCGGCCATAGACGAACACGATTGGACGGCAGGAGGTCCTTCCGGACCCCCGCTGGACTTTTGGCAAGTCTCGTGGGGGTCAGGAGGCCCCCCACAAGCTGGCCAAAAGTTCCTGGAGGTCCAGCGGGGGTCAGGGAGCGATTTCCCGCCGCGAATCGTTTTCGTACGGAAAATGGCGCTGGCAGGAGATCGACTGCAGGAGGTTGTTCAGCGAGGCGCCGGAACCCTCGCTGAACGACCTCCTGCAGTCGATCTCCTGCCGGCACCATTTTCCGTACGAAAACGATTCGCGGCGGGAAATCGCTCCCTGACCCCCGCTGGACCTCCAGGAACTTTTGGCCAGCTTGTGGGGGGCCTCCTGACCCCCACGAGACTTGCCAAAAGTCCAGCGGGGGTCCGGAAGGACCTCCTGCCGTCCAATCGTGTTCGTCTATGGCCGCCGCCATTTTTCGGCGCCATTTTGGAAAATGGCGCCGGCTGAAGACAACAAGATTCAGGAGCAGGAGCCCGTTCCGGACCGCTGCCGTTCCGGACCGCCGCTGGACCCGCAGGTTATTTAACTCATTTGGGGGGGGTTCGGGAGGGTGGGGGATTTAATTTAAAGGGTCGGGGGTGGGTTTTAGGGGGTTTTAATGTGCCGGTTTTGCGATTTTTAGATTTTTCACGATTTTTCACGATTTTTCATGATTTTTCACGATATTTTACCCCCCCAAACGGCAACAATACGATTCCCTCCCCCTCCCAGCCGAAATCGATCGTTAAGACGATCGACGACACGATTCACATCCCTAGAGTATACTGAGTGTAAAATAATCCTAGGAGCTGATATTTTACTTGTGTCTAATCATGACTACTTGGAAAGGTATAATGGAGACCATCATGAAAAAGTATCTGCTAACATGCAGGATCATTCATCAAAATGCATTACGGTGTTATTTTTTGCATCGCACAATGCATATGCAAATTCCAAAAATTTAGTCAAAAGGGAGGGGTTTGGGTGGGGTATATGAAAATGAGGGATGTTTAATGTTGTGTGTGATAGCATAATGCACATTACTGCACATTTTAATGCCAGAAATAACTACACCTTTTTACCTGGTATTAAGCTGTGTGATATGCCCGAAATGGGTATTGCGATAAATATTGCAAATCCTGTTTTGGGCAGGGAGGGAGAGGGAGAGGGGAGAGGGGAGAGGGGAGAGGAGCGGAAAGGAGAGGAACAGAGTAGAGAGAGAGCCCATAGGTGGCACACATATTAGTCATCTATTTATACCACCATAGGAGGGTCATCTAGTAACCTAAGGTAAGGTTTTGGTAGTGGTTTAGGGTTTTTTTTTTTTGGGGGGGGGGGGCAGATTTATAAGCATAGTCAGACGTATGAACAGCACAGTATACATCAGTGAAGATTTGATGTGATTTGGAATGAGGAAAGGTACACAAAAATGAGATTTTTCAATGTACTCTCTTCCTAGCTTGATAGCACCCAGAGAGAGAGTATCTTTTGTGAGGCCTCACTTGGAATGAGTTCTGGAGTCCATATCTCTAAAGGGACAAAGACAGGATGGAGGCAGTTCAGAGAAGAGTGATCAAAATGTTGTGGGTTCAGTATGAGAAGAGCTATGAGGAGAGGCTGAAGGATCTGAATATGTATACCCTGGAAGAGAGGGGGTACAAAGGAGATAAGATTCAGATACCTGAAAGGTTTTAATGCACATTTGACAAACCTTTCCATTGGAAAGAAATCAATAGAAGTAGGGTGGTCACAAATGAAACTCCAGGGAGAACGATTCAGAACCAACATCAGGAAATATTTCTTCACAGAGAGAGTAGTGGATGCCTGGAATGTTTTTCCAGAGGAGGTGGTGAAGATGAAAACAGTGAAAAAAAATCAAAGGGCCATGGGATCAACACTGTGGAAATGAAGAAAATAATTCATGGGGTAACTTGCTGGTGCAGTGGTTACTACCCTTATCCAATAAGCTTGATACTTTGATGCAAATCCATCATTAGGGATGTGAATCGTTTTACGACGATTAAAATTATCGTCCGATAATTTTAATATCGTCTTAAACCGTTATGAAACACAATACAATAGAGATTCTAACGATTTATCGTTATAAATCGTTAGAATCGTGAGCCGGCACACTAAAACCCGCTAAAACCCACCCCCGACCCTTTAAATTAAATCCCCCACCCTCCCGAACCCCCCCCCCAAATAACTTAAATTACCTGGTGGTCCAGCGGCGGTCCGGAACGGCAGCGGTCCGGAACGGGCTCCTGCTATTGAATCTTGTTGTCTTCAGCCGGCGCCATTTTCCAAAATGGCGCCGAAAAATGGCGGCGGCCATAGACCAACAGGATTCGACGGCAGGAGGTCCTTCTGGACCCCCGCTGGACTTTTGGCAAGTCTTGTGGGGGTCAGGAGGCCCCCCCCCAAGCTGGCCAAAAGTTCCTGGAGGTCCAGCGGGGGTCAGGGAGCGATTTCCCGCCGCAAATCGTTTTCCGTACGGAAAATGGCGCCGGCAGGAGATCGACTGCAGGAGGTCGTTCAGCGAGGCCAAAAGTTCTTTTTGGGCCGAACGAGCCGTCCGGCGCGAACGAGCCGGGAATCACGTGACGCCGCGTCACTCGACGTGCCACCGACGTCACATGCTTCTCGCCAAGGATTGCAGAAATGACGTCCTCACTCCTCGCTCGATCACCAGGGAGTTGTGGTAAGTCTGGGGGGGGGGGATTAAGGAGGGTGAGGGGGTTTAAATTTTTTTTTTGCACATATGTACATATACCCAACTCATTGGATTTTTTTTATGTCCATATTGGCCGCAAGTGGGACCCCCTTTCGGACATAAAAAATATGAACATAAAATTTTGCTCTGCACATCCCTATTTTATAATCTAAGTTCAGCAGAGAAATGGGTCTGTAGTTAAATGGTAGTAGTGACACTATGGATTGATAGTGACCGTAAGCTGTCTTAGAATATCCAAAGGACAGATTCAGGCTGGAGTTTGGCAGCTATGTTGCATAAATGTTTTTATTAGTGTCAAGAAAACAATCAAAAGCAGCTCTGCTATTCCTCGCAGTTCAGCAACACAAATGTAGTACTAAACTAACAGTTCAGCAGTGTTCTCTTTCTCAAGACTTCCTTCTCCCTCTTAGTCTCCTGTTCCCTCCTGGGCCTGGCTAGTTATACATCTTCCCAGGGGCTTCGGCCCAGGATGAGGATTCCCTGCTGTATTGGGTTTAAGATAGACCAGGCCAGTTCTCTGGAACCAGTCCATTAAGGTGTTCTGGGGTTTTCTCCTGTATACCCCTTCATGCAGAGGTATCATGATAATCTCCATTTTATTTTCCATTTCTTTCTGAATCATTCCTAACATTCTTTTTGCTTTTTTGACCACATCTCTTACTCTGCTGAGGGTTTCAACATATTGTCCAAGAGACAGCATATTCTTTTTCGTAGGTGTACTCCAGGTGCTCAATCCAGCATTGTTTACTTATAGTAAGGATTATTATTCCCTATGTGCATTGATTTACAATTGTCCACATTAAATTTCATGTGCCATTTAGATGCCCACACTAATCTTCCAATGTCCTCCTATAATTCTGTAGCCGGTCCCCCATTTGTGCTGTGATCATCATCCAGGGGATGGATGCCGGGGTTAAAATCCATGGGGGTAAGTTATCTTACTGGGCCCCTAGTGTGGTCTGTATTTCTTACATCTAATGGCTCACACTTCAGCTGGATGAGGCTCCAAAAGTACAACAAGATCCAAAATAGGAGCAAGGAGGAAAAAAATAGCAAAAGAGTTAGGTAGCAATCACCCCAATGTCCATTCATTCAACCAGGGGTACTGGAAAAATTAACCAAACTGAGTCCTAGTAGTATTCAGCATTAAGTTTACTTTAATTTTAAGATGAGTATCTAGACCAAAAATGAGTAAATTAATATAAAATAAATATTTAAATGAGAAAACAATAGTTTCCTTATCCATTCTATGTCTCTTTTCTAGTCTATCTTCACCTTCACCACCAGCCATATCAAACATATCCTCCCTTTGCTTTGGTCAAGAGTCAAAAACCTTCTTCTCATTCTTGCTTTCTCTGTTCACTCAGGCAAACATATCTCTGATTTTAGCTTTTCAGGATATTGGGGAAAATTTCCATCCCTCTATCCTGAACCAATCTTCTTCCAAAATGCATTCACTCTACTCCAATACATTTTGACTGTTGATCAAGACCCCCAGGGATGAGGTAAAGATCAAACAGCCAAACTCCAATTCCTTCTCTCTTGCTTGAAATCAGGGATGGTCGCTAGATTCTCTCCTCATCTGCTCCTAACCCCCTGAAGCACTGAGCATGTCTCCAGCCCACCTCATTCTGAGATAGCCAGATAATTTTTTTAGCCAGATAAAAATGTATCCAGGGAACTCAGAGCTAGTCAGATGGTAGGATTTTCAAATCCTGCTATTAGTCTGTTCAAACTTACAGGGTCATTCATCATTTTGCTGTAATGGCTTAATGCAAGCATTAGGGCCCCACAACACATATACATAAGCAAATTATGCATTAGTTTTTCATGTGGGAGGAGAAAGGGTGGAGTTTATGGTAATCTTCTGCAATTAACGCATGCAATAGCACATTATCATGTGCGATAGCGCATTAACGCATCAACTATCAAGGACAGCAGCCTCATTACCCATCATGTGACCCCCCTGTGGAGTGTTTGTGACTGAAGGTGGTTTTCAAATTGTAGTGACCCGGCTACACTAGCATGCATAACAGATAACCTGTATCACATTAAAACCATGATTTTTTTTTTTTTTTACTTTGTTTAACTTTGAAATTTACAATTGTAAATTATAGTAATTAAAACATCCTCCATAGTTGAACATATCCAGCAGCTGATGTCCAGGCTTTACTTCAGGTGCTCGTCTAAACATCTGATCACTATAATACCATGAAACCTCCTGTTTGTTAGTCATGAACATGTTTCTGTCCCCTTCCTACCTCATTCCGTTTAGTCTGCTTTATGTATGCCGTAGAGTGTGATCATTCTATCACTCTCTCTCTCTATACTGTACTCTCTTACTCTCATCCCTGGGTTCCATCAATTTGCCTTTATATTGGATTGTGGAATTTCCTAAACCATTGCTCTGTTAGCTTCCTTTATTTGCTTACTCCCCTCACCACCCGTCCCCTGCCACCACACACACAGCATACTGTGTCTGCTGAAATGATTTCTTCAGCAATCAGTCGGAAAATAAAAGTGGCTAGGAACTTTCAGAAACATACGTGGTGGGTGCAGGCTGGACCTCAGTGTTGTCAGTTCAGGCCAATCCTTGTTTGAAATGAGAAACAATGAAAATTAACTGAGCTATATCACCTCAAGATCAGATAAGGGTTCAGATGTAAATCAGATCAGCTCTATCATTCCTGGTTAACAAACATAGGTGCTCGTTTATCATGTTGAAGCAGAACATGCCAGCCACAATCACTGTTTCAAAATCCTCATGCTGGATATTTAGAATTACACTGAATGGGATAATCAGCATTAAAATAATGAGACTGTGTACATTCAAGCACATTTCTAAAAATGAGCCACTCAGAGACCAGTGCTATAAATTGCCTCAGCAATGTGCTTCACCCGAATTAAGGGGTCTGTGTAAAAAAAAAAAAAAGGCTTGGCTGTAAAGATCAGTGCTAGCTTTTCATTGGGCTATAATGCCAATGAACCAGAGGTGTCATTAGCTCTGGTCACAAGGAGACCATGCCCTGAGTCTGCTCAACAGTGTCTCAAGTCTTGGCTGCTCTTGTTTATATTTCACCTGCTTTAGGCTCATAAGGGAAAAAAAAAAAAGCCAGAGATGTCCTTGAACCAGGGTCTGACCTGTACTCTGCCCATGAGTCACAGAGTAACTTTGTTGTTTGTAGGCAAGAAAGCTGAAATGACTTGCATATTTGCTCCTACCCAGACAATCCTATAACTCCATCTTGAAAAACTCAGCTTGGTTCTTAGGAGTTCATAAGGGATCACTGGGAATGTCTGAGTGTTCCTGGCAATTTGAAGGCTGTAAACTGTGCTGTGGATTGGCTGAATCTGCCTAAGTGGATTTCCAGCTTTTCTAAAAGTAGGTATTTATTTACACAAAGAGTGTACTTTGAGCAGTAATAAAAAGAGGTTTTCCTGGGATGCAACTTGGTTTGGGAGAAAACTGTGCATGTGCATTAAAGATTCAGACATGTATGTGTGAAGTGGATGCACATACCTTGCAGCATAATTTTAGATGATATACGTGGACACACATACTTTTAGTGACCTTAGTAGGCTGTGTTTATTCAGAACTCTGGGTCTTAAAGCACCCACTTCTCCAATCCCAAAATGTGCCCTTGCCACCTTACAGCCAAACTAGAACATAATTGTGCTGTAGAATTTGGATCACATTGTCCACAGTATAATTTTGGATTTGGTGTTGCAGTTGATGGGAATAAAACCAGCTTCCTCCTGTCAGCAAAGATTCAAGCGGGCACCTATCAGCAAGTTAGTGAGGGGCTAGGTGTGGCTGGGCATTTTGCAGGCCCCAAAGGCCTGATTGTGTTCCCAGGGTGAGGTTAGGATTGGTGGGGGGAACTGAAAGAACCAGTTATGTTTCAGCAGGTGCAGGTTAGACTGGAGCCTGATTATGTTCTGGAAGAGATTGTCTGGATGGGTCTGAGAGAGTTAACAGCAATTATAAGTGCTTAATATCTGAAATTATATTGGAGGGGTGGAAAGCTCACAGTTCTGTTAACTGGATTCCATGTGGGAAAACTTGCAGATCTGATAAAGTTAACTGCAATTATATTCCTACCCTGGGAATTTGGATGCACAATCATGTTCCAGGGCTGTGTTTCCCTGCTCTAATTGTTCCTTTCACTTTGGTCCAAGTTAAGGGGTAAACCTTATATGCAAAACATGGCCTGCATTATTGCGCACACGGCAGCACTGCCTCATTCTGCAGATCTTTAATTCATTCCTCACAGAAGTGATTCCTATGTACCGAAAAGATCAGGGGCTCAAGCCCATAAGGTCTTTCCTCATCTTCTCCATTCCCCTCCCTCCTCTAACATTTTGATAACTAATCTGGAAAATCTCAATCTGCTGTCCTAAGGCTCAGAATTCACGTCATGTGTAAACAATTTAAAACAGTTTCCTAGAGGTTAGAGCAATGGGCTAGAAATCAGGAACCCCCTACTAACAATTCTTGTGATCTCTGGGCAAATTATGTTATGTCCTGTTTCCTCTTTTAGGCAGGGTCTTGTACCTGAATTCTAAAACCAAAAAAGGCTGTAAACTACCTTAAGCATTATTTAGAAAGGTTGGTTAAAAATCTCCAGATTTAATTAAATATGATTTTAAGAAGAGCAGGTTGTTTCACATATTTAATGTGATAGGTGTGTGGGAAGGCCTGGCAGTTCCCGATCTTCCAATCTGGATCAAATGATGAGGGCCTGTCCCATATCAGGTTTGCTCTTCTGTCACTTTTTCCTTCTCCTTTTAAGTGCTCACTCTGCATCCCAGTACCCCTTAACTCAGTCTTGAAATTTGGTGCAAAAACCATGGGTAAAAAGTCCCTGCTGACTTTGCAGCAATGCAGCCGGGTTGCAAATTGCCCCCTTTATTCATGCAGAAAGCAGCAAAATATGATCAAAGAATGGTACCCAGCAGTATATATGATGTTCAGCCTCCCCACAATTTTGAACAGATTTTAACATCAGGAAATTGATGCCTGCATGCCATTGGTTTAAAGTTTGGAGAATTGTACCCTTAAGAACAATCACAGTTTCTGAAGCAGAGAGAAACAGAGTAAATCATTGGAAGAAGTTGCTCTGGAAAATGAGGATATGTTTTGACCATTTGATAACGAGAGATTCTATATGAATACGCCTTCAATGCAGACAAACTTAAAACAACTTGAAGAATAAACAAAGGCTGGTTTAAATATATTATAATTGTGTGAACTAATTATGTATATTTATCCCTGATATAGGACTGCTAAAAGATTTTTTTTTTCTATTAAGACACTTGAAATTGTAACATGGCAAGGAAACAATAGGATTGGAGCTATAATGCATGCAACTGTATTATCTACAGTATAAAAAGGAGAAACGTGAGAAAGTAGTTCAGGGAGAGGAATGGATTTGTTCTTATTGCTATGATTAGTTAATACAATGCATAGACTTTAAAGAAAGAGTGCAGATCAAGATATTCTAATTATATTATAAAGGCAACCTGAATTTATCAGCAGTTTAGCAGCAAATTCTTTTTTTCAGACTGTAAGAAGTAGGTGGAAAAAAATGAGAAATGACTTGGCTCTGATTCCTGATTGTAACTCGGACAAGGTTATCTGATGAGTTGGAAGCTCTTTTTGTGATCAATCATGGGAAAAAATGCTGAAAAAGTGAAATGTGAGATAAGAAAGCCTTCACACAAGGAGCTTGGGGTAAGCTGCTTAAAACTGGTTTTATAAAGTGACAAAGGTCCCTGTTGTTTTGGGCTTCACTTGGACAAATTGCAGGAGACATTTGGGTGTTCCAGAACAGCAATTATGTAAAAGTGTCTATTTGGAAGGTATTCAGGTCTCACGCAAAATTATTCAGGAGGATTTTAGAGATGTGCTTTTGTTAGAAACAACAAACAAATGTTGACATTTTCTATATCATTTCATGTCATTTTATAAAACGAAACAACAAAAAAACACAATCTTTTTTTTTTTTTTCAGCGTGCACTAACATAAAATAATGCGCACTAAATTAAATTAATGTGCAGAAACTCAAAATAGCCTGCACTATTTGAAGACAGTGTGCACGTTTTCAAGCTATTGTGCACTGAGTTACTATTAGGCACTAAAAATGAAACTTTAAAGGAAAATTTTACAAAATGAAACTAAACAAACAAAAAATCCTAAAAACCAAATGCAAAATGAAGCAGCATTTATTTTTGCCATGCACATCCCTATAATATTTGTAAAGATGTCTTCAAGGCACACAAGAAGCAACCCCAAACCTGAAATGTTATTTACCCACATGATTATGTGTTTTAATTCAGTGCTCATAGGCCCCCACCCAATGGGCAGGAGTAAATTTAGTGAGGGTTCCATTTGCATGCGCCTCCCATTATATCCTATGGTTGAAAATATGTTCACATTTTCTTTTTCAGCCATTCCAGCTGCTCCACTTTCATACATGTGTAACCCCCACTCCAGTATGCAGGTCCAGCACAGATGAGCCCATAAGGTTATTTATAGAGATGTGCTTCAGGATCAAATTTCATGTTGGGCTTCGTTTCAGGCCCCCCCCCCCCCCCCCCCCATGGGAATTTCATTTTTCCCCGCGGTTCAGGGTTGGTTTTTTTTTCGGAAGTCCCAATTTTCGCTTTAGTGCACATTTACGGGAGTTAGTGCACGCTAACTCCCGATAGTGTGCACTAATGTGGCAGAATTAGTGTGCGCTAATGGGGAGTTAGCGTGCACTAACTCCCATTAGTGCACACTAAATCAAAAATGAATTTTTCGGTTCTCCCCAACCATTCCGAATTAGGAAATTTCGTTGAAATTGCCTAATTCAGGAAAAATGATTGCACATCCCTAGTTATTTATACTCCTTGGAGCAGGAACCCTGACTAGCTCTTTGATCTCCTTCACCTCCCCGGGTGTGGATTATTTGACTAGGGAAGAAAGGAGTCCCCTCAGGTCCCAGTGTGGGGTAGCTGACTTCCTATGCTGAATACCCTAGGATAGGTGAACTTCCTCTGTGAACTGTGTGCCCCAAAGAAAAAACACCAAGACCACCAGATTAGTGTCCAAAATTAATACTTTACTGTAAACAAGATGGTTTGGTGGCACAATAATTATGTATTTCTAGCTCCACAGTTCACTTTCTTATTCTCACTTAGGGGCTACAAGAATTGTACACTATCTATGCAAGAGCTTTAGTAAGACCAGGAATCCAACCACCCTCCTGGCTTAAGTTGAGCAGTGGTCCCCTTAGGTTAGGGTCCCTTTTGTGGGTGGAAACCCTTTCCAGATGGCAAAAATTGACTCTGCACAGAGATTAAATCTCTGTGCACCAGGGTATGTGAAGACTCTAACTTGGTGCCCTCCCTTTAGAAATTATATTTATTCACAATTAGATGTCCTTTCTCTGGATGAGGATCCCGGTGTGAGGGATGCAGGATGGAACTGCAGGTCCACCCAGAGCCATAGCCAGACCACTTGGCACCTATAGGCAAGTATAACAGTGCACCCTCAACCCGAGCTCAACTTACAGCATCATGAGGTGAGAGACTTTTAAATATAAGGGCTTTCATTTTCATTCTTATTTTGACCCAGCAGTTTCCTCCTGCTCTTTTTGGCTTCCAGTTCAATCAGAACCAGTACAGGGGTCCTGGTATCATGAACCTTCATTCAAAAACTGAACTGGAACCCTCAAGAAGACAGATTCTGCATGCCATCCAACATCAGAGAAAGTGAAAGAGAAATGTAACTCCTCCTGTATTGTGCAAAATAAACGATACTCAGAGCTGCACATTCCCAAAGTTGATATATTCCATTCATTAAAACTGAATATAACTTTTTTTTTCTACCTTTGCAGTCTGGGCATTTTATTTTTCTAATAACTTTAATCCTCATCTTTTTATACTGCTTTGTTGATCTCCTAAGTCATTTACAGGGTCTCCTGTTCATTTTTGTTTCATCTCTCTCCTTCTGTCTTCTTCAGTTCTTCCCTTACATCTTTGGCTAATATTAATTTTTCTCTTTGTCCACTCATCTAGATTTCATCCCTCCTTCTCTCCCTCATCTCTGTGCCAATCCTACATCTCACCACCTCTCCCCTCTGTTGCCCCTCTCAGTCCTCCCTCATTCTCTCATTGAGTTGCTCCTTATACCATCTCCAGCTATCTGTCCTCTTTGTCTTTCCCCTCAACAGCTGAATCCTTTCTTGTTCTCTTTAAACCAAATCTTCCTTCTCTCCATTTTCCTTTTGTTATGACTGTCACTGCCTGATGTCTCCACTCCGCCCTCCTTACCTCTCTGGCGACTCCTCCTGCGGTTGAAGGACGTTTGGCTGCCGCGGCGTCTGCCTGCCATCCTCTCCGGCGTCCCCGGACCGGCTTGGGCGCTGCCTCCCACCATGCTGTTCAGCTGCCTTAGGGCGCGTGCGCCGCACGGCCCTGCTTCAAGTACCTTCAGTGGCATGAACCTCAGGGGCGTCCCCCTGTGATGACATCATGCATCCAGGATACAAAAGGCCTACGTGAGGTTTCCTAATGGATGGGATTCGCTCTCCATACCTTGCAATTCTGCCTCCTTTGGACTTACTCTATTTGGGGTACCCGCTCCTCATGGGGCCTCTCTCTCTTTCTTATCTTTCAGGTCACAGTCTGGAACCGGTACTCGCTCTCGAGGGCCCATGTTCCTGGACTCGCTACTTGAACTCCACTTCTGCCAGGAAGACACCCGCTGCCTATAACATCTGTGAGTTACCATCTCTATCTCTCACAGCTATTCCCTGGAATCAGGTACTCGCTCCTCAAGGGCCTGCCTTTACTCCAGCTCCTGTGCTCCACACTGAGAGACTGCTGCGTGAGTACATTACCAACGAGGCTCTATTCCTGAACTCTGCATATCCTGCTACTACTTACAATATCAGTTCTCTCTATTACAGCACAGCCATTGTGGGATCGCTGTTCCAGAGCCTGAGGGACTACAAGCCCACCCGGGCTACTTCCAGCGCACTACTGCCACCTCTGGTGGTTCACCAATCCTATTTAATAAAAGAACTAGTGTGTGTATGTCTCCTACACTGAGCCTGACCTGTGGCACAGGATTTCCCCCCTCTGGGCATGGTCATCTGCTACAGGTCCAAGGATCCACCCAAAACCCTTACAAATAATAACACCCTTCAATTATCTTCCACCCAATCATACCTTCCACTTCTCCTAGGGCCAGTATATGGGTATTAGTCATACTATCTGAATTTTACAGTCTTGCAGCTCCCTCCTCCCCAGTCATGCCATCCACTCACACAATCACTTTCACTGAATGTCCTCTTTACTCAAGAAAAGGACTTTCTGAGATAAAAATATCACTTACAGCTGTCACATGTGCAGAACACTGCCAGACACTTACTAAATACAGAATAAAGAGATCATAAAGTATAAATAGAAGCATGCAGAAAAAAACTGAACTGGAAACCACAACAAGCCAGACTCTGGATGCAGTGCAATAAGGGAAAAACAGAAACACCACAATTCTTCATAAAACATCAGACAATAAAATCAAGAAATATAAAACATCAATTGTAATAATAAAACCATACTAATAAAAAGAAATAGTTCAATACAGCTGACAAATAGAACAACATCCAATAATTAAAAACCCATATAAAATGTTTCCAAATGTCAATACAGTATTTCAAAACAGCAGATATATCAAATAATAGCCAATAATTAAACTAATAAGGATTAATGTATCCCCCACTTTACATATCAGTTAACTTTTTGATTTCCAGAAATCCTGAGATTGTCATGGATTAGCAGAGAGAGGAGAGGGATTTGTTGCATACCAGCTTTTTCCTCTCTCTCACACACAGGCTCATTCACTCTCTCACTCTCACACGCTCAGTCATACACACATATACACACTCGTTTGTGCTCTCTCTTGCATGATTAAACATACAAACACATATGCTTATATGCTTTCTCACATGCTATCATACATACACACACATGCTTTTCTGCTTTCTCTCACATGCTCAATCATATGCATTTGCACATTTGCTCTCACATGTGTGACCATATACATGATCATAAATTCTCTCATATATTTAATCATATACACACACATATACTCATTCATGCTATAACATGCTCAGTCACACACACATACACACACTTGCTCATTTGCTCTCTCTCCCACATGCTCAATCATACACATATATCCGTTCGCTCTCTCACATGCACAATCATACACACACGTTCATTTGCTTTCTCTCTTTCACATACATAATCATACACATACAAGCTTGTTTGCTCTCTCTTTCATATGCTTATGCACACACACAAACACACACACACACACATACAAACACTCATTTGCTCTCTCTCACACAAACATATGCTCAAATATACACACAGACCAATAGAATAAACCAAATCTAATCACAATTTTATTTTTAAAGTATGGAAAACAAACATTTTTTTGTAGAGAGAAATGATCTCATTTAGCATGGTGCATTAAACTGCACTCACAGTGCTACCTGTCTCATCATCATTCATTTATTTCTCTCTAATTTTAAGTGCAAATTTCAAAGGTGAAATTGTGCTTGTGAATATATCTCTTCTTTTGAAGTGTCTCTCTTATGCAAATCTTTTTACTTATCTTATGTTTTTATGCAAATCCAAAAGCACAAAATTAAATATAAGGACCTGACATGATTCATACTTGGCTGTCTTAGGGTAAGCTCCTAAAAGATTAAGATGCTATATATTACTCACAAAATTCTTTCTTCATCATTGTCAACTAATAATTATGCATTCTCTTACCACTGAATACTGAATCATAGAACCAAATTTTAAGTGACAAGCTGTCTGCCTCTTCAATAAGCAAATATGGAGTCTTGGAGCAATACGTCACTAATATATATCTTTTGCTCACCACTGATTGGTCAATAGAGATTCAAATGAACTTATTGTGCAATGCTCAATACAACAAATTGATTAAAAAGCAGTACAACTAAGAAGTAATAAAATTCTTATAAATGTCACAGTAATATCTTAAAAGGTATATATTAGTGACATATTGCTCCGAGATGCCAATGATGAAGAAATAATTTTGCAACTAACATCTTATTGTGTTAGGTTTAATGCACTGCCCTAAATGAGGTCATTTGTCTACAAAAAATTATTATTATTTTGCAAACTTTAAAGAGAAAATTTTAATTAGATCTAGTTTATTCTGTTGGTTTGTTATTGATACCAGATTACCTCCCAGTATCCTGAGATCAATCATACACACACACACTCATTCACTCTCACTTGCTCAATCATATACACAAATGCTTGTTTGCTCTCTCATATTTCCAGTCATGCACACACACATATTTCTTTACTCTCTTTAACACCAAATCTTACACAAAGACATGCTTGTTCGTTCTTTTACACATACTCAATCATACACACATACGCTCATTTACTCACACATGTTCATTCATGCACACATATGCTCATTTGCTCACATGCTCATATACATACATGCACCCTCGCTCTCTCACACACATATGCTCAATCATACACACATGCTCATTTACTCTCACATGCTAATATACATACGCTCCTTTACTCTCTCTTTCACACACTTATGCTCAATCATACACACGTGCTAACGCCCTCACATGCTCGGTCATACACACACATGGTCCTTAGCTCTCTCTCTCTCTCTTGGAGGACTGAGCCTCTTCTTCCTGAAGGGGTAGGGCAGGAGGTCAATGTTACTTTTTTCAGTCTGTGGGCCATCCAATTCCTAAATGCCAGGGTGGAAGTGGGATGGAGGCCAATGCTGCTTCATGGGTTGCGATTCTTGTGACTTCCAGGGGTGGGAGGTGGATGCAGCTTCTTCTGGCTCTGCGAGCCACGCTCATTTTAACTGCCAAGGGAGGGATGGGAGACCGATGCTGCTTCATGCAGATCTGCAGACTGTACATCTTCTGATTGGTGGGATGGAGCAGGAGGCTGATGTTTTCTTCTTAAATGCTGAGTGGGGGAAGGTGAAGGACATAGGGGAAGGGTGGCAATAGCATTAGTGTTCAAATTGGGACAAATAGATCACTATTTGCTGCCCCTCCCCTCCCAAGCATGGCCCTTAGCATAGGCAGGAGACCAGGCGTAAGCCAGGCAGCTCTTCTGAGTTTTTGAGGCACCACAGCTGTGTCCGTGGAAGGGAGGCAGATTGTATACCATATTTTGAGAGAGATGGTACCTCTGGTGAATGGTTTCTAGCTACGGCTCTGAGTCCACCGATGGGTAGGAAGGAGGGTGGCAGAAAGTCACTTCCTCCCAGGTCTTGAAAATAACTTCTTTGTTCCCCAAAATAGATAACAACTTATGTCCTCTGCAAACGGGTCACCACCACTTCTGGCTGGACATAAACACCTATGCAAAGGAAAATACTGGGTGCCCAATAAAAATGGTTCAGACCTGGCTACTTGGTCCCTTCATCAGCCACTGTGGTAACTAGAAATTCACAAACTCCCTCTCCTGGTTAATCAGAAGAAGGATTTCCTACTCTAAATGTTGTGGAGCGCTAGGAGAGCGATCCCACTCCTGGGTGATGTGTGTCCTTGGGCCACGGCTCGACCCCAGAGGAACTCTGAAGAGGTGCCACGGGAGGCGTGGCATGCCCGAGCATGGGCTGGACGGGAGCAGGGCTGGAGTGAAGACTGGCTGACAGGCCCTCCTCTGGACCTGCGCGCTTCGGAAGACCCAACAACGCAATGTTGGTCTTGTGAACAGTCCTCCGACCGTTCCCAGCCCTTTCAGACCTGCCGCAGGGTACGGCACGAAGCGGCAGGCCAGATGGAGGCCAGGACAGTGAAGACTGGAACATGGATTCAGACGAGACTCAGGAACGACGTAGACTCAGGCATAGACGTGGACTCAGGACGAGGTGCAGGATCCATAGACGTGGACTCAGGCATAGATGCAGGATCCTTAGACGTGGACTCAGGCATAGACGTGGACTTCAGGAACGGGGTGCAGTATGCATAGACATGGACGCAGGCAAGACGAGGACTCAGGTCGAGGTACTGGATGCACAGAGGTGGAGTCAGGAACGAGGAAGACATGGGCACTGACCCTCAGGGCGCCCTACTCAGGCCACCCGCGGGACTGAGTCGCGGACCACCCTGTCCCATGCGCGCCCTACACAGCCCTGGAAGGCTGGTCGCGGACCATGCAGAGAGCGGGAGAGCACAGGAAAGAGGAAGCAGGTTCGCTGCTCTCCTGGCAGCACAAGGCAAGGATATACGCTGCTCTCCTGGCAGCACAAGGCAAGGATATACGCTGCTCTCCTGGCAGCACAAGGCAGGTTAGGCATCAGGATCAGGAACAAGGATATCTGGAACATCAGGACTGGAACACATACACTGGAATAGGAGACACACCTCTGGGCTGGAACATGGACATCAGGAACATCAGGACTGGAACAAGAGACAGACCTTGAGACTGGAACAGCAGGCAAACATCAGGACTGGAACACTGAAGACATCAGGACTGGAATGGCAGGCAGACATCAGGACTGGAACAATTTGACAAGAAGCTTCAACAGGAAACATGGAACACTGGACCTTGCAGAAGGCTGGAATACAAGGCATCTCCTGGAACGAGGAACTCAGGAGTGACCAACTCCTTGCGAAGGCAAAGACACAATGAAAGCTGAGCCCTTTAGTAGGGCTGAAGTGGACAACGCCCAGGGAGGGGTCAGCAGGGGGCCACACCTGGCTGGCCCTTGAAGAGCAGTAGAGAAGCGCGTGCTCGCACCCTAGGAGGCTGGAGAGAAGAGCTGGAAGCTGGTGGCGTCCTCAGCCACGTGGAGGGCCCAAGGAAGCCGCGGAGCAGCCCTGGACTGGAGCTGGGTGAAGGCAGGTCACTGGAGCAGCTCCCAGCTGCACGGACAGAAGCAGAGAGAGGCAAGGCTGGCTGCGGGGGAAGGGCCGACTGCAGGAACGGCTCCATGCCGTGAGGACAGCCCCAGGGGGAGAGGTAAGACTGCAGGGAGAGTAGAGAGCTGTAGGCACCGGCAGAGAGAAGTGCTGGCTGCAGGGAACTGGGAGAGACTGCAGGCACCGGCAGGGACGGCTTCCCTGCTGGGCAAGGACCCGGGCTAAAGCAGGCACTGGGAGAGACGGCCTGCTTGCTAAAGGTCCCGGGATCGCAGCAGCACGTCGGGGAAAGGCAGAGACAGCAGCCGAGGAGCAGACCACATGGCAGCAGCTGTGGAAACGGCCCCAGCTGATTCAGGGAGAAAGAAGCAGCGTCAGCAGCCCGGCTGGCTGTGGCTGTGAGAGGTAAGAACCTGCACACGCTTCTAGTGGGCAGGAGCATAACACTAAATGCCATATTAGGACAAGAGTGATGATGGAATTCAACTCAGTCTGCAAATCACAAAAAAGAAAAAAAAAATAGTTCTCAGTCTAAATATTATCATAAGGATGTCATGTAGGATGCTTCCATTTCTGAATTTTTTGTATTTTGGCTTCTATTTGTCTTTTCTGAAGGGAAACAATAACCTAATCTGGGATGCTTCCAATTTAGATTATTGTGTTTTTTGTGCATTCCATTCTGTTTCCATTTTTTAATCTTGTATTTTCTGTATTTTGGCATCAAACTGTGTTTTCTGAACAAAAACAATGGTCTAGACTGGGATGCTTCCAGTCTGAATTATTTTTCTTTTTGTACTGCCTGTAAGAGCCTTTGAATGCAATTGTCCTTTCTGAAGAAAGGATAAATGACTGGGGATGTTTTCAGTTCAGATTAAGAACTTTCAGTATTCTCTGTAACAGATTTGAAAGACATATACTTTCTCCCTCTGTTTTAGTTTGCTGGACATATGATTTTTCTATATTTTAACACTGAGACCTATATTTTCAGTATTGAACCAATGAGACCTGTATGGTTACTGATGAAACCTGTAATACATTTTTAGCAATCTTTAGAAGTCTCTGGAAAAAAACATGATTTTTTTTTTTTTGGTTGGAACATTGTAGTTTCTGTATTTTGTGAAAAGCCATTAAGAGACCTATGTTTGGAGGATCCCAGTACTGGAACTACTGTATTACCATCTCTGCTCCAAGCAGTTCTTTGAGTGGAGGGAGCGCTGCAGTCTGATGGTAACATCACAAGAGCAACCTGATTGGCTTTTTAAAAATCATCTGGTCTATGGCGTGCTGCCAAAAGCACAAGCCAAAGGAGCTTGCCCCCTTGTGAGCCCCTTGGGAAGCCACATGGGAGCTGAGGGAACTGTTTATTATGAGTGCCTCCACTGTGAAGACTGAGCAAGTTATAGTCGGTTTATGGGAATGAAGGGGAAGGTTAAGAACAAATCTTCCCCATGGAGTCTGGGGTTCTTCTTTCTGGTCCTTTAGACTTTTGGGTCCTTTCCACTTCAAGTCAATTATCTGGGGCAACTCTTGGAAGGGTATTGAGCAGTGGTCCCCAATACTACCTCCGAGCATGGTTTTTCCTCTTAATTCAAAAAAATGGAATTCTCCATCAAGACCTTCCTTTTTTGATGATTCTTCTTTGGACTCTGAGTTATCTTCCTTTCTTTTCAGTGTTGAGCATGAGGCACAGCTTATTTCTATCACATCCAAGAGCTACACTTTTTCAAATAACTCTACTTTTGTAGGTGCCTCTAAATCAGTTGTTAAAAAGAACAGAATTTTCTTCCTTTCTTCTGCCCACTCCAGTAAATTTTCCAGATTCCAAAGAACCAGCAAGATTCCAGCAAAGAAGAATATATCTTTAGAGGATATGGGGTTTTCTTTATGTAGGGTAGAAGGCATTCTAGAGAGTTGGGTAGCACAATTGTGTAAGTGTTCCATTGAAGCGTCTGCTCAACTTGAGGCTCATAGCTCTAGTTTAGCAATCACTTAGCTCTCTTGAATTCTCTTTGCAACCAAATGTCTGAGCTTAGTAATATTAATGGTTCATTGGTTATACTGAGTACAGAAGATAAAAGTCAAGAGCTAGTTAATGTTAATTGCCCAGCTGAAGACACCTGTTCATTCAATTTCGGCTTATTACTATGTACTCTTTATTGTTGAAGAATTTGAAAGTAAACATTTATTTGATACCACATGTTCTATTGAGAGATTCCTCAGAGACGTAAAGTTAATACAGGACAACAGTAGATTTTGATAATCCTTAGCAAAAAAAATCCATGTTAACTGGAGAACCCGCCAAGCTACTTTGTTTCCCAGTTACTGTGACTGGGAAGGAAGCTGCTGCAAAAACAACCAGTGTGAATAATGCTACAGTCAGTGCAACTGCTGTAAAAGACACTAACCATCTTTTTATTCTCTCCATACACAGAGAATAGAAAAAAAAAATTGCTTATCCTTTTATTTTTCCCTTTAGCTAAAAATACAGTGCCAACAAACCTTCAGGATCACAATGAGTTAACACTGCTTTTAAATACAACTTTGGAAGATTGTTGTGGAGAGTTTAAGTCCCCATTATAGTTAATTAAAGTATAGGTAACACATTAATGAAAGAAGAAAGAAGATCTACAAATCATCAATCCAGCATCCATATCGATTGCAGGACCTGGAGAGAACTAAAATACAGAATCAACATACAGGAATCAGCTACAAAGAAACCAAGCTATAGACTTTTAGCTAAGTATATTTGCACCACAGTCTACAGTCTAGCTAGACCAACTTACAGGAAATACACAGGCTCAAACAAAGAATGTACATTTACAGAAAGAAAGAGACAGCTACAAGATAGCTCTTAGTAGAAAATGTTTAATAAAGGAAAACACGAATAACAAGGCACAGCTACAGTCTTAACGTTTAAAGTAAAAGGTACTTACCCTTTGCAACTGCCTGGCAGCAGAACAGGGACACCTGCAAAAGGACAGTGAATACAAAGTATTAAATTCTTAAACCTACATATAGAATACTTATCTGACATTTATTCTTGAACAGTCATTCTTGATTGAAGGACAGTGAACATACTTCCATCTTAGAAATAGTTGCATCTTTAATGTACATAAAAACATCTTATATATTAAAGAAAGTTTCATTATTATTATCTACATTATTTATGGTTCTTTGCATTTTATTGCTGCTCTTGCTAATAAATCTTGTTACTATACAGCAGAAGAAATCCATTCATTCAATACCCTTCCCCGGTTTTCCCCCCGCTGTCCCTCCCTACCTGCAGAAAACGTCCCCTCACTTGCAACACCCAGTTGGAAGGAGGGCTTCTGAGAGTGTCTCCTGCCAGCTCCATCATAAGTGTCTGCCTTATACACTCTATGTCCAAATTCAGACACCATAACGGAAGAAGCTGCCCCTAGCAGGGCAGTTTACATATCTAGTATAACCCCTTTTTGTAAGGGTCACCTTTGGCAGTTGCAGGGTTGGTGAATGAACCTTCTGCAGCTCTGGAACTGACAACAACCAACCACAGTTCAACCAATCATGGATCAAACAAAATCTGGGAGTCTCAAGAGGAGACTCTCACAGATAATAGGGGGTAATTTTCAAAAGGAGTTACATGCGTAAATGTAGCTACTATTGTAGCAATTTTCAAAAGCCATTTACTCAAGTAAAGTGCACTTATGTGAGTAAATCCTATAGACAAGTCAATGGCATATATTGTAGCAATTTTCAAAAACCCACTTACTCAAGTAAAGTGAATTTACTCCAGTAAACCTGGTTTTTACTCGAGTAAATGCTTTTTAAAATCAGGCCCATAGGGTCTACACTATGCCGTGTAAATTCCAAAGCAAATTAAATTTATTGCAGAGCCAAACAAAAATCAACTTCAAAAACCAAACAAGAATCTCAAGATACATTCCTAATCCAAAATAAAAACAGGAGAAAAGGGTAGATAAAATGAACAACAGTCATTTACAGTCTCTAGTCAGCTCAAAACCCCAACAAGAGTAGATACTTCTGTTTCCCAGTTTTCTCTCTTAGTTAATCCAATATTGTCAGGTTAGGAACTCACAAAGAATCAGCACCTCTATTTTCTTTTCACTGAGGGTTTCCCAAGCAAGGATAGAGACTCTCACTGTAGAGTTGTGGTCCTTCTGGTTGACATTCTAAGATCCTGGCAGTAACTCCACCTTGGCTACTTCAGCAGCTAGAAAAATCAAAACCCTTACTCAACTTCCTTAGGGCTGTAAACTGCAAATCCTCATTGACTGTCACAAATCTCAACCCTCCATCTGCACTCTCAAGGAAGCCTAGGCTAGGAACCCTAGGCTGTTTCTCTGTCTCCCAAATACCTTCTTGTGCCTCATGCAGAAGCACTATTTATATTTCATACTAACCTATTCCCTTCCAACGGAAAACATCTCCACAGCTCCTTGAAGTCTTCATGAACTTATATTGCATAAAAAAACTGATCTATCTCTGGAAAATTCTCCTTAGTAACCCTAGGCAAGGTTACACCATATTGCCTACATCCTCTGCCTTATATCTGCCTAAGATATGGATTATGTATATCCCATCACAGATTTCTTCACACATTGATACCATATGCACTAAAAGGAAATTTTAAAACCCGTGCCCAATCTTATATCAGCGTGTGCATGAGCATGTGAATGCTAATTTGCACACATAAGGGGGGGGGGGGGAATTTCAGTAGATAAGCGTGCCAATGCAATAGGTTCTCTCCCCAGGGAACTTCGTACATCCCCTAGCTAACCTGCCTCCCTTTTCCCCTATCCGTCTCGACCCCTAAAACCCTGCTAACCTAATTTTTTTTGTTTTATTACTTACCTGCTCTCCAGTGCTGTCCCGGTCCGCCCTCGCCCTAATCCCCCTACATCTTGGAAGTGTTACATTTTTTGACTTAGCGTGCACTAATAGCACATGGCATGGAGCATACGACACTATTTCCTGAGCCCTGGCTAAAGCCTAATTTTCATCTGATAATCTTTCATTTAGATCTGTCTAATGTCTTATGGGGCCGATTAGTGTACACATTAGAGCCTTAGCTTTGAATTTTAAAAATGATGTAGAGGTAAAAATTAGCATTAAATCCATAAGTAGCCTCTAGTCATGTATTCCTTATTTTATAAAAATAAAAAACATGCACATATTTTCACTTTCGTGTGCACATATATGACTGTAGAAAAGGGGTGGTTAAGGGGCGTTCTGGGGCAGGGCCAACATTTACCTACAGAAGTTGCTATTTTAAAAGGTGTGCACATACTGTAGACTTGCCAACTTACTTTATATCTGCAAATTATCTGGCATAAGTGATACTAAATGTGTTTATTGCATAGTACTGACTGGGTGGAGGGTCAGGTTGATTAGGGCAAACTTCAGGCTGAAGAATAAGGATGATCCTGATGGCCTGGAGAAGGGCGAGGTGAAAAATTGTGGACTAATTGGCAAACAGTAGTAGTTTCCTTAAGAACACAAGAACATAAGAACATGCCTTACTGGGTCAGACCAAGGGTCCATCAAGCCCAGCATCCTCTTTCCAACAGTGGCCAATCTAGGCAATAAGAACCTGGCAAGTACCCAAAACTACGTCTATTCCATGTTACCATTGCTAGTAATAGCGGTGGCTATTTTCTAAGTCAACTTAATTAATAGCAGGTAATGGACTTCTTCTCCAAGAACTTATCCAATACTTTTTTAAACTCAGCTATACTAACTGAACTAACCACATCCTCTGGCAAAAAATTCCAGAGTTTAGTTGTGCGTTGAGTGAAGAGGAACTTTCTCCGATTAGTTTTAAATGCACCACATGCTAACTTCATGGAGTGCCCCCTAGTCTTTCTATTATCTGAAAGACTAAATAACCGATTCACATCTGCCCTTGATGTGTGCATGTTTTAAAATACATCAATTAATGCAAATATGATCTTTATTTTCATGTGTAAAATATATACGCTTATATTTTTTAAATAGGTAGGAAAAATACGCACATTCGATGTGTCGATATACACTTTTGATGCATTGCATGTATCCATGCATAAGTGTACATATATGCATATATTGTGAGATAGAGATAATGTATTTTATAAAGCACACGTACATAATATGCATGGGTTATTTAATACTAGCGGTGATCTGCTCACGGCCATTAAACATGTACTGTATATGCCTCGGTTTGAAAGTTATCCTCTGGGACAGTAACTTTCAAACTGGTATGCACTTGCATATTTGCATGCATACATCGGCCCATGTCCAGGGACACAGACATTTTATAACTTGCATGAATATATGCACATATGTTATAAAATAGCCTGGCCACCAACACATGTTATAAAATAGACTGTGCTGAATTTTAATTTGGCACCTGCATGGGTGCACAAATCCTGCTTCTATCATGTAAATCAGGTAATTTTTAAAACGGTGCACACCGATGTAATTTCCAGTTTTACCAGTTCTTCCCCAGTTCCCGAGCTAAGAGATAGGTCTTCCAAACCCCCTTAGTTTAATAGCCTTCACTTTCCTCAGTTAGCCCGAACCCTTCAAACTCCATAGATCTGCCTGGTTTTCTTTATTTTATAACTTACACCTCTTCCATAGAAAAAGCACACTTATGTGGCAGGGGTTCTGGACACACACCCAAGAGTGTAAATATTTATGTGCAAATCTCTGGTTCGTGTTCCGAAATGCCCATGCTCTGCCCACACCATACCCATACCCCGCCTCTTTTTGAAAACTTTGGAGAAGTGAGTGCTATGGTAGATACACGTGTATCCTGGCTTCTTTTAAAACCATTCAGCATGTGCAAGCTCGACTTATTCATGCATCCCCTAAATAATGTGTACACTGGGCTTATAAAATTCACTTTTTAGTGAGTAATATACTATCAGAAATGCATGCTATCCAAAGTTAGATGGCACACTAAGCTGTAGAGTACTCGCCCTTTAGTCTTGTTTACAGCAAAACTGTAAATAAAGAATTCTGATCAAATATTTTGAGAATCTGATATTAACATTTGAATGAAAATGTTTGACACTCTGTGCAAGCATTTCTTTATTTTTGTAAACTGGTTAAAGGTCAGGAATGATAACAAAATCGTGCAGAAACAGAATAGAAAATTGTCTCTCTTAGTGAAACTAGGGATGTGCATTCATTTAAAATGGCAAATCCATGACAAAAATGCCCTGTTCGTTTGATTCGTTGGCCCCAGAAAACAAATGAGTGCGTCCCATGAATGAAGCATATGTCATTAACTTCATTCATTTTCATTTTCCCATAAAAAAAAAAGGATTGGCTGCATTGCAAAGAATAAAGCCTGCCTCTCTGAGGCTCAGGCTTGCTGTATGGGTGTCTCCATAGCAAACAGCCCCAGTGCCTAAGACTCATGTGTGAGGTCAGAGAATAGCCGAGATCTGTTATCAAGGAAACAGGTTTTCAGGGTTTTTTTTAATGATTGGGTGGACGGTTCCAGTCTTAGTTGGGTGGGCAGTTTGTTCCAGAGGGATGGGCCCGCTATTCAGATGGTGCATTTTTTGGTGGAGGTGAGGTGGGCTAGTTTTGTGGGAGGGATAGCAAGCAGGCCAGTGTTTTGAGATCGCAGGTTTCTCTGGGAGTCGTGATGGTGGGGAGTGTCCTTTAGCCATTTGTGATTTTCATTGTTAATGGTTTTGTGTAGGAGAGTAAGGCTTTTGTATTGTGCCTTGTAGGTTACGGGGAGCCAATGGAGTTCTTTTAGTATGGGGGTGATGTGTGAGGAGCAATTGCAGTTTGTGAGTGATCTGACTGCTGCATTTTATAGAAGCTGGAGGGGTTTGGTAGAGAAGGCTGGGAGTCTGAGGAGGAGGGAGTTACAGTAGTCCAGTTTGGAAAGTATGAGGGACTAGAATACCGTGCAGTAATCATGGTTGAATAGTAGGGGTTTGAGTCTTTTTAGGACTTGGAGCTTATAAGAGCCCTCCTTGATTGTTAAGTTTATGTGTTTCTTCATGTTGAGTTCCGAGTCCAGAGGGACACCAAGGTCTTTTACTTCATTGGGGAATTGAAAGTTTGGTTGTATGGATGCAATTTCTTGGATGGTCGTTGTGGTGGTTTTGTTGGAAATGTGTAAGATTTCTGTTTTTGTGTGGTTGAGTGTGATAGATATCTGAGTGAGGAGGTTTTTTATTTGGATGGAGAGGGTTTCCCATAATGAGATGGTGTTTGGTATGTTTTCCTTGATGGGAAGTAGGATCTGGATGTCGTATGCATAGATGTAGTAAGTGAGGTCCAGGTTAGAGAGGAGCTTGCAGAGGGGGAGCATATATATATTGAACAGGGTGGAGGAGAGTGAAGATCCTTGGGATACACCATGGGGGAGGGGGAATTGTTTTGATTCGGAGTTGTTGAGGTGAACTTTGTAGGATCTGTTAGATAGGTAGGAGCCGAAACATTTGAGGGTTGTTTCTCCTATCCCAATCTTCATCAGTCGGGTTAGTAATATGTTGTGATTTACAGTGTCGAAAGTGGCAGAGATGTCCAGTAGTATCAGAAGGTAGGAGTGTCTGTTGTCGATGCCTCTGAAGGCTGTGTCTGTGAGTGATAAAAGGAGAGTCTCACTGTCACTGCCAATGACCAAGAGGAAGGTGTCTGTTTTCCAGCCCTTTCTCCCATCCTGAGGAAAGGCAGGCTGCTGGCTGCAGTAATTTAATTAAAATGTAAACCTGTTCTTGTGAACCAGTATAGTGCTAGCGCTGGTAGCTAGCTGTGCCATAGTACCCCAGATAGCGAGGTTGTTTTAACTCTCTCTGTCTGGTTCTGTATGTACCAGTCTGAGTTAGTGCATCCACAAAGAAATCCCTCTGAGCCAATTACCACTACAATCCACTTTGTGGATTGATTTTGTTACTGCATTAAGTATACAGTGTGCTACTTACTACTTGTGCACATAATCATATTAGAGCATTATACCATTCTTTACTTTTTCTGTGTGTGTATGTATACATGTACCATGCAGTGAACTTAGCTAGTCATTATAGCAAAATTCTAAAATAGTACTGTAGTGCTTTTTCTCTGTGGATTGATCAAAGTTACATACAGAGTGATCACTTTAGTCAGTGTCACACATATATCCACTTCATTAAAAGCAATAAGATAAAAACATTTTTGTCCATTATTTAAATTCTAGTAAGCAGGAACTGCAGCTGATAAAATCCCATCATATCAGAAAAAGGTACTAGAGGGAAAGGCAAGCCTGTAGATGTTGGTAGGGGATTTATTTGCAAGTCAACAGTGAGTCCCCCAACCAAAATAAAGAGGGATTTTTTCAAACCCAAAACATCAGCAGGAGAGGCAGGCATGTCAAGCTGCAAGAAATTGAAATTTGAGGAGGATATGCCAGCACCATCTGTGTCTCTGCTAGATCCCATTGTGCCAGAGGAGAGGGAAAGGGCAAACAGTGGCACTATCAGCCGCTGTTTGCCCTTGACTTTGGAAGTAGAAATGCAAGTGGTAAAATCTAAAGCACCAGCAGTGAAATCCATTAGTGCAGCAGAGGCTGTAAATTCATTTTTGTCATCCTCTTCCTCTGAATCAGAGTGTGAAGTATCTCCCTTTAAAGGATTTCCTGCAGCAGAGATGGGAGAGGCATTAGCTGAAGACCCAGTATTAGAAGCATTAGTCAGTTCTGGTAAGCCTCCACCTCACTGCCGGAGAAGAGAGAGGCAGGAGCTGATGTTGGTGAGGAGAGCAGGCCACACTGACAGTGCAGCAATAGAGGATGAGTGAATCCTCTGCCTCAGTTTCTCAGGCTCCAGCTGTTTCTACCACCACTTCAGTGTCAGCATCATCCACCCCCAAGGATGCTAACAGAGGTAGGGGATACCAAAAGAAACCTGTGATTTGGAGCCATTTTCAAATGAGGGAGGATCCTCACTTTGCATGTTGTAATTAATGCCCGAAGGACATCAGCCAAAGGATGCAACTGGCCCATTTAAGTTATTCTGGGATAAAGCATCACCAGAAAAAGCAACATCTCCTTCAATATGCACCTAGGGATGGAAGTAGCAGTAGGCACTGGCAGGGGGGTCCCTTCTTCAAGACAGAGGACACTATTTGAAAAGGGGATGAGTGTCCATCAAGCTGTTCCCAAGTCTTCGGCTCCTTCTAACAGTCAGGTGGCAGGCCAGCAGCAGCAGTCCCCAGCTATCCCTAGGAAGCGACAGCCCACAATGAAGGAAAAGGGGAGGTGTTTGGTGGCACTGTCACGGGGAAAGAGGCAGGCAGTATCAAAAGTGGTGACTAGCACTATTTGTGAGATGATCACTTTAGATGATCAGCCCCTACAGGTAATGGAACACATGGGTCTCAGGCATTTGCTGAAGCTCTTAGCACCAAACTATAAAGTGCCCTCCAGGACCAATTTCAGCAGAAAAGTCTTCCCCAGTTTGAATGAGCATTGAAGTAGCAGTGTGCAGGCACTGCTGGTGAAGGCTTAGGGGATCAGTGTGCATTTTACAAGTCACATCTGGACATCTACAAATGCTTCACACTTATTCCTTTCATCGACGGCACACTGATGGGACTTGGCTGAGATAGGGACAGGCAGCAACCACACAGAGGCAAGAACAATAGGATGCAGGCCAACTTTGCTGCATACTCACCTGGCAGATAGTGCCCATACCTCTGCCAATATTTTGGCAGCTATTAGACAAATGCTGGAGTGATGGCATCTGGATCAGAGAGTCAAAAGTCTTAATGCAGATTTATTTGTCACTGACAATGGCTCTAATACTGTAAAGGCAGTATCCGATGGGGGATAAGAACATAAGAACAAAAGAAATTGCCATGCTGGGTCAGACCAAGGGTCCATCAAGCCCAGCATCCTGTTTCCAAGAGGCCAAACCAGGCCACAAGAACCTGGCAATTACCCAAACACCAAGAAGATCCCATGCTACTGATGCAATTAATAGCAGTGGCTAGACCTAAGTAAACTTGATTAATAGCCATTAATGGTCTTCTCCTCCAAGAACTTATCCAAACCTTTTTTAAACCCAGCTACACTAACTGCACTAACCACATCCTCTGGCAACAAATTCCAGAGCTTAATTGTGCATTGAGTAAAAAAGAATTTTCTCTGATTACTCTTAAATGTGCTACTTGCTAACTTCATGGAATGCCCCCTGGACCTTCTATTATCCAAAAGTGTAAATAACCGATTCACATCTACTCGTTCAAGAATTCTCATGATTTTAAAGACCTCTATCATATCTCCCCTCAGCTGTCTCTTGTCCAAGCTGAACACCCCTAACCTCTTCAGCCATTCCTCTTAGGGGAGCTGTTCCATTCCCTTTATCATTTTGGTTTTCCTTCCCTGAACCTTCTCCATCGCAACTATATATTTTTTAAGATGCGGTGACAATGGAGCGACACAGAGGCATTATGACATTTTCCATTTTATTAACCATTCCCCTTCCTAATAATTCCTGACATTGCTTTTTTGACTGCAGCAGCACATTGAGCCAAAGATTTCAAAGTATTCTCCACTATGATGCCTAGATCTTTATCCTGGGTGGTAGCTCCTAATATGGAACCTAACATCATGCAACTGCAGCAAGTGTTATTTTTCCCTATTTGCAACACCTTGCACTTGTCACATTAAATTTCAACTGCCATTTGGTTGCCCAGTCTTCCAGTCTCGTAAGGTCCTTCTATAATGTATCACAATACACTTGTGATTTAACTACTCTGAATAATTTTATATCATCCACAAATTTGATAATCTCACTCGTCGTATTTCTTTCTAGATCATATATAAATATATTGAAAAGCACCAATCCAAGTACAGATCCCTGAGGCACTACACTGTTTACCCTTTTCCACTGAGAAAATTGACCATTTTATCCTACTCTCTGTTTCCTGTCTTTTAATCAGTTTGTAATCCACGAAAGAACATCACCTCCTATCCCATGACTTTTTAGTTTTCTTAGAAGCCTCTCATGAGGGACTCTGTCAAGCACCTTCTGAAAATCTAAATACACTACATCTACTGGTTCACCTTTATCCACATGTTTATTAACCCCTTCAAAAAAATGAAGCAGATTTGTTAGGCAAGACTTCCCTTGAGTAAATCCATGTTGACTGTGTTCCATTAAACCATATCTTTCCATGTGCTCTGTAATTTTGATCTTTAGAATAGTTTCCACTATTTTTCCCGGCACTAAAGTCAGGCTCACTGGTCTATAGTTTCCCAGATTGCCCCTGGAGCTCTTTTTAAATATTGGGGTTACATTGGTCACCCCACATTCTTCAGGTACAATGGATGATTTTAATGATAGGTTACATATTTTAACTAATAGATAAGAAATGTCTTTTTTGAGTTCTTTCAGTACCCTAGGATGCATACCATCCAGTCCAGGTGATTTGCCTCTACGGCCAACTTCATTTCAAATTATCTCTTCACCTGTCTTTGCTGACACCCTGCACCTAGCAGTGAAGGAGATCCTGGGCCTGGGGTCCAGAGTCCCGAGCATGTGTACCTGAATGGCTTACTAGAGAAGTGTTGAATAATAGCTAGGCACTTCCATTGAAGTGTGAAGGCAGGGGATCTTTTCTGTGAAAAGCAGGAGGAATTAGAGATGCCTCACAAGCCTCTCATTCAAGATGTAGGCACCAACTGGAATTCTATCTACATGAGGCTGCAGAAGAAAGTGGAGCAGCAGACACTCCTACATGATCTGGCTCAGGAAATAGAGAAAGGTGTAGAGGCTCCTCTAGGGCATCATGATAGATCAGTTTTGATTCAGCTTGTGAAAATCTTGAAGCCATTTAAGGATGCCACAGAGGAGCTGAATGCCAAAAGCACTACCTTGGGAGATGTCATCTCTATACTAAACATCCTGTTAGAAAAGTTGGAAGGCTTTCAACAGGAAGAGGGACTGAGTGGTGAGGTACTCCAATGTTTGGTGTCCTATTGGAAAAGCAGGTGACAGAGAGACTAGGTTCTCTGACCACAAACCACACATACATACTCTTTAAAGTATGTGATCCATGTGTGAAAGAAAGACTCACACTGGAGGCCAACAATCTGACACATATGAAGGACATGCTGACAGAGGAGGTCTGTCAACTAGAGCACTAGAGGTTGAGGCAGAGGAGGAATGTAGCACAGCAGAAAACACCAACATTGGCCATGTCAGACAGTAGTGCAAGTCAGAGCAGCACCATGTCATTGTCATTTAGCACTCCCTCCTCCACAGTAAAATGGAAACAATCCTCACTTGTTTCAGGCGATTATGAAAGCAACTGGAAAGAAAGACACGTCTAACACAAGCAAATGAGATGGCAGCTCAAATCTCAGCAACATGCTTTCTCTCAGAGAATATTGAGAACATGGACACAGATGTGCTGGGATATTGATCCCACAAGTCTAGCATCTGGCTAGTCCCAGTGAGACTGGCTCAATGTTATTTCTCTTGCCCACCAACAAGTGTCCCCAGCGAACTAGTGTTTTCAATGAGAGGGGACAGTGTAAACCCTCATCACTCTAGGCTGTCACCACACTTGATGGAGAAGCCAATGTTCCTGAAAATTAATCTGCTTTTGCATGGGTTTCCAGATTTGCCATGTGAGATGAAAGACAAATGAAAGGAAATAGAAGGTCCTGATTTGCCATGTGAGAGATTTCCAGATTTGCCATGTGAGAGGAAAGACAAATGAAAGGAATTTGAAGGTCCTTTGCCTGTCTGCCTGCTGTGCCTCAAATACCAGCAATAGGGCCTATACCCAGCATCTAGCAACATCTAGTGATTGCTTTACTATATCTGTCTGCTGTGTCCCCAACACCACCACTTGGGCCACACTTCAACAAACACACTGCTGCTGTCTTCCCTGCCTATGAAGTCATTCTGAGGGCCAAAACACACCAATGCTGAGCCCTGCTGAGACCCTAACACCAACAGCTGGGCCACACACATCGTGCTTCTTCCTGGCCTGTCTCAAAAAATACCATTGGGGCCAACATGCACTGACACCTTCTGCCTGTCTTGCACTATTTACCATCACTGGGGTCTGACTAATCCTGCTAACTCCTGACACATTCACATCAACAACACTTGGGCGTCAGTCCTCCTGCTTTCTCTTAACACAACTCCAACAACAAAAATGGGGCCTGTCACACCCTGCTGTCTCCTGACATGTCCCCAATCAAGAAAACTGGGTCTAACTCAGCTTACTTCCTCCTGACACGTCCCCATCAACAAAACTGGGGCCTTTCATATTCTGCTGCTTCCTGACTTGTCTGCATCAAGAAAACTTGGGCCTGTCACACTTTTCTGTTTCCTGACTTATCCCCATCAACAAATCTGGGTCTTGTCATACCTTCTGCCTCCTAATTTGTCCCCATCAATAAAACTTGGGACTGTCACACCCTGATTCCTCCTGACTTGTCCACATTAAGAAAACTAGGGCCTGTCACACTTTGCTGCCGCCTGACTTGTCCACAACAACAAAACTGGAGCCTATCACACTCTTCTATCTCATAACTTGTCCCCATCAACTACACTGGGGTATGACTTAGCTTACTTCTTCCTGACGTGTCCCTATCAACAATACTGGGGCCTTTCACACCCTGCTGTCTCCTGACATGTCCCCATCAAGAAAACTGGGGCCTGTCACACCTTTCTGCCTCCTGACTTGTCCCCATCAAGAAAACATCACCACTGACTTGCCCCCTTCAAGAAAACACCATCATGCCAAACACCACCACTGAGGCATGACTCTCCTGCCTGCTTTGCCTCAACAACTGATTGGGACAAAGCAGACAGGGGAATTCAGTGGAGTCATGCCTCAGCAATGATGTCAGTTTTTCTGGCAAAGCAGGGAGAGGAAGTCTATGGAATTATGCCTCAGTAGTTAGTTTCCTAAACACCACTATTGGGGCTTGTCTGCACTGACATCCTTTACACCCTTTAATTCAAACACCAGCACTGAGGCCTAACGTATTCTGCATAAGCCTAAATTGCTGTAACAATGACCACTGTGGGCTGATACTTCCGGCTGCTGCATCCCTTGCTCCCCCATATTCAGTCAGGCCTGACATATCCTGCATAAGCTTGTCTTGCTCCAAGCATGACCACTGGGACTATCACTTACAGCTGCAGAATCCCATGCTCTACCATATCCACTCAGATGTGACGAATCCTGCATAAGCCTGTCTTGTTGCAGCCATCACTGACACTTCCAGCTGCAGTATCCCATGGTCCAACATATCCCACTCAGGCCTGACTTACCCTGCATAATCCTGTCTTGCTGCAACCATACCCATAGTGGCCTGACACTTCCAGCTTAAACACCCCATGCCTCACCATAGTCATTCAGGCTTGATGTATGCTGCATAAGCCTATTTTACTCCAACCACAAATCCTGGGATTGGATATTTCCAGCTTCAGCAAGCCATGTTTCAGCCATAACAAAACGTCAAGGCTCAAATCCTTAATTTCCAATAAACTTTGCAATCCTTAAGAATACTGCATTTTCTGCCTGCAAAGGTATTTTTCAAATGCTATATGGACATAACACTGATAATACCACAGCTTTGTTGGTTCTGTAGCTACACTTCTCGCTGTGTTGATCTGCTCCTACCATTCCAATTTTTAAAAAATTGTTAACTGACACTGCTTCTACTGCCGCTGTTCCTAGCCTTGCTTGCCGCATTATGCTGCCCGCTGGCTCCGCCGCTCTGTGTATGTGCAAGAATTGGCAAATACCTCTGTGGGCGTTCCAGCTACCCTTCTCGCTGCATTGCTCTGCTCCTACCATTCCAGTTCTTAAGCTATACCAGCACCACTGCTGCCGCCGCCATTCCAAACCAATCCTAGAACCTGAGGGTGCTTCATCCTGTTTCAGCTGTGTTGAAGGTTCTTGCCAAATACTCTTCACCTTCAGTACCTGCTCACATTTCGTCATACTCTAGCCACCCATTGCTCAGGATTTTACGACTGTTCTTCATCTATGGTACTCACCTTCTTGCTATCTCTTGTTCTTGCCACAGCTATCCATTCTTTTGCACACTTACCACACCGCTCCATTTGGTGATTTCATGGCCTACTCGCAGTTCCACTGTACTGCAAACTTGGGTACTTACCTACTTGTGACGTGCGAGGCTTACTCCAGGACACAAATCTGTCCTGCTAGGCTGGTGGGTCTGCCAGGTGCAGCCATCCTTCAACAGGAAAAGGCATCCCCCTTCTACAGTTGTCTGAATGCCCCAATGGAATGACTGACATCCCCCATGATATTCTGCCTTAATTCTATGCCCTCCTTATCCAACACATCTGGATCCTTGTGCCGCTTGGCCTTGCTGCCACCTTAGGGTTCTTTACTTCTTTCTGCCACTGTACCTGCCCGGCATACTCTAGCTCTTACACTTTGAGGTTTTCTTGCCAATTTGGGGTTGCTGCTTTGTACCTCTCCAATGCTTTTGAAATCTTGATAGCACTCCTTCTGATTCTTGGTCCCTTTATCTCTACCTTTGGGGTTTTTCCTGCCATGTTTTCTGCTTTGCTCCCCCTCTATGGAGCCTTAGGGTGCTGATGCCACTTTTGGTGCCACTTTTCCTCTTGTGATGCCATCAAGTGTTCATTGCACTATTGCTTGCATTTTCTGTTTGCACCTTGGGATGTTCTTCCTCCTCTTGCTGCTTCTGTTCTCTTCTCATGGTTCTTTGGAGCACCCCTGTTAATGCTGGTAGTCTGATATCCCTTTGCCCCTTTGAAGAGCTTTAGACTAGTATTATGCCACATTTGATGCTGCTTTACACAGTCTAACTACCTTGCAGTTCCTTCCCTCTGCTATTGATTTTTCTCACAAGTTTCATTAGAATTAATAAGAAAAACACTATTTTGGAGCCTAGAATAGACTGCAGTGCTTCCCCCATAGCTTTTAATAGCAAACAAAGGAACTAATTCACTGAATTAACAATTGTTTTTTCATTTGGAAATTAATGAAATGAATTTGGGTACCAACGAGATAAATTAACGAACCAAAATGAAACTATTTTTTTTCTTCTGCACATCCCCATGTTACTGCTCAAGAAGAAAGAAAAATGCTTCACTTGGTAGTATGACTAGAGCTGGATGGGGAGAATACCAAAGAATGTAAAGATAATAATAATATTCTCCTGGGGATTGTACTATATAAAGCACAATTATTGTTTCAATTCACTTAAGATACCAAATTGAAAATGATGAGTCTATTAAGCATGTTTAGAGCTCCGACTTGTCATGAAGATGTAGAGTACTTCTATTGAGATTCATTAGCTTCTAGCTTCAAGTAACAGAGCATAAGAGCTCTCTGCTTATAAAAGAGACTCTTCAATAAATTAAAAGCCATGTGAAAGGAAGCATTGTCTCAGTGTGGATTGATAACTGGTTAAAAAACAGGAAACACAGAGTAGGACTTAAAGATCTGTTTTCCCAGTAGGAAAAGGTGAATAGCGGGGTACCTCAAGGATTTGTCCTAAGATTAATTCTGTTCAACTTATTCATTAATGACCTATAAAAGGAGTGATAAATGCAATGATCAAATCTGTAGGTTGCGAGGAACCACAGAAGACTGAAGAACTGAGCATCTAAATGTCCGATGAAATTTAATGTGGACAAGTACAAAGTGATGCACATACGGAAAAAATAATCTTAACTTTAGATACACAATGGTGGGTTCCACGTTAGGAGTAACCAAAAAGGAAAAGGATCTAGTAGTCATTGTTAACAGTACAGTGAAATCCTCAGGAAAGTGTGTGATGGTGGGCAAAAAAAGCAAGCATAATAGAAGGAATTATTTAAGAATGAATAGATAATACAACAGAGAACATCATAATGCCTCTGTATAGATCAGTGATGCAGTTGCAGCTTGATTATTGTGCTCAATTCTAGTCACCACCTTCTCAAAAAGAATATAGCAAAGATACAGAAAAGGGCAATGTAAGGTATTGTAACTAGCTCCCTTATGAAGAAAGGGTAAACAATCTATGGCTATTTTCAGCTTGGAGAAAAGTATATTGAGGAGGAGGATATGAGGAATTGAACAGGTAAATAGGGAATGGTTATTTACCCTTACAAACAACATTAGGATTAGGGGACACCACTTAACACTTGCAGCTGACAGGTAGCAGTTTTAAAGCTAATTAGAGAAATAATTTTTTCACTCAATGCCCAATCAAACTGTGGAAATTTTGGTTGGAGGATGTGGTCAAGGCAGCTAGCAAGGCTGGATTTAAAATGGGTTTGACCAAGATCATGGAAGAACAATCTACAAATAGATATTAACTCGGTGACTCGGGGAGATCCACCACTTATCACAGGGAGCAGCAAGAAATTTAATCTACTTTTAGGGATTGGCCACTGTTAGAGCCAGGAAGCTTTGCTCAATGGACTTCTGGTTGACCTAGCAAGTTTTTTCTGACATTCTTGTATTCTTATGAACAAGCAATCAATGCCAAATTAGGTCAATTTGTTCCAATTTGAGTAAAACAAATACAAATGGCCAGTGTCCCAAAATTTAAAGGACATTTTCTTTTGCATTTGTTTTCATTTCCCCATTAAAACCTGCTGGGTTTTTTTTATGGCAGCTAGCAACCAGTAATGTCACACTTTAACTTTAGACTGACTGAAGCTGAGGTGGAAAGGAACATGAAAAAAAGTCATAAAGGAGGACCAATCAAGGTGCTGCATTTTTCAAACAAGTCTATCCTCACTGACATCTGTCTAGATTGACAGTGGCTTCTTTTTTTTTTTTCAACCTGAAACTGAAAGTTGGATCAGGCAAGTGGCACAATTTTGAGCTAATTTTTCTCTTAGTTGGAGAAGTATGTGTTTAGATTATAAATTCTGAGAAAGAGAGAGTTAAAGAAAAATTGAGAAGACAGGGAATAGGAGAACTGAAAAATGAGATAGGCTCTGCAGTTGCTTTTATCCTCCTGTCCAACACATACTTTGTTACTGTGTCTCAAAAATATGATGTCTGTTTTGTAGTGATATAGCACACACAGTGTAACTGTATCGCTGCAAAAGTAGAACAGAAGGAAAGCAGTATGAGGTCTCTGTACCAACACAAAGATTTTTAAACTACAGAAATGCACTGCAGTATGAGTACATATTGACTAGGAAAAAGAGCAAAGGAACTGGGCTGGATTTTAAGACGTACGCGCAGGCGTACATTTGTGCGCGCAACCCGGCATGCACAAATGTGCGCCCAATTTTATAACATGTGCGTGCAGCCGTGCGAATGTTATAAAATCTGGGGTCAGCGCGTGCAAGGGGGTACACACTAGTGCATCTTACATGCACCGAGCCCTAGGGGAGCCCCAATGGCTTTCCCCATTCCTTCCGATGCCCCCCCACCTTCCCCTCCCTTCCTCTACCTAACCCGCCCCCCCAGCCCTACCTACCCCCCCCCCAAACTTTATATAATAAGTTGCGCCTTCCTCCGGGCAGGTATAGAATTGCGTGTGCTGACACGCGATCCCCTGGCCCAGTGGCTGTATGGAGACCTCTAGCCATGCCCCTGCCCTGCCCCACCCCACCCATTTTTTCAAGCCCGGGGGCTTACACACGTCCCGGGGCTTTACGTGCACCACTGGGCCTTTTGAAAATAGGCCAGCACGCGTAACTCCCACCTGAAGCGCGTAAATCAGGGCCCTGAGCGCGTAAATCCTTCTGGATTTACGTGCGCAGGGCCCTCGTGCGCCGGCGCGCCTATTTTGCATAGGCCGCCAGCGCGCATAAAGCCCCGGGACGCGTGTAAGTCCCGGGGCTTTCGAAAAGGGGCAGGAGGGGGCATGTCCGGGGGCGTTCCCGAAACGACGTGCATTTCAGGGGCGTGCCGCGGCGTTTTGGGGGCGGGCTCAGGGGCGTGGCACCGGCCCGGGGGTGTGGTCGAGGCCTCCGGACCAGCCCCCGGGACTGGAGGATGGAGTGGGGCTGCAGGCCGGCACACGCAAAGTTACGCCTGCTTTCAGCTTTCAGCAGGCGTAACTGCTGACAAAGGTAAGGGGGGGTTTAGATAGGGCTGGGGGGGTGGGTTAGGTAGGGGAAGGGAAGGAAAGGTGGGGGGCGGGCGAAGGAAAGTTCCCTCTGAGGCCGCTCCGAAATCGGAGCGGCCTCGGAGGGAACAGGCAGTGTGCGCTGGGCTCAGCGCGCGCAGTTGCACAAATGTGCACCCCCTTGCGCGCGCCGACCCTGGATTTTATAAGATACGCATGGCTACGCGCGTACCTTATAAAATCCAGCGTACTTTTTTCGCGCCTGGTGCGCGAACAAAAGTACGCGATCACGTATTTTTTAAAGATCTACCCCATAGGCTTTTAAAATCTGCCCCACTAAGTTTCAATTTTTGCCTCTTGGAGTCCCATAATCTGTGCATGTAGTAGCTTGCTGTTTTTCCATAAACTGTGCCATCATCCATGAAAATTTTAAAAAACAGAGACACTACCAGCTACAGGCAGAGTTTATGAAAGTAGCAAAAAGAGTACACACATAAAATGGTTTCTTAAAAAATGCTTGACCTTGATTGGTCCTGCTTTCTGGCTTTTACCCTATTCTTTCCTACCTCTGCTTCAGTCAATCTAGGGATAATTTGACATCACTGGCTGCTAGCCCACCTTGAGGAGAAAAAAAAAAAACAACACTTCTATTTACCACCATGGACTTGAATGGGATCCAAAAAAAAAAAAATATTTCCAGAGGTGCCTTCCATTCATTTCAGATTTCCACGAATGAAAATGGGTCATTCGGTTTGGATTAATAATTTGTTTTAAACAAATACATATTATACGGACATAAGAATTATAGAGCTGGGATCAGTCTAAGGTCCATTGAGCCCAACATCCTATCTGACAGTGGTCAGTCCAGGTCGCAAGTTCCTGGCAGATCCTATAAAGTAAATGTAATTCCTTACTGATAAAGCTGTGGCCCTATGCTATCATTCCAAGTTTTGTGAAGCACAACATTTATTAGTTGGTCTTCTTCCTGGTGGGAGAAGAGTGGGGAAAGGGAGGTTGAAGAGGCAGAATGGACTTGTAATTTTGCCTGCATCAAATTGTACACCAGTTTTCAAAGTTTGCTTGGAAAATTATCCCAGCAAAACTAGCCATCAGCAATTACACCTGCTATTTAGTATGTATAGATTTTCCCAAGAGAATTTATGTACATACTTTTTAAAATCAAAAAGTATGCGTGTAAGTCTTTTGGTATGTACTTATTAATCATCCAAACTCATGTCTTTCTTATTCCTTGTCAAGGGCAGATATTGATATGTCAGTACTTCTAGACAACCTGCTCTCACATGAAGATGTATTAGACGAGCACTACATGAATAAATTGAAAATGCTTCTTATGAAGTAGAGAGGTTGTCATCCTCAACATTAATACTATTACAGGAGGCTGGTGAAGCACAAGTTTATACACTTAGGACTTGATTCACTCAGGATTTTCTCCCAGTCTAGGCAAATACAGCTTTGTGAATCAGGCCCTTAATATCAACTCATAGAAAATGAAATGAATTTTAAAACATTCTAGTAAAATGACTTCTGTCTCTTCAGAATCCCCATTTAGATGCATGAGAATTCAGGTAGCAATACAAAATTTCCCATGTCAAATATTTACATAAGAACAGAAGATATACCATACTGGGTCAGACCAAGGGTCCGTCAAGCTCAGTACCTGTTTCCAACAGTGGCCAGTCCAAGTCACAAGGACCTGGCAAGTACCCAAACATTAAATAATTCTCAAACTACTATTGCTTATTAATTAATAGCAGTTAATGGAATTTTCGTCTAGGAACTTATCTAAACCTTTTCTAAATCCAGTTATACTAACTGCTGCAACTGTTATGGTTTTGATGAAGTTGTGAACCCCGGGCCGAGGTGAGCGATGTCTCTGCCCACAGGGAGGAGTCCCGTGGGCCTCACCATCGGGGGGTGTGGTCTCAACGACGTAGGACACAGTTGTGAGAGAGACTATTGGGGAGAAAAGATAGTACATAACCCGAGGTGCGGGAAATGTAATAAACACAGTCTTTGAGCGAATACAGTAGTCAAGATGATAATGTAGATATGAAGATCCGGTAGTGGCCTGCAGCTCAGGGTACACCAGGAGATTCCTGCAGGCTGATGGAAATACCTCTGAGTGCAGATCCAGTAGTCACCCGCAGCGCAGGGTATGCCAAGAAAACTGTACTATAGATGCCAAGGAGACAAAGGTCTGTGATACAGGGACCAGGCCGTAGACCTTGTATAGATGGATCAATATCCTGAGGCACAGGATGAGTAGCATAGACAAACTGAAGAATGGTAGTGGCCCAAAGAACAGGGTACGCCATGGAATCTTCAGTGAGGATGATAGAAGTTGGAGAATATACACACACAAGGAAGTCCCAGCAGAATCCTTGTTCCACATTACAATCAAGGAGGGTGCAGTGGAGGAGCCACTCCATTAATTCAGAAAACTCTATAAAAGCATCCTCCTCCTCCCACCATTGGGAGACAAAGGCTAAGGTCTGGGAAAAGATAGAGCTGGATAAAATGGGTTTTTCAAGCAAAGGTACAATAGATGAAAGTTTATCCCTATCCAGTCTCAAAAACTTATTAACCTGCCCCCATACAGAAAGGGTATGGGTTAACTGAGGGCTCAATCGGCAAATCCATTGAGTTACAGGTGACCCAGGAGAGAGAAAAGGCAAGATAGCCAGGTTAACAAATTCAGCTTGTGTTCTTTCCAAAGCCAACCATGTGGCATCTCCACCATTAAGCCAAACTTGTAAACAAACCAGTCTACTAGCCCAGTATTACAGCCGCAGGTTAGAGAATGACATACCCCCCTGCATCTTGTTATCATTTTGAGGTGTTGAAGTGGATTCTTGGGTACTGCAGTGATGGCCACTCCCACGGGGAGGAGCCCCATGAGGAACTGCAGTACTAGGCTAGACTCTATACACAAAGACACAGAGAATTTGTATTTATTATACAGCTTGGTGGTACTGCCCAGGGGTGGACAGCAGTGAAGGTAATCCAGTAGAAGTAGTCCAGGGGTCCTCGGCAGAGGAGACCAGTCTCACACTTGAGTAGATGAAAGGCAGCGCAAGTAGCAGAGGCAGGCCTGGATGTAGACTCCAAGCTGAAGCTGAAGGTGAGACAGACTGAGAGAGTTAGTAATCACTGAGTAGTTAGCTGTATTGATGAAGATCCTGGCAGGCAGAAGCAGATCAGAGGCAGGCACCAGAGTAGGGAGCGCAGGCCCTCAAGGAGCGAGTACCCGGTTTCCCAGAGAGGTACTTGAAAGAGAGAAGAAGGATCCCCGAGGAGCGGTTACCCAGGTTAGCGATGAATTACCCCGAAGGGCAGAGAGCAGCTGGGAAGCGGCAGAGCAGCTTAGACCAGAGCTATTCCAATCCAATATAGTCCTTGCTAACTCAGTTTGTTAGCAAACGAAGGGGCGGCTAAATACCAGGATGTGTTGACATCACTCAGAGGGAATGCCCCCAAGGTTCCCGCCATGACATGGATAAAGATGTGGGTGGCATGCACGCGCGCACCCTAGGAGGCCCTTAGGAAAAACATGGTGAACACCGTCGCCATTTCCAATCCGGGAACGCCGGGAAGAGAGGGATAAAGATGTGGCGGCAGCCAACTTCCCAAGCTTGAGGAGAGAGAAGGAAGAAATGTGAGGCACAAAGGTCGAAGTCATCTGAGACCGACAGACGCAACACATCTTAGGCAACTACAGTTGCTCAAGTCTTACCCAAGCCCTACGCCTTCACCAAATAAATTGGGCCATTAATCTGTGTAGCTCCACAAAGACCTTGGAAGGGACCAAACAAGGGAGATGTTGAAACAAATATAGCAGCTTCAGTAAAATATTCATTTTAAATAGGTTAATCCTACCCACCCAAGAAATTGAAAGATGGTCCCACAACAGTAAATCTTTTTTAGTTTGTTTTATTGTAGTCCACAATTTGTAGCATATAGATTTTTTTAAATTATTAGTAATAGAATTCCCAAGATATTTAAAACCACCCATGGCCCAGCGAAAAACAGAAAGACATTCTGGAAGGGATATACAATCAGTGAGAAAAAATAGCTCAGACTTATCCAAGTTTATTTTTTATCCTGAAAGACTCCCAAATGTTTGGAGAAGATCAAGCAATGCAGGACCTGACACATTAGGTTTTGTAAGATATAAAAGTACGTCATCAGCATATAAAGAAATAACATGTTCCCTACCACCAAGTTGTACTCCCTTAATGTCAGGGTGCTGACGTATTGCCTTAGCCAGGGGCTCAATAACCAAATTGAACAGCAAGGGAGACAGGGGATATCCTTGTCGGGTATCCCATGCTATAATAAAAAATGGGGATAAATTACCATTAACCAGTAAATATGCTCTGGGCCACTAAATAGCAAAACCCCATACGAAAAATTTATCGGGAATACCCGCTCAGGCCAGTATCTCAAACATAAAAGGCCAGACACTCTGTTGAATGCCTTTTCCATTTCTAAATACAATAAAAGACCTGAGACACCTTTTTGCTTAGCTAAATGTAAAATGTCAAATAAGTGCCTTGTGTTTGAGGTAGATATCCTACCTTTCACAAACACAGTTTGATCGTTATGGATCAGACAAGAAAGCACCCACTCTAATCAGAGCTGCAGTATTTTAGCCAAGATTTTTATGTTGGAATTAATAAAGGAGATGGGTTGATATGAAATACATTAGCATCTTTGCCTGGCTTGGGAATAATTTAAACTGTGGCAACAGCCATATAGAAAACCATCCCAACTGAGTTAAAGATCAAGTAGAGGGAGGGTGCTACAAAAATCTCTATGGGGTAACCATAAGGACCAGGACATTTTCCCCCTGGCAGTGCTTTTACCGCTTTCTGCATCTCTAACAGAGTAATTGGTTCTGACAGCTTTTTGATCTGCCACGGCTGTAGCTTAGGCATATCCAGGCCCTCTAAAAAAATGTTTTCAATATCCTGAATGAATAAATATTAGCCTCCTCAACATGCATTTGCATGTGATGAGCGCTATCAGTTTCAGGGGTGGTTAGACATGCGTTTTCAATGCTAAACCCCTTTCTGTATAAGGGGTAGTGGACACTCGTAGAAAGCACGTGTCCAACTGTGGGTAAAACAGTGCGCTTAGCTGAGCGCACTTTACAGTATCAGCCTGAAAGAGGTATTAGGCCTCCTCGAGAAGGAATGAGCATGGGCATTCTGGAAATTAAGCTACATTTTGATCAGATGATAATCAGAAATGGTACTAGATAAAATATCATAATTTTGAGTTAAGGAAAACAAATTAGGAGAGCATAAATAAAATCAAGTTGACTGTACATATCATGCCGCAGCAAATAATGGGGCAGATTTTTATAAAACTACGTGCGCGCGTACTTTTGTTCGTGCACCAGGAGCAAATAAAAGTACGCCGGATTTCAATAGATATGCACGTAGCTGCACATATCTGTTAAAATCCTGGGTTGGTGCGTGCAAGGCTGCCCAAAATCGGCAGACTGCGTGCACTGAGCCACACAGCCTGCCTCTGTTCCCTCCGAGGCTGCTCTGAAATCGGAGCGGCCTCGGAGGGAACTTTCCTTCCACCCCCCCCCCCCCCCGCACCTTCCCCTCCCTAACCCACCCCCGGCCCTATCTAACCCCCCCTACCTTTGTTGCACCAGTTACACCTGCCCAAGGCAGGCGTAACTTGCGCGTGCCGGGCTGGCCGCCAGCGTGCCATGGCCCAGTCCGGAAGCTGGTCTGGAGGCTGCTGCCACGCCCCCGATGATGCGCCAGCCCCGACACGCCCCTGACATGCCCCAACACGCCCCCAATGTTGCACCGGCCGCGACACGGTCCCCTGACATGCCCCCCAGGAAAGTCCTGGGACTTACACACGTCCCGGGGCTTTGCACACACTGGCAGCCTATGCAAGATAGGCTCAGCACACGCAGGAGGGGTTTGGGGTAGGTTTGCGGGGGTTACGCACGTAACCCTTTGAAAATCTACCCCAATATGTATAGTTCCGTTCTCTGGGGTGATAATTTCTCCAAATATCTACTAAGTGAAAAGTGTCTATAAGATCTTTAGTATACTTGGAAAACACATGTTTATCTCTAGGTTCAGAAATTTTGTCTACAGAAGGTTCAAGACATGAGTTCTATTCACCTCCAATACATAGCTGCATAAACTCAAAATCAGTTAGCCTGTCAGTAAAAGTTCTGTAAAAGGCAGTTTGACCCATATTAAACCCGTATACATTCACCAATGTAAAATTAGAAGAGAAAAGAGTACAATCAAGATAACAAATCTCCCTTTGTCATCAGTCAAGGATCTAGTCACAGTAACAGGTAAACTTTTGTTAATAAGCATACTTACTCCCCGGCTTTGGGAGTTATAAGAAGAATAATATACAGAACCAACCCACCCAGACTTAAGCTTCCCATGTTCCATTCCTGTGAGATGCGTTTCCTGTAAAATTCCTGTATGCCACTTGAAGGATTTGCTTATGTTTAATAGAAGAAGAAATAACTTAACATTCAAAGACAGGCAAGTTGCCATATTAGCCATTCAGTCTAATCAACTTTAGATGATAAAAAAAATAAATTAGGGAATCAAAAATGAAAAGAGAGTAAAGGAGGCCTACATACCATCTATCCCATACTGTGGTGCCAGGTATCCAAGTATAACACCTCGTAACCCAATTATATACAACTGTGAAGATTATCCTTCCACATGGCTCCTTCTCCATTATCTTAGTATGCCATCATAGTTCAGCTGTCAGAAGAGGAAGCAGGTAAAAGGCACTGATACTGCTTTCCTTATGCTGGTGGAAGGTTTGATCTTGTGGTCTGTGTGATGCAGGAATAAAAGGAGGAGGAGGAAGGGGGGTAAGAGAATGGTGAGAGTGCAAATGGAGGCTAGGGGTGTAAATAATGAATTGAAGGACAGTGGGAAAAGGGACTGGGATAGAGAGCAAGGAGACCTGGAGAGGTGGGTAAAGGGAGTAAAGGGGTATTAGTAAGGGGTCTTCAGGGGGGTGAGAGTGAGCAAAGGAAGGATGGTGGTAAGAGCAGGAGGGTGGAGATAGCATATTAGGGGATGCTGAAGGGATGAGAGAGAAAACAATGAGGCTGGGGATGAGAGCAAGTGGAGTTTAAGGGGGTAAGAGTGGGAAAGAGGGCAGGGGATATGAGATAGCAAACAAGGAGGACTGGATCAGTGAGAGTGAGTAAGTAAGAGGGGTGGGGATGGATGGAGAATGAGCCTTTCAGAAGAGAGGAAGAAAATGACAGAAGAACAAACCTTATATAAGACAGCGCTTCATCATTCATGATTTAGATTGGAAGATCAGGAGCTGGCAGGCCTGCCCACCCAGCAATTAAATGCTGTGGTTTAAGCCAGCCTTTTCAAATGATGTTCAAGGAAGTCTACAGACCTTTTTTTGTTATAGAGTTCAGGTTCAAAAAGTCCCTGCTTCAAACAGCTTACAATCAGGGTGGATAACTTTCAAACAACTACGTGCGGTGGCATAAATCTGTGTAAATGACTGTGTACATATTTGCTATAGTATTTTATAATATGTACATATGCTATGTGCACATTTTATAAAATACTCATAATTCTGCCATGCAACATATGCACTTACATTGGCTTACTCTCAAATACATGCATTGTATTGAAACCATGTATGTCTATGGATTGAATGTGTGTAGTTTACCCATTTATTTTAAATATATGCATGTGCATATTTTACATGTGAACATAAATTAGGAGTTGCTCTCACAAGTCCTGATTTACACAACAAAGTCAGCCAGCTATAATACATGCACACATTAAGAAAATTAACCAACTTACCAGTTAGTCCACCAGTTCACCCAGCCCTTCTCCAGGTTATTGAGACCCTTCTGATTCTTCAGCCTGATCTCCCCCCAGCCAATATGGCAAAATAAACAAATTTACTATCACTCACACTAGATAATTATTGGGTGTAAATATTCATGAGTGAGTTGGAAAATGTGCACATGTAAGTGTCTTTTAAAACAGCAATTTATACACATAACTGTTAGCCCCATCTCAGAACACCCTAGACTGCCCCTTTTATTTCATGATTATTTGTGTACATGAAAATAAAAATATGCTCATATTTTGGCTCTTATGAAATACAGAATACATGAGAAGATGCTACCTACATGTGCACATTCTATACCATATTTTGCGATATTTTGAAAATTCATCTTTAAATGGGTTGCCTGAGGCAACGGAACATAAAGTGACTTGTCCAAGGTCACAAGAAGTATCAGTGGGGGAAGTGGGATTCCGATCCTGGATTCCTTGGATTTCAACCCATGCTCTAACTCATAGGCCACTCTGTTTAAAATAGTTTTAAACAGAGCCCTTGCTGTCCCATTTGGATTTTCATTCACTGGTGCAGTCTCCTTTGCTGTCCACAATAGATTATTGCAACTCAATTTATTGGGTTACCTAAAAAGCTACTTCGTGTTTTACAGTTGGTACAAAATGGGGCAGCTAGGGTTTTAATAGGGCAAAATATCCTGATCACATTATGCCAGTGTTAAAATCATTGCACTGGCTTCCAATAGAGAAACAAATTACATTTAATCTGTTGACTTTAATTTTCAAATTGTCATTATGATAATTACCCATTAGCTGATTGTATTGAGCTTTATGTTCCTATTAGATCCTTACACTCAGAAGGCCAAATTTTGCTTCAAATTCCTGGTGTTGGGAGTTTTAAAACCCAGCAAACCATATTGAGAGCCATTTCCATATTGGTTCAGTGCTTTGAAATGAACTGCTTCTTTCATTAAGACCAGTGGTTTCCAAATATGTCCCGGAGGATCCACAGCCAGTCAGGTTTTCAGGATCTGTGCATGCAAATTTATGTCATGCATATTCATTGTAAACATCCTGAAAACCTAACTGGTTGGGGGTCCTCTGAGACAGGTTTAGGAACCACCGGTTTAGAGTATATGAAGACTATAACATTTTCAGGAAACAACTTAAATACATTTTTTTTAAAACGTGTACGCTTTGTATTTGTAAATTGACATATGTAAGATGCATTTCGTGTGACATGTTATGTACTGTTTTAATATGTTTATGAGAGTTTTATTTTGTAATCGGCATCAAAATTTGGAATTGAATATAGCGGACTGTATGTATATCAAATAAATAAATATTGCATGAATGTTGAGTTTTATGAGAGGAGATTAAGATTCTTCAATTTAATTATCAAAATGCTGGGGGTGGGGGATGAGACCTGTGACCCCTTTTAAGTACCTAGTAACACCTCTGAAATGGATTATACTCATTTGTCATCAAACGTATGCTTGTACATCTGCTATTCAAGTCAAGGGAATGAAATCTGTCTCTTTTGCCTGCAGTGTTTTGAGTGGGGAATATGGGATAAGTGGTGGAGGATTGGGGATGAACTGTGAGAGGCTCTGTTTCAACTGGTGGAGGTCTTGGCAAACTGGTGCTTGGAAGTACGCATACAACTAATTTCATAAGTGAGATATACACATACATGAGTCGACTTTATAAAATACATGTTACATTTATTTTTCCTGTAAAATATGGGCATACTTTTACAAAAATAGATGTGCAAATTCCTTCATAAAAATACATGCACATTCATGCATACTTTCAGGGCAGAGATACATGGCATTTTATAAACTGTGAGGCTCCTGCTGCATGGTTTATAGAATAGAGGCATAACTCTAGGCACATCTAGATATGTTTATATGTAGATATCTAGAAACTTCTAGATATGTTTCTAGATATCTAGATCGAGGATATGGCCCACAAAGCTGGCCATATCCTCAATCTCATCTTCATTAACACACTGATCCATGCGGACTCACCTATATGCCAACCCATTCCCTGGTCTGACCATTGCCAAATTGAAATCACATGCTCTATTAACGACACTTCTACACTCACCACCCCTAATAAAACTATCCATTTACGGAAAACATGCAAATCAGAAGACCTCATAGTTGCCCTCACCGACGCTCTTACCAATCTAGATCTCACTAGAAACAGGATGCTGGGTTTGATGGACCCTTGGTCTAACCCAGTATGGCATGTTCTTACAGCCAGAGCAGATACTGTGCTCTTACAATGCCAGGGCTTTCCAAACTGTGAGTCAGGACCCCAAATGGGGTCCTAAAACCTTTGGCGGGGGGGGGGGGGGATGCCAATATGAAAGAGTCTGCTCTTTCATCTTGGCATCAGCTCACCAACACAGTGGCCAATTCGCTCTGTTCTATGCAATCCCGAGAGATCAACCTTACTGACACCAGAAAGAAGCCCTGGTACACAACCAAACTTAAAACCATATGTGTGTATGCGCTGAGTAAACCACAATATTGAAAATTATGCTTTTAAAATCTTTATAATAATGTTTCAAAATGTTTTTACATTATTACAATGGAAAATTATATGATCAAATGTCCCATTATCAGACATAGAAAATCAATACAACTTGGAATGAAATGAGCTGATCTAATGTAACTTAACAGGACTCCAAATAATACCCTCGGCAACAAAAAAACAAAAAAATGATTGTGTCAAAGAGGCAGACATGGAACTCTGTGCTTTTTTTCCCCAAAAATGCAACATTCCTAAATTTAAAATCCAATTCTCATTCCCATACTTTTTCAAACCCTTTATAAGAGATTATAGAAATCAGAGACAACATGACCTTTATCAGGAATAGTTTGATATATATCAGTAAGTAACACCCAGAATTTCAGCTAGAATCCAAAATTCCTTTTTTCCAAGAAATGAGTAATGGTTTAATTGCAGCCAGTTAAAAGAGAAGAAGAATATAATTGATATCTTAACTCCTGAAAGGATATAAGATGTCCTTCTTTTAACACATGTGCAATAGTCCATATGCTTCTGGAGAATGGCACAGGCCATGATATTACTTTCTGATCTATTTTAATAACTCGCAGGGTCATTCTTTATTTTTTGATATGCCTTAGTGGCAGTATTACTCTAATTAGGGGAAAGGGAGGAGTGTGGGCGGGGCTTGGGTGGAGTTATCTCTGCTGGCAGCACTGTGGGAAATAACTACACCTTTTCCCCTGGTGCTATTGTGCGGGTAGTAGTGGACCCTTGAGCCAGCCTGACAGAGAGAGAGAGTGATGGTAGATGGAGTCTCCGTGGAGAGGGTAGAGGCCGGGAAGCGGATACTGGTCAGCGAAGTGGAGCGCTTCACCCTGGAAGCCCGAATCCCCCGGGAAGAGCCCTTGAGGATCCAAACCGCTGGGACTTAGGCGGTGGATGAAGAGGACTTCACCCTGGAAGCCCGAGGCTCCCCCGGGAGAAGACGTAGGAACCCGGACTGCTGGGACTTAGGCGAGCAGCACTCTGAAGAGACAATCCAAGGTCAGGGCAGGTGGCAGGCGAGTAGAATCAGAAACAGGCAGAGATCAGCACTGGAGAAGCAAGCCGGGAGGAATGGGAAGGTCCGGGACTGGAACTGAAGCAGAACCTGGAACTGGAACTGGAGACAGAATCCGATCCGGACGTTGGAATGAAGACAGGATCCGGAGCCGGAGCTGGAGCTGAAGACAGGATCTGGAGCTGGAGCTGGAGTCAAAGACAGGATCCGGAGCTGGAGCTGAAGGCAGGGTCCAAAGCTGGAGCTGGAGCTGGAGCTGGAGCTGAAGACAGGAACAAGGAAGAACGGACAGCGTCCGCAGCACATTGCAACAGGGAACCAAGAACCTTGTTGCAAGGCACAGACTGAAGGCAGACGCCGGCTTTAAATACCAGCCGGCATTTGACGTCAGAAAAGGGGCGGCCTGCGTTCTGGTGGGAAACGGCCTTTAAATTGTCCCTCCTCGCGCGCGCCTAGAAGGGGAGGGGCAATGCTCGGAGACTCGGCAGCGTCTCCCTCATGGGGACACCACCGAACAGGCCGTGCAGGTCCGCCAGAACGCGGCGGCTGCTGCTCGACCCCAGGCCTGAGGAGCGGCAAATCAGCTGATGGCCCCCGGACCCAAGGACGGCGAGGTAAGGCCCCGGTTGCCAGCGCGGCGACCGGGACCGCAACAGTGTGCGATGTGATCACACCGCCGCAATGCGGCCGGCTGCCCACTATCGCCCCCCCACCCATTTTTTTTTCGCACCTCATTCTGCTATAAATTTAGCAGAATGATGAATCTGGGGATTGGTTATTTCACAAGCTGAATTGTTTGGATTGGCACTCTTTAATCTTAACATGTTTTTCCAAAAGAGCAAATGCTTGGTGCATTGATAGAAGAATGGGATTATTTCACAACACCATGGAAGAGTAGGAACCAGGAAGCACTGTGCCCTCTTTTTGACAGGCTATGTGCACAGAAATTTTCCTTTCTGCAACTTTTTATAAGCTGAGTTCAAATTTGTGTGCTACGTGCCAAGTGTGTCTGAACAAGTATAATGCAAATAATATCATGATTTTGAAAATGTAATTTAAGTAATTGTTGAAATGAAAAAAATTCTACATTAAGTTATTTCAGCAAATCATTTGTCATAAATAAATACAAAACATCAAATAAAATAAATTTGATTTTATATGGTTAGCATATATATCTTTTCTATATTATGCTTATTATGCCATTTTCTGTGCACACTATGTTTTGCCGTCTATGCAGGGTTCATGACCTGTGTGCACATGCTCTTGCGTATAATTTAGAGGGAACAGTACCACTGAATATATTATTATATTATTGATATTTCAATTTCTATAATTGCTAAAATAAAGAATTGCAACAAGTTGTTTTACATCGAGACTTTAGCTGATTTATTGTTCTAATCTGGAGAGTTCCAGATTTCTCTGATTATTTTGTTTGGCTGTTTAATTATAACCCTATCGAAGAGTAGCTTTAAGATCATCCCATATGATGCAGTAATGGAAAGCACAGGGATCATTATGCTGGAAATAATCCACTATGGCATCATTAACAGCATGCAAAAATGACTTTATCTTCTAATAATGCAGTATAAATCTCCATAGAGGAAACCCCTATTAAAATCACTCCATTGAAAAGACAATGATATACCAGCATGATTAGAAATCAGTATGTTGCCTATATTTGCAGTTAACACAGAAGAAAGCGGGCTATTAACAATAAGGAAATAGAACATCTTAAAAAATGAGTGATGTAAGTGGGAGAAAACAATGAATTATTAGGAGGAGGTGTAATAATCTCCATGGGTCTGATAAGCCACCTGATTTAATTCTGTTTTCAATGATCTTGAGTAACAGACCTTCAATGATATATTTTTCTTAATTCATCAGGATCTTCACAATTACAAGTGTAGTTGTTCAGTTTCCCTTACTTTAGCAGTATAAAAAACACAACCACACATGCAGATATTTCAGTTTGAGCCGAAGGGCCAAGAGCTGCTTGTGACATGCTGCAATGAACCTTGCAAGATCTGCAATTGTCAGCAATCAGCTGCCTTCCCACATGATTGCAGGCTTAGCTTTGGCCCTTATTAAGAACTTCTAAAGCTTGTGGATATTGCAAGCCTTTAAAAATAATAGACCTCAGGTAGCATTTGTTGCCAGCCAAATGAGAAAGAGCACTATGTACTTTTTCTGCCTCAAACACTGCTGAATTTCAACCACAGTAGCTGCAGGAAAAAAAAAAAAAAAAAAACAACCCACTCAATTAATGTAATAGGGTCAGTACCTTCCAGACCTTCTAGCAGTCCCAAAAGATGAATCTTGTTATCTCTAGTGTGGTTGTTTGCATCTTGTATATCACATTTCATATCAGTAATACATTTTTGATCCTCTAGTAATGAAGTATGTTATTTTCAAGGCAGGTAACTCTACTTTCAATCCTCATAATGATCAGAGTGAGGAAACTTACGCTGAAAGAGAGATCAGAACAGAAGAACATAAGACTTGCCATACTGAGTCAGACCACAGGTCCAACAAAACTAATATCCTGTCTCCGACAGTATCCAATGCAGATCACAAGTACCCGTCAGGATGCCAAAGAATAGATCAATCCTTTTGCATATAAACAGGGATAATAAGTGGCTTTCGCAAGTCTACATGGCTGCTAATGGTTTATGGACTTTTCCTCCAGGAACTTGTCCAAACTATTTTTGAATCTAGCTACACCAACTGCTTTCACCACATTCTCTGGCAACCAATTCCATAGCTTAATTGTTTGTGGAATAAAAAAATACTTTCTCTGATTTGTTTTAAATGTACAGTGGGCCCTTGAGTTACGACCAGCTTGAGTTACGACCAACTCTGGTTACGACCAACTTTCCTGGTCTTGAGTCCCGGGGCTTGTAAAAAGGGGCGGGCAGGGGCGTGGCCAGGGGCATGGCCAGGGGACACTGTTTTCGATTGGGGGCATGTTCGGGGGCATGTGGGCAGCCTGGGGGTGTGGTCGAGTGCCCCGACATAGCGGCCTATGTCGGAACCTGCCACTCCAGCGCGCGTAAGTTACTACTGCCCGGAGGCAGTAGTAACTTTTAAGATAAAGGTAGGGAGGGGGTTTAGATAGGGCCAAGGGGGTGGGTTAGGTAGGGAAAGGGAGGGGAAGGTGCACGGGGGTGAATGGAAAGTTCCCTCCGAGGCCGCTTCGATTTCGGAGCGGCCTCGAAGGGAACAGGCAGCACGCGCAGGGCTCGGCGCGGGCAAGGTGCACACATGTGCACCCCCTTGTGCGCGCCGACTCCGGATTTTATAAGATAGGTGCGGCTACGCGCCTATCTTATAAAATCCCGCGTACTTTTGTAAAATCTACGCCATAGTGTATCTTTCCCCATATTCAGTATAGCAGGAAAAAAGAATCTGCAACAAATATGATTATCTTGTAATTCAACTATATCTATCCCAAAGATTACCACAGTATTTAAGCTTTGAAATGCATCTTTGATTTCTTTTTTGCTAATTTTATTTTTATAAAACCAGAGACCTACAATAGCTAACAATGAAAGTACACATTCAAATTACAGAAACAGAAAAGTTCACAGAATATACACCTCATGATGAAATACTGGAACAATAATAACTTTGATATTTTTAGCATTCCTTTTTATTATTTATTCCAGCCTAGTAACATTAAATCAAACATACTCACAAAAAAGATTCAACTTAGCAGAAGCAATACAAGATAAAAGTGCCCATTCTTAATATTTATGGTAATGTATGAACATGTTTTCTCAAATCAATATATATTATTTTTGAAATAGTTTAATGTTTCAATCAGGACTTCAGCCCCTTCACTTGCATGCAAGATGACATCTGTTGTAACCACAAAGCACAAGAAGGAGTACTATTTGTATGAATGCTATCTTAACCTTCAATATAGTTTTATTTGGGTCAATGCAACCGTGGCGACCCCCTGGTCAGCCACTAGTTGTCTCTAGTATTCCACCAGCCAAAAGGGATTCTCCAGTTCAGCACCTGCTCCTGAGGCTATATGAGAGGGTGGACCTTTTATTATAAGTAAGGGCTAGGATATTTATTTATTTTATTTATTTTAACACTTTTCTATACCGTCGTTCAGTGGGCACCATCACAATTGTTTACATTAAGGCACATAAAAATGATGCTAAGGTATGTCAAGTTACACAGATGCCATTAAGGATCGGTAACATAGGGCCTCATTTTCCAAGGAGTTACCACGTGTGATAATTCCGCAAACTGCGCTAACAGCAGTTAACACAATTTGCGAATGCAAATTTTTAATTTCATATTCAGGGGGCAGAGTAAATGTAAAGTAGGGAGGATTTATCATGTGGGGGGAGAGGGAGTGAGTGAGAGAGAGAGAGTGAGAGAGTGAGAGAGTGCCTTGCCATAGTGCCTCCTCCCTAGACAGGTATTTGTATCCCTATGGGAGGCCCATCTAGTAACTCGAGGTGAGGTTTAAGTATTAGTGTAGGGGGTTAGGGGCCACTTTCACATTCTACGTGACACCTACGAACAGAACAGTGGTCTCTTGTGAAGATTTGATGACCTACGAAGTGAGGAAACTCACTCCAAGATGAGATTTGTGCAATGTTCTCTCCACCTAGCTTGTTGTTATCCAGGTAGAGAGTCCATCAAGCTAGGTTGGTCTAATAGCGCAACTTGCGATAAGAGCCTTTCGCATAGCTGATAGTGCAATTTGTGATACACATGCTTATTAGCATAAGGTACACCCCTTTTTGGTATCGCATGCGATACCAATGCGATATTGGAAAATGAGGCCCATAGTTTGTAAACAATATTAATTGGTAAGTGTAATGAATCATGTCCATTTCTCATTGTATCAGTTTAGGATACGAGATTAGCTTTATCATTCTACTTTTATCCTTTATTGATGAACTAAAATGAAACTTAAACTAAAATAACAAATAAAATTACACACATATTGATTTTGGTTATGTGTTTGTTGTTCAATTGTTTGTACCTGCATTCCCCTGGGTACTATTCTTTCTCTTTTTGATAAGCTTGTTTAAAGAGCCAGGTTTTTAATTTTTTTCTAAAGGTTTTGTTGTTACTTTGTAATTTTAACTCCAAGGGCATGATGTTCCATACTATGGGTCCTGCCAAGGATAGTGCTCTTTCTCTTACTTGTGTTAGTCTTGCTGTTTTGATTGATGGAATGGTAAGAAGTGCTTTGTTGGCTGATCTCAGGTTTCTGTTCAGGACGTGTACGCGAAGGGCAGTGTTCAGCCAATCTGCTTTTTCATTATGTATTAATTTATGTATGGTGCATAGTGTTTTGTACTGAATTCTTGTTCAATCGGTAGCCAGTGTAACTCCGCCAGGGTTTCTGTGATGTGATCTCTTTTGCTTTTGCCGGTCAAGATTCTAGCAGCTGTGTTTTGTAATATTTGTAATGGTCTTAGTGAAGTGTATGGTAGACCTAGTAGGAGGGCGTTACAGTAATCAGTGCTTGAAAAAATCAACGCTTGCAGTACTGATCGAAAGTTGACAGTTGCTAGAAGTGGTTTAAGTCTTCTAAGCACCATGAGTTTAGCGTATCTTTCCTTTACTTTTAAAGATATATGTTGTTTTAAGCTTAGTTCCGTGTCAATTATTACTCCTAGGTTCCGTACTTTGTCTGCTAATTCTATTTTTTGGTTGTTTTTGAGTATAATTGGGTTTTGAACGATCTCAGTATTTTTTCATTCTAAATGTATAAATTCTGTTTTCTCAATATTAATTACTAGATCCATTTGGTTTAGTAGTTGTTTGATGATATCTAGATATTGAAAATATCTGTTGCTTAGATTTGATCTAAACCATTTGATAGTTTTGTTACTTAATCCTATTTCATCTATCTGTTAGCGCAAGCAGTAGTGTCTCTGTGCTATACTGTTTATGAAAGCCATGTTGTGATGGGTACAGGATATTATTGCTATCTAAGTGTTCTGCTAGTTGCTTTTGTATGGTTTTTTTTCTATTAATTTTGTGATTAGGGGAACGTTTGATACTGGTCTGTAATTGCTCAGGTTAAGTGGATCACTGTTTTTTTTCTTTAAAATCGGTTTTACTATTGCCCCTTTTAGTGTGGCATTTGAGTTTGGCTTTGTAGGGTGAGGAACACTTGGAGTATTTTCTGTTATGGTAAGGCCTACTCCCTCACAGGGACAGTAACTTTCAAACCAGAGTGCAGGCATAGAGCGCATGTGTTTTGGCCTGTGCCTGCGCCTAGGGACATGTTTTATAACATGCACGCATGTTATAAAATAGCCTGGCCGCATGCACATGTGTGTATAATTTTAAGTGGGCACACACATATGTGCATGCAAATCATGCTTCTACTATGTAAATCAGGGGATTTTAAAAGGGGCGCATGCACATGTCATTGCCAGTTTACCAGTTCATTCACCACATCACTTAGGTCCTCCAACTCCGCCCCCACAGTTTGATAGCCTGCACTCTCCTCAGTTACCCCAGACCCTTTAAGCCCCTCAGAAATTGCTCAATCCTTTATAACTTACACGTCATCCATAGCAGAAGTAAAGATGTGCAGCAGGGGAACGCGGCATGTGCCGGGGCGCATATTTACATGTACATCTCTTGGTCAGGCCCTGAAACACCCATGACCCACCCATCTCATGTCCATGCACCACCCCTTTCTGGAAAGTTTAGAGATGTATGCACAGTGGGTTTTAAGTGTATATCTGGGCTCCTTTTAAAATACAGTCAGCGAGTGACTAGACTTCACCAAGGCCCCGGTGTTGGAACCCGGCTTCCAAGTTGGGTAGTGGCATATTGTCTGGGCTCAACTCTGGCCTAGCCCAAGGCCCAGGCATCAGGACACGGCCTCTGGGGTGGGTCACAGCATCGGGCCTGGGCTCAGGCTCCTGCCTAGGCTGAGGGCCAGATGGCAGGAACTGGCCTCTGGTAAGATTGAGGCATCAAGTCTGTGTCTGGGCTGAGGCCCAGGCATCAGGACCCAGCCTCTGGGGTGTGTCATGGCATCGTGCCTGGGCTCCAACTCTGGTCAGAACTTGTGTCGTACCTGGCTCCTTGCCCTGGCCTTTAGAAGCAATGGTGTCGGGACTCAGCCTTCATTATATTACCTGACAGATCAGGTAAGTATTCTTTTTTTTATTTTTTATTTTCAGGCGTTTTGGCCAAGGCTTAGTCATCAGGCAATGCCTCCACTTAGACCCCGATGTCTCGCTCAGGCCTAGACTGCAGCTCCTACTTTGTGCTTTGGTCTATGCCCTAGGCCAGTCCCCAGTTTTGGACCTAGGATGAGACCCTGGCATTTCACTCTGCATAGACTGCAGCCCTTGCTTTGGAACTTGCCCTATAACCCAGGTGAGGCCATGGCTTTGGGCCTAGATTTAGGCCCGATGCATTGGTTTAAAATGAAACAAACAAATCAGGATTGTTTCCTTTGGGGGCCCCCACTATTTGGTTCAGGGCCCCCAAATGAAATGAATCAGCTTTATTCTTTTTTAAATATCTTTATTAAATTTAAAGCATATTATAAGAAACATGGAATATTATCTAAAACAAGAACAGGAAAAACTTACATATACCAATCAGTACAGGAAGAAAAAAACAAACCACATCTTTATACAGTCCACATTATCTTAGAAACACCATAAAAGAAAAAATTTCAAGCATTACTTATCTCCACCTCTACAACCAGTAGCTGGTATTATCAAGTATCAAGAAGACTTATCTAATAAAAATGTCTCCAGGTGAACTGAATCTACAAACACCAACTTGTTTTTTCATATGTACTATACATTTACATAGACATTTTAAATAGAACATAGCTCTTAGAGACAAGGTTTAAGTTGTAATAATTGCTTTCTCTTAATCTGTGTCTCCCTAGATACATCCGGAAAGACTTGTACTTTTCGACCAAAAATAAATTATCCTTATATTTAAAATATTGTTTAAAGAACAATTCCTTATCAACAGTCATTGCAAAAGAAACAACAAAGGTAAACCTAGTGAGAACATTATCATCAGAAGTTTGCAAAAATAAAGATTAGGACTCAAAACAGGATGTAAAACATCTACATCCCCTTCCTTACTGCCAGGTGTTCTTTTTTTTTTGTCAGGTATATAATAGGAATTAGATAATAGATAGCAGGAATTTCTTCTCTGGCAGGAAATGCTATTTTTCAACCACATATTTCTTTGAGTATTCTTCCTCTGAAATCAGGTGAGAATGAGTGAAATTCAACACACAAAGGGGCAGATTTTCAAAGGGGTACACGCGTAAGATACGCACGTACCCCCCAAAAACCTGCCCCAAGTTCCCACTGCGTGTGCCGAGCCTATATTGAATAGGCTCGGCGGCGTGTGCAAGCCCCGAGACATGCGTTAAGTCCTGGGGCTTTCCTGGGGGGCGTGTCGGGGCATGTCGGGGGGGCATGTCGCGGCAGCGCGTCATCCGGGGTCAGGGCCACGGGCATGGTTCCACCCCGGGTGCATTTCGGGGCGTGGCCGAGGCCTCTGAAACTGCTCCTGGGCCGGGGAATTGCACAGCCGGTGCGCACGAGTAATGCCTGCCACAGGCAGGTGTAACTTTTCCAACAAAGGTAGGGGTGGTTAGATTGGGCTGGGGGGGTGGGTTAGGTAGTGGAAGGGAGTGGAAGGAAAGTTCCTTCCGAGGCCGCTCCGATTTCGGAGCGGCCTCGGAGGGAACGGAGGCAGGCTGCGCGGCTCGGCATCATCAGAGCATCATGTGCCCCTCATCTATCCCTCCCCTTTGGAAAGATACTAGGCCCAGTTAAACAACTCCAGCGCAATTGCCCCAGTGGGTGGCATCAGTTGGCGAAGAAGAGCTGAAGAAAAAAGATGCCGAAGAGGAGCTCCGAGGACTGGGCTCTAAACCTGGGTCTGACCCTAGGCCAAGGCCAAACATCAGGATTCGATCTCCAAACTAGGCTCCAGTGTCGAGTCTGGGTCCGGGCTGAGGCTCTGACATCAGAACCCGGCCACTGGGCATGCCATAGTGACAGGCCTGTGCCCAGGCCTGGGCCCTGGCATCAGGACTCATCTTCCAGGCCCCAGATTCAGGCCTCAGCGTCAGGACCCAGTTTCTGGGTTGGGCCACAGCATCAGGCCAGGGCTGGGGCCCTGGCCTGATGCTGTGGCCCAACCCAGAAACTGCTAACCCTGGCTTAGTCTGAGGCCTAAGTGTTGGGACTGGGACAGGACATGCCAACAGATTTGTTAAGTATTGGAGGTGGTGGCCTTTATTAGGGTCTCAATCTAGGCAGAGGCTCAATCTAGGCAGAGGCCTTAAGCTGATATACCAGCATTGTGCTTGGTTGTAGGCTGTAGCCCTTTCTTTTGGGTCTCAGACTACTCCCTATGCAAGGCCCCAGCCTCAGACCTAAGCCTAGGCCTATCTAGTGACTTTTTTTTAGTTTTTCAAAACTAAACAAGATTCTGATGAAATGTCTTTGGAATTTAAATTGTTCTGTTTTGAAAATGATCTGACATCTTCTTCGCTCCTCAAATGACAGCATCCACTTGGGATGCAGTGGATCAAATTAACTGTGGTGCATCCTCCCCAGAGGAGGACACCATTTTAATATATGGCAGTTCAATTAACAACTGTCCATCAAAATGGTGCCCTCCTTTGGAGAGGATGTGGCGTGGACCTGGGCCTTCATACAGTATCAGATCCCAAACAGAGAAGTTAAGTGGGGGCCTGGAAATTTTTCAACCCCCAACAAAATCTTTTGGGCTACCGGTGCCATTGGTCGGCCCCTGTCACATGGTAGGAGCAATGGATGGCCGTGCGTGCTCCTACCATGTGACAGGGGCCGACCAATGGCACCGGTATCCCCTGTGACATAGTAAGGTCAAAGGCTATCTGCGCCATTTTGAATACTGGCAGCTGAGGTTGTGAGTGCAGGAGATGGCTCCCGGACCCCCCCGCTGGACCACCAGGGAGTTTTGGTAAGTCTTGGGGGGTCATGAGGGGGGGGGGGTTGTTTAAATTCGCTCCTTTAGATGGCCGAATAATTCGGCGAAGATTTGTATTCGTGGGGAATCGCGATACGTTTCACTTTCCCACGAATACAATGAATGTGCCCTATACATTGCAGATTACCAATACGTAGGAAACAAATGCACACCACTAGGGAATACTCCTTCCTGTTGTAGGACCTCATTGAGAGGTATAGCCTTTTAGAAAAGTCATGTACTTAGAATAGGAGAAAAGAATGTGCTTTGTCTTTTACAGTCCCCCCCACCTCAACCCCCATGAGGCTGCTGCTGTGGGCTGATCCTCCTGCTATTAAAACAGGTGCCCCCTAATGGTCTGTGTGGATTTTGATATGGTTTATGAGATGGAAGGCACTTTTTTGTTTAGAACATATACATTTGTAAAAAGTAAGATCCTATGCCTTAGGTTTAAAAGCCCTAGAAGAAATAAGGATATATATTTTTTCAAATAAAAACTACCATTTGGTGAGTAACAGATTTACTCCTAAGTGATTTCTGAGTATCTTTTCTGAGAAACTGATTTTGTTTGGCAGGAAGTTTCCAGTCATCCTTCCTCCCCAGTTGGAATGAGTGAGTTGCTGTTTGTTCACCTGTGATTACCCTAAACCAGGGAATGAATTTGATCAACCAGGAAATTGAGATGAAATAGATATCCAATTGGTTCCAAAGATTGGGATGAAAGAGGAGAATTTGAGTCATCCATCTGGTGCTCGTCATCAGCTACTTGCGGAGAAGTTGCCAAACTAGCACCAAAAAAAAGAGGAGAGTTAAAAGTGGAACATAGGATATTGAGCTATGGATTCCAGTTATTTCAAGGGCAGTGATTAAAGGAAAAGGATATTTGTAGTAAAAATTATCCAAGGAAGCTTTATATTCAGTTCCAGGATAAGGACAGAACATCAAGGGATGGACTAAAGGATCACACTTTGACCTCGACACAGTCACAGGTTTATAGATTTCAGTACCTGGATGTATATTCAGAGAGAGGCTGGTAAAAAAATGATGTTTTTCATGTTTAAATGATTTTTTCAGTAAAATTATATTTGAACATCAGCACTATGTCTAATTTCATCACTGGTATAAAGTATTTATAAAAGAATAGTTAACTAATGCCTAGTGACAAGGAGGTGATCCTTCCTCTCCCTACCCGCACCAAAGGAGAACTCTGAAGTGGGGAAGAGAGAGATAATATGCTTTAGAATCGTATCCCCAGTTTTATACATGTACCTGTATCTTACTGAGAAGTCCTTAAGCATAGGGGCCTATATGTGCATAAGTAGCCTGTGCTCTAGCAATCGCTATTTTTTTCCTTTAAACATTAATTAAAAGTATGCGCATATACATGTAAAAGAAGGGGTGGTATGGAGGCATTCTAGGGTGGGGCCAACAGTTACACATGTAAGTTGGTATTTTATAAGAGTCTTTGTCATATGCATTTGGCAACTAACTTGCATAATTTTATTCCTGCAGATTATCTTATGTAACTGAAGTCAGACTTGTTTATTGTCTACTATTAGCTGGCTGGGAGGTCTGGATGAACTAGGTCAAGTTTAGGCTGAAGAACCAGGAGGGTCTTGATGACCTGGAGAAGGACTGGGCAAAATGGTGGAAGCATCGTAAAACTGCTAACTTCATTTATGCACGCATATATTAAAATATACCCATTTCCATGCACAAACCGGATTTTAAGCAAGTGCTATTTGTTGTTGTGCTTAAAATGGATGAGTGTATATTTTTAAATAAATAGGAAACGTACATACGTTCAATGCATTGAAATATTTGCTTTCAATGAATTGCATCTATTCACACAAAAGCATACATATGTGCTTATATGAGGGTAGACAAGCATATATTTTATATTGCATACATATCTGATATGTACAGGTTATAAAATACTATCATAGACTGTTGTGCATCCTTATAAACATGTAAATGTGGCTGTGTGAAGTGGTTTGAAAGTTATCTTTTAATATGGGGGTCGAGAAAGGAAAGACCTGAAGTAAATTTGAATTGAGGGCCAACACCAAACATTCTTTGATTGCATTGAAGTGAAGGTGTAACTCCTATTAGCATTTCATTCAATGATTTTTAAAATCAGGTTAAGGTCACATTAAGAACAAACTCAGCACTACAGTGGTCATTAGAAGTCATTAGACAAGAATGAGAATAAAACTGAAGTTGGCAAGGAAGCTCAGATGCAGTCTTTATCCAAAAGAAGTTTTAAATTAAGAGGGAAGCTTAATAATTTTTATTTATATAAAAGGTAAGCAGATTCATGCGTATTGTGATGCAAGTTAGAAGTGAGCAGAATTCTATTTGACTTCAAAAACGAAATGTGAATTTATTTAGAAAAAGATTACCTTAGCTCTAAAACCCACTTTTCTTTGTACCAACTGTTAAAAAAAAGTGTATGACATTCTACATGTGAAATGTCTGTATTAGAAAGTTGCAGAGGTTATGATGTAAGTGTTACTGATTTAGATTGAAGTGTAAAGCATGTGTTAACCTGTTGTTAACTCAATGCAAGATCAGGAAGAGAGCAAAGCTGCAACTTGAGGATGCTCAGAATCATCCTTGTCCTGAAAAATTTTTAAGCTAAAGAGAATTTTAACCATTTTTGGTGGTCTAAATGGAGACTATTCAGTACCCGAAACTGGAGGGAAAACAAGATCCTAAAGCAATCCTGTATTCATTCAACCTTTGTGAGCCTTAGTTCTGTAGGGAAGTAGCTGCTTATCACATCTACATAAAGACTAGCTATAGAGTTATTAAATTACTTCAGACATTCTTGGGAACTTGATAGATATTACCTGGAGTCTCCAGTTTTAGACACCAGACTCCTTGAGGTCAATAATCAAAAGCCATTTAGACGGATAACATAATAGTTATCCATCTAAATGGATTACTCTGGCTGAATTCAGCCCTTATCTGACTAAGGGCCTCATTTTCCAAAGCTATCGCAGGCTTTATTTTATTTATTTATTTGCAGATTTTTATATACCGGGGTACGTAAGTAACATCACCTCGGTTTACATTAAAACAATAATTCAGCATTGTGCTTTACAATATAACATAGAAACTGAACAAATACAAAACCATGTATAACTTTGTATTAAAAGAATATAATCGAAATATAAGAGACTGTGGAAATGGTGAAGAACGGTATAGGACTCAGATCATTAATAGTAGGCTTTTTTAAATTGCACTGTTAGCGCAAGCCTGCGATAGCTAGCGAAAGTAGCGCAGGCCTGCGCTACTGAAATCGGGACGGAGTCGGCCCCGGAAGGGTTGGAGTCGGGGGCATCACTGGGGCCGACTCCGCGAGGACGGTGTGCAGAGCAGAAAGGTAAGGCCCTTTTCGCTTGCTATTTCGCACCCAATAACCACACCTTCTATGGTGTAGTTATTGGGTGCGATGGCTAATGGAATTGATATTGATCTGTAAGTGTTTAATGCTTCACTATCATTATTATTTCCTTTCAAATTTGGTTTAATAGATGCCCATTTCAATGGGCAAGGAATTTCACTTTCTGCTAATGATAAATTCACGAGCTTGATGATACGAGGTATTGACTTTAGTGAATTTCTAGATAACACATCTAATGTTTGATTGGCTGGATTTAACCTCCTTAATATTAAATGAATTTCTAGCTCTGATGTGTATTCAAAATCTAACCATGTCGGTATTTCTGCCATGTGTAAGATTACAGTTTAATTCAATGATTGGGGAAAGTTTTTAATTAAATTTTGAATCTTTTGATTAAAGATCTTTGTTATATTATCGCACCTATTTACAGAGACTTCAAAGTTTTGATTATGAATATCTGAAACAACTTTAGTTAAGTTTTGTACCATCAAAAATAAAGCCTTGGGGTTATATTTTATATCATGAATTTTGGATGCAAAACAGCTCTTTTTGGTATTAATTAAGGTTCTATATTTAGATAGGTGGGATCTGTAGATTCCAAGAGTATTAAGTGATGGTGATTTCTGCCATAAGCTTTCTTTTTTCCTTAATTGCTTCTTTGATTTCAAGATTATTCCAGGGTTTGTTTTTCTTGTTTTTAACAACCTTCTTAGTTGAACATGGACTGCTTTCATTGACTACCATATTTATCATCTGTATCCATGATTGAGTGCTATCTCTATATTCTCATATGACATTATCTTAAGCGTATTGGACATTTTGGCATTTTCTTTCGATAAGTAATTGACATTGTATCGGCTCTAGGACTATCCCGGTTATTCTGGATGCATGGATCAGTCTATGATCTGACGAGGGAATTGTTTTGAGCTCAGTTTGTTCTACCAAAATTTTATTTTTATTGATGAACAAGTTTAGTATATGCCCACCCCTAATTGTTAGCTCTTCAATCATTTGTTCCCATCCAATAGCAGACATTGTTTTCAAAAATGTTTCACAACCTACAGACTTAACACTTGAATCCATATGGAGGTTAACATCTACTAAAATCATTGTAGGGGTTTCTATAGAAAAAATGATCACTATTAATTCTAACAAAGGTGAACTGTTATATTCCAGCACTCTTGTAGGACAGTATGCTAGGCATAACTTAAGGAACTTAAAGTCAAATAAACTCACTTCAAACTGAGGAGCGATTGAGACCTTTATCAAAGTAAACCAGGTCTTTTTTCGCAGTGACCATTAAGCAACCACCTCTTCATGCTGTTCTTGGGAAAGACATTACATTATAGCGCTGCTGATCTATCTGATTAACTAAAACTTTGAGTCTTTTAGCCAAGTCTCAGTAATACAGCAGATCAACGGACTATATTCTTCTAGCATATCATTAATAATATGAATCTTTTTTGTAATTGCCTGTGCATTCACTAATAAAATAGATATTAAAATATACGGTATAAATGAGCATATCTTCCTCTATTCAAGATAGTTTGGATCTTGTTAGTTTGGATCTTATCACTCTGTGATTCCATGTTGGGAGACCAACTCAGTGTTGAAGATCAGTATTTTGCCAAGTTCTTAATCCCACTTCAGAGCACCACGAAGGGGCACAACAAAGGGGCCTGCCCCTTTTGTGTGCCCCTTTGGCACGTGGTGCCTCCGTCATCGCACTAGCATTTAGGGGTGTGCATTCGGTCCCTACGTATTGGCAATCTGCAACGGATGTGGCTATATTCGTTAAATTCGTGGGGAAGCGAAACGTATCACGATTCCCCATGAATATACAAATCTTCGCCGAATTATTCAGCCGCCTAGAAACCAATTTAAACAATCCCCCCCTACACCCTCCTGACCCCCCAAGACTTACCAAAACTCCCTGGTGGTCCAGCGGGGGATCCAGGAGCCATCCCCTGCACTCACACCTCGGTGCTGGTTTCAAAATGGCGCCGATAGCCTTTGACCTACTATGTCACAGGTTGAGGATCAGGAACACAGGAACGAGGAAACCAGGAACAGGGGTCAGTGAGGATCAGGAACCAGATAAAAGATAATCACCAGGAGGCAACGAGTACACGACCAGCGTGGAGACCTGTTGGAAAGGCAATCCTAGGGAGCAGAATCCGGGCTTAAGTACCGGAGCTCCACTGATGTCATCATCCGGGGCTGCGGATCACTTCCTGCTTAGGGCCCTTCTTAAGACACAGTGATGTGCGCAAGCACGCCTAGGGAGGGGCTCGGCGCTGAGTGGCGGCGTCTCTCCGTGGGCTACGCGGAGAGGCCCAGCACATAGTACAAGGATCTGTGGCTGAGCCGGAGGCACCAGGGGCGGCCCAAGAATGGAACCGGTGGCCCACCAGGGATGAGGGACCAGGCACTGGATTAACTTGAGAAAGGTGAGGGGGCCGAGCCGTGGGTCTGCCGCAGCCGGCAAGCGTAATAATGATCATACATGCGGCATACAGTGCAAAAGACTAGTAAGCCTCCCTCTTGCTACTGAACTGCTATCTGAATATTAATTTTGTTGACTTGATATCAAGTTAAAATTCCTAAAGGAGTAGGGATTTAAAGCCAATATAAAGTTCTTTTAGTCTATTGATTTATTTCATATTTGTCTGTCAATGACTCTCAAAACACTACAATTAATCTACTTATAGCTACCTAGGTATTCACCTTATTGACCTTGTTTTTGAATTAATTTCTTTCTGAATAAACTTTGTAGTAAATTGAAAGTAAGCAGTTGTGAGGTCCTCTTCTTCTGCAAAGGATGTGGGGGCCTTTGGAAGCTGGGAGCTGTAGAAATCGAAGCCTGTATCACTTGCACTGACCCTCTGGAGCTCTCTCCCAGGGCTGGGGGTAATATATGCAGATGACCCTTCCAGTCCCCTTCTGCTGCCAGAACAGAGCAGGTCAGTGTTGTATTTTAATGCAGTGTTTCCCAGCTGGAGTGTTGTGGATGAAATGGGGTGGGCTGTGGCTGCGTTCTTCATTTTCTTTTTTTTTCCTGTCTTTCAGGATGTCCTCACACCAGTAGAGGAAGGATTGGAGAGCAGGCTTATCTGTATCTGCTTCTTCTTCCCCCCTCTGCAATTGAAATTGCACGGACCCTGTAATCTTGCCAGACCTGTGGCCCAGTGCAGTTCAGATTGCAGAGGGAAGCTGACAGAAGAGGAAGAAGCAGCACTAGGTAAACTTGCTCATGGACTCACGCCATTCCAGGAAATGTCGGTGTGTGTGGAGGGGGGGGGGGGGGTAAGCTGAATATATCACAGCGTGTGGAAGGAAAGAGAAAGGAAGGTGATTATGCCAAGAGTTGGGGGATAGGGAAGTGATGATGATGATAGGGGTGAGGGAGAGGTATGAAGAAAGCTGATGATGATGATGCCAGGCAGTGAAAGAGAGGTAAGGTGATTCCTCCAATGGAGAGAAAGGGAAGATAAGATGATTGTCAGTGTGGAGGAAGGGAGGTGGACAAAAAGGGAAGAGAGGGTGATGATGCCTGGAAGTGAGGGAGATAGGTGAAGGGAGAGAGAAGGTGGTGATGCCAGGGTGTGAGGGAGAAGGCTAGAGGGAGAGGGAAGAAGATCTTGCCAGGAAGTGAGGGAGAGGGAAGGTGATACCAGGAAGTGGAGAGAAAAAGAAACCTAGGCCTAGGCTAGGAACTGATGCTGAGTCCTGTTGCTGAGGTCTGGGCCCAGCCAAGGCCAAGTCCTGGTTTTTGAAGCCAAAGACTAGGCCACAGTCAACATAGGGCCTAGCCAAAGCTGGGTCCCAGTTACCAAGACCCTGGCCTGAGCCTAGGCCTAGACTCTGGCCCAACACCGAAGCCCAGCTGAAACTGGGTCCCTGTTGACAAGGCCCAGGCCCAGGCCTGCGACAGGGTCTGATGCTGCGGCCCAGTCCAAGACCAGATCCTAGTTGCCAAGGCCTAGGCCCAGGCCTTCCAGTGTTTTATTTGATCAGTCCGATGACTACAAAAGACGGGCACCATCTAGAGTATGCACTGCAGTGATGAAGCTGGGATGCCTTCCTCCAGGATGGACGCACCATTTTATGGTACAGCTTTGGATGGGCCCTGGCATTGGATCTGCCTTATGCCAGGCCCTAGTGATGGGCCTTTGCCTTGGACAAGGCCAGGGCCTTAATGAAAAGGACCTGACTTCAGACCAGTGCTGGCCTAGGTAACTGGGACCCAGCCTTGGACAGGCCCCTGCATGTGATGTGACACAACCAGGGGATCAGCAACCAGGGCCCGGTATCTGGCCAATTCCTGCCATTGAGCCTGGGCATAGGTGCAGGCCCAGGTCTCGGTGATGGAATCTAACCTCTAAAGGGTCTCGGCTTCAGACCTGCTCCCTAGGCTTTGAGTCTAGTCCAGGCCAGGCCTGGTCCTATGCCCTGGGATGGGACTGCTGGATGCCCACTTTTTCTTTATTTTTTAACGCAAAGATGAATGTATATAAAAAGTTTTGTGTATATTCGTCTGATGTCAATTTGGGCTCATTTGTTCCATTTTTTTGTTTTTGTTCCCAACAAATGTATATCGCTATAGGTCATGAAAACCTGAATTACTCCAGTTGTTGAACTACAGCTAGATGAGATACAAGTAGAATTCAGAAGAAGAAGAGGAACAACAAATGATGTTCAATTATTATGAATGATAGCTGAGAGAGTGATTGAAAAAAAGAGATGTATACATTTGCTTTATGAATTATGTCAATGCATTTGAAAGAGTAAATTACAGCTGACAATTTGTAGAGCTAGCATACAAGAACAGGATATGAAAATCAGAAGAAGAGCAAGACATAAAAATGAATATGGAAATAAAGAGTAGTGAGACAAGGATGCATACTCGCCCCACTTTTTTTCAATTTTCTTAGTGAATGATTAATCTCAGAAGCTCTGGGTGAAAGGGAAGACATTCACATTTATGCCAAAAATGTGACATATGATATGCGGATGATACAATACCACTGGCATGTAAGAATAAAGACCTGTAAGAAGACATGATAAATAAATTAAGTGTAACCTGTAAGGCCTCTGGAATAAGTTTGAATGCAAGAAGATGAAAATGATGGAACTCAGCAAAAAGAACACAGGTGCTATAGCAATATTTGCTGAAGAAATGAAACTGGAACAAATCAAATATAAATAGGCAGTTGGATTACAGAAAATGCAAAATGCTTAGCAGAAGAAAAAGAATTGAAAGCAAAAACAATGTTTTGGGGGACCGTCAAATTTCTTAAGAGAAACTCAGATTTAAGAGAACTCATATGTTGGTTAAAGACAAGCCTAGTAAGCATTTTCAGGTGAATTATAAAAGCCCACAGCGTGCATAAATTTGGGGATGCGTGAATATGTCGGGCCGGTGTGTGCCAAGTGGATTTTAAGAGCTGCCCAGATACATGCCTATTTCCTGCTGCACCCACAAATAAAATCTTTCCAGAAAGGGGCCCCAGAATGACCATGGTCCACCCAAGCCACAACGCTTTTACACCCCCTTATTCCTAACACACGCACGAGTAGATACGCGCGTATTTTGTTGCTTTTTGAAATCTGCGTTGCTCACACATAGCCCACATACGAATGTGGGCATTTTTGAGTGAGGAGTGCTTTGAAAATTGACCTGTTGGTTTTGAAAGCTACAGGATGGGATTCAAGTCAAGGCGATAGGGAAAAATAATTGCCGAGAACAGAACTATGCAATATGATTTTTTTTTTGTTTGAATACCTGCAAATCCAAGGCTCTCGTGCTAAACTTTCAAAAGGGAAACTTTGATAAAATGAGAACAATTGTTAGAAAAAAACTGAAAGGAGCAGCTACAAAAGTAAAAAATGTCCAAGAGGCATGGTCATTGTTAAAAAATACCATTCTAGAAGCACTGTCCAGATGTATTCCACACATTAAGAAAAGTGGAAAGAAGGCAAAACGATTACCGGTATGGTTAAAAGGGGAGGTGAAAGAAGCTATTTTAGCCAAAAGATCTTCATTCAAAAATTGGAAGAAGGATCCAACAGAAGAAAATAGGATAAGGCATAAACATTGGCAAGTTAAATGTAAGACATTGATAAGACAGGCTAAGAGAAAATTTGAAAAGAAGTTGGCTGTAGAGGCAAAAACTCACAGTAAAAACTTTTTAAAATATATCCAAAGCAGAAAGCCTGTGAGGGAGTCAGTTGGACCATTAGATGATCGAGGGGTTAAAGGGGCACTTAGAGAAGATAAGGCCATCGTGGAAAGATTAAATGATTTCTTTGCTTCGGTGTTTACTGAAGAGGATGTTGGGGAGGTACCCGTAATGGAGAAGGTTTTCATGGGTAATGATTCAGATGGACTGAATCAAATCACGGTGAACCTAGAAGATGTGGTAGGCCTGACTGACAAACTGAAGAGTAGTAAATCACCTGGACCGGATGGTATACACCCCAGAGTTCTGAAGGAACTAAAAAATGAAATTTCAGACCTATTAGTAAAAATTTGTAACTTATCATTAAAATCATCCATTGTACCTGAAGACTGGAGGATAGCAAATGTAACCCCAATATTTAAAAAGGGCTCCAGGGGTGAACCGGGAAACTACAGACCGGTTAGCCTGACTTCAGTGCCAGGAAAAATAGTGGAAATTGTTCTAAACATCAAAATCACAGAACATATAGAAAGACATGGTTTAATGGAACAAAGTCAGCATGGCTTTACCGACGGCAAGTCTTGCCTCACAAATCTGCTTCACTTTTTTGAAGGAGTTAATAAACATGCGGATAAAGGTGAACCGGTAGATATAGTATACTTGGATTTTCAGAAGGCATTTGACAAAGTTCCTCATGAGAGGCTTCTAGGAAAAGTAAAAAGTTATGGGATAGGTGGCGATGTCCTTTCATGGATTGCAAACTGGCTAAAAGACAGGAAACAGAGAGTAAGATTAAATGCACAATTTTCTCAGTGGAAGGGAGTGGCAGTGGAGTGCCTCAGGGATCTGTATTGGGACCCTTACTTTTCAATATATTTATAAATGATCTGGAAAGAAATACGACAAGTGAGATAATCAAATTTGCAGATGACACAAAATTGTTCAGAGTAGTTAAATCACAAGCAGATTGTGATAAATTGCAGGAAGACCTTGTGAGACTGGAAAATTGGGCATCCAAATGTCAGATGAAATTTAATGTGGATAAGTGCAAGGTGATGCATATAGGGAAAAATAACCCATGCTATAATTACACAATGTTGGGTTCCATATTAGGTGCTACAACCCAAGAAAGAGATCTAGGTGTCATAGTGGAATACACATTGAAATCGTCGGTTCAGTGTGCTGCGGCAGTCAAAAAAGCAAACAGAATGTTGGGAATTATTAGAAAGGGAATGGTGAATAAAACGGAAAATATCAAAATGCCTCTGTATCGCTCCATGGTGAGACCACATCTTGAATACTGTGTACAATTCTGGTCGCCGCATCTCAAAAAAGATATAATTGCGATGGAGAAGGTACAGAAAAGGGCTACCAAAATGATAAGGGGAATGGAACAACTCCCCTATGAGGAAAGACTAAAGAAGTTAGGACTTTTCAGCTTGGAGAAGAGACGACTGAGGGGGAATATGATAGAGGTGTTTAAAATCATGAGAGGTCTAGAATGGGTAGATGTGACTTGGTTATTTACTCTTTCGGATAGTAGAAAGACTAGGGGGCACATTTAAAACTAATCAGAGAAAGTTCTTTTTTACTCAACACACAATTAAACTCTGGAATTTGTTGCCAGAGGATGTGGTTAGTGCAGTTAGTATAGCTGTGTTTAAAAAAGGATTGGATAAGTTCTTGGAGGAGAAGTCCATTACCTGCTATTAAGTTCACTTGGGGGTAGATTTTCAAAAACCGCGAATAGGCGTACTTTTGTTGGCGCTCCAGGCGCAAACAAAAGTACGCTGGATTTCAGTAGATACGCGCGTAGCCACGCGTATCCGCTGAAATACGGGATCGGCGCGCGCAAGGCTATCGATTTCGTATAGCCGGCGCGCGCCGAGCCGCGCAGCCTGCCCCCGTTCCCTCCCCTCACCTTCCCCTCCCTTCCCCTACCTAACCCACCCGCCCGGCCCTGTCTAAACCCCCCCCTTACCTTTGTTGGGGGATTTACGCCTCCCGGAGGGAGAAGTAAATCCCCGCGCGCCAGCGGGCCGCTAGCGCGCCGGGACACGATCTGGGGGCGGGTCCGGAGGGTGCGGCCATGCCCCCGGGCCACCCCGGGCCATAGCCACGCCCCCAGGCCCGCCCCCGGTACGCTCCCGACACGCCCCGAAAACGCCGCGTGGTTCGGGCCCGCCCCCGACACGCCCCCTTCAAAAACCCCAGGACTTACGCGAGTCCCGGGGCTCTGCGCGCGCCGGTAGGCCTCTGTAAAATAGGCTTACCGGCGCGCAGGGCCCTGCTCGCCTAAATCCGCCCGGATTTGGGCGGATTTAGGCGAGCAGGGCTCTTAAAATCCGCCCCTTAGAGAATAGCCACTGCCATTAGCAATGGTTACATGGAATAGACTTAGTTTTTGGGTACTTGCCAGGTTCTTATGGCCTGGATTGGCCACTGTTGGAAACAGGATGCTGGGCTTGATGGACTCTTGGTCTGACCCAGTATGGCATTTTCTTATGTTCTTATGTCCCTGATTTCAATAACAAAATACCTTTTTAATGTAGAGGCCATTTTCAATCCAGCCACATTGAGACAAAGTCCGCGGGTGCTTTTATCTGCAAACTTTGTACTAAATGCTTTCACTTTGAAAAGTGTTGCAGGTACAACATGGAAAAGAATGTGTGTGAAGCTGAAAATGTAATCTGCATATTCTGATTTCCTTCCCACCCTTGAATGACTCATCTTTACTATAGCTATAATGATGGAGGAGAATTGTCAAACAGCCAACAAATTGCTGTTCACTCACCTAAATGACTTTGAAAATTATGCTTCCCTTTATTTATGTCCCTCATCTTTCTTGCTCCCACCTCCAACAAATTCCACCACAACTGAAAGCAACTAGGGATGCACAGAAAAATGTTTTATTTGATTAAGTCATTTTGTTCCTCCATTAGAGTTTATGCCATTTTTGTCTGTTGTTTCCATTTCTTTAAACAATAGTACAAAAAATCCTAAGGACTTATCTGGCTAAGTAGCAGCGGTTGAATATCCAGCCCCAGTGAATGGCTACTATTTAGCCAGATAACTAGTTATCTATCTAAACAGTTAGCTGATTAAGTGGTGGACAGGGCGACAGCATTCTGGAGAGGAGATGATTTAGCTGGATAGGTTATCTAGCTAACTCGGATATTCAGAGTTGTCCGGTTTACTTATTCAGCTAAGTCTGGTCGGCCCACTGGACAGTCCTATAGTTAGCCAGATAGACTTATCTAGCTAACTTTAAAATAGCCGGATATATTCAGCACTCACTCAGTCTTCATTCTTCAAGCTTCGTTCACCATATCATCTGAAACTTGTATTAGCTTCTCCTAACTTTCACACAGTACTTCAATCTCTTCTTTTTTCTGGACTTGACTATTGTAATTCACTCTTCACTGGGCTTCCTGTTTATGCTACCCGCCCTCTACAAATAATGCAAAACACCGCTGTTCGTCTTTTAACAAATACTCTTGTATTGCAATCCCTTCATTGGTTATCTATTGATTATCATGTTTGTTACAAACTTGCAATAACAATTCATACTCTACTTGACAATATTTCCTCCCTATGGATTACTAGGGATGTGAATCATTTTTTGACGATTTAAAATATCGTCCAATATATTTTAAATCGTCAAAAATCATTAGAGACGCGATACAATAGGAATTCCCCCGATTTATCGTCAAAAATCGTAAATCGGGGGAAGGGGGAGGGGAAGGGGGAGGGCGGGAAAACCGGCACTCTAAAACAACCCTAAAACCCATCCCGACCCTTTAAAATAAATTCCCCACCCTCCCGAACCCCCTCAAAATGTCTTAAATTACCTGGAGTCCAGTGGGGGGGTCCCGGTGTGATCTTCCACTCTCGGGCCAAGGGTGCGTTAATAGAATTGGCGCCGGCGCTACCTTTGCCCTGTCATATGACAGGGCAAAAGTAGCGCCGGCGCCATTTTGGTTCCTGTCCCCCGACATCACGAGCACAGGAGATCGCTCCCGGACCCCCGCTGGACCCCCAGGGACTTTTGGCCAGCTTGGGGGGGCCTCCTGACCCCCACAAGACTTGCCAAAAGTCCAGCGGGTGTCCGGGAGCGACCTCCTGCACTCGAATCGTATTGCCGTATTGCAAAATGGCACCAGCCATACAGCCATACGGCCGGTGCCATTTTGCAATACGGCAATACGGCCATATGGCCGGCGCCATTTTGCAATACGGCAATACAATTCGAGTGCAGGAGGTCGCTCCCGGAACCCCGCTGGACTTTTGGCAAGTCTTGTGGGGGTCAGGAGGCCCCCCCAAGCTGGCCAAAAGTCCCTGGGGGACCAGCGGGGGTCCGGGAGCGATCTCCTGCGCTCGTGACATCGGGGGACAGGAACCAAAATGGCGCCGGCGCTACCTTTGCCCTGTCATATGACCCGTGGCTCGAGAGTGGAAGATCACACCGGGACCCCCCACTGGACCCCAGGTAATTTAAGACATTTTGGGGGTGTTCGGGAGGGTGGAAGATTTATTTTATAGGGTCGGGGTGGGTTTTAGGGTTGTTTTAGTGTGCCGGTTTTCCCGCCCTCCCCAGATTTACGATTTACACGATTTAAAAAAAAAACAAAACCGCGACGATCCGATTCCCTCCCCCCCCCAGTCAAGATCGATCATTAAGACAATCGATCACACGATTCACATCTCTATGGATTACAGCATCTTTAAAACTTTAAACTCCTGGTCGGTCATTGAGATCCTCAAATCAAGGTTTATTGGATGTTTCTGCATCAAAATTGGTTCACCATGAAGAAACTAGGAAATGGCTGGATCATTGCTGTGGAATTCCTTCCCTAGGAAGGTAAGAACAATCACAAATTTTGAAGTACTTCAGGAAACTTCTTAAGACTTACCTATTTCAGAAGGCATACAATTCAGCTGGCTAATATATTTAATACAGTACTCTTGGCCTTTTAAGACTTGTAGATTTATATTTGTATATTTTTCTCTCCTACTTTGTCTCTGATATGCTATGTAAGATTTTATTGTACCCTGATCTGAACCTTGAAAGGGTGTTTAAGAAAATGTTTAAATAAATAAATTTATGGGCTAAGTTAGCTGGATGAGTTTATTTGGCTAACTAGCTGAGCCGTACAATGGCTCAATATTTACCTCCCTGTACCTTCTACCTTGTAAGATGTTGACCGATACTTGAATACGCTGTGTGATAGGTTTTTTTTTCAGTCAGAGAAGACATATTTGTGTTGTAAATCCATGTGGGACTATGCATGAATTACCCCAGATTGTGTATTGGTTCACTTTTTGTTTGGCAGAGAGAAGTATGTTAAGATCTATTCTGTTCAAGGGTCTGTGGATAAAAGCTGTATAGGTTCCCCATCTATAAATGCCCTTTATTTTTCAGTCCTGTACTTCTCCTTTATTAAGTCCTTTCATTAGAATGCCTAGAAGCAAGTTAACTCCTGGTCAGAGACAGGTTTCATATTTTGAGCATTAACAGAAGCTCAGAAAGCAGCATACAATAAGATCATAGCATGTTACTTTCCTTACAGACAATAAAGCCTCATTTGCATATGAAATGAGCATGATGTGCTTCATTTACATAAGTAAAAGAACCCCAAATTTGCCCCTTACTAGCATGGGTAGACTGAGAGTGATCTGAGCTGCAGGGAAATTATGACTATAGATGATTATTTGAATTAACTGATAACCTGTAATATGAATTCAATAGTTACATAGAAACATAGAAATGACGGCAGAAGAAGACCAAACGGCCCATCCCGTCTGCCCAGCAAGCTTCACACTTTTTTTCTTCTCATACTTATCTGTTTCTCTTGGCTCTTAGTAACCTTTTGGTTCTATTTCCCTTCCACCCCCACCATTAATGCAGAGAGCAGTGTTGGAACTGCATCTAAATGAAATATTTAGTTTAATTAGTTAGGGGTAGTAACCGCCACAATAAGCAAGCTACACCCATGCTTATTTGTTTACCCAGACTATGTAATTCAGTCCTTGTTGATTGTTGTCTGTATATAGATCCACTTTTCTTCATTCCTCCTGCCGTTGAAGCAGAGAGCTATGCTGGATATGCGTGAAGTATCGGTCTTCCTCCCCTGCCGTTGAAGCAGAGAGCTATGCTGGATATGCGTGGTATCGGTCTTCCTCCCCTGCCGTTGAAGCAGAGAGCTATGCTGGATATGCGTGAAGTATCGGTCTTCCTCCCCTGCCGTTGAAGCAGAGAGCTATCTGGATATGCGTGAAGTATCGGTCTTCCTCCCCTGCCATTGAAGCAGAGAGCTATGCTGGATATGCGTGAAGTATCGGTCTTCCTCCCCTGCCGTTGAAGCAGAGAGCTATGCTGGATATGCGTGAAGTATCGGTCTTCCTCCCCTGCCGTTGAAGCAGAGAGCTATGCTGGATATGCGTGAAGTATCGGTCTTCCTCCCCTGCCATTGAAGCAGAGAGCTATGCTGGATATGCGTGAAGTATCGGTCTTCCTTCCCTGCCGTTGAAGCAGAGAGCTATGCTGGATATGCTTGAAGTATCGGTCTTTCTCTCATGCCACTGAAGCAGAGAGCTATGCTGGATATGCATTGAAAGTGAAGTATCAGGCTTATTTGGTTTGGGGTAGTAACCTCCATAACAAGCAAGCTACTCTCCGCTTTTTTGTGAATGCAAATCCTTTTTTCCACATTTCCTCTTGCAATTGAAGCTTAGAGCAATGTTGGAGTCGCATTAACCGTGTGTATGTTTATTGAATAAGGGTATTTTCTCCAGGTAGTAGCCGTCATTCCCGCAAGCCACCCACTCTTCATTCACGTCCTCTAGACTTTATGGATCCACAGTGTTTATCCCACACCCCTTTGAAGTCCTTCACAGTTCTTGTCTTTATCACATCCTCTGGAAGGGCATTCCAGGCATCCACCACTCTCTCCGTGAATAAATACTTCCTGATATTGGTTCTGAGTCTTCCTCCCTGGAACTTCAAATTGTGACCTCTGGTTCTGTTGATTTTTTTCTGACAGAAAAGGTTTGTCATTGTCTTTGGATCATTAAAACCTTTCAAGTATCTGAAAGTCTGTATCATATCACCTCTGCTCCTCCTTTCCTCCAGGGTGTACATATTTAGATTCTTCAATCTCTCCTCATAAGTCATTTGATGAAGACCCTCCACCTTTTTGGTCACCCTTCTCTGGACTGCCTCCATCTTGTCTCTGTCTCTTTGGAGATACGGTCTCCAGAACTGAACACAGTACTCCAGGTGAGGCCTCATTAAGGACCTGTATAAGGGGATAATCACTTCCCTTTTCTTACTCAATATTAGGGATGTGAATCAGGCTTCGGACGATTGAAAATATCGGATGATATTTTCAAAATCGTCAGAAATTGGGGGCTCCCCCAAAACGATAGGAAAACCCCACGATATTGATCGTGGGGGTTCTCTTATCGTTTTGGGGGAGGGCGGGAAAAATGGCACACAAAAATAACCCCTAAACCCACCCCGACCCTCTAAAACTAAACCCTTTGCTTCCCCCACCCTCCCGACCCCCCCAAAAACATTTTACAGGTACCTGGTGGTCCATAATGGATGGCCGGCGCCATCTTTAAAAATGGCACGGGCCATCCAGTGCTCCTACCATGTGACAGGGGCTGGCCAATGGCACGGATACCCTGTCACATGGTAAGGGCAAAGGGCCATCGGCGCCATTTTGACTAGTGGCAGCCGACGGCCCGGGAGCGGGAGGACGGCCCGGGAGCAAGAGATCACTCCCGGGACCCCCACTGGACCACCAGGTACCTGTAAAATGTTTTTGAGGGGGTCGGGAGAGTGGGGGAAGCAAAGGGTTTAGTTTTAGAGGGTCGGGGTGGGTTTTTTGTTTATCAGCTCGGGCGCAGCCGATAAACAAAACCGCGATCGGGCCCGATGCAAAAAAACCCACATGTGAATCGGAACCGGAATCCGAACCGATTCTGGTTCTGATTCGCATCTCTACTCGATATTCCTCTCTCTATGCAGCCCAGCATTCTTCTGGCTTTAGCTATCGCCTTGTCACATTGTTTCGCCGACTTCAGATCATTAGACACCATCACCCCAAGATCTCTCTCCTGCTCCGTGCACATCAGCCTTTCTCCCCCCATCGAATACAGTTCATTCGGATTTCCACTCCCCATATGCATGACTCTGCACTTCTTGGCATTGAATCTCAGCTGCCATATCTTCGACCACTCTTCCAGCTTCCTTAAATCCCGTCTCATTCTCTCCACTCCTTCCCGCGTGTCCACTCCGTTGCAGATCTTTGTGTCATCCGCAAAAAGACAAACCTTACCATGAGGTATTCAATCAATTTTATTTTAGAAGCAAAATAATTTACAAGATTTTTTTTGTTTTTTTTAGAAATCCAAATACAGTAAATATAGTTTTTGTTCTAAGTTTCTAAGCTTTACAGAACAAAGCACTGTTATGGAAAATAACCATAAACTCATGAATTATCTCCAAATCAACCTGTACTTGACAAATATGCAATGCCATACTAATTAACCCAGCTGAAAGATTAATTAAGCCAGTTTTCTCTCACCCTTAGCTGTTATACGTCACACTCCTACAGAATTCCGGACCTGTCTAACAGAATGGCATGGGGGAATCCAGCAACATACCAGCAGACAGATGACAGCTTATCTCAAGGAAAATAGAATCCAGAAGTCTCACAGATGTATTTGTGAAGTGAGTTGGCAGGAACAGGGTAAATCTTGATGTGGTTGGACAGATTTCCAGCAGAGGTAAAGTTGGCAAGTATGACAAGGCAGCTACTTCAGGGTTAATGGAGCAGGCTACTCTGAACAAGGAACATAGTCTTAAGCTTGCTAGTGCATAGGTGTGGTGAACTGCAACAATTAGAAGTTCTTTGGTTAAGAATTCTTTGAGAAAAGATCTCCTGGAAAAAGGTTACATGGGAAAAGTTCTTCAGTCTGTAGTTCAGAGTCTTTTATTTCTACTCAGAACTTCATTGCATATTCAGTTCCATTGGATCCAAAGTTGATCTTAATTGGATATCACACAGGATTGGTGTGATACTGATGATGTCTTCTGACTACAGATGTATGTGAATATTCTTACTGTTGGTAATGAGGTTCATCAGTGGATATTTCCTGAATACCTGCTTCACAGCTGGTTTCTTGGCTAGATACAAAGTTTGCACCAAGGATATTTTCAGCAGTTTGCGTGTCCAAGGTTCATTATCACATGGTGTACCGGTAGTGCAGGATCAGTGATCTCAACAGATCCTGCCCTGCTAGTGACAGTTCTGAAATAAAAAAGTCGTCAGAAAGTGGAGCATGAAATTCTATATCTAACTTGGGAGAAGTTTTGGAGAAGTGTTTACTGACCAAAGATTTTGTCTTCAGAGGGGAGTTTTGAGAAAGGAAGCTACCCAACAGATGAAGAAGTTCTAAGTAATTCAGGTTGAAGTTGAGTCAGCCTAAAGCTCCCCAGAATTAGGAAGCTGCTAAGAGGATAAAAGAGAACTGCCTTCACATCACAGCAGGTATTAGGGAGGGCCCAAAGGTTGGAAAGTTCCTGTCCCAAGAGCTGATTTGTTTGCAAGGACAGTGTATTGTTGCTGAAAGTGACTGGAATTTATTTTTGGACTTTGTTTTACTTGCCATCAGAGTCAATAAAGAAGCTTTACTTTTTGACCAACTTCCTCTGTATCCATGTGGTGATTTCTGTGCTTTTGACTGAGCCGATGAGCAGAAGACCCTCTGTGAGGAAAAACCCTAAGAGGCCGATGCAATATTTGTGTGCAGAAAGCAAGCACTGAGCAGTCTGCGCCCGCTTTCCTAATGCGCCCCCAGGTGCCCCTCCTGTGGGCACCATGGAATATTTAAATTAGGGGTCATATTATCAAGGAGGCGCTAGGGTCGCTTGTGCACCCCTATTGCCTTCTTGATAACGGGAGCCTGAGAGCGTCGGCCGTCCGCTGGTTAGGAAAACCATCACCGAATTTCTCAGCGTCGGTTTTCCTAAATGGAGCACAGCCAGGGGTTCAGGAAACAGATGCTTGTCAATTGAGCATCTGTTTCCTGCACCCAACTGCCAGTGGGTTTTTTTTTACTTTTTTTTTTTTTAAATTGGTTAATGAAATATTTTTCCTCCTACTTAATATCGCAATGATATTAAGTAGGAGGTTGCACAGAAAAGCAATTTTTTCTGCTTTTCTGTACTAGTTTTAGGAGTGCTCAGCAATTAACGCCTGCCCCGCACACTTTTTTGCATTGGGAGTGAATAGCTAATAGTCTCATTTACATGCATTTGCATGTGATGAGCGCTATTAGTTTCACTCTGCGTTGGACACATATTGTAGAGGTGCTAATCCCCTTATTGCATAAGCAGATTAGTTAGCCCTTATACAACCCGCGTCCAACTGCGGGTTATATAGTGCACTTGGCTGAGCGCACTGTATTGCATCAGCCCATAAGTATCTTGAAAGAGAGATTTATTTCCTTTGTATGGGAACCCTGGGAGGTTATGGGGCCAGTCCTTGGCTGTGAGCCTCTGTGCCCAGGATTAGATCAGCACAGGTGCTGTTAATATGTAAATGCTAATTTATCTTTTGACCCTTTTTTACATACCTACTAAGGTTTTATTGTATATTACACTGTTTTTCTTGAAATAAAAAAGGAACTAGCCTGCATGCTAACATTTAATGCTTAGTTCCCAAAGAATAGGATTAGGTGATACATTTTCCCAGTGGACAATGGTAAACAGCAGTGTCCCAGGGATTTGTATTGGGAGCAATGGTATTTAACATATTCATTAATCATCTGGAAAAAGAAGCAATAAGTAAGGTTGTCAAATTTGCTTATGACATTAAATTATTCAAAGTATTTAAAATGCAAATAGACTGGGGAATTTTAGGAGATCCTTGCAAGACTGGGGAATTAGGCAACCAAATAACATGAAATTTAATATGAACAAGTATAATGCACATGAAAATAAATCTTAATTACATATATTTATTTAAATATATATTTATAATATTTTCTGTTACACATTGGGTGCTACCACTTAGGAAAAGGACCTTGGAGTCATTGTGGACAGTACATTGAAAATTTCAGCTCAGGTTTCAGCAGCATTTATAAAAGCAAATAAAATGTTAGGAATTATTAAGAAAGGAATAGAAAATACAAGTATGATTATCAAAATGCCTCTGTATAAATCCATGGAGTAATCAACACAATGATTATTATGCACAATTCTAATTGCACCATCTAGAAAAAGATAAAGAAGAATTATAAAAGGGACAAAGAAGGGGAACAAAAATGAAAAAGTGTACTGAATTATTTTCTTATAACAAAATAATTTCTTGGTTAGACCTATTCAGCTCAGAGAAGGGACAACTGAGAGGGATATGATATAAGTTGTAAAATCATGAGTGATGTCGAACAAAGTAATTGCATTATTTACCCATTCTAAAATTACTAGAACTAAGGAAAACTAAATGAAATAAAGAGACCAATGCACTAGAAGTATTATCTCTTGGTTAACAGCTGTTTACTTGCAATTTTGCTATGAACATTAATAAGCTTTCTGGCGAATACCATTCATATCAAAATTGTATGAGGTCTTTAATATGCTTTGCCACAGCTAGTAGCGTCACACATTCCCAGCTGTGGCCACATGCAAACCTGGCCAGGGAAGCAGCAAATTATGCAGCTTGTAGTAAGGATTTAATGGAACTTTATGCCCTATTTGAGGTATAACCCTGCCCCATACAAGTGTAGCATAAAATGCCTGGTAGTCTCGTACCTCCCCACTCTAATCCCCAAGATCCTCATGGTCCATTAATTTATTTAACTTTATATTTATTAAGATTTCAAAATATTAAAAAAGTAAGTTAATCTTTTAAAAAGAAACAGTTTTCTAGTCAATATAGCACCATTTATAAAATCCATATGACACATAGAAAAAATTGAAAATATTAATATGACTTACATCCACATTAGATCACAAAATGAATGTTAGGAATGTGAGGTCATTTTAAATAATTGAGAAAAACATAACAAATGAGGCCACAAATGAGTAATACATGAAAATAAACATTTTTTTTGTATTTTTGGATGTGTAATTAAAAAAAAAAAAAAAAAAAAGGCCTCTGACAAAACCAGACCCTAGCCTGGTCCCATTGTTGAGACCTAGGTCTGATGCCAGTGCCTAGGCCAAGACTAGATCCCTTCACTAGAATCCAGGCCCAATACTGTGGCTGGGTCATATCACTGAGTTCTGTACCTAGACCCAGGCCCGATACAAGAGCCCAGCCCAAGGCCGTCCTGTCACCAAGGCCCGGCATAGCCCTAGTTCTAATAACAGGGCCTTGTCCAAGGACCAGGCCTAGACCCTGGCCTAGGCCAAGATCCAACATTTGGGCCCTGCCTGAGGACAAGTCCCAACACTGAGAAATGGACCTGGGATTGGCCGGGTCCAATCACTGATGTTCAATCCTAGGCCCCAGCCTGGAGACTGAGGATCAGGCCTTCCAAAGTTTTCTTTTTTCTGGTGAATAAAAAGGATGCCGTTTACCTGGACATGCTGCAGTGATGCCACTGTGGCTCCTACTCCAGAGGAGAGGTGGAATTTTTTGGTATGGCCATTGTAATGCATGGTCATACATCAAAATGGTGCCATCTGCTCAGGAGGAAGACAATGCATTATTTATTTATTTATTTTTAAAGAATTTCTATTCTGCCCTTTTTACATTCAGAGCAGATTACAAGGAGACATTCATAAAATTCATGAATAACAATAACATAGATAAAAGAAATTAAAAACAATTCTAAATAAATGTGTTTTTAACACCTTTATAAAAGTTTTGGAGTTTTCATAGGTTCTTAAATCCTTTGGCAATGTGTTACAAAACATAGGGCCAGCAGCAGAGAGTACTCTCTCATGTGTTTCGTCGAGGTGGATCAGTTTAGGAGATGGAATATCGAGGAGATATTGGTTTGCTGAACGTAAAGATCTGGATGGAGAATAAAGTTTCATAGGGGCATTTGTCCAGGGAGTAGGTAGATTGAATATTAAAAAATGAATGATTAGACTAAGTTTATATTGGATCCTATATGAAATAGGTAGGCAATGTAATTGTTTAAGAATGGGTGTGATGTGTTCTCAGCTATATATATTTGTTAGTAAACGGGCAGCTGTGTTTTGGATAATTTGTAATGGTCGAATTATTTATTTGAGAACACCAATAAGCAGTAAATTACAATAATCCATTCCTGAGAACAGAACCGTTTGTAAAATGGTCATAAAGTCCTTGGGTTCTAAAAATGGTTTTACATGTCGGAGTAATTGTAATTTGTGGTGTGAAATTTGAGTTAAGTTTTTTTTTATGTGAGCTTGCATGTTTAATGATTGATCAATTTGAATTGCCAGATTACAGACTACTTTGGAAAGTTTATTGATTGGTTATTTATTAATGCTTCGGATAGAGTCGAGTCAGATGGGAATCTTGACAAATGAATTATTTCTGTTTTTTGAAGATTGCGTGCCAGTTTATTATTTGATAACAATTTTGTATTGTTAATATTACATGAGATAAAAAATTTCAATTTCAGACCAGGTTGAATTAATCAGAAAGAAAAACTGTATATTGTCAGCATTTAATCTATAATGGACATTGAGACTTGCTAGAATATGACAGAGGGGGGTTAAGTATATATTGAAGAGTACCAATGATAAGGCGGACCTTGAGGAACACCAGATGTAGTACATTTCCAAGAAGACTCATGAAAGTCGACTTTCACTTGTAAGATATGGTTTGAGAGGAATGATGAAAACCAGTTTCCCTCGTTCACTTCAATGGAAAATGATAAAACTAATGAAACAAACAAAAGAAATGTGTTTTTTCATTTGTGATGAATCTAAAAAATAAGGGTGATTTACCAAATGAATTAGTGATCCTTTTTGTCTCAAGAAAAATATAAGCTGTTTAGGAGCAAAAAAAAATAATTAACATGTAACAATACTTTTGCAAAAATATTTTTGGAAAAACTTAGCCCAATGAGATTGTCTTCTGGCAAATAAGAAAAAGCTTGTTTTGTGTTTACATTGTTCTAGCTAAATCTGGAAAAAATCCAGATCCTCTATCCCATATACAATGTGCATGCATTACAAAAATAAAAGCACATTGCTACATTTATATCCTGCTCAAAGGAAAATGAGACCAGCAGCCTTGCGCTAGTATGTTCTTCCTGCAGCAATCTCACCAACATAGCTGTTAAGTCCAAACTATCCATAGTTATTTGGATCTTACCTTCTGTACAACCTGTTACTAGAGAAGTGCATTAATTTTGAATGACAGGTCAAAATGAAATGAATGAGGCCACTTTCAGTTTGTACGAATGATATGAATTGAAACAGCCTCAGATGAAAATATCTAAAAACTTTTGGATATTTTCATATTTTCATATTGATGAGTTAAAAATAAATAGTTGGCAGATGCTTAGCCCTAAGTCAGATGATGGGCACAGCCAAGGCTGGATCCCAGTTACCGAGTACCAGGCCTAGATCTGAGCCTGAGACTAGAGCCCTGCCCGAGGCAGAAACATGGTCACCATGGCCAAGGCAAAGGCAAGGCCAGAGTCTGAAGCCAGGGCCCAGCCAAGGGAAGATCTTATCAATGGAAATTAGGCTTATTTCTAAGCCCAGGCCCAGTCACTGGGGTTCGAGCCTAGGCTTAGGCCTAGGCCCAATGTGGAGCTAGGTCTTGTCGATGGTGCCAGGCTGGAGGCCTACTCAGACACCCAGGAGCAAGAGTTCTAGTGTCTCCTTTGTTCTTCAATTTTCTCAAAATTATGTCCTCAGCCTGGATGAACAACAGAGTAACTTCACTGTGGCATCTTCCTCCAGAAAGGATAGCATCATCTGCAGCAGGTCCTCTGGGGAGAGGACATCAATTTCTGTTGAAAGAAGAAACTAGACATCGGGGTTAGACACAGCTGCTGTTGATGGGACCCAGTCTTGGCCAAGCCATGGTATTTGGCCTGGGCCTACACCTAATGACTGGATCTAGATCTTGGCAATGTGATCTGGTCTCAAGCCTAGGCATGGTTCTTGGCTATGGGGCCCTGTGTCAGTTGGGCTCCAGTGTTGGACCTGGTCTGAGGTCTCAGGATAGACCTGGGCCTCAGTGACCAGAATATAACCTCGGGCTGGCTTTGCATTGTCCATAGACCTAGACCCTGGTCTGGATTTCAGGAGAATCTGCCCTCAGCAAGGCCCAAGCATCATACCTGGACTTGAGCCTTGGGCTTGGGCTTGGGCCTTGGCTACCTAGAACTGGCTTTGGGCCATTCAACTGTATCAGGCCTAGGCCTAGGTTTGGCTGATCCTTGGTGATGGGATCCGGCCTCAGCTGGCCCCAGGATTGAAGCAAGCCTATGGTTGGGTCTCGGAGACAGGGCCCCGGTATTGGCCTAGGCCAAGGCACAAGCCTGGGCCTTGGTAATGAGACCTGGCATTGGCTGGACCCCAATATTGAACATGATTCTAAACCTTGGGCCTACACTTGTGCGTCAGTTTATGGGACCCTAGTCCTAGGACCATTCTCAGGCTTTGGTGATGGAACCCAGCCTCAGCCATTCCCCAAAATCAGTCCTAGGCCTAAGCCTGGGCATCAGCGACTGAAACTGGCCTCAGGTTAGGCCCTGGTGTTAGGCCAACTCCTAGACCCAGGCCTGAGTTTTGGCAATGGAACCCAGCCTCAGACCCAGCTATTTCCCACTGAGTTCAAAAAAACAAATGAAACAGAAAAATATGTTTTTTTTTTGTTTCAAATGAGCTTAATGAATGACTGTGACCTTACAAAATAAATTAAGAAACTGAAACAAATTTTAGACCCTGCATATCCCTACTATCTATCTTCTACTGCATCATAAAAGGTAGAGAGGATTCAGAAGGATATGCCTGCACCTTAACCTTCCTCTTAGCACCCTGAGATCAAGGAAAAAAATATTTGACCGGCAATGGAGAGACACAACATATGCAGCTGATCAAACCACCATCTTGGCTCCTCTCTGTTAATGTTAAACTAATATCCCTTTAGTAGCCTAGTCTCATTTCCAGCCTGCCCCTTAACTCACAAAAGAAAATCATTAGTTGTTAATCCCCTATTCCCAGTAAACCCCCCAAAAAAACTTCTCTCATCTAAGGAATGGTCTTCTGGGGCCATGAGTGATTCCCACCTGCTCCTGTGCTTTCAGTGGCTGTTCCAAAATGGTGCCAGCTGTTCATTTGAGCTACTTTCACAGAGAAGATAACTATTTCCCTATTCCTTAGCCCTCCCATTTCTAGGCTGTTTCATGGGTTCATAGATGTGGCAGCATTCTGATCAAGGAGACTTGCCTTATAACTTATTACCACAGGTTATGATAAAAAGAAGGATTTATTTTTATTTATTTATTTATTTATTTATTTATTTAACAACTTTTAATATACCGACGTTCGTATGGCACATCACGCCGGTTTACAAGTAACTCAATTAAAGGAGGAAATTACAATGAACAGGGGGCAGGGGATGGGAGCAGACCAGAAAAAAAAGGAGGGGGGTAAGGGAGACAGGAGAAGAGAGAGAAAGATAGGTAGCGTGAAAGAGAGTAAGGAACAACCGTCAAAAATAAGAAATAGGAGGAACTTATTTACAGAAGGGACTATTTACAGCAGTTACAACTAGCAATAGATTAATTACATCGGATACAATGAGCAATTTTGTAAAATAGCAGAACGAGGGCGGGCAAAGGAAAGGCGATGAGGAGGTGCCTTAGAAGGGCAGGCAGGGTGTGAGGGATTAAGGCTGGGGGCTGTAAGTGAGGAACTAGGGTAGGAGTGACTAGGTTTGATTGGTTTCCGGATAGGCCTTTCTGAAAAGCCACGTTTTTATGCCTTTTTTGAAGGTGGCCAGGCAGGGTTCAAGGCGGAGAAAGGTGGGGAGAGTGCTCCAGAGTGAAGGGCCTGCTATGGTAAAGGCCCTTTCTCTCGTGGAGGTGAGATGAGCAATTTGATGCTTGATTTTGCTGAGATAGTTTGACTATGCTGAGATAGCTTCCTCCTTCCAATTCCAGATGTTTCTGATATTAGAGGAGCTGTTCTACACATCCATAAAGTGATTATAAAGTCTATTGTAGAGAATCTGCACAATTGTCAAAGGAATCTAGGTGCATAACCATAGAGTTAGGTGTCTAGATCCCAGGATTTAAAATTATCACCAGGCAGAGCAGCTCAATAAAAGAACATAAGAACATGAGAACATGCCATACTGGGTCAGACCAAGGCTCCATCAAGCCTAGCATCCTATCTCCAACAGTGGCCAATCCAGGCCATAAGTACCTAGCAAGTACGCAAAAACAATGGATGATTTTAATGAATAGGTTATAAATGTTTACTATCCGTGTAGTTTCATTACATGGCTATATTTATTTAGTCACTTTTAAAGTAGGTGTTCCCTGGACTTTGCCCTTATGCAGTTTATGGAAGTTTATATACATGTGGCCGAATTTTAAGAAGCCCGTATGCGCAAATACCGAGGGTTACTTGTGTGGCCGGGCCTTGTGCGTGCCGAGCGCATTTTTTAAAGGGCCCAGCCATGCTTGTAACCCCTGATACATACAGAAGTGCCGGGCCTAAAGAACCAGGTGGGCCAGAGGGCAAAGTTTGGGCAGGCTGAGACAGCGCCATTTCATGCTGTCCCGGGGAAGCACGCACCGGCAGACGGCCGGTGTGCGGAGTCTACTTCTGCTCTAAAGGAGCAGTAAGGTAAATAATAAAAAAAATCTAATAGTGAGGTAGGAGGGAGGGGTCAGGGAGGAGAAGGGAAAAGGTAGGAAGGTTAGGTAGGGGTATAGGGAAGTTCCCTTCCAGTCCATTCCTTAATTGGAGCGGACTTGGAGGGAACTGGGGAAGGGCTACTCGTATCACCGTACCTTGCTTTTTAAAATTCACCCCTCTGTGTGCACCAGTCCAATCCTGCCCACAAATGTGCGCGTGGATTTTAAAATCTGGCACACATATGCATGCGGTAATTGTATTTTATAACGTGCATGTTATAAAATAGCCGCGTCCATGTGCGTACCCGGGAATCGTGTCGCTAAACAATTACCTGCATACATTTCCGAAGATGAAAATTGCCTTTCCCTCAGTGGCAAGATGTTTAGTGGACATATTTTTCACTGTAGCAAAAATGGGCAATATGGGGGAAGGTAAAGTAGAAATGTGGATTTCACCTTGAAATCCTTCTGCATGTTTTATGATACATGCATGGCCAATTTAATCCTAAATGGTAAAACTCGGATTTTATATTAAAGATGCTGTGGAAAAGTATATTCAATTATATGTAAAGTCTCTCCCAATCTGGTCCTGGGCCCAGAGACTCACAGACAAAAGTAGGCCCCTGAGCTCCCAGAGTTCCCATACCAAGGAGGGGAAAAGATTTAACTTTTCCAGGCCTTTCGGAATTTTCATAACTGGGGCTCATCTGCTCATCAGACCACTCCAGGCACAAAAATGCCACATTGCACCAAAAATATTTTTCAAAAATAAAAAGTTCCTTGCAGGCACTGAAGGCAGGTAAAGCAAAGTCCAAAAGCAAAAAAATGAAAATAAAAATACAAATTTCAGTCTCTCTCAGTAGCAGAAGGCTGCGCCTTCTGGCAGGCAAATTCTCTTTTGGGAGTGGACCCTTCTCTCTTAACCCTCCCAGATGTCTGTGTCAGAATGCAGCTCTCCTCTCTTGCATTTCTCTCCTTTCTGCATTCAGATGAGCATTCCTTTTCAGTCAGCAACTCAGTGGGACTTTCCTCTGGCAGACAGTTTTTCTTTGAACTCCTCAAAGGAAAATCTTTTCACATCACTCTGTCTCTGAAGCAATCCCTTGAACCTTCAGACACTTCAGACTTTTCTGGAACTCTGTCATAGAACCCTCGAAAAACCTAAGACTCTTCTTCCATTCTTGAAAATCTGGGAACCCCCTTCTTTTGCCCAGCCTGTTGCGCTGGAGGTGGACCCTTGGCCTGGTACAGGATTAGTACGGCCCTCTGGTCAGACCCAGAGAGCGCCTGCCACCAGGAGGCGGAGTACAGGAGGAGACGGAGGCTAGCTGGAGCTTCACCAATAGCAACCCGGGGTTCCCTCAGGTTGAGCCCTTGGTTACCCGGGCCACCTGGTCTTAGGTGGGCCTCACAGGGTCTCCTAGAGAGGAAGTGCAGGGGACTACCCACCACAAACAAGGGTGTGCAATCGATGTCCAAGCAAAAATGTCCAGAGGTCGCAGGAGGCCAGAATAAAGTATCCAAGTGGATAGTGAGGATCAAGGCCAGAGTATCAGTCCAGAATGGTCAGCTGAAGCAGGGTCAGTACCTGTAGTCAATCCAGGAGTAGTCAGGTCAGGCAGAGATCAAGTTCCAGGCAGCGGTCAGATGTGGTCGGTGGACAGGCAGAGGTTGGTTCCAGGAAGCGGTCAGATGTGGTCGGTGAACAGGCAGTGGTCAGATCCAGGCAGCAGTCAGACGAGGTCAGGAGCAAGCAAAGGTCAGTACCGTGAGATCAGTCTGAAGGGTACTACCAGGAATGGTGAGACGAAGGAATAGGAGATGCTGGAACAGGCAAACTAGAGACACCAGAGTATACAACCTGATTGCCAAGGCACTTTGCTAGTGGCTGAGCCCTGCTATATATATATATATATATACAGGGCTCAAGTGACATCAGAATCGGGCGCTGCCCGTGAGTTTCCCACACTTGGCCCCTTAAAGAAGGAAGAGCTCCATGCGCAAGTGCTAGGGGGCGGGGCCGACGCAGAGGAGGATGCCGAGCCCCGGCGCGAGAAGCACTGTGACGTAGAAGGCCCCGATGGGCCTGAGAATGCTCGTGGATGCCACGGGTGAGCCGTGCTGGGATTGGGAGAGCTTGTAGACGGGCGCACCAGGTGAGCAGGCCTGGTCGTGGCATCAGTGCAGCTGGGAAGCATAACACAGCCACCTTCCCAGGACAAGGAAAGTCAGAATACATTTGCTCCTGACCCGACTCCCCAGCCACTTCTCAAAGCAGGAAATCTTCAGCTTCTTACACTCCTCCATTGGGTGCAAGGCCAAGAACTTGCTTGAACTTACCCTGTGGGGGGACCATGCTCCACTTGTACTCCTCCGTGAAGAGGCTACAGACTGATTCCTCCAGAATTCTGGGCCTTTCCACTTAAGAGGCAAAAAAAAAAAAAATCCTTGACCACTCTCTGCAAGATGAGGCACTGTTGACTCTATTTAAGGAATTTGTTTCCAACTTGGGCACAGTAGTGTCCTCAAACATATGGCACCTCCTACTGGGGAATATCAAAACTCCTAAAACACTCCCTTACTCACTGGCTTCACTATCAGGGACAGGGTCTGTTGAGACCAATGATCCTAAACTACTGGCTCACCAGGTCTGTTGAGGTCACTGTGGTCATTACAGTAAACAGTTAAGGATAACTCCATTAGTATAGGGAAAGTTTGAGGTCCCTTTACATATGCAAATTTCAACAATTTAACTAAGAGAAATTAACCCATGTTTTATGTTATTCAGAAGTTCATATTATATCGTACTTGTTTCATACATATAAAAAAAATTAAACTTCAATTTTCCAGGGTCAAACACAGATAAAATCAATTTGGCAATATATATTGAGATGAGCTAGGATTCCTTTTGCCACAAAATGTACCTTCTGAGTCAGAGGATTATATCTGATATTTGTAAAGAACTCTATTCACACAAGGATAAAGGTGCTCAAAAAATAAAGTCAGAGGAAAATAGCTTAATGGTGAGTAGCAGAGAAGGAACAGTATATCAACAGGATAGGTGACATATTTGAAAGACTAAAAGACACAGGCTGTTCTATAACTTCAGATCTAGTAACCCAGAAGGATTTGAGGAGTCTAGCAACTAACATGCTATCTACCAGTGAAAAGCCGCAGGAGGCAGCAAGTGAAGCTAGTGGGACTAAGAACACCCCACAGAAAAAGCAAATAGAGAGCAAAGCATACATTTCTGCCCTTTTCCCTCTTGATTTATGGAGAAATAATATGGAGAAATATAATATGAATCAAGTATGACATCAAACAAATTCAGAACATTAAAATTGAACATAAGTCACAGTGTTGTCGAACTAGTTCCAATAGACAATTGTTCCAATTTTATTAAAAAGTAAAAATAAATAAATAAATATATAAGTACGTTACTATAGTTAATTATTAAAAGATTTTTATTAAAATTCACAAAATCACAATTAGAGATTATAAGACCGATGATTGGACCAATTGGCCACTAGAAGTTTCTGTTAATTCAGATCTCTTGCCAATACTGAGGTCTTATCTCTACATTAACATTCTTGTTTTAATAATACATTAAATCACTGTTTTCTTGCAGCCTATTTTGATTCACATAGCTAGTTATTTTTCTTGCTTTGATTGTATACTAGTTATATCCCTTATATTTTGTTGGCAATATTTTAACAATCAACAGAAGATAACAGTGTTTACTTTCTTACAATGACAACAAGAGCTAACAGCCTACCTTTTTTCCTCCATTGTTTTTCTAAACGTTTCCTTTCATTCTGAGAAAGAGCTTCAGAATCAGAATCTCTTTACCTGAAATCCAACAGACAAATGACTAAACAAAATGGTGATTGCTCAAAGTTATATTTTGCTTTGAATTTCAGACGAACAAATCAGGAAATGCTGGGGTAGGTTAGCTGAAAAAGTGCTTTTCTTTTACTTCCTTCTTTGTCCCTTTCCATCCTAGCTCCACTCTGTCTGACTTGCAAAGAATAAAAGTTTAGTTTTTCTTGTCGCCTAGACTATAATAGATCTGAAAAAGAATAAACCAAACATTTGGGGGAATTTTTGAGGGTATAGTTCATTTGTTTCAGAAACAACAAACCAAACTGAAAATGAGCTCATTTGTTGCATTTTACACATATTTCAAATGAATGCATATTCCTAGGAAGTAGGTGGCCCAATTTTACCTTTGTGGAATATTTTTGTATGGGAGTAGGACCCTTCTGGCCATAATTGTTTTCTGTACATATGTAATAACGTTTAAAAATGGTGCAAAAATATATCTTTGAACATCAGAATATATTGATTTCTGTAAGACATATTAATTAATAATGCAGAATTTACATTTTCAGGCTGGGAAAAACATGAGAATGGCATCAATAAGAACAGCATAAAATCAATTTCTATACCATTTAATTTATACAGTTGGCCAGATATTAACCACTGGAGAAGTTGAAGGGTTTATGCTTTATCTCATATTTTCAATTCTTCCAATTATGGAGCTCTGTCTTTGATCAAACAAGTTATAAGTTTAATAAAATAAATATATGTATATTAGTGGACAAGTAAAGGAAAGGGAAAGAAGTTCCTCTCTTCCAAAACTAAGAAGCACCTAATAAAAAAAAAAAAAGAGAGAGAAAAAGAAAGAAAGAAAGAAAGAAAAGTACATGTGGTCAGAAAAATACTGAGATTCCAAAACAACTTTCACAATTTGCAAAAATAGCATAAGAAAATTCATTTTAATGCAGAATACCAACATTCACCTCGGATTAGTATATAGAAAAAATAATATATACATGCCGAAAGGCTCTGGTAAAAGCATATTAAATGCAGTTTTACCTTGGCTGGTAATGCAAGTATGTTACTGATGGTGATAAAGCAAGAATTTCACCATCAGCAGCAATGTACAACCAATCTCCCCCATGACCAAAATGCTCACTGTGCCTCCCCCCCCCCCCCCCCCCCCCCCCTCCAATGCCTGGTCTAGAAGAGGCTCCATTTTGTGATGTCTATCTTCCCCTCGAGGATTTCTACAGCTGAAGGGCATTATGCCCCAATATGGTTCTCCACCGAGCCCCAGGGCCCATAAGTGAAGTCAAGAAGGAACTCTGAGCTCTGGGATTCCACCCTCCCCTCCTGATCTCCCTACCTTATCCAACATGGTGTACAGGTGTGGGAAACTGGGGCCATCCTCACTCACACATCCCCAGCTTATGCCAGAATTATTAAGTGTTGGCTGACCTGACCCTCTCCTTTGCACTGCAGTATACTGGGCAAAGAAGAGTCAGGTCTCCCAGAGCCCTTCACACTTCAGCTTGAGTGGTGCAGAATGAATGGGTTTGCTTCTGCCACCTTCCAATCCCACACCTGGACACCATTTCTGAAGAAGTAGACGGTGATATGAATCTTTGCTCCTCGCAGCCTCTTCTTGGGCATACACAAAGGATGTATTGCCATTAACATTCATTAGGAGTTAAAATAGGTGTTTGATGTGTGTTAAGGTGTTAAAGTTGAGTTAATAAGCTTCAAAGTGAGCCATTAACCTATGTAAAAAAACAAAACAGTTTACCTGGATGACTTGACTGGAAATCCATAATGGAGATGTCCTCCGTGCCATATTTAAAGGTGGGATTGAATAATAACTTGCATAAATGGGATTTTCTTATCTATCCATGCTGTTTTCTAGCAAACGTCTGCCTACAGGAAAAGCAGGTGTAAATAAATTCCACATGTCCTTTGTAGCTATAGGCAATTTCCAAAAGGAAAAATACCCACTTGCTTTCCCTTTAAAACAATGATGTACAAGGTCAATGAGTATATAACACTGGTGAACTTTCTACTGAGGCACACTATTTGAAAACTGTCTCCACAACAAACAACAGGCAAAACTCAAGTTTTTCTGTTGAAGCACAGTTCTCCATTTCCAAATTCCTCCCTATGTTGAATGGATCAATTGGATCCTCATGATAGAAATATAAACATCCATACATCAAGCTTCTTCTACACATTCCAAAGCACACTCTTATAGAATTCCAATATTGCAGGCTCAACCTTCAGCTAGAAATGCATCCAAAAATGTCATCAGATTCAAAAGAACATTGTCATCATATTCTAAGTAAAGCCAAGACTGCAAGCAATGGCTAAGCACTCATGCAGCTGAATTTCTTAAAACCTAACAAATCAAAATGATGAATGAATGAATACATTAATAAACAAACCAACTTAAAAATTCCATTTGAAAACCCCATACAGGTGTTTACAGACCCTGTCTAGGGCAGAGGAAATGAAAGAAAATGTGTTTAGCCCTGTAGGATCCCATCAATATAATCTAGAAAACTCAAGGATCCAGCATATGTCCAGAAACATAGGAAACTGTTTAAAAACAGGACTGAAGTTAGTCTGGAAAAAAAGGGCATATCCAATTTATTATTCAGTCCATCAGAAACAAAATTTGCAATATTAACATACAAAGTTTTTCTATGGAACAGTAGGGTATCTTTCCTAATTTCCATATTCTCGGTTTGGATATGCAGTAGACCTTGGAATCTGATGCAAATCCTTGCCTCATTTCTTGGAAGTGATCAGTTAGTAAGACTGATTTAGTACAAGACCTAATAACACTTATGTTCAATTATCTGACTTTTAAATTCATTGTGGACTTACCCACAAATATAAGGTTACATGGACAGTTCAGCAGGTACCCCATGTATGCCTTACCATGAGGTATGTAGTCCCTGATTGTGTATTTTTTCTTAGTCCATGAATGAGAGAATTATTTTCCTACAAACAGGTTATTATAGTAGTTCCTCCTCCAGGACATGCAGATACCTTGCTTAAAACCAGGGGCAGCAGAATGCCTTTCTGATTGGGGGGAGGGGAGGTGTAACCAAGCTCCACAGCCAACCTTGCCTCAAGCTCCGCTTATGCTCACACTGGAATTGTTTTTACTTTATATGTACAATTCATATCATTCTATCTTACATATATTCTTTGCATAAATCATAGAGTATAATTTTTTTCATTCCCAGCCAAATTAAATGCTTGATGCTAGAAAACCAGATAAGTAAAGAAGAAAATGACAACAGCAGCATCACTAATAGAAATCTTGTGCTCCTGCCATGTGACAGGAGCTGACCAATGGCACCGGTAGGTCCTGTGACAAAGGCTATCGGCGCCATGATGAAACCGGCACTGAGGGTGTGAGAGTGCAGGGGATGGCTCCCGGACTCCCTGCTGGACCACCAGGGAGTTTTGGTTAGTCTTGGGGGGCTCAGGAGGGTGGAGGGTTGTATTTAATTTTAATTTTAGCTGGGACACGAATAGAAATCGCCGTATTAACGCATCAAGGCACCATACAGCCGAATGCAACGTATCTGCTCCCCGACGAATCCGAATCACGAATGCAAAGTATGGCGTCCCTCTGCACATCCCTATGTTGTATTATGTATGGAAAGAGAGAAGGTCTTCAAGTACTAAGAGATGTCATCAAAGACCAAGAAAGTGTGGCCTAAAGATACAGAAACAGTTCTATTTGTTTGGGCACCACTCACCTGATTAAAAAGATCTTCCAAGCTCACCTCAATATGTTGCCTGTATATAGAACACCTTAACAAGCTTCAGAAAGAGGCTGTTTGGCACAATGCAAGTATTAAGAAGCGTGTTGGGGGCAAATTACAGAGATTGGGATTAAACCGCTGAAGTGAGATGTACTCAATGTACAAAGTTGCCTGTAATGTATAAATTTGCCTGTCTATTTTTCTAGCTATGTATAAGTGTTTCTGTATGCAGTTAATATACCCAATTCCCTTGCTATAATTATTACCCTAACTTATACTTCTTTGTAATAAGTTGTTGTATCTGTAAACCGGAGTGAAGGAATGCTCCAAACCTTGGTATATAAAAACAAATAAATAAATAAAATCCAACATACTGTACCCTGAGTTGAGAGAGGTTCTTTCTTACCATTGTATTTGCAAGACAAACAATATAAATCCTGTACATCTAGTTCTGTAAACATATATGCTGTGATCACAGACCATCCCCCCCCCCCAAACACCAAGACTCCACATGTAACAACTCTTTCTATGATTAGGCAGCACTGCAAATATTACACTGGTTCTACATCACAAATACACTTGCTGTTGTGCAAATAAAATGAACAAGACTGTTACAGATCCCAACACAGAAACTACATGCTATCCTTAGTCACACATGCAAAATGACCCTCCACAAAAACAAAATAAGTGATCACTCTCACAATCCCTTCACTGATGTCCTTCACACCCACCTCCTCACAATCCCCTCACTCACTTCTTTCAAACCCATTCCCATAATCCATTCCCACCTCTCACAATCCCATCACTTATCTCCCTCACTCACCTTCACTCCCTCTGAGAGGAAAACCTCATTGGTGACAGGTAGGAGGGCACATTATTTCTTTCCCATGCCACCCCTCAGTAATGCTGCTGCTATCCCTTCCGTGCTCTGAAAGAGGAGACCGCTTCTTCTTCCTTGGCTATTGGCACCTGACAAAATCATTCAGGCACCAGCAGCCGAGGAGAAGAAAGTGGCTTTAGACTTTCAAGGCTGCGATCCTCCCCCTCTTTCAGAGCATGGAGGGTGAGTGAGGGGATTGGGACAGGACCAGGGATAGCTGTAACGGTGGCAGTGGAAGCTGGGGGACCCCCTCCCCTCTCGACACCTCTGCTTATAACAACCGATACATGTTATGGTAATACAACATTTCTTTGTTTGAAAACATATATTTTCCTTTTTTTCATGTAGCAGAAGGAGTTTTTCCTGCCTCCACTGTCTACAAATGCCCAGGAGAGAGTCCAGTTCATTCATCCCAGGCTGCTATCATGAAGAGAAAAATTAAATGTGTGACAGTGGCCTATGTGAATCCGAGGCATCATGACCTTTCATTTTGTGCCTGGCAGGCATCTCTGCCCCCTTATATTTATGCTCCATCAGCACTCATTGTGCCAGTCATCTGGCAATTACATTTTAATGGGCTAGAAGCAAAACTGAGGCTTAATTTGCAGTTGACAATAAGATGTAGGAGGAAATATTGAGATGAACATCATGTTTCCTGATTCAAGGCTTATTTTGGAATAGTTCTGCTTGAAAATAATGAACACAAAATATGTCATAAGGTCAGTTCTGTGAAATAGATTATTCTTACTAACGAGACACAAGGGATCTGGAAAATGTAACACATCTATTGTTCTGTATGTACCCAAAAGAAATAACAGAATAAATATATCAGAATAAGAAACAGCTGTTGATAGAATATCACTGTGAGGACAAGGATACAAAACATCTTAAACCAAACCAAAACAAATCTTCAATTCTCATATTGTTAGCAACATCTCTTCACTTTGGACTCTATTTTGAAAATTCCGAAGTATGTGAACAATTTTGCGTAAATCCTAAATTTCTCAGCCTGATGTAGCAACAAGTTGTGCTGGCCTGTACACAGTTTTACCCATGAATGTGTATGTTCATGCTTTTGTGCGCAAACTTTAATACTGATGCAGCTAGGAAGTTTGCTTGCAGAAAATGTGTATAAACCTGCATAAAATTGGATGCACAGATTATGGCTTCTCCATTTAAATCCCATGTTAATGAAGTCATTAGCTGTTATGCCCTGTAGTAGTGAGGGGTGTAGGCTTAATGCATGGAGTTCAATATTCCAGTCCATTTAGCCGGATAACTCACAAATGATCTGGCTAAATGGATACTTTATAAATATTGGGGAACTTATCTGGCTAAAAGTTAGCATTCTGGGATTGGGATGCATTAACATTCTGGGATTGGGATGCATTAGCTGGGTAAATTATCTGGCTAATTCCAATATCAGGAGTTAGCTGAATACATTTTTTTTTGGGCTATCTATTGCCGTAGCCTGGAGCAGGTCTAAAGTCAACCTCAGATTTCACCGGCTTGTGGCGCTGTGGGCATCAGATTGGCCAGGCTAGGCTCTGGCTGGCTTTCTATGCACTTTTATTTATATACAATGAAAAGGAAACAGCTCTGCATACCTTTGCAGTTTATAAACACAGAAGTATTAGATCATTTGCAGTTGCTTGCCCTGGGCCTTCTCTAGGTTCTCTCGTTCCTTGTGGGGGGGGGGGGGGGGGGCTCCTATTTCATCCTTGGCCCAGCTAGATACACACCTTCTCAGCAGGCTCCACCGAGACCACGATTCCCTGTTGTCTGAGGCTTAAGTAGACTGGAGCAGATCTTTGCATCTGATCATTTAAGTTATTCTGGGGGTACACCCTTTCACATAGCTATATTCAAAAAGAATATAAGTTGTTAAGTGGCCAGTGGGGGAAGAAGTGAAGCGTGGGCCTCTGTTCCAATTCCTCTAACCCAATGGATAATGAAAAGAACAACCCTGCTGGCTGAGCCCCCCCCAGTTCCCCCCAACTCCAAACCTCTCCATGACTAAATCTTAAAAGCTACAAGTGCTGCATCTCTCAATGACTTTTCCATCCAACTTTCCCCCTCCCTGGTCCAGCAAGTTTAGAAGAGAATACTCTCTCCTCTCCCATCCTCCTCCCCCCAACCTCAGCCCTGAACCTCCCACCCAACTGGTAACCCTTAAAATCCCTTCTACTGGGATTGTGAAGCTGTTGAATGATTTCAGCCGCTTACAGCATTGCTGAGGCAGCCAGACTGCAAGCATAAACTACCAACCCGTGGCTTACTCACACGGTGCGGCTGCCATAGCAATGGCTGCAAGTGGCTGGGATTGCTCGACCCACACTGCAATTCTGACGGAAGGGATTTTAAAAGTAACAGGTGGGTGGAACAGATAGAACTGGGATTGCGGGGAGGGGGAAGGAAGTAGGCAATTGCTTCTAAATGTGTGGGACCCAGGAGGGGGTAGGGAAGGGAGGAATTCACTGAGTGATGCAGCACTTATAATATTTTAAATCTAACCATGGAGGAGGGGCTGCTTTGGTGGAGGGCTTGGCCAGCAATACTTTTCTTTCAAATACTTAAGTGATGTTAGAGAAATCAGTCCACAGGTTCACACCTTGCATCTTTCTCCCACCCACCCCCCCATAAGTCATTCAACTGACTATTCTTTTTAAGATCTACAGTTTTCTAGCAACGTGAGGCTGGATAATTTTAAACCTAAATGGCAAAGTTCAAAAGATGGACAGTTAGGTTTAAAATCATCTAACTAAATGTAAATAAGTGAAAAAATGCTTGCATTCTGTATGCTTGGTTGAAAGAAATCCCAGAAATGCTGCAGTGGTTAAAAAAAGCCTGTGTTTTTATCTCATCCATGCCTGATTACCTTCTATGGTTCTGAAGGGACAGCAAAAAGCAGCCTTTAGCCGTTTCAGAAGTCAGAACAGAATGACGGACCGACAAGCGCCTGCGGGGAGGGACCCCTTAACATGGCGCTTGCCGGCCGGTCGACCCCCCACCTCTCCCTCCTGTTCCCCCCACCCCGGGATCGGCTTACCGTGCGCATCCCGGGGCTCGGCGTACAGGCGGCGGTGGGAGGAGTGCCACGGCGGGTCAGACGCGTCCTGAGGGCCAGGGCAGGCATCGGGGCGTGATGACGTCGCCGCGCAGGCACGCGGTGACGTCATCATGCCGGCGCGCGGCGATGCGCGAATCTCGGCCCGAGGTCTCGCGAGACCTCGGGCCTTAAAGACCAGGCGAGCGCTGTGCCAGGCCTTTTCGGCTGGCCAGCCCTCGCGTTTCGGATCATGGCACAGCAGTACAGCGGCACGGAGGCGGCGGTGGAGAGGCCTGCAGGAGAGCGGCGGCGGCGCTAGAAGGGGCAGCATCCCGACGATCGGGCCGCGCACGGCGGTCTGAGCGGCTCGAGGGGAGTCAACAGGCGCAAATTGAATAAATTACAAAAAAAAAAAAGGGAGAGAGCGGCGAGATTTCGGGCTGCCTGGGCTCCGGCTCCCAGCACTAGCACCCGGCAGCCACGCGGCAGGCCAGAGAGAGGCAGAGGGCCTGGATTAAAGCTGCAGTTCAAGGCCCGGATTAAAGCTGCCTCCGCGCATGTGAGGACCTCCGGGCAGTTCAGGACCCCCCCCCCCCCTTTTCAGATGCAACGGCAGCGGGTCCAGCAGCTGGGGACCTCACCGCAGCTGAACTGTAAGTACTTGTTTACCTTTTGCCGTGGCATGGAAACAGGGAGTGGTTAGACTTTAAAGCTGGGGGTGTCTTTTAAAGCGGAAAGCGACTTTAAAGGCCGAGAGAGATGTTTAAAGCCAAAAGAGACCTTTTAAGCCGCGAGAGACTTTCAAGTGTAAAGAGACTCTTAAAGCAAGGAATTAAAAGCCTGAGAGCGCCTCTTTCAAGCGGAGCGAACTTTAAGGCTGGGAGGAAACGGGGCAGCCGAGTGAGACTTGGGCAAGCAGGATTTTTGCAAGCGAAACTTTGCAAGTGTGGATTTTGCAAGCGAGACTGCGGCGAGTGAGACTGTTGCGAGTGAGGCTGTTGCAAGTGAAATCTTCGCAAGCGAGAGTTTCGATTTGCGGCGAAGCAAGGATGGCGGGAAGAAACGCAGGCCCTTCCCCCAGACAGGCAAGGGGTCGGAGTCGACAGCAGAAGGCGGCCGAACCACGGACGGGGACCGGGGCGAGACCCGATCCCGAGGTCGTGGCGGGAGGGCATCGCGGAAAACGCCTTAGGACGGCCACCGTTAAGGCCAGGGAGTGGGAACAAACCCAAGCGGAGAAAGGAAACAAGAGACAGACTGGACAAGCAGCAAAGGGACCGGCACCGGCAGCCGAAGGCAACACGATGCCCGGAGAGCCTGCAGGCGTGAGCGAGACGCAGCCAGGGGCTGGCCGATACAGTGCACCCCCGTGGGGCTGGCCCTCGTGGCCTCCGATGGGGCCGGTTGGAGCGGAGACGACAGCGCCGGCACAGCGGACACAAGAAGGCGGCCCTTACAGCTACAACGCATGGCAAGCACAGATGTACCCACCATGGTGGCAGGTCCCACCGCCATGGAACACTGCACCGGTAACCGGCGCGGGCAAGCAGACATCAGCCGGTGGAGTGAGAGGAGAGACGGTGAAAGACTCAGCGGCGGGGAGTAACGCAGGCGTTACCACAGTGCAAGAGACAACTCGAGCCGAGGCCGCTAACGCCATCGAACAGACCGGGACGGCACTAAGCGAAGCAGAGGCAGCACGCGAGGCGTGTGACGAGGTCACCGGAACCAGGGAAGGAAGGACAGCATCGGCCGGACTTACAAAAGGCAAGAGGGCCAAAAGAAAGAGACACGAAAGTGGCTCATCGGGGCGATCCTCAGGGGAGGAGTCGGAGGAGAGCGAGGCGTCAGGGGGCTCGGCGGCCTCTCCCGCCAGGGCGACCGCAACAGCTCTGCCAAACATGGACGAGCTGTGGGAGAGTGTGCCGAAGGCATTACGGAGCAAAATCTGCAAGCGTGAATACATAGATATATTCACAATATTAGAGGGCAGAAAGGGAGCAGCAGGGAAAAAGAAAGGAAAGAAGGAGGAGCAGAAAGGGGAGGAGGTGAAGGTAGCTAGAAATATCACTAACTGGACAAGGGCATTCCTGAGGATGGTTAGCGTAATTGGGAGGGAGGACCCGTCACAATATGCCCCCATGCTGAGTTATGCGGACTCAATTTTGGAAGCATACAAGGAGTATCAAGGGTGGTGTTGGCTGAATTACGATGAGAAGTTCAGGGATAGGATGGAGGATAACAAGAACTTGTCATGGGCGGCACAAGATGTGGGTCTGTGGCTACGTCAGATGACTAGCAAGGTTATGGAGTCAGGGGCGGCACGCAAACCGTTGAAGGCATCCGGCAGACAGGCCAGTGCGGGTAGTTCCCATTGGGGGGACAGCGGTAACAGTAAGGTGTGCTGGCGCTTTAACAAAGCAGGGTGCAACTTCCAGGATTGTCGATTCAAACACATTTGCGCAGTATGTGCGGCACCACACTCGGCAGCGAGATGCCCAAAGAAGGGGCAGGGGTTCTCAGCCGGGAGTAATGGTAAAGGGAAGCAGTAGGGTAGAGGGTAAGGCACTGTCCCCAGTGCGGCTATCCGCCATGGGGGAATGGCTGGAAAAATACCCAAAGCGGAGGGAGGCTAAGCAGTTGTGGGAAGGTTTTGCATATGGTTTCAGGATTCCATTTCAGGGTAGGATCACGGGCACGGGTTACACGAATTCAGCATCAGCGGTTAGGCAAGCAGACATAGTGCAGAGAAAGGTAGAGAAGGAAATCGAGTTGGGTAGGATGGCGGGCCCCTTTACGGACCCGCCATTTAGTAACATGATGTTGTCACCCTTGGCGGTAGTACCAAAAAAGGAACGGGGCGAGTTCAGGCTTATACAGAACCTGCCTTACCTGCCGGGGCGTTCCGTGAATGATGGTTTGCCGGAGGAGGCGTGCACAGTGCAATACGCCTCCTTTGACCAGGCCGTGGCGTTAGTACGGCGCTGCGGCGAAGGCGCGTTGATGGCAAAAGCAGACATTAAGTCGGCATTCCGACTGCTCCCGGTACATCCCGATAACTTTCCCATCCTAGGTTTTCATTTCCAGGGGTCATATTACTTCGACAAGTGCATGCCTATGGGGTGCTCTGTCTCTTGTGCATACTTTGAAATGTTTAGTACGTTTCTGCATTGGGTGTTACAGCAGAGGGCAGGGAATGTCAATGTGGCGCACTACCTTGACGATTTCTTATTTGTGGGGCCAGCGCACGCGGACACTTGTGCTAAAACTTTGTCTGCATTCCAAGACATGGCCCACGAATTTGGGGTTCCGTTAGCCGGGGAAAAAACGGAGGGACCAGTGACCACATTATCATTCTTGGGGATCGAGCTGGACACCCAGGCCATGACGTCGCGACTGCCGCTAGAAAAGTTGCACAAGTTACGGACCATGCTCCGGGGGGCGTTGGCATCCAGCAAACTTACGTTGGGGGCCATTCAATCCATGATTGGTAGTTTAAATTTTGCCTGCCGGGTGATTCCGAAGGGGAGGGCATTCCTGAGGCGTTTGGCCGACGTGACAAGGGGGGTTAAAAACCTGCGACATCACATCAGGATCACACGGCCAATAAGGAAGGATATGGCAATGTGGCTGGAATTCCTGGATAACTTTAACGGGGTATCAATATGGCAGGACGAGGCAGTGTCGAATCACGATCTAGACATATACACAGACGCATCGGGAGGATGGGGTTTTGGGGCTTACTGCCAGGGTGCATGGTGCGCTGCACCATGTCCGCCCGAATGGATACAGAGCGGATTGGTAAGGAACATCACATTCCTCGAGCTCTTCCCCATCCTAGTGGCCATCACGGTCTGGGCTCAGAAATTGCGCAACAAAAAGATAATATTTTGTTCAGACAATTTGGCAGTCGTGACAGTCATTAACAGGCAAGCGGCACGCTGCTCCAAAGTGGCGGAACTACTGAGAGAGGTGGTACTGCAAGGTCTGCGAATGAACACAACGATACGAGCCAAGCTCGTGCCGGGGGTTCATAATCAGGTGGCCGATGCGCTATCCCGAGCTAAGTGGGATCTCTTTCATCAACAGGTGCCAGAGGCAGACGCCGAAGGAGCCCCCATACCGAGCCGGTTATGGCTGATTGGAATGTAACCGAATGGGGACTGCTGAAGGCATCTGTTGCTCCAGCGACATGGAAGGCCTACTGTAAAGGGTTTGACAGAGTACAGGCGTTCTTGAGGGGGCAGGGTTGGCAAGGGGGTAGGATAGAGGGCAGGCACCTGCAGCGATTCGTGGCCTGGGCAAAGGAGGAGGGTTTATCCAGGGGGGCGACGGTCAACCAGCTTGCAGGTTTCACTTTCTTCACGAAGGCACTAGGCTGGGGGGACCCCCTCGATGACTTTATGGTCAAAAAGATGTTGGCAGGATGGGCCAGGACAGTAGCATGGGAGGGAGATAGGCGGCGGCCCATAACGCACGAGATATTGGTGCGCTTATGGCACGCAGCCACGCAGGTATGTGCCGATGGGTTCGAGGTGGTATTGTTCAGGGCCACCTTTTGCACGGCATTCTTCGTGGCCTTAAGGGTTAGCGAATTGGTGGCTGCATCCAAACGGGATATAGGACACGACGGCATATTGCTACACAACGTAGTAGTCGAGGGACAGGTAATCAGGCTCAGGGTACACAAATCAAAAACCGACCAGAGGGCAAAAGGGGCAGAGGTAAGGCTGTCCCAGGTGCCGTCACAGGTAACATGCCCAGTGAGGAACGTGTTACATTTTCTGCAGATTAGACCAAAGGGGGGTCGCCATTTATTAATTCACGGGGACGGGGTGCCACTCACTAAATTTCAATTTGCGGCAGTGCTACTTAAGGGATTGGCCTCCATCGGGCTCAACCCGGGCGAGTACGGTACCCACTCGTTCCGAATCGGGGCGGCGACAAGCGCAGCCCAGGCGGGTTTACCTATGGAGGTCATACAAAAAATCGGTAGGTGGCGGTCGGCGGCGGCCAACAGATACGTTAGGCCGGGGGCTGTACACTTGGGTCACTAATCATACAATTCCTCTTGCCCGCAGGTCGCGGCCTACGAAGGAAGATAGTGTGGGTTATGGGACACTCTTTCGTGCATTGGGCGGCCAAGAGGGCCCGGGAGAGAACATATGGAGCGCACCTGGGTGAATGAGATGGGGAATCCTCCTGACATGGATGGGAATCCGTGGAATGAGATGGGAACAACTGATCCCGGAGGTGCGGAGCAGCCTGCGTACCCGCCAGAAGCCAGACGCCATAGTCATACACCTAGGGGGTAACGACCTGGGGGGGACGACGGCTAAGCAGCTCATAGACAGCATAAAAAGGGATTTGCAGGAGATACAGGAGCTGACACGGGATACAATCATAATATGGTCCGAAATCATACCCAGGCTTAAATGGCAGGGTGACAGACTATGGGCCAGAGGGAGAAGGAAGGTGAACAGGCAGATTGAGGTATGGGCTAAGACAATGGCGATAGTTACCATACGGCATGAGTGGGCCGACGAGCCATGCTTGGGCCTGTATAGGAAGGACCTGATTCACTTATCGGACGTGGGGTATGATATATTTAATAATGCAATACAGGAGGCACTGGAGCGGGCACTTACCTAGTTGGGGCCGCAGTAGGGGTGTTGGGGGTCCGGGACAAGTGTACCACTGTCCCGGCCTGGTGGCGGGGGTACCCGAGTCAGGGGCCAGGAGGGGCCTGGGGGACACGGTGGACAAACCGGGTCCGAGAGGAAAGGAAGTGCGCAGAGGTGGGCGTGGGCTGCCCGGGGGGTGGCCCCTTGGCTTGAAATGGCGAGGGGCCGGGAAGATCGTGTGGCGGACTGGCTAAAATGGCGGACGCCGGTACAAAGCCCGGTTCAGATATATTTGATAGACGCACTAAGACTCGGGTACCGAAATGTTTGGTTCATATTAATTATTAATAAAAGCTGCGGCCTGTTTTCACCAACAATGGTATTTGTGTGGTATATGTGTGGTCAATCTTATGGTTATCAGGTAAGGGAAGGGGGGGGACACGGGAGTGCAAGCTGCCAATGTTAAGGATTCAGCTCCAGTTATTACAGAGAAAGCAGGGCTCCCAGAAAAACAAACAACAATAAAGGGAATGCACTGAGAAAGTTGCAGTTGTACCTTTTGAATCAGCCGGGTCTGAAGGGAAGGGAAAAAGGAAGTGACATCAGCACAGATCTCCAGTAATATAAAGCACTCTGAGAAAACCAGAACAAAACTATTGAAACCAGTGCCTGCCTAGATGTGAGCAAGCATTGAACAATCCCTTCACATAATTTTTATTTCAAAACAAATCTTTAAAAAAGTTTTAGAAGATAAAGTTGAATGGTGTTTCACCGGGAACAGTTGGAACCAATACAAATCAATTGGAGGTCAAGGAGCTGCACCATTCAGCTGGCACCACAAGGTTCCGCATGTCAGTAGTTCCCCTGTAACAGGCTAATTTGTATGGATGCTGATGTCAGCTGCAAGAAAGCCTGGTGTTTAGTTTTTTGTTTTTTTTTTGTAAAAAGGCTGTGGAAGAATCAAGGATCTAAGAGTTGACTGTGATTCATAAAAGTTTAGTACTGTGTTTAACAAAAGTTCTAACTGGATGATTTTAATTGTTGGACTTCTGCCATCTTAAGAAGGTTATAAAGGAGTCCAGTAAGAAATGTTTAAGGATATATTATCACTATCAGGCCGATACAGTATAGTGCACTCCAGTGCAGCGCACTGTGTTAACCCGCATTTGGACGAGCGTTTTCAACGCGCTAGCTTTACCCCTTATTCAGTAAGGGATAATAGCACACTGAAAATGCGCGTCCAACCCCTCTGAAACTAATAGCATCTGCAACATGCAAATGCAGGTTGATGGCCCTATTAGTTGTGCCCGCGCGATTCAGAAAGTAAAATGTGCAGCCAAGCCACACATTTTACTTTCAGAAATTAGTGCCTACCCAAAGATAGGTGTTAATTTCTCTCGGCACTGGGAAAGTGTACAGAAAAGCAGTAAAAACTGCTTTTCTGTACACCCTCCGACTTAATATCATCGCGATATTAAGTAGGAGGTCTCAAAAGTTACAAATAGTTAAAAATTAAAAAAAAAAATTAAATGGGCCCATGGCTTGCAGGGTGAAAACCAGATGCTCAATTTTGCCGGCGTCCGGTTTCCAAACCAGTGGCTGTCAGCGGGTTTGAGAACCAACGCCGGCAAAATTGAGCGTCAGCTATCAAACTCGCTGACAGCCGCTGCTCCTTTCCAAAAAGAGGCGCTAGGGATGCGCTAGTGTCCCTAGCGCCTCTTTTTTACTGCGGGACCTAATTTAAATAAATTAATTTACTGAATCGCGCACACAGGAGAGTGGCCTGTGCGCGCGCCGGGAGAGCGAGTGCTTGCCTGCTCTCCCGCAAGTTTTACTGTACCGGCCCAAATGTGAGGAACTATTTTCTGTTTTGTAACCTCAACCAGGGCAGTAATCCTCTTTGTGGAAAAAAAAAAGCCACATACAGAAAGAGACTGGTCTTGTGCAGAGGCAGGGGCTTACAGACGGAGCTCTGCCTTGGAATCAGGGAAAAGGGACAAAACCCTGTTTGAGACAGAAATAGTGGGAACAGAGAGAGAAAATCTATCATTGTTAAAGCCTGAGCAAGTCAAAGAGTGGAGGAGATTGTGAAACTAAGAAAATCCACTGTCAATATATGGAAGAAATACAGACAAAGTTAAAAAAAAATAATTAAATGAATAGGAACACAGACTTTACCTGTTCTATTCAGGAATGATTTACCAGCTGAAATGTTATTGGGGAAAACTGTAAAGTCAAGATTCCAAGAAGAAGGGGCGAAGGAAGTGCATGATTGTGGAATAGCTCTGAATCCAGTTAGTTCCAGAGTGAAACTTTTCTGCTAGAGGGGACAAAAGGGAAAAATATGGACTGAACCAGTGAGAAGTGGCTTTACCCTATTTTGCCTTCTATATACTGAGAAGTAATTCCACTGAAGAAAAATCAATGTTTTGAGCCAGTGTTACTGTTTGAACAGGCAAAAGACATTAAGTGGGTCAATTAAACTTTTTTTTTTTTTACCAATCCAGGCAAAAAGCCAGACTTCTAAAGGAGATTCCAATTCAGACAAACTCTTCTCTGCACAAGGAAGGAAAGGGGCATTTTGGAAGAGTGATTGAAAAAATAATTAAAATATTTTCTGTTCCCACAGGAAGACAAAGGACCAGTAGTTAAGGAAAATTGCTTATTCTTTTATTTTATTAGAATTTCAGTACATGGTAGGTTCATGTTGTACATATAGATTGCCAGAAGATATACATTGAGATGCAGCTAGTTTCTTGTTTTGATTTTCTTAAAGTCAGGCCAATAGGTTGTTCCCACGGTTCCTGGAAGGCGACCAAAGTGAAGAGGACCAGACCACAAAACCAGGAGTGCTTTGCTCTCAATAATGCAACAAGCACCTTTTTGGAGCATTAGAGACAATACATCCTGCATCTTACAGCTAAGTTTGCCCTCTCACAACAGCCTAGGTCTGGCCAGACACTAGTGGCATTCACTCAAAAACAAAATATATACAAATTCTCATACCGATTACTGAATCCCTACCCCAAACCCTAAGCTTCTGGAATAGCTGCCTCCAATCAATTAACACGCTCCTCTCCAGTCTCAATCTTGTCCTCAACACCAATAAAACGGAAATCCTCATAATCTCCCAAGATGACAACAACCCTCTCCTCAATGCTCCATCATTGTTGCCTCCTCCTAACCTTAATCACTCGCCCCACGTCAGAGATCTAGGTGTTCTCTTGGATAACTGACTTAACCTTAAAAAATATGTTAACAACACCACCAAGGAATGCTTTTTCAAACTACAAGTTCTAAAAAAGCTGAAACCCCTCTTACATTTCCATGATTTCCCTCTGGTACTTCAATCTATACTCTTCTCAAAAATAGATTACTGCAACTTTCTGCTTTTTGGCCTTCCAGCAAACACCATCAAACCTCTACAGATGCTGCAGAACTCAGTGGCCAGGATTTTGACAAACACAAAAAAAAGAGATCACATCTCTCCTATCCTTTACAACCTTTACTGGCTTCCCATCAAATACAGAATTCTCTATAAAGTCCTTACTATAATCCACAAATCCTTAAACAACCTCTCTCCCATTGAGCTTACCATCCAGCTTCGTCCTCACATCCCCATCAGACCAATCAGTGGAGCCTATCAAAGCAGGCTTCACGTTCCCCCAGCAAAAACATCCTTTAGAAAACGAGCCCTCTCCATAGCAGGCCCCTCACAATGGAATGCTCTTCCTCCAGACCTCCGACAAGATCCATGTCCTCTGTCATTCAAGAAAAAACTCAAAACATGGCTCTTCAAACTAGCATTCCCAGAATCATATCTCGGCTCACCATCCAGCCTAACCTCCAGCCATCCAGCTTACCCTCCAGCCATATCCCAGACCAGCCGGATCTATCACTCTGCTCCACGTCTATATTCCCTATTCCTCACTTTCAAGGACCTTTGATACAATCATTGTTCTAATTTTATCCTAGCCTCACTTTGAAAGTTAGCTCCCATCGATCAAGACCTCCCCTAATAGCTATACTCCTTATCCTCATCTGACTAAGTCCGCCGTAAGACTCTTACCTTGTCAGTTAAAAACTTTTAAACAGATTCATTAAATATTTATCTCACTTAGAACCCTGTTTAATTCAGATTATTAAGTATTGATCAATGTCTGTTCGGATGTAACTAATTAGTTATTTAAGTTTTTTAACTATGTAGAGTATTGTTTCTGTTGCAATGGGCAAGTTCTTAGCCCTGGTTCTCTCACTGTTCCATGTAACGCTCTTATGCAATTTTTTGTTCCTTGTAAACCGGTCTGATTTGTAATTTTTTACAGGAAGGTCTGTATATAAAAACCAAAAATAAATAAATGGCAGAATTTCAGGAAGAAAATTATGCTTACATAAGAGAAAATATTCAAAGAAACTGCAAGTTAGAGAACACTACAAAGCATCAATTTCAGATAATGCATTGATGTTAAGTAAAATACAGTACATAGAACAAGAATGGACAATATTATTGTTGTGAATGCACCCAGTGGGCCCTGAGGAGGGACGCAGAGGCGCGATTGCCTGCTCCTGGGAGAGAGTGAACCCTTGGCCCATGAGGTGACTCAGGGAGGAGCCCCAAGACATACCCCAAAGGAGGTGAGAGAGTACAGGCACAGGCAGAGCAAGTACACAGGAGCTAGGATGATACAGGGTCAGCCCCACTGAACTAACATGCACCAGTGAAGTCAGAAGGAGGCAGAGTGCTGGAAACGAAGAGTCAGAGTACGTAGAGAAGACAAGAACTCCTGGAACTTGGATGAGACGAGACTCTGGAGACTTGGACAAGATGAGACTCTGGAGACAAGGAAGAGATGAGACTCTTGGAACATAGAAGAGATGAGATTCTTGGAACATGGAAGAGATGAGACTCTTGGAACTTGGAAGAAAAGAGACTCTTGGAACATGGAAGAAATGAGACTCTTGGAACATGGAAGAGACAAGACTCTTGGAACATGGAAGAGACAAGACTCTTGGAACTTGGAAGACACTGTACCTCAGGGTGACCTACACAGCCCGACGTGGACTGGTCATGGACCACCCTGTCCTGCTGCACGCCCTACACAACCTGAGAGGCTGGTCGTGGACCATGCAGAGAGCAGAACATGGACAGGATGGAGAAAGGATCCGGATAGTGCTTGAGAGAGGCCCAGCCATAAGGGGACTCCAGTCACCCAAAGAAGGACACTGAATGAGACAGATTTACTCCCACCAAGGAGGGCTGGAGACGAAATCTGGTGGACGGTAAGGCTGCTTGCGGATTCTTCAGGATCGAGATAAGGAACGAAGGACATCGGTACACAAGAGCATGGTACCTCCAGATGCAAGGACATCTGGACATCTGAGCAAGTGGACATCTGAACGAGTGAACATCAGGATGAGTAGACATCTGGACAAGTGGATATCTGGACAAGTGGATGAGCAGACATCTGGATGAGAGGACATCTGGACGAGTGGACATCTGGACATATGGGGCATCTAGACACAGACAAGGAACTCCAGGGCTTCAGGAAGGGAAAGCTGAGGACTGAAACATACCACAAAGAAGGTCCGATGAGGGATGAGATCTGAAACATCAGACAGAGACATCGGGAACAAGAAGAACATGGAACATGAATATATCTGGTCAGGAGCAGCTAGATGGAACATGATGGAACTCATGGAATCATGTTGGAAGCTGGAGTAACTCCTGGAACTCTGGAAGAAATCCTGGAACTCTGTGTAGCTCCTGGAACTCTGGAAAAACTCCTGGAACTCTGTGTAACTCCTGGAACTCTGGAAAAACTCCTGGAACTCAGTGTAACTCCATTCAAAGGCCCTGAGGAATTGAAGCAGGACCTTCATATAGGGCAGGTCCAGGAAGTGCTGTGAGGATGTCACCCAGTGGAGCCGAGGAGTGCTTCCTGCTACTGGCCCTTTAAAAGAGATGAAGAGGCATGCGCCCACGCCTAGAGGAGCCCCAGAGGAAGGAAAGCAGAGCTGAGGCCTGTGGCAGCATCCTACCACATGGAGGTGAGAGGACAGGTGGAGATGGCTTCCTGCCACGAAGAGGAGCTATGCTGGGGGCGGACTCTAGCCCCGAAGAGGAAGAGAAGACGGCAGCGGCTCCATGCCACAGAGGGGAATCCCGACATGGCTTCCCCGCTGGCAGGGGTGGAGTCAGTGGCTTGGCTCAGCCACGAAGGAGGAACGGCGGTTGCAGCGGAGATGGCCAGGATGCGCAGGAGGTCCCGGGGGCGGCACAAGGCAGCAGGAAGAAAGGGCGTCTTCGGCGGCACCAGCAAGGAGAAGGTGAGGGCCTGTTTGTGGGATGGGGTCCACGGGCAGGATCATAACAATTATGACTTGTCTGAATAACTGTTGAATGTATCTTGCTTCTTTCGTGAGACACTTAGAAAAAAATGCTAATTACCATGGTGACTTAGTTGGTAAAGATTGTTCTGAAACTGTTCTGCTATCTCAATTGCAAAAGATTCAAAGTGAATTTCATTTACTGTTGGTACACAATAGCTATTGAACCTGGTTTTTGCATCATTGCCAGCTGGTTAATTTTTTTTATTATTTGCATTTCATAATTGTTACCAGAAAAATCATAATTGTTACTTTAAAAAATTCATTAATTCCACCATGAAAGACTGCTACTACAAACTGCATTTACTTAAAAAACTCAGACCTCTCCTCCACTTTAACGACTTCCGTACTGTCCTCCAGGAAATAATCTTCTCCAAAATCGACTACTGCAACTCCCTCCTCCTAGGCCTCCCCGCTACCACCCTCAAACCCCTTCAAATGCTGCAAAATGATACTGGCAAAGTCCTCACTAACACTCGCAAAAACGATCATATCACCCCAATTCTAAAAGACCTCCATTGGCTCCCAATCCCCTTCAGAATTATCCACAAGAGTCTCTCAATAGTCCACAAGACTCTATATAATCAAAATATACCCTGGCTAAACAACTCCCTCCACTTCCATACCCCAAATAGACACACCAGATCTGCCAACACCGGCACCCTACATATCCCCGCACGTAAACTCACACATCTAATCTCCACCAGAGACAGAGCTTTCTCCATTGCTGGCCCCTCTCACTGGAACTTGATGCCCCCTGATCTACGACTAGAGCCCTGCACACAGAAATTTAAGAAGAAATTAAAGACATGGCTCTTCAACCAGGCTTTCACTTAACTCCCTTCCCCCTCTCATTCTTCTGCCATGAAACAACTTTAAGCCTCCTGTACATAGTTTCCTTGTAATTTAATTTAATCTTGCTGTTAATTTTTAATTTTGTAATTTACTGTTTATTGTTTCGGGTTCCTTGCCCTATCTTTTTTTCTCCCCTTTACCCTTATCTTCTCTAAACACTAAGAGATAGATTTTCAAAGGGTTACGTGCGTATGTTACGTGCGTAACACTGAAAACCCGCTCCTGCGTGCATAGGCCTGGCGACGCGCAAGCCCCCGGGACGCGCGTATGTCCCGGGGCTTGAAAAAATGGGTGGGTAGTGGGCGGGCCGGGGGCGGGACTGAGGCCTCTGGCACAGTGGTCGAGCCGGAGGCTCACGTGCCGGCACTTGGCGGGGTGGGGGGGGGCTGTTTAATTGTGAATATTATCAGTTGATGATCAGCGAGGAGAAGAACAAAGGTAAAGTCTGAGAGAGTGCAGTTAGAAGAAAGGGTTAAGTCAAGGCAGTGACTATGCTAGTGACTGGGAGATGTAGAGCATAGTTTGAAGTTGAATGAGATGGTTAAAATGAGAAATTTTGAGGTAAAAGAACTAGAGAAGTCATCAGTCATCAGTGTGGAAGCTAAAGTCCCAAAGAATAAGGGAAGGGGAAGATGGTTCCAGAAAGAAGGAAAGCCAAGAATCAAAATCAACAAGGAAGGAGAAGGGGTGCTTGTCAGGGAGAATATAGATAACAGTTACCTGGAACAAATGTGAAGTGAAGAGATAAATGGAGTGGGCCACAAAATCTGGCTTTGCTGATTTTGCTATTACTTAGGGAATTGCAGGAAATAGGTAAAGTGGGGGGCCAGCTACAAAAGAAAAAAATTGGGTTAGTGATCCGGCAGTCAGACTAGGAAGTGTTTGGGAACTTCTTTGCCTCCAATTTTCTTCTTTTTTCCACCCTCCCTTGACAATCTCCTCTCTTCTGCAAACCACCTAGTCTTCCTCTCCTGCCCCCCCCTTCCTAATTTCCTCTCCTTCTTCTGTACTGATTCTTGAGATCTTACTCCTTAACCTTCCCCCTCCCCCCCCAAAAAAAAGGCAAAACTAATTATCCAGATACAAGAAAGATGGCAAAATTACTTTATTTTTATAATGCCAAATGAAATTAACAATTTACCTGCAAACTATGCAAATTTATGCAATGTTCTTCCGAATTACTACTACCTTTTCTAATGCTTGCTATAGAGTAGACACACACTTTATAAAATATCTGTTTTCTGTGTTTAATTCTGGGCTATTATGCATGCATTGTTATAAGATGTCAAAATAAATACAAATGAATACATTATATTACATATATCTCATATATATGCATAACATACACACATACTTTGGGGGTAGTATTATATGAAATTTTATAAATTGCAGCTTCTGCCAAATGGCTTAAAAAAACACTAGTATAAATCTCCACGGGCCCAGTCACACATGCTTATGGTGCACTGTGGACAGTTTTGAGAGTAGGGTGCCTAGAGAGTGCACTATTGATGTTTTCTTTTCTTTTTCATTTTTTTAAAGAGTTCAGTTCAATGATAGCATTTCTTGTAGCACTCTGGTATTGGCCTCAGCCCTGCAGGTTGCACAGATCTCTGGGAAAGCAGTACATTTCCACCAATTGCTAGCCAGACCGGAAGTTTACAAAAAGGTCCCAATGTGAACAGTTTCGTATGGGCAACCTTCAAACTTTATTACTAATGATTTTGTCAAGAACATTGTGAACAAATTTCCAACTGCTTGTGGCAGGGGAAAACTTGGAAGGCAAAAGAAGTGGAAGCTGTGTTTAAAAAAAAAATAATAATAATAATAAAATAAGTAACATTCCATAGCATGCTTCTTGTACCACCTTGATTTTATTGTGAAAATCAAGGCATGCGTTTTGGCTACTGTTGTGACCTCTGAATTAAAAGCTTTCATGTTGTCTTAGCACTGACGTGAAAATTCAACTTCCCATGTTTTGCACCAGTGCTACTGAAGCACTGGCACAAATAACTCCTGCTATCTATTCCCATTATTTTACTTTAGCTATAGTTTTTTTCTGGCATGCTTCCTTTTTTAGGTCCTTTCTTTGTTACTATCCCATTTTTCCAAATGCCTTTCCTTCACCCCTAAATAAATTAATGCCCCCTTTTTGTCCCCCATGGGGCATATCACTGTTCTACTCAATCATGTCTGCAATACCAGGCTGCCTCCCCCATAGGATGCATTGCACAATCCCTTATCTCGCCCACATGCTGTTATGTTTATTATCACTTCTGCTCTGCTAAACTTGCTCCCAATCCACACATTGATACCTTTCTTCCTTATACTCTGCTAGGAGCTAGCTGCTAGTGTTCACAGACACATGCACAAATAACATAGCATTTGTGTCTGGTATTGTACAAACACAAAATAGAGGTTGAATGAAACAAATACATTATATTTCCAATTGCAAATTTGCTTTTTGCTATTCACAATTGCTATTCCAATTGCAAATAGCTTTTTGCTATTCACAAGATGAGGGTCCTTCCTGATAAGTTGGCAGGGAGTTTAGCTTATGAAATTGATCATAAGATTTCACCCTTTTTTCTGCTTAATAATCCCCTGAGTATCTGAAGTGTCTACAGTAAGCAAATCTACTTCTATATCCTAAGGCAAACAGATGAAAAATAGATACTATTGCATGAGAAAATACATTGCATGAAAAGCAGATGGTGCTAAACAGGACAGATACTGTAAGTTAATGAATGTTTCTAGTAGTGTGTCTTACAGTATGAGAAAGTGAGTGCACACTAGGGGTGTGCATTCGTTTGCAACGTATTGGCAATCCGCAACGTATAGGGTTGTATTCGTGGGGAAGCGAAACGTATCGCGATTCCCACGAATACAACAACTTCACCGAATTATTCGGCCATCTAAAGGAGCAAATTTAAATAACCCCCCACCCCCACCCTCCTGACCACCCCCCAAGACTTGCCAAAACTCCCTGGTGGTCCAGTGGGGGTCCGGGAGCGATCTCCTGCACTCAGGCCGTTGGCTGCCAGTACTCAAAATGGCGCCAATAGCCTTTGCCTTTACTATGTCACAGGGGCAGACCAATGGCACCAGTGGCCCCTGTGACATAGTAAGGGTAAAGACTATCTGTGCCATTTTGAATACTGGCAGCCGACGGCCTGAGTGCAGGAGATGGCTCCCGGACCCCCGCTGCACCACCAGGGGGTTTTGACAAGTCTTGGGGGGGGTGTCAGGAGGGTGGGGGTTTATAGTTAATTAAATTTTAGCCGGGAAACGAATAAGAATGGAACGCATGAACGGATCGGGGCCCCCCTTTTCCGAATGCAACGTATCTGCCCCCCCCACGAATACGAATACCGAATGTAACGTATGCGGTCCCTCTGCACATCCCTAGTGCACACAGGTTTTGCCATGAGAGCCAGAAGACAAACAGAGCAAATCAAGTGGTTCTGGTGAACCAATTCTGTGTGCAGTGACATTCAATAGCAGGAAGATACACCACTTATGATACCTGTGTTAGGATTCATAGATTTCGTGGATCCTTGACCTGAGGTGGAGGTTGATTATGTCTGAGGGGTGGAGCACCACAGGTCCTCACTGTCGGGAGGCGAGGTCAGTTTCAGCAGGCAACACGACTGTAGTTCAGTAGAGAGAGAACGTCCTGCATCACTGTCATGTGATCGCAGGAACCTGCACCGAGATGCACTGTGAGGTGCCTCGAGGGGCGGGACGAAGAGGCACAGTTCAGAGGAGTCACAGTACTCAGGCAGGACTGAAGATACAAGTACCAGAGCAGGAACCTCTGACAGAGGGGCGCTGGGCAGGCCCCAAGGAGCACAAAGACAGGATCTTCTGGAGGCGTGATGCAGAGACTGTCCCAAGGGGCGGGACAGCGTAGTGACAGAGTCTCTGGTGTGATGACGTAGGGGCTGCCCTGAGGAGCGGGGAAGTGTAGAGAAGGGATCTCTAATAGGCAGTTCTTGAGGCAACCCCGAGGAGCAGGGAAGCCAGTGGGGAAGCGCAGAGTTGAGTCTCTGTTGTAGTGAAGTAGGCACTGCCCCGAGGAGCGGAGGAGTATAGAGTAAAGTCACTGGTGTAGAGATGTAGGCACTGCCCTGAGGAGCGGGGGTGTGTAGACTAAAGTCACTGGTGTAGAGACGTAGCCAATGCCTCGAGGAGCGGGGAAGTGTAGAGAAGGGATCTCTGATAGGCAGTTCTTGAGGCAACCCCGAGGAGCAAGGAAGCCAGCAGGAAGAACCTCTAGTGAGGGCGCAGGGACTACCCCGAGGAGTGGGGAAGCATGGAGACCAAGTATCCCAAAGGAAGCACAAGCAGGCCCCTGAGGAGCGGGTACCTGAGCCAGAGTCTAGAACAGCAGGTTGAGATCCAAGGCAGGAACCATGGGTCTGAAGAGACAGGAACAAGTACCAGTAGAGGCAAAGGAACTCATTGCCAAGTCAGTTAGCGTAGGCCAAGGGAAATGCTTATGAATTCCCAACTTGGGATGTCATCAGTCGGGGACACCTATGATATTCCCGCCATTGGGCCGTTAAAGGGTCGCCCGGTGGTGGATGCGTGTGCCTAGGAAGACCTGGAGTCGGCATGTAGGTCAGCGGCATCCCAGCCACCATGAAGAGTCTGGAGGTACTCGGCGGTAGCGGCTAGCCACAGTCACAAGTTCACCCGGAGAGGAGAGCAGAGCAATACATGACGTGAATTGGGTCAGCTGCAGCCGCCCGCGATCGACGGTCATAACAACCTGTTAACTTATTGTTATGGTTTCAGCTGCTGTGCAGCCTCCCCTCCTCCAGGGGATCCCTATAAGCATACTCTACAGACTGGTCAAGCTCCTCCTTCCTGCCTGTACCACACCCAGACTCCAGCCCTACTTAACACAGTCTGTCCCTTGCATCAATGCTTCTGCATCGAGTCTCCTTTGGCTCCTTGCCCTAGCCACTCTTGCCTTGCAGCCTTCTCAGGCCTCTCCTTACTTTGCCTTGTGGCCTTCAGACCTTCTGACCTCAGTCTTGCCTTGCTATGTCTCATGGCCTTTGGGCCTTCTGACTCAGCCTTGCTTTGTCTTGTCTTGTGGCCCTTAGGCCATCTGCTTTTAGCCTTGTGGCCATCTGGCTTTCCTCCACTCTGGCCTATCAAGGCCTTCCATACTCTGCAGCACCTTAGGCCTAATCCTGACCCCGGTCTATCCAGGTCTTGCTTAGCTTTGAGGCCACTCTAGGCCTCTCTTTGTCGTGCCTCTTGGATCCTTCCTGTATTGTTCCTTTCAGTCTTTGTGTTCTATGTTCTGTGTTGTCTTTTTCTTTCCTTGCTTAGTCTGTTCTTGGTCAAGCCTCAGTCCCCATCTTGCCTGCACACTATTCCAGAGTTCCAGTCTTACCTGCACACTGTTCCTGAGTTCCAATCTTAGCGTCACACTGTTCCAGTCCAAGTCTTGGTTCCATCATTGCTTGCACTCTATTCCTGACTGTCCATGACTTGCTCCAGTCTTACCAGATTGTCGAAGCTTTGCTCCAGTCTTATCGGACTGCCCAAGCCTTGTTCCATCCTCGCCCTGTTGTCCTGCTCCTCTCCAGAAGCAGTGTTCCCTATGCTCCCCTGAAACAGAGTCACAACACTTACTATAAAGTCTACAAATTCTAGATTTCTAGCTGTTTTATCCTACTTTCTAAAGCAAAATAAACTTATGAGATTGCTGAGCATGTGTGTATGTGAGTCTATAATAACGTTTTGGTTTGGTGCTCCATCCATACCAAATTTTCAGGGCATCTCAGGGGGAAGATGAGGACTCTGTCTGGTGTAAAGTTTTCCTTAATCTATGTATATGTGCAGACTATGGACATGCATATATAGCCATTCTGCAAAGTAGATTTCTCTAGTTTGGAAATATGCCTCTGGAAAGAGGATTGTGCTTAAAGTGTAGAGACAAGCAATTTTTAAGGCAGAACTCCCTCTGGTGCTTTAAAATATTCAAAATGGATAACTAGACATAATTTTACAAAATAATAATAATAACAATAATCATAAATAGAACAAACACCACATATAAAATTGCACACATTAAACAGTGAGAATAGAAATTGAGAATGCAAGTTGAAATGAATTCATCAACAAGTGTCACATGCATCATCATCATCATCATTATTTGTGTCGTACAGACCAGATGTACGCAGGACTGTACAAGGATGTATACAAGGCAGTCTCTACTCATTGGAGCTTACATTCTGTTCAAGACAGACAAGATTCACAGAAAATAAAAAACAAACAAAAAAAATAACAGGGTGGCCACGATTGGGAAACAAAAGTATCCTGGGTGGATTATAGCTGGGAATAATTGAAGAAGGGACAATTGAGTAAAGCTGCATGAAATGAGGCTTCTTTAGAGTTTATGAAAGATAAAAGCCAGTGGGATGGGTAAGTGTGATTCTATGTCTTTAACAAAAAGTATGAGTAATAATATCTTTAGAGAGCTCAATCTGAAAGCCCAAATTGAAAGCCAAATGTCTTGCTAAATTATTAAAGCTCTCTGAATTCTAAACAATTCATTACAAACAAGAGAAAAAGAGATACAAATTTAAAGTTTCAAAATGGGGTTAATCAGTGGAGTTTAATTGAAGGCAGGGACCACTTTATTTAATTGGACAAAGCTGTAGAACTTTGGTTAATGGGCTACATACCAATCAATAGAAGAGAGGGAGGATAAAATGCAGGCCAAAATTTTTACTTTCAAAGGAGTTTTAAATTGCCCATGCACTTGACAATCTCCTGAAATAAAGCAGAGTTTAGTCTAACCATTATTCATCACAATTCAATAACAGGAAGTAAAAATGTATCAATAAAAGACACAATCAATATAGCACACATTCTAATAATCTAAAACCTTTTGTCTTATGGAAAAAGCAGGATGCAGAGAGAAATATGTTACGATCAAACTTCTATAAAGTGGTAAAATTGTAAAGCAATCCCTTAGCTGCTATGAATAACTCACATATAGGCCAAATGCTGAGCTTTCAAAGGAATTTTTAAGTATACCTCTACGTGAAATACACATTTTACTGCTGTCCTGTCTAAACTCTCTTCTCATCCTGTCCGGTCTAAACTCTCTTTTCATCCAGGTTATTGGATACCAGAAAGTGGAATGCTACAGCCAAAAGGGCCGTGAATATTAGGATGACTAGTACAACTGAGAGTATTTGCAGCTTACAGCAAAAACTAGTCTAGCAGCAGAGAAACATTTTTACCACCTGTAGCTTCATAGAGCAGGAGCCAAATAATGATTCTAGTATGACAGAAGAGCATTTTTTGCCATCTGTTCTTATGCCGAGACTGCATGTGGAGAAAATGATTCCAGTGACAGACGGGGATTCATTCCTGTTGCCTTGCTCAGAGCTGCTAGCAGTGGCTCTCAGCCCTAATCCTTTTGACTTTCAAGTGGGTCTGGTTTTAGGATGACCCACATAAGCAAATATCTCTCATGGATAGTCATTGTGGATGTTTGAGAACCAGACTTGGCCAGGGCAGAAATAAAACCTAGAGCTGAAAACTATTGTACTATCAGTTGCTGCCTGGGGCAAAAGTAGTTACAGTATGAGAAATGCATGCTTCTGATTTCTGACAACAAAATAGAATAAGCTTTGAAAATGATAGTTAAGTTATCTAGCTTTTTAGCACTGCATTGACATGATGAAAGGAGTATTGTTCTCAAAAGTTACACACAAAAATATTAAGTTACTTCAATATAAATGATATCACCTAGAACTAGTTTGCTGGCCTTTATTTCTGCATTTTAAAGTGGATCAATATGGCAACATCCTAATAAGAGTTATTGAAATTTTTCAGTGTACAGGATTTCAGTGAAATACTTCAAACATGGTTTCCATATCCAATATTAAATACAGAACAAAACAAAAAAGAAATTGTACAAGAAATTGAAAATAGAAGCATAGGAGTTGATACTCAGAAGACTTATCCAGTTAAATGCATGTTTTAGCTGGGAAAATCTACCCAATTAAAAATTGGAGGTCATTTATCAAAATGTGCTAAGGCTTTTTTGCATGAGTTAAGGACTTAGTGCATGTGAAAGCACCATATTGTATGGTGCTATGCAAATAAGGAGGAGAGTGGGCTGGGTCTGCCTGGCTGTGAAGAGCTATTGTACAGACTTAATGCTGATTTGCCTTACTGTGTGGTAAGGTTTTATTGCCTTGTGTGATGTCTCCCTGCAAGGCCTATTTAGGTGATTTGAAGCTCAGAGAGAGAGAGAGAGAAGCCATAATGTCATCTCCCTAGATAGGTATTTACATCCCTATGGTAGGCCCACCTAGTAACTCGAGGTGAGGGTTAGGTATCAGTGTAGGGTGTTAGGGGCCCCTTTGGCATTCAATGTTAGATGTACGAACAGAACAGTGGTCTCTTGTGAACATTTGATGACCCTCGGAGTGAGGAAACTCACTCCAAGATGAGATTTGGGCAATGTTCTCTCAACCTAGCTTGATGGACTCTCTACCTGGGTAACATCAAGCTAGGTGGAGAGAACATTGCCCAAATCTCATCTTGGAGTGAGTTTCCTCACTCCGAGGGTCATCAACTGTTCACAAGTGACCACTGTTCTGTTCATACATCTAACATTGAATGTCAAAGGGGCCCCAAACCCCTACACTGATTCCTAACCCTCACCTCGAGTTATTAGGTGGGCCTACCATAGGAATACAAATACCTATCTAGGGAGATGACATTGTGGCCTGGTGCTCTCTCTCTCTCTCTCTCTCTCTCTCTCTCTCTCTCTATACTAACTTAGCTCTTTGCATAGGTAATTAGTGTAAATTACAATAACATGAATATGTGCATAAACCACACCCCTTTTGATATCACATGTGATGCTTACCACATTTTGATAAATCCAGGTCATAGCTTGTTAAATAAATTAGCCAGATAAGAGTTATCTGGCTACCTTACATGGGATACTCAGCTATGCTACTGAATATCCCTATATGTCTCACTGCTTAGCCAGATACATTTCATCCAGCTAATTTTAGGCCTGCTATGGAGCAGCTCTAACTTAATCAACTAACTTAATCAGATAAGTCTGAATATTGCCACTTATCCATTTGGGTTAGCCAGATAAGTAACACCACCCAATTATGTCCACTGCCTGCCCACTGACTATCCAGTTAACTGCTTAGTTCTACTAATCTGGCTAAGTAACGTTTGAATATTGACCTCCAGGGCTTCTGTAACCATCACAAGCTGCACACATTTTGCTAGGTAAAAAAGAGGCCATATCAGAGACTTTCCAAGGGCAGGCTTTCAAATATAGCAAGCTAGCTTATTATTATCATGAACCATCTAAGTTTATCAGGGTAACTCTAGCTATACACATGGCAGGCTGTTGTGCTGGTGGACCCTTGTACCAAGGGGGAGTTGACACTGCCTGCAGGGAGGAGTCCCACAAGTCCCCACCATTGGTAGGCAAGGCTGGTAAAAGTAGAGGCCATGCTGGAGCTTAACCAATACCAGCCCACTTTCCTCATAGTTTAAGCCCTTGGATGCCTGGGCCAGCTGGCCTTAGGTGGGTCCTCTACAGAGATGGAAGCCCAGGAATTTGGAACGTAGCAGGCAGCACACCGAAGTGTCGATTGAGGGGTCCAGAGAAGAGAGCTAAGTGGCAAAACAGGCCAAGGTCAGGGGCAGGCAGTGAAGCTCGAGGTTAAGTCCAGGCAAAGGTAGAGGCAGTCAGCGAGAAGCACAGGGTTGATGTCCAGTCTGGGGTCAAGCCAAGATCAGTCCAAAGGGAAGGAAGGAGAAGGCGAGGATCATGGAACTCAGAAACTCAAGATCTCAAGAATTGTCAATCCACTACTCTGGAGAGAGTTGACCTATTGTCAAGGCAAGGAGCAGCCTTAAGTAGTCCCAGGGTGATGATGTCATCAATGAGGGCTGCAGAGCTTTTCCCACCATGGGCCCTTTAAATTAGGAGAACGCCAGCAGAAACAGAAAGTAGGCGGCACTGGCGGCGTGGCTGGCGGCTCAGGGCCAGAAAGATAAGGAGCGACGGTGGCGGTGACATCCAGCCACTAAGAGGGAGCTCAGGACTGGCACGGCCATATCATTGGGTGAGTGAAGTCACCCACGGGGGTCCACAGGTGGCAGGCGCAATAGTACCCTCTCCTCTAATCCCCCCACTTGAGGGTTTAAGCTTCTTGGGATGAGAGGCATGGAATTGTCTGAGTAGGTTCTTGTCCAATATATCGGAGGCAGGCTCCCAGATATTTTCCTCTGTGCCATATCCTTCCCAAGAAAGGAGGTACTCCCATTTCCTGCTGTGACTCCTTACAACCAAACTTGGTACGTGGTGTCGCTCTCTGAGGCAATCTCCTGCGGTTGTGGCATCTTTTGAGAGGGCTATGAGAGTATCCAGAGTTTCAGGAAAGAGACATAAAAAGAGTTATGAATCCTCAAAGATGCGGGTGACTGAAGTTGATAGGTCACTGGTCCAAGATGTCGCAGCACCGTAAATGGCTCAATGTACCGAGGAATGAGCCGCATGGATAGGACTCTGAGTCTGATATGATGTGTGCTGAGCCATACCCTTTCCCCTGGTTCAAACTGTAGTGTGGGTCTACGGTGAAGGTCAGTGAATCTCTTGGCTTTTAGGCCCGCTTTCTGAAGCATCTGCTGAGTATGTCACAGAGTTTTTGAAGTTCTTTCACCATTAGTTGAACCACTGGTGAGGAAACTGTTAGAGGAAGAGGTAGAGGAGGGAGCAGCTGTTTACCATAGAAGATTTCAAAGAATGAGGAACTCATGGTGGTGCAAGGATGAGAGTTATGAGAAAATTCCTCCCAAGGAAGCAGAGCCGCTAAGAGGGAGCATGGAGCTGGCTCGGCCGTGGCAGCGCAGCATTGGTTGAGTGAAACTGCCCACGAGGCTCCACAGGCAGCAGGCGCAACACAGGCCTAAATCTAGCCACTTAAATTTTGAACAACCAGACTTAGTCAGATATTCAGCTGCACAACTAGCTGGGTTGAAATATAAGATAACCAGGTGCATTACACAGTTATCTTACCTGGTCAATGGCTTTTGAAAATCAACCCCTAACTTATTTGAGTTCTTAGGCTCAGTGACCTTATGTTTGGAGTAATGAAAGATGCACAAAGATGAGATTTGTACATTGTGCTCTCGACCTAGCTTGATAGCAGCTAGGTAGAAAATGCATCAAACTAGGTGAAGAGTACATTGTTCACATCTCATCTTTTTATAACTTTCAGCACTCCAAATCACATCAATCTTCACTGACGTCTACTGTGCTTTTTGTACCTCTGACTGTGCATGTAAAACTTCCCCCCAAAACCTCACCCTGAGTTACTAGTTGCCCCTCTTGCAGTGGTATAGTTTGCTTATATGAGCATCTTATTAAGAGTCTCTCTCTCTCTCTCTCTCAAAATAAAAGTCTGCCTATATTTCAGGTGTGGTAAATTTAACACATATTGTTCAGGTGCTTTTTTCACAAAAATTATAGCAAAATGATACATTTAGGCTTAAGTCTCATTGAGCCAAACAGCTGTCATAAAGTTAGCCGGCTATTTACAATAGTGCGGCAGCAGTATTGAATATACCTCTTAATTTTGCCAGATAAGTTTATCTGGCTAACTTTGTTATACAGACAATAACTGAATATGGACCTCAAAGTAGATAAGGCAGTATGGGATACATCTGAGGGTATTGAGGGACTTAAAGAAGTCCTAGATACTCTACTGGCTGACTTTTCAATGCTTCTTTAGAGTTTGGAGTAGTTCTGAAGGACTGGAGAGGGGCAGATGTGGTTCCTATCCATAAAAGAGTAAGGCGGGGTCTGGAACTATAGGCTGGTTAGTTTGATCTCTGTGGTGAGCAAATTAATGATATCACTGCTAAAACTGAGGATAGTGCAGCTTCTGGAATCCAATGGATAACAAGACCTGAGGCAGCATGGTTTTACTAGAGGTAAATCGTGTCAGACAATTCTAATCATTTTTTTTGATAGCGTGACCAGAGAGTTGGATCAAAGGAGTGCACTAGAAATAGTATATTTGGATTTTACTAAGGCCTTTGACACAGTTCTGCACAGGAGACTTATAAATAAATTAAACATCCTTAATATGGAACCTAGAGTGACTGACAGGGTTAGAAACTGGCTGAGCGGGAGGCAACAAAGGATAATGGGAAATGGAGTTTATTCTGAGGATGAAGGCATGACTAGTTGTGTGCCTCAGGGATTAGTCCTGGGGCTGGTTCTTGTCAACATTTTTGTAGGCAGCATAGTGTAAGGATTTTCAGGAAAGGTTTTTTTTTCCAATGATATGAAAACCTGCAACAGGATAGATAGCCAGGAAGGTGTGGAAAACATGAGGGATATAGAAAAGCTCAGGAATGGTCTAGAGCAGAGGTTTCCAACTTTTTAAGAAGTGTGGAACCCTTCTCAACCTCCAGTTTGCAGACCCCCACACAGGGATGTGCAATTATTTTTCCCGAATTAAGCAATGTCAACAAAATTTCCTGATTCAGAATGGTTCGTGGGAACTGAAAAACAATCAAATTTTTTCTGAAATTTCGGAAAAAATTCATTTTTGAGTTAGTGCACGCTAACTCCCGTTAGTGCGCACTATCAGGAGTTAGTATGCACTAACCCAAAAATCGGGGCCCCCAGAAAAAAAACCTCGAACCACGGGAAAAACAAAATTCCTGCAGGAGGCCCCAAAACGAAGCCCGACACAAACTTTTTACCTGAAGCACCTCTCTACCCCCACATGTCTCTTAAATGTTTACATGCAGGTAATTGCCATATGAAACATTGATTAATATAATAATAATATGCTGTCCAGAACAATATGGGGAGCTAAGCAAGTAAAGCAGGTGGTTTCTGTGCTGATGCTTAAACATCTGAAGAGTCGACAAAGAGAAAGAGTATAAATCTTAATATTAAAAAGAAATAGTTTCTGATAGGGATGTGTATCGGGCTTTGGACGATTGAAAATATCGGACGATATTTTCAAAATCGTCAGAAATTGGGGGCTCCTGATAAGAGAACCCCATGATTTTGTTCCTGGGGTTCTCTTATCATTTTGGGGGAGGGCAGGAAAAACGGCACACCAAAACAATCCCTAAACCCACCCCGACCCTTTAAAACTGTTCCCTTAGCTTCCCCCACCCTCTCGAATCCCCCCAAAACCTTTTACAAGTACCTGGTGGTCCAGTGGGGGTCCCGGGAGCCATCTCCTGCTCTCGGGCTGTCGGATGCCACTAATCAAAATAGCGCCGATGGCCCTTTGCCCTTACCATGTGACAGGATATCCGTGCCATTGGCCGGCCCCTGTCACATGATAGGAGCACTGGATGGCCCACACCATTTTTAAAGATGGTGTCGGCCGTCCATTACTCCTACCATGTGACAGGGCCTGGCCAATGGCATGGCTACCCTGTCACATGGTAAGGGCAAAGGGCCATCGGCGCCATTTTTATTAGGGGCAGCCGACGGCCCCGAGAGCGGGAGATCTCTCCTGGGATCCCCGCTGGACCACCAGGTACTTGTAAAAAGTTTTTTGGGGGGGGTTCGGGAGGGTGGGGAAAGCTAAGGGAACAGTTTTAAAGGGTCGGGTGGGTTTTTTTGTTTATCGGCTCGGGCGCAGCCGATAAACAAAACCACGATCGGGCCGCACAAAAAAATTTTTACAATGTGAATAGGAACCGGTTCCGGTTCCGATTCACATCTCTAGTTTCTGATATAAACTATGCTTTCCCTCCTGCTCACCCCTTCATGAGTGCTACTCCCCATCTCCACAATGGCCCTTTCCTAAGTGCCTTCCATCCACCTACAGACTCTTCCTAAGTGCTCTCCCTCCTGCTTTTTCATCCATGCAGCCCATTCTCTGGTTCTGTCCCTTCCTACCTTCCTCCTGTGACCCCTTCCAAGTGCTCACACTCCTGCCCTCACCTCTCAACAGATGCTTTCCCTGCTGTCCTGTTTGTTCCCACCCATGGCACCTTCCCTAATGCCTTCCCTTCTCTCCTCCCCTCCTGTGTGCCTTTCCCTGGTTCTTCCCCTCAAGGCTCCTTCCTGAATATTTTCCTTTCTGTGCACCTTCCTGCTCTTCCTCCATGGCCCCTTCCTGATAGCCTTGTCTCCTCTCCCTTCCTCTTTTGGTCCCTTCTCTGGTCCTCCTTCTCTCTCTCCCCAAGGCCCCATCTCAAATGTTCTTTTATTTATTTGGATTTATTGCCCACCTTTTTCAATAAGAAAAAGGTGGGCAATAAATCCCATATTCGAAAGGTAACATACAGTCTGAAGGGAGACTAAATAGTTCTGGTCTGAAAGAGCCTTCATTGAGGACTAAACAATATCCATCAACAGAACTGTTATTTATTAGTGAGGTTTGCATGGACCTTTGGACACTGTGGCAGCTGACCATGCCCACGGGGGGAAGTCCCGTGAGGGGCCACAGGTCAGGCTCAGCTTAGGACATACAAACACAGAGATTGATCTTTTATTAGACAATGTGGTGAAGCCACCAGAGGTGGTAGTGGTGAGCAGCAAAAGTAACCCGGCTGGGCTAGTATCCCTCGGGCGCTGGAACAGTGACTCCTCCGGTAGCAGTGCTGTAATGGAAGGAACTGAGAATAATGAGTACAGTGGAATATGCACAAAGCCCCAGTATGGAGAACCCCAGGATAGGGAGAGCAGGCCCTCGAGGAGCGAGTACCTGATCCCTGAGAGCTGAGAGGCTTGAAGATAATGTACTCACACAGCGGTTCCACATAGGAGATGGCACTAGGGCTGGAACGGAGGCAGGCCCTCGAGGAGCGAGTACCTGGTTCCAGGGAACAGCTCTTAGGTGAAGATGGTAGTACTCACTGGTGTTGAAGATAGGGAATCCTTCCAGGCAGAAGAGAAGGTAGGAGCAGGTAGCGAGTCAGGGAACATGGGCCCTCGAGGAGTGAGTACCTGGTTCCAGGGAACAGCTCTGAGGTGATGGTAATACTCACTGGTGTTGAAGATAGTGAATCTTTCCAGGCAGAAGAGAAGGTAGGAGCAGGCAGCAAGTCAGGGAACATGGACCCTCGAGGAGTGAGTACCGGTTTCCTGATAGCGACCTGAAAAGCAAGTGAGGCCCCCGAAGAGAGGGTACCCTGTTAGCTTTAAGAGTTCAATGTAAGATTGGAGATGCAGAGTAGCTGGGTACGGAGAGCGAATCCCATCCATAAAAATCCCCTTGCTAACTCAAAGGCTAGCTAACAACGTAGGCTTTAAATATCCGGGCAGCATGACGTCATCACAGGGGGATGCCTCTGAGGTTCGCGCCAAGTAGGAAATAAGAGTGAGAGCCGCACGGCACGCGCGCGCCCTAAGGTACCAGTGGAGCATGGCGGGAGGCAGCGCCCAAGCCGGTCCTGGGACGCCAGAGAGGACGGCAGGCGGATGCCGCGGCAGCCAGGCGCCCATCCATAGCGAGAGGAGGTGCAAAGAAAGAAAGGTAGGCGGAGTGAAGCCGTCGGGAAGGGACGGTTACAACAAGAACTAAACTAGGTAAAAATATAGAACAGGACTAAACTTGAAATAAATCAACAGGACTAAGAATACAACACCTCTCAGTAAAATCAACACAGAGCTAATTACATAAGAATATGAACATCTCAGCACAGCCAACAATTGCATCAGCATTTTCAAGGCACTCATTAATGCAAACAGCTCAGTAAAACATTAGGCAGCAGAAGCACTTTTGAGGTGCCCCTATAAGGTGCCAAGGAGTTTGTCACACTCCCTCCTGCCCCCCTCCCTCTTAGGGCCTTCTCCAAGTGCTTTCATTCCTATGCTCTCCCTCGTGCCCTCTCCTCCCTTTGACCCCCTTCTCCACATCTGTCTGAGCGCTGATCCCACTATGGCCCTTTCCTTCCTGCCCTGCGACCCATACCATGGCCATACTAAACCCGCAGTATAGATTTTTTTTTCACTCACTGTCAGAGCAGCGGGACAGCCAGAGCCCATGTAGCAGTGGCCAGAAATGTTCCTCATGGTTATCACCCTGCTTGCTACTGCCTTTGGTCATATGGAGCAGCAGCTGGTGAAGGTGCTGGTGGCAGCCCTCTTTCCCTCCTGCTCCTCATAGTGCAGCTTCAGACTCCTGGTGGCAATCAGCTGCACTCTTCTCTGTCTCCTCTCTGCATCAGTTTGGGTTTCTTAAGACTGTGTTCTTCCTCTCCTGCATATGGAATCAGTCGGTGGGATTAGATAACAATAGCCTTAGAGCTGGGCTCCTCAGAGGTGAGATCAGCCGGCTCTATTTCGCAACCAAAAGGGACGCAGAACCAGAACCAGAACCAGAAGGGACGCAACCAAAGTGCAACTTTGGTTGCGTCCCTTCTGTCCGACCCCTGTGATGGTCTCGAGGACCCTTAGGGATCCACAGACTTCAGGTTGGGAAACACTGGTCTAGAGACTGGCAGCTAAGATTTAATGCTAAAAAATAAGGAAAAATGCATTTGGGATACAAAAACCCAAGGGAGAGATACACATTTGGAGGCAAAATACTTCTAAGCACAATAGAGGAGTGAGATTTGGAGATGATTGTATCTGATGATCTTAAGGTGGCCAAACAGATGAATAAGGCAATAGTAAAAGCCAGAAACATGCTTGGCTATATAGGGAGAGAAATGGTCAGTAGAAAATAGAAGGTGATATCGCCCTGTATAGGTGTCCCTGGTGAGACCTCATTTAGAATATTGTGCACAGTTCTGGAGACCACACCTTTAAAAGGATATAAACCAAATGGAGTTGGTTCAGAGGGTAGCTATTAAAATATAGGGATATGAATCGTGTCCTCGATCGTCTTAACGATCGATTTCGGCTGGGAGGGGGAGGGAATCGTATTGTTGCCGTTTGGGGGGGGTAAAAAATCGTGAAAAATCGTGAAAAATCTAAAAATCTAAAAATCGCAAAACCGGCACATTAAAACCCCCTAAAACCCACCCCCGACCCTTTAAATTAAATCCCCCACCCTCCCGAACCCCCCCCCCAAATGAGTTAAATAACCTGCGGGTCCAGCGGCGGTCCGGAACGGCAGCGGTCCGGAACGGGCTCCTGCTCCTGAATCTTCTTGTCTTCAGCCGGCGCCATTTTCCAAAATGGCGCCGAAAAATGGCGGCAGCCATAGACGAACACGATTGGACGGCAGGAGGTCCTTCCGGACCCCCGCTGGACTTTTGGCAAGTCTCGTGGGGGTCAGGAGGCCCCCCACAAGCTGGCCAAAAGTTCCTGGAGGTCCAGCGGGGGTCAGGGAGCGATTTCCCGCCGCGAATCGTTTTCGTATGGAAAATGGCGCCGGCAGGAGATCGACTGCAGGAGGTCGTTCAGCGAGGGTTCCGGCGCCTCGCTGAACAACCTCCTGCAGTCGATCTCCTGCCGGCGCCATTTTCCGTACGAAAACGATTAGCGGCGGGAAATCGCTCCCTGACCCCCGCTGGACCTCCAGGAACTTTTGGCCAGCTTGTGGGGGGCCTCCTGACCCCCACGAGACTTGCCAAAAGTCCAGCGGGGGTCCGGAAGGACCTCCTGCCGTCCAATCGTGTTCGTCTATGGCCGCCGCCATTTTTCGGCGCCATTTTGGAAAATGGCGCCGGCTGAAGACAACAAGATTCAGGAGCAGGAGCCCGTTCCGGACCGCTGCCGTTCCGGACCGCCGCTGGACCCGCAGGTTATTTAACTCATTTGGGGGGGTTCGGGAGGGTGGGGGATTTAATTTAAAGGGTCGGGGGTGGGTTTTAGGGGGTTTTAGTGTGCCGGCTCACGATTCTAACGATTTATAACGATAAATCGTTAGAATCTCTATTGTATTGTGTTCCATAACGGTTTAAGACGATATTAAAATTATCGGACGATAATTTTAATCGTCCTAAAACGATTCACATCCCTATTAAAATATGTGGTCTCAGTTCTCAAGCATATCGGGATAGACTTAAAGATCTAAACATGTATACCCTAGAGGAAAGGCAAGATAGGGGAGATATGACAGAGACATTTAAATATCTCAAAGGTTTCCATGAACAGGAGGCTAGCCTCTATCAGTGAAAAGGAGTATCTAGAACAAGGGGTCATGGGATGATGGTGAATGGGGGCAGACAGGCATAATGTTAAGAAATATCTCTTTACAGAGGATAGTGAATTCATGAAACAGCCTTCCAGTGAATGTGGTGGAGGCAAAAACGGTATCAGAATTCAAGAAAGCATGGGATAAATACTGGGGATTTCTCAGGGAATGATGGGAATTGTAAGGGCTAGATAAATTAGATAGATGGTTAGACTAGATGGGCCATATTGGTTTTTTTCTGCAGTCATGTTTTTATGTTTCTTAGCTTTTGTCAGATGCTGCTCTGGAAGCTGCAGGAGCAGATAAGTATGTACCTCGCTCCTGGCAGGGGCTTTTTAAGTGTCAGGGAAGATGGGAGGGGATCTGGATGGTTGGGAGGAAGGATAGGTAACTCAGGACAGGGACAACAGCTGGGTGGGGAGGATATGTGGTGGGGAGTGCAAGGCTCAAGAGGCCATCTATGACATTTTTGGGGGGAGAGGGCCGAAATCAGGCCACAGGCCACTTTTTTTTTTTTTTATGTATCAGTTCTGCTTAACCAGATATCTTTTGATTTAAAAAAAAGTATCAAATTAGCCAGCCAACACAAAAACAGATAACTAAAAAAATCTGTTTATATTTAAACCTAGCCAGTTATTTTTATTTTTTTATTTTTTGTTATCTGGCTACATGTAGCTGGATAACTTTCAGCAAGTATATTCAGTGGAATGTTTATCCCACTAAATATACAGGGCAATTTATCTGGCTTACTTTAGCCGGAAAAGTTGTCCACTGAAGATTATTCAGAATGTGTTCATTTTATTGCATTGTCTTTTATGGTATTTAAATTCATATGTGTTGAAGGATTGCACTCAGTTTTATATTTGCATACAGAAAAGTCTTTAAAGAAGTAATACAAAGAATTTTCCTTGCCACTATTATTATTATATCATGTTGATTGATGCATGGTGTTGCTATTTTATTCCTTACATATTACATGGAAATTGAAGCAACACCCACCACTACTGCAGTTGATGTTCATACTTTTTCTTACATCCTTGACTGATTCATTTTCAAGCTTGAGTTATTTTTAATTGCAAATGTATGCCTGGAAAAAAACTCTAAATTATTTAACAGTTTGACTAGTTTCCTGCCAGTTCTGTTATTTGATGCATCCGATCATAGAGCTATGGTAGGATTTGTGATATGCTACTGTGATACCAGCATAAAACTTAATTTATACAGCTTTATCCCTTTTGGTGCCTGTGGATTGTAATGCAGAGTTCAGGGAGCTATTTTGGTCCTGAAAAAAATTAGATTAGATTCTGCCCATGTTGTGACATTTTTGACTGGCATAGCATTCACATCACATAAAAATGATGTTGCACATGAGATTTTGAGATAACAGAGGTCCCCTCTGGTTAGCAAGATTACTTGGTTGTATATGAAGTGATCTGCATGGTCATAGTAGTTTATGTATAGAAATCGGCAACTTTTTAGTTACAGAATATGTGCTGTAGTACATTAGATGACTACTCAGCTGATCTGTTACCTTTGACTGAGGACTGGAATTAAATCATTTTTTAGATTTGAACCTTTCAATGCTGTTTATATTTCAGTAAGAGTCATGACTGTATGGTAAACATCCACTTCCCCCTCCCACCCTCCCCAACACACACACAGACACACACACACACATGTGCACACACACACACACACACACATATACATACACACACAAGCACGCACGCACAAATAGATACCACTGCCCTCCGGGATTGAGTCCATTATCACATATTGGCCACATAATGCCAGTTTTCATGTAATTATTCAAATAAAGATCGTTTGTGACAAAACATAACACAAAACATAACACAGGTACTTGCTCCCTCCTTTCTTACTTTACCCATGCCAAATCACATGACAAACTAAGCTAATTTCAAAATAGGGCCACAGCATTAGTAATAACATACTGTAATACATCAAGTCAACAGTCCAAAGCACATACATAGAACAAAAATTATATCCTAAGATTTCTCTCCACCCACAGATCAGTCAGAATCCCTCTTAGGATTTTCAAATATATTGATAGCTAGTGCTACTAGCCCAAAATTTAAGGCCGTTGCTGAACTCAGCCTCCCAAGCAGTTGATGACAATTGGGTCATAATGAGGTAACTGTCCCTTGCAGATGTCTTCCATCTGTACCCAGAATCCACAGTTACATTAGGCTGTAAAGTACCCAGGCCCCTGCCAAGCAGTGCTAAGCTCCAGAAAGTCGCAAGACTCCATAGCTCTATCACTCATAGATCCTTGGTTTCCCTGGATCCTCACTCTGCAATAAAGAAGACTTACCATTAAGCCAATAACTGAGAGACTGTGAAGCCATAAATCTCATAGATCCTATGCTGCAAAAAGCAAAACCTTACACTTGCTTGTTAAGAACCCTCAGTGGTAAATTTGCTTCTAAATCCCCAAGAACCCGATGGGAGACTAAAAGGTACCCAAGGTCAAACAGCTCAAGCAGGTAATGTACAAGAGCGGAGCCCACAACACAGAGGTAGCCATGTGGAGGACAGTGATTGGCCAGGTAGGATCCGGTAAAACCAGTGATTACCTGCCTTCCCCCAACCAAGAACCTCACTCATCTGGAAAGAAGGGACAACAAAAGCTAGGTTAGGACCCTGATAAGACGGGCAGAAGTCAGCCATGTTATCCAGCCCCTGTCCAACCTCCTGCAAATATGTTCTTTCTGCTTGTAGGACAGCTTTTCTTCCTTCAGTGATGACTCTTATTAACATACCCTTAAAATAAAAAATACATGCATGCCACGTGTGCAGTATATTCACCTGACTTGTGCGGAGTGTGCATGCTGAACATTTTCAATAAACATGCATTTTTTTAGGGAGGAACCTCATTTTAATAAAGCTTGATTTTTAAAAAATGGTGTCTTATGCATTAAAGTAATTTGTGCACATTATTTTTTATAGCTGTCAAAGTTTTAGTTAAAAAAACAACAACTTTATAAAATATTCATTGGTCACCTCTACCTTTTTCACAAAAGCGGAATGACTATTTTCATTTGTGAATCCTCATTAGCATTTGATATTGTCATGGTTTTGCCTGTTTCATAGGCTCCCCCATGCCCTGGTTTAGCCTGTTGTACAGCATTTTCTCCACTAGGGGTCCTCAGTTAGCCTCACCTCCAGACTTGCCAATCTCCTCCTCACTGCTCACACCATACCCAAGCTACAGCCCCATTTAATCCTGCCTTACAAGAACCTCAATGCCTTTTCATGGAGTCACCCTTGGTTCTCTGACCTGGCCTCATTTACTATGCTCCATGCCTTTTGGCCTCTGGGCCTTCTCTTACCTTGTACCTTACCTTGTGGCCTATCTAGGCCTCTACTTGCCCTGTGGTCTCTGGGCCTTGTTACCTTGCACCTTACTCTGTTGCCTACTCAGGCCTTTCCTTACCTTGTGGCCCCCAGGCCTGCTTTTACCTTATACCTTGCCTTGCAGCCTATCCAGGCCTCTCCTTAGTGGCCTCCAGGCCTTATTCTAAGTGGCCTATGGGCCTTCTTTATTGCTGCATTTGGGCTTCAGTGTTGTCTGTTTTGTGTTGTCCTTGTCCTGTTCTTGCATGCCTTGTCCAACTCTGCCTTTGTCTGGTCTTATCGTGCCCTGTTCAGTATCTATTCCCTGCTTTGCTTTGCCTTGTCCAAATCTGTGTCGGTATCCAGCCCCAGTCCCTTCCCAGTATCCTGCCCAAGCCCACATCTGTATCCAGTCCCAGTCCCAGCCCAGTATCCTACCCAGTCTATGTCTGTATCCAGTTCCAGCCCTTGCTCTGTACCCCATACACTCCTGTTCCAGTATCTAGCCTACAGACCCAGCCTGAGCCTGTCCAGCTTCATCCAGTCTGCCCAACCTATCCAGCCTTTTCCAGCTTGCCCAGCCTGCCCAGACTCACATCATGATGTTTTGCCACTGAAGCCAAGCCCAACCATGTCCCAGAACCCAAGGGCTCAACCTGAGGGGGAGGAGGCTAGCTAGACAGAAGATAAACCCAAGCCTTGCCCTGCGATCCTGTTCCACATCCAAGGGGGTGTCCCGTGACCCAGCCTGTACCACCATGACAGATATCACAAGTTTTACATAATTTTAATTAGAATGCTAAGCTGTTTTTAACTGTTTACTATAACTAATTACCTAGCTCAGAGTTATTAGTTGTGTATCTCTAATAGATAAAGTTTTGATTTAAACCAGATGTGCAGTAATGTAAACCATTTCGATCAGGAATTGATGACTTCTCCCACAGACACAACATGTAGGAAATCTTACAAGTTATTGTCAATTCCTTTCAAAACAAGATATTATTCTTGCTCGTTGCACTTGATATTGATTATAAGAATATTTTTCAATACTGCACGTAAGTCGGCACATGCACACATAAGTGAGTGCACATAAAGTTATAACTGTATTTCATAAATTGTGAGGCAGCAGTTGCACAATTTATAAAATACATGTATCTCTGCCCCCAAACTTACATGCATTTGTTCCGAAGTATGTGCACACTGTTTGCAAATGAAAAGGTTATGCACATGTAGCATTTCTGCTTTGGGAAGATTGTCAAAATGGTTCTATGGACGAGGAAGTTGAACGTCATAGATGGGGATGTGCACTAGCTCACCCACCTGGTCATCGCCAACAAGGATGAGTTGCTTTCCATTCATGGAGTGAGACAAAATGTCAAAAAGATGTCCTGAGCCTGACTGACCTTCCTGATTGCTTTCAACTCTAGGGTTTCCTACCCCCACAAGGTAAGAACCTTCAGGGAAATCGATGCAGAAGATACTCGGTGTAGGCATGGGGAAGATGGGTGTTGGTTGCAACTAAAAGAGTAATTTTAAAAGGAATGCATGTGCACCCACAAACACGCATATCAGTGCTGCAATTTTAAATTGTGTGAGCGGGTACACACGTAATATTTAAAGTATCCCTATCGCTCCTATTCTGGCTTGGGCTTTAGTGACTTCTACACGCTTATACAGTGGATTTTAAAACATGCTAGTGTGAGGGAAAACCCAGTTCTTCAAAGTAGTCCACCAGTTTGTATAGAGGTCTTCAAGATCCCTCTGGTTCTTCATCCTGAAACCCCCCCCCCCCCCACACACACACACACACTTGACCCCAAACCCTCACTCTATGCTAAATACCCTAAAACTCAAAATATCCAGACTTGATCCTCATCAGAACCAGAAGTAAAGTTATGTGCATAACAAACCAATGCGTGTCATCGTCAACTTTTTTAAAACATGGACTTACACAAGTCTTGGCTTCGCCCCAAAACACCCATTCCTTGCTTTTTTCTGCCTCCTTCTTCTAGACATGTGCATAGGTATGTACACTTGCACTTCGCAGCTTCTTAAAATGGGTATAGCTTATGCGGATGTGGCCGTTTTTGAGTGTGCAACATTTTTAAAATCGACCTCATGTTAAGCGTGCCGTCTGTGGCAGACACGCAGCACGGCCCCGTCACCTTTCTACAGTGACTCCAGCTTCTAGTTCCTCCTCACTGGTGGTGGTGGGCCATCAGCTCCGTCCTCGGGCCTCCAACGGTACCTCCAGCCCTGCCACAGTCCCTGGCGTTCCAAGTCCTGCTACCACTTCTCATCGGGCCTCTCTGCGTGACCCGCGGAGAGACGCTGCTACTCGCACAATGCTCCTCCCTAGGCCGCATGCTAACCATTGATCCTTAAGTAGGGACCACGCCGGGAACCTAGCAGTGGCCTCAGATGATGATGTCAACTTAACTACAGTATTTAAGCTCAGGCTCCACTCCCTAGCTTTGCCTTTGCAACAGATCTCCTCACTGGTCGAGTACTCGTTGCCTACTAGAGATTTGTCTCATCCCTGCATTCCTGTTCCTCTTTATTCCTGATGACTTTCTCCTCATTCCTATCTTGCTTCATTCATCGGATTGACTACATAGATTTTGACCTTGCTTTGCCTGATTTTGCCATTGACTCTCTCCAAGCCTGGACCTCCGCTTCACCTGACTTCACCATTGACGCTCTCCAAGCTTGGACCTTCGCTTCGCCTGACCACGCCATTGACTCTCTCCAAGCCCAGACCTTCACTTCGCCTGACCATGCCATTGACTCTCTCCAAGCCCGGACTTCCATTTTGCCTGACCACGCCATTGACTCTCTCCAAGCCCGGACCTTTGCTTTGCCTGACTACGCCATTGACTCTCTCCAAGCTCGGACCTCCACTTCGCCTGACCACGCCATTGACTCTCTCCAAGCCTGGACCTTGCTTCACCTGACTACGCTACTGCCTATCTCCAGACCCAGACCTCTGCTTTGCCTGACTACGCTACTACCTATCTCAAGACTCAGACCTCTGCTTCATCTGACTACGCTATTGTCTATCTCTGTGATCAGACCGCTGCCTTCCCTGAATACACTCTTGACTATCTCCATGATCAGACCTCAGCCTTGCTTGCTACTGCCTTCGGATTGCCGCCAGCCCTGACTCAAGCCTGCCCTTGGACATGTCTCCATCTTACTCTCTGGACGTGGTTTCTTCAGGCTTCGGCCTGCTTTTGCTCGAGTGCCTTATCTCTGCCTCCATCCCATTGGCGCCCGAGTTTCCAGGACATTGCCCAGTCCAGAGTAAGACTGTACCATCTCTCACCTGCTGTCTCTGGGCTTAACCAACTCTTACTTCAACTACACACAGGGGCCCACCTAAGTCCTGCCAACCCTGGCACCCAAAGGCTCAACCTATGGGGAATGAGGGCTGGTATAGGTGAAGCTCCAGTGGCCTCTGTCTATCAGACACTCTGCCTGCCGACGGTGGGGACCCGTAGGTCCTTACCTATGGGTTGCGTCAACCCCACCTCGGCCCAAGGGTCCACCTCCGATGCAACACCTCACCATGCTTTCCCTGCCAGAGGGTCCTTCTTCTAATTTACAGAGATATAAATTTGTATGCCTGGTATCCTTTATGGCAAAAGGGCTCACACCAGGAGACCAAAGACCTGCAAACCTACTCTAAACCCTAGGTAGGCAAGCACCAGTGATGCATCCTGATGCAAGATACAGTGAAGGAAGAGAGATAAGATATCCAGTTTAAGCATTAAAATATGTTTTGGATTTTAGCAGAGTGCAGATGTTTTTTAATCCCCCCTCTCCACTGGGATTTCAGAGCAAGAGTAATAGCTTGATTCCACTGACTTTTCCTTAAGAAAAGTCCCTCAGAAGTATTAGAAATTAAAAGATGAAGAAACAAGATCATGAGATCCTATCTGGATGTCCTGCCAAAGGAGCAGGACAGGCTGGGTGTCCAAGGAGAAGAAGATGTCTAAAGGTAGGATTTTGCAGTAAATCTGGGGATACCTCCACTAGGATTCCCACACTGCCACTGGGAGAGTTTGTGCAGTTAACATCACCATGGGCTCTACCCAGAGGTCTGAATTAAGGACACCTACCTACATAGGAAAAAAAAAACCAATATACCATCAATCAGATGTAGACTCACATAATTTATTACTACCAATCAGTAAACTTTTATTTAACACCTAGACCTGGTCCTGTCTGATTATTACAGCCTCTCACCTCATGGGAAACACCATTACAATATATACACTGGTGACTTATGTCATTGTCTGAGCCATAAGTGAGAGCGTCCCCCAAAAAATTAATCCCCCCCAAGGCATTAAGAATTAGCAAGGGATGTAAAGTACTATCTGAAGCAGCCCCATGAGATATAAATTAGTTGTGGGCCATGAATGGAGTTACTATTCCTAAAAAAGGGATTACATAAGAACATGCCATACTGGGTCAGACAAAGGGTCCATCAAGCCCAGCATCCTGTCACCAACAGTGGCCAATCCAGGCCATAAGAACCTGGCAATTTCCCAAACCAGCATTAAGGGGAATGGAGGGAAATACTCAAAGTAGTATTAATTGACTGGCTTTCAGAGAGACAAGGCTGAAACCATAGTCACAGTGTAAGTAATTACCTACTGTTGTTTATATTCAAATTCTCAGCAGTGCCAGTATTCTAGTACATTCTCTTCACTAATACAAGATCACTTTACTAGATGTTCATATAATCACCAATTGCACAAATTAATCAAACCAGCTTCCTAAAGCAGCTTCTAACCTGTATGGCTCCAGGCAATCTGCTCTTGAGTCAAGGGATGAGATGGCATTCTTTCCTCCCCAAGGGATGGCAAATTACTGAGAGGGGCAAAGGTGGGAAGAGGTGGGAGGGGGCTCCTGTGGAGTCTGTGGTTATTTGAAATGCTGTGGAAAGAAAGAAGCAAGGGTCAGGTTTCCCAGATAATATGTTTAGAAAGCTCAACCCTACCACTTCTGGGAACCCTACCATCTGCTTCCTACCCTTCCCAGAATTTACCTCCAGGGGATATGGGAAATGAGTGAATGGTTGGGGTCTGTGTGTGGCATACTCTCTCAGGGACAATGCAAAGGCATTAGGTGCATCCAATAACTAAGCTCATAAAAAAAAGGGACAATACAAAGGCATTAGGTGCATCCAATAATTAAGCTAAAAAAAAAGTCTTAAATTTCCCCATACCAATAAAATATTTCAAAACATCAGACTCGTCAAATAACATCCAATAATGAAAATGAATGAGGGGGCTGCCACAGAAGAAGAGAAACCTACCATATTTGCTTTCCATGTCCTTGGGACTTGGTTCCTTCCATCTGAAGCTGCCCAATGAAGCATCTGACTTCATTGGGCAGCTTCAGACTGGACTGCTTACATCAGTAGACCGTGGTACACATTGGGGGCTCCATAGTAAAAGAATCACCTATCGTCTTTGCTTTCCAAGTCCTTGGGACTTGGTTCCTTCCATATATAGCTAAAGTGTGTAACAGACTCGAGACATCTAATGTCATTGGGTGGCACCAGACTGGATTATTTACATCTGTGGCATTCAGCCAAAGTCATGCACCAAAGGGGTGCACCCCTTGGTGGAGTTTCAGTATATGAAAAACTTTATCAGAGGGGTGTAAATAGTGTCTCTTCTACCTTCCAGTTTTTTCATTGAAGCCTTCTTTGTTCTTCAGCTAATGGGGAAAAAGAGGAAAGAAACTGTTCAAACTTACCTATCTGGATCCACTGTGCCTAGTCCAATACGTCAGTTGATTATTCAAGGCTTCATGCATTCAGTCAATGGCATTTTATCCAGGTCAAATAGGCCAGGTGTTTCAAAAGCAACTTCAAATGGAACTTTGATCTCTCTTAGCTCTGACCGCCATACTCCTCCTAAAGTTGAGTTAGATTTTGATGTCAGGTCTGATGACACAAGGTCCAGGAATGAAGCATCCCAATAGGCGAACTAGTGTTGCGAGTGCGGAGATGAGGTCGCTTGCTCAAGAGGGATTGTGAGCCCTTGGGCCATGGCGTGGCTCAGGGAGGAGCTCCAAAGCACACACCGTGGGAGGTGAAAGAGTTCAGGCATGGGCTAGAGCAGGAACAAGGCTGGACCAGGATCAAGACGTGGAACATCATGATCTGGAACAAGGCAGGCTCAGACCTCCACTGGACCTAAACACACAGGTGAGACCCAGGATAAACACACAGGTGAGCACCAGGATATCCACAATGAATATTCATGAGAGAAAATTTGCATGCACTGCCTCCATGCATGCAAATTTTCTCTCATGAATATTCATTGTGGATATGCTGAAAATCCGACTGGCTGGGGGGTCCCCAGGACAGGGTTGGGAACCACTGGCATAGGGAAAGGAGTACTCTGCAGAAACAGCGAGGTGATATTGCCCCTGTTTAGGTCCCTGGTGAGTCCTCATTTGGAATACTTGGACTGTTCTGGAGACTGCACTTTCAAAAGGATTTAAAAAGGATGGAGTTGGTCCAGAGGGTGGCTACTAAAATGGTCAGTGGTCTTTGTTCTAAAGCACATTGGAACAGACTTAAAGATCTAAACATGTATACCTTAGAAGAAAGGTGAGATATGATAGAGGCTTTCAAATATGACAGCTGGTGAGTCTTTTTCAACAGAAAGAGGGTGCTAGAATGAGGGGTCATGTGATGAGGTTGAAAGGGGGTAGATGCAGGAGTAATCTTAGGAAATATTTCTAATTATAGAATCATCCCTGCTTCTCACTATGCTTTCACCATGCCGCTCACCCATACCTTACATAAGCCTCATTGTCTTATACAACTCAGGAACAGGCTTGAAACACAAGATCAGCAAATAGGACTTTACTGCTTCTTACACATTCTCTTTTCACAGCCCTTGCCCTAAATCAAACCCACAGTTTTGGGGGAAACAAACTCCCTTTTCACCTAACTGTAGATCACACTACCTTTTTCCACAACCTGCTCTCCTAACTCACACACCTTTATCTTTTCACAGATAACACCAGCTTCTCAAAGCAGGATGAGCAGTAGGGATGTGAATCGTTTTTCAACGATTAAAATTATCGTCCGATAATGTTTATATCGTCTTAAATCGTTATAGAACACGATACAATAGAAATTCTAACGATTTATCGTTAAAAATCGTTAAATCGTGTTAGTGCGCACTAACTCGAGTTAGTGCGCACTAACTCCCCGTTAGTGCGCACTAACTCGATTTAGTGCGCACTAACTGAAAATGATACAAATAAACACTTTCCAGGTCACTGAAGGTCAGTTAGGAATGAATATGTGTTCCTATTGGCTGGCTGCCCTCTTATCTATTGATGTTACCAAGGTTACCACTGAGGTGATGGTTGGGGGGATGGGAAATGGAACTGGAAACTAACGAACACCAACAGAAAATGAAACAAAGTGTTCACACTTCCCAGGTCAGTAAAGGTCACTTAGGAATGAATATGTATGTATGTATTCCTATTGGCTGGCTGTGCTCTTATCTATTGATGTTACCAAGGCTAATACTGAGGTAATGGTTGGGGGGATGTGAAATGGAAACAGTTGGAAGCTTGACAAAAAAAGTAATGTAATGATCAGCACTCACGTGACTAGAACTTGTTTGTTTATTATTTTTGCTAGCAGGCACCTGAAATGCTAGTGCATGTTGAATTTGCCAATCACTGTGCATTTTAGAAAGGTGGTCCTGGCTGGAACTGTACACAGTTCAAATATATGTAATTGATTGTTGGTAAGTGTATTTTTTAAGTAGCCACACTGGCACAAGTATGTTTACTTTTCCTCCTACTTAACTCACTAGCTCAGCTTTGTAAGAAGGGCTTCTCTGCATGTGTGTTGTTTTTGTTTGGTGTGAGGAGAGCAGAAACATCAGATCTTTATTCAATCTACTACAGTCATCTCTTACAGTGCCCTATCCCTATTAATACCAGGAGTGTTGTGATCTTCCTGCACACAGTGCCCTAACCCTGATACCAGTCTGAGACAGCTCCCTCCCTGCATTACTAGTGAGAGGCTGGCTTCACAGACAGGGGGGAGCTGCCTGACCCTCACTCCTGACTTCCCCCATGTCCCAGCTAGTGAATGGTGTGTGGGTGAGGGGGGGGGGGGAGGAGGATGGTGAAGTCTGAGACAGCTCCCTCCCTGCATTACTAGTGAGAGGCTGGCTTCACAGACAGGGGGGAGCTGCCTGACCCTCACTCCTGACTTCCCCCATGTCCAAGCTAGTGAATGGTGTGTGGGTGAGGGGGGGGGGGGGAGGAGGATGGTGAAGTCTGAGACAGCTCCCTCCCTGCATTACTAGTGAGAGGCTGGCTTCACAGACAGGGGGGAGCTGCCTGACCCTCACTCCTGACTTCCCCCATGTCCCAGCTAGTGAATGGTGTGTGGGTGGGGGGGGGGGGGGAGGATGGTGAAGTCTGAGACAGCTCCCTCCCTGCATTACTAGTGAGAGGCTGGCTTCACAGACATGGGGGAGCTGCCTGACCCTCACTCCTGACTTCCCCCATGTCCCAGCTAGTGAATGGTATGTAGGTGAGGGGGGGGGGGGATGGTGAAGTCTGAGACAGCTCCCTCCCTGCATTACTAGTGAGAGGCTGGCTTCACAGACAGGGGGGAGCTGCCTGACCCTCACTCCTGACTTCCCCCATGTCCCAGCTAGTGAATGGTGTGTGGGTGAGGGGGGGGGGGGGAGGATGGTGAAGTCTGAGACAGCTCCCTCCCTGCATTACTAGTGAGAGGCTGGCTTCACAGACAGGGGGGAGCTGCCTGACTCTCACTCCTCCGGGGTATTGTGATCTTCCTGCACACAGTGCCCTATCCCTGATACCAGGGGTGTTGTGATCTTCCTGCATGCAGTGCCCTATCCCTATTAATACCAGGAGTGTTGTGATCTTCCTGCATGCAGTGCCCTATCCCTATTAATACCAGGAGTGTTGTGATCTTCCTGCATGCAGTGCCCTATCCCTGATACTGGGATGTGTGCAAGAAGATCACAACACCCCCGGTATCAGGAATAGGGCACTGTGTGCAGGAAGATCACAACACCCCCAGTATCAGGAATAGGGCACTGTGTGCAGGAAGATCACAACACCCCTGGTATTAGGGATAGGGCACTGTGTGCAGGAAGATCACAACACCCCCAGTATCAGGAATAGGGCACTGTGTGCAGGAAGATCACAACACCCCCAGTATCAGGAATAGGGCACTGTGTGCAGGAAGATGACAACACCCCTGGTATTAGGGATAGGGCACTGTGTGCAGGAAGATCACAACACCCCCAGTATCAGGAATAGGGCACTGTGTGCAGGAAGATCACAACACCCCTGGTATTAGGGATAGGGCACTGTGTGCAGGAAGATCACAACACCCCCAGTATCAGGAATAGGGCACTGTGTGCAGGAAGATCACAACACCCCTGGTATTAGGGATAGGGCACTGTGTGCAGGAAGATCACAACACTCCTGGTATTAATAGGGATAGGGCACTGTTTGCAGGAAGATCACAATACCCCTGGTATCAGGGTTAGGGCACAAGTTCTAGTCACATTGACTGATCACATTACTTGTTTTGTCAAGCTACCAACTGTTTCCATTTCCCATCCCCCATATACTGTCAGTAGGAAACTTGGTAACATGAATAAATAAGAGGGCAGCCAATAGGAATACATATTCATTCCTAAACTGACCTTAACTGACCTGAAAAGTGTCAAATTGTATCATTTTCAGTTAGTGCGCACTAACTCCCCGTTAGTGCGCACTAACTCGAGTTAGTGCGCACTAATCGGAAAAAACGATTTTTAACGATTTTTTAACAAAAAAATCGTGCCTAAGACGATTTTCTTGCCCTGCCACACGATTTCTATCGTTAAGACGATATGGAAAACGATTCACATCCCTAATGAGCAGACCCCTACAGCTGCTGCAGCAACTGCACCGGCCTCGCCACCAGGAGTCCCCCCTACTAAAAGTCAGATCCACGTCTCTGGTTTAGCCTAGGTCTACTCCAAGGCTACAGCCACTCCTCAGTCAGAATCCCTTCTCCCCTCTTTAATTATCCTTCCTGTAGGACCACCCCTATACTATCCCTGGGACCTTAAGATGAAGGTCCAACTGAGGGCCTATATTTGGAGAAGGAAGATGAGCATGCTATGCCACATCCTGGCCCAGTCACTCTGGAGCCACCTGCAGCTTCGGAGGCTGGTTCTGTGGGAGGAACATCTGCTCCTGTAGCAGAGCTCAGCTCTCACCGAGCTGTGGGTGCAGCTCTGGAGTGGCTGTGCCAAAACGAGGTTGGCATGCAAACTGATCTCAGGAGGCTGGCTGCAGAACTCAGCTGTTTCGTTGCCATTCAGTATTGGCTAACAGCTGCTTTTCATCTGGTAGCCCTGCAGCAGGAACCACAGCACCCTGCTCCCTAAGCCCGCCAAGATCTTTCCTCCTTAGATTACAGGGGTCCTTTTCTGTTATAGCACTTTTTATTCCTAGTTCTTCTTCCCTACCCTACCTCTCCAGTTTTATTAAACATTTTAAGGATTATTTATGTTACAATAAAAAAGTGTCATATTTTTCATACATTTGGGTTTGTTTCAATTTATTTCCTTACAAGATGCCATATAACCCCTTACTCAACCTGGTGTCAGGGCCTACTACAACACACACACATATCCACACACACACATGCAAAGGAATTTCACAGAGAAGCCCCAGGCCAAACTTCAAACAGGAGGTGTCAGGAAAGGTAAGAGTTAGGTAAGTTTTCCTTCCCGAGCTAGACCTTAATAGCATTAATTCCAGGGAGCATGTAAGGCAGCATGGCCTATCTAGTAGACTCTGTTGGCAGCTGATTCTGTCATTTCTCAAACAACAAGATGCTAGCAAACAGACTTAAGTGAAACTATCTTCCTGAATGGGCTGCCTCACTTAATCCCTCTCTGCATAAGTCATTAGGAAGGTAACATGTTAAAACCTTTATTAAGCACAATCACATGCAACATAGTGTTCATAAGCAGTTTTAAAGTCCCATAAACCTCACAGAGCTGTAGTCTCTTAGTAGTGGATAATTGTTTGAACAATGGCCAAGAAGCTATCTGCTTCTCACTCAAAACCCACTTGTACCCTTTCTTTTGGATAGCAAATCAACGCTGACTTGCATAGCATGATGCAGGAATTTGGAGTAAATACCAAGCAACCATAAGTTTATTTTCTCTTATGCCCATATCCATCCCAGGGAATCTCAAGTAACATTCCTCTTTGGTCTATAAGCTAAAGGATGTCTTTCCTCTCAGTAATGCCAAGTGTACAAGGGCCTGGTACTTTCTAAAAAAACATACTTCCAGAATCTACTTAGCAAAATTCAGGGCTCAGAACCACCAAACTCTACAGTGAGTCTGAGCCTTTAGAGCAACTTCTAATTAGTGATCCCATATCCTAACTTTATCATATCCTAAAGCCTTGGGGTAGATTTTCAAAGGGTTATGCGCGTAAGATATGCGCGTAACCCCCAAAAACCTACCCCTGCGCGTGCCGAGCCTATTTTCCATAGACTCGTCAGTGCGCGCAAGCCCCAGGACAGGCGTATGTCCCGGGGCTTTCAAAAATGGGTGGTCCGGGGCGGGGCCTGGGGCATAGTGGCGGTCCGGGGGCAGTCCGGGGGCAGTCCCGAGACATCTGGCACAGCGGCCTGTGCCGGGGGTTGGCGCGCCGGCAGCCGGCCAGCACATGCAAGTTACACCTGCCAGAGGCTAGGGATGTGCAGAGGGACGCCATACGTTGCATTCGTGATTCGGATTCATCGGGGAGCAGATACATTGCATTCGGCCGTTAATACGGTGATTTCTATTCGTGTCCCAGCTAAAATTAAAATTAACTACAACCCCCCACCCTCCTGACCCCCCCCAAGACTTACCAAAACTCCCTGGTGGTCCAGCGGGGAGTCCGGAACCATCCCCTGCACTCTCACACCCTCGGTACCGGTTTCATCATGGCGCCGATAGCCTTTGTCACAGGGGCTACCGGTGCTATTGGTCAGCCCCTGTCACATGGTCATCGGTGCCATCTTGTGCTCCTACCATGTGACAGGGGCTGACCAATAGCACCGGTAGCCCCTGTGACATAGTATGGGCAAAGGCTATTGGCGCCATTTTGAGTACTGGCATCGGACGGCCGGCGTGCAGGAGGTCGCTCCGGGACCCCCGTTGGACCCCCAGGGACTTTTGGCCAGCTTGGGGGGGCCTCCTGACCCCCACAAGACTTGCCAAAATTCCAGCGGGGGTCCGGGAGCAACCTCCTGCACGCTGGCCATCCGATGCCATGTTCCTGATGACGTAGGGTGCGCGTGCGCTCCCATCGATGTACCAGCAAGGGCGCGAACCTCGAAGGCATCCCCCGAGATGATGTCATCCACTTCCAATACAAAGGGCAAAGGGTGGGAGGGCTATTTTGAGTAATGGCAGCTACCAGCCCGGGAGCAGGAGATTGTTCCATGGCCCCCCACTAGACCACCAGGGATTTTTGTTGAATCCTGGGTGGATTGGGAGGGTGCGCTAGGAGATGTGGGAGAGCTTGATATTTTTATAAAAGGGAAGGGTTAGGGAGAGTTTGGGGATTTTCTTTTTATTAAAAAAAGAAAATGTGGAAATGAACCCCCAGAAAATGATTGGGGTAGACCTGAAATGGCTCAACCCTGGACCGAAAATGAAATAGGGATGAAAAACCTTTGGGGTACTACCCCTAGTAATAAATAAATAAATACATATGGCACTCAGTGCAAAAGACTGGATAGCTCTTTCTCTTACCTGGACTACTGTCTGAATCTTAAGTTTGTTCAATTGTTAGTGACTGTGGGATTCTGAGCAATCTTTCTAGGATGGAGACACTGATACTGACTCCATCCTTTTCTTCATATTCTTTGGGGCCGATCCACTACCATGCACTGCAGCTAGCATATGGCTTAATTCACAATTGGACACGCCTTTTAGACGTGCGTCCATAACCCCTGATGCAATAAGGGGATTAGCACATCCAAAACTCACATCCAAACTGCCACATAGATAATGGCACTCATCATATGTAAATTTCATGTAAATGAGGCTATTAGCTAATACCCGCAATACAAAAATTTCCAGCATGGCCATTGCGTTCATTGCAATGTGCCAAATTTTCTGCCAGCCCGGGACTGGAGTAAAGATATGCCATACTCAAGGGCTCATTGATAAAAACAACAACAACAAAAAATCCTGCTTTCTGTGATTCCTCATATTAGTATCATTGTGATACTAAGTAGGAGGACCCACAGAAAGCAGATTCCGGTAATAAAAAAAATTCTCAAGTAAAAAAAAAAAAAAAAAAAATTATTCTGGGTATCCAATAAACACACAACATAAATGGTCCAGGCCATGTATCTTGTGCCAGAAGCAGGAGAAAATGGACGCAATGGCTCTCTCCCACTGGGGGAATTAAGGTGGACCAGTCTAAATGTTTGGTCCTGCACAGGTTAAGGAGGGGAAACAGAGTTACTTCATCACAGTGATGTAAAATTTCTAACAGGCTGATACAGTAAAAATCGCGGGAAGGCGGGCGAGCGCCTGCTCTCCCGGCACGCGCACAGGCCACTCTCCTGTGCGCGTGATTCAGTAAAAAAAAAATTATTCAAATTAGGGCCCACGGTAAAAAGATTTGCTAGGGACACTAGCGTGTCCCTAGCGCCTCTTTTTTGACAGGAGTGGCGGCTGTCAGCCAGTTTGACAGCAGACGCTCAATTTTGCCAGTGTCGGTTCTCAAACCTGCTGACAGCCACTGGTTCGGAAACGGACGTCAGCAAAATTGAGCGTCCGGTTTTCAACCTGCAAGCCGCGGGCCGATTTTACATTTTTTTTTTTAAATTATTTTTAACTTTTGGGACCTCCGACTTAATATCGCCATTATCTTCAAAAAAGCATTTCACAGTGAGGTCGCTGAATAACAAATAAATACAGCTGAAAGTCACCTATAAAAAGCAGAATTGATTATTTTATTATTTTATTATTTTAATCATAATTAAATATTAAATAAAAAAGGTCTTCACATATATGATTACCCCAGCAAGCATATAAACAGTAAATCCAACACACTTCTCATTTAGAGTATATTATTGAACTATGTAACCATAAATATTGGCACCCCATGGATAACTTAGAAACCAAACCAAACCTATTTTGTGCCTAAATATAAACCGTTGTGATGATACATTACTAAATGACGGTATAGAAAAGTTTTTAAATAAATAAATAAATAAATAAATAAATATTAAGTCAGAGGGTACACAGAAAAGCAGTTTTTTACTGCTATTCTGTGCACTTTCCCGGTGCAGGCAGAAATTAACGCCTACCTTTGGGTAGGCGCTAATTTCTGAAAGTAAAATGTGCGGCTTGGCTGCACATTTTACTTACTGAATCGCACGGGAATAACTAATAGCGCCAGCAACATGCATTTGCATGTTGCTGGCGCTATTAGTTTCGGGGGGTTGGACGCGCGTATTCGACGCGCTATTACCCCTTACTGAATAAGGGATAAAGCTAGCGCGTCGAAAGCACGCATCCAAAGGCGGGTTAACAGTGCGCTCTGCCGGAGCGCACTGTACTGTATCAGCCTGTAAGGGAGTAGGGATGTTTAAACTAATCTAAAGCACTTTTAATCTATCAGTTTATTTTTTATTTATCTGACAATAATCCTCCAAAGACTACAATTAATCTATTTATTATTGCCTGGTTATACACTTTATTGACCATTGTTTTGAACTAATTCCCTGTTATTGTATCAAATAAATAAATTGCTGTTGAAAATTTACAGGAAGTGGTATTTTAGGACATGCCTTTTGATCCTCTACTGCTGGAAAAAAGGAGGGGATGTGGAAGCAGAGCAGTGGGAGCTGAAATCTAGAAGCCTCTTTACTGTTCTCTGGGATACTGGGAGAAGGAAGCAGATGAGCCTCCTAGTCCTTTACTGTTAGGAAGAGTGTGGAAGCTAAGAAAGTTGAAACCTAGATGACTTGCAATGTCCTCTGAAGTCCATTGCTGGAGCTACTGAGAAAAGCATGCAAATGAACCCTCCAGTTTTCCGTTGCTGGAGACAGTATGTGGACTGTGAAAGCTGGAACTTAGATAGCTCAGAGTGTTCTCTGGATTTAAATGCTGGGTATAACATAGGTATGAAAAAGATAATTAAATAATAATAGAATAATAAAATAAATAGTAATCTGGGACTGAAACAAGAGCAGGACATGCAAAAGCAGAGTTCCAGGGGTAGGAAGAATTTATTTTTTAAGAAGCTGAGCTGTCATTGAGGTTTCCTTTTTGTAACAGCTGCTGCACTTCTAAAGAAGAGTATAGAAAGGGGGAGAGAGGGCTGTGGAAGCCCTGGTGCTGTTTGAGGCATGTTTGTTTTGTTTATTTGCTGCTGTTTAGATGTCTGAGACTGTTGGGAAAGCCTGCAGGGTGATATCTGCTTTAATGCAGATGAAAAGAGGGTTTTGTTTCGTTTGTTTGCCTAGGTTAAAAGCTCTCTAGCAGGAGGGGGGGGGGGGGGGGGGGGTGCTGTCCTGCCTGAAGCAAGGCACTCCTTGCTCTGATGCTGATTGCAGGGAGTGGGTAAGTACCTGATTTTTGTTTCAGAGGCCACCTTGCCCTGCCACCTTGTTTATTAATTTATTTATTACAAAAAAAAGAAGGGGGGGGGGAATTGACAGCGGGGCTATAAAAGGCCCTGACAGAGAAATAAAATGTCTAGGCCTCTGTGCTGATGTCAGTGGTGGTCAGTGGTGACATCAGCAGGGCACCCGTTACTCTGAGAGGGGGGGGGCTATAGAAAAATTCTATAGCTGTAACCAGAGCTAAAATGTGTTTGGCTTCCCTGGTTACAAGGGAAATGGTCCGTGGTAGCTGTAGGACAGTTTAGAAATTCAGGAGATCTGAGGCATCAGTTGAGAGGTGCAAAAGTACAGACGCGGTGCTCTGTCACCAAAGGCCTCATATGTGAAAAAAAATAATATTAAGAAAAAAAAACCAACAACAGTGAATTACACATTTTTAATATGAATGAAAGAGTATGGTTGAGTTAATTTGACTTTTAAAAGCTGGCAATGTAAGAAAACAGAGTGAGTCAGTTTAAAGTAATACTAAACGCTTCCCGCGTAACTAATGACAGCATAGCCTTAAGAAGTGTGCATGGAAAACTGAATATCTGGTAAAACAAATAGAGAATTTGAAACTTCATGCAGACTCCAGAACAGAGTCATGAAATACTCTCTTTAGCTATGAGAGTGAGATAAATGCACCTTCTACCATCAGTAAAGTCCATTAAATGAAATATTGGACTTGTCATTGGGAGGATTTATGAGTGCCTACCTGCCTTGCTATTTCATAAAATACTATCTATAGTATTTACTTTTTTTTTTCTAAGTAAATAAGAAAAGAAAAATATTAATATATAAAAAAAAGAAAAAAAAAACCCAAAACAATATCACTGGTTTTTTTTTCCTGAAGTTAGGGTCCAACTGATTATTAATTTATTTGGTTAGGATAGTTAGACACAGTTTAACAACAAGACAGCGGAGACATACACATAGTTGACACTTCAAATCACTAGTTATCGGAAGATGGTCGGTATAGGGAGACAGTTTTCTGCTTTTTGAGTTTGTAAAGTATAAGTAGTAGGAAGAAGACAGAAAAGAAAGAAGAAAGAAGACGATACTGAAAGAAACAAATAAAGATAAGTGTATGCATACACCTACACTGAATGAAATTTACAAAAATAAGAAATTGCAAGAAGACAAGTTTACACAGAATTTAAAGACAGAGAATAGACAAGAAAAAAAACAACATAAAAAAAAGAACGCTTACCTTTTGGTTCTGGAATACTGCATTCATGTCACATCTGTAATACATAATGGTATACAAAGACTCAGAGCTCTTACTAATTTTATAGACAAGAAGAATAGTTTTAATACATTTTAAAGGTAATGTTAAGTAAAGACAAGGAAAAGAGAATAGTACTTATCTGACAAACGTGACTATACAAATCTGAGTACAGTATACTATGTTGGTATCCGTGTCATATGTTGAAACATTTTTCTGTTGATGTTGAATAACCTGCATAAGAATATAGGATTGTTATTACAACAACTATATTTAAATTCATATAAATAAAAGAAAAATTGAAAGGTATTTCCTCAATTTCATTTTCTTATTGACCCTGCCTTTCAACTCTATCTCCGAGGGACAAGTTCAGGTGGAAGTAATTCCCAAGTAGTCCTGGTCAGGTGCCCTGAAAGGTATTCCTCTTAATCACCCCCACTTGTGAAAGGGATTTTCCTTTTAGAAACATCCTAATTTTGAGACATCTGTACATTGAACCTTAACCACCGTGAAGTGGGATAAGGTCTCATAGCAAGATGGGGAAGGTTCACTGGTGATTCTGAGAAAAGTATGCAAACAAGCCTTTGGATCCTTTACTGTTAAAAAGACTGCAGAGCTATGATAGCTGAAACCTAGAAGGCTTATAGTGACATCTGTAGTTCTATATTGGAGTTGCTGGAAAAAGCAACCACATGAATCTTCTAGTTTTCTGCTTTTGGAAACCGTTTGGGGGGGGGGGGGGGGGCGGTTACAACAGATAAAACCTAGACAGCTGACAGTTTTTTCTAGAACATTCTAGTGAGGCTACTGAAGTATACAAATGAGCCTTCCAGTCCTCTGCCATTAGAAAGAATACAGAGACCACGAAAGCTAAAACCTAGATAACTTGTAGTGTTTCCTGGCATCCTCTCCTGGGAAAAATGTATAAATGAACACTTTAGTTCTGTAATGCCAGAAACAGTGTGGGGGCTATGAAAGCTGAAACGAAGTCAGCTCATGATGTCCTCTGGAATTCTCTGCTTGGGCTGTTAGGAGAAGTATGCAAATAAGCATTTGCGTCCTCTGCTCTAGACTGACAGATGTCACTTCCTCCTGAGACCTGTTAGAAGCTGAATGAAAGAAAAAAGATAGCAAATGGTTAGTTAAAGACTAGTGGGTGTGTGAGCTGTACACATACCTAGAAGTTATGTAGCTCCAAATATGCCTAATCTATGCTCCTCCCGGAAACTTAGAAGCCGACCTATCTCCCTTCATAGAATACATTGCCAAACACATCAACTATGACTCCCCTGCACTAATAATGGGAGACTTCAACTTACATGTAGACTCGAACAAATGCTCCACTAACTGTGAAACTCTCCTATCATCACTTAGGCACATGGGCTTCAAACAGATCATTGACAACCCAACTCACAAAGCAGGCCACACTTTGGATCTGATGTTCGTGAACGAAGGCATCTCTATCTCATCCCCTCCAACCTGTATACTTGTACCCTGGTCAGAACACCTAATCATCACCACGGTCCTTAAGACAGCAGACACACTTCCCCCATCCTTCCCTAAAACCACAATCCACTTCAGGAAACCCTGCTCCTCAGACGTCATAATTAAACATCTTGATAAGGAACTGCCACAGCTCTACCTCTCAGATGCGAACACAGCCATCACCTGATGGCATTCTATCACCAACAAAGTCAAAGACCGAACCTGCCCACTAACCACCAAGGTGCTTTACAAGGCCCAGGACAACAGAAAACCTTAGTTTACACCCGAACTGAAGACCATCAAACTAGACCTCAGAAACAAAGAACATATTTGGCGCAGAAATCCCTCTACCATGACCCAAGCAATCTACAAATCCACCCTCAACAAGTACAGGAACACCATCTTCAAAACAAAGAAATACTTCTTCGCAAAAAAAATTCACCATTTCATCTTCGACTCTAAAGCTCTTTTCTCCTACATCTCCACTCTCACCAAACTCTCCCCTCCATCCATCCTAGACAACCAAGCTCTCACCAAAGCTACAGAACTGGCCACCTTCTTTGAGAACAAAATTATCAATCTCACCAGACAGTTTACCACCCTCAACCCCCCTATCCCCCTCTCGCTGGCCTCAGTATCTCAACAGAGCACAAGATTAGAATCCTTTGAGACTACCTCATCACTAGAAGTTAAAAATATCTTAAAGAAACTCAAACCCTCATCCCATCCTCTAGACACCATACCATTGAACCTTCTCATCTCAATACCAAATATCATTGCGAAACCCATTGCAGAAATCATTAACTGTTCGTTAACCTAAGGACGAGTTCCCGATTCTCTTAATCAAGCCATCTTGAAACCTCTCCTAAAAAAACCTAATCTGTCAACATCTGAACCAGCCAACTTCCGCCCCATAGCCAACTTACCCTTCATTGCTAAGTTTATGGAGAAAATAGTTAATAAACAACTCACAGAATACCTGGAGGAACACAAGATCCTGGCTCCATCTCAATATGGATTTTGTAAATCCTTAAACACGGAATCCCTTCTGATATCTCTCATGGACTCCATCTTCTTGAGCTCGGACAAAAGACAACCTCACCTACTCATTCTCCTTGATCTCTCTGCAGCCTTTGATATGGTCAACCATTCAATCCTTCTAGACCAGCTCGTTGACATTGGTATTTCAGGCACTGCCCTCGACTGGTTCCGTTCATTTCTCAGCAACAGATCATTCAAGGTCAAAATCAATAACAAAGAATCACAGCCAATCAGCTCTAACCTGGGAGTCCCTCAAGGTTCTTCCCTCTCACCAACCCTTTTCAACATATAAATTCTACCTCTGCTTCCTCCTTTCTAAGCTGAAAATCAAACATTTCATATATGCGGATGACGTTCAAATTCTCATCCCGATCAAGGAGTCCCTACAAAAATCCCTAATCTTCTGGGAGACTTGCTTTCAGGAAATCAGCTCACTCCTCACTAAACTTAACTTAGTCATCAACAAAGACAAGACCGAATACCTCATTATCTCCCAGGAAGACAACCTCATTTCTAGAGAGACAGCCTCCCTTCTAATGGGTCAACCACAAGAAGACAGCCACTCTCTCCCCAACCCCCCTTCAACTATTCTGGACAACCTCAAAAACACGTCCTATGTAAGAGATCTAGGCGTGCTCCTGGACAACCATCTGAACCTCAAAATATTTGTAAACAATACGACTAAAGAGTGCTTCTTCAAATTACAAGTTCTTAAAAAGCTAAAACCCCTTCTGCACTCACACGATTTCCGCGTGGTTCTACAATCAATCATCCTTACCAAAGTTGATTACTATAACTCTTTGCTGCTCGGTCTACCTGCTACCACCATTAAGCCCCTACAGATGTTACAGAACTCAGCGGCCAGGATCTTGACGAACTCAAAAAAGAGAGACCACAACACGCCCATCCTCTACAACCTCCACTGGCTCCCGATCAAATATAGAGTTCTCTACAAAGTTCTGACCATCATGCATAAAACCTTACACAACCTAGCCCCAATTGATCTTACCTTCCAGCTTCGTACCAACAACTCCACGAGACCGATTAGAAAAGCATACCAAGGCACCCTTTTTGCCCTCAAGCCAAAACCTTGCTAAGGAATATGGCCCTTTCCACTGTAGGTCCTACTCAATGGAACACCCTCCCACCAGACCTCAGACAAGACCCCTGCCCGCATTCCTTCAAGAAAAAACTGAAAACATGGCTATTCAGCCTAGCGTTTCCAGAACCCGCTTGCTAGCCATACACTCTCGCTATTGTTCCTACATATCCTGTCTAATTCCCTTGGCAAGTATGGTTTGTTTTGAATGTTTTTAATTCGCTCTCAAAATCACCCTTAAATCCACCAAACATTCTTGATCCTTTGTTTTTCTTATCCTCCCTCCGCCTTCCCCCTCTGCATTCTAGCCCAAACTTATTCGATGCGTTCGACTGCTTGTTAACTTTATTTGTTTTATGCAAGGCAACTAGTATAAGATGTTAACTTTAATACCATGTTACTTAAAGTTTTTAAGATGTTTCTTGTTCTATGTAATGCTCTCAGGCAAGTTTTATTGTTTCACTGTAAACCAGTTTGATTTGTATCCAATGCAAGAAGATCGGTATATAAAAATAAAAAATAAAATAAATAAATAAATAAGTTATCCCTCAGTGATGTTGCCAGTCTTGAAGTGATCATAAATGAACAACTGTAACAGAATATAGGCATTGTGGCAGGACCCAGGAAACCTAGGTATGACATCAGTTTTGATCTGTGGAATTGCAAATCCACCTGCATATTGAAGGAGTGGAAGCCTTTGCAGTTTTTGTAGCTGACCTCACTTCTAGCAGATAGCCTGCTTGCTATGTGTGTTCAATTTATTGCACTCAGAATTGATGGAAAATGAGCAATCTCATGAAATTCTGTCATGATTTGCTATTGGTGCTATCAACTAGAGATGTGAATCGGGTGCCGGAATCGGTTCCGGTTTCGGTATCGTGGACCCGTGGGAAATTCAGTTTCCTGCGGTCCGGATTGGGGTTTTTTTCGGCTGTCCCGAGCCAAAAAAAAAAACCCACCTGACCCTTTAAATCTAATTATTCACAATCCCCCACTGTCCTGACCCCCCAAAAACTTTCCTAAAGTACCTGGTGGTCCAGCGGGGGTCCCAGGAGCGATCTCCCGCTCTTGGGTCGTTGGCTGCCAATAAACAAAATGGTGCAGGCCATCCTTACTCCTACCATGTGATAGAATGGCACTGATAGCCCCTGTCACATGGTAAGGGCAAAGGGCCATCGGCGCCATTTTGATTAGTGGCAGCCGACGGCCCAAAAGCGGGAGATCACTCCCGGGACCCCTGCTGGACCACCAGATACTTTAGGAAAGTTTTTTTGGGGGTTGGGAGGATGGGGAATTGTAAATAATTAGATCTAAATGGTCAGGGTGGGTTTGGGATTTCTTTTTCTGTGTGCCCTTCCCCCCCCCAAAAAAAAACCCGATAAGAAAACCATACGTAAATTTTGTGGGGTTTTCCTATCATTTTCGGGGACCCCCAATACATGACAGATTTAGAAAATATCATACGATATTTTCCTCCGTCAACAAAATGATGCACATCCCTACTATCAACAGGAAAAATACATACTGTATATTGATTAGTATTTCTGAGGAAAGAACTCAAAAACTGAAATACAGAGTAAGGTAATTGAGTCATCTCTCCCTGTTGTCACAGCGTGAGAGGTCTGTAAGATGCTGGTGATTGAAAAAGGCCAGGGTTGTAGTAAATTTAAGGTGGCTTGGTAAGGCCCGACTTTGCTATGCATAGGGCAACTGCTGGCAGAGGTATTAAATGGTTTCCTTATTAAATCTGAATCTATGAATAACTTGCTCTCCAGACAGATTTAAAATCTAGGTTCTAGGCTTTGTTAACTTAGTCATGGGGTACCTCCTCCTGCTCCTCTATTGTTTCTACCTCCATGGATGCAGATTCCCCAAAATCCATTTATTTATAGCACTGATTAAAACATTGACTCCACCACTGGCACTCTCTCAGCCATTACCCCATTGTCAGGCATATACACTCACAAACAAACAGCTATAGACACTCTCCAAGTGCAGGCACAGACACCCAAACAAAGAAAACAGACATATCCTCAGGGCAAACACACAAGAAATCACAGAGGAAGAATAACAACAGTGTGCAGCCACAGTCAAGAAAGCAAATAGAATGCTAGAGATTATTAAGAAAGGAATGGAGAATAAAACAGAGAATATCATAATGCTGCTGAATTGCTCCATGGTGTGACTCCATCTTGAGTATTGTGTGCAGCTCTGGTCACCACATCTCAAGAAAGATATAACAGGATTAGAAAAGGTACAGAGAAGGGTGACCAAACTGATAAAGGGGATGGAACAATTTCCCTATGATCGAGAGGTTAAAGGGGCACTTAGAGAAGATAAAACCATCGCGGAAAGATTAAAAGATTTCTTTGCTTCAATGTTTACTGAACAGGATGTTGGAGGGATTCCTGTTCTGGAGAAGGTTTCATAGGTAATGATTCAGATGGATTAAACCAAATCATGGTGAACCTAGAAGATGTGGTAGGCCTGATTGACAAACTGAAGAATAGTAAATTAACTGGATCAGATGGTATACACCCAAGGGTTCTGAAATAACTCCAAAATGAAATTTTAGATCAATTAGTTAAAATTTGTAAGCTATCATTAAAATCAACCATTGTGCCTGAAGACTGGAGAATGGCTAATGTAACCCCAATATTTAAAAAGTGTTCCAGGGGAGATCCGGGAAACTACAGACCTGTTAGCCTGACTTCAGTTCCAGGAAAAATAGTGGAAAGTGTTCTAAAGATCAAAATCACAGAACATATAGAAAGACATAGTTTAATGGAACAAAGTCAGCATGACTTTACCCAAGGTAAATCTTGCCTCACTAATCTGCTAAGTTCTGCTTCACTTTTTTGAAGGAGTTAATAAACATGTAGATAAAGGTGAATCGGTAGATATAGTGTACTTGGATTTTCAGAAGGCATTTGACAAAGTTCCTCATGAGAGGCTTCTAAGAAAAGTAAAAAGTCATGAGATAGGTGGTGATGTCCTTTTGTGGATTACAAACTGATTAAAAGACAGGAAACAGACAGTAGGATTAAATGGACAATTATCTCAATAGAGTGCCTCAGGGATCTGTACTGGGACCCGCACTTTTCAATATATTTATAAATGATCTGGAAAGGAATACGATGAGGGAGGCAATTATCAAATTTGCAGATGATACAAAATTATTCAGAGTAGTTAAATCACAAGCAGATTGTGATAAATTGCAGGAGGACCTTGTGAGACTGGAAAATTGGGCATTCAAAGGGCAGATGAAATTTAATGTGGATAAGTGCAAGGTGATGCATATAGGGAAAAATAACCCATTTTGAGATTACATGATGTTAGGTTCCATATTTGGAGCTTCTACCCAAGAAAGAGACCTAGGCATCATAGTGGATAATACATTGAAATTGTCGGTTCAGTGTGCTGCAGAAGTGAAAAAAGGAAACAAAATGTTAGGAATTATTAGGAAGGGAATGATGAATAAAACTGAAAATGTCATAAAGCCTCTGTATCGCTCCATGGTAAGACCACACCTTGAATACTGTGTACCATTATGGTTGCCGTATCTTAAAAAAAGATATAGTTGCGATGGAGAAGGTACAGAGAAGGGCGACCAAAATGATAAAGGGGATGGAACAGCTCCCCAATGAGGAAAGGCTAAAGAGGTTATGGCTGTTCAGCTTGAAGAAGAGATGGTTGGGGGGGGGGATATAATAGAGGAGTTTAATATCATGAGAGGTCAAGATCAGATAAATGTGAATCAGTTATTTACTCTTTCGGATAATAGAAGGACTATGGGACACTCTTTGAAGTTAGCAAGTAGCACATTTAAAACTAATCGTAGAAAATTGGTTAGTGGAGTTAGTGTAGCTGGGTTTAAAAAAGGTTTGGATAAATTCTTGGAGGAGACGTCCATTAACTGGTATTAATCATGTTTACTTCAGGAAAAGTCACTGCTATTAATTGCATCAGTAGTATGGGATCTTCTTAGTGTTTAGGTAATTGCCAGGTTCTTGTGGCCTGGTTTGGCCTCTTGGAAACAGGATGCTGGGCTTGATGGACCGTTGGTCTGACCCAGTATGGCAATTTCTTATGTTCTTAAGAAAGCCTAAAGAGGTTAGGACTCTTCAGCTTGGAGAAGACAGCTGAGGGGAGATATGACAAAGGTCTATAAAATAATGAGTGAAATAAAATGAATACTTGTTAATCAGTTGTTTACTCTTTCAAAAAGTACAAAGATCAGGAGACACACAATGAAATTACGGGGTAATACATTTAAAACTAATAAGAGAAAATATTGTTTTACTCACATATAATTAAGCTCTGGAATTCATTGCCAGAGGATGTGGTGAAGCTCTTAATATAGCTGTGTTAAAAAAGGTTTGAACAAGTTCCTTGAAGAAAAGTCCATTAACAATTATTAAGATAAGAGTTGTAGAAATCCACTGCTTATTCTTGGAATAAGCAGCTTGGAAACTGTCTACCATTTGGGATCCTGCCAGGTCCTCGTGACCTGGCTTGGCCACTTTTGGAAACAGGATTCTGAGTTTGATGGACCCATGGTTTGATCCACTATAGCAAGCCTTATGTTCATATGTTCTTAAGTACGAACAAGCTTGCTTATTTCAACCAAAGTAACCGCAAACACTCATATGCAACTCCCACTAATCTTCAGCCTTCAGCACTAACCACCATTCCAAGCAGCAGATCCCAAAAGGCAAGGCTTCAGTTTTGAGAGTAAAATAGAGGTATAAAAGCATGTGTGCACATTTCTTGACATATGTTCATACTCCATTTATAAAATACATAAATTGTATGCGGACTTGGAAACTCTGCCTATGGATATCCTAGTACCGCCCTGTTCAAGGGCAGATTGGCCTCTCGAGGGCTTGGGCATCCCCCGGTGGGCCAGCTGCACTGGTTCATGGCCTTCATCTCATCTCATACTGAGGAATTGCCATGGAATAAGTTCTTTTGTGGGGCCATGACACCCGACATGGCCCGAGGGAGGTGTGACAGGGTCGCGACAGAGCACAACCTGACATTGCCTGATTGAAGACTCAGCAGGGCCGTGATGGAGCCCAACCTGACACGGCCTGAAGAAAGACCTACAGGCTTGGCAAAAGGATGCATCTGGTAGTTGCAGGGCCACTTCCTCCCACTTTTCCTTTGGCAGTAAAAGAGCAGGGCAGGTGTTGCCAAGGCCCAGAAGAAAGGCAGATGCTTGAGAGGTGTGTGTGCGTGTGATAGAAAGCGCCAGCATATGTATATAAAAGAGAGAGAGAGCCTGAATATGTGCATGACAGACTGCCTGCATGTGTGTATGAAAGAGAGCCTGAATATGTGGATGAAAGTGAGACTTATGGGATGGCACCAACTGATTTGCATGGATGGAATGGGGGCTACAGCTTTGGGTACTCACTGCTGTCTAGAGTAGGCTCTATTTCTTAGTTATTTAGAAAAAAATGTGACATTTATTTTGGAGATATTTGGGCTTAATTCTGCCAGGTGTCACGGTCGACTTAGTGTGTTGATGCATGTGCTGCAGGGAAAGTGCACAAGGGAGTTAGATACCCCATGGGCTGGTTTTGAAAAAATCCCCTGGGCTGATATTTTCCTGCAATCTGCCCCTGGCCCTGCTTCTTCACTCACATATGTATGCGCAGCATTGCAAGTACACACTTACTCCCGCTCTTCTGAAAATTCACTTACCACATACTCAGGCTAATTACTCACATACACACACACACACATACCTATTTTATTAAAACAAACCTCATGCAAAGTTTTGAAAACTACCTCTAAAATCTACTATGCTGGGGATTCAACCCACTAGCATATATTTTAACCATAAGCAATCACTCTTCTTTCCTATTTTATTTAAGTGATTATTACAAATCTTAACCAATGAGATACAGAGTAGACTGTTTTCCTTTTAAATATGTATGGATCTATTCAGCAATAAAAACCTGGCTGCAAAAGAAGAAAAAAGAGGTTCATAAACCTTGAGTTGATCAATATGATTAGTAATTCATGGGCCTGACATTGGTAAGCAGTCTGATTAAATTGTGAGGTGTTAATTACAGAATATATTTTGAAATATCGAAAAAAAATGGAGACAATTTATAATTAATTAGTACCAATAAATTCCTAAACAATTGTCTATTAAAACTGCTTATTATTGTTGAACAAAATATATAGATGTCTATACTAGCTTCTTTTCTATCCTCAACCCCTCTAAAAATATATCAGTAAAAAGCAAGAAAAAATATTGTACAATATCACAATAAAATGATCCCTGAAAATGGAAAAGGAAATGAAATATTAAGAGCTAGCCAATAAGCAAATTGTTAACTTTTGCAGATTTGTAGACAAGGTTGTAGAAAGAAAAGCTGTGGTTCAAAAAATATACAGAATAATCAAATGCCTGCAGTAATAGAGCCATAAATATAGTCAGATCAATACTTAATGATGTTCCCAATTCCCACCCGCCCTCGAATGGATAAAGTACATTATTTTTTTAATATTAAGATGTTTAGAATTTTGTTGAATTTGATAGAACTACATGGAAGTTGACATTACTCTAGTACTTGCAGCCAATCTAAATATACAAGAAAAAAGCTGCTGATTCCCGAAAGCTAAGAAACAGACATCTGTATGCAAGCTTTGTGTACTGATTCTTGCCTTTACATGGGCAATTTATTTCAAACTATCCTATTCAGCCCTGGGGCTTTTTTCTCTTCTATTGGATGCACAGTTCAATTTGTATGCCCAACCTGCTCAGTTATGCCTAGATTAGTTGGTTCCCAAAACAGGAAAATGTCCTGGCTGAAGATATTAGACTTTAGGAGAAGAAGCTCCTTTATGATTTGCAATACTATCAAGTTTTACATTTTAGTTACACACTTGATTACTGCACATTGAAATCAGAGTGCAAAATTCATCATGTGTTTCTATAAAGCTCATATCTTCATATGTTTAGAGATATATGTACTAAATCATGAATGAGAAGCAGATGAACTAACCTGTAGAATTTTCAGCAGGTTTTTGGCAATGGGCAAAGGAGCTAGGATCTTCAAAAAAAGATCACTATACCTCATGTATAGATATATGTTTTGCAAAAACTAGCTCACAAATACATTTCAAGTGATGGTTTTTGCTGAATTCAGAATTAACGAGCCAGTATACATGATTTTGCATTGAAGCAGCTCATTCATTTCAGATTTGAATATAATTTTATGAGTAGCTAGTATTTATTTATTTTATTTACGATTTTTTTTATACCGGTATTCGTAAGTACATTGACCTCATAGTATTGGATGATAGTAAGGATGTGCAGCCAGAAAATATTTGTTTTTCTTTTCATTTTGTTTTATTATTATTATTATTCAGTTTGGTTTTCTTTTTGGTTTGTTTTAGTGTGCACTAAAACAAAAAATAAAATGAATGCACAACCCTATCGCATGCTTTGGGCCAACCTCATTGTACTTAGGAAGGGTCATTTTATAACTGTGTAGGAAAGGCTAAAGTGTATTCAGATGTTAGTCAACATTTTCAAAATGAACTTATATGCATATGTTCACTTTGAAAATGCTTGGACAGCTGTCCCAGTACCTTGCACAAAGTTGTACCTGCTTTTAACAATACCTAACTTCTACAGGGTAACTTATAGGAATATGCATATGAAGAATTTTCATTTAGTTTTGTTTTCATTTTCTTGTCCATTTCTTCCTTTTTTTCTTGTTTATTTTATTTTATTTTATTTTGTTTACCCAATTTCTGTGATTGACAGTGACAGACCAGCCAATAGCAAAGCAGTTCTGTCTATTGAACATGGGGCAGGGAAAGACAGAGATAGTGAGGGATAGTTGAGCTGACAAAAATGAAGATGCAGAGCTCCTGGTTAGGCCTTTGATCAGCTTATTCTACTATAAATACTAAAGATTTGGGTCAGCTTCACACCAGTTTTCAGTCCTCTGTATCTAGGATCCTGCTTGAAGAAACTAAGTCTGTATGTTCAATAAGTTCCAAGTGGCTGATATTTTTCTGCCTATGGTTAAATTATTGCTTTGCATATTATTTGTCTTATATCGGAGCTATTTGTAACCCTCTCTGTTAGTGAGAAGTGCGCAAACTACGCCAATTTACCACATATTGTGCTGGGACTTTGCAACATGATATTTTCCTTGGCCCTGACAAAGTTATCATGGACCTTCCCGTTATCTGCAAAGCTGACCAGAGATTTAGATGTGGAAAAGATGTGACTTATGATGAGTTGAAATCTCTGCTATTTTAGTTATATAGGATGAAATTTGATTCCCTGGAGACTGTATCTAAAGGCACAAAGAAACTCTGACCTCCATGGGACTGTGTCTGGCATTGAAAGAAAACCTTTGAATTGCTTCAAATTATAATTACCATCAAAGGCTTTCTTTATTTTGCTTAATGCACAGGTAGGAAATCTTTTGTAAATGAGCAGCTACATTATTAATCATGAGCTTCTCAGTGGGCTGTGTTAGTGTGTGGGAGGGGATGTGTGAGTGAGAGCCGAGGGCTGAGTGTGAATGAGAGCACTCTGCAATCATGAAAGGTGAGATATGGAAACAAAGGCAGCACTAATGGCAAAAGCAGAGCAGGAGTCCACTACATGATCAGCTTTTTCCACCACAATCAACTATTTTGCAGCAGTTTGGATTAAACAGAGTCACAGGCTAGATACAACCAAGGGAAAAACAGCTGATTGTAACAGAACAGCCAATTGGTCCTTACTTGTCATCATTTAATATATTACTTTGTTACTGTGCTACTATGGTCATATTCCATATGAGTGGATGATTTGTGTAGTCCATTAGTCTTTACTATTTTTCAAATGGGGGCTACTGTAACAAAAATATATTCAGTGTTAAAGCCAGGTTCATCTCTGTACAAAGAGGCCAGCTCTTTAGGCCAGGAGGATGGGGACCATCAGATGCTGCTGCTCACAAAAATGTTTGCTCCACCACACTCCACCTCCCTTTCAGCTCGTCTCCACCCAAGTCTCTCTCTCCCCCTCCCCCACCCAGCTCTTCTACCAGTATATCTCCACCACACTGTCCACCATCCTTCCAAGCCAGCTCTCCCCCAAAACACACTACTACTACCACTATGTCTACTCCTAATGCTCCTACTATTTCTTCTTCTACTACTACTACTACCACTATTATCATTTCCAAACAGAGCCACACTTAGGGTTAATAAGGGCTACCACTGGCTCCCAAGCCATACAGTGACAAACACTGTTGTAGCCTTTGCACAGGAAAGAGGTTTTGCCTTCTTAATAAAACAAAAAGTGGGGATGTGTCTTAATTAGACTAGTAATGCCTGATTAAAAAGATAAAGATTTCTATATATGTACTTCCCAGCTAATGAAGCACTTGTACATTCTACTCATGTCCCAGTTATACAGGTGACCTGGAAAGAAAGGGAAGATGAGAACATGCTGCTAATGGATTCTGTGAAGAATCATATTAAAAGTAATAAAATACAAAGAAACATACCAACTTATCTTCATATCTACTTTCAGGTGAGCTTATCTGCAAGCAGTCTTGCCTTGTCCCCAAAGATCCTTGACCTGTGCTGGCTTGGTCTCTTCCATTATCCAAGATCATTGTCATTTCAATCTTGTCTGCCAGAAGAAAGACTTTTATGGTATTCCACCCCCATTTCAGTCAATTTCTCTTCATTTCTATGTCTCCCTGTCTTCTTTTTTCCTCTTTTTTCAGATGCTTGACTCAAGCTACAAGTCAACTTCTTCCATGTTAGTCAAAAAAGGGAGTGTGTGTGGCATTTTATACCCACTGGGCTTCCTGAAATAAAGCAACCCTTTAAATGACTAGATATTTATCACAGTTTTGCAAACACTGTGGAATTGGTTGATTAGCTTATTATTCCCCATTTGTCATGCATGTTGTCATATAGGGATGGTGCTATAAGCTCTATGTACTAACTACTTTCCCTATAGGTGCAAGATTTCAGAAAACCTTTAAATTTCAAAGCTTTTTCCATGAGAAAATCTCTCTTTACCTGTGGAAAAAGACCAACTAACTATTCCCTCCCGCCCAATGCAAATAGATGTATATGTACTGATCAAAATGCGGGTACTTTTGCCCAGAGCTGAAAAAGGGAGTGGTGAGAATGGGAACGGAATACACAAGGGGCTTTCATTTTGAAAGCCTCAAGGTCCATATTCAAAAGGTATCTGGCTAGGGAAGTTAGCCTGATAAACCTATCTGGGTAACTTAGCTGGGATATTCAGAAGCATGTCTGCACCACTGAATATACCCAGATTACTTTTTAGTTAGCCAGATTAGTTTATCCTGCTAATTAGAGCTGCTCATTAGCGGGTCTTACTTATCCATCTAACAGGCCGATACAGTACAGTACAGTGCGCACTGTTAACCTGTGATTGGACACGTGTTTTCGACGCCCTAGCTTTATCCCTTATTCAGTAAGGGGTAATAGCTCGTCGAAAATGCGCGTCCAACCCCCCCGAACCTAATAGCGCCCGCAACATGCAAATGCATGATGATGGCCCTATTAGGTACTCCTGCGCGATTCAGAAAGCAAAATGTGCAGCCAAGCCACACATTTTACTTTCAGAAACTAGCGCTTACCCAAAGGTAGGCATTAATTTCTCCGGGCACCCTCCAACTTAATATCATGGCGATATTAAGTCGGAGGTCCCAAAAGTTAAAAGAAGTTAAAAAAAAAATTGAAATCAGCCTGCAGCTCGCGGGTTGAAAACCGGAAGCTCAATTTTGCCAGCGTCCGGTTTCCGAACCCATGGCTGTCAGCGGGTTTGAGAACTGACGCCGGCAAAATTGAGTGTCAGCTGTCAAACTCACTGACAGCCACCGCTCCTGTCCAAAAAGAGGTGCTAGGGACGCGCTAGTGTCCCTAGCGCCTCTTTTTGCCGCGGGCCCTCATTTGGATACAGAATCGCGTGCACAGGAGAGTGGCCTGTGCGTGCGCCGGGAGAGCGGGAGTTCGCCCGCTCTCCCGCGACTTTTACTGTATCAGCCTGTAACTTGAGGGATGAAAGAAAAGAAATAGATGCCTGTAGTCTTAAAACAATCCTTTATTGCAGTGGAGACACAAGGGTAGCCCTTGTGTCTCCACTGCAATAAAGGATTGTTTTAAGACTACAGGCATCTATTTCTTTTCTTTCATCCTGACGGCTATTATAGATCGCCTTCCTTCGTGCTTTTTGGGTCAGCCTGTAACTTAGCAGGATAAGTCTAAATCCATCTAAGTAAGCCAGATAATTAGCTCCTCCCTGTTATGCCCTTATTCTACCCACTACTTATAGTATTTCACCAGCTGAGTGTTGCTGAATATTGGGCCTCTCATGTCTACTTTTGGCAGGCATATTTGTTCTTGCTTCAAAGCAGGTACCAATTTACAGCATGCACCAAGACTCAGTCATAATCCTCCCAAACTGAGTTTTCCCTTTGAAAAAAATCTTGCAGGCCCAAGCATACAATGCATCTATGGAACTGCAAGCCCCCACTCCCCTGCCACAGGGTTGTGCCCTTAGTACAAAGGCTACACTATGGCCCAGTTTTCAAAGATAACTGGTTATCTAAGTTATCTGAATATAATGTATCTGGATAACTTAGAAGGGATAATCAACTGCATGGCAATCCCACTGAATATAACCAGATAAATGCTAGTTAACCGGAAAGTAATATAAGGATAACGTTAGACCTGCCAATGAGCATATAACACTTATTCAGTTAACTTAACTGGATAATTCTGAATACAGGCACTTATCTGGTTAAGATAACCAGATAAGTAATATAACCAGATAAGTTTCCCCAGCTCGATCTGCCCATTGTCCAGCTCCAAAATAGCTGGTTATCTACTTAGCTAGATAAATATGTATCCTTCTAAGAGGCAGCCGCTGAACATCACCAGATATTCAAAGGATACTATTTATCCAAATAAGTCCTACTTATCCAGCTAAGTAGCATTATAATATTGGCCTCTCTGTTTTTATTGCACTGAACTTCAGAGTTATTTAATGCAAAAAATGCATATTTTATTGCTTTATACCAAAAATACATTAGTGCCTTTTAGTATATCTACTCCTTAGAAACATAGTATCAATGTCATGATGACACAAAAAGACCAAATGGTCCATCTAGTCTACACAGCAGTTACTACCCTTAACAGAAAGCATGGGGGTAATCTGGAAGGAGCGGTAGTTATTATCATTAGCAAGTTGCTTGGTATTCTAGATAGACCTTTTGATCTTTTTCTGCCATCAATATTATGTTACTATGTTACTAAGGAGTAGATATACTAAAGGTCACTAATGTATTTTTAGTATGACAAATGCATTTATCACATGAAATATGCATGATTTTTTTATTGCATCAAATAACTGAAGTTCAGTGCAATAAAAATGGCCAATATTGAAATGCTACTTAAATGGATAAGTAGGACTTATTTGGATAATTAGCATCCTTTGAATATTGTATTGAAGACAATAGGGATATTTGTTCATTTAAAAATAAATGTTAATCTAAATTGAAACAGCCATTTTTGTTTAACCATGATTCAAATGCCCATTCCCTTGAAAATCATAACATTTTTTTAGATTCATTCATTTCATTCTGTAGTGCATAATCTTTTCAAATAGTCCATTTTATTTAAGAAAGCAAAAAAAAAACAAAAAAACCCACTCCAATCCTAAAATGAAATTTGGGCCTAAAAAGGCATGAAAATGAAAGAAATGATCTGAAACAACAGTTTAAGCCGTGCACATCTTTAGCAGACAATAAAAAAAAAAAGCCATCACAAATTGAATATTCCTTTTTACCGTGTACAAACTAAATGTGATGACCATTTGGCCCTAGTTCTTACCCTTTTTGAGCTCGGATATGAGAGATAGCAGTAGGGAAAAGGGGAAGGACTATTCTGATCAACTCCTCCCTTGAGGTTGCTGGAGTGGTCAGTCCCTGGGATTTTAAAAGTAGCTTGCATCAGTGCAAGAGTGGCAGTATAGCTCTGTTTTTACAGTTAGAGGAATTTGGAGATTTGTTTGCTATGGCTGGATTTTTTGGCTTCTCTTGGGGGTCAGGCTCCATTAGTCTGTCTCCATGAGACTGAGGTGAGGGAGATGTTCCCTACCAGTCACTCCCTATCTGGCTGGATATTTTGCAAAGCATTTTTTTTTGGTGCCTTTGGTAAGTTGTTGGAGTTTTGGTGAGACCCTTGGCTTTAGACCTGGGAAAAGATTATGGGGAAGTTTTTTTCCTCATGGGACCAGGATAGGGAAAACTCTGCTCCTCCACTCCTCAAACTTGGGAGTGGGGTGATGGTGGTGATCTGCTGTAACATATTCCTGGGCTTAGATTTAGTTGAAGCAGAATTTGGTTTTGTGAAGATCTGGGAGGAAGGCCCTTTAGCTGCCACCCTTCCTGCCCTGAAGGTGGGGCATTTGGAGAGATGTGGTGTTCCATGCTGGATGCTTCCTAATCTTGTTGAGACATCTGAAGAGGAGAACTATAAATAAGACCTTCTGAGACATTCTGAAGACCTCCATCTGGACTCTTCTTCCTGGGAGAGACTGTGCAAATACTAAATTTTACATTTTTCCACCAGCTTTTGAAAGGGAATTTTTTATGTCTAAACAGATACCCCTGTCAACTTGGGAACCTTACTTGTCCAGGACCTGGAAGATGAGAGTTTTCCTTGCCCTGACAGTGAGATACCATCAAAATTTAGAAATGCACCTGCAGGGACAAAACTGCTGATGACATATGTGAATTGGTGATGTCAAAATGTAGCTAAAAAAAACACTTAAATCAAATTTAGAATTGAGAACTCCTGGCATCATAGCCTTGAGTTTGTAAATCCAGTGCTGTTCTAAACCTAACAGTCTAAGGTTTAATTCATCCCTACGCCAACTGGCAGTAAGCTGGTCAATCACACAAAAATGCAAATCAGTAAAGCAGTGATTAAATGCATTGCTATGAATCATGAAAGGAACATTCAACCGGTGATGAAACATGTTCGACCAATGCTCAATCATTCTTTTTTTCGCAATCCTCTTAATTTTGCCAACTTAAACCTTCTTGCATAAGGTAAATAACCCCTGGCAATGTACAAGAAGTGGAGTATCTAAATGTGATAGTATAGTTGGCTGTGGAGACAACTGGAATTTTTGTGGCTCTTTGTTGGTGTCAGTATTTAAAGCTCCCACTTTTGTGGGTAAAAATGCATTTTGCTTGTCAAAGCAGAGGCTTTTAATATTGCTCTTTTGTGGCATTGCTAGCGGTCTTAGGGTAGCCAAAATACAGATTCAGGCTGGACTCTGGTAGGAATCTTGTATAAACGTCTTTATTAGTGACAAGAAACAAATGATAGAAGCTCTGCTATTCTTCACAGTTCAACAAGACTATTACAACGTACAGCCAAACAGTATTTTCTTTCTCTAGGCTTCCTTCTCTTCCCTAGGCCTCCTGTTCCCTCCTGGGCCTGGCTAGTTATACAGCTTCCCAGGGACCTCTGCCCAGACCAAGATTCCCTGTTGTCTTAGGCTTAAGGTGGACTGAAAACCTCAAAAAAATAGGAAGTAATCTGGTAATACAAACATCAACACAAAGGCAAAAAAACTGCACCAACTTTAGGTAGTTGTATTCTACAATAGTGACAGTGGCATATTAAGGGGGGGGCAAGGGGAGGTCTGCCCCGTTTCGCAAGAGGGGGAGGGGTGCCATTGCTGCTGGCAGGAATGTCCTGCAGTGGCGCAGAACAGTGGCATGGAGGGGGAAATCCTGCCAGCAAAAGCAAGGACCTGCAGTGGCAGAGGCCAGTGACACTTCCTGGAGCTGGCGAGACAGCAAAAAACAGGCCCAGCATTGCTGCCAGCACTCCAAGAGATGGCTGCAGAAGAAGAGGCCCTGTGGTGCCACTGGCAGCTGAAGAAGGGAGAGACTGGCCCTGAAAGAGTAAGTGCAAGTGTATGAGAGAGGGTGGGTGTGTTTTTGAGGATGTGTGTATGTGAGTGTGTGTTTTAGGGTGTAAGTGTGTGTGGGTGTGGGTGTGTATGAGAGTGTGTGGGTGTGTGTATGAGAGGGTGTGTGGGTGTGAGTGTATGAGAGGATGTCTGGGTGTGTATGAAATGGTGAGTGTATAAAAGAATGAGTGTGTGTGTGCCTTTTGGTTGTGTATGTGAGAGAGGATACCTGTGTGTGTGTGAGAGAGGGTGCCTGTGTATAGGGGTGAGAGAGAGGAAGCATGTGTGTGTGTGTGTGTGTGTGTGTATTAGCTGTGAGAGAAACACAGAGGAAGCATGTCTGTGTGTGAGAGAGACACAGAGGAAGTGTGTGTGTGTGTGAGCGTGTGTGTGTGTGTGAGTGTGTGTGTGTTAATGAACTCCAGTGTATCCTCCATTGCATAGAGTGCCATTTTGATATATGGCAGCTAATTCAACTGTAATACATCATAATGGTGCCCTCCACTGTGGAGGATCTGCTGGAGTTCATTAACTCTGGTGCAATGACCCCAGCAAAGAAGAACCGAAGAAATAAATCACAGAAAAGGAGTTCCAAGGCTTGGCTCCATGCCGGGGCCTAACCCTGGACCGAGGTTCAGGTGTCAGATCTGGCCTCTTGGCCTGGCCCCTCCATTGGGCTTGGGTCCAGTCCGAGGTCCAAGCTTCAAGACCCTGCCTCCAGGCCAGGACCCGGTGTCTGGCCTGGGTCCAAGTCCTGGCCAAGGCCCAGGTATCAGGATCCAGCCTCTGGGCCAGGCCCTGGTGTCAGGTTTGGGTCAGGGCTGAGATCCTGGCATTGGAATCTGGATTATGGGCTGAGACCCAGCATCAGGCCTGGCTCTTTGCCTTGGCCTTAGCTCAAGAGCCAGGTGTTTGGACCTAGCCTCCAGGTCAGGTCCAGGCATCGGGCCTGGGTTGGTGCCGAGGCCCCGATGTTGGACCCCGGTCTCCGGACCAGACATGGTGTTGGGCCTGGTCCAGGCCCTGGCTTAGGCTGAGGTCAAGGCATCAGGACCTGTCCTCTGGATCGGGCCTTGGTGTCAGGCCTGGTTCTAGGCCTATTCCCCAGCATCAGGACCCAGCTTCCAGACTAGGCCTGGATCTGAGCCCTGGCCTAGGTCAAGGCCTATGAATCATGACCCAAACTCTGGGCTGTGCCCTAGCATTGGGCCTGCATCTGGGCCAAGGTCCTGGCAAAGAATGCAGCCTCTGGGCTTGCCTGTGACATCAAGCCTGGGTCCTGGTCCTGGCCTAGGCCAAGGCCCAGGTATCAGGACCCAGCCTCTTGGCTGGTCCTTGGCATCAAGCCTGGGTCTGGGCTGAGGACCTGGCATCAGGACCTGCTCTCCAAGCCAGTCTATGGTGTCAGGCCTGGGTCCAGGCCCTGGCCCTGGCTTAGTCCCAGGCCTCTTGCATAGACCTAAGCCATGTCCATTCCCAACACAAAGTGAACCAAAGGAAAAAGTGTCTGGACCTTGACCTAGCCCCCATGCAAGCCTTTTCTGTGAATCTACCAAGGACTGAGTGAGCACCAGGGAGGATCCTGACCTCGACAATTTTCTGGGTGGGAGGGATGGGTGGGTTGCACGGGAAGCCGTGGGAGACCCCGCTTCTTTTTTTTTCATTTTTGTGTTTAATGTTTATTTTGTTGTTTTTTTAACTAAAGGAACAAAATTATCAATACATGAAAAGAAATTCATGTGGAAAAAGCTCCCCAGAAATGAAACAAAAAATGAAATTACATTTTCCACCTCTTCCCACCCCTATTGGTCACCATGTACAAAGGTGAATGTCGTATTCCTCTTGTAATGAATTCATCCTCTCTGTACTATATCTTTATGTATGAGGGCCTTTCCACATTCTGAATCCACTACGGCCTGGTTGGGCGCTTCATTCGGCTCCACTGAAATTACGAAGTCTGAAAGTTCCTCATGTGGTCCATCTACCAAGTTACAGCTCAGCAGTTTCACAAAAGTATTGCCCATTCTTGCTCCCACTCTTCATTCTCCACAATGGGAGCATGCCTGTGGGATTTGTTCCGTTTTGATTTTGACAGGGTTCAATGAGAAGGTTTGGTATTCTCTTCTTCAGGTGGCTGTGTTCTCTCTTGCCCTTTTCTACTAACTTGTGCTCACATTCTGTGTCCAGCAGCTATTGGCAGTCCTTATTAACACGGTCTTCCTTGTTACAGAAGGAACATGGCCACAACGATTTTTCAGTTTTAAGTTTACCACTTACTACCAAGAGTTCTCTATTTTTTTTTCTTATAGGGGAAAACACTTTTTCTCATGTCCTTTCCCGGCACAAAATGAAGAAAAGGAAAAAGTGTCTGGATGCAGGTGGTTCCTCTGAGGTTCCTTTTTCCGCCAGCTCTTAAGTCGTCCCTGGGTTGAAGGTCCTCTCTTGACAATGCACACATTAGCATCTGCTTTTGACTGAGTTAATAGGTTGACAACCATGCCTTTGGCCATTTCTGGCCAAATATCTTTGCTTCCCACAGTTGAAACAAGTAAAGTAGTCTGATGGTTGTGCTTTAAGTGCGGAGGCAAGGTTGCCCTGCTCTGACGACTGCTGTTCAGGTCCTGTGCTCTCACTGTGCGGTTTGTCCCTACAGCCTCTGCACTACTTACAGCATCAGCTGATCCTGATGAAAGGTGTCTGCCACTTCCAAGGCTTTCTCCAGGCTGAGCCTTGGGTGCCGACACAACCAAATCCTCATGGGTCAGTCCAGCCCATCTAGAAACTGCTCCAAAATGACCTGATTGATTAGCTCGAGACTTGTCTTTGCCTTAGGCTGTAGACACTTCTATCCGTCATCTTTTAGCCAATGGAAAAGGCTTTGTGGGATTTCCCCTGGTTATAGGATACTAGGGATGTGAATCATTTTTTGACGATTTAAAACAATCGTCAGATATATTTTAAATCGTCAAAAATCGTTAGAGCCGTGATACAATAGCAATTCCCCCAATTTATCGTCAAAAAATCGTAAATCGGGGGAGGGCGGGAAAACCGGCATACCAAAACAACCCTAAAACCCACCCCGACCCTTTAAAACAAATCCCCCACTGTCCCAAACCCCCCCAAAATGTTTTAAATTACCTGGGGTCCAGTTGGGGGGTCCCGGCGCGATCTCCCGCTCTCGGGCCACGGCTGCGTTAATGCCCTCACTAAGTCATAAGGGTCGTATGACATAGTGAGGGCAAAGGTAGCGCCGGCGCAATTTTGAATATTGGCAATACGGCCCGAGTGCAGGAGGTCGCTCCCGGACCCCCGCTGGACTTTTGGCAAGTCTTGTGGGGGTCAGGAGGCCCCCCAAGCTGGCCAAAAGTCACTGGGGGTCCAGCGGGGGTCCGGGAGCGATCTCCTGCACTCGTGACGTCGGGTGACAGGAACCAAAATGGCGCCGGCACTACCTTTGCCCTGTCATATGGTAAGGGCAAAGGGCCACCGGCGCCATTTCTATTAACGCAGCCGTGGCCCGAGAGCGGGAGATTGCGCCGGGACCCCCCCACTGGACCCCAGGTAATTTAAAACATTTTGGGGGGGTTCGGGAGGGTGGGGGATTTGTTTTAAAGGGTCGGGGTGGGTTTTAGGGTTGTTTTGGTGTGCCGGTTTTCCCGCCCTCCCCCAATTTACGATTTTTTACGATTTTTTAACAAAAAAAACCCATGACGATCAGATTTCCCTCCCCCCCCCAGCCAAAATCGATCGTTAAGACGATTGATCACACGATTCACATCCCTATAGGATACTGATTCAGAACTGCTGTTGCTGGTCTCTGTTGTATAACCCATTCTTTCTAGGATGATGGTTTTGACCATGGAATAGTCGGCTCTCTCATCGAGATTGGCTGCTTGGAAGGCTGCTTGACTCTTGCCAGTGAGTAGGTTTGCTAAGTATGTAGTCCATCTGACTTTTGGCCAGCTCATCAGATGGGCAGTTCTTTCAAAATTCTTTAAGAAAACATCCAGGTCTTCTCCCACCTTCATCTTAAACAGAATAAGAAGTGAATTGCATATGCCAACTGGGTCAGTACCATTTGCTGGTTGTTCACCAATGCCAGCTGCAGGGCCATTTGTTCATTCAGGGTGTAAACTGCCCTCCAGGTTTCTGCTGTCACTTAGCGAGGACCTGCATGATTCACTTCATGCTAACCCATGGGCTCTGATACCACAAAGGTTTGCTGAAGGGATCTGCCCTGTTCTGGAACACTCAAACACAACTTCCTTTTTCATTAGAGAAAAAATAAAACAAAACCTGCCTGTTCGGCACTGACTTACTATAGATATGAGTCCCTCACTCCAGGCAAAGCTATCCTTCATAGCCTGTTTGTAAGGCCCAATAATAGAAAAGTAACGGAAGGGAAACAATATTTCTCCTTTGTTTTCTTCTTTTGGCATGGTTTCTTTGTATGTGCAAGGCTTTAGCACAGAAAGCCCCAAACTGACTCCGTACGTGGCACCATGAGCAGTCTTAAGATAGCCAGAGGACAGATTCAAGCTGGACTCTGGCAGAATTCTTGAATAAACTTCTTTATTAGTGACCAGAAAACAGACAAAAACAGCTCTACTATTCTTTGCAGTTCAACAACACAAATGTAGTATCACATTTTACAGTTCAGCAATATTTTTCTTTTTCTGGGTTTCTTTTTCTCCCCTGTGCCTACTGTTTCCTCCTGGGCTTAGCTAGTTATATACTTTCCCAGGGACCTCCACCCAAATCATGATTCCCTGCTGCCTTAGGCTTAAGGTAGACTGGGCCAGATCTCCGGATCTGGTGCTGCAAGTTGTTTTGGGGTTTTTCTCCTGTATCCTCCTTTACACCTCTATATACAGTTTTACTTTTTATGACATATTACCCAGCATATCTTTCAAAAAAATGAATAAGCAAATGAAAACATTAGTTATATGGCTAACTGGTGACCACTGGACAGGGCCAGATATTCAGGCATCGCCACTTAGCTTTACAAAAAAAAGAATAAACCAACAAAATCAATACGAAAATTAAGTGGATAGGAAACAATGGCAGAGTGGTAAAATTATTATTTAGGGGTTAATACTGTAAAGCTAGTTGGATCTGGCCTTTAAACCTATCCATCTAAATTTAGCAGGATGTTCAGAGGCCTAGCTATGCCACCGAATATTCCAGGCAACTTTAAAGCATGGTATAAAGCTAAGTTAGCCAGATATGTAGTTTGCAGCTGCTAATCAGGACCGGATATTCAGACATTGCCATTTAACTGGATAAGTGCCTACTTATCTCGCTAAGTGGCACTGAATATTTATCCCCCAGATCTAATAAGCTAGCAAGATAATTAAGCCTTAAGTGTAGTATGGAAAATGGAGACTGAAGTAGAAATGATTGCGATTTTTGTTGTCATTGTTTTAATTTATTGTTTGTTGCGCATGTTCTAATGTTTCTTATTTTATTGCTTTATGCTTGTTTTATTAAGTCCACTTTGGACTGATTTGGATTGCTGAACTATAAGATAAAAAAAAAATTAAAAATCATCTACATTAGTAACAACCAGGGATGTACAGTGAAATTGTGTTCATTTTAGTTAAATTTACTCATTTTTTGAATTATTTTTCTTTGTTTATTTCTTTTTGTGGGCTTTTTATTTTATTAAATTTTATTCATTTCAGAAAATGGTGATTATATTCACAATTAGCATACACTAATTGCATACAGCATTCACTATTTGCAAATAAGGGGGTAATTGTCAAAAGCATTTACATGATTAAAACTGGGTTTTACACATGTATATGGCACTTTACCCGTGTAAGTGGACAAAAATTGCTAAGTATATGCCATTGAACTGTCCATAGGTTTTAACCATATTACGTGCATTTAACATGGACAAATGGGCTTTTGAAAATTGCTACAATACTGTTAGTCTTTTGAAAATTACCTCCATAGTGTAAATATTTTTCAAAATGACTGAACCCAAACATTTTCAGAGGGGTTTTTGTTTCAGGGTAAAATGAACCAAAACAAAATGCCAAGTTCAGTTTGGATTACCATCCATTTTAAAAGAAATGCACATCCCTAGTAGCATTTGTTTTCCGGCATGAGGATGCTAGTAATAAAGAAGCACAATTTTGAGAGGTTGCTTGTTTCATACCTATCTCTGATGGAGTCAGGAATCCATATAACGAAAACAGCCCAGAGAGGGGAATAAGTTATCCAGCACAAAATACAGAGAGGATAGCAAAAGAAGTAAATATGCTTTAAGAAAGGGTCAGCTGAGAATCTTTTCAATGTAAAAACAAGGACATAGTGGTCAATGAGATAGCCAGAGGGAGATGCAGAGGAGAAAGTAAAAGGGAGGGAAAAGGCTACTGTGAATCATAATTCCAGAGGCATGTGGCCTTTTGACTAGCTAGGTCTTAATCAAGAAATGATTTAGGAAGAAAGAGGGATCACAGAAAACTGCCAGAGGGGGAGGGTTGAGAAAGCTGACTGAACAGTTACAGGAGATAAAGAGGCCAGTCAGAATGAGACTGTGATAAACTGCATTGACATTCTAGTTCTGGAATTAAACCCTGGAAAGTCTGCTGATCTTGCTTTGCAGTGTATCTATGTACAGCACAGACAGTGGTTTGGTTACACAGAGTTTAGGCCAATTTTTTTGAATACCCCTAACTTATCTGGCAAAATTCTAGTTGGCCAACTAATTATCCGGCTAGAATTTAGCCAGACAAGTGCCCAAATCTTCACTTAGCTGGATAACTTCCCTCCTCCCCTTCCCTATCCCCTTCAATTTCCTACACCCAACTTGAGAAAGGAATCACATCTACACAGGTAATACTTGACCAACCAAGAAGGGTAAAAAGATACTAGGTGTCTGGCAGCAATCAATGAGTACTTACCCAAGGACCTTTTTTAAAGGGTCATTTTCAAAAGGGATCGCACGCGAAAAGGGACTTTTTGTATGCGAAAAGTCCCTTTTCATGTGCGATACCTAGATCGGGGCGGGTTCTGAGCAGCATCCGCTCCGGAAGGAGAGGAGTAGGGGCGGCACCGGAGCAGACGCCGCGAAGACATCGCTGATGGCGAAAAGGTAAGGGTCCTTTTTGCCGCCAGTTTCGCACCCAATAGCACCACCTTTCACGGTGGCGCTATTGAGTGCAAAAGCCGGCAGCGATCGCACCTCGGAGGTGCGATCGTTGCCGGCTTTCGCAGGCCCGTCCCCTACTTCACCACCCCGCCCGCCATTATTGCTGGATTTTCTAAGGTCTGCGAGTTTAATAGTATTAGTCGTATTAGTACTATTAATAAGCTAGATTCATCTAAATTCAGCACTTAGAAAAAATTCCAGCAGAAAGATATTGACCTATTTTGGCAAATAAAAATTTGTGTCCCCTTTCCCAGCTATGCAATATATTAACAACCTTATTCAACTATGGCTAAGCCTTAATATCTCTTTTCTATGATTAACATTGTGAAGATCTACAGTAGAGACACTACTGATTATACTTGCAGATTGACTTTGTTATGCAGGAAGTGCAGGAAGCCAAGAATAGACATCCTCATATAAAATATTTGTAACCCCCATCTCCTTTTTACACACAAAGTATAGACAAGGTTCTTGCTAATAGAGTAAAATTAATCTCCAAGCCCCTCTGGTGAATTATAAACTTTTTTGAACCACTTCTATTCACTTTGCAATCAAGACATAGGACAAAGAAAGTGTGTGTGACCAACCCTTCGGTTTGACAGTAGATGGCCCTAGGTCTCTTACCATATGGACTAGTAATAGCTTGGGATTTTCAGTCTCTCCACTGAGCTGACTCTGATTGGATATCCCTGAGGAATAGGCAGAGTTAGAGTTAGATAGAATGTGGGAGTTCAGTTTTCAGTTAGGTTTTGAGGAGTAAGGAGTGGGTTTTCTTCTCTCCCTGCTGAATTGGGCCCACTAAGCTAGCTTGGTGATTTGTCTTGCCTTCAGAGGAGATCCCTTTTCAGTACACTCCCTGTCTGAAAGCGTCTGCCTCCCTTTTGTAGAGAGTTAAGGTTTTGTAGATTTTGATACAGTTTTGATATGTTTTCTTATTCTGGGGAACATCCAGAGCCTTGAGAAAAGAGCAACCCTTCAACTCCTGATAGCAGGGGCTGGAGACCTGTGATATGCTTGCGAAAAGTAGACATGCTTCTATTACAAGTGTAGATTAAATGGAACGCAAAGGTGAATATAAACAATGCCATGAAATAAAAATTCACCTGATAGAATTCACTGAGACAAATATAACAAAGTGTATCTCATGTTATTAAAAGCACGACCTCATTAGTTGGAGTAGCTAAAGTCAGATGATTCCATCATAATTTAGAATCATAAGTCATGTATCTGTGGTATCATTTTTTTATCTTTTTAGATTTTTAGATAAATTCACTTATCTTTCAAATATTTAGCCAATAATTCTTCAACAGCATATTATGAATATGACATGCCAATAAAGAAAGACCCTCGCAAACCAGATCAAAAAACTAACCTGGATTGACCTTCTTCCTACAAATAGTTATATGAAGAACTTTCTTTTTTTCTTCTTCCTCTCAATTTTCACCATAAACAACAACATTCTATGGACTGTCCAGATAAGGGGAATATTTTCCAAACTTTGAATTGTATTAGAATTTCCTAATTCCTTTTACATGGCTAGAACATCAACAAATAACCAGCTTTGTGAGTCAAGAAAGAATTAACTTTACAAATCTCCAAGGCCTTCAAAGCATTTTAGAAAAGCCATTTGACGTTACCAAGTACAAAGAATTTGTTATAATTCAATACTAACTTACAGGCCGATACAGTAAAGTTAGCGGGAGAGCGGGCGAGCACTCGCTCTCCTGGTGCGCGCACAGGCCAGTGACCTGTGCGCACAATACAATAAAACAAAATATTTAAATTAGGGCCCACGGTAAAAAGAGAAGCTAGGGACACTAGCGCGTCCCTAGCGCCTCTTTTTGGACAGGAGCGGTGGCTGTCAGTGGGTTTGACAGCCCGACGCTCAATTTTGCCGGCGTCGGTTCTCAAGCCCGCCGACAGCCACGGGTTTGGAAACCAGACGCCGGCAAAATTGAGCATCTGTTTTTCAACCCACGAGCCGTGGGCTGATTTTAAATTTATTTTTTTTTTTTAATTTTTAACTTTTTTTAACTTTTGGGACCTCCGACTTAATATTGCCATGATATTAAGTCGGAGGATGCACAGAAAAGCATTTTTTAGTTTTTACTGCTTTTCTGTGCACTTTCACGGTACAGGCAGAAATTAACGCCTACCTTTAGGTAGGCGCTAATTTCTTAAAGTAAAATGCGTGGCTTGGCTGCACATTTTACTTACTGTATCGCGCGGGAATAACTAATAGGGCCATCAACATGCATTTGCATGTTGCAGGCGCTATTAGTCTTGGGGGTTTGGACGCGTGTTTTTGACACGCTATTACCCCTTACTGAATAAGGGGTAAAGCTAGCATGTCGAAAACGCGCGTCCAAATGCGGGTTAACAGTGCGCTCCACCGGATACTGTACTGTAACGGCCTGCTAGACATTATAAGAATCAGATCTTTCTACATCCACTTCGGAAATATAAGTGGTTGACATACCAGCAAAAGCCTCAAGTTCAAAGAAGGGCCAATCCTAACCAATAAACATTCACAGTTACCTTAGACACCTCTAGATTCATCAAGCCATGGTAAAAATAGTATCCCGTGATAAAAGATGGGAATGGTTAGGTAAATTAAAATTCAGATTCACGTATGTAACTTTCACATTGCAGAAAACTCTATTATGTTGCGTGACAGAGTATCGCATTGCACATCATTTAACATGTATCGGCCTGTATCATGGAGAAGGTTGTAAACAGACAACTATCTGAATTCTTGGAAGAAAACAACATTCTCACCTCAAACCAATTCGGATTCTGAAAATCATTGAACACCGAATCACTACTAGCCTCGCTCTCTGACTCCATTCTCATTAATCTGGAAAAAGGTCAACCTTTCCTTCTCGCACTACTGGATCTCTCCTCAGCGTTCGACACCGTGAACCATTCGTGCCTCCTCCAGCGTCTTGTAGACATCGGCATAACAGGAGCGGCGCTCAACTGGTTCAAATCTTTCCTTGAAAACAGGCACTACAAGGTTAGGATTAACCACAAAGAATCACACCCTATCAGATAGAAGCTGGGGGTAGAGATGTGTATCGTGTGATCGATCGTCTTAACGATCGATTTCGGCTGAGGGGGGGGGGAGGGAATCGGATCGTCGCGGTTTTGTTTTTTTAAATATCGTGTAAATCGTGAATCGGGGGAGGGCGGGAAAACCAGCACATTAAAACATACCTAAAACCCTCCCCGACCCTTTAAAATAAATCCCCCACCCTCTCGAACCCCCCAAAATGTCTTAAATTACCTGGGGTCCAGTGGGGGGGTCCCGTTGTGATCTTCCACTCTCGGGCGTCGGGCACGTTGATAGAAAATGGCGCCGGCGCTACCTTTGCCCTATCATATGACAGGGCAAAGGTAGCACCGGCGCCATTTTGGTTCGTGTTCCCCGACGTCACGAGCGTAGAAGATCGCTCCCGGACCCCCGCTGGACCCCAGGGACTTTTGGCGAGCTTGGGGGGGGCCTCCTGACCCCCACAAGACTTGCCAAAAGTCCAGCGGGGGTCCGGGAACGACCTCCTGCACTCGAATCGTGTTGCCGTACGGCTGGCGCCATTTTGCTTTGCCGTACAGCAAAATGGCGCCAGCCGTACGGCAACACGAGTCGAGTGCAAGAGGTCATTCCCGGACCCCCGCTGGACTTTTGGCAAGTCTTGTGGGGGTCAGGAGGCCCCCCCCCAAGCTGGCCAAAAGTCCCTGGGGGTCCAGCGGTGGTTTTTGAAGGATAGATCATTGTCAATTATGACTCCTAGGTTGCAGGCATGAGTGACCGGTGAGATTGCAGCTTTTTGGTTCATTAAATTGAGGGGTAGTAATTGAGGAGCATTGTCCTTTCTGCTAGCATGATTATTTCTGTCTTATCAAAGTTTAGGATGAGTTTCATGTTGGTTAATAGTTGTTATAATTGGTGAGGTAAGTGGCTGTTTTTTTGTAGGTGCCTTCCAGATTGTGGTGTATTGGGATTAATATGGATATCATCCGCATATATGAAGTGGGTCAGTTTAAGGTTTGAGAGGAAGTGGTATATCAGGAGCAGATAAATGTTAAAGAATGTCGCAGATAGGGCAGAGTCTTGGGGAACTCCGGTGTAAAGGTTTATTTTCTTTGAGAGGGTGTCATTGATCAACACTTGGTAGGTTCTTTGTGATAGATAGGATGAGAACCATTGTAGGATTTTTTCTTTTGCACCAATTTCGGAGAGACGGTCAATCATGATTGAGTGGTTTACTGTGTCAAAGGCTGTTGATAGGTCAAGAAGGTCTAAAGGTAGCTGTGTCCTTTTTCAAAGCCTTTGAGCATGGTGTTGTTTAAAGATAGGAGTAGTGACTCAGTGTTCAGGTGTTTCCTGAAGCCAAATTGTGTGGGGAGTAGGATGTTGTTTTCTTCCAGGTGGTCACTGAGTTGGGAGTGGGCGATTGTTTCGATAATTTTGGCAATGAATGATAGGTTTGATATGGGTCGGTAGTTTAGTGGGTTTTCTGGATCAAGATTGTTCTTTTTCAGGATGGGTTTGATAAGTGCTGATTTTAGGCAGTCGGGGTAGTTTCCTTATGGAGGGATAGGTTTACAATATCCGTTAATGTTTTGGTTATTGATGGTTCGATGGCTTTGATCGTCAGTATGGGTATGCAATCGATAGGGTATTTAGATGGGTTCATTTTTTTGATGATCATTAGGATTTCTAGTGAAGATGCTGTATCAAAGTTGGGCCAGCTTGTTGTTTGATTGATTTGTAATTTCGGGTCTTGCGTGTTGTTGTTGAGGTTGTTATTTATGAAGTTTTTGATTTTTTCGTTGAAGAAATCTGTGAAATTCTTGCTTGTGATCTTGGAGGTTGATGATTTCTGGTCATTGGAGGATTTGGTTAGGCTTTGTACGATATTGAAGAGCATTCTTGGGTTATGTTGGTATTTGTTTATTTTGTTTGAGTAGAAGTCTTTTTGTGCCATCTTGTGCTCCTACCATGTGACAGGGGCCGACCAATGGCACCGGTATCCCCTGTGACATAGTAAGGGTAAAGGCTATTGGCACCATTTTGAATACTGGCAGCTGATGGCCTGAGTGCAGGAGATCTCTCCCGGACCCCCGCTGGTCAGGGGGGTCAGGAGGGTGGGGAGTTGTAGTTAATTAAATTTAAAGGGTTGGGATGGGTTTTTTTTTTTTGTTTTTCCAACTTTAATGGAAAACGAATACTGAATGCAACTAATGGACAAATCGGGTTTCCCCCTATGAAAACGGATGCAATGGATTTGGGCCCCGGTGCAACGAATACCGAATAGCAACGTATCTTTTCCTTCTGCACATCCCTACTTTTCACAGGGTTTTAGATGACTGAAATGTTTACTGTTCACAATACTCTACTGTTCCCAACTACCATGTTAACTCCATTTGATTGTATGCTAATTGCATATTTTGTATGATAATTGCATATTTTGTAAACCGTTATGATGGCTCTACCGAATAACGGTATATAAAACTCTACAAATAAATAAATAAATAAATTGCTGAGAAAATTGAGGTTTTGGCATCCTTCTGCCTTGAGCTGATACAGACAGTTGCTGCTAGCAAGGAACTCAACTTCTTTGCAAAGTGGAATTAGTCAAACAGATTTCAGGGCATTTAGCTCAAGTCCATTGGCCTAGAGATCACACCAATCAGCTCCCATTGATAACAATTCACTGTAGGCCTCCTCCTTCTGGATACTCAGCCTCTCTCCTGCTGGAAGTTCGATTTCTCCTATCTGCTTGGATCCTTTCAAAACCCAGACTCATCTATCTTCCAGTAGCTGTCTGTAAAAACTGATTTCTACTCCTCTCTGACTACCCATCTCATTTTAATCCTTTTAGCTCTCCAAGGTCTCTTACACCATGCCAGCTTCTCTCTAAGTCAGCCAGCTCTGTGTCTCAGCTCCTCACAAACTTTCATCCAGCCCAGGAAAGAAAAAACTGCACTGTTCTTCCTTATATTTCCAGGGCATTGTTTCCTGATCTGTGTGAGTTCAGCTACATCATGAGGGGGCGAGGGGGGATTAACTATCCTAGTGGTACTCTATGATTTCTGTTTTTTGGCAGGAACTGCTGCTGTGAAAATAAGTCTGTAACATTAAACATACAATTCCTTTGTTTTTTATTTCTTTAACTGGAAGGCTGAGGCAGTGTAGTTCAGTCTGAAACACCAGTTTCAATACCTTAGTGGTACATAAAGGCCTCATTTTTAATAGCCAGTGCACATGAAAACTGGGAGATACACATGTGGCTGGGCCGCATACATGCCATGCACATTTTTAAAGGCGTGCTGTCGTGCGTATATCTCTTAGTACGCTCTAAAGACTGGAAGATAAAGGGGTGGGCTGGGAGTGGGGTCTGGGCAGTGTCTGGGTGGGGCATGGGTGGGCCGGGACAGCGCCCTCTGAAGCACATACCAGGATTGAACCGGCACACACAACCTGCTGTTGTACAACAGAGCAGGTAAGTTTTGAAACTGAAAATTGTAGATTAGTTAGGGGCATTTTAGCGGTCGGGGTTAGTAGGGGAAAAGGCGGGTAGTGGATTTAGGTAGTTCCCGCCCAGTCCGTTCATTTATTGGAGCAAACTGGGAGGGAACTGGGGAAAGGCCCTATTGTGTTGATGCACGCATGTAGTAAAATTTTCCCTCCCTTGTGTGTGCAAGTATCAAATTTTATAACATGCACATGTCGACCCGTGCATGTTATAAAATCGGTGTGTTCATGTGCACAAGCTGGGAACTAGGGATGTGCAGAAGGAAAAAATTAGTTTTGATTCAGTTTTCGTTTCACTGGAACCCAAATTTGTTGCATTAGTTTCATAGGGGGGAAACCAATTCGTTGATTAGTTTTATTTGTTGTTCATTTTCCCATTAAAGTCAATGGGGGAAGTATTTGCAGCATTTTCTTTTGGCTGCAGAATTGGGGTTTTCTTTTCAATTCTGATGAAACTTCTGGGAAGCAATCATCAGAATAAGAAAAGAGCTCCAAGGTACTTAGACTGTGGCAAAGTGTCACCAAAGAGGCATGAAAAGCCTAAGGCACTATAAAGGGGCAAAGGGGTACCAGGAGTGGCAAGAGTGCTTTAACAGAGGTGCAAAGCAGCAGCAAGAATGTCAAAAACACACCATAGTTTCAAAACAAAGCACCGATAACAATTGCATGAACCCTTGAAGGCAGCATGACAGGCAAAGTGGCAAGACAAGTGGCATCAACATCCTACAGCACAATGAAGGGGGAACATAGCAAGCAGAATGGGTGTAAGAAAAAAACCACAAGGAGCCGATAAAGGGACAAAGCAGCAGAAAGACTAGCACCAACACACTGAGGAGCCATGATAGTGGCAAGAACACCACAAAGGAGTAGAGTGAGTCATCTGGTATATGGCAGAAAGGCAGAGTGGCAGAAAGTTGGTAGGGGTAAGACAGGCTGGCAGAGCGGAGGTAGTCTTGTCCCTGTGGTTTTGATAGGGGCAAGACTGGCTGGCATCAGGGAGAATTCCCTTTCCTTTGTGCAGGAAAGGGCTCCTTAGAATGGGTTCGACCCTTAGTTGGGTGTTTCCATTGGTGTCTCTTGAGCTCTCGCTGGTCTTTTAAAATCTGGTGGATGTAGCAGATATAAAAATGAGAATTTTCAAGGCCGAGGTGGAGGAGGTTTCCATGTGAACAGTGGTTCAACATGGGTCAGCAGGTGTTAAGAGATGGGCTGGCTACACCCAGGGAGAGTTCCCTTTCCTTTGCACAGGAAAGGGCTCCCTAGAATGGGTTGTTGGCCCCTAGAATGGAGCTCGAGCCTTCAAGTGTGGCAAGTCGACATGGAGGATGTTTCCATGTGAACATCAGTTCAACATGGGTCAGAGGGTGCTAAGAGATAGGCTGGCTACACCAGGGGAGAGATCCTTCTCCTTTGCGCTGGAAAGGGCTCCCTGAAATGGGTTGGCCCCTAGAGTGTGGTGGTTCCGTTGGAGTCTAGTGAATACCCAGAAGCTATTAACTGTACTTATGCACTTCAGCTGATGACAAAGGAACTTGAAGAGCTCTCAGAAATAAGAAATCTGCTACTCAAGTCCAAATCTACAATATCAACCTATTTTGACTTTGTTGTTTACACAGTGCTTCTGTAAACTCTGGGAACACAGAGGATGAACTAGAGTACAACTACCAACAGTTTTCTATAGCACTAGAAACATTAATGTTGGCACCTAAGAAACATCTAGGGAAAATGGCCCATTAGATTATCAAGGGGTTAAATGGGCACTTAGAGAAGGTAAGGCCATCACAGAAAGATTAAATGATTTTTTTGCTTCGGTGTTTACTGAAGAGGATGTTGGGGAGGTACCTGTACTGGAGAAGGTTTTCATGGGTAATGATTCAGATGGACTGAACCAAATCACTGTGAACCTAGAAGATGTGGTAGGCCTGATTGACAAACTGAAGAGTAGTAAATCACATGGACCAGATGGTATACACCCCAGGGTTCTGAAGGAACTAAAAAATGAAATTTCAGACCTATTAGTAAAAATGTGTAGCCTATCATTCAGATCATCCATTGTACCTGAAGACTGGAGGATAGCTAAAGTAACCCCAATATTTAAAAAGGGCTCCAGGGGTGATCCGGGAAACTACAGACCAGTTAGCCTGAACTCAGTGCCAGGAAAAATAGTGGAAAGTGTTCTAAACATAAAAATCATGGAACATATAGAAAGACATGGTTTAATGGAACAAAGTCAGTATGGCTTTACCCAAGGCAAGCCTTGCCTCATAAATCTGCTTCACGTTTTGGAAGGAGTTAATAAACATATGGATAAAGGTGAACCAGTAGATGCAGTGTACTTGGATTTTCAGAAGGCGTTTGACAAAGTTCCTCATCAGAGGCTTCTAGGAAAAGTAAAACGTCATGGGATAGGTGGCGATGCCCTTTTGTGGATTTAAAGCTGGCTAAAAGACAGGAAACAGAGAGTAGGATTAAATGGACAGTTTTCTCAGTGGAACAGAGTGGGCAGTGGAGTGCCTCAGGGATCTGTATTGGGACCCTTACTTTTCAATATATTTATAAATGATCTGGAAAGAAATATGATGAATGAGGTAATCAAATTTGCAGATGATACAAAATTGTTCAGAGTAGTTAAATCACAAGCAGATTGTGATAAATTGCAGGAAAACCTTGTGAGACTTGAAAATTGGGCATCAAAATGGCAGATGAAATTTAATGTGGATAAGTGCAAGGTGATGCATATAGGGAAAAATAACCCATTCTATTGTTATACAATGTTAGGTTCCATATTAGGTGCTATCACCCAAGAAAGAGATCTAGGCGTCATAGTGGATAACACATTGAAATTGTTGGTTCAGTGTGCTGCGGCAGTCAAAAAAGCAACAGAATGTTGGGAATTATTAGAAAGGGAATGGTGAATAAAACGGAAAATGTCATAATGCCTCTGTATTGCTCCATGGTCAAACCGCGCCTTTAATACTGTGTACAATTCTGGTCACCACATCTCAAAAAAGATATAGTTGTGATGGAGAAGGTACAGAGAAGGGCTACCAAAATGATAAGGGGAATGAAACAGCTCCCCTATGAGGAAAGACTAAAGAGGTTAGGACTTTTCAGCTTGGAGAAGAGTTGGCTGAGGGGGGGATATGATAGAGGTGTTTAAAATCATGAGAGGTCTAGAACGGGTAGATGTGAATCAGCTATTTACTCTTTCAGATAATAGAAAGACTAGGGGGCACTCCATGAAGTTAGCATGAAAGTTATTTTTCACTCAACGCACAATTAAACTCTGGAATTTGTTGCCAGAGGATGTGGTTAGTGCAGTTAGTATAGCTGTGTTTAAAAAAGGATTGGATAAGTTATCGGAGAAGTCTATTACCTGCTATTAATTAAGTTGACTTAGAAAATAGCCACTGCTATTACTAGCAACAGTAACATGGAATAGACTTAGTTTTTGGGTACTCTCCAGGTTCTTATGGCCTGGATTGGCCACTGTTGGAAACAGGTTGCTGGGCTTGATGGACCCTTGGTCTGTCCCAATATGGCATGTTCTTAAGTTCTTATTGAGCATATGAAATATCCAAGCTCCAAGCTGGACAGACAAGCACAGCGTTAGAGGTCAAGCCCTTGTAGGGACATAAGGCCTGAAGGGACAGGCACAGTATTAGAGGTCAAGCAATTTTAGGGACATAAGGCCTGGACGGACAGACACAGCATTAGAGGTCAAGCCCTTGTAGGGATGTAAAGCCTGGATGGACAGGCACAGCATTAAAGGTCAAGGCCTTGTAAATACACAGAAGCTATTAACTGTACTTATGCACTTCAGGTGATGACAAAGGAACATGAAGAGCTCTCAGAAATAAGAAAACCGCTACTCAAGTCCAAATCTACAATATCAACCTATGTTGACTTTGTAGTTTAAACAGTGCCTCTGTAAACTATGGGAACACAGAGGATGAACTAGAGTGCAACTACCACCAGTTTCCTATAGTACCAGAAACATTAATGTTGGCACCTAAGAAACATTTAGGGAAAATAGCCCATATTATGAAGGTCATGAAAACTATTGAGCATATGAAATATGCAAGCTTCAAACATCTGAAGTCAACTTTTTATGTTCTTAAATTCCAAATGTTTCAAAACAGGAAAAAGAATATTCTGGAAAGACATGATGCACAAATACATGAAACTGAAATTAGAAATACTAGAATTAAACTCAGACAGGCACAGCATTTGAGGTCAGGCCCTAGTAGAGATGTACGGCCTGTACAGTGGACAGAGAGGCAGAGCAATTGAGGTCAGGCCCTTGTAAGGACATACAGCCTGGACAGTGGACAGACTGGTACAGCGTTTCAGGTCAGGTACATGTGTTGATATTATCTGGAATATAGGAGGCAGTTGGAGCTGCTGCAAGGCTTTCAATTGCTTTTATTCATCTTGCCATTCACAGGGAAAATTTGGAAACCCAAGCAAAGGCATGTTTATTTTAAAAAACACGAGCATTTCCATCAATACTGGTGCCAGAGGTGAGGGCTCATGATATCCCCTGTCATTGAAAATACACGCTCACTAGGCACACTGGTTGGTGGCCATGGCAGATATCGCTGAGCCACTTTGGCTAGTTGTGGCCAGATAGTGGACTTGTGTGCCCAATATGCCAGCGGATCTGTCTGCATATCCTCTGTGAGCTCTGAGAGATACCGTGTCACTGACAGTTGTGCTGGTGTCTCCTTTGCTTGGGTGGGCTGAGAGTCACTCAAGCCAGCTGCTTTTTCTTTAGCCCATTGCAGAACAAATGATTCTTTATGGGCAACATGGCTTTGGCATACTGAATTGGAGGAAGAGGAAGTACTAGCTGTCACTGACAGAGTGCTGCTCATGCTTGGGCTATCACAACTCTCTGAAGTGCCCGCTGTTTCCTCCTCTGCTTCATGCCTAATCTGTCTCTACCTATGGCGCTCCTATTCACGGAAGTTTAGTAACAGCAGGTCCTTCACAAATGTGAGACAATTGGACTGTAGGGCGAGTTTCCCTTTCACACGGGGATTACAGACTGTGTCGAGCATGTATGTTTGGTCTTCTGTTAAAAGCCTTAAGCTCTCTTGCACCTGCTTCTGCAAAAAGTCCAGACAATACAGCACCTCTGCTGTCATTCCCTCTTCCTGTTTAAACTCCTCTAAATTTTGCTCCAGAAAATTAACTATAGGGATGATGTCAGCCAAGGTGGCACTTCTGGAACTCAGCTCCTCTGTGTGAGTCTGCAGAACTGCCCACAGGCCGCTGTATGTGCACGCACCAAACTTGTAACTACAAAAGAGGCCTACTGGGGATTTGATGCCCAGTGCACTGCCTTCTTTGCTTAACGGAGCACAAAGAGACCGTCTGAGATCAATAAAAAAAACTGCAGTTAAATAAAAAGCAGGGCTTGGCACAGCAGCAAAAATGAAGAAATATATTTTTCAATGGAAAATTCTATCAAACTAGCTAGAAATTGAATATATCTCCCACCCACAACACCCAAATCCTGCTTGCAACCTACCCCAGGGGGTAAAATATAAAAATAAGCAGCAAAATGCCACTGCTAGCAGCTTGTTGCAGTGGGACAGACAGAGAGACCGTCTGAGATCAATAAAAAAAAAAGTGCGGTCAAAAAAAGCATGGCTAGCTTGCAGCACTGTAGCAAAATCGAAGAAATATATTTTTCAATGGAAAATTATATCAAAGTAGCTAGCAATTGATACAGATTTGAGACACTCAGACTAGCTCTGAGTAAAGCCACCATTCCCGGACCACCTCCCCAGACCACCCCCACAAAGAAAGAGCGTGGCACGCCACATGCTTAAGGTATAAATAGTGCATTGTCATCAGGAATAGAGTCACAGAGCACTGAGTGAGAGCGGCGATTGGCTGCATTAGAAAAATGCTTAGCTCTGATAGTTTGCATTCTTGTCTCCTTGCCAACCTGTCTGACCCACTCTATCACAGGGCTGTGAGGTCACTTATGACTCACAGGAAAGGGCTGGTTTTTGCTATGGATACTCCCACATGGCCTTCTCCTATTTCAAACGGCCGCTAAGAAATCACTGTGCGCCAAAGAATGAAACTAATATGATATGTTTTATTTGTGGGGGATCACGATGCATTTCGCGAACCCACGAATACAATGAATAGAGACATGCATTGCGGATTGCCCATGCGTTGAAAACCAATGCACATCCCTACCAGGAACCATGCGCACATGGAAGCTCACGCGTGGGTTTAAAAATTTACCTTTAAGTGTCTTTGGTATCCTTATGTTGTCTCAGCCCCATACAAGTTCAAGGGGGCAGGGATCTGAATAATAGTATCCTGCCATAAAAGAAATACTAATTAAATAATGCACTACAAAAGAATAATGTTGTTTAGAACTCTGCCTGCTGCCTTTTTGCCTCTTCATCATACTCAGATATTCCTTTCGCAGATATATTTTCATAGGAATTTTTCCAAGCACTTTCACATCTGCACAGTGGGAACAGTTTCACAGCTCATTTAAAGTAGTCATTACCAGCACAAGCACTTTTTAACATTATTCCCAAAATTCACATGGACTCACTAATCAATTCATCTCAATGGTCATCACTAGCACATAGAAAAAGCATAATCTTTCCTATTTATGAAATCTGTTATCACCTCTCAGTCCCCTTCTCCCCCCTCACAGAGATGACAAGTCCACAGAAGATCTAAACGAAGGGGTACACAAGGGTGTGGCGGTAAAACTTCAGCAATTTCTCCTGTAACTTCCCCCAAGCAGGGTAAAGTACTTTTTTTTTTTTTTAAATTTATACTTTATTGAGATTTTAAACAAATTACAATTGTAAAAAATCAAAAAGAAAACATTTTTCATGTATGAATAAACATAAAGCAATCCTACTTAGAAAAACAAATACATAAAAAAATCCTAGTCCACATTATGGGAGGATCAATTCAATACATTATTAGGAAAATATGCAAATAAAAATTTGCAACATTGGAGATAAACATTATTTATTTGCAGCTTTATCTACCTCAGCCTTTATCTTGTAGGAAAGTTTCCAAATGAGTTGGATCCTGAAAAATAAATTTGTTTAGGGTAAAGTACTTTGACTAGAAAAGGGAGATCTGACTTTTTATGCAATGCCTTTGATCATCAAATGGATAATTTAAGGATCTTTTTATTTTAACATTTTCATTTATATATTCATTATTTGGTCGAATTTGATTTATGTTGAATTTAGGTATAAAAAAAGTATGTTAATATGAGTTAATATTGGATAAAAATATGCTTTAAATATTCATGTGATATTCACTTATGTTTGGTCAACTATCAACCTATTCTAACCTATGTTTACATTTTTACCTTAATCCATCAAAAAAAGCAAATTAATTCTATGAATACCCATATTTTTCTATGCTTGAGATAGCAAATAATTGTTTTATTGATATTTTCATAGTTTGTTTTTATGGGGTATTGCATTTCTGAAAATTAACCTACTCAGTGTTTGTCATGAGTTATTTTATTTTTACATATTTGTTTCTTAACAATGACTCTCAAAACACGTAATTTCCCATAATAATGTGCAATCCAACTTTACTGGAAATGTCAGATTATCTGTCTCCACTGAAACCATATAGGGCTGGGCACAATACATAACAACATGGCCGCTAATTGTTGCGCGTCCCGGCCGCGTTGGTGCCGTGACTGGGCCTGCTCACCTTGCGCTTCCCTCCACCAGCCAGTTCCTACTCCCTTGCCGCTGCTGCCAGCTCCTGACGCCCCCGACGCTCACCGTGGCCCTCTCCATCTTCCTCCATGCCGCAGGCCTCTCAGTGGAGCTCCCATAGGGGATCCGCATCGTCGACCTCCTCGGCCCTGCCCCTAGGCGTGCGCTCTTCCAACGCTAGAACATTTAAAGGGCCAAGGGCGGGAATCTGATCTTGGACACGGCCCGATGATGTCACCTAAGGCTCCTACTTAAGGAGAGGCTCTGTCCCCAGAACCTCACCTTGGCAATCGGGTCGACACTTCGGTGTAGCTAGTTTGCTGTTTCTCATTCCTGTGTTCTCCTGTTTCCTTGATCCAGTCTTGTTCCAGTGCTCCTGTGTTCCTGTCTTGTTCCAGTGCTCTTGCATTCCTGTGTTCCCGTGGTCTTCTCTGTGTTCCAGCATCTCTCCTGATTCCTGCTCTACGTTCCTCCTCTTGTTGTACCTTCTCGGACTGATTCACGGTACTGACCTCTGCTTGCCTGACTACATTTGACCGCTGCCTGGAACTCACCACTGCCTACCTACTGTCCATGTTTGATTGCTGCCTGGAACTGACCACTGCCTGCCTTCTGACCACATTTGACCGCCACCTGGAACTGCCCTTTGCTCATCTTGACTACGTACGGACTGATCTTGGAACTGACCCTTGCTTTGGCTGACCACCCTCAGATGGATACCTTGGCTTTGACCCTTGTACTACATTTGGATACCCTGTTCGCTCCTGTGACCACAAGACTAGCCTGCTTGGACACTGCCCATGGCCTACATCTGACTAGACCAGTAGGTGCTGCCTATCTCGCCCGGAGGGCCCTCACTTCCTGTCTCCTTCCAGAGGTCTCCGGTGATCCTGATCCTGGTCTAGCCCAACCTTTCTTCACCAGCCACGCACCTTTGCTCGTGGTGGGTACACCTCTCCACAATCTCTCTGGGAGACCCTCGGAGGCCCACCTAAGTCCAGACGGCCCGGGTACCCAAGGGCTCAACCTGCGAAAACCCCGGATTGCTATTGGTGAAGCTCCAGCTAGCCTCTGTCTCCTTGTGTGCTCCGCCTCCTGATGGCAGGCGCTCTCTGAGTCCGACCAGAGGGCCATACCAATCCTGCACCAGGCCAAGGGTCCACTTCCAGCGCAACAGTAATCAATACTGATAGTTTTGCATGCCTATAAATTTCCAGTTGTATAAAATGGAGAGCAGAATTTCAATTTCTGTCAATTACTAAAAAATTAGTCATAAAAGGTCAGCACTACTGATGCCCAGGTCAAACAGGTATGGTTTAAAATATGTGGGCTGTACAAGCAGAAATGAAAAGTGTACATTCAGGAGCACGTAGGTACTGACAGATGAGGTGATGCACATTCTCCTGTGGCCAGGCATTTTTAGGGAGTTTAATATTTTTGAACCATTCTGTTTCTATGGAATTTAAAAGGAAAATAAATCTTTGCTAGGTAGAGATTTTATTATAGAAAATAATCTGAATTGCTATTCAAGCTGATTGTTTTTTATCATGTTGGCCCTAATAAAGATTTGTCATTTTCTATAACTGATGACTCTCTGCTGTAATTTGTGATTTTGTATGAGCAGGATTATTGCCTTTTTAAATTGGATAATTGTTGTATGCATTAATAAAATATTTGCATGTTATTTTTTTCTATCCACAAAAGGAACCATAAGCAGTTTGCACATCAGAGCTTTGTCTTCTGTTATAGTGTACAGACAGAACTGGATTGGATCTGTTTTTTAATGCCTGAATAAAGGTATGTTTACCTTTCTTTTCTGCACTGCAGTTATATGTGTGCAATGCACATTTGCTATTTGTTTTACTTTATTCTTTTTGCATCACATCTACTTGGATTTGGCACCAGTGGAACTGGCTCTTGTTTTTGCTCTAAGTTGCTGCTTGGCTGCCTAAGCCTAAAAATCACTCCCATTCGCCCAATTTCATTCGACAATTGTGCCTTTTATTTTTGTGCAGGTTTTTGTAATTCTATAGTAATATGGATGAGGGAGCTTCTAATGGAGGATTGAAAGCAGATTTAAGAGTCTATGTGCAAAAAGATTTCATTGTTAATGCTTGCATTTAACACGTTAGCAGCAGTTCATGTGAGTGTTACCTAATGTATGCATACTGTGGATTTACATATACATTAGAATTACTGTATAGTAATGTGACATGCATGCAAATGAACCCATTACTATCAACATTTATTCTAATGGGTTTATTAGGTTTTAATACTGGATAGATATTGAGGACCTGCACTGTCTGGTGGCCTGAGGGCACAATGGTGACCTACTTCACCTTCCTAGCTTGATAAATTGTGGCTTGGCTTCTGACTTAGATGAGGGCACCCTGCATGGTGTCAGAAGTGGTTGGGCCCTTGTGATAACCATTCACTGGCATTGAGTGGCTGGAAGTGAGGCGGGAGGAAGGGAATACCTTGCCCACAGTGGAATGGGGATGAGAGTATATCTTGTAGGGATGTGAATCGTTTTAGGACGATTAAAATTATCGTCCGATAATTTTAATATCGTCTTAAACCGTTATGGAACACAATACAATACAGATTCTAACGATTTATCGTTATAAATCGTTAGAATCGTGAGCCGGCACACTAAAACCCCCTAAAACCCACCCCCGACCCTTTAAATTAAATCCCCCACCCTCCCGAACCCCCCCCCCAAATAACTTAAATAACCTGCGGGTCCAGCGGCGGTCCGGAACGGCAGCGGTCCGGAACGGGCTCCTGCTCTGAATCTTGTCATCTTCAGCCGGCGCCATTTTCCAAAATGGCGCCGAAAATGGCGGCGGCCATAGACGAAAAAGATTGGACGGCAGGAGGTCCTTCCGGACCCCCGCTGGACTTTTGGCAAGTCTCGTGGGGGTCAGGAGGCCCCCCACAAGCTGGCCAAAAGTTCCTGGAGGTCCAGCGGGGGTCAGGGAGCGATTTCCCGCCGCGAATCGTTTTCGTACGGAAAATGGCGCTGGCAGGAGATCGACTGCAGGAGGTCGTTCAGTGAGGGTTCCGGCGCCTCGCTGAACGACCTCCTGCAGTCGATCTCCTGCCGGCGCCATTTTCCGTACGAAAACGATTCGCGGCGGGAAATCGCTCCCTGACCCCCGCTGGACCTCCAGGAACTTTTGGCCAGCTTGTGGGGGGCCTCCTGACCCCCACGAGACTTGCCAAAAGTCCAGCGGGGGTCCGGAAGGACCTCCTGCCGTCCAATCTTTTTCGTCTATGGCCGCCGCCATTTTCAGCGCCATTTTGGAAAATGGCGCCGGCTGAAGACGACAAGATTCAGAGCAGGAGCCCGTTCCGGACCGCTGCCGTTCCGGACCGCCGCTGGACCCGCAGGTTATTTAAGTTATTTGGTGGGGGATTTAATTTAAAGGGTCGGGGGTGGGTTTTAGGGGGTTTTAATGTGCCGGTTTTTCGATTTTTCGATATTTTTCGATTTTTAACGATTTTTAACGATTTTTCACGATATTTTACCCCCCCAAACGGCAACAATACGATTCCCTCCCCCTCCCAGCCGAAATCGATCGTTAAGACGATCGAGGACACGATTCACATCCCTAATATCTTGCCTTAACAAAGAGGACATTTCAAAGGCACTTCCCTAGGTTGAAAATTGTTCACCTAGGAGTGGCTAAAAATCTGTGCGGTCATTGTCATTCACAACATCCATATTTTTATCCAATTAAAGAGAGGCATTCCTCAGTCTGCATTTAGGCTGGAGAAAGAAAGCGGCATGTAATCTGTTTCAAACGTATGCATGTTTTTTACCCCCAATCGACTACAGGTGCAAAGTATGAGTGCTGCATTCAGTCTATGTACATATTTGCAGCTGATCTTCAAAAGGAAAATACCCAGGTAGTTGCTCTTAAGAATTAGCCACAAAACATACACATATAAATATCCATGTACACCTTGCAACTAGGTGGGCTATTGAAAATTGCCATCTAAGACGAGTAACTAGGATCATTTAAAGCAACAAAGTAAACCTCACCTCAGGAGGATAATTTCACTTTCATGCCAGTGGGCCGGGTTAGTAATCAGACCCCCACTGACTCATCCCTCTCCCTAGAACAGTTTCACCCACCCACTTCTGAGTGATCAGAGCCTTTCAGCTGTGAATAACACCCCCTTCCCCCACCACCTCTGATCCCACCATTCAGAAGAGATAGAGCCTTCTTTCATCCCGCTATCATCCTTGTGGTCTTTGTGGCCCACATCCTCACCCAGACTTTTCAGTCTCCAAGAAGAGTCACAGCCTTTAAAGCCATTCCCAAACCCCCTCCCCAAAGAGGAGCAGTGTTCAAAGCCCCCCCCCCCACAACCTGTTGACCCCCAGCCCACTAGAAAAGTCATTACTGTCACAGTCAGTTCCTTGCCTTTTGGATCTGAGTGTCTGCAACAGCATTTTTAATTTGACACCACAGCTACTAAGTAAGGAAATCAGCTCCCTGTTGTCGGAAAACATTTGGAAAGGTTTTAGGGGGAGGCAATCATGGGGGGGGGGGGCAAAGTAAGTGAGGGATCAAGGGAAGGGGTCTTGGACCACAAAGGACTGGGTGAATTTTGGATTGGGGGGGGCAGGGGGACACAATAAAACCGTGTTCTTTTGGAGATGGGTGAATTAAAATCACAATTCTTCTAGGAGGGTGGTTATCAATGCTAACCAGCCTTTTCATTTTAACTGCTAAGCAAGGAAAAATCTGATATGCAGATAGCAATTTCATTACTATGGACATGCAGTCTTTTAACATGACCATGATAATGCAGCTGGGTCCTGCATATCATTACTTTTGTGATTCAGGTGGATACCATGCTATAAGGTTCAACCACTTTCCAGTGGTCTGTCTGAGGAAAGTGCTACAAACAAGATGGCAAGGCAAGTTCTTAGACATTGAGATTCTCATACAGACCGGCATTCTAGACATCCACAGTTTGCTGAGAGGAGCAGACCATGTTACCAGTATGTCAGGTGAGTGACTGCTACAGGAAATCTTCTGTGGTGAGGTAAAGGAGAAAAAAATATTCTCAGGTAGGTCAGAAGAAATGTTTCAAGGAGTCTCTCAACTTACCTCTGGAACCGTTCAGTATTAACTAGTGATGTGCAAAGCTCGAACCTTTCAGTTTGGGCTTCATTTTCGGCCTGCCACGGGAAATATCATATTTCACATATTTTGGGCATTTGAAATTTGGGGGGACCCGAATTTCGGGTTAGTGCACAAGAAGGGCCAGATTTTCAAAGGGGTACGCGCGTAAGTACGAGCGGGCGCAGATTTATAAAATCTACCCCTAACATTTTGACGTTAGCGTGCACTAACTCCAATTAGTGCACAGTAGGGATGTGCTTCGTTTTTTCTGCTGGGTTGGGTTACGGGTCATTTTTTTTTCTCGGCAATTTTTGCCGAAAAAAAAAACAACCCACCCTCAACCCTTCAAATTTAGTTAATTACAACCCCCCACCCTCCCGACCCCCCCTAAAACTTGCCTAAAGTCCCTAGTGGTCCAGGGGGGTCATGGGAACTATCTCCCGCTCTCAGGCCGTCGGCTGCCAGTAAACAAAATGGCGCCAGTGGCCCTTTTCCGTTACCATGTGACAGGGGCTACCAGTGCCATTGGTCAGCCTCTGTCACATGGAAGGAGCAATGGTGGCCCACGCCATTTTCTAACATGGCACAGTCATCCATTGCTCCTACCATGTGACAGGGGCTGACCAATGGCACTGGTAGCCCCTGTCACATGGGAAGGGCAAAGGGCCACTGGCGCCATTTTGTTTACTGGCAGCTGACGACCTGAGAGTGGGAGATCGCTCCTGTGACCCCCCCTGGACCACCAAGGACTTTAGGCAAGTTTTTTTGGGGAGTTGGGAGGGTGGGGGTTGTAATTAACTAAATTTTAAGGGTTGGGGTGTTTTGTTTTTTTTTAAATAAATGTGCCCCTCCCCCCCCCCCCCCGCACTATCCCGAACAACAAATTTTCCCCGAAGTTCATGAAAAATCTGTCTCAGGATTCAGGTCCTCCAACCATGCCGACTTGGACAATTTCTTTGAAATTTTCCAATTTGGTAAAAAAAAGATTGCACATCCCTAGCGCGCACTAACCCGAAAATGAAAATTTCCCAAAATTTCGGAAAAATTTTTTTCGGGATTCATTGTCCCCATTGAAATTTCCTAATTTGTCCAAAACAAATGCACATCCCTAGTATTAACCTGGAGTTTTGGGAAAAACTTGCACATGACTATTCCAATGGTCAAAGTATTATCCATATTGAAAAAAGAGACCAATGCTCAAAGCAGATCAGAAGCACAACCTGCAGAAAATTTGCATTGGCCCATTATTTTGATAATTCTAAATTTCAAAGTTTTTCAGAGTTGTTTGAGAAAAAAATTGATTTCCTGGAAAATTAAAAAATGTAGTCAAGATGAGGAAGATAATCTGCATGGGAGAATTTTGATTAATCAAACAAACTTAACTAATAAGGTACTGATTTAAAAAAACATTTACATGCTTAAAATTGGATTTTACATGTGCAAATGCACTCTACCTGTGTAAGTGGGGTTTAAAAATTGCTACAATATATGCCATTAAATTGTCTATAGGATATTCATGTGTAAGTGCACTTTACGCATGTAAGTGGCTATTTTAAATTGCTACATAAGGGGCGGATTTTAAAACCCCTGCACGGGTAAATCCAACAGGATTTACGCGCGCAGGGCCCTCGCGCGCCGGCGTGCCTATTTTGCATAGGCCGCCAGTGTGCGTAAAGCCCTGGGACACGCGTAAGTCCCGGGGCTTTCGAAACGGGGAGGGAGGGGGCGTGTCCGGGGGCGTTCCCGAAACGACGCGGCATTTCAGGGGCGGGCCGCGGCGTTTCGGGGGCGGGCCCGGGGGCGTGGTGCCAGCTCGGGGGCATGGTCAAGGCCTCCGGACCACGCCCCCGGGACCGGAGGATGGAGTGGGGCTGCCAGCGACGCGTGCAAAGTTACGCCTGCTTTCAGCAGGCGGGACTTTGCGGACAAAGGTAAGGGGGGTGTTTAGATAGGGCCGGGGGGGGGTGGGTTAGGTAGGGGAAGGGAGGGGAAGGTGGGGGGAGGGCGAAGAAAAGTTCCCTCCGAGGCCGCTCCGAAATCGGAGCGGCCTCGGAGGGAACAGGCAGGCCGCGCTGGGCTCGGCACGCGCAGGTTGCACAAATGTGCACCCCCTTGCGCGCGCCGACCCCGGATTTTATAAGATACGCGCGGCTACGCGCGTATCTTATAAAATCTGGTGTACTTTTGTTCGCACCGGTGGCACGAACAAAAGTACCGGCGCGCGTATTGTTTTAAAATCCGCCCCTAAGTATGCTACATTTGCATGTGTAACTCCTTTTAAAATTGCCCATTAAGCTAATAACATTTGCCATATTAATGGTCTCAGAAAGCTTGACTCAGACATGGATTCAGACATACGTTCTAATAAACCTATAACTGCCTTAATTAGATGATGAGTTTTATGGGAGAATAGGGATTTTTCAAATCATTTTTTTTAAATAAACGACCAGGTCATACTTGTAGTGCTAAGTGATAAAATTCACTTTTGCTCAAACAAGAAATGTGATATAACAATGGTGCCTTCCATTCTAGCTACCCCATCTGGAAAAAGCAGATAAAAGAAATACCTCCATTTTTTTTTTATCCCACCATCATCCAGGTAGTATGAATGAGTTTCTGACAGGGCTGGTGCTTCCATTAGGGAAATTAGGTGGTCGTTTATAGCACCAAGATTTTTGGGGCAGCAAAATCCTGCCAAACATAATATGGAGGAAACAGAATATAAAAATTGTTAACTGTAATATCTAGAAGGGTGCTGTACCACAGCCAATACCATCGAAGAAGGGAGTGTTGTGCTGGAGCCACTGCCACCTGCAGTTAAGTTGGGTGGGGGAGGGGGTGAATGACCAAATGTTTGCCTAGGGCAACAAATATGCTTGTACCGGCCCTGGTTTCTGATGAATACTTTTTGAGATTTCTCATTTTAATGCTTATGAATTGAGTGGTTTGAAAGATTCACTTAATGAAATGAAGGCATTTCCCTTATAACTCTTAGAGAATTAGCAGGAGTTATCATTTCATCTAACTTTATAACATTGTATTTTCCATACATATCGTTACTATTTGATATATTACGAAGTTGACTGTTGTTCGCCTTTTATTTCCACTCTGTCTTAATATTTAATTTGCCCTCTCCCACACCCTTGTTCATTGTATTTTCCTACCTGTCAGTTCAAATGTAAACCGGTATGATGTGGTCCACTAATGTCGGTATATAAAAGTTTTTAAATAAATAAATCCTGTTTATGTTCAGAAGAATGTATTTCTTCAGCTGTGACTGCTTAAAAAGTTAGTTAAAGTTTAGTGTTTTTTAATTTCTTGATTGATCACTATTCTATTGAAAATCAAAGCAGTTTAAAAATCAAAATAAAAAGCAACATACAAAAAAATGTGCAAAACCATACATTAGTAGAAAAATTTTAAGCAATACACAATACATACAAATAAAATTAAATCAAATCTAAAAACAAAATAAGATCAGATAAAAATAATAATGTACAACAAAGTTTCAAAAATAAAAATGCCCCCAGCTGGAATAACATAAAAATCAAAAAGAAGGAATTAACTACCATAAGCTTGGCTAAAGAGAAATGTTTTAATTTCTTTCATAAACTTTGGGATAAATGTGGTAAGGGGTTAAAGAGCCATGTTTTAATTCCTTTTAATAAATTTGGGATAAATGTGGTAAGGGGTTTTAAAAAATTATTTTCTGTTAGTTTTATTTGTTTGTTTATTTATTATATCTATCACATGCCAAATAGTTGCACCAATAATGAAAGCAAAATTCATACAAAATTTCCAAGGTGATACAGGAGCTAAACGACTTGTAATTTACTGTACACCAGGAAACTAACTTTACTCCTTCCTCAAGCTCTCAAAACTCATATGTGACTTTGCAAATTCAACCATAAGCTAATAGTCCTTGGAGATTTCAGCTACCATGCTAAGGGCTCTTTCACCCCCAAAAAGCTAACACCATCAGCTTTCAATGGAACATGGAAGATCTTGGCTTTAATCAACTAATCTAAGTTCCTACTCATAAGGATGATCACGAACTGGAATTGATATTTACTTTACCAGTGTGAATATAGTTTCCAACTCAATCCAGATAGATCCTGTTTCATGGTCATATCATTGCCTAATACAGGCCTCCTTCTCAATCTAACCAAACACAGTTAACTCAAGAATTCAAACCTCTTACTAGAAACTTCATTGCTATTACAAGTGACAATATACTCATACTCATCAATATATAGAAAACCACCACTGACACTGATTCAGCAGAATTTCTAATTCTACAATGGAATGACAAATTTACCTCACTGATTGAAACTGCCCCTCCCTCTCAAGAATTCCCCCTGGTTCTATGAAGGTCTTCTCCTACTCAAGAAACAAGCCCGTTGCCTTGAACAGCAAAGGTGGAAACAAACAACTGACACCAATCTACACAAAGATCACTCAAAGAAGTATAAATCATCCATCTGACAAGCTACAAAGGACTACATTTTCAAACAGCTTGAACTATAAAAAAAAACCATCCAAGAAAACTATTTCAACTAGTATGAAAACTCTCCAAACCGGAATCTGAAATGCTTCATATCACGCCAGATAGCCCTTCACAGAAGACATTTCTAGTATTGAAAAAAAAATCAATATATATATATATATATATATATGGAGAAAATTCAAACAAGATGCTCTTTCTTTAATATCACCATGCCACCCTTACACTCTCCAGGCCCAATTGGCATAGCTTCCTTAACCAAACTTTCTGAAAATAATGGTACACAATTTCTACAAATCATGGTACTGTTAGTATTCCTGACAGGATCCTTCTGGCTGAGTTCAGTCCTATCTCCACCAAAGAAATTGAAATAATTCTTCAAAGGATTAGTCAAATCCACCTCTCCACTAGATCTAGTTCCTGCTGAAAATGTGGACTCCTGAGCCAGCTTGAAAGCTGCCTACTGGACTTCCCTCTAGTGGTTCTCGTAGCCGTGAGGCGGAGCGGGACCAGGAGACCTGACAGGAGCTTCACCTATACCAGCCCATGTTCCCCGAAGGTTGAGCCCTTGGGTGCCGGGGCCGGCAGGACTTAGGCGGAGGTCTCCTGGTGGAGGGAAGTCCAGTAGGCAGTCTGAATCAAGGCTGGTGGAGGTCCAGAAGAAAGAAAATGGTCTAGGAGTCGAGGCGGGCAGCAGCGGTACAACACAATATATCAGGCCAGAAGTCAGGGTAGGCAGAAGACAAGCAGGAACCAGAGAACATGCCAAGGGTCAGGATGGGCAGAAGGCAGAAGAGTCGAGATAACAGGCCAAAGTTAGAACTGAGGAGACAACTGAAGGCAGGAACAGGAGAAGGAGTGGAACCACAGGAGCAGGAATACAGGAACTCAGGAACAGGTACTGGAACAAGCAGGAACAAACAACTAGCTACTCATACGAGGTGACCTGTTGCCAAGGCAAGGAAAGAGTGTCTGGTGTGGCCTTAAATAGGCCCCAGCTGATGACGTCTGATTTGGGGCCAGGCCAAGGTTTCCCGCCACGGCCCCTTTAAAAGTTGGGTTTGGGCGCGTGCACACGCCTAAGGGGGTAGAAGAGATCAGCGGCGTCTCCCTCATGGGGAGGATGCCGCGGCAAGGCCCCGGAGTGGCCTGTACTGGAGCGGGGAGGACGGAAGCTAACGCCAGCATCTGCTGGTAAGGGAATGGGAACCCGGCTGCCGCAGCCCGCGGTCGGGATTCCCAACAGTTCCTCCCAAATACATATAAAACTTGAGACCATTTTTTTGCTAACCAACACTCAGATGCATTAAACTGCAATATTTTTCATGGAATCCAACATTAAAAAAAAATAAATTAAATTATGGTGTCACTTTAGTAACAGCAAAACAAACCCCCTTCACTGTCAAATACTTTGTGAAGTAACACAAATATCTAGAACTTTGCCATATCATACCATAACTCTCAGGCCTGAGACAGAAGCAAGCAGCAATACAGATATTACACCAGGCCCTAGAACTCAAATACACCAGTTACTGGGGAAACAGAGCAAGCCAGGCTGTTAACAATTCCTACAGAGAAAATACACATTAGCAAAAATACTACACTTCAGTTACACGCGCAGAGCACAGACCGACTCTTGCCTAATATAGAACTACAAATTAGAAACCAAGACATAAAGCAAAACTGAAATGGAAAGTCCGTGAAACTAGACTTTGAACAGTAGAATACTGAAGACACAGCAAACTACACAAATATAAAAAATGCACATTCCCACAAATAGCATATTCCAATAACTAAAAGCTCAAAATAATAATTATTTTTTTTACCTTTGTTGTCTGATCTTTTTATTTTTCTAATAAATTGGGCCAGGTCTCTTTTTTTTTTCCATTTTTTCATTGTCAGTCATTTCCTAATTCCTTTTTTCAGGTTCTCCAGTCTCTTTCTGTTTCTTTACTCTCATCCTGTCTTCTTCCCATCCTCCCTCACACATGTAGGTTTTCTACACACACACATACACAGACACACACAGACACAGACACACACACACATATAAGCACACATACACACAGGACTTCTCACACATAGAGACAGGCTCTCCCTAACTCACTCACACACATTCTCACTAACTCTTACACACAGACAGGCTCCCACTCACTCTCACACATAGACACACATACAAACAGGCTCTCATTCACAACCATACACAGAAATAAACATAAACAGGTTCTCACTCACTCCCACACGAAGCCAGCATTTTTGTTAGTACCATCTGGTCCCGATGCCTTTTCTTCTACTAGAGGGGACTGGCCTCCTCACAAGCAACTTTCCTTGTTCCTACCAGTCCCGCCTCTTCTTCTTGTACTGGCAGGGCCAGGCTTCCCCACCAGTGGCTTTCACAGTGCAGTTGGTATTGTGGTCTCTTCTCATACTGACGAGGCCTAGCCTCCTTTGCACCATTTGGCCCTGCTGCCTCTTCTCATGTTGGTTGGGTCTGTACAACTCTGCCAGCTTTTTTGAATCTACCCTGCATTGTTTTTAAAATACTTTCTCTACCGCAGCAAAAATAAAAGAATGGCAGGCTGGTCAAATGAGCTTGATGGGCTGTAGTGTGTGGACCCCTACCTTAGACTAATTCTTGTCACCATATGAGCAGCCACATTTGGACTATTTGCAACCTGCTGGTGATAAATGCATGCACAATCTTCACCAGATCTTTCTTCTCCCGAAAAGGACAGAGTTGGCTGATCAGACACAATTTAGCAAAACAAGTTCTGACCACCGAGTGAATTTGTAACATCATAAACCAATCCCTATTGACCTGTACACCTAAGTTACTTGTTTAACTTTTTGCTGGCTGATTGTGAAATACTGAACCACACCCAATTACAGTGTGCCAGACTTAATAATATGTTAAATTTCTGTCTTAGCTGTATTCATCTTTAACCATAGCCAAGGTCATAAAAGAATGATGGTTTCTGCAGAACAATTTCACTAAAGGACCTATTACATTAACATGTTAATGTTCATTGTCCCACACAGAAACATAGAAATGATGGCAGAAAAGGACCAATGGTCCATCCAGTCTGCCCAGCAAGCTTATGGTAGTATCTATCTACTGCTCCATGCAAGTCACTGTTCAATTCCTTGTTACCTCTTGCCATTGAAGCAGAGAGCAATGTTGGAGTTGCATCAAAAGTATCAGGCTTATTGGTTAAGGGTAGTAACCGCCGAATCAAGTTACCCCCATGTTTATTTGTTTTCCCAGACTGTACAATTCAATGTCCTTGTTGGTTGCTGTCTTAATCTAAGTCCCCTTTTCCTCTTTCCCCTGCTGTTGAAGCAGAAAGCGATGATGGAGTTGCATTATATTAATGTGCATTATTAGTAAATAGACCCCATTGTGATTAATGGGGCCTAGTTACCAGTAATGAGCATAAATGTGTGACAATGTATATTAGCATGGTATCACATTTTGATAAATGTGTCCCTGAATCAAAACAGGCAGATTTGTATGGCTTGAAAACTATGTCTACCATGGTTTTAAAACCCTCTGATAGAGGAGGTAATTTTATAATTTGTGATAGAAGAGATATTATGATGAAATGGCCAGACAACTTAATAACACATATCTGTTTTGCAGATAGGCCTACTTACTAAAATACACCAATGTGCATTAATGTGCATTGTAAGTGAATAGACCCTATCTTAATGTGCCCTATTTACTAACAGTACACCTTAACACACAATAACATGTTATTTCATTTTGATAAATAGGCCCATACATTTGTGACTGATATTATATCAAGTAGGCATATTATATAGAAATGATGAATAATTTATGTTGCTAAATCTTATTACAATCTTTTATTTCTTGCTTTAAAATGCATGAAGGGTTTTATAAGTCTGAGATGTATGACAGTTTCTTGTATTGGTTTTGTTTGGAAGCCTTTGTTTCAGGTTTAAACAGCCCTGTTTACTAAGACGATAATTTTGATAGTGGCGAATTCACGTGCGTATATCAGCTCGTGCCAAAGGATGCAACCATATTAAAACATATATGCATATATGCATGCATGGTATAAAAAAAGTCTGTATACATGTACATGTGCACACAATTTTCTATGCACACATGCATGTGCATGCAAATGCTGCCTGTACCACGTAAGTGTGGGGATTTTAGTAGACACACATTCCGATGCAATTACCAATTTCCCCAGTTCATTCCCAGTTTGCCCAGATAACGGGTAGGACTTCTTAATTCCCCTAGTTAATTAGCCTCTCTTTTAATTTGCTAGCTCCTACCTTTAAAACCTCGCTAACTAGCCTAATTTTTTTTTTTGTTTTAGGACTCACACCATCCAAAACAGAAGTAAAGTTACACGGCAGGAGATCCTGGGGCACGCTTATGCACGTAAGTATTTACATACACATTTCATGTTAAAGTCCCAGAATGCCCATGTCCCACCCATGTCCCACCCACGTCCACCCTTGTTTTGAAAAAGTTTTTTGTGCACGTACTGGGAGATAGAGATGTGCATTAATTTTTCCCGAATTAGTCAATTTTAACAAAATTGCCCAATTTGGCATGGTTCAGGTGAACCGAAAAACGAATAAAATTTCGGAAAAATGTGTTTTTCAGGTTAGCGCGCATTAACTTTGACCCATTAGTGCGCACTAACCCAAAAATTGGGGGCCCGGAAACGAAGCCCAAAATGATTTTAAAAAGAGAAGTACATCTCTACTGGGAGATATGCACCGGCCCGACTTCTGCGTGTATCTCTCAGCTTTGGCACGCATTGGGCTTTTAAAAATTCACCCCTAAACATTTTTCCCATAGATATAAAATGGGAGAAAACCTTTAGTACACAGACCTGATGGCGATATTACATTTATTTATACGGGTATTGGACATTTGCCCTTCTTTAACTCAGGAACCAACTTTGACTGTATGCCCTCTCTGGGGCAGGGAGCTACCTACTTTACTTGAATTGTAACTCATCTTGGGCACAGGTTTCCAAAGGAGAGTAATATGATCTGAAACCCAAATACAAATCTACTTTGCAAATTAAAAACCATCAGATAGGAGGAGGAATTTATTTGGAAGATGTATGCATATTCAACATGAAATCGGACTAAAAAGGGTTATATTATATATTCTGATTAAGGTCTATGGTTCACAAAATCTAACAATGAGCTGCAGATCTGTTTTTGCAGGTTAGTTTGAATCATAATTACTTTGAGAAAGGATGTTTTGTTTTTTTTCTTCTTACAGTTATGTGATACTGATCTGGATTCCACTTGTGTACCCATCTGGGCTAACACCTTTATTTGAAGGGGGGATGATGGAATGAAGTCTTTTCTGTTCTCCAGTGACATGATAAAATAGACTGACCACCGGAGATTTGCTCAAAATATGAAGTCAAAACTGAACCAGACAATTTTCATTCTGGCTAAAGGACTTTTCAGCTTGTACTTAGATTCATTGGAGAAGTTAATCAATGTTTCCCAGCAAATCTACGGTGAAGATGTGTGTGCGTGTGTATGTGCGGGGTAGAATCATTTGTGACCTGTTGAAGGGATTGTAGCTCTGAAAAGTTAGTCAAAAATATATTTCATCCAATAAAAGGGCATCACCAACAACTTGTTTGTTAATTTTTATTTCTATATGTTTTGTGAAGAAATGGCCCCATCTTGTGGCTGTGTGAGGATTGCAGACCTATATTTCTTATGGATTTAAATTTTATTTGGCATTTTTCATTTAAAGGGCCAGTAAATACGGGTCAGATTTGATCAGCTCTTTCAATGGAATATGATCAAACCATTTCATGCATGCCATACCATTTGGAAAAGCAGTCACTGCACTGTTTTCTGTTCAAAGAAATTATATAACAACTACTGAAGGAAAAATATAATGAACAATCTTCCATGCATAAGAGAAAAAGATTACAGATTCCAATTTTTAACTTAAACATAAGAAACTAGGATCTGTGATTTTGAATGTATGACATTTTTCAACAATACTACAGCAGCTTATTTTGTATTTCCGTGAGACATCAAGGGGATCCAGTACATTCTGTGGACTCATTTTCAAACGGGTTAACAAATGTAGGGTCTGATTTTCAAAAGCATTTATATGCTTAAAACTGGGTTTTATACATGTTAATGCACTTTACCCATGTAGTAGGCTTTTGAAAATTGCTACAATACATGCCATTGAATGGTCCATAGGTTCTACATGTGCAAGTGTACTTTACATGCGTAAATGGCTTTTGAAAATTGCTACAAAAATTTGTTACACTTACATGCATAGCTTCTCTTAAAATGACCTCCTTACACTCCAATTTTATACATGTAAATGGTATTTAAAAAGTTACCTCAGGGGTTGTGCATGTAAAAGTGTGCTCAAAAGTCATTTCACAGGTAACTTTATGCACACAACAAAGAGGTGTTCCTAGCTGGGGACATAATTTGCACATATACTTTCAATTTTCAAAAGAATGCACATAAATATATATATACACATAGTTACCCCTGCAACCCCCAAGCAGGGATAAAAATGTATGTGTGTGTATGGGGCACTGTTTCTCCACACGCCCACACATTTTCAAAGTAGATTTATGTGCATAAATCCACTTTGAAAATTTATGATAAAACATGTTTGGGAAAAAGTACCTGCTGTCTTTAGCCTATGCAGGCCACTTGAAAATTACCTGTGTAATCTTGTGTGATTAAAATTGAGTAATAACAGATAAATCTAACTGCTTAAAGATTCTACCTGCTCTCAGGCTACATTTTGTGCACATCAAATTGCTGTGTGTACAGATCTAGCCAGATGAAAAAGAACCAGGCCAGGGCACGCACAGGTTGGGATTTTCAAATGTAATTAGTTAGTGTGATACTCAGCTCTGACTGGCTAAATTTAATTAGACTGCTGCATCTGCACCTTTGATTGCCCTAAATGTAACAGCTCAATTTTTGCGCAATTATATTTAACTGGATATTATGCCGCATGCTTAGCCGTTAAGTGTGTCTGATTATCTGAACAAAGGTAACCAATTAAAAATAGAAACATAGAAAAAGACCATACAGCCTATCTAGTCTGCCCATCCATGTGTGTCTGCTCATGTATTGTGTATAAAGTCTAGTCTGAAAAGAACAATACCTCCCTCTTGAAGCTCAAATAATGCAAACTATGTTTGAAATACCTGTGATAACTTGTACACAATATTGAAACAAAAAGGACCTATATTATCGTGCAAAATACATTGCCTTACGGCTTAAAATGCAAATATAACTTTTGTGTTTCTTTGTCATAGCATAGCCCATATATATTCCTAGGTCCCTAACATAACAATGTTCTTTCTTTGTGAGATTTCTCATTGCAGATAAAACTAAAAACACTGTTTAAAACAATATGTCCCACTTATCTTAAAAATACTGAGACTGCTGTAAAATTCCCACTATATCCCCACTCGTTATGTCTGTTCAACTGCATCCCCACTCGTTATGTCTGTCCATACTTAGTTATTTGCAAGAGCTTTATAACATAGATTGAAATAATTTATATCAGTTCTAGAGAGTTTTCTGATTTATGAACTAGAATAGAGAGTCAAAGTATCTTTTCGTCAAGGGCCAACACTGAGAAATACCAATCTATTCCCAGGAATTTATTTTTGGAGGCAGAATCCTCTATTTGTGAATGAAAGAGGGGAAATCTGCTTTCCTAAAATCATATAGGGGTCATGCTGAAGGTGAATCAAGAGCTAGAACTGTAAGCTTCAGTGTAAGCAAATAAATCAAAATATAACCACCAAACATTTTAACAAACATTATAACTATGTGCATGTCTACCTTTTTCTCTTTGCTTCAGAAATGCATTGTTGACTAATTAATTAGCCAATAACATAATACCTGAAAATGCATCTCCTGAGTAGCCACATCTGTACATTTCTATGCTTGGCTCTCTAAAAGTGCAAAAAAGTAGATCAATTAAGTAATCCTAGCTACTTTATTTCTCAGCCCATTCAAAGTATGAGCCAAGTTTTTGTGTCTTTTTGTTTTACTGCTATGCTTGATGTGTTTGCACTAAAACATACTTTGGGTTATATGTATTATGGGGTTTCTTCACTTTTTGGTCTATGGTAAAAAAAATACTTAGCATTGTACATCTGTTCCTTTGTCCATTAAAAGGAAGAGAACTATGCAGTCTCCAAAACAATTTCCTTGGGGTTATTATTGGACAGAAGGTAAACTTCAATGTAGTAGTCAGAACCTTAAATTATGAAAATGTTTTATAATGCTTTGTTGAATCTCTATATCCACATAAGGATTATGCTTTGCTTATGAGACCCTGGGTCCATTTCAAGTATGATTTCATTTACAAGGCCCAGTAACATCCGTCTAGACAAGTGGCGTGCTGTTTTTAAAGACAATTATTCTTGGAGCACCTGAGGAGCTATGCTCAAAATCTTTACCTTTTTCAAGAGCAAAATTTGACAGTACCATGTTTTCATCACAACCAATAAGAGACTTCCAATCAGTGTGTATTATGAGCTTCAGGACTCATAATATTTCTTGTCTTAAAAGATGTGCATTTCCTTTCATGTGCTTTCTCAAGTAGCTCTGCATTTTGTTTTTTTCAAAGTGTTTTGAGCAGCATGGTATAACTCCCACTGACTGCTTCAACTGTATGAGTAATGTCAGATAATAATTTAGAGGCAGTCCCTTTTGACTTTGACCACAGAGCTCTAATGTTACTAGTGGAAAAAAAATCAACATGTCAGTTTTCTGCAGATCACAAGTCAGCAATATGACTGGTCACTGAAAAAAATTAAAGTAAAACCTCTTATTATGTTGTCAGGCAGTCTAGAGGGCTATGATTTAGTCCTGAGTATAAACCCTGATTGCAAGACAAAGTTTTTTGTTTTTTTATTGCTTATTGTTATATTATCTTCAAAATGCATTTTCTAGCATCCAGAAAAGGAAGAGCTCTAAATGATGTATGGTAAGAGAGGATAATAGTATGCAACTTGGTATTCTTCTTTTATCTGATCTCTGAGGCAGACTGACACCATCTCCCCCTAATTTTGTGTTTCGTTCTCAGCCAAACAGTGAAGTCGCACCTCCAGGCAAATGATAGAGCTGCTATCTGACCCATGTGAACCCTGACAGGTTGATCAGGCTCTAGTTTTGTCCCATTGCCTTTATGGACTTACAATTCTAATTTCTCTATGAAAGTACAATGAGCCTATAGATGTGCTGAAGCAATCTCAGAACTGGATCACTTTGACAGGGTTAACTGGTCTGGTGACAACATTACCAATGAAAGGGGAAGGGCTGTAATGCAAGCAAGAGGCTTAGAATACGTGCTTTACAGGGGTCTGGAGATAAAAAAGGCCATCCTAACAGCTTCAGTACATAATGTCACACAGAAGAAAAAATATAAAATTAACATTATAATCATAAAGCAACAGTACCATGGCATTTTGAGATCAGAATGAAGGAGACCACTAGGAGTGATTTTGCCAATGCTGTAAAGATTGAGTGGGGGAGTCAATGTTATAAGTACTGTGGAGAAGCTGTAGATCTTATGATAGTCAAAGAAACCACAGAAATATGGAAATAGCAATAGTAGACGCAGAAAGGGATCCTGGAAAAAGGAAAGGTGGTGCGGGCAACAACACAGCTGAATAGAAAAGAAGCAGAAATACAACTGCATCTGGATTAATGGTAGTACTGAAAACTTGTTGACCTCTAAACATAGACTAAAGGAACTCTAGATGGAATGCCTAGCTCACAATTGACATAATACATCATACTGCTGATCAGCATGGCCTGACACAGAGGTGCCAATGTAATTATTCTAAGATGCCAAAGATTCAGAAAAGACCAATAAGAGCAGTCAGACCAGAAAGAGCAGTAAGAAAAAAGCACTGCACCAAAGTTGACATTAATGTAGAATGGCATCGGGACTTTCAAGAATGAAGAATCAAGCATTCTAGTTACAGACATCACTGTCCCCAAACCAGATGGTTCAGATAACTGGATAAAAAGAATAAGAGGGCAATTTTTAAATGGATTTCTGTGAGTAAAAAGCATTTTATTCGTATAAATCGACTGAAAATTGCCCACCCTGTGGGTGGGTAAGTGTATTCCCACAGTTCCACAATCTGTGCACTTTTATCGACATGGTAAGATGGAGGTTTTGGTAGAGTGGGGTTAGGTCATGGGGAGACAACTATGGGCATAGATTTGATCAGGAAACGTATCTGCCACCCCTTTGTTATTCATTTTCTTGATATTTTTCCTCTATCTCTCTTTGTGTACGTTCCTTCCTCATTTACTGTGGACTATTTATTAGAAAACAATTTCATTTTGGTTGGTTCATTTGTTTCATGTGTGGCCTTCTTACATCTGGTTTGATTTAAAAAAAAAAAAAATCACTAATTTGTTTTATTCATTCGTTTACCATTAAATTCTAAGGGGAAGAACTGCAGCCTATTTTAGGCTCCAGAAATTGGGGATTTGTCATCAGTTGTAGGAAGACATTATCAGAAGGGAGAAAGAACTCCAAGGCACCAAAGCGGCACCAAAACTGGCATGAAAAGCCTAAGGCACCATAATGGGGCAAAGGGGTACCAGCATTGACAAAAGATCTGCAATATATGGTGAGAGATGCAAAGAAGCAGAAAGAGTGGGAAGAACACTCCGAGTCTTCAAAAGAGGGCACCAATAACATTGGCATGAACCCCTGAAGGCAGCACAAGAGGCCAAAGTGGCACCAAGTGGCCACATCCTAAGGCACCAAGAACGGGGAATGAACCAAAAAAGGTGGCAGGAAAACTCTAAGAGACCAATAAACGGACAAAGCAGCACAAACAGTGGCATCGACACACCAAGGTTTCATGAGATGTGCAAAGCAGCTCCTCACACGCCAAGAATGTAGTCCTGGCTATGTCAACAAGAAAGAGTGACAGCAAGACCCTCAAGGTAAAAAGTATGGGTATGGCAGTAATGCTGAGTGGAAGAAAGATTCCAAGTTATAAGATAAGGGGATTAGCAGCAAAAGAGTGTGGCACAGGAGATATCTGCCTTTCTGTTGAAACACTTGCTACTTGTCAGATTTAGGGGTAGATTTTTAAAGATGCGCGCATGTGCGTGTGGCGGGTTCAAGGGGGGTAGAGAATTGCAATTTCCACACAGTGATGCATCAAGCCTTCTCCAGTTCCCTCCCAGTCCATTCCAATGAAGGAGCGGACCAGGAGGGAAGTTCCCTACCCCCTACCCTAACCTCCCTTCCCCTTCCCCTCTCCTCTCCACCACCTAAACACTTTCTCTTACCTCTCTTTTTATTTGTTTTGTTGCTTAGTGCTCCAACAGAGCAGTAGCAACTTGTGCATGCCAGGATGCCCTTCCCAGGGCTGTCTCCAGCCTCACCCCTCCCCACCCCCCAGACTGCCCATTTATATGGGCCCGAGCTTCGGCATGTGGGGGATTTAAAATTTGGCCGTTAGTATAAGAGAATGATCTGTCATCAGTATCATTTTTGTGACCCCAACTTTGATTACATTCCCTATTTCAAATTTTGAGTTGCTTATGAAATTTGCTTTCTGAATTAAACTTTTGTCACAATCAGAACATGACAATGGTATCTCATCAGTGTGGCTTTCATGGTAATTTGTAAGGTTTGTTTTATTAAAAGAACCTTTCCCCATATTCCCACAGTCTCTTCCCTTTGTTGTTTTTATGGTGTTGCATTAGTTCTCATTTCCTACTAAAACCTTTCCCACTTTTAGATCTTCAAAAGGACTCTACTTTGCATATTTTCTGTTGTGATTGCATTTTTTTCCTTCTAACTGAGGGTTTTGTTATAGTCTCTGTATATGTATTGTTGTCTGTCTTCAGTATCAGAACTCTCAAGGTCTGGGTATCCTGCTGATGAGACCACAGAATGGTTTAAATTGAGGCAGCCTTATACCAGTTGTTAGCCTGAAACACAGCCATGCCCCCAAGGATCCAGAGTGGTCCTCTGGGGGCTTAAAAGGAGGTTGCTGGGAAGGGCCAATTGATTAGGCAACTAGATGGCTGAAGGCTTCAGAGTGAAGCAAAACATTCAAGGTGGTACATCTGGAGCATGGCAAGTAGCAGTTTCTCAGAAATACAAAGAAATATGAATAGAACACACAAACAGGCAAACCTGGCTGCCAATCAAGCACTGACATATCTGATCACTATGGTATCAATGGCACAAAAAAGACAAAAATTATATATTACCAAGGAACATGTATTAGTTAGTAAAGGGTTAATAAAAGTCAAGCAACATTTAGTACTCGAAAATCACAATAATAACAGAAAATAAAGAAGAAACAAAAGCATTGATGTATATACTATACCAGCCATAAAAAGTAAAAAATAAAACATACACAAAAATTATATTAATCATCAAGCAAAAAGGAGATCACTTGGCCAGAGACTACCAATAGAAACCCCAGACAAGCAGGAACTAACCAAACAAGTTTGAAAAAAAGAAAACCATTCAATGTTATGGTTTAAACTAGGGATGTATATTCATTCAGGACGAATTAGGCAATTTCAACAAAATTACCTAATTTGTCCTGGTTTGGGGATCCCGAAACCCGAACAAATTTTTCCTGAAATTTCACATTAACGATATTTCCCGCGGCAGGCACATCCCTAGTTTAATCCATTCAACAATAATGTTTGTAATCTGAAAATTCCATATTGCTCTCACTGGATCAACAAAATGTTATGTTTGCTAACCCCCCCCCCCCCCAAGAAAACCGGCACATCAAAAAAGCCCCTAAACCCACCCCGACCCTATAAAACGAATCCCTTATCTTCCCCCACCCTCCCGAACCCCCCCAAAGCTTTTTACGAGTACCTGGTGGTTCAGTGGGGTCGCGGGGACCGATCTCCCGCTCTCGGTCCATCGGCACCATTTTGGCTGCCACTCAAAAATGGCGCCGATGGCCCGATAAAAAAAACCCACCCGACCCTTTAAAAATGACCCCTTAGCTTCCCCCACCCTCCCGAGCCCCCCAAAACATTTTAAAATTACCTGGTGGTCTAATGGTGGTCCCAGGAGCAATCTCCCATTCTCAGGCCGTCAGCTGCCACTCATAAAGATGGCGCCGATGGCCCTTTGCCCTTACCATATGACAGGGTATCCGTGCCATTGGCCGGCCCCTGTCACATGGTAGGAGCACTGGCTGGCCGGCACCATCTTTAAAGATGGCCGCCGCCGTCGTAAAAATTGCTAAAAATTGATAATGGTTAAGAGAAAGGGAACAGTGCATGCCTTCCCTTCTGCGAAATCTAGCTTCCTACCTTTGGGGGCCATGGATCGCATTGTTATCTGAGGGGGAGTTGTCTTTGTTAGCCTCTTTTCTTGTATCATTATGGGCTGAGGTGGCAGTAGAGAAACATCCATCAGCCCAGAGGTTAGGAGGAGACACATGGATTCATCTTCTTGATTGCAGCTCATTGTTGAATTGTGGGCTGATGACATCATCGATGCCAACTCCCAGAGAATTTTGGAGAGATCCAGTCTGGCTAGCTTTAGCAACACTGGGGCAGGTTTTGCCGCTATGTCACGGAGTAGAGCAGATGAAGGATTCTACAAAGCCATCTCATAGAATGTTGGAAAGGTATTATCTGATTCAGCACTGAACTTTTTCACTTCCTGAGCCTGAAGTTTTTACTTTAGAGGCTGTTTGGTGTGCTAGAGAGTATTTGAGTAGGTCCCTTTCAGGGGAGTTTGCCTGATTTTCTAACCAATATGGCGTTTTGGTCCAGAAGATTGAGTGAGTTGAGACTATGCTGCATGTGATCATAGACTGGTTGCTGCAAAACTCATAATTGAGAAAGTTCACTGGAAATTAATGTTGTTATGAAAGTTTATGTGGTTCAATATAACAAGTTAGAGAAATCTGAGAACATTATGAATTGGATGAATCTTCTCTTGATTAATTTTCCCAAGTCTGGAAAAATCTCAGCAAAAGAAATGTTTAAGAGAAATCTACTGGAGATACTTAAAATTTCTCCAAACATATGCATCATTAATAAAAAATGTTTATATACCTCAGCCTGTGAGAGCATCTAAACAGGAGGACAGGGGAGAATTTTCTTCCATATCATCTAGTAATGTTTTTGATCTCACTGCTTTTTTTAAAAAAGTTCTGGAGGAATTTATATGAGTCCAACCATATTGATTGTGAACTTTGAATTGGAAAGCGATCATGACCGGATATCTAGGTAATATTTTAGACATTAAGATGATTTGTTTGAGAAATTGAGGGTCAGAATTTTTCCTGACGTGGCAAAAAGTACACAAAATAAAAGGAAGCAGTTTCTGTTATTATGACCAAGAGTGATTCAAATTGGAACAATATTTCCTTTGAGATTTCCATATAGATGTATGATTCGATTTAAAGAAGCATAATATGGGCCAGATTTTAAAAGGGTTACACACGCCGGGCCTATTTTAAAAAGGACTTACAACATGCGTAAAACCCCAGGAAGCGTGTAAGTCCCGGGGCTTGCAAAAAGGGGCGGAGAGGGGGTGGGGCGGTCCAGAGGTGGGGCAGGGGTGGGGTCAGACTCCCAGCACAGTGGCCATATTTGCTGCTGTGCCAGGAATCGCGCGCCAGCTGTCAGCCAGTGCGCGCAACTTGCTTCTGCCCAGAGGCAGGCACAAAAAGTAAAATAAAGGTATGGGGCGGTTAGAGTAGGGCTTGGGGGGGGAAAGGTTAGGGGAAGGGGTGGGAAGGTCAGGCTAGGGGGAAGGGAACAGGGGAAAGCAGCGCGGCTCAGCGCGCACAAGGTGCATAATTGTACACCCCCTTGTTTGCGCCAATACAGGATTTTATAACATGCGCGCGCCTGCGTGCACATATTATAAAATCAGGCGTACATGTGCACGCGCCGGGTAGCGCGTGCACATGTAGGCCGCGCACACTTCTTTTAAAATCTACCCCTATTTGTTTTTTGAGCACTCACAATTTTCCTTTTTCTCTGAATCCTGTTGGATCAGGTACAAACTCTACTCCTGTAGGCAATGTAGGCAATAAAGTTCTTGTGGATTAGTTCCCTCTGTTTTTTCCTGCCTTTCCTTATTATACAAAGTCTTTCGTAGTGCTGGCTGTATCTTACTTGTTTATTCTATTTCTATATTTTTTCCTGTTTTTTTCTCCTTCCCCTCTGGTGGTGGATTTTAGAAATAGAAACTTTGGATTGTGTTTTTTGTTGTCTTTGAATATGAGATTTCTATTTTCTTAATTCTTATTATTTTTCATACAAGATGTATTTCTTGATGTATATTTTAAAATGCATAAGTAAAAATAAAAAAAAAATGCCTATGATTATGCCCCCTATGTAAAGTAAAAAAACATGGAAGGTTTGAAAAAAATGCATGTTGAGATAATACGGAACAATTACATTTAATAATTGTGCAAAGGGAAACTACCCATCCTGAAAAGGGTAGGATTCTACAGTGTCTGAATTATTTGAGCATGGTACCTAAAAACTAGGTCATGCTTGATAAAACAGCACTTATTTAAAGGCTATTTTTAACACACAACATTGAAAACTGCTTGATAAAAAAAATGTTCTATCATATACTGATCTTGGAAGATAAAATCAAAATGTGCTGAACATAAATGGCACAGAATAAAAAAACTGACTGACCTAAAGTATGCGAGGATGATGGCTAGTGTATGCTAATAAAGTGTTCCCATCAGTCTCTTTCCTATAAATTGAGGTAACTAAAACATTCTCTTAAATGAAAACTGTGACCAAAAAACTTGGCAATCTATGTAAATGATGTACAAAACATAATTTAGGATAACAGCCATTAAGCTAATTTAGGAACTGAAAAAATTGGACATCTGTGCCTGACCAAATTAAAAATGCAACCATAAAGAAATAAAAGGCCAAAAAGATGACCTATGTAGTCAACTAGATTTGAAAAGTAAATATGGTTGCCATTGTGCCCCTCTTTGTAATCCTTTTTATCCGCTCAGATAAAATAAAATAATTCTTTGTCAAGGCAATACATGTAAGCTTAACAAGACATTGAGTGGAAACACAACAGTCATCGGAATGTTGATCTAAAACAGTTTGAACTAATGTAATGGCTTCCTCTTGCAGTATATTAGAACAAAGTGGCTCAATGTCCAAAGTCACTAAATATTGAGGTCCTAGGGTCAACTGTAAATTATTTAATAAAGTAATGAAATGTCCCAAGTCTCAAAGAAATGAAGGAGCCAAAGGAATGAAAAGTTGAAGACACTTGTCAATACATTTAGATAAAAGCTCCTGAACAGAGTCTATGCTTGAGACAATTAGATGGCCTGGAATGTCCAACAAAGACTTCAGAATGTTTGGGAGGATGTAGAACACAGGAAAAATGGGACATTTTTCTATCAGAACATCAGCTTTCCAAGATGTTAAGAAATGAGCATCAAGTCCCCGATGAATAAGGGTAACTATTAAGTCATGTTCCTGCTTGCGTATTTTATTGGTGTTTCTTTGTCATGTGATTTTTTTAGCTTATTTTTGCAGCCTATTTTTGAGCATATTTTTGACAGTATTTGGCTTGCGATAAATTCGCAAATCGCGTTAACAGCTTAATCACATCTCTATTCAGCACTGGTAAAGGGCTCCTTCCAATCTTCTCTGTGCTACAGTTGTCTCACTCACTGTGTCAGAAAGAGAGGAAGTATACTGCAACTGATTTTGATTTTTTTCTTCACTTGGGGAGGGAAAGGGTGAGAAATAGTGTGGAGATTTCAGCTAAAGAAGAACTAATTAATATTTTGTCTCTGTCTGTCTGGAAACTAGTGAGGTGAGCAGTACACACTCAGAAACTGAAGAGTCTTACCAGACTGCCTGTCTTTTTTGTCTATTAGCATTTAACAGATTTTTGGGAATATAGTCAGTCATCACTCATGTGCACAGCAAAACATACTGTATATGTGTGTATGTCTGTGTGTGAGACTCTATTCCACCTGTAGATCACATAGTATAGCAAGCATGTACGTATCATTTTCTGTGAGAAGTTTCAGTCTCTCTTGTACCTGCTTTTGCAAGGAGTCCAGAAACTATAACACCTCTGTTTCCATTCCCGTTTGCTCATGAAAGTTCTTTAACTTTTCTTCTAGAATATTTATTATAGGGATGACTCTACCCAGAGAGGCTCTCCTGGAACTTAGATCATCCACGGCATCCTTGAAGGTCTTCTGGATTTGAATCAACTACCTTGTTACTACACAATCATGATACCTCAGGGGGCATTGCATACCTATCTCTGTTTCCAGAAACAGATCATGAAAGCATGTCTGCTGCTCCACTAATCTCTACAACATCATAAAGGTGGAAATCCAGCAGGTGCCAACACTGTGAATCAGATGCTTCTAAGGCAACTAAAATTATTTCTGCTTCTCATGGAGAAGCTGCCCTGCCTTCGTACTTCAATGGAAATGTCCTGCTATTTTTTTTTTGCATCTCTCTATTTTCAGAAATGGATTCCCATCATCATTGAGTCCCATCCCCGGGGCATCCCTCACTGCCAGATTCAGCAATTGTACAAAGTAATGGATACCCTGAAAGCCCCCATTAATGATTGCCTTGCCATCCATATTTGTACAACAGACTGTCACAAACAAACCTTCCTGAAGACTCTTGCCTCTCTGGTCTAGCTGCAGCTATCCAGCATATTTCTTATGGCTGAAGAATATTGCATGAGGTATGGGAGTTATGCATCAATTAGGTGTGCAGCAAAGCTCACCTGTACCCTGATACTCCATCTACCTAGGGCTGTTGCCAATCCCTACCTTGACTACAATCAACCAGTGTACCACCAGGGAGTGATAAGCATGTATTAGGGATGTGAATCGTTTTCCATATCGTCTTAACGATAGAAATCGTGTGGCAGGGCAAGAAAATCGTCTTAGGCACGATTTTTTAGTTAAAAAATCGTTAAAAATTGTTTTTTCCGATTAGTGCGCACTAACTGGGAGTTAGTGCGCAGTAACTGAAAATGATACAATTTGACACTTTTCAGGTCAGTTAAGGTCAGTTTAGGAATGAATATGTATTCCTATTGGCTGCCCTCTTATTTATTCATGTTACCAAGTTTCCTACTGACAGTATATGGGGGATGGGAAATGGAAACAGTTGGTAGCTTGACAAAACAAGTAATGTGATCAGTCAATGTGACTAGAACTTGTGCCCTAACCCTGATACCAGGGGTATTGTGATCTTCCTGCACACAGTGCCCTATCCCTATTAATACCAGGAGTGTTGTGATCTTCCTGCACACAGTGCCCTATCCCTAATACCAGGGGTGTTGTGATCTTCCTGCACACAGTGCCCTATTCCTGATACTGGGGGTGTTGTGATCTTCCTGCACACAGTGCCCTATTCCTGATACCAGGGGTGTTGTGATCTTCTTGCACACATCCCGGTATCAGGGATAGGGCACTGCATGCAGGAAGATCACAACACTCCTGGTATTAATAGGGATAGGGCACTGCATGCAGGAAGATCACAACACTCCTGGTATTAATAGGGATAGGGCACTGCATGCAGGAAGATCACAACACCCCTGGTATCAGGGATAGGGCACTGTGTGCAGGAAGATCACAATACCCCGGAGGAGTGAGGGTCAGGCAGCTCCCCCCTGTCTGTGAAGCCAGCCTCTCACTAGTAATGCAGGGAGGGAGCTGTCTCAGACTTCACCATCCTCCCCCCCCCCCCTCACCCACACACCATTCACTAGCTGGGACATGGGGGAAGTCAGGAGTGAGGGTCAGGCAGCTCCCCCCTGTCTGTGAAGCCAGCCTCTCACTAGTAATGCAGGGAGGGAGCTGTCTCAGACTTCACCCTCCTCCCCCCCCCCTCACCCACACACCATTCACTAGCTGGGACATGGGGGAAGTCAGGAGTGAGGGTCAGGCAGCTCCCCCCTGTCTGTGAAGCCAGCCTCTCACTAGTAATGCAGGGAGGGAGCTGTCTCAGATTGGTATCAGGGTTAGGGCACTGTGTGCAGGAAGATCACAACACTCCTGGTATTAATAGGGATAGGGCACTGTAAGAGATGACTGTAGTAGATTGAATAAAGATCTGATGTTTCTGCTCTCCTCACACCAAACAAAAACAACACACAAGCAGAGAAGCCCTTCTTACAAAGCTGAGCTAGTGAGTTAAGTAGGAGGAAAAGTAAACATACTGGTGCCAGTGTGGCTACTTAAAAAATACACTTACCAACAATCAATTACATATATTTGAACTGTGTACAGTTCCAGCCAGGACCACCTTTCTAAAATGCACAGTGATTGGCAAATTCAACATGCACTAGCATTTCAGGTGCCTGCTAACAAAAATAATAAACAAACAAGTTCTAGTCACGTGAGTGCTGATCATTACATTACTTTTTTGTCAAGCTTCCAACTGTTTCCATTTCACATCCCCCCAACCATATTGGTAACATCAATAGATAAGAGCACAGCCAGCCAATAGGAATACATACATACATATTCATTCCTAAGTGACCTTTACTGACCTGGGAAGTGTGAACACTTTGTTTCATTTTCTGTTGGTGTTCGTTAGTTTCCAGTTCCATTTCCCATCCCCCCAACCATCACCTCAGTGGTAACCTTGGTAACATCAATAGATAAGAGGGCAGCCAGCCAATAGGAACACATATTCATTCCTAACTGACCTTCAGTGACCTGGAAAGTGTTTATTTGTATCATTTTCAGTTAGTGCGCACTAACGGGGAGTTAGTGCGCACTAACTCGAGTTAGTGCGCACTAACACGATTTAACGATTTTTAACGATAAATCGTTAGAATTTCTATTGTATCGTGTTCTATAACGATTTAAGACGATATAAACATTATCGGACGATAATTTTAATCGTTGAAAAACGATTCACATCCCTAGCATGTATAGCATTTATGCTGGTCCAGATATCACTGAAGAAATGCATATTATTCCTCTCTGCCTTAGCCAGATATACCTGCATGCAGCTATGACACTGATTCTACAGGGTAGATATTATCTTCCTACTAAATGTAATTCTGGAGGGGACTTTGTAATTGAAGTCTAACACATGCAGCAGACAATTAAAGTCCATGTTCCCCAATACCTGCAGTGGGTGGTCATCAAGGAAAATCTTATCCCTGATGCTCATCATTACTATTTTAAATGTTGCTTGCCTCTTACCCCAGGATAGTGCTATGGAACACCTATCCATTTCTAGGGATGTGAATCGTTTTAGGACGATTAAAATTATCGTCCGATAATTTTAATATCGTCTTAAACCGTTATGGAACACAATACAATAGAGATTCTAACGATTTATCGTTATAAATCGTTAGAATCGTGAGCCGGCACACTAAAACCCCCTAAAACCCATCCCCAACCCTTTAAATTAAATCCCCCACCCTCCCGAACCCCCCCCCAAATGAGTTAAATAACCTGCGGGTCCAGCGGCGGTCCGGAACGGCAGCGGTCCGGAACGGGCTCCTGCTCCTGAATCTTGTTGTCTTCAGCCGGCGCCATTTTCCAAAATGGCGCCGAAAAATGGCGGCGGCCATAGACGAACACGATTGGACGGCAGGAGGTCCTTCCGGACCCCCGCTGGACTTTTGGCAAGTCTTGTGGGGGTCAGGAGGCCCCCCACAAGCTGGCCAAAAGTTCCTGGAGGTCCAGCGGGGGTCAGGGAGCGATTTCCCGCCGCGAATCGTTTTCGTACGGAAAATGGCGCCGGCAGGAGATCGACTGCAGGAGGTTGTTCAGCGAGGCGCCGGCCCTCGCTGAACGACCTCCTGCAGTCGATCTCCTGCCGGCGCCATTTTCCCTACGAAAACGATTCGCGGCGGGAAATCGCTCCCTGACCCCCGCTGGACCTCCAGGAACTTTTGGCCAGCTTGTGGGGGGCCTCCTGACCCCCACGAGACTTGCCAAAAGTCCAGTGGGGGTCCGGAAGGACCTCCTGCCGTCCAATCGTGTTCGTCTATGGCCGCCGCCATTTTTCGGCGCCATTTTGGAAAATGGCGCCGGCTGAAGACAACAAGATTCAGGAGCAGGAGCCCGTTCCGGACCGCTGCCGTTCCGGACCGCCGCTGGACCCGCAGGTTATTTAACTCATTTGGGGGGGGTTCGGGAGGGTGGGGGATTTAATTTAAAGGGTCGGGGGTGGGTTTTAGGGGGTTTTAATGTGCCGGTTTTGCGATTTTTAGATTTTTCACGATTTTTCACGATTTTTCACGATATTTTACCCCCCCAAACGGCAACAATACGATTCCCTCCCCCTCCCAGCCGAAATCGATCGTTAAGACGATCGAGGACACGATTCACATCCCTATCCATTTCCTCTATGGTGGGTTGTTGGTTTGGACCCATTGCTGGGGACTACTGATAGGGCCTGTGAGATCAGCTTGGGAAAAAGTCTTTCACTTTTCAATACTTTTCCTTTGGCTTTTGCTTGGAGTGGTATAAAGCATCTCTAGGTTAGAACTGCCACCCTCTCCTGATGCAAATGTTAATGAATGCTGCTTCTGCAGATGATGCTACATATCAGCACTTGTGAGATGTCCCACTTGCTACCCTTGACTGAAATTTTCCTCAAGTGAATATACTAAGCAAAACATAGGTCCTTTTTCACTTTGCCTACAGATCATTTGCCTACAGATCATTTCTCTACATCCTGGTACTGGAATTGAGGTAGAAAGTGGATCCTGAGAAAAAATGGCAGGGGCATCACCCATGTTCTATAGCTGCACTCAAGGCTAATGCTTCTATTAGGCAAACAAAGTGGTCACCTAGAGTGCCAACATTATTTTTGGTGGCAAATTCTAACCAGCACAAGACCCAAATAGGAGATAGTCAATACTGCCAAAGAAAGGAGTGCTGTGCTAGAACTGCTGCCAATAGGTAAATTTGGAGTGGGGGGTACATGACTGAAGCTTTACTAAACACTATTGTACTGGCCCTAGCTACATTGCCTGGTTTTCCTGGGGGTTGAACTCAATATTAACAATATCAGCTCTCTCGCATCACCTCACTGGTGGCTAAGACACTGCTGAATACATTTCCCAAACTGTATAGCTACTAGCTTTTCAATATCTTCTGATTCAGAGAATCCCAGACAAGAATATTGTCTGGGATTCTCTGAATCAGAAGATTCAGAGAAGGTGTAAATACTACCTTCACTACCTCTAAGGCAGTGAAGGTGTAAATACTACCTTCACTGCCTTAGAGGCAGTAATCAAAGAGTAGTGAACTGCTGGCTTTGGGTGTTGCTCTGACATTATCCCTGCCCTATTAATGACAGTCTTGGACAGCTCTCAAACCTTGCCCCTCTGCTCCAAAACAAGAGGAAGAAGAAGTAGGCGTGGCACATTTTCAAATTTCACTTTCTTCTGCATTGAGCTGCCTTCATTTCCTGTCATTCTGGACCTAAAATAGTCCCTCTTCAATGTAGGTACAGGACTGCCTTTTTTATTGCTGCTCTTACCAAAGCTGCAAACCCTACCAACATTTCTTCCTCTCCCTGTTTTGGACATGGTGGAATTTGTTAAGTGCACTGCCTATTGGAGGTTTGGATATTAATGATTTTACTAAATACTTAATGATAGTGTAACTGTACCCCTACTCACATTACCTTTCACTGTATGGAGAACTGTCTGTCAAACACACACAGACATACACACATATACAGTATGTTTTGCTGTGCACATGAGTGATGACTGACTATATTCCCAAAAATCTGTTAAATGCTAATAGACAAAAAAGACAGGCAGTCTGGTAAGACTCTTCAGTTTCTGAGTGTGTATTGCTCACCTCACTAGTTTCCAGACAGACAGAGACAAAATATTAATTAGTTCTTCTTTAGCTGAAATCTCCACACTATTTCTCACCCTTTCCCTCCCCAAGTGAAGAAAAAAATCAAAATCAGTTGCAGTATACTTCCTCTCTTTCTGACACAGTGAGTGAGACAACTGTAGCACAGAGAAGATTGGAAGGAGCCCTTTACCAGTGCTGAATAGAGATGTGATTAAGCCAAACCTTTCGGTTTGGCCTTCGTTATTGACCAAGGGAAATTTCATTTTCCCGCAGTTCGGGCTGATTTTTTTTTGGCTGTCCCAAAATGAAAAACCCAAACCCACCCCAACCCTTCAAATTTAATTAATTACAAACCCCCTACCTCCCGACCCCCCAAAAACTTGCCAAAAGTCTCTGGTGGTCCAGCGGGAGTCCTGGGAGCGATCTCCTGCTCTTGGGCCGTCGGCTGCCAGTAATAAAAATAGCACTGACGGCCCTTTGACCTTATCATGTGACAGGGGCTATCGGTGCCATTGGCCAGCCTCTGTCACATGGTAAGAGCAATGGACGGCCGGTGCCATCTTAAAAAATGGCACGGGCCATCCATTGCTCCTACCATGTGACAGGGGCCGACCAATGGCACCAATAGCCCCTGTCCCATGGTAAGGGCAAAGAGCCACCGGTGCCATTTTGATTAGAGGCAGTCAATGGCCTGAGAGGGGAGATTGCTCCCGGGACCCCACTGGACCACCAGGGACTTTTTGAAAGTCTTGGGGGGATTTGGCAAGTCTTGGGGGGTCGGGAGGGTGGGGGGTTACAATTAATTCAATGTGAAGGGTTGGGGTGGGTTTGGGTATTTTTTTTTAATGTGCCCTTTCTCCCCCCACCCCCAAAAAATGATTTAAAAAACACACAAAATTTTGTGGGTTTTCCTATCATTTTGTCAGCCCCCTGAAACACAACGAAATAGGAAATATCACCTTTATTTCCTATTTCATTGCAAATGAATGCACATCCCTAGTGCTGAATCCAAAGGTTAAGCTTTTTTTTTTTTTTTTAAATTATGTGAGAGTTTCTTATAGCAAGTCCTTCTCCATGAAGGGCTAGAGATGGTCAGTGTCATTTGATCCAGATAGTAGTTATAGGCTATTTTAAAAGATTCTGCACCGTGATTTGTAATCTCTGTGGTGTCCTTGCCAACTTATTCTGCCTTGCTCTGACAAGGCTCTGACAAAGCAGTGAGGTCCCACAGGCAGAAATTAATTAGTTACTGTAGTTTCTATTGGTTTTTGTGTTCAGCAGTAAATAACCATAGATAGCAATGGGCCATAAACAAATGAGATAAATGTGTTTATTTCATTTGTGAGATCCTTCGTTTGTTTCAGAGGTCTATGAATGAAGCAAATTATCTTTTTGCCTATTTGTTACAAATGAGTGCACATCCATATCAACTATGCAAGGACCTGGTTTCATCATTTAGGCCTGGATTCTCCATTCTTGCCCAGAATGGTGAATCCAGTGGTAACAGTGGACGAGGGGGCGGGCTTGCGAAAGCAGGCAGCCATCGTACCACCGCGGTGTTATCGCTGCCAGCTTTCACACCGAATAGTGCCACCGTGAAAGGTAGTGCTATTGGGCATGTTACCGGCGACAATAACAGTTCTTACCTTATCGCCGCCAGCAAAGATACCGTCGCGTCCGCCTCATCGTCACCCCGACTCCTCCCTTCCCCAACTCCGCCCCTGGCAAGTCCCTTTTCTCATGCAATAGGCCTAGAAAATGACCCCCTTAAACTGAAAATATTTGCTATTTTGTTATTTGTATTTTGATTTCTTTGGGACCCTGCAGCATTTTCCTTTGGCATGTGATAGATTTGCTAATGTTTAATTTTTGGAATATATAAATAAAAAATAATTTTAAAGAAGTATCTGCAAGAAAAAAATACAGGGAAAATCTCTACAGGTACTTTTCTCTGGGACAATTTTGAAAATGAAAGTGTGTATGACTCAGTTTGAACATTGGAGCAAAGATCATACATATTTTGCAACTATGCGAACAGCATGAAAATTGCCCCAATAGGTCACCAGAGCTTTAACAAGAGCAATCACTCCAATTAAGACAAAAAGTTATGGATTCACAGTTGGCTAAGCATCTAATTAAACAAAGATGCTGCAAGTTTGACATTTATTTTCATGAACAATATTAGGATAACCTATAAAGTGCTATAAATGAAACCTGCAGTTTAAAATCTGTAGTTGCACAAATTAATTTTTTAGGTCTAGGAAGGCAGTGAAAAAAGATAAGGTGGTAAGCACATTTAAAGAAAAGCCCTTGAGAAACCTACAACTATCATTAAGGGGATGCATTCTGATTAATTCAGCACCTGTAATACCCAAGAAGAAAACCTCTCAATGATTATTTAGACTTTAACATGTGCTTTGGTGAATTTCAATCATTAAATCAGGCATAACCCAAGCCCTGACACAGCCCTTCCACTAATAAAAATCCAGATACCAAATAGAGAGACCATAACCCAGACCCTAATGCCACACTCACATGATATCACTCAGAAAATTGCTACAATAATCCTCCCAGAAACCAAATAGAATTTTGTATATACGCATATCTAAGCAGACCTGCACCCTCCCCACCCCCACCCACTATTCCCTCATCCCAGAGCCCAATGTGTAGTCTGGCTTTGAAAAAGCAATCATGTCAGAGTCCTAATGTCCCTCTGACATGTCTTGAAAATTCGGTGTGATAAGTCACCAAGCAAAAAAGGTTATTGAGGAACACACACATAATGATGTCATAAGCCTTATGGTCCTTTGAAAAACAGGCTAAAAATTATGAACGTACATATTGATTAAACTTTAGTTGTAATGAATGAATTGGAATTTTCTATGACTGAACAGTATGCAGGCTTTCCTAGTATCTATGGATTAGTTTAAAAGAGAATACTGAAATTTTTAGAGTCAAGGAATATTTAAGAATCCCAAGCCATAATTTTAAGCACAATTCATTTAAATACATTTTCCCATCCCACTCATTTTATTTCTTACCATGTATCATCATTAGATCACTATGGATTAACAATCATACACAGAGGTATTGTAATACATCACAATGAAATAGAACTATTACAAGAGGTTCATTATCAAATATACTATAAAAGAAACCTGATGAACTATGGTGAACTAACAATAAATAATTTTAACAATTTATTTCCTCTCTGACATCTTATTGATTGCATTTGATCAAAAATGAAGTTTATGTCATAATTTAAATTTTAAAATGTCAGGAAAACATAGGCAAACACATTTTTTTTCTTTTCCTCTTCAGACATTTAACCTATTTTCTAATCCAGAAAATAACCTTTATTTTAAGAATGATAAGAAATCTGTTTTCTTTCTATGGGATTGATTTACTCCTGTTTGTGACTTTCAAAATATTATGGTCTAAAGATATTTGTTGCTTTAGGAAATTGCAATTATTTATATCTTACAACCTAAGGGCGTCATTTTCTATCCCTATCGCATGCGAAAAGTCCCTTTTCACGTGCGAAAGCTAGATAGGGGCGGAGTCAGGTGGTGTTGGCACCAGAAGAGGAGGAGTCGGGTGGCATCAGGGCGGCATGAGGGCGGACGTCCTGGAAACTTTACTGGCGGTGAAAAGGTAAGACCCCTTATCGCCACCAATAGCGCACCCAATAGCGCCACCTTTCACGGTGGCGCTATAGGGTGCGAAAGCCAGCAGCGATAACACCGCGGTGGTGCGATCGCTGCCAGCTTTCGCAGGCCTGCCCCCCGCTTCGCCCCCCCCCACCCCCGTTACTGCGGGATTCAGAGAGGTGCGTGAAGATAGAAAATCCAGCCCTAAAATGGCTGACAAGAGACTGCATATATTGGTAAAGCTGATGAAGTCTCTATTAGTATTGGCTTGAAGCAGGTGTCCGACATGCAATATACTATCAGGTAGATTATAGTATGCATAAGGCTCATTATTACTTTGCAAATATATACACAGTCACTCTGCTAAGGTCAACAACATCTGAAATAGGGCCCAGGAAGTGCAGAGAGCATGCTCAGAAAGTGGCATGAGCTTGAACTATGAGCAAGAATCTAAAAGCACTCGCATGAGCTTTCTTCTTATTTAAATACCCCTGCAGATTTACACAAGGAAATCTGATACTCTTTCTTAAAACAAAACAAAAAAAAATCAAAACCTGGCTTTTTGGCTTAGCCTTTCCCTAAACTTTGCATTGCCACCCATCTTACTGTGAAGTATCCTCCCTTAATTTTGAAGATAATCTTTTTTGTTCACATTGTTTAGTATCCTTCCTATACTATGAAATCACTGTTTATTACTACTTATACAGTTTTGCATTGTTGTTTCCTTTTTTTATTTTATGTCCTCCTCCCCACAACCAGATATATGTACCAGAATCCCCACCTTTTTTTGTAAGCTGCCTTGTGCCTTTTCAAAGAAAAAGTGGAATATCAAATGGAAATAAATAAAATAAATGTCTAGGTAAGCAACCAATTCCACACCAGTGATGATCAAAGAGAATGGCTTGATCAAACAGCCAAGTGTTGCATTCCTGGCCGCGGCAGGCCCGCGGCTGGCTTCACTCACCCCCGACGCCCAGGTCCTGGAGCTGGTCCATCTTCCCGGGCAGCGGTAGGCAGCCGCCTACGCGCTCATGCTCTGTCTGTGCTCCCAGGCCCCTCCGGTATGGCTGTGGCCTCCTCCGGTCCCGGCCAGGTCTCCCCATGTGCGTCACAGGAAGATGCTGCCACCTCTTAGTTTTTGGCCTGTCCACCTTAGGCACTCACGCATGCCTTCCCTGGCTTTAAAGGGAGCGTGGTGGGAAAACCTCCTGTGGCCCCAGATGATGATGTCACTCAGCCTCCGTATATAAGGCGGTCCCTGCCACTCAGACTTCACCTTGTCAACAGGTCTCCATGCCGCCTGTCGTGTGCTTTGTTGCTGCTTGTTCCAGTACCTGCTTTTGTTCCAGTACCTGCTCCTGTTCCAGTACCTGTTCCTGCTTCAGTACCTGTTCCTGCTCCAGTACCTGTTCCAGATTCCTGTGCCTTCTACCCTTCGGACGGATCTTCCTGGCTTTGATGCTTGCTTGACCTGACCTTGTCTCCAGCCGCCTGCCCTGGTTTCTGCTTGAATTTGATCTCATCTCCAACCGCATTGCCTCTGCTCCAGTCGGGCCGGACTTTGGATCCAGTCTTCCCTTTGAATCCTGCATCTCCGCTGCTTCCTGGCACCCTGCCTTGGATACTGTCTCCAGGATCAACCACGTGGAGGCCCACCTAAGTCCAGCTGGCCCCGGTACCCAAGGACTCAACCTGTGGGGAATGAGGTCTGGTACTGGCGAAGCTCCGGTTGGCCTCCGCTTCCCGTTTGACCTCACCTCCCGACGGTGGGGACCCTTGGGGTTTCCCCCATGGATGGCCCCAACACCACCTCGGGCCAATGGTCCACCTTCGCAACACCAAGTCAGAGAAGGGTCACACAAAATTCAAAGTCCTAAATTTAAAAAACACCCACTTTGGTAGAGTGAGGAAGTACCTAACCTACAGGAGTTGCTGGCAAGGTGGGAGGGCGAAAAACAAGAAGAAGAACAGTGGACTACACTAAAAGGAGAATAGAAATAAAAAAACTATTTTTATGAAGGAATAAAAGGAAAAGGAAAATGAATGATGGTGTTCAAAAGAGGTGGCTGAAAAACTAAGGGCAAAAGAAAAGCATTCAGAACAAGCAAGGGATCTCGTAAACTCAAGAACACAGGGAAGAATATCTGGTAAATCGGAAAGATATGGGCAAGTTATAAGGACAGCAAAGAAGTAAGTGGAAAAGATACAGTAGCTAAAGAAGTAAAACAAAGTGATAAGAATTTTGAGGTATTTCAGTAAAAGGTTTGCAAGAAAGAGAGGAGAAAAGGAGAAATGTGTATGCGGCAGGGGGTAGGGGGACAAGGAAAAAGCAGACATGCTTCAGCAAATACTTTATTTGGTATTTCTTAAGATGGCATTGGAGAAGGAGTGCCACTTGTTTTCAAGCATCTAGGACGTGTCACCAGGTTTTTCCAGTTTTATGGGTTTCTTTCTCTTCTGTTTTTAAACGTAATGGAAATTGGAAGTAAAATATAAAATGGTTGAGTAGCAGGATCTAAACCATGCTATGCACTAAGGGGCAACTTTCAAAGAGTTATATGAGGGTTGCATATGTAAAGTTATCATATTATGCATATAAGTAGCATGTACAGATGTATATGCTGTTTTATAAAACTTGTGTATTGCAGGTCAAAAGGAGAAAAAAAGAGAGATTTAGAGGCATTGCAGGGCGGGGTTTGGAAGTATGCATGCAAGTTGCTATTTTGTTAAGTGGTATGTATACATGCGTACATCACTGAACCTCTCCATATACTTTTACAGCTGCTAATTGACACACGCAATTGAAATTGCATTTGTCTTTTGTCTGTAGGTTTTGAGTGGGAGCTCAGGGTGAAGTGTTGGTTTAGGTGAACTTGTGTAGGCCTGGGAGAACTGATGGAGAAATTGTCAACCTGGTGATTCCAGGTACATGCAAGTAAGTATTTTCAGAAACAGCGTATCTACATACTTTATAAAATTCCTGCCTCTGCATTTAATTATGGGTAATTATTTGTGCAAAATATATGTGCATATTTTTATAAAATGGGTAAAGTATGAAGATTCCTGCATTATAAATAAACATGCATGATTTGAAACAGAAATATACAGTATTTTATAAAGTGAGAAGCTCCTGTCTCACAGTTTATAAATTGCTAGCATAAATCTTTCCTCTTCTTCATGCACACCAGCAAATGGTGTACCGGAGACAGTTATGAACGTTGAGCTCTAACAGTGTTCTAAAAATTGTGTTTTAAAAACGTCCACCTACATTTCTTTGCATGTACACTGCCACCAATGTTGGGGCAATTTTGAAACTGTGTAGGCAGCTTGCCAGTTAGTGGGTACTTTTAAACTACGAATCTGCAAGCTAATTTTCAAAGGGAAACGTCTCATACTTTCCTTTTGAAAATTTGAGATTGACAGTGATCACAGGTACAAAAGTATCTGTGAACATTATATCCATTTTATAACTAGTACAAATTATTCCCAGCACAGTACTCACAGGGGTTTCAAAATTAAATCTTCATGTGAACTTTTACCCATCCTGCATCTCCCCACATCCTGAACTTGCCCTTTTTCCTCACTGGCTGGAAGTGTGTGTGCTGGCTCACAGTACACACACTTTTAACCATTTAAAAGAAGGAGCTAATAGCAAACCCTTGAGGTGAGCAGTGCCTCAGGAGGACATTTTAAATTCTCTAATATTTCTTAAACATATCCCATAGCTGTTTAGGATGTTGGGAAGCAAATGAAGGCCTGGCATTCTTCCTCATCTGAACACCTATGGCCTCTATGTGGGGCTCTGGTTTTATTCAGGACTTCGGTAAACCAGAATCTATGAGGTTAATCCAGTTCCTGCAGTGACCTTCCGGAGGGGGGGGGGGGGAGTTGGTACTTCCAAATTGGGAGCCTGTTTGCAGCAGAAGGAGGCAATTTGAAGTGAGACTCTAGTGTTGCTGCAGGGGCCTCAGTCATGGTGATGTCAGTCATTGTGATGTCAGTCATGGTGATGTCAGTCATTGTGATGTCATACTGCCTGACTTGGCTCTTAGCCAGGAAAAAGGAGGTGAAAACTGCAGAGGCAGAGGGAGAAACACTGGGAGGCTCACAGCTGATATCTAGAGGGCAGTACAGCTAATCTAGCCACTCAAAGAGAGAGAGAGAGAGAGGGAGGAAAGGGACTACCCTTTGAGAAAGCAGGCAGGTGAGAGCTCACTAACCCAGTGAGTGTGTGTAGGACACAGGCATCTGGCTGGAGAGAGGGGTGAAATAAAGGCAGTACAAGTTTCTTGCTGCTCCTGGTTTGCTCCAGTGCGGAGGAGAGGCAGGGATTAGAAAAATCTAAGCTACTGGCTAGTTGCAGTGATCACAGGGGCGAGTTCATGCCCTGTAACAATACAAAATCATGCTGCAAAGGTGAAAGCAAGCAAAAGGTGTAAACTGAATCTCCTCACCTCTCCAGTGTTGAGTACAAAATAGCTAAGGAGAAATCTGAGAATGGAGAAGTGTTAAAACAGAACAGTAGTTTTGAGAGACAGTTCTGCCAAAAAGAATAAATCTGTTTTTAAAAATGAAATAACAAAGATCTGTTTATTTCTTCTGTTCATCCATAGCATTACAGAAAAGAGCACTTCATAGGAGTGTTCACACTATAAGCGAACCGACTGTGAAGATTTGGGACTTCATTTTTTCTTTCAAAGTTTGCCTAATGTAAACCCCACCCTTCTAACTTTTACTTCTGGCATTTCTATCTTGTTCTGTCAAGGTGATTATTGAAAGACCTAAATAACACTGAATTTGTTAAGTGGAAGTGAAGTTTTCTTACTTTGCTTTGTGAGAAAATAAATACTACTATAATGTGGTAGGGATGGGCATTTGTTTGAAATAAATGGGTAAACTGCAAAGAATGAGACCATTTTCATTTCATTCATGGACTCTTGAAATGAATGGAAGGTGCACAAAAATTAAACAAATACAATTGTTTCATTCATTTATTTCCCATTCAAGTCTATCGCCCATTGAAAAGTGCTGCAGCGAGATTAGTAAGTGTAGCAACCAAGAAATTATAGAGTGAGGTAGTAGTCAGGAAACAGCCTAGGTGGGAGAAGATTACAAATAGACAGAATGGTGGACCAATCAAGGTGAAGCTTCCCGGCTCCAGATAATGCACCACTAGGGTTGTGCAGAAGGAAAAAATGTGTTGCTATTCGGTATTTGTTTCACTGGACCCAAATTTGTTGCATTCATTTCATGGGGGGGGAAACCAATTCGTTGATATGTTTTATTCATTTTCGATTTCCCATTAAAGTCAAAAGGGGAAGTATTTAAAGCCTATTTTTGGCTGCAGAATTGGAGTTTTCTTATCAATTCTGATGAAACTTCTGCGGAGCATTCATCAGGACGAGAAAAGAGCTCCAAGGTACTTAGACTCTAGCAAAGTGGCATCAAAGTGGCATGAATAACCTAAAGTACTTTAAAGGGGGAAAGGGGAACCAGGAGTGGCAAGAGTTCTTTAACAGAGGTGCAAAGCAGCAGTGACAGTGTTAAAAACACACCACAGCTTCAAAAGAGAGCACTGATAGCAGATGCATGAACCTACGAAGGTAGCAAGACAGGCAAAGTGGCAAGACAAGTGGCATCAACATCCTATAGCACAATGAAGGGGAAACATAGCAAGCAGAAAGACTAGCATCAACACACTGAGGAATCATGACAGTGGCAAGAACACCACAAGGAGTTGAGTGAGTCATCTGCAAGGCAGAGTGGCAGAAAGTTGATAGGGGCAAGACAGGCTGGCAGAGCCAAGGTAGTCAGGTCCCTGTGGTTTTCATCGGGGCAAGACAGGCTGGCCCTGGGGAGAGTTCTCTTTCCTTTGAGCAGGAAAGGGCTCCCTAGAATGGGTTGGCCCCTAGAGTGGAGCACGAGCCATCAAAGCATGGCGACGTGGAGGAGGTGTCACTGTGAACAGCAGTTTAACATGGGTAAACACGTACTAAGAGATAGGCTGGCTGGCTACCCCAGGGAGAGTTCCCTTTCCTTTGAGCAGGAAAGGGCTCCAGGACATTCAGGCACAGTGTTAAAGGTCAAGACCTTTTAGGGACATAAGGCCTGGATGGACAAGCATAGCAATTGAGGATAGAGGTCAAGCCCTTTTATGGATATAAAGCCTGGATGGACAGGCACAGCATTCGAGGATAGAGGTCAAGACCTCGTAGGGGTACAAATCCTGGACAGACAGGCACAGCATTTGTGGTCAAGCCCTTTTAGGGACATAAATCCTGGACAGACAGGCACGGCATTCAAGGACAGAGGTCAAGCCCACATAGGGACATAAGGCCTGGATGGACAGGCACAGCATTCGAGAATAGAGGTCAAGACAACGTAGGGATATAAGGTCTGTATGTACAGGTACAGCATTCAAGGATAGAGGTCAAGACCACATAGGGACATAAGGCCTGGATGGACAGGCACAGCAATCGAGGATAGAGGTCAAGCCCATGTAGGGACATAAAGCCTGGACAGCAGTCACAGCAATCGAGGATAGAGGTCAAGCCCTTTTAGGGACATAAATCCTGGATGGACAGGCACGGCATTCGAGGATAGAGGTCAAGCCCACGTAGGGACATAAGGTCTGGATGGACAGGCAAAGCATTCGAGGATAGAGGTCAAGCCTACATAGGGACATAAGGCCTAGATGGACAGGCACAGCAATCGAAGACAGAGGTCAAGTCAACGTAGGGACATAAGGCCTAGATGGAAAGGCCTAGATGGAAAGGCACAGCAATCGCCCTCGAAGGGACATGAGGCCTGGACGGACAGCCACAGCATTCGAGGATTTCCTTTGTGCAGGTATGTTATGGTTTGATCTGTCACTTCTTCTTGAACTGGTTCACTGCCAGAAGAAAATGGCATCTTTTTCATTTCTGAAATATAATTCAACAGAGGATGCTTTTAGAGCAATAGAGACTACCATTTGTGAAGCAAGAACTACTCTGGAGATTATTTGTGAATACCCAGAAGCTATTAACTGTACTTATGCACTTCAGCTGATGACAAAGGAACATGAAGAGCTCTCAGAAATAAAAAAAAAACGCTAATCAAGTCCAAATCTACAATATCAACCTATGTTGTCTTTGTGGTTTACCCAGTGCCTCTGTAAACTATGGGAAGACAGAGAATGAACTAGAGTGCAACTACCACCAGTTTTCTATAGTACTAGAAACATTGCTGTTGGCACCTAAGAAAGATTTCTGGAACATGGCCCATATTATGAAGGTCAGGAAAACTATTGAGCATATGAACTATGCAGCTACAAACATCTGAAGTCAGCTTTTTATGTTCTTAAATTCCAAATGTAAAACAGGAAAAGAATATTCTGGAAAGAAGTGATGCCAAATACATGAAACTGAAATTAGAAATAACAGAACTAAACTCAGACAGGCAAAGTATTTGAGGTCAGGCCCTTGTAGGGACGTAAGGCCTGGACAGTGGACGGACAGGCACAGCATTTTATTCATCTTGCCATTCACAGGGAAAACTTGGAAACTCAAGCAAAGGCATCTTTATTTTCAAAAACACTAGCATTTCCATCAACTCTGGTGCCAGCCTTGAGTGGTGAGGGCTCATGATATCCCCTGTCATTGAAAATACACATTCTCTGGGCACACTGGTTGATGGACATAACCGATATCATTGAGCCACTTTGGCCAGGTGTGGCCAGACAGTGGACTTGTGTGCCCAGTATGCCAGTGGATCTGTCTGCATGTCCTCTGTAGGCTCTGAGAGATACCATGTCACTGACAGTTGTGCTGGTGTCTCCTTTGCTTGGGTTGGCTGAGAGTCACTTATGCCAGCTGTTTTCTCTCTAGCCTGTAGCACAAAAGATGAATCTTTATGGGCACTAGCTGTCGTTGACAGAGTGCTGCTCCTGCTTGGGCTAGCACAACTCTCTGAAGTGCCTGCTTTTTCCTCCTCTGCTTCATGCCTGATCTGTCTCTGCCTATGGCACTCCTGTTCATGGATGTTTTGGACCAGCAGGTCCTTCACAAATGAAAGACAATTGGACTGTAGGGCGAGTTTCCCTTTCCTGTTTAAAGCACTCCAAATTTTCCTCCAGGAAATTAACTATAGGGATGTTGTCAGCCAAAGTGGCACTTCTGGAACTCAGCTCCTCCGTGACATCCTTGAAGGGCTGCAGGATTTTTACCAGCTGATTCATGACAAACCAATAATGATGCCCTAGGGGATTCTGCACACCTATGTCCATTGAACCAGAAAGTTCATGAAGGGGTGTCTGCAGCTCCACTAACCTCTGCAGCATCATATAGGTGGAATTCCACTAGGTGGCAATGTCTTGAATGAAACGCTTGTGAGGCATGTTCAAATCAGTTTGCTTTTGTTGGGGAACCTGCCCTGCCTCCACACTTCTGTGGAAGTGTGCTGCTATGTTCCTGCAGATATTCATTCTCTTGGTGATTGGATTCCAACCCCAGAGCTGACTTCACTACCAGGTGCAGAGTGTGTGCAAAATATTGGATGTTCTGAAAGCGCCCCTCAATTATTGCCTTTACCATGTTTGCTCCATTGTCTGGGACAAAGAACCCTGCCTGAGGATTCCTCTCTTGCTGGTGTAGTTGCCAGCCCTCCAGCATCTGTCTGACACATGCTAGAATATTGGCTGCGGTATGGGCCTGGTCCATCAGGTGGGTGTGCAGTAAAGCCCACTTCTACCCTGATACTTGTTCACTAATAGAGCTGCTGCCTGCCCCTGCCTCAGCTAGGTCCCACCAGTGTGCTGTCAGGGAAAGGTAAGAGTGTGCAGCATTCATGGTGGTCCAGATATCACAGGTGAAATGCACACTCCCCTGTGCCTTAACTAGCAGTGCTTGGATGAGACTGCAATACTGCTTGTACAGGCTGGGGATGACCTTTCTGCTAAATGTGGTTCTGGAGGGGACTTTGTAATTTGGAACTATGATCTTCAGAAAAATGCTTGAAACGCACATTCTCCACTATCTGCAAGGGTTGGTCATCAAGGGCAATAATTTCCCCAATGCTCCTGGTTACAACTTTTGAGGCTACCTGCCTCCTACCCCAGGATAGCGTTACTGCACTCAACACTATTTCCTCCATGGTGGGTTGTTGCTTCTGCCACATGGCAGGGGACTGCTGGCCTGCCACCTGACTGCTAGAAGGGGCTGAGGGCATGGGGTGACTCCATCTTTTCAACTACTTTGTGCTGCCTGGAAAAAGGGGTCCCCTGACTGGTACTGTCACCATCCCCATATGGCAATACGGTTGTTGGGTGTTGCCTCTTCATATGATGCGTCATGCCAAAATTAGATGTCCCATTTGCTTGCCTCTGCTAATAGCCCTGCCACAGTAATTACACCGAGCAAAACATGGGTCCTCCGTCACTTTAAAGTGGCTCCAGATCACAGATATCTTTCATGATCCCTTCTCTATAGCCTTCGGGGTGGATGCTGGCACTGGAGCTGAAGTACTGGGTGCACCATGAGAAGTAATGCCAGGGGCATCAGTCACACTCTGTGCCTGCACTGACTGCTCTTCCTCTTCCTCATCATCAGTTTCATTTCTTCCCTGCCCTGCTCCTGATGCTTCACCTTGGGTTGTTTTTGACACCTAGGGTGGCTTATTTGCACATCTCTTGGTGCTTTTGGGTCTTAATGCCTCTCTTTGTGCTGCTTTGTCCCTCTGTCAGTGCCTGGGTTTTGTTTCTGCCATCTTTGCTGCATTGCTCCCTGTTCTGGGTTCTGGCTGCACACACACACACACAGAATATACCGAGGGACTTGCCTGTACTCCCACAGGCCTACCTCAGGGCTAATTCTTAGGAAAGAGGGAGATACCAAGGGGCTTTGTACCTTGGAGCTTCTAGGATACACCAACAAACCTGTACACATACACTGAGTCAGTACACCAGGATACAAGTATTAGATGGAAAGTTTATTTGAGCACTTACTAAGCAAGAGGATAATAACAAATAATAAACAGCAAGCAAAGGAGAGGTGATTGCAAGCAAATAATAATAATAATAATTAGAAAAGTATTAAAAGATACAAATAAAGATAGAACATTTTTCGTTCCTAATGACAGATGAAATGGGCCTAAGAATAAATCCAATCAGCTCCAGAAGTCTGAGATAAGTAACGGGACAATCTGCTTTCTCACAGCCCTTCTTACTTTTTATCCTAATTTGCAAAAAGCAGGAGCGAAGTCAGTACATCGGCTTGGTTCTGTCTGGTGTTTACTGCCTCTCCTTATTAATCCAGGATTTCTAGTCTGACCTTGGGCTAATAGTTCTCATGGTTTCAGCACATAAGCATTTTTAGTATCTGCATAGCATTTAGAAAAAAGAATAACTTTTAGTTGCCAGAGATATCTATAAAGGATTCTCTAAAAATAACAGCATTTGCAGCAGGTGTCATAGACATCATCCTTCTCCTCGGCCTTCCTTTCACTTGAGAGTTCTTTCACTAACTAGGTTGGCTAATTGTGGCCAGCAATTAGACAAACCCCCCAAACTCCCCCTTTACGGTACCTTACGATATTCCCCCCACTCTTGGTGCCACCTTGCCCCGCTCGTGCTGCCTTCTGGGGGTTCATTCCACAGTTATTGGTGCCCTCTTTTGAAACATTGGGGTGTGCTTGCCACTCTTGCTTCTGCTTTATTCCTCTTAGAGAATTTCTTAGAGCATCCTTTTGGCACTTTTTGGAACCACTTTGCTACAGTCTTGGTGCCTTGGAGTTCTCTTTCCCCTTATGATGATGTCCACCCACCAGTTTCATTAGAATTGATTAGAATACTTACATTTTGAAGTTCAAAATAGGCTGCATTGCTTCTTCCATTGACTTTAATGCGATATGAAAAAAACAAATGGAACAAATAAACACATTTTTTTTTTGTCAAAATCATTTTTATTGAGAACGCAGAAATACAACTACAGCAGCCTCACGACAAGATAACCAATAGTAGCCCAAAGCAGGCACAAAACAAAGACATATGATAAAGCAGTTAGGCTAAAAAAAAAAAAAAGCAATGTATGCGCTGCAACTGACTACACGTCCCCGTTTTCCAATTTGTATATACCTCCCATCACTCATCCCTCCTGCCAACCATCCCTGTCACACGCAGACATTCATCCAGACACCCCCTCTATAATTCCCCCCCCTTCCTTTTTTTTTTTTTTTTGTAATGACCAAATGAATGGAAGTGATGTACAAATTAATAAATGAACCAAAACAAAAATGTTGTCTTTACACATCCCTGTACCAAAGGGCAGGAATGCAGGGGCCTAGATTTTGCATTTCAGGTTCTGTGCTATTTTATTGGGAACCTGGACAGACTACTCTGAACCAGAGGGCTCCTTAATGCTGTTCTTCCCTGAAAGTAAATAATCTGCTGCTACATGCCATAAGGTTCTAGATCAGCTAGAGATGATTTCCCTTTATCATTACAGATTGGTGATTAGGTTATTCCAATTTCTAAACAAGTTTGTAATTTAGGTATCACAATTGATCCCTCCCTTTTCAACCACAAGTAAAATATATCCAAAGAAATTCTTTTTATAAACTCTGTTTGCTGTAACAGCTTAAACCTTTTCTTCATGATGATGATTTTTGTTCTGCCCTTCAGGCCATGATTGGGATTCTGATTTGTGCAATTGTGGTATCTCGGGAAACTGGCAGTAGCAGTGACAGATGGCAGTTGGTATCTCATATATGTAACGCTGCATTGTAGGTTTAATGTTGGATTTTATTATTTAAGAGTATTACAATCTTTGATACTTGCATTCCTCAACTATTGTAATTCCCTGTATGTTGGTCTTCCATACACTACCATTAAACCTTTGTAAATAATCCAAAGCTCTGAAAGAAGACTCCTCACAAGTCTGATGAGGCATGAGCATATCACTCCAGTATACCACGCCCTACACTGGCTTCCTGTACAACACTGATTTAAATAAAAATGATCTCTATTAGTACATAATCTATTTTACCATGTCATATCCCCTTGGACCAGCAGTATACTCAAATTATACATCCCCACAAGAGCACTTCCCTCAGTCTCTAAATCCTTACTAGAATCCCTTCACTTCTGGCAGCAAGACTATCATATACATGTGAAAGAGCTTTTTCTCTCACCATTCTATCCTACTGGTACAACCTTCCACAGCATTTACATATCCTGACACAAAAGAGTTTAGGAAAGCACTAAAAATACCTTTATCTGCAGTTGCCGACACCTTAACAACAGTAGACAGCCAGCCTACTTTGTAGTTTAGTATACCTTTTTCTTACTATCAATGTCCATAGCAAGCTGTATCATCATTTTAGATAATTATTTCTCTGCTGTACCATTTGACATCCCACTTTTGCAAACATAAATGTAATAAGCAGAAATCTGCTTAAAGTTATTGTACTATTTGTTTTTCTATATTACATCATTCTTTTTATGTGTGTAATGCTATTACTCATCCTAAACATTTGGAGGGCACAGGCTAGAAAGAATTTTAAATAAATAAATAAAATAAATAAATATGAAGCAAAACAAAAAATAAATAAATAAAGGATCTGCGGCCCGATTTTCTCATACTCTCCTCCCTATTTACATTGAAGCCCAATCAGGCCATGGACCCCTCACTCCACATTCCTTCCTAATTACAGAAAATGTTCTGGTATCCACTGCAGGCCCCCTCCCTCCCCCCCCCCACCCCCATTGCCACATTTTTCAACCATATAATATGTTTATGCTGCTGGACTCACCTTCCTTCTAGTTGTAAAATGTCATGCAATGAACCCCCAACCCTGCAGAGTGGGTTCCCAACTTACCTGGTCCTTGCGATCCAGTGAACCTTCTGTCAATGAGATGTGCTGGAAGCATAAACTAGACACACATTAAGGGGTAGATTTTAAAACGTGATGCACAATTTTATAACATGTGCATGCTGGCATGCACATGTTATAAAATGCTGAGTCAGCGTACGCAAAGGGGTGCAATTACGTGTGGTGACACATTGGGGCCTTCCCCTGTTTCCTCCCAGTCTACTCCAATTAAGGAGAGGACTGGTAAAGAATTTCCCAACCCCCTAGCCTAACCTCCCTTCCCCTTCCCCTCTCCTGCCCTCCTCCTATCCCTATCCTAAATACCCCCAATTTTATTATCATACCGTTTGCTTCTTCTTCTGAGCAGGAGCAATTTGCAGGCTCTGGCACAGCGGCAAATGGACGCTGTGCCGGGTGCCTCTAGCCCTGCCCCACCCCGCTCCTGGACCTCCCCTTTGGTTAGCCCCGGGACTTACACATGTATGTTTTTAAAACCAGGCCCTAAGTTTCCAGCACAGGAAGGTTGTTTTGCTTTTGGGGGGATGGAGGAGTGTTTTGGGGGTTAGGGGGAATGTCGTGCAACATTTTGTGACTGTGGGGGTGGAAGTCTGGTGGCAGCAACATATGGCTGAGAAACAGGGAGGAGGGGTGTTTGAAGTAGACATGAGAACTTTTTCTAAAATTTGGAAAGTATGAGGAGTGGGAGGGTCCATGGTCTGATAAAGCTTCACATTTTTTATGTTTGCTTCTCATCCTTACTAGATTGAATATCTAGTTAAGTAGGAAGTTATCTGGCCATACAAGGCTGCATAACTAAAACATTTAACTGGCTATTTTCAAACGTATTCACTACTTAAGCGAACCCACAGAGCTTATATCACATCAAACATAAATCTGTGTAAACATTTTTTATTATTATTAATGAGACCACACAATAAAAATTCTAACTAGACAGAAAATACTATCTAGCTCAACATCCAACACATTCACACCATTCAATCATCACAGTAAAAACATCACATTGTTTAATATTCACAAATAATTAATTATATGTTCTTCAGAAATATACACAGACTCACAGTACATTAAATCCCACCAAATTTGTAAACGATATCATGTGCAAATATTTGAATAATTCTCAACAAAGGTATTCTAATCAATCATATTCTCCAAGACTGATTGTGGACCAATGGATCGGTAATGTATATCATCACCTAAAGGTTAACCCCTTCAATGAAACTTCCAATATCCAGCGTTATAATGCTGAATCATTATCTGGATGCTGGATATTGGAAGTTTCGTTGAAGGGGTTAACCTTTAGGTGATGATATACATTACCGATCCAGTGGTCCACAATCAGTCTTGGAGAATATGATTGATTAGAATACCTTTGTTGAGAATTATTCAAATATTTTCACATGATATCGTTTACAAATTTGGTGGGATTTAATGTACTGTGAGTCTATGTATATTTCTGAAGAACATATAATTAATTATTTGTGAATATTAAACAATGTGATGTTTTTACTGTGATGATTGAATGGTGTGAATGTGTTGGATGTTTCTGTCTAGTTAGATGTGTTGGATGTGTCTGTCTAGTTAGAATGTGTTGGATGTTTCTGTCTAGTTTCTGTCTAGTTAGAATTTGTATTGTGTGGTCTCATTAATAATAATAAAAAATGTTTACACAGATTTATGTTTGATGTGATATAAGCTCTGTGGGTTCGCTTAAGTAGTGAATATTGTATAGATATAGGGAACCTACTGTATAGTTTACCCTCAGTGAGTATTATTTTCAAACGTAGCCAGTTGTGTTTTTTAGTTATCCAGCTACACATAGCCAGATAACTTTAGGCAAGTACTGAATATATGGGACAAGTTATTTGGCTAACTTTAGCTGGATAGCTTGTCCACTAAACCAAACCTAGTCCCGTTTCCCAATCCTACTCAGGTTCTCAAGATATCGGCAATGAATATGCATGAAAAGGATTTGCACACTTTGGGTCTCAATGTATGGAAATCTGTCTCATACATATTCATTGTGGCAATCCTGAAACCCTGCCTGGGTAGGTGTGCTTCCAGGAGAGGGCTGGACACACTACACTAAATAATACTGGCCACAAGGTATTGAAACAGAATTGGTACATTTTATTATATGAAATCTGCTTTCCTTCTCTCCTAAGATTATTTAGCCTTAGAGTTTGGTTTACTAAGGCTTCCACCCACCCCACCCCCCATTCTGAGTATATGGGAATACAGCTTAGTAAATCAGACCCTTAGTAAAAATGGGAAAGGGTGTTTGGTGAACAGTAAGTATATGGAATCTTCTGTAATTTGCAGTTTATTAAAGAAAAATGCATTTTTTCAAGTACTCAAGATGCTCTGTATGTGTGTATGCTCTTTTGTTAAAAGAATCTGAAGTGCCCTTAGACTCAAAATACTAGACCATTAAAGGTTTCTTAATTATGAAAGCTCTTATGAGATTTGTTATTCATTGCACTTATAATAAACTATGTGTAGGGTGTACAACTTGTCCTTTAAAAATACAAATTCAGGAGTGTATGAGTGTGGTTAGGATAAAGAAGGACACATCATCAATCTATAGACATCTTTCCACTTGTCAAATGAATAATGACTGGTATATTAATTTTGATATGATTGAAAGGGCTGGAAATCCTCTGAGAGGGGGAATTGGCAAGAGTTGTTTGCTTCAATGTGAAAGCAAATTGATTTTTCAGACTAGGTACATTGTTTCCATGCAGGTTATATTAATTAATTGATTGTCCTCAGTTCCTCCAACTAGGTTCTCAATTTACATGAGCATAAAGCTTTTTATGGAGTATTATTTTATGTTGATTCTCTTGAATTTTTAGCAAGCTTTATTAAAGTAAAATATAGTTATGTTTTCAATTTCTGTGTCTGTCTGTCCATCTGCGACAAATGATGGACTCACAGACAAAGCCATACGTGTGGAACTTGAGTTATAAAGTCCCACTTTACTACTACTTTACTACTTTACTCCCACTTTACTTTACTCCCACTACTTTACTCCCACTTTACTACTACCCTTCCAACCTGTCCTTCTGCAGCAGAAACAAACAACTCAATCCTTCCCTTTCTGCTCTCCCTTCCTACTCCAGCTGTCATAATACTGCATCATATTTCTCTGACATGTGGAGCCAGTCTGTAGTCACCAAATCTATGGGGATAAAAGTGGCTCAGAGCATGAGACTGGACCAGCATCAGAAAAAGTTGATGTGCTGTTATGTACTACTCCTGTTGGCAATGATGGGGAAATAATTGGAAAGGGGGTTTATTTCTGCTGTGGTGGGGCAGGTTAGAATGAGAGCAGCAGTGCACACTCAGCCACAGATTCTACTTCTTCTGTTTTTAGCTCTGTAAGGTGATGCTTAGGGAAGTGAAGAGTGTGTGTGAGAGAGAGCACAATGGTCATCTGGAAGGCATGAAAGGTCATTGGGTGTTAAAGTACAGAGGTTCTGGGAGAAAGCATGGGGGCATGTAGAACAAATGAGAGTATGAATGTAGATGGGGACTGTAAGTGGTGTCAGAGAAAGAGCCTGGGGAAAATGGAGGGGTGTATGAGAGTCTAACGTACAGAAGAGGCTTGCAAGAGAACTGGAGGGGAGTAGATAATGTGAGAGATCCAAAGTGGAGAGAGGTTGAGGTAAGTCAAAGATCTGGGAGTTGGTGGACAGTATATGAGAGAGCTGAAGGTATAGGTGGAGTACATAGGAGTTGAAGGAATAGAAGGAATGAGAGAAAGCTAGGGAAGGGAGGAAGAAGGGGGCTGGGCTTTATTTATGGAATAATGGCCTAGAATACAGTTCTGCCGTGGGCTCGGCACCAGTTGTGGCTCAATATCAGTTGGAATGGGAACGGGACCTAATTTTACAGTGGACAGCAACACAATGAAAACATTGCTTTGGATACCTGACCCAACGCTCTATTTCTGCAAACCGTATGGAAACTAATTACAAAGTGTTGTCTAGATGGTATTTAACCCCTTTTAAATTACACAAAATTTACCCCAACCAGGGGGTAAACTGTTGCAGGCAATGTGGTCAAGAGGGTACATTTCTTCACATTTGGTGGACCTGTCCAAAACTAGTGCCATATTGGCAACAGATACAGACCATGATTTTTCAGATGTTGAATGTTATTATCTCCTTACATCCGGAGATCTACTTGTTATCTGCCTATCCAGCCACATGGGCAGCGATGAAAAGGACCCTAATACACCAAGTACTCAGTGCAGCTCGGCAGGAGCTCGCAACACACTGGAAAAAAGATTGGTTACCAACAGTTATTTCTGTATCACACAGACATTATTGGTACTATCTTAGAGCTCAGCAACAAGATAAGATGGCGAGGCATGTATTAATTTGGGAACCTTTTCTCCTCTGGTATAAGCTTTATTAAGGAGTCTTTGGTATACGGAAATAAGGAGTTTATTTCTGATTGGGGGGGGGGGGGGGAAGAAACTACTTATACCAGAGCCCCATGAGGAAGGTAAGGATAGGATAATCCTGGCCAAAAATCAGGAAACGGGAGAGGTTGAGCCCCATTGATATGATGATATAACATGCACCTCCAAAATGGGAGTCAGTATGTACCAAGGGGGTGAGGGGAGGGGAGGGGGTAGTAGGGGGGAGGGGGTAAGGGAGTGGAGGGGGGGAATGGGTAAAGAAAAGAAACATACACCACTGTAATATGTTCAAAGTTTATTGCAATTTAAGTACTTATCACATCAATGTTTAAAGTTATTGGAATGTTTATATTGATTGTGCCAATAAAAATTTAAATAATAATAAAAAAAGAATACATTTCTGCCACTTCTTTTCAGATTTAAGAGACAGAGCAGCAGGAGTGTTCACCTCTAGCCCTACCCCTTCAGGCAACCTGCAGGGAAGAGGAGAAGAGGGACTAACCTGGAGCAGACAGAACAGAGAACAATCATTCTGCTCCCAAATCCTGCCCCTTCCCTCCTGTTCTATGAGGAACAGGAGGGTAAGAGGTGATAATGAAGCAGATACTGCAGAGCAAAGAACAAGTACAGAAGAGGTTGAAACTTCTATGCAACAGAGTCCATTGTCAAGGCTTCAGCCATGTCCTTGATTAGCATCACAGCTCACAAGTTTCAAACTTGTGATAATTCAACCTCTTTTTATGTCTGTTATCCAGATCTTAATTTCTGGCAGAATAACCCAGAATGACCTCAGTCACCTTTTAACTGGCACTCAAGGAAGCAGAGTAGAGCCAATGGTGGAAATCAGTTCCAGCTCCCTGCAAAGACAGGAGTAGATCTGGTGTTGCCCTGGATCATTTCTGTCCCCCCAGTCCTCAGAGGAAGCAGAGCAGTGTGTTCGAACTACTTACCATGAGACTAGAGTAGCCACATGACCTTGGGTTTTGTAAAGATTCTGGTATAATTAAGAAAGCCATGAGGAAGAATGGCCAAGGTCAGAGGTGAATGCCTGTCAGTCCCACTACTTCTGCAGCTACTGGGTATATTTATATGTGTGTGAGAGTGTTTGTGAATGTTTATAAGACCTGACCCCTCCCCCCTCACATAGGTCACACCCAACCCTGGCCCTACTCTCTCCATTCTGCCTTTAGTCCCTACCCTGCCCCCTCCAAGTACCCCCTACCCTTCCCTAATCCACAGTTCCATTTCCTTTTTGTCTAAAATTTAAGCCTTGGAAAAGGCAAAACATATTTTTCAAGTAAAAATCTTTTAAGTTTTCCTGCAATTTTATTGATGATAATGAATTATGTGACTGTTTACACTTGACTTTTTTTTCTTTTATAGGAAAAAAATCAAGCAGAGTTGTCAGAATGGAAAACTTGGAAATGTTTTCTCTCAAAAGAGCTTTTTTAAAAATTATTTCTAGGACCTTTTCAAAACACAAAGAATCCCAGTGTAAACTAGTAGAATCTTAAAGAATGAATTAATCAATGGCATCTTAGTCACACTGGAATATTTCTTGTGCTTATGCAAACTGTCACTCCATGAAACTATAGTTCTAACATCACAATGTCCTGACCTACAATAAAGAAAATTACTGCATGGTCCAATCATTGGAGATAAGTTTTATTACGACTTCATATTTAAAGGTAAATTTTAAAAGCCCGATGCTTACCAAAACTGGGAGATATGTTTAGCTAGTGTGCACTGAGTGAGTTTTAAAAGTCTCCTGAATATGTCATATCTCCTGCTATGTGCACAAAAATTGTTTTTCAAAAAAGGGATGGGGAATGGGCATTGTCTGTGCAGGGCATGGGTGTTTAAGGATTTCTCATTGAAACCAACACATAAATAATCACACATATAAGCACATGCTGAGGTCACTTACTGCATAGCCTTACTTCTGCTATGGTTGGCATGTAAGTCAGAAAACAAGAAAATATAGTCATATCAGCATGGTTTTAAGGGTTGGGGTTAACAAGGGAAAAGGGAGTCTAATAAACTAGGGGGATTTAGATGCCCTATCCCTTGCCTGGGTGAACTGAGAATGAACTGGTGAAACTGACAATGGTGTGGATGCACTGTATGAGATCATCCTTAACTAAGAGGTATGTACAGATCAAGAACCCAAGGAAGTGCAGGGGTTCTCAAAATTGCCTGCTTTTGGGCAGTGGGGAATCTCTATCTGCCACACCTCCATGATTCATTCTTAGTTATCACACAGAAGCTGACACAGTTTTCTAGCAGGCTGCAAGTAGAATAATTCCTTTTTAAACAGTCAGACCTCAAAAGGTTTTTTTATTGAGTGCCTTTTAAGTAGAGAGAGGACACAAGTAAGGGGCCCTAAGTAATATCTTGTGAGGTGATTAGTGTTGCATTACCTATCACACGAGATTTACATATATACTATATAGTCTCTGGGTCTGGAACCTGCAGCTGCACATTTCTGCTCTCAAGAGATGAACAAGACCTAGTGCTTTATGTACTTCTCAAGTAGGCTTCTGGCTAGAGTCTTATGTAATAACAGCATTTGGTGCTAGATCCAGAGAAATGCCCATTGTTTGGTCAGAGGTAATAGATCTTCACAATTCAAGAGTCCATGACATTAGCATACATATACAACCTGTTGGTAACCAATAGAGGGAAGACATTGCTACAACACCTCTAGACAAGCATTTCTACATCTATATCATCGGACAGCAAATGGAGGTGAACACTAGCTAGTTAGTACCCATCTCACATACATGCCCATGCACCCAAGAGTTAGCTAAGAGTATGCTCTCTGGAGAATACAATACAAGCCACTTGTGAAGCTCTACAATAAGGAGTTTCCTGTTTTGCTCTTGCTGTCTTCCTTGGGAGTATACAGTGAGTTTTCTGTTTTATGACCTAGGCCATAAAGTCTTGCATGTGAGAAATGCGCCTCATTAAGTGGTAGTGAACCTTAAGACAAAAAACACACAATGAAAAGACACAACCAGAAAGTGAAGTTTCAAAACATATGTCCACTAAATTAAAAATTTGTAGTCACCTGAAACAAAGCAAGTCAATGTCTTTGGTAATCACATTTTCTAAGTACAAGATATCAGGTAGCATATGACATTGTAACTGAAATGACCAGCACATTTAGTGGAGACATGTACATACATGTAAGTATTACAAATGGCAACATGACATATACAGTATTACGATCTTATCCTTTTGAAAAAATCATGATTACTGCAAACAACCTAAAAATTGGAAGTGCAACCCAATAGCTACAGTACAGCTCTAATGTTAGAGCTAATCCCAGCACAACTACGTGATGCAAGCAAAAGCCCAGACAGTCCACAGTGAAAGAGTACACTCAAAGTGGAAAGCCTAAGAACCACAGCAGCATAGCTCAGGTAATAGGCAGCAGGCCCAGGACTGGTTAGAGTAGCATAGAGGCAGCAGGACCTGGACCAGAGAATGCAGTATGAAGGCAGAAGGACCAGAACCAGAGAGCACAGCATGGAGGTATCTAGATCAGGACTGGAGAGTGCAGCATGGAGGCAGAAGCCCCCTGGAGATGAGACAGCAGCATTGAGGCAGTAGCAGGATGAGATGAGATGAGACACTAGCATGGAGGTAGAAGCAAGATGAGATGAGAAAAGACACTAGCATGGAGCCAGTAGCAGGATAAGATGAGAAGAGAAGCCAGCAGCAGGACCAGGAGATGAGACATGATGAGAATATACACCAGCAGGACCATGACTGGAGGACACATCATGGAGGCAGGACTATGGCCAGAGCATAGAGGAGGGTATAACAAGTAAGCAGCAGGACAACACAGGCAGATAATAGATCATCCATATCAGCAAGCCAGCACAGGAACTATGTAGTCAGAACAGGTCCAGAGGGAGTCTTCCATCTAGTCAGCACAGGAACTCTTTAGTCAGGATGAGCCCAGCAGGCATCTTCTATCTAGGCAGCACAGGAACTCTGCACAGAAAACTGGCCTGGCTTATTTGGACAAGTCATATTTGAGTGAAATTGTTTTCCCTTTACAACTTGGAACCTCATGGGCCTTATCCTTTCCTGGGATTTGGGCTGGTTGGGGGTGGCATCTCATTGACGGATCTACCCCCGGGCTGTCCCAAGAGCCAGCTGGAGTGGACTCCTGGGAGGATGGGGTTGGCACATGTGCAGGTTCTGGCAATGTTTGAATTAGTTGAGTTATGGTGGATGTCAAGTTGTTGATGGAGGGGAAGATGGTGGTTAGGCCCTGCGAAAGGGCTACTGTATACCCCTGCATGGCTTGGGTGTAGTTGATCTGAACCCTCCTTAACCATACCAGCTTTGACCAAATATGGTGTAGGTGGAGCCCATGCCCCTTCTCAATGAGATTGAGCATGTCATGGACAGTCCACTCCGGTGCTCCTGGTGTAGTGGTTGGTGGTGGCTGAGGTACTGTCTAGGGATGTGCAGAGCAAAATTTTATGTTCATATTTTTTATGTCCGAAAGGGGGTCCCACTTGCGGCCAATATGGACATAAAAAAAATCCAATGAGTTGGGTATATGTACATATGTGCAAAAAAAAAATTTAAACCCCCTCACCCTCCTTAATCCCCCCCCCAGACTTACCACAACTCCCTGGTGATCGAGCGAGGAGTGAGGACGTCATTTCTGCAATCCTTGGCGAGAAGCATGTGACGTCGGTGGCACGTCGAGTGACGCGGCGTCACGTGATTCCCGGCTCGTTCGCGCCGGACGGCTCGTTCGGCCCAAAAAGAACTTTTGGCCAGCTTGGGGGGGCCTCCTGACCCCCCCAAGCTGGCCAAAAGTTCTTTTTGGGCCGAACGAGCCGGGAATCACGTGGCGCCGCGTCACTCAGACGCGACGTCACGTGATTCCCGGCAAGTTCGCGCCGGACGGCTCGTTCGGCCCAAAAAGAACTTTTGGCCAGCTTGAGGGGGTCAGGAGGCCCCCCCAAGCTGGCCAAAAGTTCTTTTTGGGCCGAACGAGCCGTCCGGCGCGAACGAGCCGTCCGGCGCGAACGAGCCGGGAATCACGTGACGCCGGCGTCACTCGACGTGCCGCCGACGTCACATGCTTCTCGCCAAGGATTGCAGAAATGGCGTCCTCACTCCTCGCTCCATCACCAGGGAGTTGTGGTAAGTCGGGGGGGGGGGGGGATTAAGGAGGGTGAGGGGGTTTATATTTTTATTTTGGCTCAACAATCGCGATTTCCCACATATCGAACATATCTATGTTCGATATGTGGGAAATCCGATCGTTTATGTCGAATCAATTTTTTAAGTAAAAAAAAAATATGAGTTGCGTTTTACTAATGCGGTCAATCCGAATGCACACCCCTAGTACTGTCTGTAGCCCCAAAGCTGGCATGTCAGGGCTGGTGGGCTGATCTGGCTGGTGTGTGGTTCATCCTGCTAGTGATGTGGTGTGCTGGAGGCAGATGAGGACTGGCCAGCTTTGCACCATGGCATCAAGCTGGAGAGGTTTAGACTGGTATTATGTTCTTGGGGTTAACCAAGAGGTGGCAATAGCTGGTGCTGTTCTGGCAGCTGCTGCTGCTTCTGCTCATATTATTCTTCCTAGCTCTAAAGGGTCCAAGCATCAAGTTGCAAACTGAGAGCTGCATGGCTGGGACCAAAGAGTTCCTGGTTGATAGCTTTGGAAACAAAGAAGAAGACATAAGTATGAATGCTAAGAAATACACATGTACTGTTTGGCAAAAGATGAGCATTTTGCATCTATCAATGTGTGCATCTTGACATTTACAGGTGATGTGAACTTGCCAGCCCCAGCTCACGTCATGTCAAGGGCCTCGTCCATCCCCTCTAAGGTGTCTGGTCCCAGTCATTGAGATGCTCCTCCATGGGTGTGAGGACTATCGAGCAAGGTGCTCCTCTACCTGTCTGGCACTGGTACCTGTTGCAGCTCTCCCCATTCTTTTTCAACTGGTCTTTTACATCGCAGTAGTGGTGAGCCATCTGCTCTCTGGTCCTCTTTATTCCACTGTGCCAGAAAATGGTCTGACAATGGTTGTTACTGATCTGGCAGTGAACCCTTTATCCGAAGTAGAGTTAATGCTTCCTAGGAGGGTAAACCCTCTTAGGTCCCTACCGTCAGAAGGTGAGGCCTGATGATGTAGATGTGGAAAGAAGACTTCACCCTGGAAGCTTGTGATTCCCCCAGGTGGAGCCCATAGGAACCCGGCTGCTGGGACTTAGGAGACTCCGTGAAGACCGAAGAAGATCTGGATGCAGGCACCTCCTGCAGGTCGTGTAATCCAGATAGCTGGCACCTCCAGCAGGTCGAAGTCAATTCAATTGTTGATATTCAGAGAGTGGTCCGAAGCCAGTCTGAGGGTCGAAGCCAGAAGACTGGTCGGAAGCCGGTCCAGGGATCGAAGCCAGAAGAATGGTTGGAAGCCGGTCCAGGGGTCAAAGCCAGAAGAATGGTCGGAAGCCGGTCCAGGGGTCGGAGCCAGAGGAATCCGTCCAATGAGAGGAGAATCAGGAACAAGGACCAAGAAGAACAGGAACCAGACGAGCAGGCAGCGGATCAAGAACTCGAGGCACAGGAACTCCCAGGACCAAGAGCCAAGATACCAAGGCAAGGTCTGTGGAGCAGACTTTGCCTTAAATACAGGAAACTAGGAAGGAGTCCTGTTGAGGAGCCATGACCATTTCCTGTCATGGTCCCTTTAAATTACCTCAGCAACCGTGCGTGCGGCTCTAGGATACCCGGCGGGGGTGGAGTCAGCAGAAGAGGCGGCCATCTTGGAAGCGGCACAGCTGTGAACAAACTTCAGCGGTGGCTGCTGGCTCCCGTGGGCGTCCCAAGGGGAGCCTGATGCTGTGGGTAAGTGGCTGGCCCCAGTCGTGGACCGCCGCAGCCAGTGGCCGTAATAGTACCCCCTTTTTTATGCCTCCCCCTAGAAGGCTTGGGCTTTCCTGGGTGATCTATGTGAAAGTTGTGTATGAGGTTCTTATCAAGAATGTTCTTAGCAGGCTCCCAGGAATTCTCCTCAGGCCTGAATCCCTCCCAAACTAGGAGATGCTCCCACTTCCTGCCTCGTCTGTGGACATCGAGAACCTCATGAACCTGGTATATAGGGTCTTCCTCTGCTGTAGGTTGCAGAGCTGCAGGAACCTTCCAAGTAGGCCAAGTAAGAACCAAGGGCTTCAAGAGAGACACGTGGAAAGAATTGTGGATTCTTAATGTGGCAGGCAGACGAAGTTGATAAGTCACGGGACCCAGCTGCCGCAGCACCAGGTAGGGACCTATGTAGCGAGGAGCAAGTCGCATGGATGGAACCGGTAGATGAATATGCCTGGTACTAAGCCACACCTTTTCTCCTGGACAGAAACAAGGAGCTGGCCTTCGGTGTTTGTCTGCAAATTATTTCGCGGTGCGGGCCACCCATAGCAGCATTTGCCAAGTATGCACCCAGAGTCTTTTCAATTGTGTTGCCGTTAGCTGTGCTGTTGGTGAGGGGACAGGCAATGGCAGGGATAATGGTGGCCTGGGTTGTCGACCAAAAACAATTTGAAATGGAGAAGCCCCAGTCGAAGTGCAGGCATGAGAGTTGTGGGAGAACTCGGCCCAAGGAAGAAATGCTGCCCAATCGTCCTGATGGGTGTTAACATATAAACGTAGAAATTGTTTCAAGGTACGATTAGTCCATTCCGCTTGACCGTTGGCTTGTGAATGGAACGCCATGGTAAAGTCCAAAGAAATATGAAACTTCTTGCAGAGATTGGACCAATGTCGGGCCATAAATTGAGGTCCGCGATCAGTTGCAATGTGCTGTGGCAGTCCATGGAGACGGAAAATATGAGACATGAATAGTTGGGCCAGGCAAGGAGCAGGTGGGAGGGAGGGAAGAGGGATAAAATGGGCCATTTTGGAGAATCGGTCCACTGCTACCCATATTACTGTATTGCCCTCAGAGGGTGGAAGATCCATAATGAAGTCTGTGGAGATGTAAGTCCATTGCTTTGTGGACATAGGAGGTGGTTGTAAGAGACCCCAAGTTTTTTCTGTTGGAATTTTATGTTGGGCACAGCTTGGGCAAGAATCGACGTACGCTCGAATATCCTTGCGTATCTCAGGCCACCAATAAAATTGTCGAAGAAGATTCAGAGTCCGGTCATGTCCTGGATGTCCAGCCAACTGGGAGTCATGTGCCCAGGCTAGCACCTTGCTATGGAGCCTCTTTGGCACCACCGTTTTCCCCGGTGGTACCGTAAATGTAGCAGAGATGATGATACAAGCCGGGTCGATGATATGCTGAATGGGCTCATCCAATTCTTCTGCAGAGAAAGAGTGGGACAGGGCATCTGTCTTAATGTTCTTACTAGCAGGTCGATAGCAGAGTTCGAAATTAAAACGTGAGAAGAAGAGTGCCCATCGAGCTTGGCGCGGATTAAGACTTTGGGCCTCTTGGAGATATATCAAGTTCTTATGGTCAGTAAAAATGGTTATACGATGTTGTGCCGGCGGCTATAACAATGGTGCCCCATATCTGGCCCTTGGCAGCCCTGGTCATTTTCACTGAACAGTTCCCAAAGAGCACATTGTAATGTTCAGAGACCCTGGAGATGAACATCTCATTGTCCTCGATGCTGAACTTGTATGTGCAAAGTCGAGTCTGATCTGCTGCCTGGCTGCCAGATGAGCGGGTTTCCACTTCCATTTCCAGAGAGGTATCACTTTCCATGCTCTCACTCCCCACTCCTCTACCTTCCTCCCCACTCCTGCACCTGCCCTGCCAACTCCTCCTTTGCTCTCTCTGACTATCTCTACCCTGCCATCCTCCTCCTGCCACATTTGCCTGTCCAAACCCTTCCCCCTCCCATCTCCTCCTATGCCTTCCCTCCTCCATATCCCTACACCTGTCCCTAATTTTACTCTTCCTTCTACCACTCTTCTACCATCTCCTCCTATGCCTTCCCTCCTCCATATCCCTACTCCTGTCCCTAATTTTACTCTTCCTTCTACCACTCTTCTTTCTACCACTCTTACCACTCCTTTTCTTCCTCCTGCCATCCTCCTCCCTCCTTCTCTCCATCCTCTCCTCACACCTCTCTTCTCCTCTCTCACCATGCCTTCCACAGCATCCTCTCCACCACTCAACACCCCTCAACCACTCTTCTGCACTCCTCCGCAACTCCCATGTACTTCTCCACCATTCCTCCTCCACTCCACCACTCCTACACCACTCCTCGCTCCTCTACCAGCATGCAAAGACAAACAGACAAACTTGAAAAACACTCAAAAACTTCCACACACAGATAAAGACAAGAGACAAAGGTAAACGTAAACAGATGATAACAGAAAACAGCTCACAGGACAGCTCACTTAGAAATTGCTATGAACCTCCACTAAACTCAACCAAGAACTCACCTCCTCTCTTCTCTCTCCCATGCCTGACAAACTCTCAAAGAGGCATCTGCAGGAAGCTCGTATACATAAACAAAGAAAATAATGCACCAGGTGTTAAATGAAGCATGACACATAAAATGATGTGTGATGTGCTAATGTGTCACAAAATGTGATACTGTGTCATGCAACACAATAAATTATTGCGCATTGCGAAACTTACCTACACAATAAGGTATATCAGAAATTGACATAACTACTAGGGATGTGCAGAGAAACACCATACGTTGCATTCGGAATTCATATTCGTCGGGGGACAGATACCTTGCATTTGGCAAGGGGGGCCCCAATACATTAATGCGTTCATTCTTATTCGTTTCCCAGCTAAAATTGAATTAACTACAACCCCCACCCTCCTGACCCCCTCAAGACTTACCAAAACTCCCTGATGGTCCAGCGGGGGGTCCAGGAGCCATCTCCTGCACTCACGCCCTCGGCTGCCGGTATTCAAAATGGCGCCGATAGCCTTTGACCTTACTATGTCACAGGGGCTACCGGTGCCATTGGTTGGCCCCTGTCACATGGTAAGAGCAATGGATGGCCGGCGCCATCTTGTGCTCCTACCATGTGACAGGGGCTGACCAATGGCACCGGTAGCCCCTGTGACATAGTAAGGGCAAAGCCTACCGGTGCCATTTTGATTACTGGCAGCCAACGGCCCGAGTGCAGGACATCGCTTCCGGACCCCCGCTGGACCACCAGGGACTTTTGGTAAGTCTTGGGGGGGGGTTTGTTTAAATTTGCTCCTTTAGACAGCCGAATAATTCAGCGAAGATTCATTGTATTCGTGGGAAATCGCGGTATGTTTCGCTTCCCCACGAATACAATGAATATAGCCCTATACGTTGCAGATTACCAATACGTTAGAAATGAATGCACACTCCTAATAACTACACCCATTTTTTTTATCGCAGATGTTAACATGCCATATTGTTGTTTTATTTATAGCATTCTGATTAATCTAAGCCTTAGCTGAATATAGTTGAAAATGAACTCAGCTAGCCAGATAACTAAACCCCTCTCAGAATGCCTCATTTATTTCCAGTTAAATTATAGCCAGCTAAATTATCCAGCTAAATTACCCAGCTATAATTTAGCTGGATAAGTAGCTGAATATGGCAAAACATACTATTTATATGGATAACTTGTGAGTTATTCATCTAAAAAACTTTTGAATATTGACCTTGTAATTACCTGTGCAGGCCTTAAATGTTATAAGGCATAAACACCTTAGGATGAGCTCATTCCTAAATTTCCTCAACAAAGCTTATTAACTACTAGCCTGCAATACAAGGAAGTACACTAATGGAGAGGCTTGCAGTCCTTCTTTTACAGTGGGAAATTTAACTCCTGGTTGGAAGCAGGAGTTAAACTTCCCATGGTAGAGAGGAGACTATGAACCCTACTCTTGCAGACCAGGCCAGGCTGGGCTAAATAGGTGAATCCTCCCTCCCTTATTTCATGAGCAGGCTGAACCCCCTCCCTCCCACTCAATTAAAAAAAAATAACTAGGCTGAAGTTGTCAGTGGATGGACTAATCAGCAGTGAAGGAGTGAATAAATTAAGTATTGTTAGGATTATTCATTAATTCACTCCTTCGGTGTCTGCTGATTGGACCCTCCACTGTCAGCTGTCAGCAAAAGAACCAATCCCCTTTCATAAGGATGTCTTTTCAGAATTCTAAAAGGGGATTGGTCTTTTTGCTAACAGCTGACAATGGAAGGACCAAACAACTGCCAGTGAAGGAATAGCTCTGCCTGAAGAGGTAAGGTCTTCTTGGATCTGGTATTCCTTTCGTGTGGGAGCGGGAGTGGATTTGCAAAGCTGGGCGTTATTATGGTTTTTGGAAAGCGGGTATGTGGGTGAGTAGGGGTTCCACTTGCTGGGAATTCCACTCAGCCAGCTAATCTTTTTAAAGATGGTTGGGTGGGAGGTTGAGCATTTGCCCAATCTATTTTTTCTTAGCCCAGATTAGCATGCAAAAAGGTTGGTGAGTTAAAAAAAAAAACTTTAGCATGTGTATTTTTTTTATGCCTACAATCTGTGGGTACCTCCACTTATTAAAATCATTTTAGCATGGGTTTTATTACATCAGCCCCTTAGTGTATGAAAAGAGCACTAAAATGGGGCTAAATAGTATGCTACAGCTAGCACACTACCATGCAAATTGCAAGGTAATGAAAATTTACTATTGCATTAGGTATTGCTATCCAATGAAGAGAAGCAAGCTAAAACTTCAGAGCTAAACAACTATTGATTTTTATGTTGAATATGTACTTCAAGATCTAAGGGTGTGATTCAACAAGGTATTTCACCATAAGCACAGAATGGGAGAAAAGCCTTAATGAATCAGGCAGCAAGTTTATTAAGTTTTACTTCCTTTTAGTTTTCTACTCCTCCCATCACAGTTACCTATGCCCAGTATCACTGAATTATAAAAATTACCTTCCCCCCCCCCCCACCCCAGCCCTTCTATCCTTCTACTCTCCCTGGATGACTATTATCCCATCAGTGGGGTCAAATAAATTGAAATGGGGCAGAAGTGATCCCTAGTAAGTTCTGCTACACCAAATGCCTGTGTCAAAAAGGCACCAGCCAGCCTTGAGTTTGGCACCATTTTGTTGAATGATCGGTATCATTTTGACAACAGGGCTTGGCAGAGTAGGAACAAATGGGGCACTATCTTGCCTCATTTTGACTTATTTGACATAATGTATTGCGCGTCCCGTCCACGTTTGGCCCGCAGCTAGGCCTGCTCACCTCGTTAGGACCTCCGTGGGTCCCAGGTTGTCCTCCCCAGCTGTGGCAGTGAATCCAGCCAGACCTCAGTGTCCCGCTGTGGCGGACTCCGGGCCTTCTGCTCCCAGTCAGGCCTCAAGGCGGGGCTCGGCGTCCTCCATGGCATCAGCCCCACCCCTAGGCGCATGCGCGCGGACCACCTGGCCTCTTAAAGGGCCAGGGGTGGATCCCAGCTCTGTGGTGCGTCCTGATTAGCTCCAGCTTAAAAAGAAGTTCCTGCCACCACTTCCTTGCCTTGGCAATCGGGTCGATCACATCGTGATTTCTAGTTTGCCTCTGTGTTTCCAGTCTGTGTTCCAGTCTCGTTCCAGCCTTGTTCCAGTCTTGTTCGAGTTCTGTTCCAGTCCTGTGCCAGCGTCCTTCTTTTCCAGCGTCCTTCTGTTCCAGCATCCTCTTGTTCCAGCGTCCTTCTGTTCCAGCATCCTATCTCCTCATCTCCCCAGCTAGTACCTCTCAGACTGTCTTCTCGGTACTGACCTTGGACTGTTCCTGACTACGTTGATTGCTGCCTTCCTCTGACCTTTTGCCTGTTTCCACAACCAAGTTTACTCGCTGCCTGGAACCGACCTCTGCCTGATTACCGACCACGTCTGCACACGGCCTGTAACTGACCTCTACCTGAACTCGACCACATCTGACTGCTTCCTGGAATCTGACCTCTGCTTTGGCTGACTACCCAATGACTGACTACTGGTATTTGACCCCTGCTTTGGCTGAGTATCCACGGTTTGATTACTGGCACTGGCCTTTCTATTGATTGACCACATTACCTCTTCTCTGGCCATGATCATTGCCATACATTCAGACTCTGTTTTGGCCTTCTCAGGCACCCCGGACTTCCAGCCTGAACATTGGCCATGCACCCTTGATCCTGGTGGGCACACCTCTGAATTTTCTCTCAAGGAGATCCTGCGAGGCCCACCTAAGACCAGGTGGCCCGGGTAACCAAGGGCTCAACCCGAGTAACCAAGGGCTCAACCCGAGGGAACCCCGGGTTGCTAGTGGTGAAGCTCCAGCTTTTTAAAGATGGCCCGCGCCATCTTTAAAAATGGCACGTGCCATCCAGTGCTCCTACCATGTGACAGGGGCCGGCCAATGGCACGGATACCCTGTCACATGGTAAGGGCAAAGGCCATTGGCGCCATTTTGATTAGTGGCAGCCGACGGCCCGAGAGCGGGAGATCGCTCCCGGGACCCCCACTGGACCACCAGGTACCTGTAAAAAGATTTTTGGGGGATCAGGAGGGTGGGGGAAGCTAAGAGATTAGTTTTAAAGGGTTGGGGTGGGTTTTTTGTTTATCGGCTCGGGTGCAGCCGATAAACAAAACCGCGATCGGGCCGGACGAAAAAAACCCCACGATGTGAATCGGAACCGGAATCAGAACCGATTCTGATTCCGATTCACATCTCTAGAACCCAACTCCTTTTAAAATTGAAAACTAAATGAAAGTAATCACCACAGACTCTGATGTAAATATTTGACATTAAAATTAATTGTCATTGGATCCCAGAGATGGAAATTTTGATGAGGGTGAAGGTGACAATGATGAGTTCGCCAGTATTAATTCCATTTATGCTGACATGAAAACATCATCTTCTTTATTTTATTTCAGTAGTTCACAAACCTGTCCTAGAGGCACACCTATCTGGTTTGCTTTTTAGAATATCAATAAGAAATGTATATGAAATACGTTTTCATGCCCTGGATCTCAAATGTGTGTAAACATTTCTCATGTATATTCATTGTGACATTCCAGAAAGATGTGCCTCCAAGACTGGATTGGGAAACATTCTGCTAGTCTACCCCTGTCTTATAATGATTTACTTGCAGTGTTGGCATTGCTAGCTATTGTTTATACACTGTTTTGGATCTGTCACTACTTTTGGAAGCTTACAGCTAAATTTTAAATCCCCTGCGCGCGGAGAAAATGGAGGTTACACACGTGGCCAGGCCTTGCGCGCACTGCGTGCATTTTAGAAGAGGCCCAGCCACACGTGCAACCCCTAATACGAACACAAGAGCCAGGCCTTTATCAAAGGGTAGTCCTGGGGGAGGGGAGGGGCTGTCCGGGGAGGCCCGAAGCAGTCCAGTCGACGGGGGTAGGACGGAACTGGAGGCTGCTTTACTGGGGGATCGTGCTCCGGCATCTTGCCGGCATGAACAACTTACACTAGCTGAGGAGCTGGTGTAAGTTAAATAAAAAAAAAACCAAGGTAGGGACTTCAAAGGGGTCGGGGAAGAGAGTGGAAGAGGGAGGGAGGGTAGGTAGGGGGTATGAAAGCTCTATCCCAGTCCTCTTCTTAAATGGAGCGGACTGGGAAGGAACTGGGGGAGGTCTGATCTCATCACCGCACGTAAACAGGGCAAATCTCCCCCTCTGAGTGCGCCAGCCTGGATTTTATAACATGCGCGTGCCGGCGCACTCATGTTATAAAATTGTGCGTCCATATGTGCGCCCCAGGTAGCGCGCACATATGAAGGTGCGTGCACATTTTAAAAAAATATTTTAGTTTATTAAAACTTTAAACCTAGTCACAGAATAGAATATAATTTTATTTATGTATTTCCAACAATTTCTAACCCACCCAATTGCCAGACAACTGTTCTGGGTATTTACAACATCACATAAAATATAACCTTTAAATAGAATTTTTAAAATACAGCACACACACACACAGACACACCACATACATATAGTGCTTAAACCTCACTCAAAGGCCTCATGATACAAATAAGCCTTTACCTGTTTGTGAAAAGCACAAAAATCCTGCAGCTGTCTAATTTTCTCAGGGAGACCATTGCACAGACGAGGGGCTGTACTAAAGAAAGCCCTATTTCTCATCTTCTACAGCCTCACCTTAGCATCACTAGCAACCACTAACAAAGTGGAATTCTGAGACCTCAAGGATCTATTAGGAGTGTACCTAGCCATCACCTTCTTAAGGTAATCCTGGCCCTAAAAGACAAGGACAACATTTTAAATTTGATTCTCTGTTCAACTGGATGCCAATGCAAAGTTTCCAGCACAGGGGAAATATGAGCCCCCCAAAGGCACCCCAGTCAACAAATGAGCAGCAGCATTCATTACTAATTGCAATGGCCTTAGATGACAATGTGGAAGACCCATATAAAGAGAATTGCAATAATCTAATGTCGAAAAAATAAATGCTTGTATTACTACCCTGAAAACCCTCCTGTCCAGAATATAGTTTAACTGTCACAATTTCTGCTATTTATGAAAACCATCCCATACCACTGTTTGGATTTGTTCCTGAAAAGAAAACCTGTTATCAAACACTACTTCCAAATTCTTTACCCTAATTTGAATAGGCAAAATCAAATCATCCAAAATCAGATGGGGGGAGTTTATTAATGACATTAAATAAAATATGAAAAACGTCAGTTTTTGAAATGTTTAAAAAGTAAACAATTTTGTTGCATCCAGTCTTTTACCTTTTTTAGGACAATTTGTATTTCCTGAAAAACTTCCCCTATCTCTTGATCCATCTTAAAAACCAGTTGAAGGTCATCTGCATATGCCATTCAAAATACACCCACATTCTGTAGCATACCGCAAAGAGGAAGTAAATATAGATTAAAAAGGGCAGAAGACAAAGAAGAGCCTTGTGGAATGCCAATCCTCACCGGGGTCCATTTGAACTTGGCATCATCAACCCGAGCATGTTGATAACAATGTTCTAAGAAAGACCTGAACCAGTGGAGAACTATGTCCCCAACTCCTACCTCTGCTAATCTTCTATACATTATTTAATGTAACAAGGAATCAAAAGTGGTGGAGATATCTAACAAGATAATTATCACATCTTGCCTCTGATCTAGAACACGTAACACAAAATCAGAGAAAGATAATAACAATGTCTTGGCTTCCCAGCCTTTTCTGATCCCACATTGACTTTCATGGAGAATTTGATTATTTTCAATATGAACCATTAACAGGATCAACACCACCCTCTCAATTACCTTATCCAATGAAGGAAGAAGAGTAATAGTCCGGTAACTCGCTGGATCATTGGGCGGTAACTTAGGTCCCTTTAAAATGGAATGCACTATTCTTCTTTTAAACTGAGAAGGCAGCAATCCTTCCTCTAATGACCGATTTACCAACATAGGCCTGGATTCACCATTGTATCGCAGAATGGTGAATCCAGCGAAAACGGGGGATGGGGGCGGGCCTGCGAAAGCCATCAGCCTTCGCACCACCACAGTGTTTTCGCTGCCGGCTTTTGCACCCAATAGTGCCACTGTGAAAGGTGGTGCTATTGGGCACGCTACTGGCAAATATAATGTTTCTTACCTTATCGCCGCCAACGAAGACACCGCGGAGTCCACCCCAACTCCTCCCCTCGCTGCCCTAACTCTACCCCGACTCCGCCCCCAGCATGTTATCATGTATAATAGTGGCTTATCACGTGCGATAAGCATTTGAAAATGACCCCCATAGTTAAGAAAGATAACATTTCATCACCCAAGTTCTTTAAAACCCAAAGAGGATACACATCCAAAGAACTGAATGAGGAACCCAACACTGAAAACGTTTCTGCCACCTCTGTAGAGGCTACCCCTCAAAGGTTATCCTTTCACTACCCCTAATATCCCTACTACTTTCATCCACCAATTTTTGACCAAATCAAATTCCCCTTGAATTCTTGCCAGTTATCCTGACAATACTTAGCAAAAACATTACAATCTACCAGTATATCATCTGTATCCTCTGCCGAACCAGTTAGTCGAGAAACAACCTGAAATAATATCTGAGAATGATTTAAAGATGCACATAGTTGCCTCTTAAAATAACATCACCGATTATTTTCTAAATTCTGTCTATACATCTTCCTGGTGCTCATAAACTCTTGCTTCAAAAAATAAGAATTCTCCTTCCTCCATCTTCTTTCTACCTGCCACATGGCACATTTCTTGTCTACTAAAGAAGATGAATACCATGGAACTAATTTTCTTGTGATTGGTAGGGTTAACTCCTTTAGAGGTGCAACCTTATCCAGCACCATCATTTATAAATCTTTCCAGGCAAATTTACCAATAGGTATTTCGGTGTCTATTAAGAGAGAATATTTAGAAGCACTTCTAACTGCAGCATTTTTATGAAATGGTTGAGATCATTATAAAAATAGTTAGGTATTGACAGATTTTGGAAGTTTAATTATAATCTCCCAGTGATGATATATCATCTAGGTAATAGCAATAACAATACAGTAACTGTATTCAGTTAGTATACCCTTTTTGGTCTGTGAATATTCCCTTGTGCCTGAGAGAAAAAAGGTTTTATTGTAGATACAAATATGGAAGAAAACTCCATTAGGCTGTGTAAATGCATTTTTGGGGACCATACTACTAAAGAAATATGAATGTCAGTTAATGTAGATCATCATATTCCACCAATTTTAGCTACTTCAAGGAGCAGTTCAAATATGATTTTGTTTAGTGTGTGTGTATGTGTGTGTGTGTGTTATATTGAGTGGGCTTAAATATCACCTCAAAATATATAATCTCCAATTCAACCTCAAATCTATGACCTCATGATCTGTTAACAATGATTTAAACATGATGCCAGGGTTGGGCTGCAAAACTCATAATAAATCATAAATCACTAGACTTGAGATTTGTGCGTCATGCTTTATGGAATGATCCCTTTCCAATTCAATCAAAATTGTAATTAGATATGCTTGTAGTAAATTAACTAATGTAGCTCCTCAATGTCCAGAGTCTAAGCATGACATATTTCTTCATTTCAACCAAATTCTGTTTGAGATGACATCTGCATTTTGGGGTTCTGTAATTTACTCAGGTTGATTTAGTTTAATTTAAAAAATTCCAGAATTTGGGGGCCTTGGAATGGAATGCTAAATACATGTGTAAATGTAATGACTATTGTAGCAATTTTTGAAAGCAATACTTACAATAGAAAGAAATCTGACAGTATGCAATGCAGATCTCATGGTCTGCAGAATGTAATGCTCTCACGTAATCCCTCAACTATATCATCATCATCTTTATCACTATCATCAGAGGTCTCTAATCTGTCTCTTTGATCAAAATATCCCTTTAGAGAAACCAGAAATCTACCAATAAAGGTTTGGGGTTGAATCATTTGCATGAGCAGCACAATTGTGAGTTCTGGATAGTATATATAGCCAATATACATTTTGAATTGCTTTCAAGAGAAAAGTCAAGTCAAATGCATCTTTCTGCATTTCAGATTTTATCTGTTATTAAATTATGACATTCCTCCCTCACATACATGCAGGAGGAACAATCAGGTTCTGAAGTCAAGGTTAGAATGCTCTTTGGTTTAATTTGTAGCAATGTCAGTAGAATGATATTGGATTAAATTGCTTATTATGACTTGCTCATTGTCTTTGCTGGTGTTTTAGAGAGGTAGTTTTTCAAAATATTGATACTAAAGTTCCATGGCTTATTGAGTTATTTCATCCCACTGTTGCAAAAGGTTGTATGCAGCAATAATACAATTTTAATATATATGCTAGAGGCCTTGAAGAGGAAAGAACATAGACAATAGATTTTATTTAGGTGGGGGAGGGTGAGGGAGGACACTCCAGAGACTACTGAAAATCACTGTCTGTCTACCTGAATAAAAACCACATGAATTTCATTTCCATTTTAATGGCATTGTTCAGAAAAGTTTTATTTATCCTTTCTGTCTCTATGGATAAAAATATGTATTAATTACTTTGCTATAAGTCACAAAGGCTGACTCAGAAAGCCATGTAGGTCTCTGGATCTGCAGTTGATAATGTCCTCCTACCGGAGTGAAGGTATACACCAACATCGGTATAGAAAAATAAAGACATAAATAAATAAAATAAATAAATCTCTGTCACAACCTGCACCAGAGGTCTTTGATATTTCCCCATGTTCAGAATCTCCGAGTCCACACCGATAGGCTAAATCTTTGGAGAATCCAGAAATCGATCTATAAAGGTTCTGGGATAGAATCATCCGCATGAGCAGCAGGGCTGTCTCTTCTGGGTAGTATTATCTGTCTGGAATGGTCTGAAGTATAAAGTTATGGTAACTTCATCATTACTACCAGCAACACTGGCATTGCTACTACAAACAATAGGACTGCAAGTGCTCACAATAGAAATGAAAAGCTGTTTCATTGTACCAGGACTGAGATAAACTTTTCACTTAATACAGTGCTGCTATCATTCACCTTTTCCATCTTCAGATGTTTTAAGGGACTAAGCTGTAACCACGGTGCCACTTGTTCCAGCTGTTGCTGATAGTAGCATAAGCCATTGATGTCCACGACCTTCTCTTCTTTTTTTTTCCATTTTTCTTTCATTCAATTTTTAGCCTGCTGGATTGAACATACACGCCCAGCAGATAACAATTAAAATAACCTCACAGCCGATGTGCAATAAAATCAAATACTAACATAAACATATGTCATAAAATTCAAGAATAAACCTGTTTCTCCTCTGCTTCCTCTGAATTCCCTCTGTGATCCCTGCCCTATATTCTCTTACTCTGACTGACTCTTTCCGACTCCTTAATAATGGAGCACACAGGAACAAAAACAGGATTATATAGAATCAGATGTCATTTACTTTCTTAGGACTTTTAGAAATTTATATGAACTTACACAAAAATGATTTGAAAAGCTTGTGGCAATTTCAAACAAACTTTTTTTTAAAATATAATTTTAATGGCTAAATATCTGTACAGCGAGCATAAAGTTTTCTGGCACTCAAATCCTTATTCCAAAACAAATTTCTGGGTAATTTGCCAGTCTCTGGTTTTAATATCTCCTTTGCAAACCTTAAATCACTTCTCAAAATGCAGGCGGAGGTGGCTATAAAGCCTTCCTATTGATACACTTGCTTGATTGTACGCTGCTTGCTTGATGGTAAAACACTGTAGCTCCACAACTAGTTAATAGAAATGTAGAATAGCTGAAGAGTACACAGTGACAATCAGATGATGTGCAGTAGAGAAGCTGTATTGTAACTGGATGCCTCTACAGTAATGTTACTAGAATATCTGTACATTTATTAAAAAAAAAAAACAAAAACCAGAACTGAAAACAGAAATTAACTCAGCACAGCCAAATTTATTGTAATAATCATAACATATCCAGTCTCCTTTATATTCAGTGGTTTGGTTTTATGTGAAAAATCCACTTCAGAGAAACATTTACTTTAACCTAGGCTTCCGTTTGTTCCTTAAGAGTGAAAGATATTTTTCCAGAAAGAACAGAGCACCGTCTGTAAGAGACTCATGATGTGAAATTGTTCTTGACATTAATTACTTCAGCTTGCAAGCTGAACAAGAGGTTTATTCAAATGTGCGTCAACACACAAAATGCTTTTTCCTTAAAGTTCACCTCAGACCATTTAAATAATCCATAGGGAGACCATGTCAGGGTGGGGAAATGCGGGGAGATCGGATGAAATGTGGGGGAAAATTACATTAAGAAAGGAAAAAGTGATCACTATGGTTTTCAAAAGAAGGGGCTGAAAAGATAAGAGCGGAAAGATTCAAGGAATCCCTGAAAGAGGAACTCAGGGAAGAAAATCTCAGCAAGCTGAGAGAAACAGGAAGGGTTTCCGGACAGCAAAGGCGCTGAGTGGAGTTAAAAATGCCCAAGGCCAAAATACTTTATTCAGATGAGCTATGGAAAGAGAAGGTAGAGAGACGGGCTTGTAAGACAGGCGAAGGCATATGAGGAATGTCAGCGAAAAATCTGAAATACTGAACAAATGGGGTTTTCCTTTCCAATTATCTCTGAAGAAGGGATTGGAGAAGGACCGCCGCCAGATGGCCAAGGCATTCACAGTAGACATTTAGCTTCACTCCTTTTACAAAAGAGAAGGATTGCATGGAGCAAGGGATGTGCAGAGGCAACATTGTTGTTTTGGTTCATTTATTCACTTTGCCTCGTTTTGTTTAGCTCATTGAAAACAAACAAACAAAAAAAAAAAAGGATTATTCATTCCGTGTGTTTTCCACTTTCCATTAAAGTCAAAGGGTGAAGCACTGCAGCCTGTTTCGAGCACCAAATTTGGAGATTTCCAATCAATTCTAGTGAAACTTGTAGGCAGACATCCTCAGAAGGGGAAAGAAAACTACAAGGCACAAGACTATGGCAAAATAGCACCCAAAGTGCCGAGAACTGCAGAAAGCATCAGAAAGGGACAAAATGGTACCAGCAATGGAAGGAGTTCTCCAAAGCCATGTGAGAGGAGCAAAGCAGCAGCAAGAATGGGAAGACCTCCCCATGGCTTCAAAAGAGGGGGACAGAGCACTGATAGAGGGGCAAAGCAGCACAAAGAGTGGCATGAAGACCCCCCAGAACCTAACAGGTGCAAAGCAGCCACCCACAGTGGCAAAAACACCACAAGATGTAGAGTCGTGGGTATGGCAGCAAGGCTGAGAAGCACAAAGACCGCCTAAAATGTAGCATACGTACACAGCAACAAGGCAGAGTGGTCGCATGACCCTCAAGGTGGTACATCAGGGGCATGGCAGCAAGAAAGAGTGGCATCGAGACCCCAAAGTGTGGTATTAGAGAAGGGCAACTACACAGAGAGGCAATCGCACCTCTAAGATGTGGCATTAGCAGCAGAGCAGTTAGAGTGATATCAAGACACTCAACTGCTGCCCCTCTTATTCCCTCCTTTCTCCTTTGCTCACAGTGGCATTCTGGAATTTGGAGTGAGTACTGTTCTTTCTGATGTCACAGCACACACTGCATTGATATTGTACTGTGATACTGACTGAATTTCTGACTGTAACACACACTTATTCAAGTTGTCAGTCTGTGTTCAATTTGTTGTGAGGCTGTCGTCTCTGCAAGAATACGCACTGGCAATTGGAAAGCAGAAACTATTAGCAAGACTCTTGCGGAACAATGCAAAAGAGATACAAGATCAGCAGAGCTCAGCTTGCAATAGCTGAACAGCAATTTTATATGCCCCCCCCCCCCCCCATCTCCTTCTCCCTATACCACACACATAGTGGGGTAGATTTTAAAACCCCTGCGCGCGTAAATCCTCCTGTCACATGGTAGGAGCACTGGATGGCCCGCACCATTTTTAAAGATGGTGCCAGCCGTCCATTACTCCTACCATGTGACAGGGGCCGGCCAATGGCACGGATACCCTGTCACATGTTAAGGGCAAAGGGCCATCGGCACCATTTTTATTAGTGGCAGCCGACAGCATGAGAGCGGGAGATCGCTCCCGGGACCCCCACTGGACCACCAGGTAATTTTAAAACATTTTTTTTTTGGGGGGGGGGGGTCGGGAGGGAGGCAGCCTTGAAGTGTGAGTACTTCCATAGCTCTTGTACTCTGTTATCTTGGGACACAATTTTCCAGACTTTGGGACTCTTTAGGGTCAGCTTAAGATTGGATCAATAATTTTCAGAAATCTTCCCATGGTGGGGAAGATACCAAGACACCCAAACCCTGATGGCACCTAGAGGCCACAAAAAATGGGGTTAGTCAGGGGTCGGGAACCTTTTTTGGCTGAGAGAGCCATGAACGCCACATATTTTAAAATGTAATTCCGTGAGAGCCATACAAGACCTACCAAATTAATTTACTACAACCCCCTACTCTCCTGACGCCCCCCAAAACCTGCCAAAAGTCCCTGGTGGTCCAGCGGGGGTCCAGGGCTCGCAGACAAATCTTTAATAAAAAAGTAAAAATCTAACAAAACCCCCCACCCTCCTGACGCCCCCCAAGACCTCCAAAATTAATTTACTACAACCCCCCACCCTCCTGACCCCCCCAAGACCTGCCAAAAGTCCCTGGTGGTCCAGCGGGGGTCCAGGAGCGGTCCGGGAGCGATCTCCTGGACTTGGGCTGTCGGCTGCCATTAGTCAAAATGGCGCCGATGGCCCTTTGCCCTCACTATGTCACTGGGGTCGACCAATGACGGCTGTAGCCCCTGTGACATAGTAAGGGCAAAGGGCCGTCGATGCCATTTTGATTGGCTTGATTGTCTGCTTTTAGTCTCAATAAACAACTTATTTTCCTTTCATACATTGTCTTACCTTATGAAATACCCCAAGTCTCTGGACCTGTGTGTTTGTCTTATTAGACTGTAAGCTCTATTGATCAGGGACTGTCTTTTTTCTGTGTTTATATAGTGATGTGTATGTATTGTAGCACTATTGAAATGTTAAGTAGTAGTAGTAGGGATGACTTGATATACAGAAGAACAGTATAAAACAGCACAATAAAAATCTGAGTATTAGATTTATCACTGAATATAAAAAACAGCATAAACTAAAATGAAATTTCTGAAAACATTGAAAGGTTTTATGAATTGATTTTTATTGAAGGACATGTTCCTGACCTTTATTCCCAGATAACATTTAGATGTGGGAGAAAACTGAACGATATTTTAACCTGTTGTTTTTTATAAGACATCTGATCGAGTAGATAATATATTGTGTTCGGTTCTTTGCAAAATGGTTTAATCCAAGTGGTCATGTAAGATGTCACCTCATTTTTAGTAGCTGAACAGTGTTTTGAAAACACTCAGTTGAAGATTCAGATAAAAGACTTTATAAACTAGAATAATACATATGGTTTATATGATGTATTGCGATTCTGGGATGTGGCATATAGTGTGAACTACAAGAAAACTAAAGAATATGAGAATATGTGGGGAAGATGAGAAGTTGAAAATCACGTTGTACAATATGGAGGAGGAATTTTATAACAGCCTGCCTAAATTAGGCAGCTTATGCATGCATATGTTATATCAATTTTCAATATGCACACAATAATGCTTTGAACATTATTTCACCACACAATTGCACCCGCTATTATGCATGTGGGGAATTTTCAGGAAAATCTATGCACACACTTTGAAAATCCAAAAGTACAAACCCAAGTCCAAACCTCTCCCCAGCAAGGTCTCCAGGAGCTTAGTCTGGGTAAACTTGTACACAAATAGGCAGTGCACATGCAAGTTTACCTTTACATTGGATAAGCAATTTTGTAAAAGGTCATTTTTCTGGGCGTAAAATCTTTTACCTGTGGAAATGCCTTTGGAAATTGTCCTCTAAATGTTTATAAAATATTCAAATAATCAGCCAACTTCACTTCATAAGACTTGAGTGAGCAGAGGGAAAATAGACTTGAGTTATTGGCTAGAATTTTACACACACACACATATATATATATATTCAATTTATACATGAAATACCTTGTCAGTCATAGAATTGATACAGAACACAAATTCCTTATAAAAAAATTTCAGTTTAATTTTATATATTATATTGTTTTTTTCTAATTACAGTTAGGGGAAATTTTAAACATGCCACATATGCGCACATGTTATAAAATAGCATGTGTGCTCAATTTTAAACGAATGCATACATGTGTGCGTAAATGTCGCATCTACCGCGCAAGTGAAGACATTTTACAAGGGATGCGCACCAATGCTATTTGCCATTTTTCCAGATCATTCCCAGTTTGCCAAGTTTAGGGATAGGACTTGCAACCCCCCCCCCTTCCCAGTTTAATAGCCTCCCTTCCCCCTGTTAGCCCCAACCCTTAAAACCTCACTGACTTCCCAAAATGTTTTTAACACTTACATGCCATCCATAGCAGAAGTAAAGTTACGCAGCAGGGGACCCCAGCATGCGCCAGTTTGCTAAATTTCAAGTGTGAATCCTGGAATGCCCATAGCCCACCACTTCCACACTTCACCCCTTTTTCCAAATGTTTAATTTGTGCGTGCAGCGGGAGATACGCGCGGAGACCAAGCGCCTTATAAAATCCGCTTGGCACGGGCTGACCTGTCATATTCGTGCATCCCTTAATTGATGCGTGCGTCTTGCACGCATCCCTTAATTGATGCGTGCGTCTTGCTTTTAAAATTCAACTTCATGTGTTTAAGTGCAAATCCCCTTCCCAACCTTGCTCCTGGGAATGCAAACCCCCTCCTCCCCACTGCAGGTAAAAGTGCACGCATCTTTCATCCACATAATGGGATAGTCAATCTTCCAAAAGCCCATTCCCATGGGAAAACCATTGGTTTTAGCTTGAAAATTGCCCTCTGAGGTGGTTATGGAGGAATTATTATTATGTTTTATGTGTTAAATTATGGGAGGGAAATGGTAAAATTTTGGACTCTGATTCCCCTCTACCAGGTCTTTGTTTTATTAGCCGGGATCCAAACTGTCTCAGTTATTATACAGGGTAAGTAATCCACCCTGCTATTTACCCTGGTTCAGTATGGGCAATTAAGGGGACTTGAGATACTGAACCATTACAGTGGTGCCTGCAAATTAAAAGCATTGTTTTAACAAGGGGTGGTTCTTGGCTTCAGGGAGGGTTTCTATAGGACAGAAAAACCAGCTGGACTCCACCTTTCAACAGAAAAACACTTTTTTCTTTACAAAAATAGACTGATAGTCAAATCCTGCTTTCCTCAGCCGTGCTTTATCAAAATTCAGGTATTCAAATATACAGGGTGTGCCTGCTATAATTTCCCTTTTTGTCGCTCACGATAATCTCGGCAATAATACCCGTGATCCACGATATCTGTCGTGGAAGCTCGATAGTCTGTTCACCATACCGCAAAAAAAAACCAAAACAAAGCTGTAATTGTTTCCGGCTTTAAATACTGCGATAGTGTGTGTTACTCTATCGCATGCTGTGCTAGCAGACCATCATTTCCATTTTCTCCATCCAAACTCTTCCCACGTGAAAACTCAATTTTTCATTTGCATATGCATGATGTGTTTCGTTATTTATTGCGCGCGATAAATAATGCGCGATAAATAATGCAAAATGATAAATGACCCGGAATGGTTGTTAGATTTTATCTATTTTCATGGATTTATTTTTGGATTTATTTCACTATTGGTTGCTCTACTGGATTTTTTTTTTTTTTTTTTTTGCTGTATAACAAATGTTAACAGAAATTTACTAGAAGGATGCCAACATATGTTTGCATATATTTTCTTGCTTTTGCAGTAACAGTATGTCAATAAAATAAAAACTTAAAAAAAAAGGAATGGTCCTTCTTTGTGGCAAATCCTTTTTTAGGGATCCTTGCTGATAACATGCTGAAGTCTTTCTTCCCTGAATAAATAATTCATGTACAGTCAAGTAAACAAATAGACAGAGTGTTGGCAACTAGGAACCCAAACCTCATGCCAGGTAGGGTCCAGACACACTAGTATTCAGCAAATGAACCGATCATGACATTTATATGTATTATGTTATAAGTGGGAAGCCAGCAATCAACAAGCAGAATCATCCATAGCAGCAGGTATACTATGTCTTGGTGTGCCTTTCCCTGAGTTCTTCTTTGATCCCAGAATCTGATCTGAATTCAGTTTATTGTTTCAGTAAGTCATCGGTCAGTGGTAAGTCTCTCACATGCCCCGAGGTTCTTCTAATCTCTTTGAGAGGAGGTGGCAAAAGAAGAGGATTTCCTAGCACAACTCTCCCCCTCTCTGTCGCACTGCTATTGTTACTCTACAATTATTACTGTATTATTATCTATAATAGAGAAAATTATGCTGCTATCTGGTGATTAAACCAAATAAACAACCCGAGCAAGTCTGGCAAGCTCTTATCTATAAAGCCCAGGTAAATCATTCTCTCATTCTACAGGACCATCTCCTAGGATATGCAGACAAATACATGCTTAAATGTGGTATTGCCTTTGGGACATTATATCTGGGACTTTTTGTTTTAAACCTTTAAAATAAAAATATTCCTGTTTACTGTTACATTTTAAAAAGAATGACTCTTACTGTTTTCTCTCCTAGTCTACCACCTGGATGTATTAGATTTGCTTGAGAGAGTTACCCTATCTGAAAGGTGCCGTGTGTGACATTGACAAGCAGCTATTCAGAGAATGGCAGACAGCCAATAAATCATTCCATGCAGTCACTTGTCCTTCTGTCTATTGCTTACAAAATGTACTGCACATTTTGGCTTAAAAGAGTTGTTATATAATTTGTAGTAAATGAGAGAGAGAGATTAGGTTATACTGTATTTGAGCTCCAATAATTGCTGGAAAAGTTTTGCGCTGTGAGAATACAAATTGCAGCTCACATTGAATAATTAATGTGTAGCATCTTTATCTTAATAGCTTCACATTAAGGTATAGTAAGCCTTCCATAAGATGCTCTCAGGATTTCATTGGATCCCGTGAGATTTTACAGAGTCTTACAAGATTCAGAATCTAATAAAATGTGGTTCAAGGTATTCCATGTCAGAGGTACAACTAGGTCACAAACTACAGTATTTATTCATTAACATATTTTTTAAAAATATTTATATTTAATTGATCAATTCCATTACAGTGGATAGAGATGTGAATCGTGTCCTCGATCGTCTTAACGATCGATTTCGGCTGGGAGGGGGAGGGAATCGTATTGTTGCCGTTTGGGGGGGTAAAATATCGTGATATATCGTTAAAATCGTTAAAACCCGCTAAAACCCACCCCCGACCCTTTAAATTAAATCCCCCACCCTCCCGAACCCCCCCCAAATGACTTAAATTACCTGGTGGTCCAGCGGCGGTCCGGAATGGCAGCGGTCCGGAACGGGCTCCTGCTACTGAATCTTGTTGTCTTCGGCCGGCGCCATTTTCCAAAATGGCGCCGAAAAATGGCGGCAGCCATAGAACAACAGGATTCGACGGCAGGAGGTCCTTCCGGACCCCCGCTGGACTTTTGGCAAGTCTTGTGGGGGTCAGGAGGCCCCCCCCAAGCTGGCCAAAAGTTCCTGGAGGTCCAGCGGGGGTCAGGGAGCGATTTCCCGCCGCGAATCGTTTTCCGTACGGAAAATGGCGCCGGCAGGAGATCGACTGCAGGAGGTCGTTCAGCGAGGCGCCGGAACCCTCGCTGAACGACCTCCTGCAGTCGATCTCCTGCCAGCGCCATTTTCCGTACGGAAAACGATTCGCGGCGGGAAATCGCTCCCTTACCCCCGCTGGACCTCCAGGAACTTTTGGCCAGCTTGGGGGGGCCTCCTGACCCCACAAGACTTGCCAAAAGTCCAGCGGGGGTCCGGAAGGACCTCCTGCCGTCGAATCCTGTTGGTCTATGGCCGCCGCCATTTTTTCGGCGCCATTTTGGAAAATGGCGCCGGCCGAAGACAACAAGATTCAGTAGCAGGAGCCCGTTCCGGACCGCTGCCGTTCCGGACCCCCAGGTAATTTAAGTCATTTGGGGGGGGGGTCGGGAGGGTGAGGGATTGAAGGAGGTAGGATTTGGCAAGGAAATGTTTAAGTTATTTGGGGGGGGTTCGGGAGGGTGGGGGATTTAATTTAAAGGGTCGGGGATGGGTTTTAGTGGGTTTTAGTGTGCCGGCTCACGATTCTAACGATTTATAACGATAAATCGTTAGAATCTCTATTGTATTGTGTTCCATAACGGTTTAAGACGATATTAAAATTATCGGACGATAATTTTAATCGTCCTAAAACGATTCACATCCCTAATGCTCATACTCCATTTATAAAATACATAAATTGTATGCAGACTTGGAAACTCTGCCTATGGATATCGTAGTACCGCCCTGTTCAAGGGCAGATTGGCCTCTCGAGGGCTTGGGCATCCCCCGGTGGGCCAGCTGCACTGGTTCATGGCCTTCATCTCATCTCATACTGAGGAATTGCCATGGAATAAGTTCTTTTGTGGGGCCATGACACCCGACATGGCCCGAGGGAGGTGTGACAGGGTCGCGACAGAGCCCAACCCGACATTGCCTGAGGGAAGACTCGGCAGGGTCGTGATGGAGCCCAACCTGACACGGCCTGAAGAAAGACCTACAGGCTTGGCAAAATTTATAACGATAAATCGTTAGAATCTCTATTGTATTGTGTTCCATAACGGTTTAAGACGATATTAAAATTATCGGACGATAATTTTAATCGTCCTAAAACGATTCACATCCCTAACAGTGGATTTGTCAGGATCCATTGCTGAATTCACATTCTAGCCTTGCAGACTATCTATTCTGGTTTCCAACCTCTGTGCCTCTCTTTTCCCCCAGCAATTTGGGTAATTGCTAGGGATGTGCAGAGGGACCACATACGTTGCATTCGGTATTCATATTCGTCGGGGGGCAGATACGTTACATTCGGCAAGGGGGGCCCCTGATACGTTCATGCATTTATTCTTATTTGTTTCCTGGCTAAAATTTAATTAACTACAACCCCCCACCATCCTGACCTCCCCAAGACTTACCAAAACTCCCTGGTGGTCCAGCAGGGGGTCCGGGACCCATCTACTGCACTCACGCTGTCGGCTGCCGGTATTCAAAATGACGCCAATATCCTTTGACCTTACTATGTCACAGGGGCTACCAGTGCCATTGGTCGGCCCCTGTCACATGGTAGGAGCAATGGCCAGCCGGCGCCATCTTGTGCTCCTACCATGTGACAGGGGCTGACCAATGGCACTGGTAGCCCTTGTGACATAGTAAGGGCAAAGGCTATCGGTGCCATATGAATACTGGCAGCCGACGGCCCGAATGCAAGAGGTCACTCCCAGAACCCTGCTGCCCTGTGACATAGTAAGGTCAAAGGCTATCGGCGCCATTTTGAATACCGGCAGCCGATGGCGTGAGTGCAGTAGATGGGTCCCGTACCCCCCGCTGGACCACCAGGGAGTTTTGGTAAGTCTTGGTGGGGTCAGGAGGGTGGGAGGTTTGTTTAAATCCGCTCCTTTAGACGGCCAAATAATTCAGTGGATTAATTGTATTTGTGGGGAATCGCGATACATTTCGCTTTCCCATGAATACAACGAATATGGCCCTATACGTTGCGGATTACCAATACTTTGCAAACGAATGCACACCCCTAGTAATTGCCAGGTCCTTGTGTCCTGGTTTGGCCTCTGTTGGAAACAGGATGCTGGGCTTGATGGACCCTTGGTCTGACCCAGCATGGCAATTTCTTATGTTCTTATCTTGTTTCCTGCCTGTTTGTGTACTTATACTCAGGCCTTTTATCAGTCAAGTTGCTAGAGCTTGGTCCTACTCCATGGTGCTTGCTCTCTAGCTCTGTTCTGGTTATCTATACAGAGAAGACTCTGCCGCCTCCTGGACTTTCCTTCAGTGTCCTGCTTCATCCCTTTTGTGCTCCTGGCTTCCTGGTGTATATCAGCCTCATATTCTGTTCATGACTTCTAGCTTCATACTTTGGATTGGGAGCTTCTCCTGTCACTCATGCCTCACTAGCCACCAGCACCTAAGGGCTTAGCCCAAGGATGAAGTGGTTGTGCAGCAGAACATGCCCAGCTTCTCTTTCTTCATGGATGTCTGCCTGAATTTGCCTTTCCAGGCATCTAGATGCTCATTTCTGGGACAACCCACTGATGACTGTCATCACAGGAGTATACAGATAAAGAACTCCTCTTCTCTCCTATTAAATGACCTAAGTGAAACATAAAATTAACAAAGTAAAAGGTAAGACAATTTCCCTTCAGGCAGAGTACATTGGCAAAGGATTTTTTAGTTTTATAAAATAAAAAGGCTATTAAAAAATATTATGTTGATTTTTGTTTCCCTTTTACCTCTTTATTATGCCATACTTTAAGATCATAAGAGCATTTATCAAATTATGCTTTGGGTTTGGACATTCTGTTGTGGTTACACTAGATTTTTGACATGAATATTCCAATATTTGCTTGTCACTGTTAACAAATATTTTTAGCATGTAGAAGATATGGTGTGCAATGCGAGATACTATACCTGCTCGTCACAGTATCCTGGATATTTATTTATTTATTTATTTATTTATTTCACAGTTTTTTATACCGACCTTCATAGTAAATTACCATATAGGATCGGTTTACAGTTTAACAAAGGGAAAAACTAGAGTAACAATTCACGTAAACGAAAGATAACAATAAGTAGGAATAAGTCAAAAAGTTACAATCAACAGGGGGAGAGAACTTGGAAGCTTGCAACAAGCTGGAAAGAAGAAAGGCTGGTAAAAGTATTGTTACCATAGAGTGTACAAGTTAAAAACTTAAGAACGGTGCTTTAACCTGAAAGACTCAGAGTCCATTTTTTCTTTGATATGTCCCTCTGATTCATTTTGTCCTAGGTGTGTCTGATCACTTCCCCATGTTATCCCGCTAATCTTAGCTCCATGATATTTAAAGTTCTGTCATTCATGGCTTCCTTTTATCACACCTAATTATTGTCTTCCTCCCCCCCCCCCCCCCCCCTCCCCCTGTGTCTATTACCTGCAGAGTTCTCTTCTTTGTACCTGCTTTCTTCCATGGCACTTCTCCCACACTTGTGTCTAACCCGCCCATCCACCTCAATGTTAGGATTGCTAACTTTCACATAGGAAAATTCCAAACCCTTGTGCGCACCAAGTAAAACTTTCACTGATGGTGTCCTTTCACTTCCACATGTGACAATTTTCTCTCCCTCCCCATTTTGGAAAGCATGCAATTGTTTTGAAGAGGAATCAAAAACGCTTGTCATTTATCAGGTCAAACTTTTTTTTTATAACTTACTGTAAACCTATCACTTTTTAAAAATATTCTTCAGTCTGGATGGGTGTTTTCACTTTATTTTTTGAACTTTCAAACTGTGTATAAATACATAACATTTTCTTAAGTAAATAGCGTTTTACAAAATTTGTTTGCAAAAGTGTTCACAGCCTTGTATATTTTTCACATTCTGCTGTCTAAAGGAAAAATTTAAAATGTTTGAATATCCTTTGTGTCAATGTTAGGTACACAGTTGTAAAAAAGAAACAGTTTGGCACTACAAAGGCACTGTACCATCAGACTATTTCCCCAAAATCAGGAGCTCTGGGTTATGGAAACTGCTGAGAAAAGCCACTTGAGGCCTGATTAATTTAAAAGCACTACAGAGTCTCTCTGGCTGAGACTGGAGAAAATGTTTTTCTGATATCAAGATTACTCCATCAACATGGCCTGTCTGGGAGGGTGGCAAGAAAAAAGAAAAGCTATATGATGTGCTGCATAGGATTTGTAAACACTTAAGGCTGCTGCAATCAAATGGGTGAAAAAAATCCAGCAACCCTACAGCACTGCAAATATTGCAACAGGCCATAAAACACCAATTTATATCCTATTGGGAAAACACAAGAAACAGGATTGCTACAGATTCCTGCATACTAATGAACAACAAAGGAGGCTCAGCAGCTCCAACTCTTGCTCTACTTTGCTCCTTCTCTCTCCACACCTCTGTCCAGCACCAGTATCCCCCCAACCCTCTCTCTCCTCCCAGCCCAGCTTCCACCTTTCTCTCTTTTTCTCACCCCAGTCCCCACCAAAGGACCAGGGATGGCGAGAGGAGAGAGAGAGAGGGTGCCAGGAATGAGTAAGGGGGAATGAGAGGCCCAAGTATGAGGGAAAGAGATGGACGATGGATGGGATATGAGGAGGAGGTAGAAACTGAGATGGGAGAAGAGGAAGATTCCAGGATATTGCAATATGGACCCTTGGGCCAAGGCGGGTTGACACTACCTACAGGGGATGAACCCCGCTGTAGGTCTCTGCCATTGGCAGATGGCCCAGGGTGGTGCAGAGACCCTACTGGACCTTCACCACTACCAGCCCTCATTCCCTGTAGGTTGAGCCCTTGGGTGCCGGGGCCGGCTGGACTTCGGAGCGGGTCTCTGTGCGAAGGTTCCAGGCAGACTTTAGATGAAGGCAGAGTCAGATGGGCCAGAGTCGGGGTAGGCAGTGAACAGAGGAGTCCAGGAGACAAGCCAGAGTCAGGGCAGGCAGCAAGCAGGGGAATCCAGGAGACAAGCCAAAGTCGGAGCAGGTAGCAAGCAGAGGAATCCAGGAGACAAGCAGAAGTCGGAGCAGGTAGCAAGCAGAGGAATCCAGGAGACGAGCCAAAGTTGGAGCAGGTAGCGAGCAGAGGAATCCAGGAGGAAACCAGGGTCAAGCCAGAAGAGCAGTCCATGGAGCAAAAGGAGTACTGGAGCAGGAGCTGGATCAAGAACTGAAATAGGGACAATACCCTACTCACGTGGAGCTGAGCCATTGATGAGGCGATTCTGGGAGGGCAGAGCTGCCCTTATATAGGGCCTCCTGCTGATGTCATCAGATGGGGTTGCGGGTGAGTTTCTCAGCACGGCCCATTTAAAGGTCAGAGCGAGCTGCGCATGCGCGTGCCTAAGGGATCCCGCGGGGGAAGGTGCACCGGCGTATGCATCAGGTTGCTGTAGAGGAGAACGGCAGCGGCGGCTTCCTCGGTCCGTGTCCATGGGGCGAGGTACACGGCTTCGGCAGGGGGTGAGTAGGGCTGACCGTGGAATGCAGCGGCCAGCCGCCGCCGCAAAGGATCGGGGGGATAAGAGTCAAATATCAAGGTCTAACCCCCCCTCCTTCTTGCGTCAAGATTTCCACCCGCCACACAATGACTGGGGTTTCATTTATAAGATGATTCTGCTAGGAAATCTTTAGTTAAGAGGAATACCCTCTTTTCCATTGGGGGACCTTACTTGGACTAACTGGGAAATAATTTCCACCCGAACCGCTCCCTGGAGATAGAGAGGAAAGGCATAATTGATAAAATGAAAAATAAGGAATTACCTTTTCTTTTTTCTCTCTCTCTATATATTTTACTATTCAAGCCACAATGTTTATTCTTATGCAGAACATTCAAAGATAATTATTGTTATTTCTAATTCTATTATAGATACCAATATTCTATATTCAATTTCAGCAACCTCATAGAAATTTCTATTAGATAAGCATTTTCACTGCTTTATTCTATTTCTAAAATTATTCTCAAAACTCACAATACTGTACTATAAAAATTTTCATACAATTGTTTTATATAAGAATTGAGTCTTTTATGTGATTCGGATGGATGAAGAAGAAACTTGAGACTTAGTATTCCGGAACTGGAATTTAAGTATATCTCTTATTATACTTTTCTTTTCTGATGTTTTTTGTTTTTTTTATATATATGTGTATTTTCTTCTTCCATCAATTTTTCTTATCTTTGTTACTGTCACTTAAGAACAATGTCAGTGTGTGCACACACTTCCCCACTGAATTGTGTTGCTCTGTTTTCTTCTGTCTTCTATCTTCTGTTTTCTGTTGTGCTGGGAGTGGACCCTTGGCCTGGTGCAGGATTCATATGGCCCTCCGGTTGGACCCGGGGAGCGCCTGCCACCAGGAGGCAGAGCACAGGAGTAGACAGAGGCTAACTGGAGCTTCACCAATAGCAACCCAGGGATCCCTCAGGTTGAGCCCTTGGTTACCCAGGCTGCCTGGTCTTAGGTGGGCCTCACAGGGTGTCCTAGAAAGAAAGTTCAAGGGAGTGCCCACCACAAAGAAGGGTGCACGGTCGGTGTTCAAATAAGGAAGTTCAGAGGTTGCAGGAGGCAAGAATAGAGTATCCGAGTGTATGGCAAGAATCAAGGCCAGAGTTTTGATGCAGAATGGTCAGCCAGGCAGGGTCGGTAAAAGAGGTCAGTCCGAGCATAGTCAGGTCAAGCAGGAGGTTGAGTTCCAGGTGGCAGATGAGAGTAGTTGGTGTTCCAGGCAGAGGTCAGGGCAGGCAGCAATCAAGGAGTAGTCAAGAACAGGCAAAGGTCAGTACCGTAAGATCAGCCCGAAGGGTACTGCCAGGGATGGAGAGATGAAGGAGCAGGAGACACTGGAACTGGAGACATAGGAGATGCTGGAATGGGAGACACAGGAGATGCTGGAATAGAGAGACTGGAACAGGAGACACAGGAGCAAGACACTGGAACGCAGGAAGGCAAACTTGATATCACTAGGTGATCAACCCAATTGCCAAGGCAAGAAAGTGATGTGAGGCACTTCCTTTAGTACAGGGATCAATCTGGGTGTGCCGCGGAGCTTGGACCTGCCCTGGACCCTTTAAGAGGGCGGTCGGTCTGCACGCACGTGCCTAGGGGTGGGGCCAACGCCACGGAGGATGCCAAGCCCCGCTGTGAGGCCTAGCTGGAGCTGGGAGGTGAAGCTTCAGGGAATGCCGTCGCAGAATGCAGTGGCCAAGTGGAGCTGGCGGCAGAAGCGAGGGAGGCCGACCCAGGACTGGCTGGATTGGAGGAAGGGTAAGTGGGCCTGGGAGCGGGTCGGAGGCAAGTGCGAGCGGGACGCGCAACAGTTTTCTGTCTTCTTCCTACTACCTGTCACTTTAAAAAACTCAAAAAGAGATGACTATATCCCTTCACCACCCATCTTCTGCAAGCTAATGTATGACATGTACCCTATATGTTTGTTTCATTGTTAAACTGTGTCTAGCTAAGTTTAAAAAATAAAATAATAATTGATAGTCCCTATCTCTATATCAGCTTTCTTTTTCTCATTCACTCTCTATATTGTATTCTCACATAAGGCATAAATACCCTTGATGGCATTTAGACTCAAGCAAGGTAAAACTGTTCACTCGATTATTTGTCTCAGCAAAATTTATCAATTAGGCTGATCACTGGCATAAACTCTCTCTCTGACAGAGTTTGAGAGTTTCACGGCAGAGGGTACATCACATTCTCTCCCCTCTCCTCCTCCCCTCTATTCTTGGTATTTATTAGTTTCCTTTATACCAAGACTTTTACTAGTTATTTTCAAATATAATGTTTCAGTCACTCTTAATATTACTACACTGACTTTTAACACCGTGGGACAGCATCAATATCATTTTAAATTAGCTCATGCTTTCACCTTACTTTGTTTGCATTCTAGATTTAAATTAACACGCACACATCGTAGACCACATCTGCCAAAAAGGCAACTGCTGGCTCCATAATTACCCTGGAATTCACTCCAGATTCATTGACCTCCTGAGAGAGAAGTAAACAAGAGTGAGCCACCAGGGAACAACAAGAAACTATCAGCAAGGTCATCACCACTGCTTCAAATGCTTAAGGATGGCCTCAATCCTTCAAACGTGCACATCCTTCAAGGCCACTCCTCCCTCCACTGGGATAGTTGTACATTTGGAGGTGGCACAGACAAGTGCGTCCACTTTCACAAAACACAAACGCTCTCTCGCCAATGGATCTAGAGGGTACAAGACTTCTAAAACACAACCCCTGCTGAAATTAGCCTCCGGGGTGCCCCACTCAAGATCAAACTGTCTTGAATGGCCTCTATAACAGGGAAAAAGAGAGGCTTTACATAAAGAAACCACAATTAGATTTTTCTTTAGCTCGGACATGGAATTTGTCCCAGGTACTCCCAGCATCTTTAATGTCTGGGAAATCAGAGCTGGTAGCTCATCTGCATGAAAGACCTGCAACATAGTAATATAGGGTTCCAGTCCCGGAGGAATTTCCCCATCCTCTAGAGAGTAAACATCAGCTTCGTCATACCTGCCATCCGTATCCCTATCGGGAAGACCCGCTGCCAATCTAGGTGTACTTTGGCATTTAACAGTAGAACCGGGCGATTGAGAGGTCATCACCTGTAAATCTGACCTGGCAGGATTGGACAGGGCTGAGGCCTATGCCTGAAGAAAGGATTGCAATCCTTGAAAAAATTCTACCCAAGAAAAGGCAGAAGGATCCATTCCAAAACCAGAAGGCACCTGTGCTCTTCCCACTGAGCTGCCTTCCCCCACTGACAAACCAGTTAAGGGAGTTCCTTTACCCAAACCCTCATCAAGCTGGGAAGAACCAGGCTTAGTAAAATTAGAGAATGATCATTCTCCCTGAGCCTCTAAGCAGCACAGGAACAAGTTGGATGGAACGCCAGGCTGAGATTCCCAAATATGACAGGCAGCTCAGATGGAAAGGTGCTTAGGTTTCTTAGCTATAGGGGCCATCAGTCTGTCAGTACACTTAAAAGGTGACTGAAAGTATGCATCCAGCTGAATTCATGCTGTAAAATATATGTATCCAAAAATTAGGCATCCAAAACTTAGGCATCCAAAATTTAGGCTTCCAAAATGTAGGCATCCAAAACTGGCGTTCCAAGGCTAGGCATTCAAAAGCTTGGCATCCCAAACTTAAGTGCACAACCAATGTGGCCCAAATTTTGTGCACAGGTAAGCGTGTGCCTAGTATGGATGCTGCTATCACCTGGATGCCCAAGCAGGCATCTGACTAAGCATCCAAAAGTGGATGCCCAACCTGAACTCACAACCTGGACTCAGCCAGACACGCTTGCATGAACCTGAAAAGAGTAGCCTAACACAGAGAAAAAAACATGTGAAAATGCCATCGCGGCCTACCATGCAGTGCCCAGAGAAAACCCTAAGCAAAGGGACTAGCCAAAGGGGCTGCTCAACCCACCAGGCTGCCCACGTCCCTCAACCTCCCTCAGGGGCAGAGGAAGGAGAAAGCCCTACAAAAAAAACCCCCTCCTTCTCTGTCTTTTTTTTTTTAAGCCTTATCTGAGCTCAGCCCTTCCCGGCTGAGTACAAAGACGATCTTCGGCTGCAGGGGGAGAGGTCATATGCTATCACTGCCGCACTCGGCTTCCTGCACCCACTGCCTTTCATCTGTTTTAACAGCTAAATCCATAGGTCAGCTGGTTGGATTTAGCTGTTAAAACAGATGAAAGGCAGTGGGTGCAGGAAGTCGAGTGCGGCAGTGATAGCATATGACCTCTCCCCCTGCAGGGGAGAGGTCATATGCTATCACTTCAGGAATTCTTCATATGCACACTTCAGGAATTCTCAGCTTGGGGAAGAACCATTGGGTATCACTGCCAGAGAGCGGAGCAAATTAAATGTCCTTTTTATTTTGCCTTCTAAAACTTGAAGCAATCCTCAGTAGGGAGATGCATGTCCACCATCTGCTGGAGAAAGAGAATAATGGCAAAAGTATACTGTGATGTCAGCTTTGCTCTGTCTCCATCTGCAGGTAGAGGTGCATAACCCCACTGGTTGTGGATTCATCTGAGTAGATGTTAAGAATTTCACAGTTACCCAAGGCACAAAAAGAAACATCATACTCTGCCCCCTCCCCTCACTTCTGCTGAAGGAGGAGCACCCCACCCACTGACCTGCAGGAGCCTGCTGTGCCATTCACAGTCCCATAAAGCATCTAATCTCCTCGAGGCTGACCAAAGGGAGAAAGGAGGCGGCGGTAGGAAGGACAACTTTTCCATGGACTATAACTGGCCACCCCACTAAATTTCATGCTTTGGTAGGGGATGGGTGGGGAGGGGAAGGTTACAGACTACTGTCAGTTGTCGATCCACTCATTACTTGGCTTTCAAGCACCCCTGTCAATATTACTTTGTTTTATAAAATGTTATTTCAACAATCCTCATAAAGACATCAACCACAGCCTCACTCCTGCAGTTTTGCCCTCTGTCACAGCTAAAGCCTTTCCAATACTCACCCGGCTCCATATTTCTTGATAAACAACCAGCCTCCTAACTTATACACATACTCCCAAACACACAATTTCCTCTCTCATACACATATGCACACTCCCAAACACACAGCCTCCTCTCTCAGACACAGGTGATTTGCTCTCCCTTTCCTTAAAAACCTCTCAGCCTTTCATCTATGTCTCCCTTGTGCCACATGTCTCTCAATATGCCCCTCCTCTGTTCACTCCTCTCTTGTGCTGCCCTCCTGTCTCTAGTCCCCTCACTCCCCATGCTCATCTCCCTCTCCGCTCCAGGGTCTTCCTCTATCTCCTTTCTTCCTGTAACCCTTGTCTCCTTTGTGCCTCTTCTGTCTCTTCCTTCCTTTCCCCCTTTGCCTCCCTCCTTCCCTCATGCCTCCACCGTGCCTCTCCCCCTTCCCTGTGACCTACATTCCTTCCATACCCTGTCTGAGTCTCTTTCCTTCCTTGCTCCTTATGTGTCTATTTTCCTTTCCCTCCACTTGTTTCTGTGTCCCCTCTGTCTCTCCACTTTCCTCACCCTGTGACTCTGTCTCTTCCCTCTGCTGGCTCGCTGCAGCCCCCTCTCTCAGGTCCTGGCTCAGCACTCAGTGAAGGAAGGGGGAACCCAGAAGGCATTGCTGCAGAGATCTGTGGAGGCTCTGGGAACTGAAGGCTGTGCTGCTCTCCAGGACTTGCAAGAGGGAGTCTGCTGGACTCCCTTGCCTGGCAGAGCTGCTAGCCTGTCCCTCCCGTCCTTTCCTGTCCCTCCCTGCTTTTGCTGCTGCTCTCCTCAGGAAGCCTTTTTTACCTGCTAGGTTCCTGCTGTTCTCAAGCAACTGAGGTAAGGGTTTGAATTTACTTTTTTCCTTTACCTTCTAGAATAGTTCAGGCTGTGGGTGGGGCTCAAACCTGGGGAGAGTAGCATCAAAAGCCAAGTGTTTTGTTTAGGAGCAGTAACTCTTGTCCTGGTTTTGTTTTTTGATTCCTTCTTCATTCTTTTAATCCCCATTTTTTGTTTGTTTAATCCCTTTAAAGTTGCTTCAGTGCTTGGCTTTTTTAGGCTGCAAAACCAGGTCATTTTGAAATAGGAAAAATACTTTCTAAATTGAAAGGAAATACCAAAGATGGAAAAAAAAGAGGCATGGTAGAAGAGCCTCAGCCCCCTTCACAAACTAATGAAGGGCTAGGCCATAGTCCCATGCCCTGAACAATAATGAAATGCCCAGCAGTTAAAGGTTCTAGTGAGGGAACTCTTTCCCTCCCCACCCCTAAGCCTTACTGACAAATTGAAAAATCTGTTGAAGAAGAGCAAAAAGAAATCACTAGGACAGTCAAAACCTTCCAACAGGGTGTAGCACCACCAGTCCGGGCCTTTAAAGGAACACCTGGTCCTCTTCCGACTTTTGCTAGTCTGATGGCGGAAATCCAAAGACAGAAAAGGGAGAAAGCCCTGGGAAGAATAGCAGCGTTAGAGGCCCCCACACTCCAGGAAGGAGGGAAAAAAGAATTAGGGATAACACAGGAAGCCACAATGTGGCTATGCCTGACCCCCGAGGCAAAGATTTTCCTTCAAACCCTGGAACCTCAGGAGAAAACAACTTAGAACTCCTCGGTCAACAAGGAGAGGTGGAGGTGACCACTTCTAGTGCACAGAGTGGCGACAATCCACCTCCTCCCATTCTTTCCAATGTCCCTTCCACAGCTCTAGTAGATGCAGTGGAGAATGAGGGAGGAGTTAAGGAGAACAAACCTGAGGATATCCACATGTCTTCCACTTCTTCAGGAGAAGAGGAAAGCCTCGGTATTCTGGAGGTATCCTTGGAGAATAGCTTTTTAAAGGATAGTTCCTCGCTGAATCAAGGGATGAAACAACGGAACCCCAAATTAAAAAATCACAAGGGGGAACTCAAGAAGGGGTAATTACCCCAGAGACCCCAGAACAGAATAAAAAATGAGAGCAGAAGAAAGGAGAAAGAAGAGAACTGAGTGGTTTGCCTTATTACACAGGCACATAATTTAGGATCCAGCCAGGCTCACTCAGATCCTCCCCCTTCCAAGCCACTCTCAACTGGAGTGATGAAAGAATATAATGTCATGGCAGTAGGTAAAGTGGGCCCCCCCAAAAGAAAATTAAGACATCTTGGCGATGGGAACTTCAAGGACCCGCCCCAGGGGAAACGACTCCCCAAGGAATTTGTGGAGCTGAACCCAAATTGTCTTCCTTTTTGGATGCCTGGGATATCCTTACCTCCCGATTAAGTTTTTACCTTCAAGGCAGATCCAGGAAAAGCTGACAACCACAGCGGAAACTCTGAAGGGAAAGGGGGGTGGGGTGCCAAACTAGAGTGAGGCTAAGGAAGAGACGTCTGAGGGGGGGATATGATAGAGGTCTTTAAGATTATGAGAGGTCTTGAATGAGTAGATGTGAATCGGTTATTTACACTTTCGGATAATAGAAGGACTAGGGGGCACTCCATGAAGTTAGCAAGTAGCACATTTAAGACTAATCGAAGAAAATTATTTTTCACTCAACGCACAATTAAGCTTTGGAATTTGTTGCCAGAGGATGTGGTTAGTGCAGTTAGTGTAGCTGGGTTCAAAAAAGGTTTGGATAAGTTCTTGAAGGAGAAGTCCATTAACTGCTATTGATTAATAGCAGTTAATGGACTAGGGAATAGCCATTGCTATTAATTGCATCAGTAGTATGGGATCTTCTTAGTGTTTGGGTAATTGCCAGGTTCTTGTGGCCTGGTTTGGCCTCTGTTGGAAACAGGATGCTGGGCTTGCTGGACCCTTGGTCTGACCCAGCATGGCAATTTCTTATGTTCTTATACCAGAAAATAGAGTTGAGACACAACCTGAACAAGGAATACTGGAAGAAAGAGGCCAGAAAAAAAGCTGGAAAAACAAACATATTAATGATAGGAGATAATTAACAGAGAAATCTGAGTTAGGTCCCCTTGATGCACAGAGGAAAACCCTGCCTGGCAGCAGAGCCATAGGCTGGCAATACATGCTGTCCTGTCGCATGCTGTCAGGCTTAAACGTACATCAATATGCATCTGCTGAAGCAAAAGTGATGAGTCCCAAGGATATTTTAGCAGCCACAAAAGCAAGCGGGGAGGCAGCTCGCCTTTTTGCATCTGAGACTGCAGTAAAAAGAGCAATGGCAGGGGAAATTCAGATCAGAAGTACAATCCAGCAGCTTAAACCCCTGAAAGAGCCTAGAACAAGGGTGATACTGTCAAATGTACCGCCCTATCTCCCAGACAACATATTGCAGCCATGCTTAAGAAATCTAGGAGAGATGATATCAGAAATCTCCATTATCCCTTTGAAGCATAGGGAAACAGGTTTGAGTCATTTAAAATCTTTCAACCGCCAGGTTATTATCGAATTTCCCAAGGGAAGGGAAGAAGAAAAGAAGTGGTTTAGAGGGTTTTTTTTGTAGGTCTCTCCTACAAGGTTTATTATTACATCGCAGGTGATGTCAGGTGTTATCACTGTCACCAGACAGGGCACACCAAATGGTGGTGCTCAAAGATAAAATCACCTGTCCCACCTCCCCTTGCCTCAACCTCACTCCCTACAACATCTAAGGGAGTGGCTGCCAGGTCTTTTGATTCTGGGAGGATCCAGGGGCACTTCGGGTGCCCCTGGATCCTCCCAGTGGCAGTGCTGGCACTAGAAGTCAACAGCAATACAACCTCGAGGAACATCTTTAGGCCTCTTGCAAGAGGAAAGTCTAAAGAAGCCAGTGTTCATAAGGACAATGAAAGGAAAGCTGTAAGATCGAGTAAGGGAAAAAACACCCAGAAAAGTGGCGCCCAACCCCAGGATGGCAAAGTCAGGGGATAGTGGAGCAGGTCCAATTGAGACTTTTCCCCCCTTGACCTCCCTTCCAAAGTGCAAGTGAAACCTCAGGAAGTTAAAAAAAAGTGATGCGAGGTACAACACGGAAAGTTACCCCTCACCCTGAAGACTGCCCGGAAGAAGGACCATCATCCCCCCAGGAGACATTAGAGTTAAAGGTGCAGCCTCCAACTTTAAAGGAAGTCCCAGATGAACCCATCCTCCTTTCCCAGATTTGTCTCCTCACCTCCCCTGGCAGGTTTAGGCCTAGAGTAAAGAAGAAGGGGGATAAAGTGCAGGTAAATGCAGCTTTTGAAGTCTTTGTCCAGATATAGGTAAAGGACAGAAAGTGGGAGGTGGGGGAATGATGAGGTGGTACAGGAGCTAGAGGCCCTCATGGCAAGAGGGAGAACCTAATGAGAAAGCAACATTTTATATAGAAAAGCCCCAGGAACAGGAGGCAGAGCATCTGGGAATGGCTGGTATTGCCGCCTCTAGAGGTACAGGCTCTCTACCCCTCTCTTTTGTCTAAAAAAAAAAGTTAAAAACATAGGCTTTCTGACATCTCGGCCTAAATAATATGAAATGCACAGTTAATCTAATGGTCTTTTTTCTGGTATGAGCAACAGCAAAAAAACAAAACAATAGGTTATCGTAGGGCTTTTAAAGACCCTTAGAATAATGTTTTTCTAACAAGACTCTGATTCTGGTTTCCTGGAAAAGTTTGAGTCAGGAGCGCGCAGGACCCTAACCAGGTAGGATATTAGGGATCTGGTTTTGGTTGGTTCTAATGCACCGCTCCACCCTTCTTCGGTGGGACAGGTCTGTGATGATGAGCTAAAGGACACTGACTGAGCATCAGCCATTCCTTTCTGCCTCCCGGGCAGTGTATGTGGATGAGCAGACTGACTCTACTGAATTCCCTGGTTTTCCTTTCTCTTTTACCTTTCTTCGATTCTTTGAAAGGTAGATTATCTTTGAATATTAGTATTTTATTTTGTTTATAGATTGTATATGTGTCTTTGTGTTGTAACACATGTTTTAGGATCTGTGTATATGATTTCCCCTCCCCCACCCCAAGCTGAAGCAAGCTGTTATTTTCTAATTTTATTAGGAACATCTTTCCCCCTTGACTACCCCAACTAAAGCAAGCTTTCCCGAACTCCAACTAATACGCCTCACCAGCAAAATATCCTACACAGCAGCTTTATATATTGTATACTGTATATATTGTATACTTGTATATAATTAACTTCTTCTATCTCTCTTTATTTCCTCCACCCCAGTTCAATAGTCCTTGTTAATTGTAACTACATCTCTTCATCACGTTTATCTATGTTCTTTGTTGTATTCATTGCACCCCCGTTTTTTATGTAAACCGACATGATGTGAGTGCCTCATGAATGCCGGTATAAAAAAAACTCAAATAAATAAAAATAAAGCTTGGAAAAGCAAAGCAAGCTTTCTCCAGGAGACTGAGCCAAAAGGTCGTCCTCTCTCCCACTCCTACCTTCCTTGGCTGATATTAAAAGTCATATTTCTGTTTTTTTGTCCCTTTGCTCTCCTTGCACACCTCCCCCACTCTTTCATTCCCTCCTTGTTTTTGGACTCTTAATTTCTTTGTTTTCTCAAACCACTTGGCAGACATGCCAAAGAGTACTTCCAAGAGCAAAATGGAAGGGAAAGGACCCTACCACCTCCCACCTCCCCCCCCCCCCCCCCCCCCCCAGTAATAGGTGTCCTAAGGGCCTCAGGACACATCACCAGCCATGCCCAATTCCAACCCAGCAATGGCAGGGACCTCTAATGCCACATATGTCCCTTGACTTCCAAGTATTCCACCGCAGAGAGCTTTTTTGCAACCAGCTGTAGGATTAAGAGACATGACAACCACCCATGCCTCTACAATAGCCACGTCTCGGTACAACCCCTACCCCCTCAAACATTTGGTCCTTTTTCGATTCCTACCACCATGATAGCAGACCTGGTGACCAAGATGCCTGCCAGTAAGCTGATCACTTTGCTTATTCCACCTTGGGAAGCATGACACCCATCTAGTGCCCACTAAAGACAGCACCAAAATCATCCCATAATGCTATTTTACACTGCTTTTGAGTTCAGCATAGGGTGGGATCACTGTGGAAGTGACCAGTACTCCCTTATTAGCCACTACCACCCATGAAGGGATAAAATCAGAGATTACAATACTATCACCTCAATTGTATAGCAAACAGAAGGGGAATCCACCCATCCAGCTTGGCAAGGGGGGGGAACCCCTCCCCCTGCCTGCATAGGCTATCCCTACCCCCGAAGAATTGATGCAACCCTCAGACCCTTCTACCCCCGCTGCTGCTACTGCACTCATTACACCGGGTGGTGAAGCCACCAAAGTGGTCGGAGTCCCTTCCGTCGAGAGAGGAACCCCAAACATTGGGGAGAAGAAAAAACAAAAAACAAAAGCATATGCCAGTGACAGTTCTGTGGGTGAAACCCCCAGCCCCGCCTGCTAAACCATCTTATGTGCAATAGTGGCAGGAGGCAAATCTAACTTAATCGCTAGCCCTCCCCTGCAAGGTCTGCCCCACTGCCTAGGGCCAGCATAGGCCGTAAGCATGGGGTCAAGTGCCCAATGCTCATAGGAGAGGAACCCAGGACTACGCATCCACGATGGCAGTGTTGGAAGGTCCTAGAAACATCATCTCCTATGGAAAAATGTATGGGAATTCCATCATCTTTTTCGCAAAGCTTGCCACTACACACAAGGTGCTCGTGGAGGGGCTGGTGGTAAAAGGGGTTTTCCACCTATTGGAGCACCTGGATGGAGTCAGGACCAAAGTTATTCTTTCTAATGTCCCTCCTTTTCTGCTGGATGAGATGCTGAGAGAGCTGAGGTCTAAAGTCTCGAAAATCCCGACAGGACACACTAACCATGCCCTGAAGCACATCTAATCATATAGGAGGGAAGCTGTTGTGAAGCTTAAAAAAGGGCAAGAAGAGGCTGAGGGGTTTTTCATCATCCCCTATAACAGATTTGCGTACCATGTCTACTATGTGGCAGGGGAGATGAGGTGCTATTCATGTAAGAATGTAGAGCACACCCATAAGGTGTGCCCCTTGGCCAAAATTACCATCAAGGCTATTCTCTCTGTGGCTGCAGTGCCACACATTTCAGCCACAATGGCTCGCTCAGCCCCGCATCAGAAGGTTCCAGATCCCTCCGGGCACAGTCAGGAGACTGGCATCTCACCAGGAAGGAAGGATCCCGGCCCGTTCACCACCTGCATGATGCCAGCTCCAACTTTGACATCGGAAAATGCCCAACAGCACAGAGGGAGATCAGGGCCTACCAACTCCTCCAGCGCTAATGCCAAGGGTTAGGAGAACACTCCCCCTGCCCGGGCAGAAGCCTTGAAGGAAGACCCGAGATCCTGGGCCAAGAGCGCTGACATGCAAAACTCGGGTGGTATAACATCTAAGGGAGAGAAGACCCCAGGGACAAACCTGCTAAAGCCTCTTCAACAATAGCCCCTAAGACAACTGTACAGTCCGAGTTAGAGGATTTCCTTCCCTTTGAAAACAACAGCGAGCCTACTGTACAGAACTCACCTGGGGTAGTTAACCCCACAGATCCCCCCCTACTGACCTTAGGAATCCGGCCGTGGAAGTGGCATCACCCCCCTCTGAAGAAACCCAGGCCATCTTGGAAAGGAAGGGAAAGACTGGGGAGAAGAAAACAGAAGCTGAAGAAAGAAGTGCTGGCAAAAAACATCAGTCAAAATAAACATTTAAAATTGCAGGATTGCATGATCGAGTCATCCCAGCACCTTCCACTGATGATACCTCGGGCACCAAATCACTAGACCTAGGCAAAAGGTATCAGAAAACAATAGATGAACTCCTAGCCAAAAAGAAGGTGAAGGCCAGAGAAGAAGGCCAACCGGCCAGAACCCAGCCAAAAGCTGAGATGGAAGCATTTGAGTCCATCCCGAACACACCCTTTATTTTGGGGCAAGCCCCCCCTCCCCCCTTACCAGTGTCTCCAAGATGGGATGCTCAGATCCCCCTGGATCTGAGATTTGGCTCCATACTAGATCCTGCAATTGGGGATATAACTACACCCTTCCTATTCGGATCCCCAACCGACCTCCCAAGGGACTCCCCTCCCCTCTCTTCTTGTCACCACCTGGCATAGAGCAAACCTTTTTTGAGGTATCTGGAGAGGAAGGGGCACCCCCTCGGGAGAGAAGCCTGATAAAGGCGGGGAGCTAAGCTTGACTGCAAGGATTATCCCAGGGGTGCCACGGCCCTGGTGAAGGGGAGGGTGGTCTGGCCCAGTTGAATGTCAGGGAGGAGGGCAACATGAGCAATGGTGAGGCTAACTTTGAACTGGAACTGGTTGTCCAACTGTCCAACTGTCCCCTTAACAACAGTCAGCGCAACTGATGTCACCAATCGTAGAGCTGCCAGTCGGAACATAAACACAGCCAGACCCAGGGGGTATTCACACAGACAATAGTGGGTCATTCAGCGAAGATACATCACCCACTGAAGTTATAATCTCCTCCAGCATACCCAGAGGATGTATTCCAGTCATGTTCAGCCCAGAAAGGGCAAGGCCCAGTCAGACCAGCCCTCTCATAATTCCATCATGGAGCTGGAAATACAGAGTAGACAAGGCTCTTGAGAAGTGGACCAATGTAGAGCAAGCTATTGTGGGTAACCTCAAAAAGAGCACATGTTCAGGCTCCAGGGACATCAGGAGGGCCCGAAGGTTCTACACTGACGTCTTAAAGGGTATCAGAGTTGGTGTAGTTTTATCCTGACAGAGGATGGTTCTGACGATCAGCACTCTGGAGCCAATGCAATACAGTGTGCTCAGCCAACTACACTGTATAACCCCCAGTTAGATGCGCGTTGTATAGGCGCTAATTAATCCCCTTATGCAATAAGGGGATTAGCGCCTCTACAAAGCCTAATATGAATCTAATAGCGCTAATCACATGCAAATGCTTGTGATTGAGGCTATTAGCATTCATTCCAGATGCAAAAAAAAAAAAAGTGTGTCTAGGACACACATTTAGTGATCAGAAATGAATGCCTGCCTGGAGCAGGCGTTCATTGCTGAGCGCTCCTTAAACCAGTACAGAAAAGCAGAAAAAACTGTTTTTCTGTACTGCCTCCTACTTAATATCATTGCGATATTAAGTAGGAGGAAAAAATAAACAAATTTTAACCAAAACAAAAAAAGTTAAAAAAAACATCGACAGTTGGGTGCAGGAAATGGATACTCAATTGAGAAGCATCCGTTTCCTGAAACCCTTGGCTGTGCGGAGTTTAGGAAAGCTGACGCCGATAAACTCAGCATCGGTTTTCTTAACTGGCAGAGAGCCAAAGCACTCGGGCTCTCCTTGCTAATGCTACCCCCTAATTTAAATATTGCATAGCGCCCCCGGGGGGGGCGCCTGGGGGCACATTAAGAAAGCGGGCACTGACTGTTCAGCACCCGCTTTCTGCACCAAAGTATTGCATCTGCCCCTCTGAATGTCAATGGCTGTTGGGAGGATCTCCATAGGAGCTGGGTGCTCTCCAGCAGGGAGGATACTCTGTAAGTCTCCTGCACAAGACACACTCCACTCCGGAAAGCGAAGCCAACTGGCTCTTGGAGTGGCATGACAGTGCATTCTTCAGCCTCTCCGGATGTGCCAGGGGAGTGGCCGTCCTCACGGAATCTTTGAAGGCAGAGGTGCTGGAAGACCGATCTGATGTGCCAGGCCAGATGCTACACTTGTGGATCCATATCAAGGGCTGCATGATCAATTTGCTCAATTTATGTGCCTCAAACACCAGGTCCACCATGTTGATGTTTTTTCACCAGTTGTCAAGCCTATTGCAGACCTTGAATGTGGCGGAGGAGGTGCTGCTCGGGGGTGATTTAGTTGCAGCCTAGAGAGGCTGGACCATTCCAGTCAACAGAAAGACACCCCCCCCCCCCTGCTGCATACTTGGGGGAGACGATGCACTGCTTCTCCCTGGTTGATGTCTGGCAGCTGTATCACCCAGTTGATACCCCCTCCTATACTTATGTCCGGGTGCAGGAGGAATGAGTCAGCCGTTCTTGGATCAACCGGCTCTACGTCACAGGCTACTTAAAGTCACGGATCCTTTCAAGTGCCATTGAGGCGGCTGCCTTCTTGGACCACCATCTGGTGTACGTGAAGGTGAGGCTCAACTCAGCAGGGCCTGGGCTACCCATTGGCATTTCAACAACTCCTTATTGGAGGAGGAGGGCCTCGTGTGGTTGATCCAGGCGTTCTGGGTGGAATAGCACACCTCTGAGCTGGACTTTTGCCTTATGGAGCCAGAGGTGGGAATTGTGGAAAATCCACCTCAAATGGCTCTGTGCGGATTATGTCAGAGGTATCAACAGGGAGCAGCACAGAGACATCCAGTGCCTACAGGGAGAGGTGTTGGGTCTCTGATGTTGTGAATCAAACTGTGAAACGAGTACATGGAGAAGAAGTGCAACCTCCATCACCTCGAGGAAAGGTGGGGCTGGGGGGCCTTTGTGAGATCATAAATCCATTTTCTTTGGGAGTTGGATTGCAGCTCACACTTATACTGGTTGGAGAAGGGGAGGGGTGCCCAGAAACAGATCACAGCCGTGGTGGATGCTGACAGGACCAACTTCCCAGATCCAAAAGGAATTTGGGCAAAGGTCAAGGACTTTTACTCAATCCTCTTCCCTCCGGAACCCATCAACCCAAGCACCTGCAGGATCTTGTGGGAGAGCAGCATAAACAAACTGGATATGCCCTTGAGTCTAACGGAGCTTTCTGAAAACCTGAACCAGATGGCCAACAACAAAACACAAGACATTGATGGTCTGATGGCTGAATTTTTTTGCCACTATTTTATCTGCTGGGACTCGATCTCCTGCGGGTCCTGATGGAGGCCTTGGAGACCACGGAGTTGCTGCTCTCATGTTGTCATGCAGTACTCGCACAGATTGAAGACACACATGCTCTGTGAGGCTGGCTTGCACATGCAGTGTGCACAGTGCTACAACCAACCTCTCAGCACTTGGCACACAGCAGGTACCATGGTGGCAATGAATCACTGACTGAACTGTTCAGACGTGGGAAGGATTAGACATAGGGATTGGACAAGTTGCAGGCTGCAGTCTACAGTCAGAGCAGGACTTGGAGGATGAAAAGCGGACAAAATCCATAAACATGAACATGGGAAGATGCACTGGAGATAGATTCAGCACACATGCAAGTTAGTTGATTCTGACAACCCAGTTTTAAATAGTAATATAGTAAATGATATCAGATAAAGAATAAAAGACCCATCAAGTATGCCCAGCCAGGTGTTTAGGGCTGTATCTGTTGTTCTGTACACATTACCTCCTCAACTTCCACTCCAGCAGGTTATCCCCTCCATGCTGGTTGACCCCATGCAAAAATAAAATGATATAACAAGTTATTTCAGTGTTTCATTTCCTTTCACTTGCCACTAGGGATCCTCTCTGTTTATCCCATATCCTTTTTTAATTCTGTCACCATTTATTACTTTATTACCTTCACTTCTGAGAGGGTTGTCTCCTTCCTTGCCTGCCCTAGCACCTGATACACTCCAGTCAATCAGAAACCCAGCCAGCCAGTTAATGGAAGCCCCAAAACTAGTTGAAATAAAACTAACCCACCTTTAATTTTGTTTGGTTGGCATTCAGTAATTTTGCTAAGTTTAGAGTAGATAGAACTATCTGTTCTGGAGTTATACATGAAACTATATACACATGTGCTTACTTTTATTTAGATAGACTAGCAAGTAGTTCACCATGACAGTAAAGAAATAAATATTTTCCATGGCATTCCAAGTTTGCACTCATGAGTATTTAGTAAACTAACTAACTGTTGCCATATTGCAATAAAGCTAGCATAACAGAATCTGCACTGGTTCTCCTGATGTAAATTTCTGTAAATTTGAAATGCATGTTGTAATATGAAAATTAAATGAGATGAAAAACAATTGCAGCCATAGTATTTTGAATGCTGCTTTTATTCGACAGCTGCACCATATGGTTTTTAGTAAAACTGCTTCCCTTAAGAACTTTTTTGTTTTCTGCATTTTGCCTCGGCAGTTTAAGTAATATCATTAACTTTTTAACTGTTTGTCTTGTGTTTGGGTAAACCAGTTCCGAAGAGAACAGCTGTGCAAAGAGCCCTGCCATTTGCTGAAATGGAATACTAATTTTATTGCAGTTGGGAACAGCTTTATTGGCTATAGTAACATTATTATTCTGAAAATATCATGCATTCATTCCAATGAATAGAAACAACCCTCAAAATCTTACAGTAAATTGGGAACTGTAAATTAGAAACAGAGAAATATGCCAGCAGAAAAAGACCATAGAGCCCATCTAGTCTGCCCATCCACTCAATTAATTTAGTTTTATAATTCCCATCACTTCCATAGAGATTCCCTATATTTATCCCGTGTATTTGGATACTGTTTTGGTCTCCACCACCTCCACTAGGAGGCAGTTCCATGCATCCACCACCCATTCTGTAAAGCAATATTTCCTAAGATTACTTCTGAGTCTACCCCCTTTCACAGCCATCCGATGACCCCTCATTCTAGAATTTATTTTCCATTGAAAGAGATTTGCTTCCTGAGCATGGACACCTTTGTGATATTTAAATGTCTCTATCATATCTTCCCTATCTTGACTTTCCTCTAGGATGTGCATGTTTAGATCTTTATTTCTATACCCAAATGCTTTAGACCAAAGACCAATAACCATTTTAATAGCCACTCTCTGGTCTGACTCCGATCCTGTTTACATCCTTTTGAAGGTTTGGTCTCCAGAACTGTACACAGTATTCCAAGTGAGGCCTCACCAGGGAACTATACAGGTTCAAAATCACCTCCCTTTTTCTGCTGAACATTCCCCTTCCTATGCAGCCAAGCATCTTTCTGGCTTTTGCTGTCACCTTATCCACCTGTTTGGCACCTTAAACTCATCAGATATAAGAACATAAGAAATTGCCATGCTGGGTCAGACCAAGGGTCCATCAAGCCCAGCATCCTGTTTCCAACAGAGGTCAAACCAGGCCACAAGAACCTGGCAATTATCCAAACACTAAGAAGATCCCATGCTACTGATGCAATTAATAGCAGTGGATATTCCCTAAGTAAACTTGATTAATAGCCGTTAATTGACTTCTCCTCCAAGAACTTATCCAAACCTTTTTTGAACCCAGCTACACTAACTGCACTAACCACATCCTCTGGCAACAAATTCCAGAGCTTTATTGTGCGTTGAGTGAAAAAGAATTTTCTCCGATTAGTCTTAAATGTGCTACTTGTTAACTTCATAGAATGCCCCCTAGTCCTTCTATTATACAAAAATGTAAATAACCGAGTCACATCTACTCATTCAAGACCTCTCATGATCTTAAAGACCTCTATTATATCCCCCCTCAGACGTATCTTCTCCAAGCTGAACAGCCCTAACCTCTTCAGCCTTTCCTCATAGGGGAGCTATTCCATCCCCTTTATCATTTTGGTTGCCCTTCTCTGTACCTTCCCCATCGCAACCATATCTTTTTTGAGATGTGGCGACCAGAATTGTATACAGTATTCAAGGTGTGGTCTCACCATGGAGCGATATAGAGGAATTATGATATTTTCTTCATTCTTAGAAGAATTTCACCTCCAATACTGTATCTCTACCTTAGGTTTTTGAATCCTATATGTGTTGCGCTCGGGGGTGGACCCTTGTCCTGAGGCAGTGGAGAACTGCCTCCTGGTAGGGACCAGGAGGCAACTGCTCCCAGGGTCCCCTCGGGAGGATCCCATAGGGACCCGGGCCGCTTGGACTTAGGTGGGACTCGCAGGGTCTCCTGGGAGAGTGGAAGTCCGGCATGCCCATGGACAGAGGGGAAGTGCAGTCAAGTTCGAGACTGGAGGTCAGGTGGAACAAAGAGGACCAGAATAGCGTACGCGATGACAAGGCTAGGAACAGAGCCAGAATCTGGAGATGAGGTCGAACAGGCAGAGGTCAGAGTCCAGGAGTCAGTCCAAGGAATGGTCAACAAAGCAGAGGTCACAGGCAAGCTGGGATCAGAAGGCAGGCAGCGGGCAGATGAGTCGAGTAGCAGGCTGGAGTCAGGAGGCAGGTAGCAGACAGACGAGAAGAGTAGCAGGCTGGAGTCAGGAGGCAGGCGGCAGGCAGGCAGGTCGAGGAGCGGAATGGAGTCAGGAGGTAAGTAACAGACAGACAAGTTGAGTAGCAGGCTGGAGTCAGGAGGCAGGTAGCAGACGGACGAGTCGAGTAACAGACTGGAGTCACAAGGCAGGCAGCAGGCAGGCAGGTCAAGAAGCAAACCGAGGTCAGTACCAGAGAGACAGTCCAGGGTACTACCTGAGTAGACGAATAGACGAACAGAAACAGGAAGACACTGGAACTAGGAAGCAGGAACAAGGCAGGAGCAGAAATGGAACAGAAGGATCCTGGAACGAGACTTGGAACAAGACAGGAACAAGTACAGGCGCGGAGACAATCTAGCATAAGCCAACCCGATTGCCAAGGCAAGGAAGTGCAGGCAAGAATTCTCTTATAACAGACTCTCAATCAGGGCGAGCCATGGAGCTAAGACCCACCCTTGGCCCTACAAGAGGCCGGCAGCCCGCGCACACGAAGGGGTGTGGCTAACAGTGCCGAAGATGCCAAGCTCCGGCGTGAGGCCTGGTGCGCAGTAGAAGGCCCGGCGACCGCTGCTGCGGGATGCCGGGGCAGGGAAGTGCTAGCAACTGCTGCTAGGGAGGCTGACCCGGGACCTGCCATGGGGCCATGAAGGTGAACAGGCCCGTGCGCGGGATGGGTGCAAATGGGGTGCGTAACAATATGCATTAATCTTCATTTTTTACCATTTAATCTTAGCTGCTAAGCCTGCTAGACCCTAGACCATTCCTGGAGTTTCGCTGGATCCCACCTCATGTTTTCCATACCTTTGTTTCAGTCTACTCTGTTGCGGATATTGATATCATTGGCAAAAAGACAGACCTTTCTCGACAATCCTTTTACTATGTTACTCACAAAAATGTTGAAAAGAACCAGTCCAAGGACTGATCCCTGAGGCACACCACTAGTAATGGTCCCACCTCCTCAAAGAAAATTAAATTTACCACTTACCTTTATCACCTCCCACTCAGCCAGTTTCTAACCCTGTCACTCTAGGTCCCATACTAAGGTCATTCAATTTATTTATTAGTCTCCTATTCAGAGGCCTTACTGAAACCCAAGTACACTATATCTAGCACTTTCCTTTTCTTCAACTCTTTGGTCATCCAATCAAAAAAATTGATCAGATTCATCTGACAAGATTTACCTCTGGTAAAACCATGCTGCCTTGGTTCTTTCAATCCATTGAATTAAAAAACTGCACTATCATCTTTTTTTAGCAGCAATTCCATTAATTTGCTCAATACAAATGTTAGACTAATTTTCCTGTAATTACCACTATCTATATAAATAAAAATGTTAAATAGTTTGGACAAAATCGCTAATCTCAGAAACCACTGAACCAATTGCTTTAAAATTTGGACACAACCTTCATTTCGCATACAGGAAGGTTCTTCTGTACTTACATTACAGATATGTTACAACTGTAACAGGCAAAATAAGTTTAATTTTTTTTTCCAGAAAACAGCGACATCTGCTGGACGTAAGCGCCATCTGTTACACCTTACACTAACACACGCTACACTAATCATTTCGCCAGTCCAAGTCCACATTTCACTTCCATTTTAACACATTCGCACACTTTTTTCGCCGGAAGATAATTATTTCCTTTACAGATAAAATACACCCACCACCCACCACCCTCCTCACACCCCCCACATACATCCCAAAATGATTTACTTCCCACAGCCTCCCAACACACACAAATTCACCCTCCTCACACCCCCCACACACATGCCAAAATGATTTACTTCCCAGGCCCTCACAACACACACAAAACCTGACAGAAGTCCGGGAGGCTCCAGCGGGGGGCCAGGACCGGTCCAGGACACATCTCCTGCACTATGGCCGTCGGCTGCCAGCAATCAACATGGCGCCGATGGCCCTTTCCCTTACTATGCCACTCGGGGACACTAATGGCGGCAGTAGCCCATGTGACATAGTAAGGGCGAGGGCCCCTAGGCGCCATTTTCAGGACTGGCAGCCGGCGGACCTTTGCCCTTACTATGTCAGAGGACCTACCGCTGCCATTGCTCCACCCCACTGACATAGTAATGGCAATGGGCCTTCGGAACCCGTTTCAGTGCTCGCAGCCGACGGGCCAACCCCAATACATCGCTCCCGGACCGCTCCTAAACGCCCGCTCCACCGACAGACATTTTTATCAGGTCTCGGGGGGTCTGGAGGGTGGGGGGTGGTGATGAATTTATTGCAAACATCTTGGGGAGGGGTCATGGGGGCAGGTTTCATTCATTCAGCAACTCTGGGGGGGCAGGGGGGTGGGCTACTGTTTTTCACAGGGCTGGGGGAGGGGGTAGGAGAGTGTGGGGTGGTTAGTTAGAGAACATTTCTCATAGGGTTGTTTTTTGGGGGAAGGGGGAGGTTCACACACAAATACATACACTAAACTTGCACGATCTCGGGAATGCACCAAAATAGCCTTCCCCAGACCACAAAACAAATTTGGAAGTGCAAATTTGGTTATGCACTCCCCTATTTGGCTACATAACGCGCACAGATGCCCAGGGACAGAACACAGGTAGCACCAACAATTTTAATTTCCTAGGTCTTGGGAGGGGGCAGGAGGGTGGGGGGTTATTATTTGATTTAAAGGGTTGGGATTGGGTTGGGTTTTTTTTGGGGGGGGTGGGGGGTTCCCACAGAAATAGAAAGACAGGTTTTCTGATCTGAAGGGTAGGCAGTAGGCAGGGGAGGTGACAGTGAGGGGAGGGAGAATGAGGGGGGAGGTGAGTGTCAGGGGAGGGAGAATGAGGGGAGAGGTGAGTGTGAGGGGAGAGAGAATGAGGGGAGAGGTGAGCGTGAGAGGAGAGAGTTGGAGTGGGGACAGGGGAGGGAAGGGGGGTGAGTGACCAAGGGGGAGGAGGATGAGTGACTGAGGTAAATGAGCAAGGGGTAGGGGGAGGGAGGGTAAAGAACCTGACTCTGCCACTGCAACGTGTGGCCGGGTACCGCTAGTAATAAATAGGAACCACATCTGCCCTTCTCCAGGCTTCTGGAACTACTTCCAAGTCTAAAGAAGCATTCAAAAGGTCAGCCAGTGGAGCTGCCAGGACATCTCTAAATTCCCTTAGTACCCTCTGATGTATCCCATCTGGCCCCATTGCATTATCTAGTTTAAATTTATTTAGCTCCTCACAAACACACTTTTCCAAAAATCAGTTTAGGTTTACTTCACTTCCATTCTTATCTGTGTTCATTTAATGTGGTCCTGCTCCAGGTCCTTCCACAGTGAACACCAAATAGAAATAATTGTTAAGCAATTTTGCCTTTTATTCATCAGCCTCTACATATTCCTCCTTTTAGTCTCACAATGCCCGCTTTTCCATTTCCTTCAATCATTAACATATCTAAAAAAAAAGTCTTGTGTCCCCCCCCCCCTCATTTTACTGTAATTGCTATTTTTCTTCTATTGGAGTTTTTGCATTCCAGACTGCTTCCCCCATCTTCTCTCAAAATGTCCAGATATTATCTCCTATTTTCCTCTTTCTGTGATCTCTTGTAGTGTATGAATGCTAACTTTTTCTCCCTTACCTTTTCAGCTACTTGTTTAGAAAACCATAGCAGCCTCCTTTTCCTCTTTCATTTATTTAGTTTCCTAACAAAAATGTTAGTTGCACTTATACTGTATTATCTCCTTTTAGTTGTGCCCATTGTTTTTCTACTTCCTACCTGAACTACTGACTGCTCATAAAAATGTTCTACTCGAGACTTCCAGGCATGCTGTAGGTAGCTGAGCTCCTGCAGGGCTATCTCTAATTTGATTCTAAAACTATAATGTAGCCACAGATTTGAGTTATATCCGTAAGTAAAGAATCGGGACAAAGTTCTATTCCCGAGATGTGGGCTGAGCAAATAGGGATGTGAATCGTTTTTTGACGATTTAAAATATCGTCCGATATATTTTAAATCGTCAAAAATCGTTAGGGCCACGATACAATACCAATTCCCCCGATTTATCGTTAAAAAATCGTAAATCGGGGGAAGGGGGAGGGCAGGAAAACCGGCACACTAAAACCCCCTAAAACCCACCCCCGACCCTTTAAATTAAATCCCCCACCCTCCCGAACCCCCCCCCCAAATGCTTTAAATTACCTGGGGATCCAGCGGTGGTCCAGAACGGCGGCGGTCCGGAACGGCCCCCTCAATTGAATCCTTTTGTCTTCAGCCGGTGCCATTTTGCAAAATGGCCGCCGCAAAATGGCGGCGGCCATAGACAAAAACGATTCGACGCAGGAGGTCGTTCCGGACCCCCGCTGGACTTTTGGCAAGTCTTGTGGGGGTCAGGAGGCACCCCCAAGCTGGCCAAAAGTTTCTGGGAGTCCAGCGGGGTTCAGGAAGCGATTTCTTGCCGCGAATCGTTTTCCGTACGGAAAATGGCGCCGGCAGGAGATCGACTGCAGGAGGTCGTTCAGCGGCGGTCCGGAACCCCCGCTGAACGACCTCCTGCAGTCGATCTCCTGCCGGCGCCATTTTCCGTACGGTTAGACGAGATGGATACTAAGCTCTCCGACCTCAAAGACACAATGACCACCAGGCGGGCCAAACAGGACAAGGTCGATAGGGCACACACAGCTGCTGCAACAAACATATGAATCGTTGGTCTGCCTGAGTGAGTCAAAGCTGATGATCCAATAGTGTTTGTTTTAAAATAGCTCTCTAAGCTGCTGGGTATGTCCTGCAAAAATGGTACTATTAAGATAAAATGAGCTCACCATTCACTCACTCCAACGCTGGTGCAAGAAAGACAGCCTCCTGCTTTTCCTGACAAACAGAGGCTCCTACATGCAGCAAGGTTGGCTGGAAGCTTGATGTACAATGGCAGTAAAATAATGATCTTTCAGGACTTTTCCTTAGGCCTGAAGAGACAAGAGTAGGCATTCAACACAGTGAAACACAAGCTGCAAAAGCATGGGGTCCACTACACTCTGATCTACCCAGATCGGCTGTGGGTGACAGTTAATAATAAAATCACGACTTAATCTTTTGTTTCTGCTGCAGAGAAGCTGCTGGAATCCATTGTGCAGAAGATATCTGAGTCAACTTCGTATCATTGCCGTGTGTAATCAGGCTGTGGCCTATGCTTCCCAGAGGGACTGGCCTGTACAGATGGCTAAATTTTGAAGGAAGTCCTTGAACTGACTATCTGTGTGTGGTCAGTTGTTTGAAGGCTAAAAAACAAAGGTTTGGACATTTTGGTTTCTTTAATTTTAATTTTTTAATGTTTCCTGTCTCTTATTAGGTCATTTGGACTTAGAATTGGCTTAATGTCTGCAATGCATACCAGTGAACATGAGTTGGTCATTTTGGTGGCTAGTGAATCTGCTGCAGGTTTATTTGTTATTCTTCTGTGGCATATAACTCAAAATTACTCTGTGATTTGTTTGATGATGGAAGGCAGATCTACTACTGTAGCAAAATCTGGAGATGGTGAGGACTTTACCTGCATTGTTTGTGTCCAAGTAGGCAGATGGTTTCCCAGCTGATTGTATCGGTAGTGATGGGCTGGAAAGGTTACTCAGCTTGGCAGTCTTCTTTTATTTTCATTTCACATTGTCACACAGGAATCACCTGAAATAGATGAATGGGTATAGCTGTAGCATGGTCCTACTGACAACATCATCTCCTTTCAAGCTGGAGTCTAAAGTTATTCTTCATCGATTTTATTTTTCTGGCCGTGGCCATATATGTAAAAACTTTCTTGAAGACAGGAGTTCTATTATTATTTCAAATTGAAGGGGCTTGGGAGGGGAAGGGTACATTCAGGAGAGGTAGCTTTGGGAGGGAATCATTGATACTATCTGGAGACCTACCATACCTCTTAGTCCAAATTGTGTTCCGACTAGAGAGGATTTAGGTCAATAGGGGTGATTAAGGCCTTTGGGAAATTGTCTAAGGGGGAGGTAGAGGTTTGGGTGATCTAAACTGGACATTTTCCAGCTACCTGGATGGGGAGATGTTTATTGTACCTTGTATGGGTTAAAAGGGTTATAGAGTTGGGAAAGTTTTAATGTGTTGCAGAAGGGGGATGGGTGGGTGGGGGTGTTAGATAAAAAGTATAGCACATGTTTACTATAATCACTGTTCTAAAATAAATAGATATGGGTACAACAAATCCTATTTATGTATAATTGTCTTCTTGCTTATGTATCATTCAATAGTATTGGTTAGTATCAGAAGGAGAGATACAGCTTTGGAGCTAAGTAGCTATTCTGTGAATGTGATGATGATGTGGGACAGATATGGCTGATACAATCTACTATTTAACTTTGAATGTATGTTGGATATCTACACCAATTAAAAGAAAATACATATTGTAGTTCACTCACATAAGCCTATCTAATAATATCGTGTTTTTGCAAGAAACACATTTAACATATGTGGAACATGAAAGTTAAAAGGGGGATGGGTAGATAGCATACTTGATTTCTCCTCATATAACTCTCGGAGTAGAGGGGTATGTATTCTAATTGACAAAAACCTTCCTCTAACAGTGCATCAGTCCAGTTAAAGGTACAGAGAGAAGATATGTCAGGTTGGACTGCTCTCTGCACCAAGAAAAATTTACTTTGGTCAATATATATGGATCAAATGTGATCAGGCAGAATTCTATAAGGATCTGACAGACATTAATATAGACTTTGGTTTTCAGAGGCTTTTTATTGGCAGAGACTGGAATGAATCCATCCTTGGACAGATCTTCCAGGTCAAATTTCCCCTCACTATATGTCATTGGCAATGCAGACCTTGTGGCCACACTAAGCCTCCTAGTTGTATGGAAGCATTATCAATCATTAGTCAGGGATTACACTTATTACTCCTCAAGACATAATTCTTACAGTAGACTTCATTATTTTTTACACATGCCTAATTTCTTGCTTCTCTCATAGATAACGAAATACTACCTAATATGATATCTGATCACAACCCAGTGGTGACTTCCCTTAAATTTATATGTACCAAGCCCTCTGCCTACATGTAGAGACTGAATATCTCCCTGTTGGTAAGCAAAGTCTTCCCTAATTTGATGAAAAGTGCTGTTATGGAATTTAATTTGTGCAACCCCGAGACAGATCACTCGACAATCTGACAGTGGGAAACCTTAAATCCTACCTTAGAGGCAAGATTATATACTATGCTAGCCACCTCCAAAAAGAGCATAGATTATGGATAGATCAGCTTTTAGGGAAAATTAAAGTGCTAGAGGCTCAGCATAAAAGAGATTGCTCTAATAAACGTAGAATGTATAGCAGTGAATGATGACATAGACTTAATTGGCATCTCAGAGACATGGTGGAAGGAAGACAACCAATGGGACAGTGCTATACCGGGGTAAAAAGTATATCGCAATGACAGAGAGGAGCACCTGGGAGGCGGTGTGGCACTTTATGTCTGGGATGGCATAGAGTCCAACAGAATAAACATCCTGCATGAGACTAAATGCACAATTGAATCTTTATGGGTAGAAATCCCATGTGTGTCGGGGAAGACTATAGTGATAGGAGTATACTACCGTCCACCTGGTCAAGATGGTGAGACTGACAGTGAAATGCTAAGAGAACTTAGGGAAACTAACCAAATTGGTAGTGCGGTAATAATGAGAGACTTCAATTACACCAATATTGACTGGGTAAATGTATCATCGGGGCACACTAGAGAGATAAAGTTCCTGGATGGAATAAATGATAGCTTTATGGAGCAATTGGCTCAGGAACCAACGAGAGAGGGAGAAATTTTAGATCTAATTCTCAGTGGAGCACAGGATTTGGTGAGTAAGGTAACGGTGGTGGAACCGCTTGGCAATAGTGATCATAATATGATCAAATTTGAATTAGTGACTGGAAGGGGGACAATAAGCAAATCCACGGCTCTCGTGCTAAACTTTCAAAAGGGAAACTTTGATAAAATGAGAAAACTTGTTAGAAAAAAACTGAAAGGAGCAGCTACAAAAGTAAAAAGTGTGCAAGAGGCATGGTCATTGTTAAAAAATGCCATCCTAGAAGCACAGTAGAGATGTATTCCACGCATTAAGAAAGGTGGAAAGAAGGCAAACCGATTACTGGCATGGTTAAAAGGGGAGGTGAAAGAACATATTTAGCCAAAAGATCTTCATTCAAAATTGGAAGAAGGATCCAACAGAAGGAAATAGGATAATGCATAAATGTTGGCAAGTTAAATGTAAGACATTGATAAGACAGGCTAACAAAGAATTTGAAAAGAAGTTGGCCGCAGAGGCAAAATCTCACAGTAAAAACTTTTTAAAATATATCCGAAGCAGAAAGCCTGTGAGGGAGTCCGTTGGACCGTTAGATGATCGAGGAGTTATAGGGGCACTTAGAGAAGATAAGGCCATCGCGGAAAGATTAAATGATTTCTTTGCTTCAGTGTTTAGTGAAGAGGATGTTGGGGAGGTACCCGTACTGGAGAAGGTTTTCATGGGTAATGATTCAGATGGGTAATGATTCAGATGGCCAGCTTGGGGGGGGGGGGCTCCCGAACCCCACAAGACTTGCCAAAAGTCCAGCGGGGGTCCGGGAGCGACCTCCTGCACGCGGGCCGTATTGCCAATCTTCAAAATGGCGCCAGCGCTACCTTTGCCTTCACTATGTCATACGGGCGGCGTTGCGCCGGCGTTACCTTTGCCCTCACTTTGTCATATGGGCGACGGTCGCCCGTACGACATAGTGAGGGCAAAGGTAGCGCCGGCACCATTTTGAAGATTGGCAATACGGCCCGCGTGCAGGAGGTCGCTCCCGCACCCCCGCTGGACTTTTGGCAAGTCTTGTGGGGTTCAGGAGCCCCCCCAAGCTGGCCAAAAGTCCCTGGGAGTGCAGCGGGGGTCCGGGGGCGATCTCCCGCATGCGTGACATCGGGAGCCAGGAAACAAAATGGTGCCGACGCTACCTTTGCCCTGTCACATGATAAGGGCAAAGGGCCACCGGCGCCATTTCTCAACGCAGCGGTGGCCAGAGAGCGGGAGGAGATCGCATCGGGACCCCCCCACTGGACCCCAGGTAATTTAAAACATTTTGGGGGGGGGGTCGGGAGGTGGGGGATTTGTTTTAAAGGTTCGGGTGGGGTTAAGGGTTTTTTTGGTGTGACGGTTTTCCCGCCCTCCCCCGATTTACGATTTTTAACGATTTTTAGAAAAAAAAAAACTCGACGATCAGATTTCCCTCCCCTAGCGAAAATCGATCGTTAAGATGATTGATTACACGATTCACACCTTTATGTTCTTATGTATAAATTATTAGCAGCCAGTTGCAGGGAATTGTTAACACTTGTGTTGCATAAAGTTGAAACCGCTCTTAAGTACACATGAGTAAAGTTTTATAAACATGATGATAAGCCACATGCACTTTTAGCTACGGTGGTCAAGAAAAAGGCTTTTAAATCACATAATGTCTCTATTAAAGGACCTACTGATACGTGTACTATTAACCCGGATGAAATAGAATTGTGCTTTTTTGTCATTTTTACTAAACTATAACCTGACTCCCACCCCAGCCATTTCAGATGATACACAAAGTTTTCTCACTTGGTTGAACTTACTTACCCTGCTAGAGGATCAGCGAGAGATTCTGTCAGCCCCTATCTCTGTGACTGAAATACAAAACACGGTTGAAAGGCTGCTGGGGAGAAATGTCCTGGACTAGGTGGATATCATACTGACTTTAATAAACGGTTTTTGGGAATCTGGCTTCTTTTCTACTTTTACTCTATAATGGGTGGGTCTTTCTGATGCTTCTTTGGCACTTTGGGGTACTACTATCTCCGTGATTTTTAAAAAAGTGAAAGACTCCACCGATTGTGGTTCTTATCGGCCCATCTCACTTTTAAATGTTGACCTGAAGATTCTTGACAAAATCTTGGAGATGTGATTAAAAACGTTGTTGCCATCACTGGTACATAGAAACCAAACAGGGTTTGTTACAATGCCTCGCTTGCTTCTACTACTGAATGGGTCCTTATCTTCATATTTTTCCTATTATACAAGATACGCAACAAGGATGCCCTCTCTCCCTCTTATTATTCGACCTAGCTATAGCACCACTTGCCTAGGCCATCTGAGTCAGTCCTGTGATTTCTGGTTTCCAAGAGGATAACTAAATGCTTACCACCTCTTTGTATGCAATGATATATTAATATATCTAACTTCAGCCCATAATTTGGGCCCAGCACTTCTTCAGGTGCTGGCGTGCTATGGTGTGTTATCTGGATACAACGTACAGTATGACAAACCAGAGATATTCCACTTGACCCTAGGGTATACATTCCCAAGTGTATGGAAGCCTTCATGATAGGTCGGCATGGCTTCAAATAGACCTTAACGACTTATACTATAGAAATTTTGATAATCTCCTTGTAAAAATTAAACAAGATCTACAGGATTGTGTAGATTTACCACTCCATCAGTACTACAGTATGATTGCATGCTGAAATCGTATCCAGACTCATCTCTTCTACTTTTGTACCATATTTGGGATTGACATGTTATGGTCCACTATTTATGTTGTTTTCGTGTTTTGCTGTAATGATTATATACATTGTATATTTGTTATTGCGACTGAAGAATCATTTGTTATCTTTTCATATACACAGTGAGATGGTGAATAGTAAGCTTACACTGTTTGCCGAAAAAAAATTAACAAATATAGGGGTAGATTTTCAAACCGCGCAAATTGGCCTACTTTTGCTGGCGCATCAGGCGCAAGCAAAAGTAAGCTGGATTTTAGTAGATACGCGCGGAGCCGCGCGTATCTGCTAAAAACCTGGATCGGCGCGCGCAAGGCTATTGATTTTGTATAGCCGGCGCGCGCCGAGCCGCGCAGCCTACCCCCGTTCCTTCCCCTCACCTTCCCCCCCCTTCCCCTACCTAATCCACCCACCCGGCCCTGTCTAAGCCCCCCCCCTTACCTTTGTCGGGGGATTTACGCCTCCCTCCAGGAGGCGTAAATCCCCTGCGCGCCAGCGGGCCTCTTGCGCGCCGGGACGCGACCTGGGGGCGGGTATGGAGGGCGCGGCCATGCCCCCGGACCACCCCGGGCTGTAGCCACGCCCCCGTACCCACCCCCAAAACGCTGCCAACACGCCCCCTAAACGCCACGACGAACGGGCCCGCCCCCGACACGCCCCCCTCAGAGAACCCCGGGACTTACGCGAGTCCCGGGGCTCTGCGCGCGCCAGTAGGCCTATGTAAAATAGGCTCACCGGCGCGCAGGGCCCTGCTCGCCTAAATCCGCCCGGATTTGGGCGGATTTAGGCGAGCAGGGCTCTGAAAATCCACCCCATAGAGTTTAAAAAAAAAAGATCTTCTACTAGATCAGACACTAGAGTTATTATTGTTTGAGCTCAGAGTTTGAAACACAATTAAGGATTCCTCACAAATAAGAGTAGGGATCTAGGTTCACTCATTTATTGCTAAGAAAATAAAAACATAAGAAATTGCTATACTGGATCAGACTAAGGGTCCATCAAGCCTAGCATCCTGTTTCCAACAGTGGCCAATCCAGGCTATAAGTACCTGGCAAGTAACCAAACACTAAGTAGATCCCATGCTACTGATGCCAGTAAAACCAGTGGCTATTTGCTAGTCAACATGGTTAATAGCAGTATGGATTTCTCTTCCAAGAATCTACCCAATCATTTTTTAAACCCAACTGCATTAACCACATCCTCTGTTAATTGTACATTGAGTGAAAAAGAATGTTTTCTGATTACTTTTAAATGTGCTACTTGCTAACTTCATGGAATGCCCTCTAGTCCTTCTATTATCCAAAAGAGTAAATAAACCGATTCCATTTACCCTTTCTAGACCTCTCATGATTTTAAAGATCTCTATCATATTCCCCCTCACCTGTCTCTTCTCCAAGGTGACCAGCCCTAATCTCTTTAGTCTTTCCTTATAGGGGAGCCATTCCAGTCCCTTTATCATTTAGTTTCTCCCTTCTCTGTACCTTCTCCAGTACAACCATATCTTTTTTTGAGATGAGGTGACCACAATTGTACACAGTACTCAAAGTGAAGTCTCACCATGGAGCGATGTTGCATCTGTCGGTCTCAGACGGCTTCGCCCGACATGCGTCACCTCTATTTCAGCCTTCTCCACCAGCCTCGGGACAATGGCATCCTTAGTGTCTCCTTGCCACACTCTCCGGCGTCCCCCGAGCGGCTTTGGCGTGGCATCCCGCCATATTGACCTGAGGGCGTTCGTGCACGCCTCACGTCTTGTAGCAGTATTGGAGTGAACCTCGGGGGCGTCTCCCTCGAGTGGCATCACTGCTTCCGACTTCAAAAAGTTGCCCATTTGTTGACTCTCGCCGAGTTAGCAACCGATTGGATTTGTCCCTGTCTGAAGCTGCTCTGCTGCTTCTGCTGCTGCTGGAAGTTATCTTCACCCTCCGGAGTTCTACTAACCTGGGTACCCACTCCTCGGGGGCCCTTTGCTTATTTCCAGGTGCCTATCCTGAATCCAGGTACTCGCACCTCGAGGGCCTGTGTGTCTATCCTGGTGCCTGTTACCAATTCTTCTATCTGCTGTAACACCACCTATCAGCTATAGAGAGTGAGTACTACTTCTCCCAGTCTGTTCATCTACAGCTCCTCGTTGTCTATCTGCATCGGGCCCTACACCACCATTGTGGAATGGGACTCCTCTGCCGAGGATCACAGACTGTTGCTACCTATCCTCTCTCTACTGCTTATTGGGAACTCTATCTATTCAGCTACAAGGGAATGTGTAATAACATCTGCCAGTCTGTCTCTCCTACATCGCCTCACTGGATATCTGCATCGGGGCCTTATACCACCATTGTGGGATGGGTCTCCTCCGAGGAGGATCACAGACTGTTGCTACCTAATCCACTCTCTACTGCCACCTCTAGTGAACCATACAAGCTGCATAATAAAGATATATTCTCTGTGTTTGTGCATCTGAGTCTAGCCTGGTGCTACAGTTCCCTATGGGAACACTATCACTGTTGTCCATAAGAATCCACCAAACACCTCAATATCATAACAGTGATACAAAGGCATTATGACATTTTCCATTTTATTTACCATCCCCTTCCTAATAATTCCTAACATTATTTTTTTCTTTTTTGACTGCACAGCACACTGAGCCAACGATTTCAATATATTACCCACTATGACACCTTGATATTTTTCCCGGGTGGTAGTTCCTATTATGGAACCTAACATTGTGAAACTACAGCATTGATAAATATATTGAAAAGCACCAGTCTTTGTAAATATCCCTGAGGCACTCCACTGTTTACCCTTTTCCACTAGGAAAATTGACCATTTAATCCTACTCTCTGTTTCCTGTCTTTTAACCAATTTGTAATCCACAAAAGGGCATCACCTCCTATCCCTTGGCATTTTAGTTTCTTAGAAACCTCTCATGAGGGATTTTGTCAAAAGCCTTCTAAAAATCCAAATAGACTACATCTACCAATTTACCTTTATCGACATGATTATTAACCCCTTCAAAAAAATGAAGCAGATTTGAGAGGCAAGACTTCCCTTGGGTAAATCCATGTTGACAGTGTTCCATTAAACCATGTTTTTCTATATACTCTGTGATTTTGATCTTTAAAATAGTTTCCACTATTTTTCCTAGTACTGAAGTCAGGCTAACTGGTCTATAGTTTCCCGGATCACCCTGGAACATTTTAAAATAGTGGGGTTACATTAGCCACCCTCCAGTCTTCAGGTACAATGATGATTTTTTTTTTTGTATATAATCTGTTTTTATTGTCTCAACTGGCAAACAATACAAAACAAATCAATGAAGAATCGAAACACATCAGATATAGACAGCTTACATCCTGAAGCAGCTTCTACATGTGTCACCGAGACAATTTACCATTGAAAGATGTAAACAAACCTCCCCTCAACCCGCCCCCCTCCCTTCCCCCTGCTGGAGAACAAGGCAAAACATAACAAAACAGAGCAAAAAATATCTGAAATTTCATTTTTAGTTCCTTCAGAACTCTGGGCAGCATACCATCTGATCCAGGTGATTTACTAAGAGCACCTTTAACCCCTCGGTCATCTAACGAGTCCAACTGAGTCCCTTGCAGGTTTCCTGCTTTGGATTATTTTTTAAAACATTTTATTATAAATTTTTGCCTCTGCGGCCATCTTAATTTCAAACTCTCTCTTAGCCTGTTTTAGCGATGTTTTGCACTTAACTTGACAATGCTTATACTTTATTTTATTTTCTTCAAATGGATTCTTCTTCCCATTTTTGAAGGATTTTTTTTGGCTAAAATAGCCTCTCCCTCACCTTTTAACCATGCCGGTAATCATTTTGCCTTCCTTCCAGCTTTCTTAATGCACAGAATGCATCTGGATCATGCTTCTAAGATTATATTTTTAAACAATATCACACCTATTGTACACTTTTTTAACCTTTACAGCGGCACCTTTCAGTTTTTTCTGACTTTTTAGCTCATTTTATGTAGTGTTAGTGCAGTAGATTAACATATTGTTCCCCTTCCAGTCTTTAGTTCATATTTGATCATGTTATGATCACTATTGCCAAGAGGCCTCACCACCATTACCTCTCTCACCAAATCCTGCAATCCACTAAGAATTACATCTAAAATAAATCCCTCTTTCGTTGATTCCTGAAACATTTGCTCCATGAAGCAGTTGTTTAAACAGATGTGCAGCAGGTACGGATTCGTCCCATTCGGTATTCGTATTCATAGGGAGCCAAATCCATTGCATCTGTTCTCGGGGGACCCCGATCCGTTCATTAGTTACATATGTATTCGTTTCCCAAAAAAAATCCCCATCCCAACCCATTACATTTAATTAACTACAACCCCCCCTCCTGACCCCCCCCCCCCAAGACTTAACAAAAGTCCCTGGTGATCCAGCGGGGATCCTGGCACGATCTCCTATACTCAAGCTGTCGGCTGCCAGTATTCAAAATGGCACTGATAGCCTTTGCCCTTACTATGTCACTGGGGCTACCGGTGCCATTGGTCAGCCCCTGTGACATAGAGAGGGCAAAGGTCAGGACCACCGCTGGACATCCAGGTCAGGAGTCCCCACCAAGACTTGCCAAAGGTCCCTGGTGGTCCAGCGGGGGTCCTGGAGCCATATCTTGCACTCGGGCTGTCAGCTGCCAGTATTCAAAATGGCACCGATAGCCTTTGCCCTTACTATGTCACAGGGGCTACCGGTGCCATTGGTCAGCCCCTGTGACATAGTAAGGGCAAAGGCTATCGGCGCCATTTTGAATACTGGCAGCTGAGAGCCCACGTGCAGGATATGGCTCCAGGACCCCCGCTTGACCACCAGGGACCTTTGGAAAGTCATTGGGGGGGGGGGACTCCTGACCTGGAGGTCCAGTGGTGGTCCTGGAGCCTACCCCAAGTCTTGCCAAAAGTCCCTGGTGGTCCATCGGTGGTCCTGGAGTGATCTGCACTCGGGCCATCGGCTACCAGTATTCAAAATGGCGCCAATAGCCTTTGCCCTCACTGTGTCATGAGGCTACCGGTGCCATTGGTCGTCCCCTGTCACATGGTAGGAGCACAAGATGGCACCAGCCATCTATTGCTCCTACCATATGACAGGGACCGACCAATGGCACCGGTAGCCCCTGTGACATAGTGAGGGCAAAGGCTATTGGCGCCATTTTGAATACCGGCAGCCGACAGCCCGAGTGCAGGAGATAGCTCCAGAACCACCACTGGACCACCAGGGACTTTTGGTAAGTCTTGGGGGGGACAGGAGGGTGGGGGGTTTATTCGTTAGGTATGTTGTATTCGTGGGGGTTCGCCATATGTTTCGTGACCCCACGAATACAACAAATAGGGACATATATGTTGGGATTGCCAATACGTCGAAAACAAATGCACACCCCTAGTTGTTTATTCCATCCAGGAATGTTATGTCACTAGCATGCCCTGATGTTACATTTACGCAGTCAGTATTGGGGTAATTGAAATCTTAGCAAGAAAAGGGGCCACATAATTATTGCTTTTACCACAAGCCTAAATGATGGTGTCAGCAAGCCTGTCATTGTAGTTTTAACAAGAAACCCAACCGGTCTTCTCAATCATTCACCATCATTAATTTACTTTATTAAATTTCAGCAAAAATTTTTTGTTATGTATTTTTTCAATTTTCTTAAAAAGTAATCAACTCTCGTCCATGAGAGATATATATAAATGGCAGTCTCTTTAATGAAATAGTAAACACAGCCCAATCATCAGATCGAGGCTACATTTATTCAGGATGGCATTCCAATCTGAGATGAAATCATCATCCTCTTTATACAAATGCGGTTCTTTTAGTATACGAAGTCCTCGGGGGATACGCTGAATACGACAGTATTCCAGCAATGTCTCGGCATGAAGAGTTGTGCGGACGGAACGCTGTAATAATTTTTGCAACGTGAACCATTGTGTGTCCGGAGACGTGCTTGAAGTTGTAGAAAAAGATGACGGCTTTCCCAATAGTGCTTGTAAATCAGCATCAGTGAAACTCAAAGTCAGTGAAACTCAAAGCAATAATTTTTTGGCCCCTTTTCTTGCTAAGGCTTATACTTGGGTTGCCATATTGACTCTCTTTGATATTAAATTTGTGGTTCACTCTTTTGAGTCATGGAATCTGAGGCATCTATTCCTCTAAAGACTTTGAGTTTCACTGATGCTGATTTACAAGCACTATTGGGAAAGCCGTCATCTTTTTCTACAACTTCAAGCACGTCTCCGGACACACAATGGTTCACGTTGCAAAAATTATTACAGCGTTCCGTCCGCACAACTCTTCATGCCGAGACATTGCTGGAATACTGTCGTATTCAGCGTATCCCCCGAGGACTTCGTATACTAAAAGAACCGCATTTGTATAAAGAGGATGATGATTTCATCTCAGATTGGAATGCCATCCTGAATAAATGTAGCCTCGATCTGATGATTGGGCTCTGTTTACTATTTCATTAAAGAGACTGCCATTTATATATATCTCTCATGGACGAGAGTTGATTACTTTTTAAGAAAATTGAAAAAATACATAACAAAAAATGTTTTCTGAAATTTAATAAAGAGAAATAATGATGGTGAATGATTGAGAAGACCGGTTGGGTTTCTTGTTAAAACTACAATGACAGGCTTGCTGACACCGTCATTTAGGCTTGTGGTAAAAAGCAATAATTTTTTGGCCCATTTTCTTGCTAAGGTTTATACTTGGGTTGCCATATTGACTCTTTTTGATATTAAATTGGTAATTGAAATCTCCCATTTTTACTGCAGTGCCAAATTAGTTAGCTTCCCTGATTTCTCTTAGCATTTCATCATCTGTCTGACCATTTTGGCCAGGTGGATGGTAGTATACTCCCAACACTATACTCTTACCCAACACACATGGGATTTCTATCCATCTAGATTCTACTGAGCATTAAAACTATTTACATAATCTCTCTGCTGGGGTGCTCATGTCCATCTTTCTAGTTCCTTGGAGGAAGCTTGCCACTTTTTCCCTCATCAGTGTACAAACAGCCCTGGGTATAGTGGAATCCTATTGGAAAACCACAAATGCGCATCAAAATCCTACCTATGTCCTGGTCTCTTTGGGGTAGAGATCTAGTTGGGAGTCTCCAGATCTTGAAGTTCTGTTTTGCACTGCCTTTAAATTCTGTGTGACTTATTTGGGGGGAAAATTCCAATGTTTCTAGTCTTCTACAAAGTACCATTCTCTTGACTCCAAGTTGTAAGGAGGAAGGGGTAAAAACCTCCACGAACCAAAAGGTGAAAAATCCAAATTACTCTAAATCTAAAAATCCCACACTGGGTAATGCTGTCCTGGTCTTGCTTCCTCTAGGGACTAGAGGGTAGCTCACAGGTCTCTATCCCATGCTTTCTGGATTGAGGGGTTGCTCCTCTCCAGAGGATTCAGGGTGTTCCCCAGAATGAAAAAAATGTATCCAAAATCTGACCAAAATCTCTAAAAATATCTCTCTTTTCCAAAAATGAGGCAGAACTTCTCAGACAGGGACTGTACTGATGAGGAATCCCCTCTGAATGCAGAAAAAATCACCAGGCTGGGTTAGTAGGTCCAAGCTCAGCAGGGGAAAAGGAAAATAGCTCTTGCTTCTCCAAGACACTAAAAATGATCCTGGACTCTATACCACTAACTCCCCCTTGCGTCCTCGGGATAGCCAATCACTGTCAACTCATTGGAAAGATTGAAATGGAATGGAAAATCCCACTAAGCTGTTATTACTACTGGGCAAGAATCTAGGGCCATCTAGTGGCTGACCGAAGGGTCAGCAACAAAAACAAAGGTTGATTGTAAATTCATTAAATGAAATCATGTTGCTTCATGATATGTAATGCATACAATATTTTCCCAATAATATCCATTATGTCAGAAAACATAATTGACTGCCCTTTTACAATTAATAATTATTTTGCATATCTCAAAAATATATATTTGACAATGCCATGTTTTGAACTTGTGAACCATAAGTTTATATAGAAGCTAAATACAGATGATTTTGTCAATTCAATTAAACCTTGCAGCAATTGATTTAGTTTCCTCAAACAGTAAACACCCACATTATTTTGAGTTACTAGTACTCACTATTCTGTATGGATTAGCAAAGATGCTATTGCTGAATAATGGGAAACACATACATTTCATTTCATTTCATTTATTTCATTGCATTTATTATTTATATACCTCACATACCAAACTTACAAAGCCAATCAAGGCGGTTCACAAAAAGATACATAAAATACTTTAAAAAGTAACATCATCCCCATCTTCTAAATTCTATAATAATTCAATTCTATGCATGCCACTCAACAGAAGTCATTCTCTGAGCCCCCCCCCCCGTGAACAAACACAAACGCTACAAACAGTACATTCTAGCTTGGAACTATGTGGTTGACTAGGCTGCATTGCTGTGTCTGAATATGGTGAGGTGAAGGCTGAGGGTGCTTGGGGCTGAATGTGTGCTCATCACTGTTGGGGGACTGGGGTCTGTGTGCATGAATGAATGAGAAGGGTTGTATGGCTGAGGAGTATGTGCTTTGGTGTGGCTGAGGGGGGTATGAAGTGTGTCACAGGGGGTGTATGGGTGAGTGTGCATTATGCTTGCATATATCAGTGGCTGGGAGTGTGAGAATGAATGTGCATAGGTAGCTGAGATGGCTATTGGTGGCTGAGGAGGTATGAAGGGTGTGTAGGTGTATTGGTGTGAGAGAGGCTGGATGTAGATGGATGGAGGTGGCTGGAGGTATGGAGGTTATGTGCAAGTGTGAGGGCTGGGATGTGAGGGGTAGCTGGAGCGGATTATGGAAGTCTGTGCATGTATGGGTGGTTGGAAATGCATGGATGGGTGTACAGTGTAGTTTGGATATGTGTAATAACTAGAGGGGGTATGGAGGGCCTGTGAATGTATGGGTTACAGGGCATATGGGTGTGCAGGAGTTGCTAGGGTGGCTGGGGGTATGAAAGGTGTGGGTAAGTATGAGTAACTGGAAGTGAATGGGTTAATGTATTTGAGAAGCAGGGGCAGGTATGGATTTCTGGATGGAGATATGTAAAGTGTATGCATGTATGAGTAGTTGGGGGTGTACGTGGGTGAATAGATGATGTTTCAAGTTTGGGCGGCTGAGTGGGGTTTAAGGGTGTGCATGTACAGATGGCTTGGGCAGTACCATGGTAGCTGGATAGTGTGAATGGCTGGGGAATATGAAGGGTGTTTGCACGTGCATGTGGCTTTGAGAGGTGTTGGACGGGTATGTAGCTGGGAAAGCATGGAGGATATGTACTTTCCCCACAAGACTGCAATGAATTAAATGCAAAGTTGCTGGTAGGAAAGGCAATAGCTCGTCATAGCCTGGATGGACTTTACACTCCTTTCAACATTAATTTTTAAAATTCCATTACCTAAGGAAATCAAGTTAGAAAGGATGCACAAGATGAGTTTTTCATTTTTAGCCTCCCTTTTCTTTTATGGAAATCTCTGCCTCTAACTTTTTGTCTTGAAAAGAAATATTTGAAATTTAGAAAGCAGTAGAAGATATGGTTATTTCCCCAAGCCTTTTCCTAACCTCATTTATAATTTTCCTTTATGTTTATCAATTTTAATTCTATGATGATTTATATTCCATAAGCATCTTTGTAGTTCATTTTAACCTACTTGTTTTCTTTTATGATTTTGTGCTTTTATAATTTTATTTGTTATTTCTATGATAATATATTTTGATTTACTCTAATTTGACACTCAAAATGATAATGTATTTTGTTTAAAAATTTTTTATATATTGTATTCATTTTTGTTTTTTAGATTATTGTACTTTGCTCTGATTTTCTTACAAGAGAGGTGAATAAGAAAATGTAATAAACTAAACATATGGGGTAATTTTCAAAGAAGTTACTCGTGTAAATATAACTACTATTGTAGCAATTTTCAGAAGTCATTTACTAGAGTATAAAGTGCACTTACTTGAGTAAATCCTATGGGCAATTTGATGGCCTATATTGTAGCAATTTTAAAAAAGCCCACTTATTCAAGTACATTTTTTTTTCTTAAATCAGGCCCATTGACTTCTAGATTTGGATGATTAATAGGATGTGTGGGGAAGGATGAGTAGTATCTGGGTTTTTAAGTTTTGTTATTTACTATATTAGTTTTGTAAGTTCAGTATATTACTGTATTTTTCATAACTGGTTGTATACTGCTTTGATTGAGCTTTGGTCAGAAGGCAGTTAAAAAATGTAAATAAATAGATAAATCTATGAGTGGCTGGGGTGCATGGGTAGATGGTTTGGGTGGCTGGAGGGATTTTGGAGGATATGTGTATATCTGGGAGTCTGGGGGGATTATGGGGGTGGGAAATGGTAGCTGGGGCAGGTATGGGTGGCAAACATCACTGAAATACAACTACTTTTAGTACATAGGAAAGGATGAGTTTACATGAAATTTATAGTATTATTTGTCTTTTTTTCCCAAAAAGAAATCATAGAATGTGCCATTGAAATCTCAGATTCCAAATCAAGTGTCCTACTACCACTAAGCAAAATGGCCAGCTTCCTATGGGAGACAGTAATAAATCCTTATTATAGTAGATTCCTCATGTTGCTGTAGCATACATTTGTGCTTATGAAAGCAAAATGGAATATATTTCAGAATTACTTGAAGGAAAGTTAAATGATGATGGCTCAGATGGGAAACTTTGAGCTGCTGCCCAGCTGTCATAGTAAGTCCATATTGAGGAAGCAGAGGCCTAAGAATGGCAAGTTCACATTTAGGAAATGGTTGCCTAGAAGCAGTGAAGCCACACTGAGGAATTGACAGTCCAGGAGCTGCCTGAAGGAGGCAGTGGCCTAGGAGGAGGTACCAGGAGCTGCAAGGACCTTTAGGATGGTGACTATGACAGGCAGAGGTGAGAGAGAAAAAGTCACAAATAGGGAAACTGAGGAGTAAGAGGGGGAGGGGGAGCAGGAGTAGAAGTAGAAGAATACCTGAGGAGACAGAAAAGGAAGAGTGGAGGAGGAATAGGGAACAAGAGTGGGAGATGGAGCAGACCACTAAGTGCTAAGAATTTTCTGCATATTATTCAGGGGTCTTTTACATCTCCAGTCTGTCCCTACAGTACAGTAATAAGAGTTTACTACAGACGGGAAAACGGTTCTTTTAGTACAAGACATTTCAATACCATGTTTTGTAATGTTCAAAAAAAAAATACCCAACTTTTCATGTTTGCTGTTTTCCATCTCCTTTCATTCTATCATATACTCACCTATCAGTTTTGCCCTTTGGCCAGTGTCATATTTGAAATCCCGCTTCTGGCCTCATATGTCAGGGTTCCGCTCTCATTATTGCACTCCACAGTTTTTCAAATGTCTAATACGGCTGAGGATCTGAACTTGTCTTAGCCTTATTCTGAACCAAATATTATCACAGTACTAAAGGAGCAGGTCCCTCTTTCTGTAGTATGGTTGTTTATTTCCATCTTTTTCATCATCCTGTCAAAGTCAAGCTTGCTCTTGATTTCCCCTCACCAGAGTACACTGGTTACTTTTTAGTTCATATTAGAATATAGCCAGCCCTTTCTACTCTTAACTATGTCATTTATTCTCAATTCTAATGCGTAAAACAACTAGATTGAGAGATTAGGCATCTGACTAACAGGGTCATTTGTAAAATTGCGTTAGGTCCCTAATACCTGTGTTAATGCCATAATGTGACTGATAAATACCACATTACAAAATGTGTATGCAAATTTAAAATTAGCATTCAAGTGGGAGGAGATTGGACAGTTAACATGACGGAGAATAGAGTAACACAGATTTTAACTACACCTTTCTTCTGGGCGTTATGTCTGCATTACCAGCCAAAATGTTTTTTATCGCACATGCCAGTTTGGGGGTGGGGGTGGGAGGGAGGGAGAGAGAGAGAGCCTCTGTGGAGACACACTGATAATTTATCTTTTTATACCACTGTAAGAGGGGGCATTATGAACTCAGGATGTTTTGTGGGGTGGAATACGTTTTGGGTGGCAGTTTACTCGCACAGTCATAGGTACGAACAGCACAGTTGCCATCAGTGAAGATTCTGTCATTTGGAGTGATGAAAGGTAAAAGAAGAGTAGATTTGTATAAATGTTCTCTTTACCTAGCTTGATGACTCTCTAACTAGCTGCAGTCTCTCTCTTGCTCTCTCTCTCTGTCTCATGCAAAACAGTGTACTCAGCCAAGGCACTGTTGGGACACACGTCCACAGCCCCTTATGCCTTAAGGGGATTAACATGCCATGAAGCTAATAACACTCATCGCATGCAAATGCATATTGATGAGGCTATTAGTTAGTCACCCCATATGCAAAAAAAAAATGAGTGCATCCAATCCACACATTTTTACACTCAGAAATTAACACCTGCCCAGATCAGGCATTAATTTCTGAACATCACAAAAAGTTGACCCGAAAATACTGTTTTTCTGTAAATCCTCCGACTTAATATCATAGCGATATTAAGTCAAAAGAACGAAAAGTTTAAAAGATTTAAAAAAAAAATTAGAAAAATAAGAGTGCTGGCATTCAGGTTAGGGAATCGGATGCTCTATTAACCAGCGTCCCTTTTCCTAACCCGTGGCTGTGCACCAGGTAGGAAAACAGATGCTAAGTTCAGTATCTGTTTTCTTAACCCACGGACAGCTGACCTCTCCTGGGTGCCCACTGCCAAGGAGGTGCTAGGAGCGCACAATCGACCCTAACGCTTCCTTGGCAGTGTGACCCGAATTTAAATATTGCATAGCACCCCAGGAGAGGTGCCTGGGCGCATGTTAGGAAAGCAGGCACTGAACACTCAGCGCCCGTTTTCGGTGCAATTTTTGCATTCTGCCCCTTTCTCTCTCTCTCTCTCTCTCTCTCTCTCTCTATCTTGCAGCCCGAAACACAATAAAAAGCTTTTTCGGTTGGTAATGCGTGTGATGTGAAAATAACATGGGGTGAAATAAATGTATCGTGCATTGAATAAAATACCTATGTGATGCAGAAGCAGGAAAATTACCCTAACCATGCTTCTTTTTTTTTATCATGGGTGCCATTTGCATGATATTTATAGCAATTTGATAAATCTAGGTCTAAGTTAGCTAATCTTTACCAGATATCTGGTAGCATGGACCCACTGCTGAATATACTCAGGAATTAGAATGTTAGCAAGATAAGTTTAGCCAGCTAAATGCAGGCCTAGTTTCAGGTTAAGTTAGCAAGCTATCTTAGCTGAATAATGTTGGATATTTATCCATCTAATGGCCTCTTTTTCCATCTGGATCGCACGCGATAAGGGACGTTTCGCACGCAAAAAGTCCCTTATCGCGTGCAATACCAAAATGGGGGTGGAGTCGGTCCCGGAAGAGGAGGAGTTGGGGCGTCACCAGGGCCGACTCGGCGAAGGCACCGCGGACGACAAAAAGGTAAGGCCCTTTTCACGTCCGAGTTCGCGCCCAAAAGCTACACCTCCTATGGTGGTGCTATTGGGTGCGAAACCGGCAGCGCAGGCCCACCCCCCATTTCGGCCCCCCACCCCTCATTCCCTAAAGTATCGCAGGCCTGTGATACTTTAGAAAATGAGGCCCTAAGTTGCTACTTGATTCAGTAAGGCTTTTCTCCCATTCTGTGTCTATGGGAAAACACCTTGCTGAATCAGACCTTACTAGATAACTGGAACTGGCACTAGCCCTGAAAACCCTGAATGTTATCCATCTAAGTTTTAGCCAGTTTATCCAGTTAACTCAGAGGCATTCAGCATATGCAGAATTTCAATCTCCAGCATTTGTCTGACTAAGTGGTGAATTTAGCTGGACAAACACACTCAATATTGACCTCATAATTTTTATATCGCTCCAAACATTCCATACATACAATTCAGCCTTGAAACTGTGTGAAGGTAAAAATGATAAGAGTCATGGAGAGTTAGAAATTGATCTGCTCCAAAACACAAAAAATGGTCAGGTCAATCTCTTCCCATCCAGAAGAACAAACGATATAAAAGATGGCTCACAGTCAACTCTCCCATTTTTAACTATCATAAGAAATAGCTATAAGAAATTTCTTTATGTACTTTTATAACATAAAGGTAATAGTTTGTCAGTATCTTACAAGCACATTTTCTGTGCCTAGAATGCTTGAGCCTTCAGCCAAACTAACAGCTCTATCCAGTACCGAGCGGTAGGAAGAGCTGCGTTAGTGCCCGGCGCATCCGCAGTTGCCGCACGCACAGTGCAGCTCACCTACCGCTCGATCCTGAACTATAATTTCATGCAAATGTAAACCGCGTCTAAGAAGGATCCGTGAAGCGTTAGGCCCGCGCAACCCATTTTACTGGATAGAGCGCCTATACAGTATCCTGGGTGCGCGGTCCTAACGCTTCACGCCACGCTGGTATCTGTCATTTCAAATGTCATTTGAAATGACAGATATCAGGAAGTCGGGACTGCCAGTCCCCCTCCCCTCCTCCCGAAGCAGGGCGCAAAAGCAGCCTTGCTCCGGTAGGAGGGGAGAAGGGACTGGCAGTACGAAGCAGCGAAGCAACTTACTTTTTGCACCCCCCTCCGGACATCGGACGACCTCTCCTGCCTCCAGCTGCTCGCGAAGATGGACGCCTGCAAAAAGTAAGTTGCTTCGCCGCTTCACACTATCAGTGTCTCTTCTTCCCTCCTCCCGAAGCAGGGCGCGAAAAGCAGCCTTGCTCCGGGAGGAGGGAAGAAGAGACACTGACAGTGTGAAGCGGCGAAGCAACTTACTTTTTTTTTTGCAGTCCCTTCCAGACATCGGAGGGGGCTGCAACGTTTTTTTCACTTTTTTTTTTTTTGCTTCGGGAGGAGGGGAGAGGACTGGGGCTGCCCCGGAGACTGGCACCCATGATCGCGGCCGGGGCAGGTGAGCGGGGGCTGGGGGAAAGCTTGCCGCCTACCCTTACCCCTGCCTCTACCACAGGGGTAAGGGTAGGCGGTAAGTTAGCAGGTTAAACGCGCAACAAAACTGCAGGGAAAGATAGCGATAGTCGTGGCGCGGGTTACGGGATGCTAGGGAATAGCTAATTCGCTCGTTTGCATGCAATATACATGCCGCGTGCGGAAGGGGTTGGCCGGGGATTTTAGGACGCGGTAGGAGTAGGTTAAAGGGGATTCGGGATCGCAGGAAGGGATAACGCGGCCGGAAAGTGAGTAGAACGCGGCTTAGGAGCAGGGTAAACGCGGCCGCACTTTACAGGATAGACCTGTAAAGAATTATACCTAATATAGCCCCTTGTTGGGATATATGAAATGATGGAAAAGATTTCCTTGTTGGGTGATTGTCATCTTGCCCACATTTATTTAGTGGGCTCTTAATTTAGGTCATGTAGATGCTGAAGTGTTGCTGTAGAGAGACAGCTGGGGTGGTAGTTAACCACACTTTCTTTTCTGATGGAAAAGGGAGGAACAAAGTTATCTCCCTTGCCATGCCACTGAATATCTTTCAGATGCCTCTGCAGTGTGTCCTCATTCTCAAAACTCTTATAAAGGAACGGGGTTCACTCCTTTGTACTAACACAGACATCTCCTATCAAAATTAGCATAAAAATAGACAGTGTAATTTTTCCTCTCCAGAACTATTTCCAACATCTTGGCCTCTGACCTTCCACTTGAATCCCATACCTCTCCAGTCCCATAGCATGTAGGCTTTCTCTGGCATCCTCCACACAGTGGTTCTCGAGTCAATCTTCATTGTAGAATCACATAAGACCCCTTCTCTCTTGCCTCCCCAATGGGAGGAACAGCTGCCATTTCACCCCAGTTTTGATCAATTCCTCGAGAGGAGGAAGAAACTGAAACCTATCCACTCCATGGCCTTGGGCCTCTCCCCTTGAGGTAGAAGAGTCCCTGCAGGGCCCCACTTCCACAAGGAGGGTCCTGAGCCCACCATCCACAGGCTGGCTATTCCAGATAGCTACATCCCTATAGGTGCCTCTCACCAACCCCACCCTAAGAAGGCAAGAGTGAAAAGGACCAAACTCGCCAAAAGTTTCCTACTTTTATACCTCCCACTAAACCTTTATTACCCAAACGGAGAAACCCATATTCTTAAGGGAGCGCCCACACCCCTTATTGCAAACCACATTGTCACAATGAATTGAAATACTCTCTGCTCTAAAAATGACCATCCAGTGGTCATTTGCTAGTACTACAATAGCAAACATACCAAACATTTTCCAAACAAGACAAACCTGATAATTGCAGGGTCGTCCCTACCCAGAACATCGTGTGTTTCTAGAAACCAAAAATAGTCTCACTTTGGGTATCTCCTTGCATTGATATTAAGGAGATAAATTTCAAAGAGTTACATAGGGGTTGCATGTGTAAAATTAGCATGTAAACGCATAAGTTCTTGTTTATATTTTATAAACAAGAATACTTGAAGAGTTACGCATAAATGTTGTTAATAAGAGAAAAAGGGCCAGTATAAGGGTGTTCTGTAGAGTACAGAAATATTAGAAAATGCTGCTATTTTGTAATAGTACATGTTCAAGTTTAAGGAGGAACTTCTAGGGTAGAGTGCTGGAGGGTTTAGGTGAACTGGTGAGAGTCTAGACAAACTGGTAAAGGTATCAGCTAACTGGTATCAGCAAAGTGCACACATACTTTATAAACTACCTGTCTACACATTTATTTTTGGGTTATTACACGTATAAAAGGTGCACACAGGTTTTTATAAGACAAGTAGAGAAAGGATAAGGTTCTCAGGCTACAAATTTATGTGCGTACTGAAACATAGAAATGTACTTTCAGAGTAGAAACAGGCAGTATTTCATAAACTCGTGGCTCCCGCCACACAGTTTATAAAATACCAGCATAAATCTCTGCAGATCCACTTATGAGCACATTTGGTGCCTTGCATGCACTTTTGAAGGTTGGGCTCCCTATACCTTATTGAGCTTTAGTTTACTGTGAGCAATTTTTCAATTGAGAATTAATGGGAGTCACATTTTAATAAAATGAAAGAAGCGAGTCACAGAGCTGCTATTGTTACATAATAAAATGATTGAATGCAACTGTTAAAACCAGGTTCCACTGACAGAGAAGTTTTATAGCTGCTTCACACTCAGTAAAGTGAGTTTAGATTTATATTGCATCTCCTTCATTCAAGCAAAGTTGAGGTCATACAGAGCAAAACACTGACAATCAAATTTTTAACAGCATTTTAAAAATGCAGTGGTACTATAGCACAAATCAAGTGCTGATGACTAATATGGTGCCCTGGTAACAATGGCCAGGCATTAACACAGAATGAGTCCATGTTTGATTTTATGGGTTTTAAGATCATTAGATCCTGGTGCTATTTCTCACACTTCTAATGGGTGTATTCAGTCAAATCAGTCAAAAAAAAAATGTCTGTTAACTCATCATGGCAGAAAAATACATTATGGATTTATTATTTCTATCTATCCCTCATGAACCACAGAGGTTAGCTGGGGGTAGATTATGTTTCCACCACGATAATAGTCATATTGAGATATACGTAGCTGGTTGAAACTTAGCAATAGCTATAGATTATTTATTTATTTATTTATTTATTTGTAGGTTTTTATATACCGAAGTATTGGTGAAGGCCTTCACTCCGGTTTACATTTTTAACAAACGAGATACAAAAAACAATCAAATTATAACTTTAACATATAACATATAACATATATGTTATATATAACATATAATTACTAATCTCATAACCAGTTATATATTATTTATTTGTTGCTTTTCCGCTCTACCTTTCTTCCTGGCTACTCTAGCCCCCAAGTTCAATGCCCTTGTTTTATGTAACTTTGCTTGATTCAGCCTTCTCGTTTTTGGTTACACTTGTTCACCCCCTAAGTTCCATGTAAACCGGCCTGATGTGAATTCTATTCGTGAAGTCCGGTATAGAAATATATATTAAATAAATAAATAAATATATATATATAGATACTGCCTGGGTTCAACCAGCTATATCTTAGTATGATTCCCTAGGTCTCTACTATTGTTTGTCCCTATCTCAGGTCATGGGTTAAGATATAGAGAGTAGGAGAAACAGATCAACCTGACAAGCGCCCCCGTGAAGCTTTTTGGATTGGTTAGCCAGCCTATATAAATGCAGGCAGAGCGGGAAATCAGTATGGAAGTTTCAGTTAAGTCTTGTGGAAGGAGGACTGTGCTATTTTGGAGTTTACATGTTCCAAATTTAGGCCTAGGTACCAGCCTGGAACCTAGGATAAGGGGTCAAGAAACATATCTATTTCAGTACCCAACCAGTCTGAAGAGGTTTGCTTCAGAAAAGAGAGAGTGTTTTAGTCTTTATTTTTATGTGGCTCCTGGATCTGCCTCTGAGAGGACTTTTTCTCCAGCATTACAAAGAAGGACAGCAGTATCTTGTCATCAGAGAAGTGTATTGTATTTTTAGAGACATTTTTGGTTCTATTCTGTTCTATTGGGAGTAAACTTTGCCCACTGTTCCTGGCCACGAGAAGGACAATATTTGTGGTTTTTGGGACTCTCTACCTTCAAGGTCCTTGGGAACATAGTAGCATAGTAACAATGGCAGAAAAGGACCAGATGGCCTATCCAGTTTGCCCAGCAAGTTTCTTATGGTAGTAACTGACACTCTGTGCAGGATACTTCCATGTTTCTCTTAAAGGAAGTAACTGCTGCACCATGCAGATATCCCCAAGTCTTATGATAAAGAAAGTAATATTTACAATCCAAACCAAGCAACGGTCAAACCCATAACAAATTACTACTAGCAACATTTTTACTGGATGAGGAGCCTTGATAATTTAGACAGACAATGCTGTTTGACGTTCTTTGCTTTGGGACTTGGTCGTAGAAGCTGTCATGTACTTTTTCCCTTATGTCTGTGTATCAGTACCCCAGATTATAAAAATCAGGGCCCATGTTGGCTGTCATCTGTATCCAAGTCCCCTCTCATCCCCTCACCCCCCCCCCCTCCCTGTTGAAGCAGAGAGTGATGTTTCAGTTGCGTTAAAATCACCAAGGCTAATGGTTGAGGGTAGTAATCCCTTGCCTTCTGTTAAGGATAGTAATCGCCACTTCATGCAGATTACCCCCATGCACCCTCTTCTTCATTTCCATCCTCTAGTCTTTAGGAATCCATAGTTTATCCCATGCTCCTTTGAATATGCTCACTGTTTTTGTCTTCACCACTTCCTCTGGAAGGGCATTCCATGCATCCACCACCCTCTTTGTGAAGAAATATTTCCTGATTCTAGTCAGTCCCCCCTTGAGGTTTAACTTTTTTGACTCCTAGTTGTACTGTTTCTTTTCCGACAGAAGAGGTTCAAAGTTTGTGCATCATTAAAACCTTTCAAGAATCTGAAGGTCTATATCATATCTCCCCTGTACCTCCTCTCTTCTAGGGCATACATATTTAGATCCTTCAACTTCTCCCCATACGTCTTCTAGTATAGACCCCACACCATTTTGGCCACCCTTCTCTGGTCCACCTCCATCCTGAATCTATCCTTTTTGAGATACGGGCTCCAGAACTAAACACAGTAATCCAGGTGAGGCTTTACCAAAGACCTGTACAAGGGCATTATCACCTTCTTTTTCCTGCTGGTTATTCCTCTTCTATGCAGCTTGGTATTTTTCTGACTTGTCACATTGCTTCACTGTCCTCAGATCACCAGATACTATCACCTCGAGGTCTCTCTCTTGGTCTGTGTATATCAGTGTTTCTTTCACTCCCCATCATATACAGCTCTTTTGGATTACCACACCCCAGATGTTGCGCGCCCCGTCTGTGCCCTGCCCACGCACGGGCCTGCTCACCTCGCTAACTCCTCTGCAGGTCACAGGTCGGCCTCCCTAGTGGCAGCTGTGAGCTCCTCCAGGCCTCGGCATCCAGCGGCGGTGGTTGCCGGGCCTTCCACTGCGCACCAGGCCTCACGCCGGAGTTCGGTGTCCCTAGTAGCATTGGCCACATCCCTACGCACGTGCGCGTGGACTGCCCGGCCTCTTGTAGGGCCAGGGGCGGGTCCGAGCTCTGCGGCGTGGCCTGATTGAACGTACGATATAAGGAAGTCCCTGCCTGCACTTCCTTGCCTTGGCAAACGGGTCGGCACTGTATGTGTACTAGTTTGCCTCCATGTTCACAGTCTTGTTCCAGTCTTGCTCCAGTCTTGTTCCAAGCATCCTACTGTTCCAGCATCCTACTGTTCCAGCCTTGTCCAGCGTCCTTCTGTTTCAGTGTCTGTCTGTCCTGTCTCCACAGGTAGTACCCATGGACTGTCTCTCTGGTACTGACCTCAGCCTGCTCCTTGACCATTCTGTTCACTGCCTGGATCCTGACCTCTGCCTGCCTTGTGACCTTGTCTGACCTCTAGAACCTAACCCCTGATTTGTTGACTACTCCTCAAAGTGATCCTCGGATTCTGAACCCGGCTGCCATTGACCACGTCTCCTGATTCTGGCTTTGTCCCTTGCCTTGTCATTGCCTACGTTGTACTGGCCTTCCTTCGTCCTCCAGACCTACAGCCTAGAGTCCGACCATGCTCCCTTGCTGTTCGTGGGCATGCCTCTCTACTACCTCTCTGGGAGACCCTGCATGGCCCACCTAAGTCCAAGCGGCCCGGGTCCCTACGGGCTAAACCCAGGGGGACCACGGGGTTCCAGTGGTGAAGCTCATCCTAGCCTCTGTCTCCTCCAGTGCTCTGCCTCCTGGGGGCAGGTGCTTCCTGGTCCCTACCAGGGAGCTATTCTCCACTGCTCCAGGACAAGGGTCCACCTCCAAGCGCAACACCAGATGCATAACTCTGCTAGTCTTGGCATTGAATCCCAGCTACCAAATCTTCGACCCATATTCAAGCTTTCATAAATCAGTTTTCATTCTCTCTACCCCTTCAGGCATGTCCATTCTGTTGCCGATTGTAGTATCATCCACAAATAAATTTTATCTTCTATCCCTTCCGCAATGTCACTTACAAAGATATTGAATAGAAACAGTCCCAAAACCAATTTCTATGGCACTAGTTCTCTCTTCCACTTACCATTATATGCTGTCTCTTATCAGTCAATCAGTTTGTAATCCACGCCACCACCTTGGTGCTCACTCCCAAGCTTCTTATTTTATTCACAAGCCTCCTGTGTGGGACCATTTCAAAAACGTTGCTGAAATCCCAGTAGATCGCAATGAACACTCTTCCTTGAGCCAATTCTCTAGTCACCCAATCAAAAAAGTCAATAAGATTGGTCTGACAGGACCTTCTCCTGGTGAATCTATGCTGCCTCGTGTCAAGCAAGCTTCCTGATTGCTGAATGAGAGGATAGTGAACTATTTACAGAGTCTCCATTAATTTTCCCACCACATCAGAGGACAGACAGGAGACACAGTTGTGTCCTCCCCCAATTAGGGACCTGGCTTCCATCCCCTGAAGGTACAAGGGTAACCTAGTGCCTTGCTATCCTGAGGGGCAATCACATAGAGAACATGGACCGAGACTGTTTTTCACAGATGGATTTGGAAGATTAAATAAGAAAATTCCTGTGATTTATTCTAAATGTGGCCCCTTGTGTGCCACAGAGAAGGTTGCAAAGTTTAAAATGCTTGAGAGATTCGTGTTTCCTCTTACATGAAATTGGTAAGGGTATTATGAAAGGGGAAAGGTTCCAGAAAGTATAAGGTCATCCAATGGTCAGAGGGAAAGTATTCAAACTCTCTGATAGACAGCCTTGTTCAGCCTCTGAGCATTGGGTTTTGGAAAGGGTGTATTACCCTGGTTACAATGGTTAGAGCATAGGCGTGGGCTCCCTCAGAGTCACCAAGAGAAGCTAGCAATGTTGACCCTCTCCAGGGGTACCAGGGAATAGAGGAGAAAGTTGGCAGAGATACTCCAGCAATGTTTCAGGGAGTCTGAGGGAAAGTAACTGGAAATTGGATTTAAGTTAAAAGTGCATAAAAGGAAAGGAACTGTGAAGGAGCCATTTAGGACCAGAAAATAATCCAGTGCCTGATTGGATACTGGAAACAAGACTGAGACTCTCATTTCCGTCTGCAACAGGGGAAGTGAGCAGCTCGAAGCCATCTGAGAGTTAAAGTGACAGGAGTTTATGGACAGTGTAGCCTAGAACAGGCTGAAGAGTGGTGAAGATAGATTGCAATATAATTGGATTTGAGGCTTTCTAGAAGACTGAATGCAAAGCATTACTAGATTTGCTGCAAAGTTGTGCTTGTATACTTGTTCTACACCAACTGAAGATACGTCTAATAAACTATCTTTCATTTGGAGCACATCTTGGATGTATATAGTGGCTTTTCTATGTATGTGTCATATGTCCAGTTTGGCCCTGCAGAATATCTGCTCCCTGCCCCCAACCCAGCTGAGATTTAGTTTCCTCACTTTGGGTGAGTTACCTCAGGCTCCCCGAAGTTGAGAAGGTAACTCCCAATAGACAGAGGGTTACATAAATATTTTGTTGTGGTAAAGTTTTCTTTTTGGAACACCCCACGCTAGTGTCCTGTGAGTTTTTGGGTACTGGATACAGAGGTGATGTGAAAAGAAGATAGTTAACTGTGAGTACAAAAAAAAATCCCAAACCTCTAAAAAGTTTAAAAAACAGGTGGCCCTGGTTAGCCTTCCGGTGTCAAAGAACTGCTTCCAAGCCAGGCCCTGCACCAAGGCCTAAACAAGAGTCTGGCCGGTTCCTGAATCCTGGTGCCAAAGCCTAGCCCCAGGCCGGGTCCAGCGCTAAGGCTTAAATGTATAACAAAATGGCACTGGCCACTCTAGAGGAAGGCACCAAAGTGATATCACTTCAGCGATGTTCTGAGGTGGACAGTGCCATTTTTTTAAAGCACCAGGATGCAAGCAGAAGTGACTGGGCATCGCTTCAGCTCCTAATGCCAGAGCTGGGAAAGGGGTAAGAGGGTGCCTGGGGAGAGCTCTCCAGCCCCTACACTTGTCAAGAACTCAGCTCACTCCAGGCTAGGCCATAGCACTGGTGCTAGACTCTGACACTGGGCCTAACTAGTAGCTAAGCTTCAGCACATGAGCTGGGCCTCTGCACCAGACTAAATCCTGGACTAGATTGGGCCCGTGTTGGAGTCTAGTCCATTGTGGACTATCTGTTCCCATGCGGTATCTTATTAATACTTCACCAGGTTACCTGGACAACTTTAGGCCCGAGATTTATCTGATCAGAGTTAGCTAGATAACTTTACCCAGCTAATGGTGATTATCAACCCTAGCTGAGTAAATTTAAGATGTGTGTGTTTGTTTTAGTTTTATCATTAGGTTCTTTTTTTGTTTTGTTTTGTTTTTTGTCATTTCAGTGTATGCTAAATCATATTAGTGTACACTACAATGATTAGAAGGTAACTTTTAAACAGGCACACTTGTGCACGTATACACCTATGCGTTGGTGTGCACCCAGACATGCAGCAATTTTATAAACTGCATGCACATACACACACATGTTATAAAATAGCCTAGGTGTGCATATACGTGTTCCTAATTTTAAGCTCATGCGCATCTAGCAGTGTATGTCTGGTTTGAGCTGCGTAAGTGAGGAAATATTGCAACAGGCATGCGTCCATGCCATGGTCAGTTTCATCAGTTCGTCCACCAGTTCTCCCAGTCTAGAGCTTGGTCCTCCATACCCCCCTGGTTCTTTAGCCTCCACACTCCCCAAATACTCTTAAACCCCTCACAAGTGCCTGGAAATAGTTTTAATAAGACTTGCACCTCCTCAATAGTAGAAGTAAAGTTACACAGCACTGAACCTGGCATGCACTTAGGCGCATAGGTACTTGTGCGCATATCTCTTAGCCCCGCTCTGGAATGCCCAGTCCCTGCCCTCACCATGCCCCCACCACACCCCTTTTTTGTCCAGTACGTGATGTGCGTACATCACCATTTGCACACATATTTGGTAGAGATGTGAATCGTGTCCTCGATCGTCTTAACGATCGATTTCGGCTGGGAGGGGGAGGGAATCGTATTGTTGCCGTTTGGGGGGGTAAAATATCGTGAAAAATCGTAAAATCGTGAGCCGGCACATTAAAACCCCCTAAAACCCACCCCCGACCCTTTAAATTAAATCTCCCACCCTCCCGAACCCCCCCCAAATGACTTAAATAACCTGGGTGTCCAGCGGCGGTCCGGACCGGCAGCGGTCCGGAACGGGCTCCTGCTATTGAATCTTGTTTGTCTTCAGCCGGCGCCATTTTCCAAAATGGCGCCGAAAAATGGCGGCGGCCATAGACCAACACGATTCCACGGCAGGAGGTCCTTCCGGACCCCCGCTGGACTTTTGGCAATTCTTGTGGGGGTCAGGAGGCCCCCCCCCAAGCTGGCCAAAAGTTCCTGGAGGTCCAGCGGGGGTCAGGCAGCGATTTCCCGCCGCGAATCGTTTTCCGTACGGAAAATGGCGCCGGCAGGAGATCGACTGCAGGAGGTCGTTCAGCGAGGGTTCCGGCGCCTCGCTGAACGACCTCCTGCAGTCGATCTCCTGCCGGCGCCATTTTCCGTACGGAAAACGATTTGCGGCGGGAAATCACTCCCTGACCCCCGCTGGACCTCCAGGAACTTTTGGCCAGCTTGGGGGGGGCCTCCTGACCCCCACAAGACTTGCCAAAAGTCCAGCGGGGGTCCAGAAGGACCTCCTGCCGTGGAATCGTGTTGGTCTATGGCCGCCGCCATTTTTCGGCGCCATTTTTGAAAATGGCGCCGGCTGAAGACAACAAGATTCAATAGCAGGAGCCCGTTCCGGACCGCTGCCATTCCGGACCGCCGCTGGACACCCAGGTTATTTCAGTCATTTGGGGGGGGTTCGGGAGGGTGGGGGATTTAATTTAAAGGGTCGGGGTGGGTTTTAGGGGGTTTTAGTGTGCCGGCTCACGATTCTAACGATTTATAACGATAAATCGTTAGAATCTCTATTGTATTGTGTTCCATAACGGTTTAAGACGATATTAAAATTATCGGACGATAATTTTAATCGTCGAAAAACGATTCACATCCCTAATATTTGGGCATGTTATAAAATCGGGTGGACACATGCAACTACCAAATGCATGCCATCTCACAATTTTGGTGCACGCCTGGCTTTTAAAATTTAACCTTAATGTGCAGTAAAAATGAAAACAAAAAAGATAAATGCTCATCCTTATTCCACCCTGCCTCTTTTTTTTTTATTGGCTAAGCTTTAACCAGGTAAAACTTAGCCATTCATAAAGGGTGGGATTTTTAAACCTTGGAATTTATTTGGTTAATTCCCAGACTTAACTGAACAAACCCTTTAGAATACTGACCACATATTAGATGATAGCAGATATGATAAACACCAACTGACTCATCCAGTATACCCAGCTGTCTTCTACTGATTCTCTGTTACTTTGGGTAGATGAACATAAAAATTCCCAGGCTTCTATCAATACCTGCCATCCCCCCACCCCTTGTCTTTTATTCAATCATTTAATCCTGTTCCTACCACTACCCTTTACACATGTCCCAAGCGTGTTTAAATTTCATTACAAAGAAAGCCTTTACCTCCACTGCTAGATTTTTTCAAGCCTTGACATCTTCTCCTTTGATTATTATGAGTTTCATACTTAATCCATCATCCATGCCTCTACCTGTATTTGCCTACCAAGCTTTGTAATAGCCTAAAATAGATACCTAAAGAGGTGAAGCTACTCTCCAGTAGCCACCCTAGACTCATTGATTCTGAGGTTGCAGCCATGGCTACTCCAAGCAGGTTAGTTTAGTCTTCTTGGACTCCTGATACAGCCATGTCTCCACTCTCTGCTATTTGCTTTGTGTTTGCTCCTCTTTATAGCCGACTAAGTTTTCATGTCACTGAGAAATCACCCAAGGCCCCTTCTTGATTTCTTCTTTCTGTTATCCCTCACCATACTTTGCCACTGCACACTGTGTCTGTTCTAAGCATGTTTAAGCTACTGATCAGTTAAGATGGAATATTCTGCTTGGTTTGGCTTGAAGCTTTGTTCCTTTAGATCATAATATCAATAGTGTATTGACTTCTCATTATCTGATGTTGTGAGCACAGAACACATACTTTGAACAGAACAATCTATTTACAATGAGCAGTTGTTAAAAGGCTAATTGCATGACTAATCAGAAAAGTGAAGATATATGATGTGGAAGTCTGTAGCAAAGAGTGTACTGTGCAAAGTTCCAGAGTCTCTCACTTTTACAATGTGTTTTGTAGCAGGCTTGCTGTAGTGTATGGTAGTTATTTGCCTTCTTCACATAAAAATAAGTGCCCACATTGTTTACTTTGCAGGATCTAACATCAAGAACAGTTAAGGTATAGCAAATCAGCACAAGCTGGGTTATATGTATTCCTTTCACTGTTAGCTGCCTCATCAATTTCCTGCAACAGATAAGATGTCCTATGATCATATCTGCTTGGTACCTTAATGCTATATATATATTTTTTCCAACTGTTTTTTGTTGTGGAGTATCTGCAGTTATACAAATAAACAACCATAACATAATTCCAATCTCACAGCCTCCTTGTTTTTGTTGATGAATTCTCTCTCCCCAAGCCCCCCTCCCTAAACCCCTTAGACCAGGGGTGGGCAATTCCAGTCCTCGAGGGCTGCAAACCAGTCGGGTTTTCAGGATAACCTTAATGAATATGCATGAGAGAGACCTGCATACACACTGCCTCAGTTGTATGCAAATCGATTTCATGCATATTCATTAGGGGTATCCTGAAAACCCGACTGGTTTGCAGCCCTCAAGGACCGGACTTGCCCACCCCTGCCTTAGACACACTATGCATATGAAATCAAACCTTTAGAAAAATGGAGCACATGCACCCCAGTCTGCTGATTTAAGAGTCTATTCTTCCAGAGCCTGCAGAAAATATAGGATCTCAGTCCGCTCCCAGAAGGGCTAGCCTGCGAATAGAGTCCGGCAAGGAGCCATAAAAAAGAGACCAGATTTCCTTGAACAGACGTTTCTTTTTGGGAGAGAAATGACGATATAAAGAGCCATATTCCAGTTAGTAGAGTTCCATCATCAAGGCTTTCCACATGTCACCAGCGAGTTAGAATACATTTTTTGGCTATTAGACAGGCTTTAGAGAAGAACCCCACATTATCGTGGTTCAAACTACCCTCCCCTATATCATTATTCAAAATACAGAACGAACACGACCAAAAAATTTCCATACCAAAGATACTCGAAAGGTGAGTATGTACATTCTCCCAAAAAGTCTGGATTTCCTCACAAGCCCATAGGCAGTGGATAAGTGACACCTATGAGGCACCACATTTAAGATACTTGTCTGAGGTAATTATATGTAATTATATGCATCTCCTTGCTGGAGAAAAGATGATTCTATGAAAAATTCTTTGTTGTAGTTCTCTAAGACTCACATTATTCGTTATCTTTGGTATGGCTATATAACAGTTCTTGAGCATGGTTATATCAATCTCTTCTTGACAGTCCCATGTCCATTTAATAATCAGATTAGAGTATACAGAATAGGAGGTAGCAGACATATAGAATTTATATAAACATGATAAGGAGCCTAGTTTGCCCCCGAAGCAGGTAAATAATCAGAGTAAGTTGGATTGTCAATCGCCCCATCAACCCCATTCATTAAGGCTTGGCAAGAAGCCCTCAAACAGCCATATAGTAAAAAGTGCTGGGGTTGTAAGGCCAGTTTTTCCTGGCACTGTATAAAAGACTATATTGTCCCAGTATTAGGGTCAAGTAACTCTTTTAACATCCAATTAGCGAGACCTTGAAAGCATGGTGTTTGGGTAATATCAATAGGGATACTTTTGAGGAGCCTCGCAAAGGGAAGTACAGAGAAATTTACATGGGTAACTTCAGTATTTTGCGGGTCACTACCCAAATACGTCTAAGAACCCAAATCAAAGTATATTTCATGTGTTTGCTATGTAAGTCTTGTGTGGCTGTATGCAGGATAAAAATTTGGATCAAAGGGGGTCACATATAGCAGCCACCAGGTTCCCATCCGTGTACTCTGAGCTGGTACTGCACCAATCCCCCAGGAACCTAAGGTTTGCCGCCCAAGAATACAATTTAAAATCAGGTAAACCATACCCCCCTTGGGATTTAGGTGCACATAAGGTAGCATATGGGAGTCGAGCTTTCTTCCCCCTCCATAAAAAATCTCGAATAATTTTTTGCAGTCTCAGTTGATCTTTTGCCCAGAAGAGACAGGGCACCATAAGGAAAACATAAATGAGTTTCGGGGCAATCACCATCTTGATGGAGTTGGTAGCCCACTTTACAGGAAAATCTGGCCAATCTGTTTTGAGGATGCCCAGCAAGTCCAATGTTTCAGTTTTATCTAAATTTAGCTTAAAACCTGATATCATTTGATATTGCAAGAAAATCTGTAAGGCTGTGGGAAGAGAGTCCCAGGCATTGGTGAGCAATATAAGGATATCATCAGCAAATAGAAGAGTCTTATAATGCTGCGATCCCATGGATATACCGGTATCCGCTGTTTCCCTTCTCAATCTATGGACCAAAGGTTCCACTGTAAGTATAAATAGTAATGGGGATAGAGGGCAGCCTTACCTGGTTCCTCTGGCCAGTGGAAATTCCTCAGATAGTATGCCATTGACCAGCTTTCTAGCCATCGGGTTGGAGTAGAGAAGAGTGAGATATTCATATATTTTCTCAACAAATCCCATCTTTCGTAAAACCAGTTTAAGAAAGGGTCATGCCACCCTGTCAAAGGCTTTTTCCACGTCACATGTGACCAGAAGATAATGCTATGTTTAATCTACTATAAAAATGTAATTCTAAAATTTATTTTGAAATTTAACTAGTTTATTCTTTGCCCTCTGTACTGCAAACCTATGCATATGAGCATTAGTTCATAAACAGCATGTTGATATGATCAGATATTCAATACAATAGGGGTGTGCATTCGTTTTCGACGTATTGGCAAACCGCAACATATATGTCCCTATTTGTTGTATTCGTGGGGTCATGAAATGTATGGCGAACCCCCACAAATACAACGTGTCTAACAAATAAACCCCACACCCTCCTGAACCCCCCAAGACTTACCAAAAGTCCCTGGTGGTCCAGCGGGGGTCCTGGAGCGATCTCCTGCACTCAGGCTGTCGGCTGCCAGTATTCAAAATGGCGCCTATAGCCTTTTACCCTCACTATGTCACAGGGGCTACCAGTGCTATTGGTCGGCCCTGTCACATGGTAGGAGCAATGGATGGCCGGCGCCATCTTGTGCTCCTACCATGTGACAGGGGCCGACCAATGGCACCGGTAGCCCCTGTGACATAGTATGGGCTTTGCCAGGACCCCTGCTGGACCACCAGGGACTTTTGGTAAATCTTGGGGGGTCAGGAAGGTGGGGAGTTGTAGTTAATTAAATTTAAAGGGTTTGGATGGGTTTTTTTGGGTGAAACAAATACATACGTAACTAATGAACGGATCAGGGTCCCCCGAGAACGGATGCAACGGGTTTGGCTCCCCACAAATATGAATACTGAATGGGACGAATCCGTCCCTGCTGCACATCCCTACAATACAACAAACCATGTTTTGCTACATACATCTAGAATAGATTTGTTTGTGATACTGGTCATTTTATTCTTAATAAAGGAGTCTACTGGCTACAGGTTTTTGGGCAATTCAAGATCATATTGAGCCTGCTTTTAAGTTTCACAGAATGTTCAGATTTTCCACAATCTTCAACTATAATTTATTCTTTCCTAATATTATAGATTGTATAGGTAATTATAAGGCATATTAAACATTTTATATGAAAGAAACTATTTAAAATGAGGGATGTTTATGAGCAGTTAGTGATCTCTGTGTATGCTTTATTCATTTTATTAGTTAAAATGTATTGCCTTTTATAATGATATTTTTCTGAATAAGATACCTCCTCAACCCTATGAAACCGACTTACTTCAGAATCCAAGCACATACAATAATCTTTGAGACACTTATCTTTTGACAGCTTTCAAAAGATAACATAGACAATGAATAATGTTGTTACTATTATTCTTCAATAAAAATGGACTCAAGTAATCTCAGATTGGGGCTTAGAAAATATCCACAGATACTTACTTCTAACTTCAATCAATTTATTTTTATTAAAAATAACACTGCTGACAGTATTAGCGTATGTCAAAAATCCCACACAAAGGGATTTGTAAAATAAACTGTAGTGTGCATGTAAGGGTCCATTTGTGAATTTTAAAAAGCTGGGGCATGCCAAAATCATGCGATTTGCGCACATATAGGGCATGTGCATGTGACTTTAAAAGCTGCCTTTATATTGGGCCCACATCTCCGGATATGCAAATATCTCACTTTGAACAAAAAAGAGCCATGCTGTGGGCATTCCAGAGGAGGGCCAAGAGATACATGTGCAAGTACCTATGCATCAGGACCAGTGCTGGGTAAGTTTCCTTCTGCTATGGAAGAGGAGTACGTTTTTAAGAAAAATGCAAGCAGCCCTGAGGGGTTTAAGGGGTCTGTGGTAACTGGGGAGAATGTAGGCTAAAGAACCAGGAGGGTTTGAGGACCTAGCTCTAGACTAAGCAAACTGGTAGACAAAACTGGTCATGGTGTGAATTATAATTCCAATGAACTAGAAAATAGCTGGTGTATAATGATTATTTATTGACTGCATAAATATAATGATGTAAATAGAGGAAAAGACCTCAGCACTGGTGTTTCTCTGAATTTAATCAATCAGAATATAAACCAATTGATACAATCATCGGTCATAAAAACCTCATATATTTTTATTGAGAAAACTACTTTTTTTGTATTGTTTATAAATTTTCTTAAAATGCTCTTAGACACATAGGGGCAGATTTTAAAAAAGTACGCGAGTGCGTACTTTCGTTTGCGTACCTGGCGCAAACAAGAGTACACCGGATTTTAATAGATACGTGTGTAGCCGCGCGTATCTTTTAAAATCCGGGGTCGGTGCACGCAAGGCTGCGCAAAATCGGCAGCCTGCATGCGCCGAGCCAAGCAGCCTGCCTCCGTTCCCTCCGAGGCCGCTCTGATTTCCGCCTCTCCCCACCTTCCCCTCCCTTCCCCTACCTAACCCACCCCCCAGCCCTAACTAATTCCCCCCCTACCTTTATTTCAAAAGTTACGCCTGCCCACGCCGGACCGGCTGCCGGCGCACCATGTTCCGGTCCAGTGGCCACGCCCCTGGGCCAGAGGTCCCGCCCCCAGAATGCCCCCGATGACACGCCAGCCGCGACATACCCCCGACACGCCCCCCCCCCCCCCAGGAAAGCCCTGGGACTTATGCGCGTCCCGGGGCTTTGCGCGTGCTGGCAGCCTATGCAACATAGGCTCGGCGCATGCAGGGGGAGTTTGGGGCAGGTTTTCGGGGGATACGTGTGTATCTTATGCGCGTACCCCTTTGAAAATCTGCCCCATACTGAAAAACTATCACTATTATAGAACTGGCTAAGTGAGCTCTAGTATCAATTAAGTTTTTCTGATTCAGAGCCAGCAATTAACTTCATTCAATGAATCGACAATTCAAAACAGCCAGTGCCACTGTGTGTCTTTTAAACTTGCAGTTTATAAACTACCATACGCCCAGTGAAAAAATCTCAATGGCACTTCAATTTTGAATAAGATTCTGACAATTTTATCGGCACAAAAACAGTTGCCTAAATGGTGTCAGAAGTACTTATCTTTGAGAAGTAATTTCCTTCTTATGAGAATAGGCACCGAAGGTTGCCTGTAGATACCAAGACACTAGAAACGACGTCGTTGGCAACATTTCGCAATATGCTGCTTCAGGGCAATGTCGTGTCTAGAAAGAATAATTGCTGTCACGCCATGTCTTTTTACTCATCGATGCTGGTCTTGTTGCTGGGAGCGAATGCCACTGTGGGAGGACCTGTGGAGCCGATGCCAATCCCGCTGGCTGAGGAGATCTCTTTGAGCCCCGGTGCGCCGAATACACCATCCCCTCCCCATCGGGGGCCATTGGAACATCCAGAGTTTTCATCTACCTTGCCAGAGGTGAGTCCGGTGAAGCCAGAATCAGAGCGAACAGCCAAGGTGGAGGTTGGTGGCCCTGTGTTATCTTTGGCTACAACAAACTCTGCCTCTGTTAGAGAGAAGAGCTCCCTTAATGTGGTATTGTTTTGTGTGGCTGGCCCTCTGGCAGGAGCCTTGATGCTGGACCCCTCTGAGATTTTGGGGCAGGCTAATGCATCAAATCTATGAGGTTTTGCCCAGGAAACCTCAGTTATGAAGCCTTTGTTGTCTAAGCCTTCTTTATTGCGATGGATGCCCAATGGAATGCTCTGGTCTCTCTTGAGACTTTTATTTCCTCATTGACAAAAATATCTTTAGATACTAAACACTGGACCTTGGCTATGGAAAAACAAGTTCAATCCCAGAGTGGGAAAATTGAAATTTGGGAATCTTGTATTGCTTCTGTAAAAAAAATACAAAGTGGAGCCAAGATGGCGACTTGAACATGTGTGCTCTTATTACCTGCTCTGCTGTTTCTCGAAAAAATATTTCCAACTTTTTAAAATGCCTCCAAAAAGGAAGGGGACACCCAGGAACTATCCCTCGGCTGCTGTGGTCACTCCAGGGCAGCGAACCTCACGGGACTCCGCTGGACCACCAGGGATGTTAGCAAGTCTTGGGGAGGTATCGGGATGGTGGTGGTGGGGGGGTGTATTTAATGTATTAAGGTGAATTTTAATGCATGGCCGGCACTATCTTGTGCTCCTACCATGTGACAGGGGCTGACCAATGGCACCGGTAGCCCCTGTGACATAATAGGTCAGAGGCTATCGGCACCATTTTGAGCGAGGCAGGCCAGACAGCCCAACAGCAGGGAGGTAGAATTCCCTCGCGGAACTCCGCTGGACCACCAGGGATGTTAGTAAGTCTTGGGGAGGTATCGGGATGGTGGTGGTGGGGGGTGTATTTAATGTATTAAGTTGAATTTTAATGCTTTGGATGGGGTTTTTTTTTAGCTTCATTTTCCCGCGCCGTTTTTTGGGCTGGTTTCATTTTTCCCAGTTTAGTTTTTGTTCGTTTTTCCAAAAAAACTAACCGAGGAAAAACAAACTTTACCCCGAAGCGTCCGACCCGGTAGTAAAAAACAAAGCTCATCTCTAAAAGATACCTATTCTCAATGACACACTCCTAGACATCAACCCAGACATCTGTGCTGTCACAGAGATGTGGCTAATAGGGATGTGCAGAGGGTCGCCATACGTTGCATTCGGGATTCGGATTAGTCGGGGAGCAGATGTGTTAATACGGTGATTTCTATTCGTGTCCCAGCTAAAATTAAAATTAACTACAACCCCCAACCCTCCTGACCCCCCAAGACTTACCAAAACTCCCTGGTGGTCCAGCGGGGGTTCCGGGAGCCATCCCTTGCACTCTCACACCCTCGGTGCGGTTTCATCATGGCGCCGATAGCCTTTTACCTATTATGTCACAGGGGCTACCGGTGCCATTGGTCAGCCCCTGTCACATGGCCATTGGCACCATCTTGTGCTCCTACCATGTGACAGGGGCTGACCAATGGCACCGGTAGCCCCTGTGACATAGTATGGGCAAAGGCTATCGGCGCCATTTTGATTACTGGCAGCCGATGACCTGAGGGCAGGAGATCACTCCAGGACCCCCGTTGGACCCCCAGGGACTTTTGGCCAGCTTGGGGGGGCCTCCTGACCCCCACAAGACTTGCCAAAAGTCCAGCAGGGGTCCAGGAGCAACCTCCTGCACTCCTGCCATCAGATGCCAGTACTCCCTTATCCTGGGGTTCTCCATACTGGGGCTTTGTGCATATTCCACTGTACTCATTATTCTCAGTTCTTTCCACTACAGCACTGCTACCGGAAGAGTCGCTGTTCCAGCGCCCGAGGGATACTAGCCCAGACGGGCTACTTCTGCTGCTCACCACTGCCACCTCTGGTGGCTTCATCACATTGTCTAATAAAAGATCAAACTCTGTGTTTGTGTGTCCTAAGCTGAGCCTGACCTGTGGCCCCTCACGGGACTTTCCCCCGTGGGTGTGGTCAGCTGCCAAGGTGTCCAAGGGTCCACCCAAACCTCACTAATTATAACAGAATCCAGTGAAAATGGGGGGGGGGAGGGGCGGGCCTGCAAAAGCCGGCAGCCTTCGCACCACCGTGGTGTGCCAGCTGCCAACTTTCGCACCGAATAGCACCAGCGTGAAAGCTGGTGCTATTTGGTGCGTTACTGCCGACGATAACGTTGGTAACATTATCGCTGGCAGCGAAGATACCGCCAACTCTGCCCCCTCCCCTCCCCACCCCGACTCCTCCCCTCCCCCTAATTTGCATGCTATCGCACGCAAAAAGGGCCTTTTCATGTGTGATAGAGGCTTATCGCACACAATACAGCCATATTAACACATTGAAATCGTTGGTTCAGTGTGCTGCGGCAGTCAAAAAAGCAAACAGAATGCTGGGAATTATTAGGAAGGGAAGGATGAATAAAACATAAAATGTCATAATGCCTCTAATGCTCCATGGTGAGACCCCTCCTTGAATACTGTGTACAATTCTGGTCGCCACATCTCAAAAAAGATAATTGTGATATAGAAGATACAGAGAAGGGCGACCAAAATGATAAGGGGAATGGAACAGCTCCCCTATGAGGAAAGACTAAAGAGGTTAGGACTTTTCAGCTTGGAGAAGAGACGGCTGAGGGGGAATATGATAGAGGTGTTTAAAATCATGAGAGGTCTAGAATGGGTAGAAGTGAATCAGTTATTTAGTCTTTCAGATAATAGAAAGACTAGGGGGCACTCCATGAAGTTAGCATGGGGCACATTTAAAACTAATCGGAGAAAGTTCTTCTTCACTCAATGCACAATTAAACTCTGGAATTTGTTGCCAGAGGACATGGTTAGTTCAATTAGTATAGCTGTGTTTAAAAAAGGATTGGATAAGTTCTTGGAGGAGAAGTCCATTACCTGCTATTAATTAAATTGACTTAGAAAATAGCTACTGCTATTACTAGCAACGGTAACATGAAATAGTTTTAGGGTACTTGCCAGGTTCTTATGGCCTGGATTGGCCACTGTTGGAAACAGGATGCTGGGCTTGATGGAACCTTGGTCTGGCCCAGTATGGCATGTTCTTATGTTCTTATATCGCGTGCGATAAGCCTGTGATAAATGCTCCCATATGTTGGATATCCAATGATCAGGCAAAAAGCTCATTTCTATGCACTACTATCGTAAATCATAAAGGATCTTTTGCCAGAAGCATTCTATATCAAGGTGAGGTAAATGACAAATGATTAATGATTAATATAACTAGAATGTATCACTATGTAAACTGAAAAACAATATAAAAAATCAGCAGAGCCAGGGGTCACAATTTAAAATTCCAGGGAGGAAGACTCAGAACCAATGTTAGGAAGTATTTCTTCACGGAAAGGGTGGTGGATGCCTGAAATGCCTTTCCAGAGGATGTAGTGAAGACCAAAACTGTGAAGGATTTCAACAGGGCAGGGGGAATGAAGAAAAGATGATTTATATTCAGACAACTACCAACAAGGACTGAATTGCACAGGCTGGGTAAACAAGCGTGGGAGTAGCTTGCTTTTTACAGCGGTTACCACCCCAAACCAATTAGCTAGATACTTCACTTAGATGCAGCTCTAGCACTGCTATCTACGATGGCGGGGGTGGAAGGGAAATAGAACCAAAAAAGTTATTTAAAGGGATAAGAGTAACAGAAAAGTATGAAAAAAAAAATAAGTGTGAAAGCTTGCTGGGCAGACTGGATGGACCGTTTGGTCTTCTTCTGCCATCATTTCTATGTTTCTATAATATTTTTCCATATAATTCACACATTCAACTTTCTAGAAACTAATGCCCATTTCTTTTAGAAAAATACCTTAATTTTCTGGTTGGGCCTCCTTTTTTGGAAGGATTAAGAGAGCTTTGCAATTGAATAACATTTAATTATCAGGGACATTTCAAAATCCCTAGACTAAATTAACTTATGTCACAGGAATTAAACTCAATTCTTTATGCCACATGTGTCACAAACAATGAAAAACTCAGTAAGTTAAAGTCAGTGGCCGAGGTCCATCCCATTTCAAATGTAATAGTTCCCAGATTGCTTACCATAAGTAATGAATAGCAGATTGGTAATGCACTTGTAATGGAGAGTTTGGGAAACACAGAATGTTACTTTTATCTCTAATACATAATATGCAATGAGCATGGCTCAAACTGAATACAAAAGTACATTATAATTTATGATCAACACGTCACCCTTTCCTGATTAAGCCAGGGGCTTTGTAACATCTTTTTATTTATCAGTCAACTTGCTAATGTTAAGATGACAGTCTAAAAAGAGGCAGGTTAGTTAAAAGATGTCAATGAAAACTAATCTTGTGGACTCATGAATACAACATAACAATTTTTGAAGTAAAGATTCAATGTATCCATTAGAGATGTACATACATTTAAAACAAATAAGGAATATGAACCAAATTAGGTATGTTCATTTTGGTTCATTGAAAACAAAAACAAATGGCTAATGACCTAAAAATTAATGACTGTTTTTTATTTCACTCCATTTTTGATCAAATTAAAATCTGTGGGGCAAGCAAATGTTTAGGGTTTCTTTCTCTCCTCAAAGAAAGCTATAGAGAAACTGATGAGACAAAAACATTTCCTGAAACTTTTGAGATCTTGAAATAACTGCTCTAAAAGAAATAAGTACATTTAGAGGAAGAATTCTGCAAAAAAAACCTGCCTGATTCAATTGGCTTTTGACTTTGAAGAACAGTAGAACTCAGATTAAATTGTTGAATCTTTTAGGTGTAATAGCTATTAGAGATGTGAATCGTGTGATCGATCGTCTTAACGATCGATTTCGGCTGGGGGGGGGGAGGGAATCTTATCGTTGCGGTTTTGTTTTTTAAAATATCGTGTAAATCGGGGGAGGGCGGGAAAACCAGCACACTAGAACATCCCTAAAACCCACCCCGACCCTTTAAAATAAATCCCCCACCCTCCCGAACCCCCCCAAAATGTCTTAAATTACCTGGGGTCCAGAGAAAGGGTCCCGGTGTGATCTTTTACTCTCGGGCTTCCGGTGCGTTGTAGAAATGGCGCCAGCGCTACCTTTGCCCTGTCATATGACAGCAGGGCAAAGGTAGCGCCGGCGCCATTTTGTTTTTTTGTCCCCCGACGTCAGGAGCATAGGAGATCGCTCCCGGACCCCCGCTGGACCCCCAAGGACTTTTGGCCAGCTTGGGGGGGCCTCCTGACCCCCACAAGACTTGCCAAAAGTCCAGCGGGGGTCCGGGAACGACCTCCTAAACTCGAATCGTTTTGCCGTATGGCAAAATGGCGCCGACCATACGGCAAAATGGCACCGGCCATACGGCATATGGCCGGCGCCATTTTGTACGGCAAAACGATTCGAGTTTAGGAGGTCGTTCCCGGACCCCTGCTGGACTTTTGGCAAGTCTTGTGGGGGTCAGGAGGCCCCCCCAAGATGGCCAAAAGTCCCTGGGGGTCCAGGGGGGTCCGGGAGCAATCTCCTACACTCCTGACGTCGGGGGACAAAAAAACAAAATGGCGCCGGTGCTACCTTTCAAGGTAGCGCTGGTCATATGACAGGGCAAAGGTTGCACCGGCGCCATTTCTACAACGCACCGGAGGCCCAAGAGTAAAACCGGAGGCCCGAGAGTAAAAGATCACACCGGGACCCCCCCACTGGACCCCAGGTAATTTAAGGCATTTTGGGGGGGTTCGGGAGGGTGGGGGATTTATTTTAAAGGGTCGGGGTGGGTTTTAGGGTTGTTTTAGTGTGCCGGTTTTCCCGCCCTCCCCCTTCCCCTCCCCCTTCCCCCGATTTACGATTTTTGACGATAAATCGGGGGAAGTCCTATTAACTATCGCCTCTAACGATTTTTGATGATTTAAAATATATCGGACGATATTTTAAATCGTCAAAAAACGATTCACATCCCTAAAAGCTATCAGTATGTGCTTTTTATAACAATGAAGATTTTAATATTGTGCCATGGTGCGACCACACCTTGAAAATTGTATGCAATTCCGGTCACCACATCTCAAAAAAGATATAGCGGAATTATAAAAGGTTCAAAATGGGGAAAACAAAATGATAAAGGGGATGACATGACTACCCTATGGTGAAAGGCTAAAGAGGTTTAGGCTCTTCAGCTTGGAGAAGAGATAGCTGAGGGGACATATGACAGAGATCTATGAGTGGAGTGGAATGGGTAAACATGAATTGGTTGTTTATTCTAAAAAAGTACAAAGACTAGGGGGCAAGCAATGAAGTTATTAGGTAATACATTTAAGACAAATAGGAGAAAATAATTTTTTACTCAAGCCATAATTAAACTATGGAATTCATTGCTGGAGGATGTGGTAAAATATGTTTGTGTAGCTGGGTTTAAAAAACATTTGGACAAATTCCTGTAGAAAAGTCCATAAACCATTTATAAGATGGACTTGGGTAACACACACCCCCCCTCCCCGCTTATCCCTGAGATAAGCAGCATGGAATCTATCAGTTTTCTGGGATCCTGCCAAGTATTTGTAACCTGGATTGGTGACTGTTGGAAACTGGACAATGGGTTTGATGGACCTTTGGTCTAACTCGTTATGGCAAATATTATGTTCTTATATTAGCTAGAATGACCAGATCCAAGAAGGGAAGGGACTAGGAAGTAGCAAAGAAACTGGACCATGGTCAAACATTTTTTAACCAGCTTATTCTAGCTAACTTCTGAATGGACTGACCATGACCTTTTTTTTTGTTTGTTTGTTTTGTTAACTTGAAACTGAAAGAAATTTGGAGCAGTCACCATTTTATTTCACTTCTTGGTGAGCTGTGATACAGGGAGATTGTGTTGCTGAAGCTGTCAGAGCTAATGAAACATTTCCTAAAGAGAAATAAAGGAAGGGACTAGGAGAATTGAAAATTGAGATGGGCTCTGTTTGCTGTTTCCTCGTCTCACACATCATTAACTGTGTGTAAAAAAATCTGCCTGTTTTGTTCATCAAAGATACAGAGTTACACAGAACACAAGCATAAGGAAGAGTCAGAGATTTCTGTGTGTTGTAGGTGCAGTTTTAGGGCCAGATTTTCAAAGGGGTATGCGCATAAGATACGTGCGTACCCCCCGAAAACCTGCCTGAAGTTCCCCCTGCGCGCGCCGAGCCTATGTAGAGTAGGCTCGGCAGCACGCGCAAGCCCCAGGACGCGGTAAGTCCTGGGGCTTTCCTGGGGGTCGTGTCGGGGGCGTGTTGCGGCGGCGCATCATTTGGGGGTGGGGCCGCGGGCATGGTTCCGTCCCGGGGGCATTTGGGGGGCATGGTCGAGGCCTCTGAAATGGCTCCCGGGCCTGGGAATCGCGTGCCAGTGGCTGGCCCAGTGCGCGCAAGTTACGTCTGCCTGAGGCAGGCGTAACTTGTGCAACAAAGGTAGGCGGGGTTTAGGTAGGGCTGGGGGGGTGGGTTAGGTAGGGGAAGGGAGGGGAAGGTGCGAGGGGGGGGGGGTGGAAGGAAAGTTCCTTCGGAGGGAATGGAGGCAGGCTGTGCAAAATAGGCAGCCTGCATGCGCCAATCCCGGATTTTAACAGATACGCGCGGCTACGCGTGTATCTATTAAAATACCGCGTACTCTTGTTTGTGCCTGGTGCGCGAACAAAAGTATGCATGTGTGCAGATTTCTAAAATCTACCCCTTAGTGCATTGCAGAGACAGAGGGATTTATTTTAACTGCAGTGGCAATGTCGGTCTGAACGTTATATTGTAGATAGGGTGTTAGCCAGATACAACACAGCAATGATAGCCTGCCATCCATTTTTTTGTTCTCAGTGAATTTCTTCTTGGATTGGGAAATGGAGTCACACTGTCAAACTGTGAATACAGTGTGTGAATGTGGCCTCCTCTTTTTCATAAACTGTGTTGTCATTCTGGGAAAGAAAAGTTTCAGGCACTCTGTAGGCACTGGAAGCACAGCAGTGTGGCTTGCTTTTGAACTACAGATTGTGTGCTGTCTACACTGTGCATTAATCTCTGTCTCTCTGTGTACATGTGTGTGAGATGTTTTCCCAGTCTCCAGTTCTCCACCTTGTTGTGAGTGTGTGAGAGTACTAAGTAGAGTACACGCTAACATTACTTATCAAAAGAAAAATGCCTTTCCCCATGCACTCTCAGTAAATGTGTGATTGTGTCAAATAGGATGGAATTCATGAGGGATGTGCATTTGTTTGCAATGAAATAGGAAATAAAGACGATATTTCCTATTTCATTGCATTTCAGGGGACTGACAAAACAAAAGGAAAACCCATAAAATGTCATGTGGTTTTCCTATCATTTTATTTGGGGGGGGGGGGGGGGGGGGAGAAAGTTCACATTAAAAAAAAAACACAAACCATCCCAACCCTTCAAATTTAATTAATTACAAACACGGACCATCCATTGCTCCTACCATGTGACAGGGGATGACCAATGGCACCGGTAGCCCCTGTCACATGGTAAGGGCAAAGGGCCACTGGCACCATTTTGATTACTGGCAGCCAATGGCCTGAGAGGGGGAGATCGCTCCCAGGATCCCCGCTGGACCACCAGGGACTTTTGGCAAGTCTTGGGGGGTCGGGATGGTGGGGGGATTATAGTTAAATAATTTGAAGGGTTTGGGTGGGGGTTTTTTTTTGGGGGGGTGGGTTTCCCAAAATAAAAATGAAAAAAGTTTTTGGATTTGGGGAAGGACCGAAATGGCCCACCCCAGACCCAAAAACAAAACACCAATGAAAAAAAAAAAATGTGTGCACATCCCTAGAATTCAATCTTAGGAAATGGCATAAAGAGGTAGATTCACACAGATTAATTTTCAAAGGAGTTATGCGTGTTAATGTAATGCACTATCGTAGCAATTTTCAAAAGCCATTTACTTGCATTAAGTGCACTTAATGTGGGTAAAATCTATTGACAATTCAATGGTATATATTGTAGCAATTTTCAAAAGCCCACTTACATGGGTAAAGTGTGTTTTATATAGATAAAATCCCGTATTAGGCATGTAAATGCTTTTGAAAATCAGGCCCTCCAGTTCCAACAAAAATAAGTAATGCAGAAGAAATGCTTTCCCTCCTTCTGAAATGGGACTTCTTAGGGCAAATCCAAGTACTTCTAGTAGTACTAGTAGTGAGAACACCAAGACTACCCTGCCCAAACTAAACAGTATTTTTTTTTTCATAGAAGGAAACCAGACATAGACAGTGTTGAGAATGAAGAAACTGAAGCTGAAAGAGTATGTGCTGCCTCTTCCCACTGTTAACTTTATTCCTATGGCGCAGGTGCAGAAGAAAGCAGTGAATGGTGGCATTAGCAGTGGAAGGCCAAGGCAAGGGCAGAAGGAGTAACATTAGGCCTCCTCCTTTATTTTTTGGTCTGGGGATTGAGAAGGTTCTGTAGAAAGGGTTGTTGATTTGGTTGATTAGTACTATGTCTGTGTTTTTTATCCATGTTTCCGTGATTGCTATGAAGTCCGGCTTGTCATCTTGAAGTAAGTCGTTGATGATGGGTATTTTCTTTATTATGGATTGTGCATTAAATAGCATGAATGATAGTGCTAAGTAGCTGCTGTATGTTTTTGTGTTGTTGTGAGTTAAGGTAGAGTGTTGGTATTTATGGTTTTTCTTTGTTTTCCTGCTTGTGTCGTTATGGTTAATATCTAAGTTTGGGTCATTTCTGTGGTTCTTGCTGTAGTCAGGGGGTTGAGGGTTTGTCATTTCTTGGGTAGTTTGGAAGGAATGTTTTTTTTAAGGTTTGTAGTGCTTATTAGTGCTAGCACTAAGGCTTGCACTAAGGGGTGCACAAAGGGGAGCGCCCCTTTGGTGCGCCCCTTTGGCATGCGACGCATGGCGCTTGGTGGTCGTGTCCGAGTTAATGGTCCGCCACTTGAGGTGATGACGTCGGGGGGCTGGCCTCCCGATCGCAGATGTTGCGCCTCTCGTTGTTTTTTTTTTCCAGGCTCTTGCCTTCTTTTATTTTCTCTTCTTTTCTTTGTGGGCACCTGATTCTGGGCCTTCTCACGGCTCGGGTGGCGATGGTTGCGTCCGAGCCAACGGTCCGCCACTTGAGGTGATGATGTCGGGGGAGTGGGCCTCCCGATCGTGGATGTCGCGCCTCTCGTTGGTTTTCAGGAAACAACTGAACACGGAGACATTACTATTATCATTAAATGACACCGTACTCAAAGGTTTCAAAAATGGCCACAGCTACCTTCTAGTCCTACTCGACCTATCAGCAGCCTTTGACATGGTAAACCACTCTATCATGATTGAACGACTATCAGAAATTGGTGCAAAAGAAAAAACCCTACAATGGTTCACATCATATCTATCACAAAGAACATACCAAGTATGGATCAACGACCCTTTCAAAAAAAATAAATCTAGACACCGGAGTCCCCCAAGATTCCGTGCTATCAGCGACACTCTTCAACATTTATCTGTTTCCGATCTGCCACCTCCTCTAAAACCTTAACCTGACCCACTTAATATACATAGATGACATTCAAATATTAAACCCAATAAACAACTCATTGGAAGAAACCTACAAAAAAACAGCCACTTACCTAAACAAAATAAAGCAACTACTAACCAACATGAAACTCATACTAAACTTCGATAAGACTGAAATAATCATACTGGATAGAAAGAACAACACTCCTCAACTACCACCTCTCAACCTAATAAACCAAAAAGTGGCTATCTCTCCAGTCAATCATGCACGCATCCTTGGAGTCATAATTGACAAGGAACTTTCCTTCAAGAACCACATCACAGCTAAAATCAAAGACGGATATCACAAACTCCTAACATTACGTCAATTAAAACCTTTCCTCTCCCTCAATGACTTCAGATCAGTCCTTCAACTACTCATCTTCTCAAACCTGGACTACTATAACTCCCTATTATTCAATTTACCTCTTAACACCATCCAACCACTCCAAATCCTACAAAACTGCAAGAATAATCACTGGATCTAAAAAACATGATCACATTACTCCTACACTGATATCACTACACTGGCTCCCAATAAAATTTAGCATCGAATACAAAATACTATCCATACTACATAAAATAATATACGAAAAACAAACAAACTGGTTAAGTTCATCCATAAAATTGCATGCTCCAAACAGAAACCTCAGATCAGCAAATAAAGGATTATTAAAGATCCCACCTACTCGATCTAAACAACTCACCTCAACTCAAAAGAGAACAATTTCACTAGGAAGCCCCAAACTCTGGAACACCCTCCCAATCAAACTCAGAATACAAGAAAACTTAAAAACTTTCAAAAAAGAGCTAAAAAAACGGATATTCACCAAAGCCTACCAACTCACCCACTGACTTTAAAACACCACTCCCCTCCTACTAACACTAGACAAACTGATGGACCCAAGAAAAGATGTGATTATTACTCAGATCTATAATATGTTTCAATTAACCTACAAACCAAGTTCATAAAAATGATATCTTCTATGTTAGCAACCATATGAACCTTTTGGAAACACTGTTAAACATCGTAACTTTGTAAACCATTATGATGGCGAAACCGAACGACTGTATATAAAACTCGATAAATAAATAAATAAATACATACATACATACATACATATCCAAATAGTAATACATCCCTTGCTATTAATGCTGGTAATAAGTAGTGACTATTCCCCAAATGGTGAATTTCAGAATCGGGAGATGGGTACACATCTGGCACTTGCGCATGTCCAACTGATTTTATAAGATACCTGGATGCATGCACAAATGCCAACGAATGCACATATCATATTATCCAAAAAAGGGCATGTGTGAGCATTCCAGGGTGGGAGAAAGAGATATTTATGCATAAACCTATGCGCCTGGGTGCACACCAGGGTCCAGTGCCATGTAACTTTACTTCTGCTATGGAGGAGGTGTAAGTCTTAATAAAACTATATTTCCAGGCATCTGTGAGGGATTTAAGGGGTCTGGGAAAAGTGGGAGGAGGGCAGTCTAAACAACTAGTATGTGTGTGTGTGTGTGTGGGGGGGGGGGGGGGTTGGAGGACCTAGTTCTAGAATGGACAAAATGGTGGACGAACTGACGACACTTTTTCATGGTGTGAATCATGCTTGTTATAAAATTCCATCACTTACACAGCTCAAACCTGACATATACGCTGCTGGGTATGCATAAGCTTAAAGTTATGGGCACATATACACATGCCTAGGCTATTTTATAATATGTTTGTGTATGGGTGCGCATGTTATAAAATTGCCATATCTCTGGGCACGTGCCAACACAAATGTGTATATGTGCACCTACTCCCGTTTGAATGTTACTGTCCAAGTCAACCTGGTTAATAGCAGTTTATGGACTTTTCCTTCAAGAACTTGTCAAAACCATTTTTAAACCCAGCTATACTAACTGCCTTAACCACAATCTCCAGCAATGAATTCCAGAGCTTTATTGTACTGTTGAGTTAAAAATAATTGTCTCCGATTTGTTTCACATGTGCCACTTGCTAACTTCATGGAGTGCCCCCTTAGTCCTTACATTATCTGAAAGAGTAAATAACAGATCCACTTTTATCCATTCTAGTCCTTTCAAGATTTTATAACCTGTTATCATATCCCTCTCAGTCATTTCTCCAAGCTGAACAGCCCTAACCTCTTTAGTCTTTCCTAATAAGGAAGTCATTCTCCATCTCCTTTATCATCATGATTGCCCTTCTCTGTACCTTTTCCAGGACAACATATCTTTTTTGAGATGTGACAATGAGAATTGCACACAGTATTCAAGGTGTGGTCTCACCATGGAGTGATATAAAGGTATGACATTCTCCTGTTATGCGTGCCGTCCGCAGCAGACCCGTGGCATGGCCCCCTCACTTTTCTACAGTGATTCCAGCCGCTGGTTCCTCCTCACTGGCGGTGATGGCCCATCAGCTCCATCCTCGGGCCTCCCCCAGTGCCTCCAGCTCTGCCACAGTCCCCAGTGTTCCTGGTCCTGTTTCCACTTCTCGTCGGGCCTCTCCGCATGGCCTGCAGAGAGACGTTGCTTCTTGCACCGCACCCCTCCCTAGATGCGCATGCGTGCATCATTGATTCTTAAGTAGGGACCACAGCAAGAACCTAGCCACAGCCCTGGATGATGACATCAACCTGACTACAGTATTTAAGCTCAGGCTCCACTCCCTAGCATTGCCTTTGCAACAGGTCTCCTTGCTGGTCGAGTATTCGTTGCTTCCTAGAGATTTGTCTCATTCCTGCGTTCCATTTCCTCATTGTTCCTGGTTCCTGTCTCTTCGTTCCTACCCTGCTTATGCTTCAGATTGACTACACGGACTTTGACTTTGCTTTGCCTGCCATTGATTATTTTCAGACCCAGACCTCTGCTTCACCTGACTACGCTACTGCTTATCTCCAGACCCAGACATCTGCTTCACCTGACTACGCTACTGCCTATCTCCAGACCCAGACCTCCGCTTCGTCTGACTATGCATTGTCTATCTCCAGACCCAGACCTCTGATTTGTCCGACTACACATTGCCTATCTCCAGACCCAGACCTCTGCTTCGTCTGACTATGCATTGCTTATCTCCAGACCCAGAACTCTGCTTTGCCTGACTATTTATTTATTTATTTATCTATTTATTTATTTATTTTTATTTAACATGTTTTCTATACCGTCATTCAGTATTGCCATCACAACGGTTTACAGGAAAAATATATGAGGACAAAGTAACATTAGGGTTTTAACAGAGAGTATCATAGTTGAAAAAGTTAGGTAACATTGGTGGAAGTAATAGTAGGGTTAGTTATTATATATAGGAAAAGGTTCTCGAGCGACTATTGTAGGTTTCATGGTTGGGTTGAGATTTGATGGGTGGACTGGGTGGTATCTCTGTTTACTTTGTGTTGTCTGGTTGATGATTCTGTCTGTTGGTGTTGATGATTAACTGCGTCTGAGAAGGCTCTGGTAAATAGCCAGGTTTTTAACTCCTTTTTAAGGTTTTGGTGTCAAATTGAATTCTTAGATTATGGGGTAAAGAGTTCCATAGAGAGGGGCTGGCAATGGATATAGATCTCTCTCGGGTTGATGATAGATGCGTGGTTTTTGCGTGAGGAATTTTGAGGAGGCCTTTATTCATTGAGTGAAGGTTCCTTTTTGGAACACGTAATTCAATGTGTTTGGTTAGCCAGTAGTTTTGCTGTCCTGCGATTATTTTGTGGAGGATTGATAAAACTTTGTAGTTTATTTTGTATTTTATTGGGAGCCAGTGTAAGGAGATGAGAGTTGGTGTAATATGTTCTTGTTTCTTAGTTCCTGTAAGAATTCTGGCGGCTGCGTTCTGCAGTATTTAGAGTAGACAGATGGTAGTAAAAGGGAGGCCAAGAGTAGAGCATTGCAGTAGTCTAGGTTTGCAAATAATAGAAGTTGCAGGACTGTTCTAAAATCATTTTGTGTGAGGAAAGGTTTAAGACGTCTGATTGTCAGTAATTTGTGATAACCTTCTTTGATTTTATTTGTTATGTGGGTTTTGAAGGATAATTCTTTGTCAATTGTAATTCCAAGGTTTCTAGCATGGTCAACAGGAGAGATTATTGTTTCTGGGTTTTCTGTTTTGAGTGATTGTATGGGTAAGTCATTGATTTTTTTGTCAAGGATGATTAATTCAGTTATCTCGTGTTTATTATGAGTTTTAGGTTGGAAAGACATACACCTTTGACAATCTCCGTGATCAGACCTCAGCCTTGCTTGCCACTGCCTTCGGATTGCCACCAGCTCTGACTCAAGTCTGCCTTTGGACACCTCTCCATCTTACTCCCTGGATTTGGTTTCTTCAGGCTTCGGCCTGCTTTTGCTCAAGCGCCTCCTGTCTGCCTTCATTCCATTGGTGCCTGAGTTTCCAGGACAATACCCAGTCCAGAGTAAGACTGTACCACCTCTCACCTGCTGTCTTTGGGCTGAACCAACTTCTTCTGCAACCACATACAGATGCCTACCTAAGTCCTGCTGGCCCAGCACCCAAAGGCTCAACCCGCGGGGAATGAGGGCTGGTATAGGTGAAGCTCCAGCTGCCTCTGTCAATCAGTCCACGCCACCTGCCAACAGTGGGGACCCATAGGTTCTTCCCTATGGGTTGCATCAACCCCACCTTGGCCCAAAGGTCCATCTCCGATGCAACATCTCCATTTTATTCAACATTCCTTTCCTAATAATTGTTAACATTGTTTACTTTTTTGACCGCTGTCATACACTGAGACAAGAATTTCAAAGTACTGTTGACTAAGATGCCTACATCTTTTTTTTTGTTTGGTAATTCCTAATATGATACCTAGCATCATGAACTACAACATGGGTTACTTTTCCCTAATATGATCAGAGACAACTGTTATGACCTGGTCCAGGCAGTGGGAAAAAGTGGTTTGGGACATTCCCTCCCTGATCCCTACTGTTGTTTGGAAGGATCCGCTTGCATGATATGCAGGGTGGCCAGTAGTTTAATGAGGAAAGGTCCAGCACAGCATGGAACTTTTCCATGACTGGATTCAAATCCCCTTCGATTTCTTCATATAATTCCAGGATAGCCCAAGAACTGAGGCGACACCTGCTAACCACATAATCCTCTCACATGCCCACCAATGGAGCTTAGGGAGGAAAGGTGTGCTCCTTGTATCTCCTCCACCATGGCTGCCTGCGTGCCAAGTGCTTCCATAGGCCCTGACTGTGGGGCCAATGGCTCAGCCTCCAGTGCAGGAACTTCCCTATGAGGGGTTGAAACTGTCCTTTCCTGTTCTTGTGGTTGTTGTTCCTATTGTTGTCTGAGGTGAGCCTCCCAAAGCATCCAGTATCTCCCAACAAGTAAACTTGCCACAAACAACATGGGCTTAGGAAGACAAGCCATGTAAGAACAGGTGTTTTTATTGGGCCAGGAGGGCCTGGTAGGTGTGTCTGATAGTAAGAATACCTCTTTTTATCATGCATGATAATCACCGAGTTCCTCGCTTACAGCCACTGGTGCACAATATATAGTTTTTAACACTGCACTGCAAAAAAAGTGTAGTTATTTCTGATGATAAATCCCGCTTTACTGTGCATTACTCTACTGCATTCTGTGCTAGCAGACCTTCATTTCCATTAACTCCACCAAAACTCCTTCCACTTGCATACTAAATGTAAAATTTTCAAATTTTTGGGGCGGATTTTCAGAGCCCTGCTCGCCTAAATCCGCCCAAAACCGGGCGGATTTAGGCGAGCAGGGCCCTGCGCGCCGGTGAGCCTATTTTACATAGGCCTACCGGCGCGCGCAGAGCCCCGGGACTCGCGTAAGTCCCGGGGTTCTCCGAGGGGGGCGTGTCGGGGGGCGGGCCCGGTCATCGTGGCGTTTCGGGGGCGTGTCGGCAGCGTTTTGGGGGCGGGTACGGGGGTGTGGCTACGGCCCGGGGCGGTCCGGGGGCGTGGCCGCGCCCTCCGTATCCGCCCCCAGGTCGCGGCCCGGCACGCAGGAGGCCCGCTGGTGCGCGGGGATTTACTTCTCCCTCCGGGAGGCGTAAATCCCCAGAGAAAGGTAAGGGGGGGGTGTAGACAGGGCCGGGCGGGTGGGTTAGATAGAGGAAGGGAGGGGAAGATGAGGGGAGGGCGTTAGAGGATTCCCTCCAAGGCCGCTCTGATTTCGGAGCGGCCTTGGAGGGAACGGGGGTAGGCAGCGCGGCTCGGCGCGCGCCGGCTATACAGAATTCATAGCCTTGCGCGCGCCGATCCAGGATTTTAGTGGATACGCACGGCTCCACGCGTATCTACTAAAATCCAGCATACTTTTGCTGGCGCCTGATGCGCCAGCAAAAGTACGCCTATTCGCGTTTTTTGAAAATCTACCCCAATATGTATTGCAATATTTATCACACGCATAAGGGCTTAATCACATGCGTTAGGGTCGTAACACATTTTGATGAATGAGCTGGTAAGTTATGGGCGTTCCAAGGGTGTAACTGGGAAGAGTTGAGTTAGCTGGCTAAGGTAACTGGTTAACTCCAATATTCAGTTAGCCAGATGACTTAGCCAGCTAAGTCTGGTCAGGCCAAAAATCTGTCCTAAAGTTAGGCAGCTATAGTTAGCCAGCTGTATTCGATAGTGTGGTTTCACTGTCGAATATACCTCCAAAGTTTGGTTAAGGGGGTTATTTGGCTAAGGGGGTTATTTTCCAAGCCATGATATGGGCTTTTCGCATAAGTTAAGGCATTTTCACATGCAAAAAACACCTTAACGCATGCAAAAAGCACCATAACGCATGGTGCAATGCTAATTTAGAAAAGGGGAGGAGTTTGGGATGGGATTTCTGGCCAAGTGGACCAGTAATAACTACACCTTTTTCATTTATATTAAGCTGTTTGACATGGCTTTATTATACTTTGCAATGTTTTCACATATAGTGTTTTTATTCTTATAAGCTTTTGACAGAGAGAGAGAGAGAGAGAGAGAGACTAGCTATAAGGCCCTCATAGTAGTTAGGTATTTATATCTCTATAGGAGACCCACCTCGTAACCTGAGGTGAGGTTTAGGTAGTAGTGTGGGGGTTAGGGGCCACTTTGACATTCAGAGTGAGACATAAGAATAGAACAGTACACTCTTGTGAAGATTTGAGGTCCTTCGGAGTGAGGAAACTCACACAAACATGAGATTTGTAGAATGTTCTCTCATCCTAGCTTGATGTTACCCAGTAGAGAGTCCATCAAGCTAGGTTGAGAGAACATTCTACAAATTTCATTTTTCTGTGAGTTTCCTCACAATGAAGAACCCCACATCTTCACAAGAGTGTACTGTTCTATTCTTATGTCTCACTCTGAATGTCAAAGTGGCCCCTAACCCCCACACTACTACCTAAACCTCACCTCAAGTTACTAGGTGGAATAAATACCTAACTACTATGAGGCCCAGGGACACCATGCTGGTTGGCGGTGGTTGGCAGAGACCGCCATTCTTCCAAGAGATGACAAGGAAGCAAAGAAAGAGGTGAGCATTAGTCGGTCGCAGCCGTCTGCGACCGATGGGCGTAACAATAATATTGTTAAACCTGCATGGCTGATAGTAGAAGACGACATCCTATTTCTGGTCCTGATTAATATTGTTTCCGGCATGTTTCTTCAAGATTACAGGAAAAAATTTCCAGTTTTAGAGGCTACATCTATGGCATTTAAAAAATTGCAAAACATGTTGAATTGCTCATGGATTTCCTCACTTAAACTATCCATTTGGTATAATAACTATCTTAAAATTGGTGGTAACATTTTTCTTGGAAATCTTGGTTTGACAATGGTATATGGATACTTGATCATTTGAAAGTTAATGGTAAATTTAAATCTTTTAAGATGTTACAACAAGAATTTGGGCTTGACTCAACACAATATTTTAAATGGTTACAATTAAAACATTGTATTTCACATTTTTTAAACTCTGCATCACATCATTGACCCTACATCACATCATTGTAGGGTCAATGATGTGATGCAGAGTATCAGGTACATCTTCCATGTAAAAAGAACTGGAGAGTGCGTCAGCATGGGTGTTCTTGTCTGCAGGACAGTATCGCAAGAGGAAGTCGAAGCGATTAAAAAATAGAGACCAGCGGACCTGCCTGTGGTTCAGGCATTGCGCATGACATAAGTATTCAAGGTTTTTGTGGTCGGTGTAAACCATGATTTGATGTTGTGCACCCTCGAGCCTTGGACGCCATTCCTCAAATGCCAATTTAATCACCAATAACTCCTTGTCTCCAATCTCGTAGTTTCGCTCAGCAGGGGAAAAGCATTGAGAAAAAACCGAGCAAGGATGTAAGGTGTGGTTGTCAGAATGTTGGCTAAGGATGCACCAACCCTGACGTCGGAAGCATCCACCTCTACGAAGAAGGGTCATCGGAGATCTGGGTGGCATAAGCACAGCTCTTGAAGAAACGCCTCTTTAAGTTCCTGAAAGGCAGTCTCGGCGTCTGGGGACCAGTGAGAGGGATTGGCTCCCTTTCGAGTCATGGCTGTAAGAGGCGCGGTCAATGTAGAATAATGGTGAATGAATGATCTGTAGTAGTTAGTGAACCCTAGGAATCTTCACAGAGCCTTAAGATCAGTGGGTTGTGCCCAGTCCCGAATACTCTTGTTTTTTTGTGGATCCATCTGGAACCCTTGGCTGGATACCATCTAGCCTAAAAAGGGGACAGACTCCTGGTGAAAGGAGCATTTTTCTAATTTGGTATATAAGTGGTTGTCTCTTAATCTCTGCAGAACGTTAATGATGTCCAGTTGATGACTCTGGAGATCTTGAGAGAAGATCAGTATGCAATCAATCAGCTAAACTCTCAACTGGACTCTGCCTCGATGCCTGTCAAGCCTATGTCCGCTACACATGTGCTGCTTGTACGGCTTTCTGTGCCCTTGCCAGCACCTACTCGTTTTACAGGTGATCCCCTGTTATGTAGGGGCTTTCTGAGTCAATGCTGTATTCACTTTTTGCTGCAACCTACCTACTTTCCGGACGTAGTGTCCAAAACTACGTACATCTTGTCCTTATTGGACGGGAGAGCCCTGGCCTGGTCATCACCCCTTTGGGAGCGCAGCCGATAAACAAAAACCCAATCGGGCCAGACAATAAAAATTTTAAGATTTGAATCGGAACCGATCAGATTCTGGTTCCGATTCACATCTCTAAAAATTGTTATAAGAAACACCATTTTCAAGGTCAGTAACCTCAGGAAAAGGTTACGCATCATTCAAAAGGTAGGGCCCACAAAAAATCCAAAACTATCTTAAGATTTCACAAGGGTACCGGTAACCACAAGGGAGGAGGAAGATGTTTCACTCAAGAAACGTGCCACATCTGGATGAGCAAACAAGGGCCCACCATTCACCTGACCTCAGAATCAGGCAAGAGCTGCCACCTGTAACGTTAAGGAATTAAGGGCCAACCTTTTACTCAATCCATTCTGCAAAAATTCCAAAATGAGCAGAATCTTAACTGAACAAGAAGAACCCCTCGATCGTCACACCAAGCCTCAAACACTTGCCAAACCCGCACATAGGCTAAGGAAGTAGAGAACTTTCTTGCTCATAGCAAGGTGGCAATCACTGCTGTAGAATATTCACACTTCAGCAATCGAGCCCTCTCAAGGGTCATCCCATAAGACAAAATCGATTTGGATGTCCATGAAAAACAGGCTCTTGCTATAGCAGATTCTTGTACGCTGGAAACATTTGCAGATCTGAACACCACAGTCTCCTGGGCCAATCCGGTACCACCAGAAGCATCATGCCCCTGTGACTCTCAACCCTCTGAATAATTCTGCTCACTATGGATGATAGGAGAAAAGCATATAGCAGCTTGCCCTCCAGTCACTCCTCTATGAGAGCATTGATGTCCAATGACTTTGGATCTCTCCTGCGAAGAATTGGAGAACCTTCACATTGCAAGAAGACACCAGCAGGTCCAGAAATATAAGGTCCCAGTGATCCACTATTAGCTGAAATGCCTCGTCTGTCAATTCCCATTTTCCTGGGTCCAGATTCTGTCTGCTGAGAAAGTCTTCTCTTGCCTTGTCTTTTTCTGCAATGTATGAGGCTGAGATCTCTTGAAGATGTATTTCTATCCATTCAATAAGTTGGGTTATTTCCTGCGCCACTTGTTGGCTCTTGCTTCTTCCCTGCTGATTCACGTAGGCCACTGTCATTGCTTTCCTCTGACATTATTTGGATCACTTGACCCTGCAACCTGTTACTGAACTGCAAGCATGCCAAATGGACAATAAGGGCTTCCAGTCGATTGATGTTCCAGAGAGACTCTTTTGCACTCCGGTGCCCTTTTGCTGTTAGCTCCTGACAATGAGCTCCCCAACCCTGGAAGTTTGCATCTGTTGTGGGTACTAGCCAGGCCATTGATCCTAGGGAAACCTCCTTTCTTAGGTGATCTACTTTTAACCACCACTGTAATTGAGAGCAGACCTCCATCAGCAGGTAGAGCTGAATCGAATAGTCTTGAGACTATGTGCTCCAAAGAGACAGCAGAGTGCACTGGAGAGAATCCATATGCACCTTTGCCCACGGCACCACCTTCAGGGTCACCGCCATTAATCCGAGCACCTGAAGATTGGAGCACACTGTCGGACATTTTGTGTTCATCAATGGATGCATCTGTGCCATAGCTTCTGAATACAGCCCTTCAGCAGGAACGCCCTACCCTGTTTCATGTCGAACTGAACACTGAGATACTCCAGTGACTGTGATGGCTGAAGATTACTCTTGACCAAGTTCATGACCCAACCTAACTCCTGCAACAAGGAGATCACCTTATGCAAGACTTAGAGGCTCTCTTCCAGACTCTTGGCCCGAATCAGCCATGGGTGTACCAGGATCCCATCTTTTCTCAACTATGCCACCACCACCACGATAACCTTGGAAAAAGTTCTGGTTGTGGTGGCCAAAGCAAAAGTTAGTGTTTGAAACTGATAATGGTGCCCCAAAACCATGAAACGCAGAAATTGCTGATGTTCTAGTTGTATGGGAATATGTAGGTGCACCTCGGAGAGATTCAGAGATGTCAGGAACTCCCCCATCTGCACCACCATTATCACTGAATGCAAGGTTTCCATGTGAAAATGAGTCACATACAAATGACAGTTGACTCCTTTGAGATCCAGGATGGGGCAAAAGGAGTCCTTCTTCTTGGGCACCATGAAATAAATGGAATATGAGCCCATATTTACATGAGACATGGGCACTGGTACCACAGCCCGCAGGCTGAGGAGTCTTGACATTGTAACATCCATGGCCTGTCTCTTTTGAGGAGAGTTGTAGGCAGGACACCATGAATATGTCCCGAGGAACACTGTGAAACTCCAGCGCATAGCCATCTCTTATCACCTCCAGCACTCACTGGTCTGTCGCAATATTGACCCACCTCCAATAAAAAAGAAATAGACCACTTCCTATCTCTATATTCTGGAGGGGCGTTGACACATCTTCATTTTGAGGCTCATGTTGTTCTATGACCTGAGCCTGCACCCCGTCTGGGCTGCCTGGGATGAAAGGACTGAGATCTACCCAAATACTGAGTCCACTGATAAGTCACTCCTCTGTAGAGTCGAAAACACCTGAATGCTCTAGTACAACCTCTTGTGCTGAAGGACTGTGGTGCCTGTTTCAAATCCTCTGGTAAATGAGGAACTGGATACTCACCCCACTTATTGACTATTTTCTCCAGTTCACCTCCAAATAACAGTGAGCCTTTAAAGGGCAAATTCGTAAGGTTAGACTTCAAGGTTGTATCGGCTGACCAATTTCTCAGCCATAGCTGACGCCTAGCTGCTTTTACCAAAGCCACCCCTCTGATCAAAGTGTGGATCAAATTGAAGCCTGGCTGATGGTTCCATCACTGCCCTGGAATTCACACCAGATTCATTGACCTCCTGAGAGAGCAGTAAACAAGAGTGAACTACCAGGGAACAATAGGAAGCTATCTGCAAATTCATTACCATTGCTTCAAAGGTCTGCTTAAGGATAGCCTCAATTCTTCTATTCTGAGCATCCTTCAAGGCCACTCCCCCTTCTACGGGAATAGTCACATTATCGCCAGCAGTAGAGCTGGAATTAACACCGCCTTTTCCATTAGCAGTACAGGGGCAATACGGTGTGGTGCAACTGCAACCACGGTGGGCAAAAGCACACTGCCATGATGTGGCTGGCTGCACAATTTTGCCCCCACTCTTATTTTTAGTGTGGTTAATAATTTTGCTATATTTAAAGCAGATTGATGAATCTAGGTCTAAGTGTCCAATCTGAGCTCCTTCAGGATGCTCAGACAATGCACGTAAAAAGGGGCATGTGCATGTGTGAGCATGCAAAAAAGTGTGTGTGTGCAAAAAAGTGGATACACACAAATGGGCGCCCTGGTAGGTGCTCCTATGCACCTAGCTAGGTGCCCTGCTTGGCACTCATCTAAATGCACAATATGCCGCACAGTTGAGTGCACTAGTTCAATCTGACAGAATTGAAGAAGGCAGTCTGCAGCACACAAAAATATGCATGAAATACCACCATGGCCTATCATGCAGAGAAGCAGCATAGCCTTAGATTGGGGCCTAGCCACAAGAGCTGCTCAACCCACTAGGTTGCCCCATGATACAGGTCTTTAAGATCATGAGATGTCTTGAACGAGTAGGTAGAAATCGGTTATTTACACTTTCGGATAATGGACTAGGGGGCATTCCATGAAGTTAGCAAGTAGCATATTTAAGACTAATTGGAGAAAATTATTATTCACTCAATGCACAATTAAGCTCTGGGATTTGTTGCCAGAGGATGTGGTTAGTACAGTTAGTGTAGCTGGGTTCAAAAAAGGTTTGGATAAGTTCTTGGAGGAGAACTCCATTAACAGCTATTAATCAAGTTTACTTAGGGGCAGATTTTCAAAGGGGTATGCACATAAGATACGCGCGTACCCCCGAAAACCTGCCCCAAGTTCCCCCCGCACGCGCCGAGCCTATGTTGAGTAGGTTCGGCGGTGTGTGCAAGCCCCGAGATGTGCGTAAGTTCCAGAACTTTCCTGGCGGGGGGGGGGCATGTTGGGGGGCGTGTCGTGGCGGTGCATCACACGGGGGCAGGGCCGCAGGCGTGGTTCCAGCCCTGGGGCATTTTGGGGGCGTGGCCGAGGCCTCTGAAACGCTCCCGGGCTGGGGAATCGCACACCGGTGGCTGGCCCGGCGCGCGCAAGTTACGCCTGCCTCAGGCGCATGCCGACCCCGGATTTTAAAGGATACGCATGGCTACACGCATATCTATTAAAATCCGGTGTACTCTTGTTCGCGCCTGGTGCGCGAACAAAAGTACGCGCGGACGTACTTTATTAAAATCTACCCCTTAGGGAATAGCCACTGCTATTAATTCCATCAGTAACATGGGATCTTCTTGGTGTTTGGGTAATTGCCAGGTTCTTGTGGCCTGGTTTGGCCTCTGTTGGAAACAGGATGCTGGGCTTAATGGACCCTTGGTAGACCCAGCATGGCAATTTCTTATGTTCTTATCCCCAGAACTCCAACGGAGGCGGGAACAACCATTGAATCACCTGCTGAGCATGGAGACCAGGAGGAGGGGAGGATTCCCTACTCAATTCATCTTCTCTGCATCTTCTATTTTTTATTTTTTTTTACCTGTGCTTAGCCCATCCAGGCTAAGTACAAGGTTGGTCTCTGGCTGTGGGGGGGAGAAGGCATAGACCTTCACCACCGAGCTTGGCTTCCTGCACCTCCTTTCCTTTCAGATGTTTTTTTTATATTTTTACAGCTAAGTCCACAACACTTGAATAAACAGTTACCAGACCAAGACACTCATCTGAGGGACCACAGAAATCACCTCAGGAATTCTCAACTAAGGAAGGGACCTTATGGTATGACCGCGGGAGAGCAGGGTGAATTAATAATCCTGTTCTTTCCTCATTCAAAACTTTAAAGCAATTCCCAGTAGGGAGATGCACGTCCACAATCTGCTGAAGATGGAGAATGCTGGCGGCCTGATGTTACTTCAGGGGTATATATACCGTGATGTCAGCTTTGCTCTGTCTCCATCTGCTGGTAGAGGTGCATAGCCCACCTGTCTGTATGCTAAGAAACAATTTGTTTATATTCCAAATATGAATTTATAGCAGCTGAATGTAATGGTTCTCTTTTAAATATTTATTGGAAATAAGATCCTTTGAAAAGATTTTCCTCTCAATAATATAAGGTGAATTTTAAAAGACCAGCACAAGCATTAATTAGGGGATGCACGCAGAAGTCAGGCTTATGTGCACCAAATGAATTTTAAAAGCCACCCATATGAATAAATATCTCCCACTGCAAACACATCTCACTTGATTTCATAAAAGGGTATGGTCTAGGCATGGTATTGGTGGGGCGAGCAAAAAGATGTGCACGTAAATACTTATGCACCCTTGCACGTGACTAGATCCACTGCCACATAAGTTTACTTCTGTTAGGGAGGAGGTATACATTTTGTAAAATTAAAACCAGCTACTTCTCCTGGGTTTAAAGTGTCTGCGGTCACTTGGGGGAATGCATTCTATCAGATCAGGGATTTGGAGGACCTAGATCTTAACCGGGTGAGCTAGAGAACAAACTGGTGAAACTGGCAATGGCGTGGATGCATTCCCATTATAAAATACTCTGCTTATGTGGTAGAATTTGGATTTGAGTGCCCAGGTGCAAACCCACTTAAAATTGGGTGCATATGTGTGCATGGCAAGGCTATTTTGCATGATGCGAGCAAGTTATAAAATACCCGCATATCTGGACTTGTACCGACACACTCAAGCTAAAATGTGCCCGTTTGAAAGTTACCATCCCAGTATTTCCTTTCTTTCTTTCCTTTATTTATGTATAATATAAGACTTAAGCATATGGGGTAGATTTTAAAACATTGTGTGGTCATGGACACGTGATTTTATAACATGCCGGGTCAGCGCATGCAAGGTGGGAAACACATATGCACTTTTGCATGGTGTCACATCAGGGCCTTTCCCAGTTCCCTCCCAGTCCGCTCCAATTAAGGAGTGGTCTGGAAGGGAACTTCTCAACCCCCTAGACTGACCTCCCTTTCCCTTCCCCTATCCTGCCCTCCTCCTATCCCTATCCTAAATCCCCCAAATTCCTTGTCCTACCTTTTGTTCCTGCTTCTGAGCAGGAGCAAGTTGCGCATGCTAGCACCATGGCAAATGGCTGCTGTGCCGGGCGCCTCTAGCCCTGCCCCGCCCTCTGGACTGCCCCTTTCGCTATCCTTGGAACTTACACACATCCTGGGGGTTTACACACGTGGCCGGGCCCTTTGAAAATTGGCCTAGTGCGCGTAAGGCCCGGCCACGTGTGTAAACCCTTGGGTTTCATGCACATAAGTGTTTTAAAATCCGGCCCTTATATTTTATTATTATATTTGATTACTTTATATAACTAGTTAAACTTCTTGTTGCTATGTTTCTGATGTTTTCATTGTTCTTTCAGAAATAATTTCTTAGTAAAATATTTTTGAACACAAAAGAATAGTTTTTTAAGGATTAGTTACAATAAACGAAATTAATTCCCCAAATCTAAGTATTAATAAATAGCAAATTTGCTTGCATCTATCTTAAGAAAATTTTCAAATACACAAAAAAATTGAAATGGTTAGCAAAGTGCTAGACATTTTCAACCAATAAATAATTAATAGAATTAAAAATTTCTAAAATTATATTTTCAATGGCAATTTGCAAAGAAAACTATTAAAAAGAATAAATCTCCATTAATTTTAGATTTCTATCAAATGATAATACTGAGTTAGTAGTAGCAATTAACTTTGTATAATAAGGAAATTAATTAGAGATTATGAATAAAAAGAATTCTATGATGTCAAGCACAATGTACAGATTCTCATTCAGCTGTGTTGTAATAGATGCTAATTCTTGTTTTAACATTTCTTTCCTTTTTATTTCTCAGAAGTTTACGTGGTCTTCTGTCATGTAGACTGTGATTTTTATAGCATGAAAAAATAGATACAAAAATAAAGCAATTTAGAAACATAATTAATCTAGTCTGCTGAAACTGTGGACAACAACCAATTTTCCTTTGTTTTTACATTCCAGTACTTATCATAGAAATATGTTAAACATTCAGACCATTTCATTTGTTTTCCCCTTTACTGTTTAAGAAACAGCTGTTCTGTTCATCAGTTAATTTTGTACTTTATAACTGGAATATATTCATAAATTATTATTTTATTTCCTGATAGATATTAGTGTCCTTAAGGGGAATGGTAGCATCCACCATAAAAGCGAATACATTACATGCATAAAATGTAAAAATGGTAAGTTTTTTTTTAGTTATATTTACCAAACCAGTCCTGGGATCATATTATTTTACTGTCCAAAAGTTATTACTTCTGTCTGAGAAAGAAGTATGTTCCATTATGAACAGGTGGAGAAATATAGTACATAGAGGAGTAGATTTTTAAAGATACGTGTCCATGTGCATGCACTTCCCTGTGCGCACACATGGCAGTGCTGATTTTATAACATGGGCCACACACACATGCACACTGGATTTTATAATCCACGTATGCATATGTGGGCTGTGCACAAGGGGGGGGGGGCATGCAATTTCCGCATGGCGACACATCCAGGTCTTCCCCATTTTCCTACCCCAGGATCTAACCTCCCTTCGCTTCCCCTCTCCTCCCCACCCCTTAAATCATTTTTCCTACCTTTTCTTTCTTTAATTTTTTTCCTTACTGCTCCATTGGAGTAGAAGCAACTTGCACACGCATGTTATAAAATCCGTGGGCCGCATGCAGGGGGACATCATTTTAGAAAAGTACACGCGGCAACGAGATTGAGCTTCTCCCAGTTCCCTGCCAGTCTGCTCCAAATAAGGGGTTATGCACATGTCCGGGCCCCTTTGAAAATGTGTGCGGCGTGCACAAGGCTCAGCCACATGCGTAACCGCCGTTTTTTACGCACACAGCATTTTTAAAATCTACTCAATTGATCGGGCTCACTGTCGCTCTCTAACAATCAGGATCGGGCACAAGTTGCTGTCGAACAATGGCTGGTACGTGCTACTATTATATTCTTATATATATATATATATATATATATATTTGTTTCCAGTTAAGGTTTATGTCCCATAGCATTTTACAAGACACTAATGACAGAGTTTTCAGCATATATCATATCGAAAAAAAACTGGTAAGAACATAAGAAAATGCCATACTGGGTCAGACCAAAGGTCCATCAAGCCCAGCATCCTGTTTCCAACAGTGGTCAATCCAGGCCATAAGAACCTGGCAAGTACCCAAAAACTAAGTCTATTCCATGTAACCATTGCTAATGGCAGTGGCTATTCTCTAAGGGGCGGATTTTCAAACACTTCGCGTGCGGGTACTTTTGTTCGCGCCAACGGCGTGTTCAAAAGTACACCAGATTTTATAAGATACGCACGTAGCCGCGCGTATCTTATAAAATCCGGGGTCGGCGCGCACAAGGGGGTGCACATTTGTGCAACCTGTGCGCGCCGAGCCCAGCGCGGACTGCCTGTTCCCTCCGAGGCCTCTCCGATTTCGGAGCGGCCTCGGAGGGAAATTTTCTTCGCCCTCCCCCCCACCTTCCCCTCCCTAACCCACCCCCTGGCCCTATCTAAACCCCCCCCCTTACCTTTGTCGGCAAAGTTAGGCCTGATGAAAGCAGGCCTAACTTTGCGCGCGTCGCCGGCAGCCCCGCTCCGTCCTCCAGTCCCGGGGGCGTGGTCTGGAGGCCTCGACCATGCCCCCGGGCCAGCGCCACACCTCCGGGCCCGCCTCCAAAACGCCGCGGCACACCCCGAAATGCCGTGTCGTTTCGGGAACGCCCCCGGACACGCCCCCTCCCTCCCCGTTTCGAAAGCCCCGGGACTTACGCTCGTCCCGGGGCTTTACGCGCGCCGGCGGCCTATGCAAAATAGGCGCTCCGGCGCACGCAGGGGTTTTAAAATCCGCCCCTAAGTGAACTTTATAGCAGGTAATGGACTTCTGTTGCTGTATTCAGTAGTGTTTTACGGATAGCTTTATATAAGTTAACTTTTATTTTTGCCATGATATTTTACATTACTGTAAGATTGATTTTACCCACATACTAATTTATTAATCTATTTTATTCAGCATCTAGAAGCTGTCTATCGATCTATATTGATACATACATTTAATTTTGCCGATCTTATAAGGTAATTTTAGACAATTTTTGCTTGCTTAATTTTTGTCTACTTTATTTAATTTATTTTTTTTTTTGTATTTCCCTCCTCTTGAACAATTTGTTGGGTTTCAGTATAATTTTTTGGGTTTCAGTATAATTCAGTATAGTTTCAGTATAATTTGTTGGGTTTCAGTATAATTTTTACATTTTATTAATAATTTTTATATAAACCATAGTTGTGTTTTTTATACAAACCATTCTTGTCTTTTCATATACATTTTTTTGTATGCCTTTATGTCACTCTTAGCATTACAACATTATTAAAATTTATGTACTAGCATATGTCTATATGTTCTTAACTGATTGATTTAATTGATCTATTATTTAGATGCTGTTTACCTAATTTCATTATATTATTGGGTTATAATATGTTTTTTGTGCATTTCATCTGACCAGGTACCCTTTCATTTGTTGGTGCTTAATATATTTTAATGCTTCTTAAATGATTGCTTCATACACTTTCAATGTCTTTATATGTTTTTATGCATCCTGTGTATTTTGATGTTTCTATTTATTTTATTTTGCTATTATTTATTTGTCTGTCTTTTACTATATTGTGTCAGGCAGTGTGTCACCTTAGGACCTGGGGCCTGCCACTGTCAAGGAAAGCCCTGTCCTACCAAGAGGTGTCCTACTGGGCATTCCTGGTCAACCTGCCCCACACAAGCAAGGTGACTTCTCAACTGATGGGGGCATCCGGTATGCTGCTTCAGGGCCAACCAGCTCTGATGGTAGTCAGCCCCCCTAGCACATCTAAACATAGCAAACCACACATGATGCACTACCTTCAAATGGAGATCCTCCTCCCGGCTCAGGTACCATCACCATAGGACCTGCATAACTATAAAGCTTACTTGGGACCCTTCCCCAATACAAGCTGTGACCCAAAGTCTAATACCTAAGCATCACCCTGTTAATGGCATGTCTCAAGGTGTTCAGAAAAAGATCCTGCCCCATGTCAGAAAGGTATACCCTGCCTTCGTAGAGCAATTCCTCATGCTTGGTGCAGAGTCATATATATTTGTAAATTTTGCTCATAAGTTTTGTTTAATTATTTCCCTCCTCTTTTCCCCCTCCTCATTTGTTCTTATGTTAAATTCGTTATATCTGTTCGATGTAAACCGCCATCCCAGGCGCCTGTTTCAGTTACACTGTAAACCGATGTGATATCCCGGATGAACGTCGGTATATAAAAATTTTAAATAAATAAATAAAATAAATGCCTGACATGCAAACCCCCATGAAGTTACCAATCTGCTTATTAGGTTTTTGCATCCAATGTCCCCACAGCAGCAAGTCCAGGACCCACTGATGGTGGATGACCTCGGACCAAATGACTCTCATGCGGGGCAATAAGGACAAGATGAATGTGTTACACCTACTGGCTGCGGCCGCCCCCGCTGCCTATCCAGCGTGCCGGCTCACTCCCGGTCCTGACCGCACCTCCCAGGCTCCCCGATGCAGCCACTGGGTCCTCCTTCCACCGGGGCTGCCTCGGGCCTTCCTGCAACGTTCCTCTGCTGACTCCGCCTCCCTGACTCCCTTCTAGTGTGCGTGCGCCACCTAGGTGGGCTTAAAGGGCCTGCGGCGGGAAATCACTGGCAGCTCCTCCCACTCACGTCAGAGCCAGCTGCTATTTAAGCCTCCTGCAGCAGACAACTTGGCAACGAGTCTGCTTCACTTGTGGAGTCTTCTGAGCTGTGTGAATGTGTTTAGCCTTGTTCCTGCCTTCCGAGCCCTGTTCCTGTCCTTTGAGTCCTGTTCCTGCTCCAGCTTCCATCCTTGGTCCCGACGAACGGTGACTCTCCTGGCTTCGACCTCGGACTGGCTTGCAGTGATTCTTCTGGCTTTGACCTCGGACTGGCTTACAGTGACTCTCCTGGCTTCAACCTTGGACTGGCTTGCAGTGATTCTTCTGGCTTCGACCTCGGACTGGCTGTCGATGACTCTCTGGCTTCCAATCCTGAACTGACTTCAGATGACCCTTTCAGCTGTGAATCTACCATCTTTGCAGGGGCCCATCTAAGACCAGCCGGCCCTATGCACCAAAAGGCTCAACCCGCGGGGAACAGGGCTGGTATTGATGAAGATCCAGCCGGCCCCTGCGTCAGCTCAGCCTCGCCTCCAATGGTAGGGTCCTGCAGGGGTTCCCCCTCTTAGGTAGTGCCAAATCCTCCTTGGGAAAAGGGTCCACATCCTCGTCCGTCATCATTACAGAGTATGATGACATTCTTCATGTTATAAAGGAGCAACCATCCGGGGATATCCCCCAAATCATTGCCTTCAAGGTGAATGATCAGCACTTCTTGAGGAGCTGATCTGGTACTCTTCCTTTCATGGTGCTCAGCCAAAAACACAAATGAGTGTCCCACAATCCATATGATCTGACATCATCAGCGTAACCATAAAATGACAGAAAATGTTAACTTAGTTCACCGTTGTAGCGTGTCCCACCCCACCCAAATTGCACAGCACACCTCGGTGTAGATTTGATGTCATTTGGAGTGAGGAAAGTCTCACAAAGATAATATTTCTACAGTGTTCTTTCACCTGAGCTTGATGAACTCGATAACAGGGTACCATCAAGCTAGGGTGAGATAACTTAGTAGAATTCTCATCTTTATGAGGCTTTTCTTACTCCAAATGATGTCAAATTTTCACTGCGGTGTACTGTGCTGTTCATTCGTCTCACTATGCATGTAAACTGGCCCCTAAACCATCACCAATACCTCACCTCAAGCTATTAGCTGGCCCTCATATAGTCATAGTCTCTCTCTCTCTCTCTCTTACTCATGGCCAAAATGGTATTTGCAAAATTGCATTACAGCCTTTTCAGGCATAACACACAGCTTATCACCAGGAAAAAAGGTGTAGTTAAAACTGTACAATAGCATGTTTTATGCTATTGCTCCTCATTTTAATTAATCCCACCCAAACTCCTCCACAGTCCCTCCCTTCTAAAAATTTGCATTCATGCTGTGTGATAATAAGATTATTGCATGCATTATGGCGTTAACATGTGTGTTAACATGTTATTGCCTGCATTAATGCCATAATGCATTTTGATGAATGACCCTAATAGTCAGTGGTTCTAATTTATCTGCCACCAGTGGGACACCAAACTCTTGTGCCATTCTCTGAAAACTGCTGAAAAGATCCTAGCACATGTTGGAGTTGCAATGGACTATGAATGAATAGAAAATCATCCAAGTAGTGTAGTACTCTCCTTAAGCCATGCAGTGAGATAACTCCCAATGCAAGAAGGTGCTGAAGGCCTTGAAGTAGGTGCATGAAATGGAACACCCAATGGGCATCCATTTATCGAAGTAATATGCCCCGTAAAAGAAAAACCTTAACAATGGGAAGCTTTCTGTATGCTTGGGAAGAATCCAAAAGGCAGACTCAGTTTCCACCTTTGGCATGAGAGTCCCCTCCCAACAATCCCTGAGGAGATCAAGTGCGCTGACAAATGAAAAATAATGCAACATGCAAACCTCCTGCAGGATGAAGTAATGTACTGCCTAACTGGTGGGTAAGTAAGATTGTGTACAAGCCTAAATTTACCCAGCTCTTTCTTAGGCATGATTTCCAGGGGAGATATAACTATCTTGGTAAAAGGAGGTTGGGGAAAGGGACCCGCTACTCTACCTAGACTAATCTCCACTGCCAACTTTTCCCTTGCCACTTAAGCAAACCTGGTAGCAGAAGGCACATTTTTGTGACCAGCAGCATTCAGAGGACCCTCAATGGAGATTCTGAATCCATCCTTGAATCCTTCCACAAAGCAGAAGCAGAGAACAAGTTTGGGTAATGCCTCAAAACCCTCTCCAGCTGTAATCTCTGGATGGGGGTTGGGGCCCTCCAGAAAGGACTATTTGCCTTTCTCATTGAGGACCTTAGTTCTTGGGGCATTTGGTGGCAGAATGACTCATAGCCCAGGTGTTGCCAATATGTTTGTATTTGCAGTCCTGTGCTGTGCATCCCCCTTTATTGAAGTGCCAGCAAGCTTTGGCAGTGGTGTGCACTGAACGCCTCTGACCTTAAAAGTCACCTTGCGCTCAAAAGGAGCAGTTGCCAACCGGCATATCTGAGCTCCTAGCTATCATACGACTAAGTCGCAAATCAACATCATGGTTGCCCCATGACAGAAATAACTACAGTACATGAATGTAATCCACTTTGAAGTGCTGAAAAGCGTAGTATAAAACTCAGTTAAATAAATTAATGCATGGAGTATCTTGGAGAGTCTGTGTGTGTATGAAATACAGTGAGAAAGCATGCTTTTGTATGTGTGAGCCTGTGTGTGTATATGACAGAAAGCAAGCATGCATAGAAAGCTTGTGTGTGCATGAGGCTAATTGTGTATGATGGTGAGAGAGAGCCTGTGTGTATGTGAAAGAGAAAATGTGTGTGAGAGAGGGAGAAGAGAGAGGGTATATGTGAGAGCATGTATGTGTGAGGGAGAAAAAGTCAATGTGTATGAAAGCATGTGAGGGAGTACATAAGAGATTGTAAGTGTGTGTGAGAGAAAGAGAGAGTATAAAGTTTGTGCAGCCCCCCTCCCACCAATCCACAACAATACCAGGGTGACTGAAAGTCAAAACATCCCAGATATGGAGGGTGGGAGATTTTGTAATCCTTATTAGTTTTAATTTTTGGTATTATTTCATGTTTCTATTGTTTTGAAATATTTCATTGGTGCTTTAGAAATATTAGAACAAATATATGTGAGCTTTTAATTATTGGATGCTCTGTTCATAGGCTATTTTGACATATATATTCTTTTTATTTATATTGTTTTAATATTATGAACGATGTTAATGCCAACTGATTCTTCACCTCTAGTGCAATATATTTAATGAGGAACTAGAAGGAGAAATAAAACAGAAAGGGTTTAGAGGGGAATAAGGTTACAAAGAAGGATAGGAATAAGGGAGATATAGGCAGGGGAAAGGAAGGGGGATGAAGTTAGAAGGGTTTTTAACTTTTAGAATTGTCTTATTAATATTATTATATTTTAAGTGTTTTAACTTCAATGTTGAAGTAATATGTATTTTAGCCTATTAATTTTAGCAGAAAATAATGTAAAATCTATAGTGATAAGTTTGCTATATGGGTATGTTTTTCAAATCTTGCTACTACAAATTCCATGATTGTTAACCGCCTTGATATTAAATTGAAAGTCGGTATATAAAGTTGAATGAATGAATAAATAAATAAATAAATAAATCTCTTGATTTTATTGCTTGATGTTTTATGAGGAATGATGTAACCCCAATATTTAAAAAAGGCTCCAGGGGCGATCTGGGTAACTATAGACCAGTGAGCCTGACTTCAGTGCTGGGAAAAATTGTGGAAACTATTCTCAAGATCAAAATCGTAGAACATATAGAAAGACATGATTTAATGGGACACAGTCAACATGGATTTACCCAAGGGAAATCTTGCCTAACAAATCTGCTTCATTTTTTTGAAGGGGTTAAAAAACATGTGGATAAAGGTGAACCGGTAGATGTAGTGTATTTGGATTTTCAGAAGGCATTTGACAAAGTCCCTCATGAGAGGCTTCTACGAAAACTAAAAAGTAATGGGATAGGAGGCGATGTCCTTTCGTGGATTACAAACTGGTTAAAAGACAGGAAACAGAGAGTAGGATTAAATGGTCAATTTTCTCAGTGGAAAAGGGTATATAGTGGAGTGCCTCAGGGATCTGTATTTGGACCGGAGCTTTTCAATATAAATACAAATGATCTGGAAAGGAGTACGACGAGTGAGGTAATCAAATTTGTGGATGATGCAAAATTATTCAGAGTAGTTAAATCACAAGCAGACTGTGATACATTACAGGAGGACCTTGCAAGACTTGAAGATTGGGCATCCAAATGGCAGATGAATTTTAATGTGGACAAGTGCAAGTTGTTGCATATAGAGAAAAATAACCCTTGCTGTAGTTACATGATGTTAGGTTCCATATTAGGAGCTACCACCCAGGAAAAAGATCTAGGCATCATAGTGGATAATACTTTAAAATCATTGGCTCAGTTTGCTGCAGCAGTCAAAAAAGCAAATAGAATGTTAAGAATTATTAGGAAGGGAATGATTAATAGATCGGAAAATGTCATAATGCCTCTGTATCGCTCCATGGCGAGACCGCACCTTGAATACTGTGTACAATTCTGGTCGCCACATTTCAAAAAAGATATAGTTGCGATGGAGAAGGTACAGAGAAGGGCAACCAAAATGATAAAGGGGATGGAACAGCTCCCCTATGAGGAAAGGCTGAAGAGGTTAGGGCTGTTCAGCTTGGAGAAGAGACGGCTGAGGGGGGGTATGATAGAGGTCTTTAAGTTCATGAGAGGTCTTGAACGAGTAGATGTGACTCGGTTATTTACACTTTTGAATAATAGAAGGACTAGGGGGCATTCCATGAAGTTAGCAAGTAGCACATTTAAGACTAATCGGAAAAAATTCTTTTTCACTCAACGCACAATAAATCTCTGGAATTTGTTGCCAGAGGATGTGGTTAGTGCGGTTAGTGTAGCTGGGTTCAAAAAAGGTTTGGATAAGTTCTTGGAGAAGAAGTCTATTAATGGCTATTAATCAAGTTTACTTAGGGAATAGCTACTTCTATTAATTGCATCAGTAGCATGGGATCTTCTTAGTGTTTGGATAATTGCCAGGTTCTTGTGGCCTGGTTTTGGCCTCTGTTGGAAACAGGATGCTCGGCTTGATGGACCCTTGGTCTGACCCAGCATGGCAATTTCTTATGTTCTGATTTTCAGTTGTTACACTGCATAACTCAGTTCAGATTGTTGCAGTTTTCAGTTCAGTTTTTGTCGGAATGTTTCTATGTATACTTTATGGTCTCCCTATTCTGTATTTCATAAGATTCTGTCTATATTCTGTATTTGTGGGTTATTCTGGTATTGCAGAGATGGCGAACCAGCATCATGTGAGCTGCATGCACTGGCTGTGGCATCAATGAGCCTCCTGTAGGTTGTGGTATCAAGAAGGTGTGGGATTGGGATTGCCTGTCACTTTTGAAAGAAATAATTTTATTTTTAAAGTCCAAAATAGCTGGTGCAAAAATATTCTACTCTCATGTAACACTGTTGGAACATAAGAAATGTTATGGGTCATGGATCCCTGGGCCAAGGGGGAGCTGGCGCTGCCTATGGAGAGGAGCCGCACAGGCCCTCTCCATTGGCTGGTGAGGCCAGAAGGGAGCAGAGACCCCCTGTAGCTTCACCACTACCATCCCTCGTTCCTCTCAGGCTGAGCCCTTGGGTACCAGGGCTGGCTGGACTTAGATGGGGTCTCTGGCACAACTGAGGCTGGCAGTGAATCTCGGGATCTGAGGTACAGGCTAGGGTCTTGGCAGGCGGCAAAACTCATGGTCCAAAGTACCAGCCTGGGTCTTTGCAGGTGGCAAAACTCTTGGTCCAGGGTACATACAAGGGTCAAAATCTGATAGCAAGTCAGAATCCAAGGAGATGCAGGAACAGGAACATATGACCAAATATTCATAATGGCCATCCCAGGTGTTGAACGCCATCTTCCATTCATCACCCTCCTCACTCCGAGGCCCCTTGAAGATATAATTTCAAGAAGATCCTCGCCCCTTGAAGGTAGTCAAAAGGCTTGGCTATGTGAAGAAGTGGATACCGATTAGGGATGTGCATTCATTTGCAACGAAATAGGAAATAAAGACAATATTTCCTATTTTGTTGCATTTCGGGGACTGACAAAATGAAAGGAAAACCCACAAAGTTTTGTGTGGTTTTCCTATCATTTTTTTTTGGGGGGAGGGGAAGGGCACATTTAAAAAAAAAAAACCAAACCCACCCCCAACCCTTCAAATTTAATTAATTACAAACCCTCACCATCCTGACCCCTCAAGACTTGCCCGAAACCCCCCCCCCCAAGACTTGTTGAAAGTCTGTGATGGTCCAGCGGGGTTCCCAGGAGTGATCTCCCCCTCTCGGGCCATTGGCTGCCAGTAATCAAAATGGTGCTGGTGGTCCTTTGCCCTTACCATGTGACAGGGGCTACTGGTGCTATTGGTCGGCCCCTGTCACATGGTAAGAGCAATGGATGGCCCTTGTCATTTTTTTAAGATGGTGTGGGCCATCCATTGCTCCTACCATGTGACAGGGGCCGACCAATAGCACCGGTAGCCCCGTCATATGGTAAGGCAAAGGATCACCGGCAGCATTCTGATTACTGGCAGCCAACATCCTGAGAAAGGGAGATCACTCCCGGGACACCTGCTGGACCACCAGGGATTTTCAGTAAGTCTTGGGGGGGTCAGGAGGGTGGGGGGATTATAGTTAAATAATTTGAAGGGTTGGGGTGGGGTTTTTTGTTTTTTGGGGTTTTTCCCAAAACAGAAACAAAAAAAGTTTTCGGGTTCGGGGAGTGGACCGAAATGGCCCACCCTAGACCCGAAAACGAAACACCAATGAAAAAAAATGTGTACACATCCCTAGTACTGATCCTTCTCAGTGATGGCATTTATGCCACGATAATCGAATCATGGGTGGAGGGTCCCGTCCATTTTGTCCACAAAGATGCCAGCCCCTGCCAGGGAGGTGGACCGATGGATAAAACCCTCTTGTAGATTTACCCGGATGTAATCTGACATGGTGCGGGTCTCTGGCAAGCATAAGGGGTACACCCTTCCCCAAGGGGGTGCAGAGCCCGGTACCATATTGATGGCACAATCGAACTCCCAGTGGGGGGGGGGGGGGCAGAGTATCAGCAGCCTTTTTGGAAATGACATCTGCAAATTTGCCATATTGAGGAGGCACTTCTTCGGGGAGTGTAGTACTGGAACAACAGACTGGGTCTGTGATCTTATCTATGCAGGTCCTATGACAAGTGGGACTCCATTGATAAAGCTGTAATGATGTCCAGTCAAACTGAGGGTTGTGCTGTTGTAGCCATGGTATGCCAAGCACCACTGGGTGGATGACCTTTTGAATAACATAGAATAAAAGGCGTTCCTGGTGGTGCAGTTCAATGTGGCATTCCAATGGAACGGTAAGGTGTGTAATTCTCCCTGGAAGGAGGTCTCCATGGATGAAGGAGAGAGTCAGCGGGACCGGACATGGATGCGTGGAGATTAGTAGCTGCTCTACAATATCCTGCATCAAAATATTTCCTCCCACTCCGGGTCCTCTAGGGCGAGTGTCGGAAAATCACAGCCCCTCCACAGAGAGTATAACAGGCAAGGTTAAGGGGGGAGCTGGCATGGTCAGGCCTAGGGTCACTCCCCTAGTGAGACCTAGACCCGGGAGTTTACTGGGCAGACAGGGCACTGGGCAATGAGGTGCCCGGAGATTCTGCAGTAGAGACAGAGGCCGGCCCACCGACGCCTCTGTTGTTCTTCGGAAAACAAGGGCCCTCGGCCCAGTTATATAGGTTCTTCATTCAGGCCTTCTGAAGAAGAGTGGGGTCGCAAGGCGGGTGAAGGAAGTCTGGGGTGGCTGAGCATAGCCATATGCCTCTTAGGTCCAGGTAGCTCAAATGACCTTTCCTGGAGACAGCGGTCGATTCTGCCCGCCATCTCGATATGCGCATCCAGGGACGTGGGGAGCTCATGGGCTGTCAATTTGTCCTTAATTTTCAGAGATAGCCCTTCCAGGAAGATGGCCCTAAGACAGGACTCCTCCCAATGGAGTTCAGTGGTCAGTGTCCTGAACTCAATGGTATAATCCGTCAGAGGGCATCCTCCTTGAGGGATGTGCAGAAGTTCAGTGCCTGCCATTGCCAGTTGTCTGGGATTTTCGAACATGGACCAGAACTGATCCAGGAACCTGGGGAGGTCCTGGAGAATGGGGTCTGAGTACTCCCACAAGGGGGACACCCAGGCCAGAGCCTTACCCTTGAGCAAGGACAGGATATAAGTGGTCTTGTTAAGGCTGTAGAGAAACAGTGTTGACTGAAAACAGAAGTGCATATTGCACTGATTGAGGAATCCCCAACACTGTTGGGGGTCACCTGCATAGTGAGATGGAGTGGGCAGCGAAATGACCGGTTGTGAAGCCAGTGCTGCCATAGAAGGGCTTGACGTAGGTGGGGCAGCAGTACCTGCCGAGGCTACTGAGTCGAAGTGAGCATTGAGGCATTCCATAGATGCCACTAACATCTCCAGAACCCTCTGCTGTTCCAAGATCTTCTGTGCCAATCCGGAATAGCTTGTAGGGTGGAGGCCTCTGCCAGATCCATGGCCTTGGCTTGCTGTTATGGGTCATGGTTCCCTGGGCCGAGGGGGAGTTGGTGCTGCCTATGGGGAGGAGTCCCATAGGCCCCTCCATCACCTGGTGAGGCCGGAAGGGAGCAGAGACCCTGCTGAAGCTTCACCACTACCATCCCTCATTCCCCTCAGGTTGAGCCATTGGGTACCGGGGCAGGCTGGACTTACGTGGGGTTTCTGGCACAGCTGAGGCTGGCTGTGTATCTCGGGGTCCAAGGTATAGGCTAGGGTCTTGGCAGGTGGCGAAACCTGTGGTCCTAAGTACAGGCGTGGGTCTTGGCAGGCGGCAAAACTCATTGTCTGGGGTACAGCCGAGGGTCAAAATCCAATCGCAGGTCAAAATTCAAGGAGTCACAGGAACAGGAACCTCCAGGGAACGGAAGCAGGAGCCATAAAGCCAAGGCAAGGTCTGTAGGTCAGACCTTGCCTAAAATAGGCTGGAGCCTAGCCTTAGGAGGGAGGGTCCGCGGCTCCTCCCGCCAAGGTCTCTTTAAATTCCTGGAGGCGGCGTGTGCACCTAGGGAGCCCAGGGCACGAGGGAGGGTCTGGGTGGTGTTCGGCCATGTCCCGGCCGGAAGGTGTGCCTGCGGTGGCTGTCAGGCAGGGAGTCTGAGCGAGAGGAGTGCATCTGCCACGGCTCCCCACCACCTCCAGGTTCCCGGGGCTGGTCTGGGCTGTGCCATGGCACATGTAAGTGGAGGGTGCCAGTCACGGGCCTCCATGACCGGTTCTTGTAACAAGAAAGTTCTCAATTTAGAACTTTGTCCTCTGCTGATGATAATTGAAGAGTAGAGAAATTAATCACCGCTGATTCATGGCAGCCTAGGAGCGTGTGAATGGCATGTGCTAATGTGATTCTTCTTAACATTGTCTGTATGGTCTTCTGTAAGGACAACCTGACCTTGGTTGACAATAGCTTCTCCCTAAAATATTAGGGTTCACTGAATTGCGATCTTCTTCAAATTCCGAGACGTCGTCCGACCTGCTCAACGAGTTACCAGATGAAGCAAACATAACCTTTTTGGGTTTCTGTGTGGGCTCTGGTTGTGACTTGTAATTCAACCACGAGTATACTTTAGATGATGAATAATCCTGTTAGTCTCTATGAAACTCGGATAGTCTGCCTCTTTTGATCTCCAGTTTAAATTTGTCTATCATTTGTTGCAGCTCTTGTAATGATGATTTAAAAAGCTCCACCGAGATCTGATGTTTGCAATCCTCTTGTACAGCCACAATTTCCACTTTGATCTCTTCTGTCATGATTTTAGTATAATCTATAATGAAAAGCATTAAGCCTAAAGTGCATTTATTAAGGATTGCTGCCCATTTACTCAGTGTTTTCTGTAAAGATACACAGTTTTTTTTATTGATTCTGAGACCCCCTAGGTATAATTTGTTGTTTGACATACTCAATCAAAATAGAGTCATGTAGTTCTACTGTGGCTGCATGTTTATGTAACCTGGTTAATTCACATAGTAACTATGGGGCGGATTTTCAGAGCCCTGCTCGCGTAAATCCGCCCAAAACCGGGCGGATTTACGCGAGCAGGGCCCTGCGCGCCGGGAAGCCTATTTTACATAGGCCTCCCGGCGCGCGCAGAGCCCCGGGACTCGCGTAAGTCCTGGGGTTCTCGGAGGGGGGCGTGTTGGGGGCGTGTCGGGGGGCGGGCCCGGTCGTCGCGGCGTTCCGGGGGCGTGTCGGCAGCGTTTTGGGGGCGGGTACGGGGGCGTGGCTACGGCCCGGGGGCGTGGCCGCGCCCTCCGTACCCGACCCCAGGTCGCGGCCCGGCGCGCAGCAGGCCTGCTGGCGCGCGGGGATTTACGTCTCCCTCCGGGAGGCGTAAATCCCCCGACAAAGGTAAGGGGGGGGGGTAGACAGGGCCGGGTGGGTGGGTTAGGTAGGGGAAGGGAGGGTAAGGTGAGGGGAGGGCAAAGGAAAGTTCCCTCCGAGGCCGCTCCGATTTCGGAGCGGCCTTGGAGGGAACGGGGGGAGGCAGTGCGGCTCGGCGCGCGCAGGCTATACAAAATCGATAGCCTTGCGCGCGCCGATCCAGGATTTTAGTGGATACGCGCGGCTCCGCGCGTATCTACTAAAATCCAGCGTACTTTTGCTTGAGTCTGATGCGCAAGCAAAAGTAGGCTGATCGCGCTTCTTTTAAAATCTACCCCTATGTGTTCACTGATGCAGGAGCTCTTCTTAAAAAAAATAAATGATTCCTTTATTATATTGGCAACATATTCTGTGGAGCAACTAAACGTTTCCAGTCTGCTGCCACCACAGGGGTATTCAGGTAACAATATAAAAAATTGAAGAACCCAAGGATTGGAAGAATACACTCCAATAATATAAATAGGATCTCACTCCACAATGAAATGCTGCATGGCATCGCGGGCACAGGGGACTGGCTGTGGCAGCGGGAGAGTTCGGACCCAGCCTCGCTGGAGCATTAGTGAGGTTAGCAGGCCCGATGCAGGCATAGTGCTGCCGGGATGCGCAACAGTACCTCCCCTAGGCCTCTCCCTCATCGGTTAGGGTTTCTCAGGGAGAGACCGGTGGAATGCCTGGAGGAGATCCTTATCAAGGATGTGCTGTGACGGCTCCCACAAGTTCTCCTCGGATTTGAATCCCTCCCATGCAAGGAGGTACTCCCATCTGCCCCAGTGGTGGCAGACGTCTAGGACTTCTTTTACTTCTAAAATATTATCAGATTCAGTGGCCACTTGAGCAGGCGGAGGTGGCAGACGGGAAGGCCAGGAAAGAACGAGTGACTTGAGGAGGGATACGTGGAATGTGTTGTGAATTTCCATACTTGCAGGCAAGCGTAACTGGTAAGTCGCAGCCCCAACATGACGCAGGATAGGGAACGGACCCACATACCTGGGTGCAAATTGTTGTGACGGAAGGTGGAGCCGGGTATGGCGAGTGCTGAGCCATACCTTTTGACCAGGGAGGAACGTGGGTGTTGCGCACCGGTGGGCATCGATGGTCAGAAGGCCCCCCCAAGCTGGCCAAAAGTCCCTGGGGGTCCAGCGGGGGTCCGGGAGTGATTTTGTTGTCGGCCTCCAGGAATCAAAATGGCGCCGATAGCCTTTGCCCATTCTATGTCACAAGATGGCGCCGATGGCCATGTGACAGGGGCTGACCAATGGCGCCGGTAGCCCCTGTGACATAGTATGGGCAAAGGCTATCTGCGCCATTTTGATTCCTGGCAGCCAACAACGAAATCGCTCCCGGACCCCCACTGGACCCCCAGGGATTATTGGTAAGCCTTGGTGGGGGGGTCAGGAGGCCCTCCCAAGCTGGCCAAAAGTCCCTGGGGGTCCAGCGGGGGTCCGGGAGCGATCTCCTGCACTCGTGCTGTCAGATGCCAGGAATAAAAATGGCGCCAATAGCCTTTGCCCATACTATGTCACAGGGGCTACTGGCGCCATTGGTCAGCCCCTGTCACATGGTATGAGCACAAGATGGCGCCGATGGCCATGTGACAGGGGCTGACCAATGGCGCCAGTAGCCCCTGTGACATAGTAGTTCAGAGGTTATTCGGCACCATTTTGAGCACAGCTGGCAGTGGCACACCGGGCACGGAGGGACAAATGGAACCCGGGACCCCGCTGGACCCCCCAAAGATGTTAGTAAGTCTTGGGGAGGGATCGGGATGGGGAGAGGGTGGTTGTATTATAGTTAATCTTAATGTTTGGGGTGGTTTTTAATTTAAAAAAAAAAATGTGCCCCTCTCCCCATACAAACCTGAAAAACAAATTTTCCCCGAAGTTCGGTGAAAATCCTTTTCGGGTTTCGGGGCCCCTGAACCATGACAAATTAGGCAATTTCGTTGCAATTGCCTAATTCGTGATAAACGATTGCACATTTCTAGCCGGTAGTAGTTCATGAATCCCAAGAACTTTTGTAGAGCCCTCAGACCAACCAGGCTGGGGCAGTCGCGAATCCCTTGGAGTTTGTCGGGGTCCATGGTGAATCCCTGGTTGGAGATGATATAGCCTAGGAATGGAAGACTGGACTGTTCGAAAAGGCATTTTTCAAGTTTGGCATAGAGATGGTGGCCCCTACGCTGCTGGAGGATGATCCTGACATGAGAGCGATGGGATTCCAGGTCCTTAGAGAAGATCAGGATGTCATCTAGATAGATCATGACGAAGGAGTATAGAAGGTCTCAGAAGATCTCATTCATCATTCTCTGGAAGATGGCCAGAGCATTATATAACCCGAAGAGCAAAACTACATACTCGTAATGTCCGTCTCGTGTATTAAACGCTGTCTTCCATATATCTTCGAGCTGAATGCAGACTAGATTATAGGTCCCATGCAGGTCCAACTTGGTAAAGATTCGGGCCCCTTGGAACCAGTCGAATAGCTCACTGATGAGCGGAAGTGGGTACCGGTCTTTGCAGGTGACGGCGTTCAGACCATGATAGTCGATATATGGCCTTAGGGTACCGTCCTTTTTCTTTACAAAGAAAAATCCAGCACCAGCTGGGGACGTGGAAGGCCTGATGACTCCTTTTGCCAGGTTTTCCTTGATGTAGGGGGACATGGTCTGGGTCTCGGCAAGTGAGAGCACACAAGGAGACAGAGGCTGACAGGAACTTCACCAATAACAGTCCGGGGGCTCCTTGGGTTGAGCCCTTGGATTCCTGGACTGCCTGGGCTTAAGTGAGCCTCTGGAGGTCTCCCTGAGAGATGACAGAGAGGTGTGCCCACCAAGAGAAGAGGTGCGTGGCTGTCAGAAAACAGGCGAGCTAGACAAGAACCAAGAGTACCAGAGACCACTGGAACAAGACAGGAACTGAAGGTCCTCCGGGTAGGATAGGCAGTGCCTAGTGATCCAGGTTGAAGAAGGCTGCGGGTAGTGTAAAAGCAGTAGAGATGTGCAGTCGTTTATCACGAATTAGGCAATTACAATGAAATTGCCTAATTCGTAGTGGTTCGGGGGCCCCAAAACCCGAAAAGGATTTTCCCCGAACTTCGGGGAAACTTTGTTTTTCGGGTTTGTGTGGGGAGAGGGGCACATTTTTTTTAAAAAAATTAAAAACCACCCCAAACATTAAGATTATGTATAATACAACCACCCTCCCCCCATCCCGATCCTTCCCCAAGACTTACTAACATCCCTGGGGGTCCAGTGGGGTCCCGGGTTCCATTTGTCCCTCCGTGCCCGGTGTGCTACTGCAAGCCGTGCTCAAAATGGTGCCGAATAGCCTCTGAACTACTATGTCACAGGGGCTACCGGCACCATTGGTCAGCCCCTGTCACATGCTCATACCATGTGACGGGGCTGACCAATGGCGCTGGTAGCCCCTGTGACATAGTATGGGCAAAGGCTATCAGCACCATTTTGATTCCTGGCATCCGACGGCACGCGTGCAGGAGATCGCTCCCGGACCCCCGCTGGACCCCCAGGGACTTTTGGCCAGCTTGGAGGGGCCTCCTGACCCCACCCCCCAAGGCTTGCCAATAATCCCTGGGGGTCCAGCGGGGGTCTGGGAGCGATTTTGTTGTCAGCTGCCAGGAATCAAAATGGTGCCGATAGCCTTTGCCCATACTATGTCACAGGGGCTACCGGTGCCATTGGTCAGCCCCTGTCACATGGTATGAGCATGTGACAGGGGCTGACCAATGGTGCCGGTAGCCCCTGTGACATAGTAGTTCAGGGGCTATTCGGCGCCATTTTGAGGAGCACGGCTTGCAGTAGCACACCGGGCACGGAGGAACAAATGGAACCCGGAACCCCGCTGGACCCCCAGGGATGTTAGTAAGTCTTGGGGAGGGATCGGGATGTGGGGGGGTGGGGGTTTGTATGTAATGTTTTAAAATGAATTTAAATGCTTGGGGTGGGGTTTTTTTTAGCTTCGTTTCCCGCTTCGTTTTTTGGGCCGGTTTCGGGTTTCCTCGTTTCGTTTTTCAAAAAAAACTAAACGAGAAAACCCAAATTTTACCACGAGTCAAAAAACGACCCGGTAGAAAAAAACGAAGCACATCTCTAAAAAGCAGGCAGGCCTGGTGATCACGGGAGGAGTGAAGATAGTGTCTGAATGGAGTGCAAGGGTCAAAGCCAGGGTATCCATCTGAGAATGGTCAGCCAAAGCGAGGGTCAGTTCCAGGTATCAGTCCAAGCATGGTCACAGGCGAGAAGAGGTCAGTTCCAGGTATCAGTCCAAGCGTGTTCAAAGGCAAGCAGAGGTCAGTTCCAAAGATCAGTCCAAGCGTGGTCAAGGCAGGCCGAGGTCAATACCGGATATCAGTTCGAGAAGGTACTACCTGGGTAGCAAGAGGAGCAGGACTCAGGAACAAGGGACCTCAGGAACAGATGCTGGAGCACAGGAAGGACCACGGGAACACAGGAGCAAGGCAGGAGCACTGGAACAGGCATAGGAACACTGGAACACAGGAACATTGGAACAAGCACAGGAACAAGGAACGTAGGAACACTGGAACAAGCACAGGAACGAGAACGGCAAACTAGCTCACACAGAGGTGATGACCCAATTGCCAAGGCAAGGGACTGAGGAGCAGGCCCTCGCTTAAATACTAGAGCTAGGTGATGTCATCACTGCACGCCGCAGAGCGGTTTTCTGCCCCTTGCCTTTTAAAGGACTGGGTGGTCTGCACGCGCACTTGCCTAGGGACGGACCTGACACCGAGGAGGATGCTGAGGCCCGTCGTGAGGAGAGCTGGGAGGTAGAAGGCCCCGAAGGACCTGGGGACACCACCGCATGGCATTGCAGATAAAGGGGACTGGCTGCAGCAGCGGGAGTGGTCAGACTGGGCCCGCTGGAGCATGAGCGAAGTGAGCAGACCCGGACGCAGGCCTAGCATGGCCGGGATGCACAACAGAAATAAATGAATTAGTGTCCCCAAGATATTAATTATAAAATGAAACATTTTTTTACAGCTGCACATGCCTAATAAATTGTCAATAATAATTGGCAAAATCTAAAAATTGCTGTAGATCCTTCAGCCCCACTAGTTGAGGTCAGTCCAGAATGGCCTTCAACTTCTCTGGGTCCATGTGTCAATCCATCTGAGAAATGATGTAACCTAAGCAAGGCAACACCACTCAAAGGAGAATTTTTCCAATTTGAAATAAAGTTAATGCTCTCATAGTTGTTGCAAAACTTGACTCACATGTAGTTGATGCTGTTTCAGGGTCTTTGAGAATACCAGTATATCATCCAAAAAGACAATGATGTGGGAGAAGAGTAGATCCCAAAAAAATTCATTTAAAGACTGCGGGGGCATTAAAGAGTACAAAGGGCATAACCAGATACTTATAGTGGACATCTCTGGTATTAAATATTGTTTACCACTCATCGCCACCCAAATACAGATCAGGTTATATGCTCACTGCAAGTTCAATTTTGTGAATATCTGAGTCATCCTGAGACAATCAAACAGTTCCGTGATGAGAGGTAATGGGTACCAGTTTTTCTTTGTGAATGCATTGAGACCTTTATAATCAATATATGGGTGGAGAGATCCATCTTTCATTCCTACACAAAAAAATCTGGCCTCAGCCAGGGTCGTTGATGAGAGGATGAAGCCCCTTTCCAAGTTGTCTTGAATATAAAGGGACATTGCTTCAGTCTCTGGTTAAGATTTTGGGTAGACCCTGCCCCATGGGGGCATTTTCTCTGGGATGAGATCAATAGGGTAATCGTAGACCCAATGTGGAGGAAGGACTTCTACTTGCTTCATGCTGAAAATGTCAGCAAAATCAGAATACAGTTGCAGCAGGCGAGGCAGAGTAGGAACTAGGCAGCAAAAACCAAGTGGTTGAGTCAAACTTGGATCAAACATTACTCGTGGCAGGTATTACTCCTTCAAGCCAATTGCAATGAATCCAGTCAATACAGGGGTGATGTTGCATCATCAACAGGAAACCTATGATCACCTGGTTAAGACGTAGACACAGATGGTCTCCTGGTGAAGGATACCCATGTGCATATGCAATGGGATTGTGCTTCTGGTGACATGTCTTGGCAAAGGCTCCCTAGAAACAGAAGACACAATGATGGCCTTCTCCAAGGGTTCAGAAGGGATGTTATGAAGGAATACTATGGTCTCATCTATAAAACTGCCAGCCACACCCGTATCTTGGAATTGAACACAGAAACAAACAGGTAACAGGAATTTGGAGAGAAGATAAAGTTTGACCCAGAGAGGCCTCTCCTATCATCCCTAGGTCCATGAGTTTCCAAATTTCACCGGTCAATTAGCTGCGAAATGCCCTGGTCCAGCACAGCAAAGTAGAATCTTCTGAGTTTCTAATTTTTTTCTGGAGAGAGCCAAAGTCAGTCTACCTGCATGGGTTCTTCAAGTAGTTTTCACAGTTCATGAACTTTAAGAGGGCTCATAGGTCATGAGGTGCCAGAAGTATAGGACAACAGTTTTGACTTTGTTCTTGTGCCCATTCCCAAAAATGTAAATCAAGCTGGATGGTCAATCTGATGAGCTCTTCCAACATATCTGGTGGGCCCCATCCAGCCAGCTCATACTTGATGGGGTCTACCAAACCCTGATGGAAGATGGTAACCAGGCTGTTGTCACGCCACTAAAGTTTGGAAGTTAGCATTCTAAAGTGAATGACATATTCGACTACAGTCCAGGAGCCCTGATGGATCTGTAAATGTTCTGATACTGATGAGAAGGATAATCCAGAGTCATTAAATGTCACGTAAAAGTCTTTGAGATAACGATCCAGATTATTCAATATAGGGTCCTCCCATTGCCCAGGCCAAGGCATAACTTCACAATAATGATAGAATAAATGTCATCTTGGCCTTGACTGTGGGAAATAATGCAGCCTGAAGAGTAAAGTGCATACTACACTGATTAAGGAATCCCAGCTCTCCCACAGGTCTCCGTGAAACCAGAATGGAGGAAGTAAATGAGCTATTGGTGGTACAGATGGAGACAGATCTGGTGGTACTGTTGGTGGAGCAGAAGGCATTAATAAGGCATCCATCCAAATGGTGAGCCTTTCTAGGCTCCCTGTGACTTGATCCAAAACATTCTGTTGCTACTGGATCCTCTGAGACATGCTGGGAATGGTCTGAAGAGCTGCTAGTTCTGACGGGTCCATGGCCTCAGCAAACTGTTAAGATTGTGGACCCATGTGCCATAGTGTGGTTGGCACTACCAGACAGACAAGGCCCGAACGGTCCACACCAGTAGATGGTGGACGAACCTTAGATAGAGACAACTGGAATTTCAGGCCTCAAATTTCTGAATCCAGTGCACAGGCCAAGGGTCAAGGAGCGTGGCAAGCAATACAATTCAGTGGTCAGTCCAAGGGTCAAGTCAAGCAAGCAACACACACTGAAAAGCAGGAACTCAGGATAACTGCTGCCAAGGTGAGGAGTGCAGAATTGAGCATGCTTAAATACTCAAGGTAGTTGATGTCATCCACGTATGACTCCTGCACATTTCCCACCTCAGCGCATATAATATGCATGTATGTGTGCACCCATGTGACTAAGGCGTCATTTACTGGGCCCCCATTGTATGCACTTATTGGCAACGTTCTACCATGATGACAAAGCCCAATTCTGGTAAGTCCTGCAACTGGGAGAGAGTAGCTGGGGACTGTGGGTTCTAACACCTCTAAATGGAATAAATGGAATAGAATGAAAAATGAAAAAGCTAGGGCACCTGGATTCTAGGGAAGTTTTCCCATCTACAAAAAGAGAGCCAAATATGTCCTTTATATATTGGAGCACCAGTGACAAGTCCTAAAATTATATAGTCATGTGTACTTATTTTTCTCTGTTTTGATTTTTTTTTTTTCCTATTGGTGCACTCCAGGACAATCCCAATCAAATCTGGAGCTCTAGGGTACCTAGGCGGTTTTTTATTCTGAGAGAGTCATGTAAGGGAAATGTATTCTCCTTGGTGTATAATTTGGACACCAAAATGCCAATGCCAATGTCCTAAAATTTCATACAGTTGTAGAAAAGAAAAATTGCATTTAGGGCTATGAACATAAGCTGTACTAGGGCACCACGGGACCAATGTGTAGAGGATAAGGATTAAACTCATTAAGGGTTCAACCCAGATTATCTGAGATATAAAAACCAGAATTATGTGCCTTCTCATACTTTACATTCACAGGCCAATTCACTGCTATTAACTTTAGGAGTAACAATTCAGCATGGGGGCAACCTGCTCAGTGCAGCAGTTGCTGCTCTTAATGGAAAGCATGGGGTAACCTTCATAGAGCAGCAGTTACTACCTTTAAACAACTTGCTGGGACAGAATGGATGGTCCATTTGGTCTTTATCTGTTACTATCTTATATCTTTATCAAGAGGTAAGTGAAGAGGAATCAGTCTTTCTCTTGGACTGTGCCCTTTTTCTGGAACAGGTTGCCCTCTTTATTTTAGGCAACTAAGTGATCTTTGATCTTTTAGGTGTACGTTGAAGTCCTGGATATTCACATCATAGGTGTGAAGTTCTTGGTCTTAGATGGGTTGAGTTTTCTCTGTATGTTAGCAGACCTCTTTGGGGAGTCGAGTCAAGCAGGGATAGAAAGGGAAGCAAGTTTTTTTAAGCAACAAGAGACTTATCAGGAGGGGTTTGTTAGAAATCATTTATTTTCAGGGGTAGGAAATTTTAGATAGGGATAAAGGAGATTTTGAGAGGTTGAGATGATTGTATATGGTCTGTGGTTATGTGTTGTTCATTGATTTAATTAAGTGTAGTGTATTTCATTAATCATTTTGTATCCTGATCTCGTTGCTTTTTGCAAGGGGACAGTTAGAAAAAAACAAATACATGAAATTAAGTTGTCATTATGCCCAAAGACACTTCTTTTCCCTGTGATAGAGATCTTTTAATATTTTCAAATACATAGAATATATTTTTGCATTTTTTTCCAGACATCCCCAATAATTCAGCTTTTCCTTCTTTTTTTTTAATCTCGGATGCTCTTATAGTCACCTAGCCCACCACCTTCCGTTTTCCGTTACTATGTTTCTTCTGAAAAGGATTTAGCCTGGGATGATTACATCCCAATTTAGATTTCCATTATACCAATAATAAGTCATAGCAACTATATTTAAGTCTACGTCTACCATGTGGACTTTCATGTCAGTGGTTTTGTTAACAAAACTGAAAGTTTCTAAGCACATTGTTGCTATCCCGGGCCATGCTCCGTAATCCCCACTCACCACGGGGCCCGCCCCGGCCGCGGGAGCTCCCCTCCGACCGTCCAGGCCCAAGACGTGGCCTACCGTGGTGTCCTCCCTGTGAGGGAGACACCGCCGACGATCCACTGCTGACCCCTCCCCCTAGGCGCGCGCATGTGCGTAGGGGCTCTAGATTTAGAGTGGCCAGCGAAGGAAAACTGAAGACAGCCTCATGATAACGTCAGATGCTGCCGGGTTATTTAAACCCGGCAGTTACAGCTAACCCTCGCTTTGCAACGAGGTTCACTCTTCGGAGTAGCTAGTTGTGCTTCCTGCTTCCCGGTCCCTGCTTGTTCCTGACGTCTGATTCCTGGCTCCTGACCTTGCTTCGTTCTTCGACTCTGGCTTCAGCTTCCGTCCCTGGTTTTGGCTTTCGACATCTGACTTCTGGCTCCCGACCTTGGCTTGTTCTGGACTTCGGCTTCATCTCTCTCCACTGCTGCAGGTACTTCTTCTTCACCCGCCCGGAGGTTTCTCCTAAGCCCCAGCGGCTCGGGTCTTCACGGGCTCCTCCCGGGAGGACCGTGGGCTTCCAAGGGTGAAGTCTATCCTGACCTCCTGGGTGCCATCTCATCATCAGATACCTCGGCAGGCTGCTCTTCTGATCCTTGGTCGCATAGGATCCACCTAAAACCAAGAGGCCCAGGTCCCTATGGGCTCCTCCTGGGGGGGACCTCGGGCTTCCAGTGGTGAAGCCCTCTTCGAAGTCTCTCCTCAGCGCCACCTCCCGGCTGCGTCACCCACTGTGGCGTTCCACAGCACTACACCTGCCATCTCAGCCAGCCCAAGGGTCCACGATCCTAACACACATGACTCATCAAGACAACAGTCCTACTCTCTCTTCATTTCTTGTATTGTTCCTTAAATACTTTAGAAACTATCTCATCTCCACTTTTGCTTACTGTCTCCTCTATGTTTTTCACATATTTATTTTTTTCTTGTTTATGCAAACTGTTGTTGTCTAAATACAAGTTGAAACAATGTCTAAATACCATAGTACCCTTCATGGATGGGTACAAAGCATCCCATTTGCAAAAATCCATATTTTCACAGGTACATCTGCAGTTACTAATGTACTACCCAAATATTTGTTCCCTACACCAGTCTTTCAACCATGAAATAAAGTTATTTGTGATTATTTTTCTTTGAATTTTTTCAGGTGGGAGAGGATTTTGGCTCTTTTGGGTTGTATGTTTGTTTGTTTGGGGGGGGATTTCTTATTTCCCCCTCTTATCTTGCTCTTTGAGGAAATACAATAGAGTCAGGGTCAGCTGCCATTACCGCATAACACTCTAGCACAAATGTAAAGAATGACAGGCATTAACTTTTAGGAGGCAGTTTTCAAATAGGATTCAAAGACTTTTTTAACTACAGAAATAACATCTCAAACTTCAGTATCATCCAGGTAAAGACTTCATTGTGGCAGATGCTCTTTCAAGGACATTTCGACCTGAAAAGTCAAGCACAATGCAGATAACAGAAACCAGTGTTAATGTGGATGTCAGCCTCATTAAAAATTCTCCCTGGTATCAGAGGGAACCATTTGCTAAAGCAAATGAAAATGACAACCATCTGCAAAAAGTAATATAAGGTAGTTAACAAGGGATAGGTAGTGAAAAAAATAATCTCAATACCATGGTGAAAACTTGCAGTGATAGACAGTCTCTTCTTTAAATGATCAGGGATAGTAATTCTTATGTCCATACAGGAATAAAGGTGGAACAGCTTGTACAAAAGACAACTTGGCATGGAAAACTTTAAAATGAAGGCAAGGCACATGCGGTCAGATTTAAGCTGTCAGTAATAATAGCAATGAGAGTAGGAAATGTCTACAAGTAATGACAATTGTGAACTAGCACATATTTTACTCAAAGCTTTAATCCCCTGTAATTTTTGAAAGGGGACAAGAGGGGATGTCATAGAATAAAAATGACATGCCAGTATAAACTTGAGCAAACAACTGGTGAAACATTTACCTGTTCTTGAATTTATTACTTTTGATCAAAAATTTAAACAGCACTTTTGCAAATGTTGTAGTTTTGCACAGTCTTTCTCTTTCTGAAACTGCAATGTATTCAATACACGGGTAATGTAGTTTCAAAACTGGGGAATCAAAACTGATTCACAGACATTTTGCTGGTTTTTTTCTTCTACTTTTGCCTACAGCTTAAATCTGACAGAATATTTTAGTATATGTATGTGTAGAGCCTGTCAGCACAGTTCAAGATGAAAAAAGCAAAGAATCAATAATAACCTCCTGATACCATGGAATAAAGTAGACAATGATGGCATCCTTTCTAGCTTTCTAGAAATTCATGACAAAAACAAATACACCAGATTATGTTGCGCTTGGAGGTGGACCCTTGTCCTGGAGCGGTGTAGAACGGCTCCCTGGTAGGGACCAGGAAGCACCTGCCCCCAGGGGAGGAGCACAGGAGGAGACAGAGGCTTGGATGAGCTTCACCACTGGAAGCCCGCGGTCCCCCCGGGTAGAACCTGTAGAGACTCGGGCCGCTTGGACTTAGGTGGGCCTCGCAGGGTCTCCCAGAGAGGTAGTAGAGAGGCATGCCCATGAGCAGCAAGGGAGCGCGGTCGGACACTAGGCTGTATGGCTGGATGAGCAAGGAAGGCCAGTACAGCGTAGGCAATGACAAGACAAGGGACAAATCCAGAATCAGGAGACGTCAATGGCAGCCAGGGTCAGAATCCGAGGATCAGTCCGAGGAGTAGTCAACAAAGCAGGGGTCAGGTTCCAGAGGTCACATGGCAGGCAGAAGTCAGGATCCAGGCAGCGAACAGAATGGTCAAGGAGAAGGCTGAGGTCAGTCCGAGGGTACTACCTGGGGAGACAGGACAGGCAGGCGCTGGAACAGAAGGATGCTGGAACAGAAGGATGCTGGACAAGGCTGGAACAAGACTGGAACAAGACTGGAGCAAGACTGTGAATGCGGAGGCAAACTAGTACACTTACAGTGCTGACCCAATTGCCAAGGCATGGAAGTGCAGGCGGGAACTTCCTTATGTAGTACGTTCAAACAGGGTGCGCTACGGAGCTAGGACCCGCCCCTGGCCCTACAAGAGGCCGGGCAGTCGGAACACATGCGCGTAGGGGCATGGTCAATAGGGATGTGAATCGGTACCAGACTCGTTTCCAGTATCGGGTTTGGGTAAAACCCGTGAGAAATCTTCGTTCCCGCGGTTTTTACCCATTTAAATCGGCTGTGTCGTGCCGAAAACAAAAATCACCCCGACTGTTTAAATGTAATTCTTTCTAATCCCCCACCCACCCGACCTCCCCCCTCCCAACTTTTTTAAAGTACCTGGTGGTCCAGCGGGGGTCCCAGGAGCGATCTCCCGCTCTCGGGCCGTCGGCTGCCAGTAAACAAAATGGCGCCGATGGCCCTTTGCCCTTAGCATGTGACAGGGTATCCGTGCCATTGGTCGACCCCTGTCACATGGTAGGAGTACTGGATGGCTGGCACCATCTTTAAAAATGGAACGGGCCATCCAGTACTCCTACCATGTAACCTGCAGAGGAGCTAGCGAGGTGAGCAGGCCCATGCGTGGGCTGGGCGCGGACGGGGCGCACAACAGATTAATATTCAGCATGCATGGAAATCTCAGTTTACTGGAGTCTGATAATAGTTCACAAATTGAAAATCTGAAAGCTATATTTGTGAAAGTTTATCCATTTTGTCATAGGGCACTTTACAATAGATGATAAACTAACATTTATATCTAACCTTTGGTTTCAACAGACTAATGATCGTATTCAGAATACAGTCAAAATCATGAAAAATCTATTTGAAGCAAGCAACTGCAATGCTGAACCTTATCTTGTTATGCAGAAATATACAGCAACACCTTTCAGACAAAGATTTACATTAGGAGAAATATTGCATAAAATAAGCTTTCATAAAGGCTTCCATGCATGTTAAAATTCAAGAGACACACAAAAAAAAAATGATGTGTATGCTGAAAGCTCCTTAACTGTCCCTAACCACTATGTAACTTTTCATTTTTCCTCCTTAAAAATGGTAGAAAGGAAATAGAATACTATATCTTATCTTTTTTTGGACATTTCCTCTAGTTCTAAAGTAACTGATCCTAAGGATCATCATGTTTTTCCTCTAATGGCAGGCTTGGGATCAATCCATGTCAAATCTGGCATTTTATCTGTTTTCAGGCCCTAAACAGAGGTATAATTAAACCCAATGGAGCTGTTGTCCTACTGCTGCCTTCAGAGATACTTGAATAGGAAGAATTTTCATAAGAACATAAGAACATAAGAAATTGCCATGCTGGGTCAGACCAAGGGTCCATCAAGCCCAGCATCCTGTTTCTAACAGAGGCCAAAACCAGGCCACAAGAACCTGGCAATTACCCAAACACTGATGCAATAATAGCAGTGGCTATTCCCTAAGTAAAATTGATTAATAGCCATTAATGGACTTCTCCTCCAAGAACTTATCCAAACCTTTTTTGAACCCAGCTACACTAACTGCATTAACCACATCCTCTGGCAACAAATTCCAGAGTTTTCTTGTGCATTGAGTGAAAAAGAATTTTCTCCGATTAGTCTTAAATGTGCTACTTGCTAACTTCATGGAATGCCCCCTAGTCCTTCTATTATTCGAAAGTGAAAATAACCGAGTCACATCTACTCATTCAAGACCTCTCATGATCTCAAAGACCTCTATCATATCCCCCCTCAGCCATCTCTTCTCCAAGCTAAACAGCCCTAATCTCTTCAGCCTATCTTCATAGGGAAGCTGTTCCATCCCCTTTATCATTTTGGTTGCCCTTCTCTGTACCTTCTCCATCACAACTATATCCTTTTTGAGATGCGGCAACCAGAATTGTGCACAGTATTCAAGGTGTGGTCTCACCATGGAGCGATATAGAGGCATTATGACATTTTCCGTTCTATTAACCATTCCCTTCCTAATAATTCCTAACATTCTATTTGCTTTTTTGACTGCTGCAGCACACTGAGCTGACGATTTTAAAGTATTATCCACTATGATGCCTAGATCTTTTTCCTGGGTTGTAGCTCCTAATATGGAACCTAACATCGTGTAACTACAGCAACGGTTATTTTTCCCTATATGCAACACCTTGCACTTGTCCACATTAAATTTCATCTGCCATTTGGATGCCCAATCTTCAAGTCTTGCAAGGTCCTCTTGCAATGTATCACAGTCTGCTTGTGATTTAACTACTCTAAATAATTTTGTATCATCTGCAAATTTGATAACCTCACTCGTCGTATTCCTTTCCAGATCATTTATATATATATTGAAAAGCACCGGTCCAAGTACAGATCCCTGAGGCACTCCACTGTTTACACTTTTCCACTGAGAAAATTGACCATTTAATCCTACTCTCTGTTTCCTGTCTTTTAACCAGCTTGTAATCCACGAAAGGACATCGCCTCCTATCCCATGACTTTTTAGTTTACATAGTAGCCTCTCATGAGGGACTTTATCAAACGCCTTCTGAAAATCCAAATACACTACATCTACCGGTTCACCTTTATCCGCATGTTTATTAACCCCTTCAAAAAAATGAAGCAGATTTGTTAGGCAAGACTTCCCTTGGGTAAATCCATGTTGACTATGTTCCATTAAATTATGTCTTTCTGTATGCTATATGCTTTACAATTTCTGTTATTAATATCCTTAGAACCTTTTTTCTTCCATCTTCTAGAGATGATTAAAGATTTGTTTGTTGAGTACAAGGTACCAAAGGATGCAGAAGAGATCATGCTTCTGTTAAAGCTGCAGTGAATCTCTAGAGAAGTTCTCTTAGAAGACTGTGTTAATGAGGCAACCTCTTCCAGTGAGAACTCCATGATCAAAAATTTCCATGGCAGAGAATATGCTATACTCAGTGGAGGTTGGAGAAATGATTGCTTTGGATGAGAGAAAGAGTTAACTGGAGACACCAACATAAATCACCCTAGAGGCCACATGGATATTATATTTGTATGCCCCCCCCACACACACACACACACAGTCACGTATTCCAGACTTTATGCTTGGGGTGAGGAGTACCACATGAGAAAATATATTTAGTAATATGATTTATCTTCAGGTTTATAACTTGAGTGGGGGATGAGAAAGGGTCTTGGTCACCCTGATACCACAATTCTGTGCCCTTCTCAAACAACGTCTTACTTGTGGTACCACAGACCATATAAAATTATCACACCAGAATAAAACAGTACTTAATACTTTTACAAGTATTGTGTAAGTAGACAGAAATTACAACCAGAACATTAAATGGGAAAAGTACAGTAGTGAAGTACAATATAAATTTGCAGTTTTCTTATTTTAAATCAAGAAATGCAAAAATAACACTAGGTATGGCCTGTTAGCTAGGGCAATCAACATACTAATATTGATAAAAATAAATAAGGAACACTAATTGAAAAACATTGAGGGGAGGGCAAGCAGTGTACACAAATTTCAAAAATTATCTTTATCCTTGAGTACTTAAAAAAGGGGGGAGGGGAACATATCCATCCCAATGTCACCAGTTTTTAAAAGGTGAATCCTGTCCCAAACAAAAATTATATGGAAAAAAAAACAAGAAAATGAATAAGCCTCTCTTGATGGTGGAGCTGGCTAGATGACAAACCAAATAGATAAGTACTGCAGTGTGTAAAAGGTCTCTCTCTCCTTAAATGGTTTACTTGGTACTAAACAGAAAGTTGGCCTGGTATCAGTCTTTTACAGAAAGACCACGATCAACCAGTTTTTCTTTTCCAGCCCAGTCTTGTGTGGATGTACCTGCCATCAAGGGTTATGCTTGACTTTGATTGAAAGGCTGAAACAATTAAGATGAGATACTGAATTTGTGACAAAAGACAAGAAAATAAACCTTCTCCCTCCTCTGCTAAGATACTCTTTGTGCAAAGTTTAGATTCCTTAACTCAGTAACTTAGGAGGGTGATCCAGCCATGTGCTCCTGGGCCTGGATATCTCTGGAAAGGAAGTCTCTCAGTCACTCAGTCTCTCAGCTACTGGCTCCACTGTCCCTTGTTGGAATTTTACACTTAGCTCAGCTATGAAGCAAGAACATCTGTTGGTCTCTCTATTCTCTCAGAGCGCAGACTACTGTCTCTTCCTCTTGATAATTTGTAGGGATGTGAATCGTTTTTCTGACAATTGAAAATATCGTAAGATATTTTCAATCTCATCAGAAATCAGGGGCTCCCGAAACTGATAGGAAAACCCAATGAAATTGTTTGTGGGGTTCTCTTATCATTTTGGGGGAGGGCAGGAAAAATGGCACACAAAAACAACCCCTAAACCCACCCCAACCCTTTAAAACACATCTTTTAGCATCCCCCATCCTCCTGACCCCCCCCCCCAAACCTTTTTTAAAGTATCTGGTGGTCCAATAGGGGTCCTGGGAGTGATCTCCCGGTCTTGGGCCATCAGCTGCCACTAATCAAGATGGCACCAATGGACCTTTGCCCTTACCATGTGACAGGGGCTATCGGTGCCATTGGCTGGCCCGTCACATGGTAGGAGCAATGGACGGCCGGCGCCATCTTTAAAAATGGTGCGGGACCCCCACTGGACCACCAGGGACTTTTAAAAAGTTTTGAGGGGGTCGGGAGGGTGGGGGAAGCTAAAGGATGTGTTTTAAAGGGGTGGAGTGGGTTTTTTGTTTATCTGCTTGGGCACAGCCGATAAAAAAAAACCGTTAGGACCACACGCAAAAAATTTCCCGATAGTCCCTGAACCCAGAATCGGAACCGATTCCGGTTCTGATTCACATCTCTAATAATTTGCTCTTCAGTAGAAGAACTGATTGCTGTGCTGCCAGAGGCACTCTTCTCTTCCTGGCTCCTGGCCATCCCTGCTGCACACACACAGACAGAACCAGCCAAATTGCACCTTTTCTACCTTAAATGGTTTCCTAGCATTCCTTTGGCTTCCTTCTCTGCTGGCTATGTAATGGTATACTCTGGGCAGGCTAAACAGTATAGCCCTTTCCCCAACTTATTAACATTATGAGTGCTAGAAGCTGGTTCTTGGAGAACATTTGTAATTTACAGGAGAGCACACAGGGGTTTTGATGTATTTTTATATTTCTTCACCTGGGCTGCGGTGGCATGCAGTCTTTGCAGGGCTGAAAACCTCTTCTTGACAGGTCCAAAACATATCACTGAGGTACAAACACAGCTTGGATCACACTATAAAGCTCCAACATATGATAACCTCATGGGGATAGGAACCTTGTCTATAGTAGCCTGCCACATTTGGGAGAAACAAATGCTTATATTCTTAAGAATTCACACTTTTCTGATGAATATGGTCCAAAAGCTGGACTTCAACAGTTCTACACAGGGAAAAATGTGCTAAAAATATGTCAGCACTTAAAATTCCAGTATCTACTCTTCAAAAAGTTAATAAAAATGTGATGAAGGATATAACATTGCCTTCCAATGTAAGATAATATGTTAAAATGGCTACATTTATTAACTTGCTCCTGATAAACATTCCTAAAGTTTATACAAATGTTCCAGTAGATCAATTCAAGAGATACTTAAGATTACAAAAGACAGATTATCCTCTATCTCAACAGTGTTTTATTTGACTTTACAAAATCTAACTGTGTCTGCTAGCAGCAAAGCTTATTAGAAGACTACTTGCAGCAGGACTTTATTGCAAAATTGAAAATGGATGAGGTTAAAGTTTTTGGGAAAGTTACACTTTAAGTAAGTTTTCTACGAGAGCCAGGCAAGAATTAATAAAATTAATGGAGACTCTGCTGAAGGAAAGGGTAGTGAACTATATGCCATCTAGTGGTTGCAGGACCCAAGACAATATGGTTTTACCAAAGAAAGTTTGTGCCAAATAAATCTGATTAATATTTTTGATTGGGTGACTACAGACTTATTTCATGGACAAATATTTGATGTGGTTTACTTGGATTTAGGCAAAGCTTTTGATACAGTCCTTCACAGGAGGCTCATGAATAAAGTGAGAAGCCTGGCAGTGAGTCTTAAGGTGGTGGAATGGACTACAATTTAGTTGACTGCCAGACAACATATAGGATAGAGTTAGGATAGAAGTGATCCATAAAAATGCAATCAAAATGATATAGAGTCTGCACTGAAAGACTTATGAGATGAGACTGTAAGACCTGAATATGTATACACTGGAGGAGAGGAGTGATAGGGGAGATAATGAGACAGAGCTGAAATGTATTAGTATAGCACCAGAATCAAACACGCTGTCGAGTTAGGGGTCATGATATGAAACTCCAAGAAGGTAAATGCAAGAACAACATCGTAAAATATTTCTTCATGGAAAGTATGGCGGATGAATAGAATGCCCTCCTGGAAGAGGTAGTGAAGACAAGAATGGCAATGCAAGTCAAAAGAGTAAGGGATTAATACAGAGGATTCTTAGAGGATGGAAACGAAGAGATAGGTAACATTAGTGGAAAATGTGGTAACTTTAGTTGAAACATGTTTGCATGGTGGTTACCTGGGTAACCCCTGGGTTGATAATCCTATATAAGATCCTAAGACCAACACCTCAAACATATAGGTACATTTTAAAAGCCTGGCGTGTGCCAAAACTGGGAGAAACACGAGTATGTAGGGCCGGCACGTACTGAGCAGATTTTAAAGCTGCAATTGTACATGTTTATCTCCCGGTACACACACAAATGAAAAAATCCAAAAACGGGGCATGGGCTTGGGCGAGGGCTGGGCGAGGCGAGGGTGTTCCCGGATTTATGAATGAAACCAGCAGGTAAAAAATTATACACACAAGCATGCGCTGGGGTCCCCTACTGTGTAGCTTTACTTCTGCTTTGGTTGGCATGTTGGTCCTAAAACCAAAAAATATAGGCATGTCAACAGGGTTTTAAGGGACAGAGTTAAGAGGGGAAAAAGAAGGCTTTTTAAAATGGGGGTTAATAAGTCTTATCCCTTACCTGGATGAACTGGGAATGAAGTGGTTTAACTGGTAATTGTGTCGGTGCATGTTTCTATTAATGTTCCTCCATTTACGCCATAGAGGCAGCATTTGTGCACACTTATATGCGTCCATATAAAATTATGCGGACATATATGTGCATTCGGCCTATTTTATACCATGCACACTTATACATGCATATGTTATAAAAAGGCTGCATCTCTGGATGCGAGCCAGCATATGCGCATACATGTGTGCCTGTGTGGCTGTTTAAAAAGTGATCGTCCCTGTCTCTAAATGTTTACTCTTCCCATGTTATTTCAATTTGAGTGTCTAAGATCCTCCTCTAGGCCCTATGTGTTGTAGTTAGTAAATCCCACTGTAAAGGTTTTGTATACTGCACTGATGATCATTTAAATGTATACAGCAGCAATAATCACACTGGAAGCATTGGATGGTTTCCAACATAACTTTTACTGATGAATGGTTGAAATTGATGAAGATTTGTTATAGTCCCATCCAGTAAATGGATCATTCCATCTGGTAGACATCCATTGAGATCTCTATACCTGCACAGAGCATCAGTTACAACCAGGCCCCGATTTAGTCAAAGACAATATAGGCAATTGACTAGGGAACCACATTTAAAAGGCGCCAAATACCCAGGCTGAACAAGAGTAAAGGCAGAGCCTACTCCCTCAATCCACTTCAAAGGTTCATAGTTATGATCCTCTGGAACTTTGGGGCAGTGGGGCGAAACAGAATTCCCCACTATTTTCTAATCTACACCCCTCCCTTCAAATTTGCCTATGTTTGCACAGCTGTTAAATCCAGCCCTGGTTACAGTCCTAAAAGGAGGCACGAAGTGACAAATATTTGTTATAACCTACCAAAAAACAGACTGATTCCCATATTGTATGTGTGCTCCCCTTTTCAACTAAAACACAGTATTAAGAACCATTGGAATGTTTTCAAATTACAAGATGTCTTCTAACAGTTGATGCTGCTCACATTGAAAAGACATCATAACATCAAGGACCATGAGGTACCGTCCTTTTAGAAATTTCCTTCTAAGGAAACCTGATCACTGTAGATGTATGCACATGATATTTAGCTTGAGGAAGATGCATTGTCTACTCTATCATTTATTGGTGATAATGTACCTTTTTCTTTTTGACATTCATGTAAATTGTTTTATCTTTTTTATTTGTTTACTTAAGGGCCCGCTACTCCGTTAGGGAGCAGGGCACAATGGGGGCGGGGAAGGCAAGGCAGAGTGGAAGCGGGAGTGCGGGGAAAAAGTGGGGGGCGGGCCTGGCAGGTGTTGCCTGATTGAAAAGGGGGCGCACGGTGTGTGTGGCCCCCTTTAAAATCAGGCACCGCTGGCACAGGTTTTTCAAGTCCCTCCCACTGCGTTTAGCTAGTGGGAGACGATACTTTAAGAACATGTCGCAGCCCTTGGCGTTGCGCAGTGACCAGCCAATTGACACCCCCATATATAGGTTACGTAGGCCACAGCCCGGGGGGCCAGCGGCCCCGGAGCACTGAAGCAGGCGGCTCTGACTGGGCCAGCGGCCCAACAGGTCCAACACAGACCCCCGACGCTTCGACGGCCAAGAAGGTGAAGGAGCACTGAGGCGCTTAGACCAAATGACCCTGACTTCTACGGTCGAGTCACCGGCAACGACGCTGTGGCTTCGACGGCCAGGTGTCAGTGACAGATGCCCGGCTTCTACGGCCAGGGGGGGTGTGCACAAGCCTCAGCGGAATTCTGAGCTTAGCACTTGGTAGTGGGGGGGGGGGGGAGCGCTGGTCACCAAGAGTTAACTTAGTTGTTAAGTTAATAAAGTAGTATTGTTGTTATGCTAACGTTGCTTGTTGCTGTATTGTATTTATTGCCTGTTACTGTATTTATATGGGCTGCGGCCATTTATTTATCCATCCAATAAAACTGTTATTGAATGTTAAGCTGCATGAGACTTTGTAATAAATTCAGGTTTTTTTGGGGGGTGGGGGGGGGGTATAAAGAGGATAGATGTAGCCTTTCATCTGCCCACATTGTGTATTTTAAAAGCTTGATGACCTGCTTGCTCTAAAGTTCACAGCGGGGTATACCAGCAACACTCATAAAATTGAAACATACAAACATCTACTGGTAAGTGATTTAGCCAGCTAGTTTGCCCCTATATGCCCCCCATAAACAGTAATCATCAGCCAAATAAATCTAGGCTATTGCTTCAAAAGCATCCTGCAACAGAAATGTTCTTAATGTCTCTTTTGCCTTTTTTTCTTCTTCATGTGAGACTGTGGACAATGTGTATGTGTATGTTATACAGTGCCGTTTTAAGTTACCTTATATAGGAACAATAAGAACTTTACACACACAAAGGATTGAGCACTGTAGTTTCATGCACTGGAGTAAAGTGATTTTGAAGATCTAATTTTTGCAGTCCTAGATATACCACATACTTAATATCCAGACTGGTGATTGTAATGTCTTGTTACAGTGTGAACAAAAATGGATCTTTACTTTCAGCACAGTGACAGAGCTTGGTCTATATAAAGTAATTGGTCAGTGTTTTATTCAACCTTTTTCTGTTTTATGATAGGCACTTTCTGAGGTTGAAACTATTTATTTGTTGGCTTTCTCTGTTTTAGTGAAAGCTTCAATTGGTTAATTTATGAGTCAATGTAATGGTTTGGTTCCTTTTAAAAAAAAACCAACCCAACATATTGATATTAGTGCAGAAGAAAGGCATGAAACCAAGAGCACTTCTTGGTTTCATCAATATGTGAGAGTTTCTCAAAGCTGTTAGCACTCCAAACTCTAAATACACCATTTTAAGCCTTTGAAATGCAGTTTTCCCACATGCAACATCATAAACTCTAATGGGCAACTAAAGGGAAGAGAAACCAAAAAAGTTAAAATTAAGTTATGCTGAGTACTGAAAATTATATATTTGTAAACCTTAGCTTATAGAGCGCAGTTCAACAATCTGTAAAAATAAAAAAATAAAATAATTATTGCATTACCCTTACTGTATACTTGACATTACCCTTGCTCATTTCTGCGAATACATTTAACATGAACGTTTCAATCACAGATACCGCATCTGTTCTTTGAATCTTTGCTTATCAATCTATTTTACTTTTTGGCACATTTTGAAATTTGCTTGATCCTGGCAGTACATCAAACCAAATTTTGTGTAATCATCTCTTTGCACCACTCATCACCATCCCCTGAATGATCCTGACTTTCTCTCTACCTACTCTGTGCAATCTTCTCTTACCGCCTTTCATGATCTTTTATTTCACCCCTCCATATGATCCTTTTTCATCTTCTTCCCAAAACCCAGCTGTACGTTCCTCTCTCATTATCACACCCCCACCACCCACACACACATACACACACATGCGCTCCCAAATGATCATGTCTTCCTCCCTCTTGCCAGTGGGAGAACAATAATTCTTACCTGAATTTGTCTCTTCCACCAGCCAGCTTGACATGACTACTGGCTCCTACAGAATCATTGTTAAGCCTGGCTCATCTCTTATTTCCCCACTCCATCAAGTCTGAGAAGAATGGCGGCCTCTGCCAATCCCCGCTGACCTCTCTGGTGTTCCCAGGACATCATGGGAGCTGCCAACCGGCATCTTGGACCCGGAATCACCTAGGTGCTCGCATTCACGCAAGGGCCTCTTTTGAAGATGTCATGGCAGGAACCTCGGGGGCATCCCCTCCCGATGATGTCAACCCGCTTGCCTATTTAATCCAACCAGCCCTTGCCTTCCTTGAATTCTTGCTGAATTCTCCTCTTCAGGGACTTCCTGTTCCTGACTTGGTCTTGGCATCCAAACGCTCTGAGTACCCGCTCCTCGGGGGCTCCCCTGCATTCCTGGCTATCCACTCCTTGGAGGGCCTACCTGCCTGACTGCTACAAGACCTGCTTCTCAGGTCTCTCTCTCTCCAGGAACCATCTTCTGTGAGTACCTCTACAGACGTCTACTATACAAACTGAACTGAGGATTCCATGTGGTGTACTCCATACCATGGGCCACTACTGCCTTCCCTCGGTAGAAGTCATTCAGCTTTCCTGCATTACAGAATTTCTTCATACCAACAATGGAAGCCACTTCCAGGTTCCAGCATCTCTACCAGTTCTTCAACATCTGCTATCAGTCTTGGCGTACCTTGCTCCGCGGGCCACTACCGGATCTGTGTTACTGAGGTGCCTACACTCGTCAGAGGGAATTCCCGGCGTAACCCACTCCACAAGCCACTACCAATCTTCTCATTTGTGGTCTCACTCTGGGCATTCTTCATTGCTCAGCACTGCACTACTATATGTGCTATTCTGTGGACATTGTTGTTTTCTCCATTTATTTATTTTGTTATTTTTATATACTGACATTCGATCTCAATCGAGATATCACACCGGTTTACATTCAGATACTGTAGGTATTTCTCTATCCCCAGAGGGCTTACAATCTAAGTTTTTGTACCTGAGGCAATGGAGGGTAAATTGACTTGCCCAAGATCACAAGGAGCAACATCTAGTTGTGTCCCACACTACTGAGTCTGCACCTGCTGATGGTGAGGCTCACACGGCTCCTCCCTGTGGGTGGAGACACCTCTCAGCTCAGGGTTCACATTCTACCATAAACATGCTGCAAACTGAAGGTGACAGAAGATAAGTTGGAGCACCTTTTTATTTAGGCTGGCTAGAAGAATGCATGAGAAGATTGTGCAGGGGGCTACCACTATTGCAGGCTGCAGCATAATGTGGTCAGCGACAGAAATAAAGATTTTTATGTGGTAATTGACCCTTTGCATGTCAAAATGAAGAGAGAATGCAAAAATAATTTCTTAGGGCCTTAATGCTTGCAATAATGCCCTAACATGCAGCTCCTAACATGGAATGCGATAGAGTAACGTGAGAGAGAAACACTCTATTTATACCACTGTAAGAGGGGGTACTTTTAACTCAGTGTGGAATTTGGGGATAGGGTGGTTTTGCATACACAGTCAGAGTTACGAACAGCAAAGTTTGGATCACTAGCTTCAATCATACTGTGTATGTAACACCCCCTCCCCCCCTCCAAACCTATCCCATTCCCAAACCCCACACAGAGTTAAAAGTACCCCCTATAGTGGTATAGTGTCTCTCTCTCTCTCGCGTTACTCTTATTGCATTCCATGTAAGGAGCTGCATGTTAGGGCATTATTGCAAGCATTAAGGCCCTAAGAAATTATTTTAGCATTCTATTGATTTATATTCAGAGGCTCTCTCTCAGTGGCATATACAATGAAAACCTTTTCCCCAGTAATACATGGCTAATGATGGCATAACGTGTGAAGCAAAAAATAACGCATAAATGTATTGCACCTTGCAGAAATTGCCTATATGATGGAAGAGCAAGGTTCTTAGCAGGGTAATTATCCTAACCATGCTCCCTTTTTTATCACAGGGGCTATTTCTGCTATAAATAAAGTATTTTGATAAATCTAGGCCTAAGTTAGCCAGATAAGTTGCCACACCCTAGAAAGCTCCCATCCTACCCACTTAGTCGAAATCTATTTAGCCAGATAAATAGTTATCTGGTTAAGTTGTGACCACTGAGCACAGCAATATATTTAAATGCAACCACTTAGCCTGATATGTCCAAACATATCCTACTAAGTGATGCTGAATATCTGACCTATCAATAGAAAATTCTGATAAACTAAATCCATTAATGCTGTTAATTGCATATGCACTGTTTTCCCTGATGCTAATGATAATGCACATGCAAATGAGGATATAATAATCAAATTGATTAATGCATTCATTAGCTATTAATGAAGCACAGATATCTATGAATGTTAAACATAGCAACCCTAATGTTGAAAAATTAAGTACAACTCCTGTAATGCAGTTAATTTTACAGTATGACTTGAATAAATCAGTGGTTCCCAACCTTTTTTGTTTCATGGCACACCTGGTACAGGAGTCACTTTGTTGTGGCACACCACCCACTTCCCCATCATCACTCTCTCTTTTCTTCTCTTCCCTCTCCCCCTACCTCAGGGAATCATCACCTTCTCCCTTCCCTCTTTCCCCAGCATCATAATCATGCTTCTCCCCCTGATATCATCATCTTCTTCCCCTTCCTGTCTCCCCACGATCCTGGCATCATCATAATCACCTTCCCTCTCCCACCGTCTCTTCCCCCTCCTCGAATTATTATCACCTTCCCTCTCCCTCTGACCCTGGCATCAATATCATCTTCTCTCTCTATTTCCTCACCCCTGGCATTATCATTACCACATTTCCTTTCCTTCTACCCCACTCCTTGGCATCACCTTCCCTTTCCTACCACCCATTCCCTCACATTGTATCATCATCACCTTCCCTTTCCTACCACCCATTCCCTCACATTGTATCATCACCTTCCCTTTCCTTCCACCACTCTCCTGTACCCTCTGGCTTCACCTTTCTCCACCTCCTCACCCCTGATATCATCATCATCATCATCATCACTGCCATCCCTTTCCTTCTAACCCTCTTCCCCACCCCCCTGGTATCATTATCTTCTCTCTCCCTTCTCCTCACCTCCAGTGTCATCATTATCACCTTTTCTCTCCCATCATCCCTCTCTCCCAGCCCCTGACATCATCATTACCTTCCCTCGTCCCCTGACAACATCTTGTTCCCTCTCTGCCTCCACCCCTCTCCCTCAACCCCTGGCATCATCAATTCCCCTCACTCTCCATCCCCTGGCATCAACATTTTCTCTTTCCTCTCCCTCCACTCCCCATGCCAATCACCTTCTGTTTCCTTTCCTCTTCAACTCTGGCATCACGTGCCCTCTCCCTCACCACCTGGCATCATTACCTTCCCTCTCTCTCCACTCCTTTCCCCCCACTGACATCATCATCAAACTTCAGTTTCTCCCACACCTTGGCATCACCTTCCCTCAATCTCACTCCATGGCATCATTATCACCTTCCATCTCCTTCCGCCTTTCTGCCCCACCTTCTTGAATCATCATCTTCCCTCTCCCTCCACCCTTCTCCTCCAACCCTGGCATCATCACCTTCCCTTCCCTCTCTCCCTCCACACTGTGGTACATTCATATTTCCCTTTCTCCACCCCACCCCCAATCACTGAACAGCAAAAGTCTGGGAGTAGGCTTACCAAGTGCTACTTCTTCCTCTTTTGCCAGCCTCCCTCTGCAAGCTGAATTGTATGAAGCCAGCAGGTCTCACAAGCCTACAGAGCTCCATGCAGTTTATGTTGCACAGGAGAGCCAGCAGAGGGGAAGCAGGAGCAGCTGCAGATGAGTACTGCTCTCTGACACCCCCTGCTGGCAGGAGGACTTTCTGCAGGCCAGGAGGGAAACAGGAAATGAGACTGCAGCCGCTACACACCTGCACTCCAGCCATGGCACACTAGTGTTCCATGGCATACCCATTAGGAAAAACTGGGATAAATTAATGTCTGAAACCTCCCTGGTTCCAAATGTAACAGTAGGGCTTCTGGAGGTCAAAAGTAAAACCCACTGTATAACCCCCAAACCCCATTCATACCCACAGAGGATCTTTAGAAATCTTCACCTTAATTGAAGAGACAATTTTCCTCCTGCTTGTGACTATTCCAAATTCAAAATGGTGTCATTGATAATTGTTTTGGGCCAAGAGGACATTTGAAATTCGGTGGGGGTAGAGGGAGGGGAATATGATTATATAGACGTGGAAAGAACCACTTTTATGTTTTTATTTTAACCTATTTTTCTAATTATTTACATAATTTAACCTACTTTTTCTACAAATTCAAGACAAAATTTGAAATTCAGGAAGCAGGTAAGGTAGTTTGGGTATGGAGGGAGCCCCTTTGTATTTCAGGGTTGGTACATTAACATCCTTAAATCTTATGCCCCTGAGTGATTAATGCAGTAAAAAATATAATCAGGCTCCTCAAATTGCATGCAGTGACAGCTACCTAGTTATGAGCTTGATTACAGGTATTTTTAGACTATTTTATTATTCATTGCTTTGCACAATGTTTTAGAATGTCTTTTTACAAATAAAATCATAATTAAGAATGCATGTGCTAATTACAGCAGAGAGAAATTCACAATGCATGGTTGGCTTTTAACAGTTTCCATTGAATTGCAAAGTTCAAAAACTTTCATGTGAAACTGTGTTTTGTAAAACTTTTCCAGGTGCAGCTCTAATTGAAACGAAAATTACATTTTGTTCATATTAACTGTAACCTTTCAGCAATCAATGGTTATACAATTTCAGTAATGATTCCTTAAAATTAGAAATATTGAAACCCATATGAACAGGGTGAAACAAAATAAAGTAATATTGATTGTTGCTGCTGGAAGACATTGACTTTCAAAATAAACAAGTGCATTGTTGGAAGAAATAGATTAACGTGTTCCACACTGCTACCAGTCTACTGAGTCAACTGGAAATGGATCCACAAATGATCTTTTATTTTAAAGAATAGTTGTTTTTATTTTAAATGAGTAGATTTAGAACGACTTCTAACTTAGAAAAGTTAAAAGACCTTTGAAATACAACACATTATTTGACATCAATAGCTGAAGTGCTAAATAGATAGCTCATGCTTTTCTTTCTTGTGCTTTGGAAATATAATCAGCAACAAATGTGTAAGTAATTGTCTTTTTATTATTGACATGCTGTATATATTGTGTGTTGTGTGATAGGAAAAGGATTATCTAGTAGTGAAAGCGAGTGAGAAAATGCAGATACAACTTCTACTGCTAGGAAAGCGGGAAATCCACATTTTGGCTCATTTTTTTGTCAATTATCAGGGCAGTAAAGAAGCGACATAGATTGAGTTTATATTCCTGTTTTCAAAATTCATAGAAAAATACCGCTGAAAATATTTTTGTCGGACCCATTATAAGGACAATTTTCAAAGTCATTTACTCAGGTAAATTGACCCATCTGAAAATTCTCCTTTTGTGCCCAGCTAAAAGTGCATATGGGCTTCCATAGTATGCATACTTTTAGTCTGGCTTAAAAAAGGCACATCTGGGATGTATGTTTAGGTCAGTGAGTAAAACTTGGTTCATACTTGAAAATTTCAGAAGTATATGTGCTATTTCCTTGTGGCCCACACAGTGGCCACGCAGAGGTGTAGTTTGCCTCCAACAATCCCTCCACTCCAACTGATCCCCTCTCTCAACCTCCATAGGGCCTCTCAGCTTCTGCCCCTCCAGCTGATCCCCTCTTACATTCCCCAGTTCCTCTCCCCTTCCCAGCCTAGCCTCTCGTTCACCCACTCCAGCTTTTTACATCCTCCCCACTGAACCTCTCTCACCTCAAAGCCATTTTTGTAACCCCAATTGATCATCTGTCATCCCCTTCCTCTTTCTTTTCTCACATACCCCCCCAGTTGATACTCTCACCCCCTAGCTCCTCTTGCATCCCCTCTCACCTTCCACAGCCAATTCCTCTCCCAATGATCCAACCCTCAAACCCTTCCTGTATCTCACCCTTCCCTTCAAATAGCCCCCATTCAAACATCCCCTTGACTAGGATCAGCAGCAACATTTTCCTTTGGGCCTCAGGCAATAAATGGATGACAGCTAGAGGGAAGAGAGGGCAGGCTGATGACAGGGGCAACATTTTTCTCTTAGGTAAGTTCAGCGATGGGAAAGGATAGAGAAGAAGTGACAACCTGCACACTCTGCCCACTCTTTCCCAATGACTGGTCCAATGTCGAATGTTGATCTGCAACTGGCAGCAGCATTAGTAATGAAAGTCAGCACAGGATCTGTGAGCCAGTAAAAGCTCACAGGCCCTGCAGTGGCCCCAGTCCCTCCTCACACATGACTTCCTGTTAATGTGGAAACTTGAGCAAGGTCATATTGGCTAAACATTTGGGAAGCCCTGTTTTAGGGTGTTCTTTTTTTTTTTTTTTTTCCTTTTTTTCTCCTCTTTCCCCCTCCCTCCTAGAACACAAGTGGATGGCCTAGTGACAGAGAAACTACTGGGATGCAGCAACTTCTCAGGCCAGGATGAATTTTAAGTACTTGGGTTTTCTAGCCCTGGTGATCTTCACCTCTTTTCAGGGTGGATTTTACACTTTTAAAAAGAAGGTAAGGATTTGGTGCTATATCCACAAATCTGCCCGGAGAGATAGTAAGGCTTCTATTTAGGTCATTGAGCCTGTCCTTTCTAAATTCCATGTATTTCCAGGATGTCACCTCTGAAAACACAAATCCACAGTTTTAAAACCAAAAAGAAGACCATCAGATTTTTAATGGGCTCTTCTAAATGACCCAGTGGGTAGAGTGGCTTTATTTATATTTATAGCCTGCTTTCTTTTCCCAGACTCGGAGTGGTTTAAAATAATAATATACAATACAGCTACAAAACTATGATAGCACAATACAATAAATTAGAAAATTACCTGCTTAGGGTGTGACATACAGGCACATTTCCCCTCTAATCCTCTTTCTTCTTCCATCATGCATTCCCCGCTCATCTTCAAATGTTGGTGTGATGGGTGCCATCTTGCTCCCTTCAGTGGGGGTCTTCTCAATCTTCCTGTCCTCATTCAGTCTCTTCTTCTTTGCTCTTTCATCCTGTTTTCTCACACACAGTGCTGGCTGACATAGAAACATGTTCAGAACTCTTGGGTCAGCTGGCCATGTCGTTCTTGTGATGCCCATGACCAGCACAGCTCATGAATGCTGGCCTACAAAATGTGAAAATGGTTGTGTTGCCAACCAACTGGTACATATGCTGATGGGAGGGATCTACCAGGCGTCCCCCACTGCCCTTCACTTTTTAGAAGCTGGCGAGATGGATTCTGCCAGCCAGCCAGCCCTAGCCACAGTTTCTTACCAGTCTTGGCCCTGCTAATGTCACTCTGTTTTCCAAATTATTCAAAGAGAGCAGCCCTGACAGTATAAGGATGAGCTTGAATCTTAATGGTCTATCCTACCAAATTTCATCATGTCTATCCACAGAGAGCTGCTCCAATACCTTTTTGTATTAGGTTGTTTGCAATTATCAGAATTATGCAGTTTTGTATAGTATCAACACATTGTGATTTGCCTTGTGCTGCTCTGATAGGATGTGTAATAAAAGTGAACAAAAATAAAACAAATAAGCACATTTTCTTAACTGGAAGGAAACACATCTAAAACTAGTTGAGTCCACTTTTAAAATAAAGTAATAATCCATAAACAAAATAAAAAATAAATTGAAAAAATTAGAACAAAATCACCCCAGCCCCCCTCTCTCATAAAAAGGTTGGAGCAAAGCACTCCCACTGCTTCCTCCCCCCCCCCCCCCCCCTTCCTGGAGAGGATGAGATGGAGCCCAAACAAAAAGCACCAAAGCCCCACCTACATTTTTACAAACATAATCTCCATCAAGGGGTTCATAGCCAGCCCCACCTTTTCCACGCTTTCCTTTCCCCCTCCAAAAAAGGAAGACATCCAGTACAACTGAAGCAAAAGTAAAATGGCTGATGCCTTGAACGCTGCCATCTACCTGCCTGCAGCTTCCGGAGCCCTCTAGATACAGAGGAAAAAGAGAGATTGAAGAACCAGCAGCTAACAGCAGGTCTTGGTTGGAACCAGCAGTTAATCCAGATCTTGGTTGGAAAAAATACCCCCTGTCTGTCTGGGCATTGTCCTGCTGTGTTACTGAGTATGAGAGGTCGATGTTCAAAGGCTTTGCCCTGGACAGAGGGAAAATTCTTTCCCCCTCCCTCCCCTGCTCCCTGGCTACACTTTATCTGAGCAGCTCATTACACACGCCAGATACAGAGGCGGCGATGGAGTGGTTCCGGGAGCATGGTTATGTTTTAGCCAGTAAGCACTAACATTCGGCACTATTTAGCTCAAATGAGCAGAGCAAGTGTTGTTGGAAAAATGCTTGTCCTAAAGTGACCCGGATAACTTTATCCGAGTATATTCAGTGGCAGACTTATCTGGGTGATTTTCCCACTTGCCTGCCCAATGAATACCAACTTCCCACTTCCTATAGGCTAACAACTGTGATAGAGAGGTGGAGGTTTTACAGAGGCTGTGGATAGAAACAATGAAGCATGACACTTGCAGATGGTATTGAGTGGCACACAAAAAAAATGCATCAGTTTTCAAAACTGTAAGAGGAATGCAAGAAATACCAACAGCTGCATCTTGGGGTAAGGGGTTATACATTAACAATTTTTTTTTTTTTATGTTCGTAGGTGGGGCAGTGCTTAAAGCTGGGGTGTTGGCAAAAGGATTTGATTTAAGGAAACACTAGAATGGAGGCAAAAGTTACCATTACCATGCATGAAATGGAAAAAAGTGACAAGTAATCCTAAATGAAGGAACAAGTACAAATACAACCACATTTTTAAAGTATGGGGTTCTCATATATGTTATGGAGGATGCAGAATATGAGAATAAATAAATGTTAAGTTATATCTCACAAACAGATTTTATAATCCTAGCTTCAAATGGGGAGAATCACAAAAATCCCACCAAGGAATATTTTTCATATACTTCCCATCGACATAAAGGGCATCCAGGAATCAATGGGATCTTCTTGGTGTTTGGGTAATTGCCAGGTTCTTGTGGCCTGGATTGGCCACTGTTGGAAACAGGATGCTGGGCTTGATGGACCCTTGGTCTGACCCAGCATGGCAATTTCTTATGTTCTTATAAGGAGCAAAGTACAAGCTCACTTTTAATACATGAACTTTAAATTAGGGTAAGGGTGCAAAAATCCAGGCCTGGTTGTGAATTGGGGTCTCCCATGTTGAAGATCTCTATGTCTGCCCCTCACTTAAGGATGTATAGGAGAAAAAAATTCATTTTCATTTTTGGTTTATTTTCGGGAAGGTTTTTTTCCACAAATTTTGGTTCATGGATTGTTTGAATCATTTTCATTCGCGAAAAAAAAACCAAACAATAAAAGAAACAAACCTAAAACATCCGAAAAATGAAATTGAGACCTCCCAGGAACTCCTGGCTGTCCACCTGAAAAAATGCCGTGGCCAGGATTCCCCCAGCCCCCACTTACCCAGTCCAGTGGGAATCTGAATACTTCAGCCCCAGCCCATGACAAAGCCTCAGCCTTTCATAGGCCGAGGGTGCAGTTAGTCACCATTATCTTGGCCTACACATAGCCGAGGCTTCGGCCTGACCCAGCGGCCAGGTCCAGAGGCCTAGACCATGGCTCGGACCTAGGCCCAAAGCTATGACCTGTCCTAGAGACTGGGTCCTGATGCTGGAACCTCAGCCTGGACCCAGGCCTGACACTGCTTGCATTTATTTGGCTTGCAAGTGCCGAAGAAGCAAGAGAACCAAGAAGAGGCCCCCACACCTGGGTTCCAAAGCTTGGGCCTTACCCTGGCCTCCTGGCTGAAGCCCCAGCATTGGGACCCAGCCTCAGGGTCAGGTCCCAGTGTCAGGTCTGGGTCTGGGCTGAGGCCCCAGTATTGGCACCCAGCCTCTGTTTGGGTCATCGTGTAGGGCCTGTTCCTAGGCCCTGGCCTAGGGCAAGGCCCTGGTGTTGGGATCCAGCCTCCAGGCTGGGTCATGGTATCAGGCCTGGTTCCAAGCCCCGGCATTGGGACCAAACCTTTGGGTCAGGTTCCGAGACCTGACATCAAGACCCAACCTTTGGGTGAGGACTCAGTGTGGGGCCTTGCTCTAGGCCTAGGCCCAGGCATCGGAACCTAGCCTTTGTCAGATAACTGATGGATCAGGTACATTTTTGTTTTTTGTTTAATTTTTGGGGGTCTTGGCTGAGGCTCCAGCGTCGGCCCGAGCCTTTACTGAGACCCCGGTTTCATGCTGTGCATAGGCCGTGGCTCCTGCACTGAGCCTCATCCTATGACGTAGGTGAGGCCCCCGCTTTGGGCCTAGGCCGAGGTGCCAGCATCAGGCTTGGGCATAGGCCGCAGCCCGTGCATAGGGCCTTGGCCTATGCCCTAGGTGAGACCCTGGCTTCAGATCTAGACCTAGTCCCAAATCGTTAGTTTAAAATGAAATGAAAGAATAAGGTGTGTTTCATTTGGTGGGGCCCCTGATTCAATTTAGGGGCCCCCCAATGAAACAAATTAGCCTTATTCATTGCATTTTGCAGGTTTGTTTTAAATGAATGTACATCCCTACCTTGAGCCACAGAGTGGATCTCTTTCCTTGTGACTCAGCAACCTGAAACAGCTTGCATATCTGCCCAACCCTGTACCCTTTCAGATTCGTCCTTAGAGGTTATAAGGGTTCACTTGGGGCTATCCTAGTGTTCCTGTCAACTCAATGGCTCCAGGAAGGAAAGCCACGATGTGTATCTCAGAGGAAACTGTAACTTGTCAAGAAGCTTTGGACCAGAACGTTGTCTTTTGTCCAGGATCTTGGATCTAGAACCAGTGTATCTTGTGCCTAGTATCCATCTTGTGCCTAGTATTTGTGCAATGTTCTCTCAACCTAGCTTGATGTTACCCAGGTAGAGAGTCCATCAAGCTAGGTTGAGAGAAGATTGCACAAATATCATCATTTGGGTGAGTTTCCTCACTCCGAAGGTCATCAAATCTTCACAGGAGAGCACTGTGCTGTTTGTACATCTCACTTTGAATGTCAAAGTGGCCCCTAACACCTCGAGTTACTCTCTCTCTCTCTCTCTGTCTTGTTGCTGTTTCCTATTGCCATGCTGCACACTAAGAGGCAAGGCAGAGTAAGAGAGGTACCGGCATCCCTGGATGAAACATCGCTTAGTGCTGGAGCACCGGCTACTCCCTCACCCCCCCCCCCCCCCCCACACACACACACACACCTCGCTACTGAGATATCAGGTGTGTTGCCTGGATGGATGGTGTCTTTAGAAGTGACAGCTGCCGAGTTCGGTCCCTCAGCTTATTCTGCATCTTGTGATCCCAGCGATATTGATTTGCCATCTCTGTCAGAGCTACCAAAAATTCAGAAAGATTAACAGAGGCAGATATATCTCCTTCCTGTTTAGTAAATGGCAAAAAGAACACTTTTGAAATAGGTGGTATCACTTCAGGTAAAACATGAAGTGCCTCTTGTAGATAATTCTTAATTGTTCTCTTGGAGAAACAATTTTACATTTGGAAAAGTTTAACCCTCTCAAATTTAAATATTGTGAAGAATTTTCTAAATTTTCCATCCTTTTAGAAGTTGTAAATTCATCTTGAACTAGGCCATACTGAACAGCTTTGTATTTGAGTCACTTTAGCATCAAGTTCATCTAATCTAGTTGCGTGAGCGGAAACAAGAAGATTCAAAAGAAAAACATAATTCTGAGTTTCTTTCATAACCGTTGTAAGCGTAACAATTGAACGTTCCAGGAACAGAAGAGCATTCCAAACTGTGTCCAGAGTAACAACAGTGGGTTTAACAGAAGCGGTTGAGAGGAAAAAGTTACCGAAAGAGTACGTCGAGTATCTTAAACGACGCTCTGGATTGCCTCCACAGACTCTCTTCCAGTCATAGTGGTAAAACCGTAATATTCCACCTCCGAACTTGTTATACCATCAAGTATAACAAGGGTCCTAGCTCCGCGGAGCGCCCTGATTGATCCCTCGATATAAGGAAGTTCCTGTCTATGCTTCCTTGCCTTGGCAATTGGGTCGGTTTGTTCTAAGATTGCCTCTGCGCTTGTACCTGTTCCTGCTTGTTCCTAGTCTCGTTCCAGGATCTTTCTGTTCCAGTTCTGTTCCTGACTTGTTTCTGCATCCTAGTTCCGTGTCCTGCTTGTTCCTGTGTTCATCTCTCTGTCTATCCCAGGTAGTACCCTCGGACTGTCTTACTGGCACTGACCGCAGCTTGCTTTTGACTTGCCTGCCTGCCTGCCGCCTGCCTCAAAACCTCAGCCTGCCTTTGACCTCGTCTGACCTCTGGTACCAGACCCCTACTTTGTTGACCATTCCTCGGACTGACCTCTGGATCTTGACCTTTGCCTGTCTGACCTCGTCTCCAGATTCTGGCTCTGTTCCTCGCTTTGTCATCATCTACGCTCTTCTGGTCCTCCTTGTTCCATCTGACCTCCAGTCTCGAACCTGACCATGCTCCCCTTCTTCCTGTGGGCACGCCGGACTTCCATTCTCCTAGGAGACCTGCGAGGCCCACCTAAGTCCAAGTGGCCCAGGTCCCTACGGGCTCCTCCCGGGGGGACCTCGGGCTTCCAGTGGTGAAGCTCTTCCTAGCCTCTGTCTCCTCCAGTGCTCCACCCCCTGGGGGCAGTTGCTTCCTGGTCCCTACCAGGAGGCAGTTCTCCACTGCCTCAGGACAAGGGTCCACCCCCGAGCGCAACATTCTTTGTAACTTGTATACCTTTCTCTGTTTCTAAGGTATGCTTTGCTGTCTGAATAAATCTGAAATGCAAATAAAAATAAAGTTTAAAAAAAAGTTAGTGTTAAAGTGCTAACTCTTCAGACCTTTCACTCTGAGGCTGTTTTTATCTATAGGTTGCACTGTATTGGTAGTAGCTCTGCAGTTTCAGAGTTTTTTTTTAAAACTTGTGAGTGAATGCTGTCTCAGCAGTGACTTCTTACCATTGCAACCGACCCTTGTAGTTAACGTCCATATCATTCTGCTCAAGCAGCATTTAGCCCTACTCCTCTATTATTTCTACACAGACCATTTGACTTGAAAAGTTTCATGTAGCATAACTTACTGTACACATATCCTCATGAATGACTGACACAGTAGCACCAATGGCCCCTTCATTTCTACTAATTTACCAGAATCTCTTGTCACTTAATGGCATCATTTATTAGGATGTATTGCACAATAAACAAACTCAGAAGATTCTCTTCATAATCTGGCATATGGGTGTGCACAGAAAAAAAAAATATTTGGTTCATTATTTTCATTTGCCATTTTTTCTTCATCTTCTTTATTAAATTAATTTCCATTAAAGTCAATAGAGGAAGCAATGCATTTTTTGGACTTTAACATTGGGGTTTTCTATTCCAAGTTTAATGAAGGCAGACATCAGCAGCAGAGGTAACGGCACTCCAAGACACCAGGAGTATGCAAATGTAGCACCAACAGTGGAATGAACAATCCAAGGAACTATGAGAAGGGCACATTGGTAACAACATTGGCACGAACAACACCCCAGGGCACTTTGAGGGGGTAGAGATATAATAACAGATGCATGAACACCCCAAGACACTGAGAGAGGAACAAAACAGCACTAACAGTACCTTGAAGACCCCCTAAGGCACCGAAAGGGGGACAAAGGGCACAAACACTCATGGTATGAAAACCCCTAAAGCACCTAAAAAGAAGTAAAGCAACACATGAACACAAAAGTCACCAAGAGAGAGAGACAAAGGGCACCAACAACAATAGTATAAAGACCGTGAAGCATGAAAGAGGGGCAAAGGTTACTAACAATAGTGGAATGAACACCCAAGATACCAAGAGAGAGCCAAAGTAGGACACACAGTGTTATAAAGACTCTAATCACCATGAAAGGAACAAAGCAGCACAGACTGTGACTTGGGCACCCAAAGCCATCCAAAGAGGGGGAAGTGGAACAAATAGTGGCATCACCACACCTAGACCCCAAGTGAGGGATACAACAGTAAGAGGGGTGACTAGGGATGTGAATCGTTTTTTGACGATTTAAAATATCGTCCGATATATTTTAAATTGTCAAAAATCGTTAGGGCCACGATACAATACCAATTCCCCCGATTTATCGTCAAAAAATCGTAAATCAGGGGAAGGGGGAGGGCAGGAAAACCAGCACACTAAAACACCCTAAAACCCACCCCCGACCCTTTAAATTAAATCCCCCACCCTCCTGAACCCCCCCCCCAAATGCCTTAAATTACCTGGGGGTCCAGCGGCACACTAAAACACGGGTCAGGAGGCCCCCCCAAGCTGGCCAAAAGTTCCTGGGGGTCCAGCGGGGGTCCGGGAGCGATCTCCTGCCGCAAATCGTTTTTCGTACGGAAAATGGTGCCGGCAGGAGATCGACTGCAGGAGGTCATTCAGCCAAGGTCCGGAACCCCCGCTGAACGACCTCCTGCAGTCGATCTCCTGCCGGCGCCATTTTCCGTACGAAAAACGATTCGCGGCAGGAGATCGCTCCCGGACCCCCGCTGGACCCCCAGGAACTTTTGGCCAGCTTGGGGGGGCCTCCTGACCCCCACAAGACTTGCCAAAAGTCCAGCGGGGGTCCGGAACGACCTCCTGCGTCGAATCGTTTTGGTCTATGGCCGCCGCCATTTTGCAGTGGCCATTTTGCAAAATGGCGCCGGCTGAAGACTACACGATTTAGTGTGCCGGTTTCCTGCTCTCTCCCTTCCCCCGATTTAGCTACAGACCGCCGCTACGGAGGTAATTTAAGGCTACGGAGGTAATTTAAGCTACGGACCGCTGCTACGGACCCCCAGGTAATTTAAGGCATTTGGGGGGGGGGGGGTTTGGGAGGGTGGGGGATTTAATTTAAAGGGTCGGGGTGGGTTTTAGGGGGTTTTAGTGTGCCGTGTTTTAGTGTGCCGCTGGACCCCCAGGTAATTTAAGGCATTTGGGGGGGGGTTCGGGAGGGTGGGGGATTTAATTTAAAGGGTCGGGGTGGGTTTTAGGGGGTTTTAGTGTGCCGGCTCACGATTTTAACGATTTTCACGATACTTTACACACCCAAACGGCAACAATATGATTCCCTCCCCCTCCCAGCCGAAATCGATCGTTAAGACGATCGAGGACACGATTCACATCTCTAACGACAAGTGAGGTAATCAAATTTGCAGATGATACAAAATTGTTCAGAGTAGTTAAATCACAAGCAGATTGTGATAAATTGCAGGAAGACCTTGTGAGACTGGAAAATTGGGTATCAAAATGGCAGATTAAATGTAATGTGGACAAGTGCAAGGTGATGCATTTAGGGAAAAATAACCCATGCTATAGTTACACAATGTTAGGTTTCATATTAGGTGCTATTACCCAAGAAAAAGATCTAGGCATCATAGTGGATAACACATTGAAATTGTCGGTTCAGTGTGCTGCGGCAGTCAAAAAAGCAAACAGAATATTGGGAATTATTAGAAAGGGAATGGTGAATGAAATGGAAAATGTCATAATGCCTCTGTATTGCTCCATGATGAGACCGCACCTTGAACACTGTGTACAGTTCTGGTCGCCGCATCTCAAAAAAGATATAATTGCATTGGAGAAGGTACAGAGAAGGGCTACCAAAATGATAAAGGGAATGGAACAGCTCCCCCTATGAGGAAAGACTAAAGAGGTTAGGACTTTTCAGCTTGGAGAAGAGACGGCTGAGGGGGGATATGATAGAGGTGTTTAAAATCATGAGAGGTCTAGAATGGGTAGATGTGAATCGGTTTTTTACTCTTTCGGATAATAGAAAGTCTAGGGGGCACTCCATGAAATTAGCATGTGGTACATTTAAAGCTAATCAGAGAAAGTTCTTTTTCACTCAACGCACAATTAAACTCTTGAATTTGTTGCCAGAAGATGTGGTTAGTGCAGTTAGTATAGCTGTGTTTAAAAAAGGATTGGATAAGTTCTTGGAGGAGAAGTCCATTACCTACTATTAATTAAGTTGACTTAGATAATAACCATCACTATTACTAGCAACGGTAACATGGAATAGACTTAGTCTTTGGGTACTTGCCAGGTTCTTATGGCCTGGATTGGCCACTGTTGGAAACAGGATGCTGGGCTTGATGGACCCTTGGTCTGACCCTGTATGGCATGTTCTTATGTTCTTTTTTCTCTCTGATCTCGGCATCCACAATTTGTAAAGTGACATCTATTGCTCCACTATTCTCTATCTCATCAAATAGGTGGAATTCTATCTGTCCCTATATCCTAAATAAACTGGAGTACAGATGCCCTAACTACTACCTGCTTCTCATGGAGCTGGACATGCTCTTCACATGCCACGCTACTTTCTTGCACCTCTCTATCATTTCCTGCAGAACAAAACTATGTTCTTTGGCAATCAGCCCCAGAAATCCAGATGCCGCAACTTCACAAAGCATTGGATGCCCTGTTAGCTCCATCACTCACTGTCCTAGTCATGTTACTTCTACCATCTATGTTTCCAGTCAAGCCATCAGTGCTCCATCATCCCCCCTTGTCACTGCTAAGATATGGGACAAGGTATGCATCTGGTCTATTATCTGGCATTGTAGTGAGTGTATAAGGATGGGATCATCTATCTACTAACTGTTGTCCTGGGAGGGGACTTAGTAAGCTAGGGATAAGATGTGCAGCAGCTGCTTAAATCCCACTTCCCCACCCCCTTTATTGATTGGACATCAAGGGAAACCATTTCCCCAGTGGTCCATGTCACTACTTTTGATTCCTGTGCCTCTTGCCCTGGAACAGCAATGTTGAGCACCACCGCATTTGCTCCATGGTGACTTTCTGCTGATGTAAGGATGGGAGCTGCTGGCCTACCACTTCACAAGAGAAAGGGGCAAGGGGGTTGGTTTGGGAGGTAGACTTAACTTTTGCCATTAGGGTTGCCAACTGGCTCCATATTTTCAGTACACATTGATCCAGTCCTGGTTTTATTTACCTTCATGCAGGTACTTACAGTCTTGCTTTCTTAGGGAATGCAATAGGGAAATCAAAATAAGTATAAGTATGAAATGGGGTAAAATCAGTACTGGATCAGCCTGTCATGAACATCTGGAGCCAGTTGGCAACCCTGTTTGCTGTGGTTTTCCTGCTCCTGTTTCTTTGAATAGGATCTACTGTCTTGTAATGCCCACCCCTCCCCAAACTGACAATAATGGGTATTATTTTTGCAAATTATGGAGAATATCACTATTTGAAAGTGATAGTCATTTGATAGTAAATATGTTCTTCAAAATGCTCATCTTTCATAAATCTAAAATGTCTCTATATCGCTACTGTCTTGTGGGATACTCTTTATGAATTCTTGGGTTCTGTTTCTAGGGCTGGGGTTGAGAGTAGACCAAGAACAAAAAGGCCAGGAGTGACTATTATGCTCTGATTACCTGCTGTTCCTGGTGTGAAATTTTGTTCTCAGCAAGATTGTTTATGTCCTGTGGCTCCTCACCAGATATGAGTCTATTAACTAACCGGGCCATTCATCAAAATGTGATATGGTGTTAATGCATGCGATAATGCATTAACGCATGCATTAACACCATAATGCATGTGATAATATTGGAAGCGCATGCTGCAAATTCAAATTTTTAGAAAAGGTGGGATCAGAGAGGATTTGGGGCAGGATTTAGGATAATGAGGGGCAATATCACACAGTGTGATAGCATAACACATACTATCACACGGTTTTAATGCTGGATATAACTAGGGATGTGATTCAGCCGAACCTATTGGTTCGGCCTTCGTTATCAGCCCTCCACGGGAAATTCGTCCTGGATGAATGCACATCCCTAGAAATATCTGCACCTTTTTAGGCTGTGTGATATTCCCAAAAATGGCCATAATGCAATTTGTGGTACATTTTTAGAATTGCATTTTGGCCATTTTTGGCTTGGGAGTGGAGAAAGAGAGAGAGAGAGCACCTCTGGGGAGGCCCTCACAGTGTGCAACTATTTATCTCTTTATAGGTGAGCCAGCCAAATAGGTTGAGGTGAGGAGTTGGTGGTGGTTTAGGGTTTAGGAGCCAGTTTCTCATGTAGAGATGTGCGAACATCACAGTACACCTTCGTGAAGATTTGACGTCATTTGAAAAGTCTCACAAAGAAGAAAATTTGTACTTTGTTGTTTTGAGTACCATCAAGCTAGGGTGAGATATCATAGTACAAATTTTCATCTTTGTGAGATTTTCCTCACTCCATATGATGTCAAACCTTCACCGAGGTGTACTGTGCTATTCATATGTCTCACTCTATTTATTTACTTATTTATTTATTTATTTATTTATTTATTTGAAGTCTTTTCTATACCATTGCTAAGTTATATACCATCGCAACTGTTTACATGTAGGCACATAAGTAAGTTTGGAATAAGTACATCCTAACCGGTGCCATTAAGTTTTGGTTACATTAAATCATAAAAATACGTCCAAATGTTTAGTGACATAGGTTCTGGCCAGGTGTACCTAGAAGGTTCTTTTACAGGTAAAAAAAAAAAAATCACAATTACTGTGACCGGCACCATCTTTAAAAATGGTGCGGGCCATCTAGTGCTCCTACCATGTGACAGGGGCCGGCCAATGGCACGGATACCCTGTCACATGGTAAGGGCAAAGGCCATCGGCGCCATTTTTATTAGTGGCAGCCGACGGCCCAAGAGCGGGAGATCGCTCCCGGGACCCCCACTGGACCACCAGGAACCTGTAAAAAGTTTTTTGGGGGGTCGGGAGGGTGGGGGAAGCTAAGGGATTAGATTTAAAGGGTCAGGGTTGGTTTTTTGTTTATCGGCTCAGGCGCAGCCGATAGAAAAAAACTCGATCAGGCCGGACAAAAAAACCCCCACGATGTGAATCGGAACTGGAATCAGAACCGATTCCGGTTCCAATTCACATCTCTAGTATTCAATATGTTAAAATATTGTAATGCACATTTATGAGAATAGTGCTGTGTGCCGGTGCTCTTCTGTTTATTCCAGTGTATTTTCTATTCTCCGGTCTCTTTATAAAAGACTTGTTTAAAAAGCCATGTCTTTAGACTTCTCTTGAATGTTTTGGGGTCTCGCTGTAATCTGATCTCCAAAGGCATTGTGTTTCAGAGTGTGGGTCCTGCTAAAGACAATGCCCTCTCTCTTACCTGTGTTAGTTTCGCTGTCTTGACTGAGGGAATGGTTAAGAGAGCTTTGTTTGCTGAACGAAGGTTCCTATGTGGTATGTGTACCCGGTGTTTAGCCAGTCTGCTTTTTCATCATGTATTAGTTTATGTATGATGCATAGTGCTTTGTATTTTAGTCTTTGTTCTACGTGAGAAACTGGTACCTAAACCCTAAATCACCACCAACACCTCACCTCAATCTTTTAGATGGCCCTCCTATAGAGGTATAAATACTACTATGAGAGCCTTATAGGTGTGTCTTCTCTCTCTTTTTCTCTCTCCCTCCCCCCCTCCCCGAGAGCACAATACGTTTAATACACTACTGATGCACAGCAGTATGTTATCACATGACATAGTAATTCTAAAATTTCCCTAAACACACCCCTTTTTCTTAACACAGGCGTTGTCAATAATTTTGATAAATCTAGGTGTAAGTCTCTAAACCCTCCTCAGTTACTAAACTTTCAATATTAAAATCCCTTTCCTCTAATTCTTCAAATCTCTCACATGATTCGTCTGCATTAGTAGGTTCTGCAAAGATTTGCAGCAAATACTGGCAAGAATAGAAAAGGGAGTGTTATGCTGCCTTTTTCTGCCCCTCCATAATACTAAGAGTGGAGATAGTAACAGATGGCTGCTGTTCCACCCTGTCAGCCAATGTTGTCTCTCGGTCTATATGGTTTATCCCTCTTAAAAAATTCCTGCTGAACTTAGTAGGAGGGCTCCTGGTCCTCTTTCTATGCATCTCATCTTCCTCTCCCATTGCCACATTTGCCTTGATGTCAGTGACATGGTGGGATTTATTAAAACAGATCAGTAATGGCTAGGGAATTTTAGTGCTACAATGTTTATACTCCCTAATATTAATACACACAGAAAGCAAATGAGTCACTCACTTTTGTCACAAATAGAATTCAGTAAGAGAACAGATTATGCTTGTTGAGTGACTATATACAGGAAGGATAATTTTCAAACAACTGCATGCAGTTGCATATTATTGTATATATGACTGTGCGTACATTTACTATAGTTTTTATAGCACGTATGTATGATATGCGTGCATGTTATAAAATGCAGCAAACACACATATGTAGGCTTAAATACATCCAATACTTTGAAACCACATATTATCAATTCACTGAACAGACATACTTTACCCATTTAACTGTATTTTGCATGTGAAAGCAAAACAGGACTTACCCATGTAGATGCCTATTTAAGTGCTTAAGTTGGTGTATTTTATAATGTGCCCATTAATAAAATTACCAGTTTTATCAATTAGTCCACCAGTTTGCCCAGACTTTCTCCAGGTCATTGAGACTCTCAGCCTGAACTCCCCTCAGTTCACCCAGACTTCCCACCCAGTCAGTACTATAAAATAAAGATGTTTAATATCACTTGTACCAGATAATTAGTTGGCACAAAAATATATGAGTACGTTGTAAAATGTACACATAAATTGGGCCAATACAGTACAGTGCGCACTGTTACCCCGCATTTGGATGCGCGTTTTCGACGTGCTAGCTCTACCCCTTATTCAGTAAGGGGTAATAGCATGTCAAAAACGTGCGTCCAACCCCCCCCAAAACTAATAGCACCCGCAACATGCAAATGCATGTTGATGGCCCTATTAGTTATTCCCGCACGATACAGAAAGTAAAATGTGCAGCCAAGCCGCACATTTTACTTTCAGAAATTAGCAAAGGTAGGCGTTAATTTCTGCCGGCACCAGGGAAGTGTACAGAAAAGCAGTAAAAAATTGCTTTTCTGTGCACCCTCTGACTTAATATCATGGCGATATTAAGTCGGAGGTCCTAAAAGTTTAAAATAATTAAAAAAAAAAAAAATTAAATCGGTTCGTGGGTTGAAAACCGGACGCTCAATTTTGCCGGCGTCCGGTTTCCGAACCCTTGGCTGTCAGCGGGTTTGAGAACCAACGCCGGCAAAATTGAGCGTCGGCTGTCAAACTCGCTGACAGCCACCGCTTCCACCAAAAAAGAGGCGCTAGGGACGCGCTAGAGTCCCTAGCGCCTCTTTTTACCTTGGGCCCTAATTTGCATGTTTGTCTCCCCTGAATCGCGTGCACAGGAGAGCGGGCGCTCGCCCACTCTCCCACGACCTTTACTGTATTGGCCTGAAAGTGTCTTTTACAATAGCAATTTATATACGTTTTGGCCCAGCTTGGAAATGCCCCTAGACCATCCCATTTATACATGAAATTGAAAATACATGCACATTTTGGATTTATATAAAAATGGAATACATGAGTAGAGGCTACTTACGTGCATATATGCTCATTTTTACATGTGTAATGTTTTGAAAATTCACCTTTAAGAAGTCATATAGTATAAGTATCACACAAACAAGATTGAGTACATGATCACATTGACTCTTTTATACAGGAAAATCAAGAAACTTCCTCTAAGTAGTGCACACATAGCAAAAGAAATTGATATATAATCTCTTTGTATCATTCCTGCCACTGGCACAATGTTAGCTGTAGCAGTGATCTTATCCTGAAGATATACACACAGAAACCCTCTCACATTTATTTATTTATTTTTTGGATTTTATATACCGGATGTTCCTGTATAATATACATATCACACCGGTTTACAAGGAAGAGAAACTATCGCCTCATTTGGCGGTTTACATTGAACAGTTGAACAATTAACAATTAATAATTATTTGCTGAACAAATAACAAAGAACATGAAGGCGCAAGGAGGAACTTAGTGGAAGTTACAGTGAACAGAAATATGATTATTTACATTTCAATAGTGAACTCTTCAGGAACTTGTGTACAACATGGGTTACAGACTTTCTTCTGCTAATAGTTAGACCCCAAACCACAGCTAGGCATAGTGTTAGTGAATCTAACAGCACATTTGTTTCAAAGGAAAGAGTTTCAGAATCTCTGTCTTATTTCTCAAAGGACTATATTCATCAAAATGCTATAACTTTTGCATGAATAACACCCACAATAAGGAAAAGGGGAATGGCTAGGAGAATGTTTGAGTTACTGCACTGTGTGTTATTTTAGTGCTTTGCATAGGTTTGTTATTGCAATGTACATTACATTTATCACACCTTGTGGTATTTTTACTTCACAGGTGAGGGGGAGGGGAAGAGAAAGAGAGATCAAGAGAGAATTTCTAGAGTGGCACACATAATTGTCATCTCTTTATATTACTACAGGAGGGTCATCTATAACTCAAGGTGAGGTTTTGGTGGTGGACTAGGGTTTTGGGGCCAGTTTTACATGCACTGTCAGATGTATGAACAGCACAGTAGACATCAGTGAAGATTAGATGTGGTTTGGAATGGGGAAAGATACACAAAGATGAGATTTCTACAATTTTCTCTCACCCTAGCTTGATATGCCGGCCACACAGCTTATGCAAGAATTATTGTCCGCATGGTGGAACCCAAAAATTTGCACTATATGTCATGAAACCGTGCAAATGTGCCATATTTGTATGGGTAACATTCCACAAAGGGGACCCCTTGTTAACCCTGGACACATTCCACGACCGCAAGGTCCAGGTATAGAGTAGCACTGTGATTTTACCGACATGGGAAGTAGGGAGCTGTGCCGCCGTTATCTTTTGGTTTGCGTTGACAGGTACTCACACTGGATAGAGGTCTTTCCCTGCAGAAGTGAGAGCAGTAGTTTAATGGCAAAAGCGCTATGTCAAGAAAATATTCCGCTACATGGATTTCCACATTGCATTGTTACCGACAACGGCACTCATTTTGCCAACAAGTTGGTGGATACCATTACGCAATTATTGGGGAGCCACCATCGTAGAGTGGCTATTTATAGACCTCAGAGCAACGGTCTTGTGGAACAATATAATGGATTACTGAAGACATGATTGCGGTTGCTCATGGAACAAACCGAAGACATATGGTTAGACTGTCTGCCATGGGCACTGTTGTATTTGCGAAACGCATCTATTTCCAATCTGCGCTTATCACCATTCCAGTTACAGACAGGTAGGTTTATGCCTTGGCTTTCTCCCAGTATGGCTATAATGGACCGTCTCCCCGCATATTGGAAAAATCTATGTGCTGCTCTGACTTACATTCATTCTTTTACAGAAACTCTGGATGATCAGCAGAACAGCCTCGACCATCTTCCATCAGTAAACGTGGTGATCTAGTGTGGAGAAAGAACTACACACACAAGAGTTGGAAAGATCCTGTGTACGTAGGGCCGTTTCCGGTCTCTGCCATTACCCTGACAGCCGTTACATTGGGACAAGACACAGTGTGGACTCATCTCAAAGATATCCGGCCCCAACCATGACTTACAGATCCGGAGCACGACGTGGATCCCGAAAGACAATTGCCCCCTTTTGACGATTTGGACTGAAGATAAAAAAAACTGAAACACTGAAATGTTCTACCAACCTCTATTCTTCTCTTTTGTTTCCTGGATGTGTGTAATATTGGTTCTGTTTATAATTCTTACCTCCCTTAGCCTATTTTTGTATTTTCAGTTTGGCATATGAGTTTTATAACCTGAAAATATGTTTAGCTGTTTCTATATGTGGTCCCTCTGGGTTGGCCTGTCCGTATTGCCCATGTGCACCACTGACTCCGACTGTGAAGCCTGTGTCACAATAACGATAGATGGTATGACCAAAACCTCCACTTTATTGTACAGGTCCCAATATGAGTGTAAAGGGACTATTACATACTGTACATATAACTCCACGTGGTACAGCTTATGTACTGCAGGGACCATGATTACGTGTTTTGACCCCACTGAGAATCCCGCCCAGCAATGGATACAGATCCATAAGGGTGGCTAGCCCAAAGGACAGCTTTTGACGTCAGCCCAACTATCCCAACCTGAGAAGGCAGTCTTCCTTCTATTTGAAGTATGCTCACTAATTCCCAGTATCATAAATCTCGTTGTGCGTTGACTGAAACCCATTCTTACTGTGGCTATTGGGATTGTGTCGCTTTTGCCCCTTGGCATACCACCTACAAATCTGCTTCCTTGACTTTGGTCCCGAGCTTGTCAAGCTGTGCCCTAAACACCTGTAACAAGGTCAATTTTACTCTTTTTAAGCCATCTGAATTCCTACACACATGGGGTAACATTTTCGGTATCCGAATTTATGCCACAGGAACAGATCCTGGTGGGCTCTTTTACCTTCAGAAGGTTACCACCCATAAATGTCCATTAGATCACTCCGCTATTTTTAAAGAATTCTACCAGCATGTTCAAGAACCTTTCCCTGTGTCTCTGACTGCCTGAAATCTATTTATTGACCTTGCCAATGCTATCACCACTTCCCTCAATGTCTCTAATTGTTAAGTTTGTGGGGGAACCAATATGGGAGATAATTGGCCTTGGGAAGCAAAAGAATGGGATTGGAAAACACCTTACAATGTTTACAGCATACAATTACCACCCAGATATGGGAAAGCACAGTGGATATTGGCCCACTCCATTGTTGCGACATGGTGCATCCATAGACCTTACACAGTACTGCACACTATAGCTGAAGGCAATTCCTTTTGTTTGTCACAATCTTCCCTCAATTATACCATGAAAGCTCAAATGATAATTTCCCATTGGCCTAACTCTTCTGTGATCCTGAACTTTACCATTTGGGAAGGTGAGCCTTTCCTCTCCCTGAGAAATGGATTAACTCCCCTGAGCTGGGTTGCCCCGAATGGATTATATTGGATATGTGGCACCTATGCACATTCTTCCCTGCCCAAGGGATGGTTTAGCACCTGTACCATGGGTACTATTTGTCCCTCATTCTTCTTGATTCCCCTAAAGATGGGTCAACAATTAGGAATGCCCCTGTATATCACCTATTCTAGCCTCAGAAAAAAGCGAGACCTTAAGATAGGTAATTGGAAGAATGATGAATGGCCTCCAGAATGTATCGTGGCCTATTACGATCCTGCCTCCTGGGCTCAGGATGGCTCTTGGGGTTACATAACCCCAATATACATGTTGAATCGTATTATAAGATTGCAAGCTGTTGTTGAAATAATTACTAACGAAACTGCTTAAGCACTGAGAATAATAGCTACACAGCAAAAGGGTTTCCAGAATGCCATTTACCAGAACCGTCTAGCGTTAGATTACATACTAGCTTCTGAAGGAGGATTATGTGGAAAGTTTAACCTCAGTAACTGCTGTTTACAGATAGACGACAAGGGTGAAGTAATTGAAGAGATCACCCGAAACATGATGTCCATTGATCAAGTACCAGTACAGACGTGGAAAGGATTTGAAGTTAGTGATCCCTTTGGATTCCTTGGATCCTGGTTCTCTACATTAGGTTCAGGCTTAAAAATTCTAATTGGCTCTGTATGTACCATTGCCTTGCTAGGACTTGGTGTTTGCTTGTGTTTACCTTGTCTCTGTATTTGCTTATGAAGCTGTCACGATCGAGTGTCTGAAATGTTGGTAACCCAGACGAGTGCACGGATTATGCTGAACCAAGCAGAGACTTTGAATCTAATGCTTTTAGATTCCAATGATACTAACGCATCATTCCCCACCACAAATAACAGCCATCTGTGAAAAACGAGCACATTGGTACGAAGCCGGGTAAGTCTCTAGCCACCAAGGAATAGCCTTGGTCGGGCAGAACAACCTAAGACAGGTGATGTGTGATGCAGATAGGTGTGAAGGGTTCCTAGGCAAAACCCTTCAAAAGGGGGGGGGGGGGGGGGGGATGTATGAAGAGTGAAGTAATAGAAGATGCCTGATCAAGAAAATGAAACTTAAAAACAGACAAAGAAGAGGATCCAGCTTCTACGCATGTCACAAGCTACACTAGGAGCAGTGTTAAAGCCCGTAGTAACATGGCAGGTACATGTGTGAAATTTACTAATTGGTCAAGGGATAAGGGGCGGGAGGACACAGAGACCTGTTGATTGGCTGAAGGTAAATCCTTATAATGCTGTGCACAGACAATAGATCAGTGAGTAGGGTCTGAGCTTACACCACTTGATTGTAACGCTTGCTACTCCTAAAGAAACCACACCTTTCTTTATAATAAATTTCTTAGATTGACTTTTAGAGCTGGTCTTTATTGGTCTTTCTTAAGCGAGGTTTAAACAATCTCTACATGGGTACTATCTTTCTCTCTCTCTCTCATGGAATCTGTGATAAACTCTTCCCCTTTGAATAAATTTGCATGATGTGATAAATAATGCATGTATTATTGTGGGCATTTGGGGCCTAATGCACTTTGATGAATGACCCTGTTAGATTCAACAGAGGCATGTTTGAAGGATGAAGTCCTGACATGCAGTTGTCAGATGGGGATAGACTGGTTGAAAAAGTGCTGAAACATTTGTCCTGCTACTTCCTTGTCCCATCCCCCACTGGCTTCAAGTCCAAAAAATGCATTGCTGTACTTTCCCAATAGACTTTAATGGGAATGAACAGAAAAGGATTCAGATTATTTGGGGGACTGCACCCATTCTATTCAGTTGACCCAAACCAAAATTTTGACTCATGCTTTTTTTTTTCATGTTTGGATTATCAAATGTACTTTGCTAATATGGAATGCTAACAACAGAAGTTTGCTATACGGAACCCTTACATATTCTTATTGATAATTCAACTTTAATAACAGAAGCCAAGAAATAATTAGCCCATATTCTTGCAGAAGTTACAATGTTCTACAATGATAATCAACTGCATTTTAATCACTTTTTGCACAACATGAATATGATTTCTTTTAACATGATAGTTTTTGGGGATTTTTTATCATTGCTATCTGAAAACTGCAGCAAATACTTTAACTTAGAGAAGGAGTTTTTAATTTGGTTTCAACCTGAGCTCAAACACAGAGCTGAAATCCTATACTTCCATTCTTTGCAATTTGCAGGAGCTTTTCTTTTCCATTTTCGCTGCCAGTGTTGCTATCAGAATTTTAGTAGCTATGAGAGATCCCTCTGCAAAAGTTGAGATTTATTTTCTTAAGAATGCATGTTTCAATCCAAAGCCCAAATTGTCCCTCAATGCACCTTGTAAAAAGACTTCAAATTCACAATGTGGAGATAAAGGCTTTTGCTGTACAGCAGGTACAGAAATGGTTTCTTATTCCTTTTCAACTTGCTGAAGAAATTTAATACATTTTACAGTAAGAGGAGTCTAGGTGTTAAAAAATAATTTCTTGGCAATAATGAGTTCAATGTAACATTATTACCTGACTTGTCCGAGGAGAAGATATTTTTTGGGAAAGCCATATGCATGTGCTCCAAAAACACCGAAAAACAATGCAGCATGCCTTTCTACATTTATTTCTTTGGCAATGAAGAATTGTGCAAGCTTCTCTTCTTAGATCTTAGCTCAGAGCTCTCAAAATTCTCTTATTCAATATCAGGTAGTCCGGAATACATTGATAAAACACAGGCAGACTCATTGCCATAACTGTATATTTGTTATGAATCCTCCTGTAGCAGTGCTACGGGAGGCTCCTCACCTCTCCTGGAGGCCGCTCCGAAGCCGGGATCTCATCTACGAACTATCCAGGATTTGCTCCAGGGCCTGGAGGCCTCGATATCCTTGGGGCCTGCCTGAGGCTTGCTTGGGTCTGCATGGACTTCCTGGTTTGGGCCACGCCCTTCTCCCTAGGGGCCGGCCCACAGCACTTCTCCTCAGTTATAGGGCCTGCTAGGTGTGGCCCATCCAAACTCCTCCCAGGGAGTCGCCTGTCTGCTGCCCTATAAAAGGACTTCAACTTCCAGTCAGTTTTGCCTTTGCAATGAGCCAGTCATCTGAGGAGCTTTTCCCTCCTTTTGGACTCTATGTTCCTGCTCTTGCTTGGTGTTCCAGTATTCCAAGGGATCCCTCTTCATTTTGTCTCTGCTGTTCCTGATTCCGGTCTCTGATGTCCTGATGTTCCTGACGTTCTCCATCTCTGCCCACCGGATGTTCCTGAAGGCCTGATGTCCTTGATGCTAGAGGTCCTTATGTTCCTGATCTTCCTGATGTCTGTTCCTGCAATGTTCCAGCTCTCCTAGTCCTCCAGGTAGCCACCCCAAGGGTAAATCCATTCTGTTCGGTTCCTGTTTCTGGTCACTGAAGCCTCTGCCAGCTGGATTCTGTTCCTGAGCCTGCCCTGCTCCCGCGTGGTCTGTGACCAGCCTCCTTAGGCTGTGTAGGGAGCGTAGAGGACAGGGTGGTCCATGACCAGCCCATTGGGTCCATCCTGACTAGTGGGCTGTGTAGGCGCACTGAGGAACAGTGCTCACCTGTCTTTGTCTAAGTATTCCAAGTCCTTTTCGTCTCGTCTGGATTTCCCAAGGTCCGTAAGAGTCATCCTTGCCTCGGACATTTCTGTTGCCTTGAGACTCCACCTACTCTAGTCTCAGATGCCTTCTATGACTGGAGCTTCCATCTGCTCGCCTTTCTGAATATTGATGCCTTGTGTTCTTCTCCTGAGTCCTGAAGCCTTCATTTCAGCCTTCAAGCTTTGGTCCTTGTCTGCCCTCATCTCTTGTCTGGCCTGCCGCCTGTGCTGCTCCTTGCAGCAGGGCCAAAAGGGCTGGGAGTAGTCGGAGGACCACTCAGAGACCAACCTTGCGTGGTTGGCCTCATCCAGGCATGCAGGTCGTCAGGGGCTTGGTCAGCTTCAACCCTAGACGAGTTCCATCTTACCGCAAGGGGCACACATCTCACCCCTAGCGCTCCCAGCCAGCGGAGCACAACAGATTGTGAAGGCCTCCCGTTACATAACAATATTTTCGGAGGAGGCACACAGACAACAGCAACTGTCTTTTCAGTTTTAGCCTTATCTTTTACTTCAAAATAAGAAACTTTAAAAAAAATATGCAGCTGAAGATGAAAGAATATAAAGAATTCTAGGATTTATATAATGTAGTTCAGAAAAAACATCCAGACATTAGTGTTCATTAACCATGTAAAATCATGGCCCTTAACATTTTGCAGCCAACACCTTTGTCCCCCTAAGGAAGGAGTGTCAGAGGTTCACTTTGGGGTAGATTTTTAAAAAATGCGCGTTCGCGTACTTTTGTTGGCGCATCAGTCGCAAACAAAAGTACGCTGGATTTTAGTAGATACGCGCGTAGCCGCGCGTATCTGCTAAAATCCAGGATCGGTGCGCGCAAGGCTGCCGATTTTGGGCAGCCGGCGCGCGCCGAGCCGCTCAGCCTGCCTCCGTTCCCTCCGAGGCCGCTCCGAAATCGGAGCGGCCTTGGAGGGAACTCTCTTTCGCCCTTCCCTCACCTTCCCCTCCCTTCCTCTACCTAACCCACCCCCCCCCCCGGCCCTATCTAAACCCCCCCTACCTTTGTCCACGGATTTACGCCTCCTGGAGGCGATTTACGCCTCCTGGGCCGAAACCACGCGCCCGGGCCCGCCCCCAAAATGCCACGTCCCGCCCCCTAAATGCAGCGTCCCGCCCCCAAAACGCCGCGTCGATCGGCCCCGCCCCCGACGCGCCCCCGACATGCCTCGACAAAAAACCCCGGGACTTACGCAAGTCCCTGGGCTCTGTGCGCGCCGGGAGGACTATGGAAAAAAGGCGCGCCGGCGCGCAAGGCCCTGCTCGCGTAAATCCAGGCGGATTTACGCAAGCAGGGCTTTTAAAATCCGCCCGTTTGTGAATCCTTTGACTTTTTTTTTCCTCCTTGCTTCATCATTCTTAGAGTAAGAGAAAATGACTCATTTTAAAAGATCTTAATATACAGTATTTTCAATAACATCAATTAAAGAGATCTTTGGCTTTGTAAAGGAGTTTTATATAGAAGACACATCTTTGCATTTTTGGTATGTTTTCAAATACTGAAAAAAAAAAAAAAATCCACACATTTTTGGAGGTATACATATTAGGGATGTGCAGAGCAAAAGTTTATGTTCATAAGTCCATAAGTCGAAAGGGGGTCCCATTTGCGGTCAATATGGACATATGGAGAATTCCATAAGTTGAGTCTATGTCCATACGTGCAAATAAAAATTTAAACCCCTCACCCTCCTTAATCCCCCCCCCCCAAGACTTACCACAACTCCCTGGTGATCCAGCGGGGAGTCAGGACGCCATTTCTGAACTCCTTTGCGAGGAGCACGTGACGTCGGCGCCACGTCGGAGTGACGCGGCGTCACGTGATTCCCCGCGGGTTCGCTCCGGGACCCTCGTTGGGCCGAAAAGGAACTTTTGGCCAGCTTGGGGGGGTCAGGAAGCCCCCAAGCTGGCCAAAAGTTCCTTTTGGGCCCAACGAGGGTCCCGGAGCGAACCCGCGGGGAATCACGTGACGTCGGCGGCGACGTCACGTGCTCCTCGCAAAGGAGTTCAGAAATGGTGTCCTGACTCCCCGCTGGATCAACAGGGAGTTGTGGTAAGTCTTGGGGGGGGATTAAGGAGGGTGAGGGGTTTAAATTTTTATTTAGGATCAACAATCGCGATTTCCAACGTATTCAACATAGCTATGTTGAATAAGTTGGAAATCCGATCGTTTTCGCCTCATCACTTTTTTAAGTTAAAAAAAAAAAATAAGTTGTGTTTTACATTTAAGTTCAAAACGAATGCACACCCCTAATACATATAATAACACTTAATAGTTCTAAACTGTGCTGGCAGTGTACATAAGAAGAATACATGAAATGCAATGCTGGCTGGGTCAGGTGTTTGGTCAGTCGAGCCAATCAACCTGTCTCTGACAATGGCCAGTCCAGGTCCACTGAAAGTACCTGGAAAATCCCAATATGAAAGACTCTTTCATGTTGCCACCCTGATAATTAAGAGATGGAGAAATCAAAGCCTAACTGGCTAATAATTATTTATTAATGGACCTGGCCTCCAGAAATTTGTTCAAACCCTTTATTTTTTTAAACTCACTTATACTACTTGCCTTAACCTCATCTTCTGGCAACAAGTTCCATAGTTTAATTGTATGTTGACCGAAAAAAAATGTTTTCTTTAATTTGAAATCTGCTGCATGTTAGTTTTAGGTTGTGTCCCATAGTCCTAGCACTATTTGATAAAGAACATAAGAAATTGCCATGCTGGGTCAGACCAAGGGTCCATCAAGCCCAGCATCCTGTTTCCAACAGTGGCCAATCCAGGCCACAAGAACCTGGCAAGTACCCAAACACTAAGAAGATCCCATGCTACTGATGCAATTAATAGCAGTGGCTATTCCCTAAGTAAACTTGATTAATAGCCATTAATGGACTTTTCCTCCAAGAACTTATCCAAACCTTTTTTTTGAACCCAGCTACACTAACTACACTAACCACATCCTCTGGCAACAAATTCCAGAGCTTTATTGTGCGATGAGTGAAAAAGAATTTTCTCTGATTAGTCTTAAATGTGCTACTTGCTAACTTAATGAAATGCCCCCTAGTCCTTCTATTATTCAAAAGTGTAAATAACCGATTCACATCTACTCATTCAACACCTCTCATGATCTTAAAGACCTCTATCCCCCCTCAGCCGTCTCTTCTCCAAGCTGAACAGCCCTAACCTTTTCAGCCTTTCCTCATAGGGGAGCTGTTCCATCCCCTTTATCATTTTGGTTGCCTATTAACCTTTATCATTTTGGTTCCTCGAGGTGAGGAGATGGAGTATAACAAAACATAGTTCCTCAATATGAGAAAAAGGGAGTAGGCGTATTGTGGTCTACTTTGGTACGGATTGATGACTTTTTATTCTGGGTAAGCTTGGTTGAACAACCATGTTTTCAATTTCTTCTTGAAGTTGTTCATACAAGGTTCGAGGCGTATGTCAGGTGGTAGTGTGTTGCAGTGAGTGGGACCTGCAATCGAGAGCGCACGGCCGTGTGTGGAGGAGAGATGGGCAGTCTTCAAGGAGGGCACAAGTAGGGTGCCAGATTTTGCCGTTCTGGTGGGTCGACTGGACTTAGGAGTTGTAAAAGGGAGGTCTAACCAGTTAGAGTTGTGCGTGTGGATTGCCGGATTGAATTAATTGCACCCCCCCCACCCTCTTGACCCCCCCAAAACTTGCCAAAATTACCTGGTGTACCAGCGGGCATCCCGGGAGCGATCTCCCACTCTCGAGCCATCGGCTGCCAGTAATCAAAATGGTGCAAATGGCCCTTTGCCCTTACCGTGTGACAGGGGCTATTGGTGCCATTGGCCAGCCATTATCCATGTAATACATGCTCAATGTGCACACAAGCACATTCTAATAGTAATTTACCCCTACAAAAATTGTGGGGCTATAAACCTAAAGTGAGAAAAACATGCATATATAGTAAAATTGTGTATGAAGTATAGTGCCCTTGTGAACTATTGTTCACAAGGGCACAAGGGAAGACAATGAGGAAATTTAAAACCCACCTGATCGAGCATAAAAGTGCCCTGAAGTACAAAAAAGTGGAAGCCTCTTTGGTGCAACATTGTTTAGATAAGGGGCATTAATTTGAAGATCTAGGGTGTAGGGATGTGAATCGTTTTTTGACGATTTAAAAAAATCGTCAGATATTTTTTAAATCATCAAAAATTGTTAAGAGTCATGATACAATAGAAATTCCCCCGATTTATTGTGAAAAATCATAAATCGGGGGAGGGGGGAGGGCGGGAAAACCGGCACACCAAAACAACCCCTAAACCCACCCCGACCCTATAAAACTAATCCTTTACCTTCCCCCACTCTCCCCCACTCTCCCGAACCCCCCCAAAACATTTTACGAGTACCTGGTGGTCCAGTGGGGGGTGCAGGGACCGATCTCCCGCTCTCGGGCCATCAGCGCCATTTTGGCTGCCACTCAAAAATGGTTCCGATGGCCCGATAAAAAAACAAAAAACACCTGACCCTTTAAAAATGACCCCTTAGCTTCGCCCACCCTCCCGAGCCCCCCAAAACATTTTAAAATTACCTGGTGGTCTAGTGGTAGTCCCGGGAGTGATCTCCCATTCTCAGGCTGTCGGCTGCCACTCATAAAGATGGCGCCAATGGCCCTTTGCCCTTACCATGTGACAGGGTATCCGTGCCATTGGCCGGCCCCTGTCACATGGTAGGAGCACTGGCTGGCCGGCGCCGGCGCCATCTTTACTCGTAAAAAGTTTTGGGGCGGTCCGGGAAGGTGGGGGAAGGTAAGGGGTCAATTTTAAAGGGTCGGGCCTCACTAAAAAAAAATTAACGATGTGAATCAGAACCAATTCCGATTCACATCACCACCAATCAGATTTTTTTCTCCCTCTAGCCGAACCCGATCGTTAAGACGATCAGGCACACGATTCACATCACTACTAGGGTGTATAGTTTTGGAAGTATTATGTTGTGATGTGCGAGGTGGCAATATGAATTTGAGTTTATTACAAAGGAATAATGGTGGATTTTTAAATTGAGCATGGTACAATCTGCAGTATTAAACAAATAAGTGGATTGGTCAGTATATATGTAAGGGAGCAGTTTGATTGGATGTCGATTGAGTGGGTGTTTGTCTATATAAACCACACTTCCAGGTAAGTGCGTAAAAGCGCTGAACGCCATTTTGGAGAGCTGCGATGTGAAGCCTGGACGGGCTGCAAAAGAGAATAAGTCTGGCTGTAGCTGAATGAGATATGTAAATAAGAGTAAGGATCAGGTTGTTAGTGGTGTTTGAGTATTTTGCTATGTTCTTTCTTGAGCAGTAACATTGTGTCCCCTGAAGAAGGCAAGGCAACATGCCAAAACATTGTCAATGTTGGGCGTAGATAAATAGGAGCACCGCAGCGGGGAGTAAAAGTAATTGAGAAGCTTCAAGCAAATGAGAAGTGTGAAACACACGGAGAGAAGTTTCAAATAAATGAGAAGTATTAAATACATGGAGAGTGATTGAAAGATGGGAGTGGCCATCACCGCAGTACCAAAGAATCTACTCCAACACCTCAAAACCATAACCTCTATGTCCTACCTTGTGTGGTTAATTTGATTATCCTGGGACTTCCTTGTCTTCAAAGCACCAACCCATTATTGGTTGTTTATCAATAGAACTGGCCTGTTGTGAACCATCTTGTTCTTCCACCTGTCTTGCCTTTGTCACTCCTCCACATTCCATCACCATTGTGGTTTCTCAGTCAGGGCTATCATCCTAATATTTGGAATATTTGGATATATTTTCCAAATAAAACGCTGAGACGCTACCTGCTCACTGCTCCTATGACTGTGAGATTGAATTCATTCCTGGAAAATACCCTCCTCTCGGGGCCTGAGATCAAGTTTATGAGTACATTTACATACAAGAAAATCTTACTAGAGGCTTCATCTATCCATCATCCTCTCCAGCTGGAGCCGGTTTCTTCTTCATAGCAGAAAAGTACAGAATGCTGTGGACCTGCTTAGACTATAGAGACCTCCGTACTATCACCAAAATGATCGCTAACCCCCTACCATTGATATCCGTGATGTTTGATTGACTGCATGGAGCATGGGTCGGCGTGACGTCGGAGTGACGCGGCGTCACGTGATTCCCCTCGGGTTCGCTCCCGGACCCCTCGTTGGGCCCAAAAGGCACTTTTGGCCAGCTTGGGGGGGTCAGGAGGCCCCCCCAAGCTGGCCAAAAGTGCCGTTTGGGTCCAACGAGGGTCCGGGAGAGGAACCGCGATGGACCACGTGACGTCGGCGTCACGTCGGAGTGACGCGGACGTCACGTGATTCCCCACGCTTCCGCTCCCGGACCCTCACGGAAATTTTGGCCAGCTTGGGGAGTTTTGGTAAGTTTTGGGGGGGGGATTAAGGAGGGTGAGGGGTTTAAATTTTTATTTAGATCAACAATCGCGATTTCCAACGTATTCAACATAGCTATGTTGAATAAGTTGGAAATCCGATCGTTTACGCCTCATCATTTTTTTAAGTTAAAAAAAAAAATAAGTTGCGTTTTCCATTTAAGTTCAAAACGAATGCACACCCCTAATATATACCCAGTCATGTGATGTCATCAGAAGGTGCCAGCTAATGCTGTTCTCACTGTAAAGCCTTTATATGTGGTGCATGCTGTATGTGCGTGCTTAAAGAAGATCTCACTGGTCAGTGTCTGCATCTCAGGAGACATGGGTGGACAGCAAATTCATGCCACTCAGAGAAGCAAGACTTTGTGGCCAACTAGAGAAAGGTGAGTGAGACAGCTCATGGGGGCAGCCCACAAGCCAGCAAATGTAACATTACCCCCTCTTCTACACCCCTCCTCAGGATCTGAGGCTTGGGTTTGGATGGAAATCGTCTATGGAATTCTTTTACCAGGAGAGATGCTGTAAGGTTGGTAGTATACTCCCAAGAGTTTTACTCTGGTCCAAAGTGCTTCCAAGCGATGAGGTACTCAAGTTTGCCTTGCCATCTACTGAAATTCAAATTTTCTTCCACTTACAAACTGTGTCTCTTCTTCCACAGTCACGTTGGCACCATGTCAGTAGTAGGGTTTCTGGAGGGCCAGGAAAGAATTAACGGTTTCAGTAACAAAACATGAAATATATTATGGATCCTTAGCTTTTAGGGAAATTTTAATAGGAAAGTGACAGGGCCCATCTGCCATTGAATGGGGTATGGTCCAATGAAATGTGGTAACAGGCTGAGTAAAGGAACATGGAGATGTAAGTGTTGGACGTTCAGTATTACTAAATCACCCTCCTTGAACTGAGGTGCTGGTCAACATTTGCTGTCTACATATTTCTTACCTAGTATGGCAGCCTTTGATATTAATTGAGTGTGTTGAGTCCAGAGATCATGGAGATCCTAGGCAGTGAGACAGGCTACCAGGCAATCCATAGTGTGGGGTATTTATTTATTTTTTGAGTTTTATATACCATCATTCGGTGAAACCATCACAACGGTTTACAAGATTCAAAGTGTATTTTCTTAACAATAGTGACTTAAGGTATAACAGGATACATATTATAAACAAAAATTAATCTTTTTGTTTGTTTGAGCTTCTGAAAGGCTTCAACTGATTATGGAGGCCAGTTTCTGGTGTTCATACCTTTTCATGTTAAGGATGTGAGTGGACCGGCAAGGGCGGAATATCCATGGATAAACTGCCGATAATAATTGGTGAATCCGAGAAATCTTTCTCCTACCCACAAACTCACCAGCTGGGGCCATTCCAGAATAGCCTTCTATTATGCAGAGTCCATGCTTAGTCTGGTACTGGAGATGATGTATCCCAGGAAGGGCAGGATCTCTTGCTCGAAGAGACATTTTTCCAATTTGGCATACAGATGATGTTCGTGTAAGCACTGGAGTACCTGTTTAACATGGGATCTATGAGTAGGCAGAGACCAGGAAAAAATGAGAATGTCATCCAGGTATACCACAACGGAAGAGTTTAGAAGATCCCGGAAAATATTTTTCACCATTTTTGGAAGACTGCCGGGGCATTGCACAGACAGAATAGCATAACTAGATGTTATGAGTATCCATCCCTTTTATTAAAGGCAGTCTTTCATTCATCCCCATGCTTGATTTGAATGAGATTGTATTTACCATAGAGATCCGATTTAGTGAAGACCCATGCTCCCTGCAGTCAATCAAACATCACGGATATCAATGGTAGGGGGTTAGCGATCATTTTTGGTGATAGTACGGAGGTCTCTATAGTCTAAGCAGGTCCACAGCATTCTGTACTTTTCTGCTATGAAGAAGAAACCGGCTCCAGCTGGAGAGGATGATGGATAGATGAAGCCTCTAGTAAGATTTTCTTGTATGTAAATGTACTCATAAACTTGATCTCAGGCCCCGAGAGGAGGGTATTTTCCAGGAATGAATTCAATCTCACAGTCATAGGAGCAGTGAGCAGGTAGCGTCTCAGCGTTTTATTTGGAAAATATATCCAAATATTCCAAATATTAGGATGATAGCCCTGACTGAGAAACCACAATGGTGATGGAATGTGGAGGAGTGACAAAGGCAAGACAGGTGGAAGAACAAGATGGTTCACAACAGGCCAGTTCTATTGATAAACAACCAATAATGGGTTGGTGCTTTGAAGACAAGGAAGTCCCAGGATAATCAAATTAACCACACAAGGTAGGACATAGAGGTTATGGTTTTGAGGTGTTGGAGTAGATTCTTTGGTACTGCGGTGATGGCCACTCCCATGGGGAGGAGCCCCATGAGGAATCACAGTACTAGGCTAGACTCGAGACACACAAACACAAATTTGTCTTTATTATACAGCTGAATGATACCACCAGAGGTGGCAGTAGTGAGATGATCCAGCAGTAGCAGTTCAGGGGCCCTAGGCAGAGGAGATCCGTCCCACAATGGTAGATGTTAGCAGCACATGGTAGAATAGGGAGTTCCATATGCAGGTTCCCAATGCTGAGCTGTAGATGAGACAGACTGTCAAAAGTTAGATTACTCACAAAGATGGTAGCTGTACTGATGGAGATCCCAGCAGGCAGAAGTAGTTGGATTGCAGGCACCAAGGCAGAGAGAGCAGGCCCTCGAGGAGTGAGTACTTGGTATCCCAGATAGGCACCTGAAAGAAAGCGAAGGGCCCATAAGGAGCGGGTACCCAGGTTAGATGAAATACCGCGAAGGGCAGAGAGAGCTTCCAGTGGCAGCACGGAAGCGGCAGAGTAGCTTAGACCGGAGGAATTCCAATCCTTGCTAACTCGAATTGTTAGCAAACAAAGGGCAGGCTAAATACCTGGATGTCATGACATCATTTGAGGGGGACGCTCCCAAGGTTCCCGCCATAACGTGGATAAAGACGTGGGTGGCGTGCGCGCGCGTACCCTAATAGGCCCTCAGGAGAAACATGGCGGATAGCCTTGCCATTTCCATTCCGGGGACACTGGGGAGAGTGGCATGAAGACGCGGCAGCAGCCATCCTCCCAAGGCTAGTGGAGAGAGCAGGAAGAAAAGTGAGGCACAGAGGTGGAAGCCGTCTGAGACTGATGGACGCAACAATAGAGAATGATATTCTTGGAATGAAGTAGACCTGAGTGGAGGGTAAGAGGAATTGTGCTCTCAGTAATTATCCATGGGAAGGGGTTGTTAGTGTTTGAGGTAGTTGTGGGTAGATCCTTGGGCTGGTAGCAGATGACCATGCTCTCGGGGGAAGATCCTGAGAGGGACCATCGGTCAGGCTCAGAGTATGGAGACAGACACACACTAGTTCTTTTATTAAACAGTATACTGAACCACCAGAGGTGGCAGTAGTGAGCTGAAGTGCCCAGCTGGGCTGTAGTCCCTCAGATACTGGAACAGCGATCCTGGATAACTGAGCTGTAGAGAAACTGAATATAGTGAATAGGCAGGGTATGCAGAGTTCAGGAACAGAACCTTGATGGTAACACTCACACCATAGTTGCTTGGAAGCAGCCCAGGAGCTGGAAAGAAGTAGGCCTTCGAGGAGCAAGTACCTGGTTCCAGGGAACGCTCTGAGAGAGAGAAGGTAACTCACTGATGTTGTAGGCAGCGATGACTTCCTGGCAGAAGTGGTATTCAGTAGCAAGTCCGGGAACGAGGGCCCTCGAGGAGCGAGTACCAGTTCCAGACTACAATCTGTAAAGCAAAAGAGAAAGTGAGGCCCCCGAGAAGCGGGTACCCCTGGTAAGTCCAAGGAGGCAGAGTAGCTTACATAGAGTAACCCTTGCTAACTCGATCCGTTAGCAATTTCAGAGACCTTAAATATCCGGTGCAGATGATGTCATCTCAGGGGAACGCCCCTGAGGTTTGCGCCACCTCTGGTACTTCAGTCGGGGCTGCACCGCGCACGCCCTTAGGCTCCAGGGAAACATGGCGGTGTGCAGTGTCTAGCCAGTCCATGGACGCCGGAGGAGGACGGCAAGAGGACGTCGCGGCAGCCAAACTTCCAACAGGCAAAGAGAAAGTCGCCAAAGCGGTAAGGTGGGCATAGTGGAGATGTCGGGCAGTGACGGTCGCAACAGGGGTCACCATAGACTAAAGAAATGGTAAATGGTGGGCCAAGGGAACAGAGGGTATGTGGTAGTGCATCAACAGGATCTGATTGATGAATAAGTCTCCCCCTGGACTGGAGTTCAAGAATGCTTGTGATACGAAACTTATCTTGCTTTGGGTGATTGATACAGGAATGAGAAGTTGGGGAGCAGAGGAGGTCTGGCTTATGTTTATCTTCCTGATCAATTGTAGACATGGAAATTTCCTGGTTTTCTCTGCAATTAGCCATTAGGTATCCTCGGTGTGATCTTTATTCGGTGGTCAGCTGGCTGTGACATAGTTGCATGGGCTCCTCCTGAATTTGGGTTTAGAGGGCTGAGTTAAGAATGGTGAGATATGTCACTGAAAGTGGGGTGCTAAGAGGACAGAGCATCGAGTTTTATGCTTATGTGTTCTTTCTTGGAGTCTACAGTCTAGACACCCGGCCAAAATGTTGAGGTTATACAGTGAGGTAGGAACTTCCCAAGCAGTGAGCTCATTCTTAATGTGATCTGCCAGATCTTGAAGAAAGATGGGCATGAGACTTTCCTTGCTCCAGTTCAGTTCAGAGGCAAGCATCCTGAACTATATGGCATACTCCGAGGGTGTGGGAGCCTTGATGGGTCCGCATCATATCTGTTGCTTGAGGGTGTCCCTTCCTGGCTCATCAATTAGAAGGTGGAATTCCCTGATAAAGTTGGCCAAGTTCTAGAGTATGGGATTCTCACATTCCCAGGAGGATAAATCCAAGCCAATGTGGTGCTGCTAAGGAGGGAGAGGACATAAGTGATCTTGGTTTGGTCATCAGAGAACATTGTGGCCTATAGCTGGAAATGCATCTAGCATTGATTTATGAACCCACAGCATTGCCTGGGATTCCCCAAAAAGCACAGGGATGGTAGTAACTGCAGTAAAAGTCTGGTGAAGGCAGGTAGAACCTGAGAAGAAGGAATTGATGCTGTTGGTGTGGGTTCCTTTCCCAGAGCATCCACCATGACAGCTAATTTTTCCAGGGCCACAATGACTTGATTAACCACCTGCTGCTGTTCCTATAGGTGTGTTCCAAGCCGGGTATTAATTGATGAGAAGCCTGGGCTGCCAGATCCATGGCCTCAGCAAACTGTTAGGATTATGGACCCTTGTGTTGGAGTGAGATTGACACAACCTACTGGTAAGGACCAGTAGGTTATGACTGCTAACTTATGGAGCTGACGGTTCAGAGATTGAGCTTTACTTTAACCAGCCCTTTTCCCCTCAGGTTGAGCCTTTTCATTCCGGGGGCCATTAGGTCTTAGATGACAGTCTCTGGGTTTATGCTGAAGAGAGGTTCTGATGTCAGGCTGTGGTCAGGGCTGGCAGCAAGTGAAAATGGTCAGTAGTGCCAGGCTATGGTCAAGGCAGGTGGCGAGCAAGGATTGTCAGGTCACAGGCTAAGGTCAGTTCCGAGAATGAAACTGAAGTTAGGCCGACAGAAGAGAGGGACAAGGCTGGATGAGGTAAAAGACAATGAAGGCTGGATGAGGCTGAAGACAAGGCAAGGTTGAAGACAAGGACAACACTTAAGACAAGGACGAAGCTGAAAAGTTCAAGGCTGAAGACAGGAGCAGCAACTCACTCTAAGCAGAGTCGACCGGTTGCTGAGGCACTGGAGGCTTGCACAGTCAGGGATCATATACACAGTCATGTGATATCATTAGAAGGTGCTGGCTAGTGCTGTTGCTGCTGCGAGACCTTTAAATGTTGGCGTGCGCCAAGCACACATGTCTAGAGAAGATCCCGGCAGTCAGAGGCACTGGTGTCTCAGGCAGCATGGGTGGACAGTGTCTTTGGGCCGCTCAGAGCAGCAAGACTTTGGGGCCAGCCAGAGAGAGATCATTAAGCCGGCCTATGTGGACAGCTCCCTAGCTAGCAAACGTAACCTGGGGCAGCCACAAAGAAGGCACATGGCTGAGGAGGGATATGATAGAGGTGTTTAAAATCATGAGAGGTCTAGTTAATGTGACTCAGTTATTTACTCTTTCGGATAATACAAAGACTAGGGGGCACTCCGTGAAATTAGCATGTGACACATTTAAAACTAATTGGAGAAAGTTCTTTTTCACTCAATGGACAATTAAACTCTGGAATTTGTTGCCAGAGGATGTGGTTAGTGCAGTTAGTGTAGCTGTGTTTAAAAAAGGATTGGATAAGTTCTTGAAGGAGAAGTCTATTACCTGCTATTAAATAAGTTGACTTAGAAAATAGCCACTGCTATTACTAGCAACAGTAGCATGGAATAGACTTAGTTTTGGGTACTTGCCAGGTTCTTGTAGTTTGGATTGGCCACTGTTGGAAACAGGATGCTGGGCTTGATGGACCCTTGGTCTGACCCAGTATGGCATGTCCTTATGTTCTTATGTAACATGTTTGACCAATATAGAGGACAATTAAGAGCCCCCTCTGTGAAGATTGCAGAGCTTGAGTTGTATTATAGAGATGAAGCAGATCATTAGACCATGGGAAAGAATCAATAGCAATGAAATTGTGAACTAGCACCAGGACCTTAAGTGAGATTTTAGAGGTAATAATGAAAGGTTTTCAAAACTGGAGTGATGTGTTCTCTAATGGAACAACTAGAAATAAACCTTGCTGCAGAGTTTTGCAACATCAGATCAGAAGAGCTTTTATTGCTGATTTTGGTAATCCAATATATAAACAGTTGCAGTAATTTAAAAAAGGCAGGATTAAGGCCTGTACAACAATATAAAGTCAGCAGCAGCAGCAGAAAGTAACAGTCTATGTGAACTTATGGACCTCCTAAAATCAGGTAAGGTTTTTGAGGGCTAGCACACTGACCTATTTCCTCCAGTTATCAAATGATTGCTAGGCCTGCAAAACCTTTTACCACTCTCCTCTTCATTCAACAAAACATATAGAAACATAGAAACATAGAAACATAGAAATGACGGCAGAAGAAGACCAAATGGCCCATCTAGTCTGCCCAGCAAGCTTCACACACATTTTCTCTCATACTTATCTGTTTCTCCTAGCTCTTGGTTCTATTTCCCTTCCACCCCCACCCTTAATGTAGAGAGCAGTGATGGAGCTGCATCCAAGTGAAACATCTAGCCCGATCCGTCAGGGGCAGTAGCCGCCGCAACAAGCAAGCTGCACCCATGCTCATTTGTTTTACCCAGACTATGTTATTAGCCCTTATTGGTTGTTTTTCTTCTCCCCTGCCGTTGAAGCAGGGAGCTATGCTGGATATGCATGACGTATAAGTCTTCTCCCATGCCGCTGAAGCAGAGAGCCATGCTGGATGTGCATCGAAAGTGAAGTATCAGGCACATTTGGTTTGGGGTAGTAACCGCCGTAACAAGCCAGCTACTCCCCGCTTTGTGAGTGCGAACCCTCTTTTCTTCTCCCCTGCCGTTGAAGCAGAGAGCTCTGCTGTATATGCATTGAAAGTGAAGTATCAGGCTTATTTGATTTGGGGTAGTAACCGCCGTAACAAGCCAGCTACTCCCCTCTTTGTGAGTGTGAATCCTTTTTTCCACATTTCCTCTTGCTGTTGAAGCTTAGAGCGATGTTGGAGTCACCGTAAGCCTGTGTATGTTTATTTAATAAGGGTATTGACTCCAGGCAGTAGCCATCATTCTGGTGAGTCACCCACTCTTCATTGGCAGCCTCTTGACTTTATGGATCTACAGTGTTTATCCCACGCCCCTTTGAAGTCCTTCACAGTTCTGGTCTTCACCACATCCTCCAGAAGGGCATTCCAGGCATCCACCACCCTCTCCGTGAAGAAATACTTCCTGACATTGGTTCTGAATCTTCCTCCCTGGAGCTTCAAATCGTGACCCCTGGTTCTGCTGATTTTTTTCCTTCGGAAAAGGTTTGTCGTTGTCTTTTGATCATTAACACCTTTCAAGTATCTGAAAGTCTGTATCATATCACCTCTGCTCCTCCTTTCCTCCAGGATGTACATATTTAGATTCTTCAATCTCTCCTCGTACGTCATCCGATGAAGATCCTCCACCTTCCTGGTCGCCCTTCTCTGTACTGCCTCCATCTTGTCTTTGTCTTTTTGAAGGTACGGTCTCCAGAACTGAACATAGTACTCCAGGTGAGGCCTCACCAAGGACCTGTACAAGGGAATAATCACTTCCCTTTTCTTACTCGATATTCCTCTCTCTATGCAGCCCAGCATTCTTCTGGCTTTAGCTATCGCCTTGTCGCCTTGTCGCATTGTTTCGCCGACTTCAGATCATTAGACACCATCACCCCAAGGTCCCTCTCCTGCTCCGTGCACATCAGCCTTTCTCCCCCCCATCGAATACAGTTCATTCGGATTTCCACTCCCCATATGCATGACTTTGCACTTCTTGGCATTGAATCTCAGCTGCCATATCTTCGACCACTCTTCCAGTTTCCTTAGATCCCATCTCATTCTCTCCACTCCTTCCGGCGTGTCCACTCTGTTGCAGATCTTAGTGTCATCCGCAAAAAGACAAACCTTACCTTCTATCCCGTCCGCAATGTCGCTCACAAAGATATTGAACAGGACCGGTCCCAACACCGATCCTTGCGGTACACCACTTAAAACCGCTCTCTCTTCAGAGAAGGTTCCATTTACCATCACACGTTGTCTTCTGTCCGTCAACCAATTTGCAATCCAGGTCACCACCTCGGCACTCACTCCCAAGCTTCTCGTTTTATTCACCAGTCTCCTGTGCGGAACCGTATCAAAAGCTTTGCTGAAATCCAAGTATATGATATCGAGTGCTCTTCCTCTATCCAATTCCTTGGTTACCCAGTCAAAAAAGTCAATCAGATTTGTCTGACAGGATCTTCCTCTGGTGAATCCATGCTGCCTCTGGTCCAATTCTCCGGACTGTAGATAGTTCACTATTCTCTCTTTCAACAGTGACTCCATTACTTTTCCCACCACCGAAGTGAGGCTAACTGGTCTGTAGTTACCAGCCTCCTCTCTGTTCCCACTCTTGTGAAGAGGGACCACCACCGCTCTTCTCCAATCACTCGGCACCACTCCCGTTTCTAGGGATCTATTGAACAGGTCGCACAGCGGTCCCGCCAGCACATCTCTGAGCTCCCTCAGTATCCTTGGATGAATCCCATCAGGCCCCATGGCTTTGTCCACTTTCAGATTCTTTAGCTCTTCCCATACATTATCTACTGTAAATGGATTTTCCTCTGTTCCGCTTCCCTCCAGTTTCTTGTTGTGTAGAGATGGTCCTTCTCCAGGGTCTTCTTTAGTGAACACAGAGCTGAAGTATTCGTTTAATATTTCTGCCATTTCTTCGTCTCCCTCCACACATTGATCATTTCCACCTTTCAATTTCACTATACCACTTTGGACTTTTCTCTTTTCGCTGATGTATCTGAAAAATGTTTTGTCACCATATTTTATCTCCTTGGCAATCCTCTCTTCTGCTTGACTTTTTGCCAACTTGATTAATTTCTTAGTCTCCCTCAGTTGAATCAGATATTCTTCTTTGTGCTCCTCCCTTTGGGATCTTTTGTATTTCTTGTATGCAGTTCTTTTAGCTTTAATTTTGTCAGCCACCTCCTTTGAGAACCAGATAGGTTTCATTTTTCTTTTGCTTTTCTTTACATTTCTAACATATAGAGCAGTTGCCTTGGCGATTGCTCCTTTTAGATTGGTCCACTGTTGATCCACATCTCTCTCATTTTCCCATCCATTTAGTTCTTCCTCTAGGTACTTCCCCATTTCCTCAAAGTCTGTGTTTTTGAACTGTAAAACTCGGGTCTTTGTGGTTCTTTTCCCTATTCTTTTAGTGATATTAAACCATACCGTTTGATGATCACTGGTGCTGAGGTGGGCGCCCACCTTGACATCAGAGGCGATTTCTCCATTATTGAGCACTAAGTCGAGAATAGTTCCTTCTCTTGTGGGTTTCAATACCATTTGTTTGAACAAAGATACTTGCATGGCATCCAGTATTGCTCTACTGTTTTTAGATTCTGCAGATGGGATTTTCCAGTCTACATCTGGCATATTAAAGTCACCAATGATCACCACTTCCCCTTTCTTACCTATCTTATGGATGTCTTCAACCAGATCTCTGTCCAGCTCTTCCTTTTGGTTTGGAGGCCTGTAAACCACTCCAATATAAATGGATGCGCCATCATCTGTTTTTAGGTCGACCCATAGTGCTTCTTCCTTGCCCCAACTACCTTGCAGCTCAGATGCTTGGATATTATTTCTGACATAAAGAGCCACACCTCCCCCTTTTCTATCCACTCTGTCCTTCCTTAACAAGTTATAGCCTGGTATTGCCGTGTCCCAATCATGAGATTCTGTGAACCATGTCTCTGTGATAGCAACGATGTCCAATTCTGCCTCTGTCATTAGGGCCTGCAGATCTGGGATTTTATTTCCCAAACTATGAGCATTTGTAGTCATAGCTTTCCAGGTACTCTCTTTACGGTTATTGCTTTTCCTGTACTCCTTATGAGACTTTAGTTGAGATTTGTTATTCACTTTACTCGTTCCTTTTGCAGTTGTGCCATTGATGACAGAGTTATCCATCTCAATGTTTTTCTCTAGAATTTCTTCAGTTAATATAGGGAGGGCTTTATGTTCTTGTTGCATATGATACTGTGTGTGTCTCCTTGTTACAGGTCTAATTCTACCAGAGCCCACTGTGATCCTGTTTTTTAATGATTTACTTGATGAACTGATTGAGTGGGAGGGTGTACTTGTTGGTTTCCCATCTGTCAAGAATGGGTGACTGTGGGACACATGTGTTATCCTACCTGAGTCTACTGTATTTCTTTTTCTTGAGTCCTGGTTATTCTTTGGTGTTGGGGAATTATTATCTGAGTAATGCAATATGGGTGTAATCCTTTTAATTGAAGCTAATTGAGCTTTAACCTCAGTCAGCTCCGTTTTCAAAGAAGAGAGCTGTGCACAGATCGGGCCTTCATACCCCATATCTTCTCAACCCACCTCCATAATGGAGCTCTGAGCCTACTCCCCACTCCCAACACATACTTAGAACTTCGCCTCCATTCACCACCATAAATTTGCCTTCCATCTTCACCAACAGAAGAGATCTAGATTTCCTCTACCAGCAGTGGCACCAAATCCAAAATAACAGTGCTAACACTCTGACCAAAATGCCCCAACACAGGCTTTGGTATGCAGATCATAGTGTCAGCATCACCATTTTGGATCTGGTGCTGTTTTTGGCAAATGGAAAACTGACTCCTTTCTACTGGTGAAGACTTGGCCACCTTTTTGGTGATGATTCAGTGTCCGAGGGTCGGTGATTGGGGTTTCAGATTTCTTGAGGCCAATTTGTTCAATTATCATAGGGATGAAGAAGATTCATAAGTCTTAAGACCTATTTGGTGTTTGTGGGACTGGGAAGTTATTGGGCATGAAGGCCATTTGTAGATTAAGTGGATGGGAATGGGAGATTATAGGGAACTGAAGGCATATTTATTGAATGGGATTGGGAATGATAGGGGCTCAGAAGCCCAACAAGGGGGTGTGGGGTCAGTTGGATGGTTATTAGGGTATGCATTTGGGTAACAAAATAGGAAATGGGACAAAATTTCCTATTTTGTTTTGGATCATTTTCAGAGTGTAAAAATGTAAATTCTGACAACATTTCATCTGAATTTCATTCTGTTTTGAAAATTGGGAATAAAGTCACTCATCAGGCCTAGGCCTAGGTCCTAGGGCAGGTCCCGAGGCCTGGACATTGGTCTAGGCCCAGGCATGATGCTGGGGCCCAATCCAGTTTCAACACTTGGACCTCAGTCCAGAGTCAGGCTGGGGCCCAGGCCTCATAGGTCCTCTTCATCTTCTCTCTTCAGTCTTCTTTTTTCAAATGAAGGCATCCACTGGGGACGTGTGAGAGAAAATTAACTCCAGCACATCCACCTCAGTAGAGAGTGCCATTTTGAGGAACAACAGTCTGCCGTACAGCTGAACAGGTAAATGGTACCCTCTGCTGAGGAGGATATACCAGAGTTGATTTACTCTGGTGTATTCCCAGTGAATGCCTTCATTTGAAGAAATAAGACTAAGAGGACCTATGAGGGCTGAGCTCTGGCAGCCAGGCCTGGCTCTGACAGTGGGCTGAGGCTCAGGCTTTAGAACCCAGTCTCCTGACTGGGCCCAAGCATTGGGTCTGGACCTAGGCCTTAGCCTAGACCTAGACCTCAGTTTCAGGACCAGGCATCTAAGCCTGGGCCTTGCATAGGGCCTAGGATGAGGTCACTGTGACATACCATGGCCCAGGTCTATGGAAAGCTGAGGCTTCAGCCTGGGCCTAGGCCTCATTGGCAGATTCCCCAAGACCGGGTAAGTGGGAACCAGCGAGGATCTTGGCCTTGACCTTTTTTGGGGTAGGTGGGATGGGTGGTGAGAATAAGAGGCCTCAGGAGCCATGGGAGGCCCCATTTCTTTTTTTTTTTTTCCTTTGTTTTTATGTTTTTTTTGTTTTTTTAAACTAAATAATTGAAATAAACATTAAATGAAATGAAATTGTGGGGAAAACCCCACCAAAACAAAATAAAATTTTTAATTCTGTACACCCCTAATACTTATAGGACTGGGATGCCCTTTTAATTTCAGGAGAAGAGATATATTTTCTTTTGCTATCCAGCCTTTTCGAGGAAGCTTAATATGTAGCGCATATCAGCATTATCCTAGTTGCGCTGCTTTTAGTGCAGGTATAGTAACACTATCATGTTTTGAAAATCACTAATTTGATAATCAGGCATTAAAGTTTTCTTTACTGCTAACATTCAAACTGGCAAGTAACTCACATTACTATGTAGCTTTTAACTCTGGTTAGTACATAGATTTACATTTTCACTTGGAAACGTATATTTTACTGTATATTAGAAGATGTAACATAGGTTAATCACTCTTTTTGCAAGAATTATCTCATTTTTTGCACCTGTAAAGAAAAAGGTTACATTAGTTGTGCTGAACTGCAGTTATAAAAACACACCTGTGCTCTCTATTCTTCCAATATGACTCAAACTCATTTTAGCCCTATATTGGGTTCTACAGTTATGCTTGCATTTACAATAACTGCAGCTTTGCTCATTCTTGCATGCAAATCTTTAATAGATAAATATTCTATTTAGGCTATAAATAAATCTTCAGTGGTGTGAATCAACCTTACCTTATCAATTTAAAAACCTTGAACAGGAACTGTTTGATGGTGCAAGTCCCAGTCTTCAGTTTTAATATTTATCTCTGTCAAACTGTCTGCTTGCAATCAGTGTTCCTTTATAAAAGTAAAGACATTTAAAGTGTTAGTCATTAATTATCTTAATTAATGCTATAAAGCATATGAACTCTATAGTGCTCAGAAGCTGGTAAAATAACATTCTAATGCCTCTAGGATATATAGCTGGGTAGAGCAGATTTTCCAGTTTTACCATTTTCACACCAACTCATTTTAAGAAAGGTCTTAAAATTATACTCTAAAGCTAGTATACTGCCATCATTAAGATAGCATTCAGACCTACTCTGTTTCACCATTTTGTCGTTCATAGTGTTGTAGGTTGTAATGCATTTTACAAGAATCAGCAAAAGTGATGTTGTAGTATATGAGCTTTCAAGATGCAAATGTCCCTTTTTCAGATGATGTAGTCCTCCAAGGAAGAGGTGAGGCACATTGACAGGGCAGTATATTGAAAGTGACCATGATGTACCTGTTTTGTGAATAAATGGAGAACTTGGAAGGTCTTGAAAAGTTCATGAACTGCAAAGTCTTTATTTTTTGTTAATTCTTGATTTATTTATTTATTTAGCGCTATTTATAGATCACTTAATAAAAGCAGTTTAGATTAGAAACACTGGAGCCAAAATATCCGGATGTAATTTTTTGTCCTAATAAAGAAGGTCACAAGGAGCCAAAAAAGTGAACAAAGCCCCTATGGCTTGATCTGGGCTAATCACGGAATGGAATTAAAAAAAACAAAAAAACATAAAAAATAGTCTTTATTTTTTAATAATCACCACACTTGAAATCATTATTCATATTTTGCTATTTTAAAAAGAATATCACTTCTGTTGTGGAGTCTCAGGAAAAGTTCCAGAGGGTGGCCATGGGACAGCATTGTGCCAGGTCCCTTCTCTGAGGTCACAGACCCATAGTCTCTCTCTCATAACCATATCAGAAATTCTCCAGCATTTCCATGATCTGCTTCTGCTCATTCTCCCAGAATTCCTAGCTCTCCCAATCCCCAGTGTTCTCTGCATATTCCTTTAGGATGTGGCGGACAATTTCGATGGAGTTATCGCTCATATTCAGAATCTGATGCACTTGTTGGCAAATCTGAAAGATGCTGGACATGCTGCTTTCTGCCATGATATAGTAGGGATGTAAGAAGGAAAAAAAATTGTTTCGATTCGGTTTTCGTTTCACCAGGACCCAAATTCATTGCATTAGTTTCATTAGGGGGGGGGGGGGGGAACCAATTAGTTGATTAGTTTTATTTATTGTCCGTTTTCACATTAAAGTCAATGGGGGAAGTATTTGCAGCCTATTTTTGGCTGCAGAATTGGGGTTTTCTTATCAATTCTGATGAAACTTCTAGAGAGCAATCATCAGAATGAGAAAAGAGCTCCAAGGTACTTAGACTGTGGCAAAGTGATACCAAAGTGGCATGAATAGCCTAAGGTACTGTAAAGGGGCAAAGGAGTACCAGGAGTGGCAAGAGTGCTTTAACAGAGGTGCAAAGCAGCAGCGAGAGTGTCAAAAACACACCACAGCTTCAAAAGAGAGTTGCAGGAACCCTCAAAGGCAGCATGACAGGCAAAGTGGCAAGACAAGTGGCATCAACATCCTACAGCATAATGAAGGGGAAACATAGCAAGCAGAAAAAGTGTCACAAAAAAACTACGTGGCGCCGATAAAGGGACAAAGCAGCAGAAAAACTATCACAAGCACACTGAGGAACCATGATAGTGTCAAGAACACCACAAGGAGTAGAGTGAGACGTCTGGTGTATGGCAGCAAGGCAGAGTGGCAGAAAGTAGATGGGGCAAGACAGACTGGTAGAGCGGAGGTAGTCTGGTACCTGTGGTTTTGATAGGGGCAAGACATGCTGGCCCCAGGGAGAGTTCCCTTTCCTTTGCTCAGGAAAGAGCTCTCTAGAATGGGTTCGCCCCTAGAGTGGGGTGTTTCCGTTGGCATCTAGTGAGCTCTCACTGGTCTTTTAAAATCTGGTGGACGTAGCAGATATACAAATGAGAATTTTCAAGGCAACGGCAGAGGATGTTTCCATGTGAACAGCAATTCAACATGGGTCAGCGGGTGTTAAGAAATAGGCTGGCTACACCTGAGGAGAGTTCCCTTTCCATTGCGCAGGAAAGGGCTCCCTAGAATGGGTTGTTGGCCCCAAGAGTGGAGCACAAGCCTTCAAGCGTGGTGAGTCGATATGGAGGAGGTTTCCATGTGAACAGTGGTTCTACATGGGTCGGCAGGCATTTAGAGATAGGCTGGCTACACCCGGGGAGGATTCCCTTTCCTTTGCAGAGGAAAGGGCTCCCTGAAATGGGTTGGCCCCTAGAGTGGAGCACGAAACTTCAAGCATGGTGAGCCAACGTGGAGGAGGTTTCCATGTGAACAGCGGTTCTGCTTCAACATGGGTCAACAGGTGCTAAGAGATAGGCTGGCTACACCCGGGGAGATTTCCCTTTCCTTTGCACAGGAAAGGTCTCCCTGAAATGGGTTGGCCCCTAGAGTGTGGTGGTTCCGTTGGCATCTAGTGATTACCCAGAAGCTATTAACTGTACTTATGCACTTCAGCTGATAACAAAGGAACTTGAAGAGCTCTCAGAAATAAGAAAACTGCTACTCAAGTCCAAATCTAAAATATCAACCTATGTTGACTTTATAGTTTACACAGTGCCTATGTAAACTATGGAAACACAGAGGATGAACTAGAGTACAACTACCACCAGTTTTCTATAGCACTAGAAACTAGAGATGTGAATCGGAATCGGTTCTGATTCCGGTTCCGATTCACATCATTAATTTTTTTTTGTGCGGCCCGATCACGGTTTTGTTTATCGGCTGCGCCCGAGCCGATAAACAAAAAACCCACCCGATCCTTTAAAATGGATCCCTTAGCTTCCCCCACCCTCCCGAACCCCCCAAAAACTTTCTACAAGTACCTGGTGGTCCAGTGGAAGTCCCAGGAGCGATCTCCCGCTCTTGGGCCGTCGGCTGCCACTAATAAAAATGACACCGATGGCCCTTTGCGCTGACCATGTGACAGGGTATCCATGCCATTGGCTGGCCCGTCACATGGTAGGAGCACTGGATGGCCCGCACCATTTTTAAAGATGGCGCCGGCCGTCCATTACTCCTACCATGTGACAGAGGCCGGCCAATGGCATGGATACCCTGTCACATGGTAAGGGCAAAGGGCCATCGGCGCCATTTTTATTAGTGGCAGCCAACGGCCCAAGAGTGGGAGATCACTCCCGGGACTCCCACTGGACCACCAGGTACTTGTAAAACGTTTTGGGGGTTTGGGAGGGTGGGGGAAGCTAAGGGATCGTTTTAAAGGGTCGGGGTGGGTTTAGGGATTGTTTTAGTGTGCCGTTTTTCCCGCCCTCCCCCAAAACGATAAGAGAAACCCACAAACAATTTCATGGGGTTTTCCTATCGGATTCGGGGAGCCCCCAATTTCTGACAACTTTGAAAATATCATACGATATTTTCAATCGTCAGAAGCACGATTCACATCCCTACTAGAAATATTAATGTTGGCACCTGAGAAACATCTAGGGAAAATGGCCCATATTATGAAGGCCATGAAACTATTGAGCATATGAAATATCCAAGCTCCAAGCTGGACAGACAAGCACAGATTTAGAGGTCAGGCCCTTGTAGGGACATAAGGCCTGGATGGACAGGCACAGCATTAGAGGTCAAGCCCTTGTAGGGACGTAAAGCCTGGATGGACAGGCACAGCATTAGAGGTCAAGCCCTTGTAGGGACCTAAGGCCTGGACGGACATGCACAGCATTAGAGGTCAAACCCTTGTAAATACCCAGAAGCTATTAACTGTACTTATATACTTCAGCTGATAACAAAGGAACACAAAGAGCTCTCAGAAATAAGAAAACCACTACTCAAGTCCTAATCTACAATATCAACCTATGTTGACTTTGTAGCTTACACAGTGCCTCTGTAAACTATGGGAACACAGAGGATGAACTAGAGTGCAACTACCACCAGTTTTCTATAGTACAAGAAACATTAATGTTAGCACCTAAAAAAGATTTAGGGAAAATGGCCCATATTATGAAGGTCATGAAAACTATTGAGCATATGAAATATGCAAGCTCCAAATATCTGAACCAAACTTGTAACTATAAAAGAGGCCTACTGGGGATTTGGTTTCAGAAAGCACTGCTGTCCCAATATATGTGAGTCTGCAAAACTGCCCAGTGCCCACTGATGCCCAGTGAGTGCACTGCCTTCTTGAATTAAAAGAACACAAAGAGACAGCCTGAATTCAATAAAAAAAAATCTGCAATTAAATAAAAAGCATGGCTTGGCACAGCAGAAAAAATGAAGAAATATCTTTTTCAATGGAAAATTCTATCACACTAGCTAGAAATTGAATATATCTCCCACCCACAACACCCAAATCCTGCTTGCAACCTACCCCAGGGGGTAAAATATAAAAATAAGCAGCAAAATGCCACTGCTAGCAACTTGTCTCAGTGGGACAGACAGAGAGACCATCTGAGATCAATAACAAAAAAGTGCAGTCAAAAAAAGCATGGCTAGCTGGCGGCACAGCAGCAAAAGTGAAGAAATAAATATCTTTTTCAATGGAAAATTCTATCAAAGTAGCTAGCAATTGAATACAGATTTCAGACACTCAGACTAGCTCTTAGTAATGCCACCATCCCCGGTCCACCTCCCCTGACCACCCCCGCAAAGAAAGAGCATGGCACGCTGCGTGCTTAAGGTATAAATAGTGCAGTATCATCAGGAATAGAGTCACAGAGCACTGAGTGAGAGCGGTGATTGGCTGCATTAGAAAAATGCTTAGCATTGATAGGTTGCATTCTCTTCTCCTTGCCAACCTGTCTGACCTACTCTATGACAGGGCTGTGAGGTCACTTATGACTCACAGGAAAGGGCTGGTTTTTGCTATGGATACTCCCACATGGCCTTCTCCTATTTCAAACGGCCACTAAGAAATCACTGCGAGTCAAAAGAATGAAACTAATATGATATGTTTTATTCATGGGGGATCACGATGCGTTTCGCGAACCCACAAATACAACAAATAGGGACTTATGCATTGCGGATTGCCCATGCGTTGAAAACGAATGCACATCCCTATATAGAAGATAAGCTGTAACACATGCAGTCCAGCATCTAGACGATGGAGGTAGAATTCATCCTCTATCTCATTATCAATGATCTCATCGCAATACACCATATTATGTTTCTCACCTTCAATGTTCTTGTCAGTCTCCTGCATTTCATCCAGGTATTCAACCTATCAGTTTTCTCACTGTCATTCTCCATAAATTTATTCAGCAGCTGTGTTCTCTGCTGATCCGTCAGGTTCCACAGGAGGGAAGCCAAAATAGAACTGACATGCTTTTCATGCTCCTTTTCAGATATTCCAGTTTTCTTGATCTTCTTGGGAGACTTCATGAAAAGTGAAAAAACTGTCCTTGACCCCAAGATGTCCACAAACTTATGGCAATTGCTTGTACCCTTGGGGTCCATCATGGCATGGTCTTATACTTTAAAAGCACTACTGTTAGACCTTTATTGCACTACTGTTAGACCTTTTATTGCCTGAGCATGAGGTTAATCAGCTGACGAGCGAGGTTATCAAATTTGCGGATGATACAAAATTATTCGGAGTAGTTAAATCACAAGCAGACTGTGATACATTACAGGAGTACCTTACAAGACTGGAAGATTGGGCATCCAAATGGCAGATGAAATTTAATGTGGACAAGTGCAAGTTGTTGCATATAGGGAAAAATAATCCTTGCTGTAGTTACACGTTGTTAGATTCCTTATTAGGAGCTACCACCCAGGAAAAAGATCTAGGCATCATAGTGGATAATACTTTAAAATCGTCGGCTCAGTGTGCTGCAGCAGTCAAAAAAGCAAATAGAATTATTAGGAAGGGAATAGTTAATAGAAAGGAAAATGTCATAATGCGTCTGTATTGCTCCATGGTGAGACCGCACCTTGAATACTGTGTACAATTCTGGTCGCCGCATCTCAAAAAAGATATAGTTGCGATGGAGAAGGTACAGAGAAGGGCAACCAAAATGATAAAGGGGATGGAACAGCTCCCCTATGAGGAAAGGCTGAAGAGGTTAGGGATGTTCAGCTTGGAGAAGAGACGGCTGAGGGGTGATATGATAGAGGCCTTTAAGATCATGAGAGGTCTTGAATGAGTAGATGTTACTCGGTTATTCACACTTTCGAATAGTAGAAGGACTAGGGGGCATTCCATGAAGTTAGCAAGTAGCACATTTAAGACTAATCGGAGAAAATTCTTTTTCACTCAACGCACAATAAAGCTCTGGAATTTGTTGCCAGAGGATGTGGTTAGTGCAATTAATGTAGCTGGGTTCAAAAAAGGTTTAGATAAGTTCTTGGAGGAGAAGTCCATTAATGGCTATTAATCAATTATTCTTAGGGAATAGCCACTGCTATTAATTGCATCAGTAGCATGGGTTCTTCTTAGTGTTTGGGTAATTGCCAGAGTCTTGTGGCCTGGTTTTTGGCCTCTGTTGGAAACAGGATGCTGGGCTTGATGGACCCTTGGTCTGACCCAGCATGGCAATTTCTTATGTTCTTATGTTCTTAACCCCTCCCCCTTCAGGAAGTGTTCTCAGTTGGAGCTTAGCATCAGGCAGGAACAGAGAGAGTCAAAGAGATTGTTCATCAACCCCTGCTCCTCTGCTCTGCTGGGGTTATGACATTTAAAGCAGATAATTGCTGAAGTAGCACATCAATCCCATCCAGCTTCCCTAGGAATTCTCTGGTGATGTCTTTGCTGCACCAGGATGGCCAGAATCTCACTACAGTTTGTTGGCATCAAAGGACATCTTCACCTTCAGCCTCCTGAGCATTCACTGCATGAGACCTTGCTGGACAGCTTCTGTGCACACCTCTGGATGGAACTCAGTCATGTTCTCTATGATAGCAAGTATGCTATGGAATCCATCTGACTCTCTTTAAAGGATTCATTCATTTGTTCCAGGATTTGGACAAAAAGGCCTATTACCTGTCCTAGAACTAGCAAATTTATCAGTGAATCTTTGAAAGATATCACCACCTGTAAAGAATGTAGATTTATCTATCACCAATACAATGACTACAGCTCTACAATGATTTTGCAAGTGCCCTTATACATATTTGCTTCCAAAACAATAAATATACTACAAATGCATCTAGAGAGGATAATTAAGATCATTTCTATGATCAGAACTCCTGTATGGAGGAAAACAATTCAAATCCAACATTGCTGAAGGATTTATGAATTACATTTGCCTGCTGAACTGCAGCAAAGGTGACAGCATCTCCAGCTTACAGCCCTGTTTTTAATTTCAACATGTTATGCATGGCCAGAAACAACAACAGCAATTTCCTTTTCTACAAGCATTATTATTTATAAATCATGTCTGTAACATACAGTAACTGCATTAATTCAAGAAGACGAGCAGATAACAGGAGATAACCTACTTACGTTATCTCTCAAGTTTTATTCCTTCCAAAAACAAAATATAACATAAAATGAAATATTTAAAGCTTTGCCTTTTAGGTCCCAATGTTCATGTTTACATAAATATGTTACTCTTAAATATGTTTCCTATATACTACTCACAATTATGTCATCTTGGATGCCAATATAATAAGCTACCTTTGTTACCTACATGTCACCTCTTGTTACCCATAAATATATTAACTATTACCCTCTCCCTCCCACCCACCCCCCTTTTCCTCACCCTTACCCCTTTTAATTTTAGCTCCCAATTAGCCAGCAGCTAGTTATGTTATATGTTATATCAATTATTACTTGATATTTTAGCCAATACCTTTTTTACACAATGTTAATTACTGATATTCTCATTTACCTTCTATGCCTCTCCTGTTATCTTCACTTTCCGTTATCCAAGTTCCCGTAACCCCCTGTTCATTGTAACTTATCTTCATCTTTATCTTTCTTTGCTAATTGTTAATGTTATAACACCCCTGTTCTATGTGAACCGATATGATATGATATGCTTCATGAATGTCGGTATAGAAAAAGAGTAAAATAAACAAATAAATAAATAACTACTTTATCATATAGAATAGGAATGGACCTGACTTTTAAGTTGATGCAGTCTTGTGCAGGAGATGAGCTTGTATGGTTGTAAAGTGGCAAACCAAACGTGCAGGCCGATATATAAAGTGTGTGAAGCCTGAAACAGCCTTACTGTGTGTTAAACACACTTTAATGCATTGTTAGAATGAACACATTTGTGCATAAATCACCATGGTTTACATTAATGAACTAGTAATGCAAAAACTTAGCTCACATCCAGATTGTATATTTAAAGTTTTGTGTTAGTCTCCAGGGGCTAATGCAAGGCTGTAAATTAGGCTAATTGCCCTTCTCCCCACTGCAGAATCAAGCCCCTCAAGTTGGCTTGAAACTCTCTTTCCTCTTCCACTTTCAAGAATGGGCTCCCTCCTCACTCCACCATCTGCCATAGAAGTTGATAGGGGAAAAAGCATAGCCATTCAAAATGGTATCAGCTGATCTCACATGATCCTGTGCAAATTTCAACATTGTACCTTCACCCTTCTTAAACATCTATTTATTTTATCCCATGCTACATACCCAAACCATTTCTCATACCCATATCCTGAAACAATTTTGAACCATTATCCATTCAGAATAAACATATATCAACATTTGCAAAGGATGCACCGAGATTTTAGCACCTGTCTCAGATCCAGCATTTCAACATTATAAAGTTTTACACTCAATTTACCCCATCAGTTTTAAAGATATTGAGTTATGAGCCTCCAAAATCGAAAATGAGGCAATGGTCAATAACAAACCTCAATAAAACACACTGAGGGGGAATTTAAATTTGAAATTCCTGCTCCTTGTTCACCTCGTATACTTCACACTAGCAAATTATACTGGGTAAAGAAATTCCTGCACTAAATGCCAAAGGATTTTCAAAGAGAAACTCTGGGGGATGGGGGTTTGAAAATCAGCTCGCAAGTCTACAGACTATGTTGGGAAGGGGCAGAAAATATCTCCCCAAGTTAAGAGATATTTTGACTAATGGTTGCACAAAGCACTGCTATTTACATGCAAGCTACAGTTCTAAAGAATTTTCTGGAAGCCATTATTCTTTGCAAATCAACCAGCTGATTATTCCTTTTTATTTTGTAGGATCCTAACGGATCCCTACTGAAGGAATATGGCCTAGTAGTTAGGTCAGGACAGTATGGAGTAGAAGAATGTCACAGCAGCCCCAGCAGAAGTTGTTGTACTGATGTTTTCCTGCATAGACTTTTAGTTTGGCATGTCAGACTTGGAAGGTCCCCATTATCTCTCTTATGTTTCACAGTAATGGCCCCAAGCTTTGGCTAAGGATTCTTAGAAAGTAAAGGGAGTAATTCACAACTCACACAAAGTGGCTGATAAATTAACTCCAGGAGATTTTACAGCAGTTAACTTCTTAAGTGGACTTTTTTTTCAGGGTGGACATTTTATTCATCCTTTCTGCCCACCAAGAGAGGTATGAGAAACAGAAATCATTAAGAGATCCTGGCATCACTTAGTCCAAATTATAGTAACATAGTTACATAGTAATGATGGCAGAAAGAGACAAAAATGATCCATCTAGTCTGCCCAGCAAGCTTCCCAAGATAGTAACTGCCACTCCGTGTAGGTTACCCCATGTTTCTCTTAAGGGTTAAAATCAGTAAGGCTGTAAGCAGGATAATCAAGGGTTAAGATTTAAAAGCAGGGTCCCCCAAACCCAGGCTCCCCTACCACCCAATCCCTGACCCCTACCTCCAACACTCCAACACCCACCCAACCCCTAACCTCCTTTCTATTTCCCACAAGGAACTTACTGTAGTAGAATGCACTATTATTAAACTCAATTTGCAGCCTTCACCAGACCTGTTGCATTGCTGAGTTGTTTCAGTAGATTCTGTGGATAAAGGACATCTGCTCCTTGACTCTCAGCGCCAGGGAGGCCAGCCTGATCACATCCCTGGTGGTGAGATTGGGTTGTCTTGATGGTGTGGCTATTTTGGAATGATGCCGTCCCAGAAAAACTGGAAGTGCACTCACACTTGAAAAAGTACCCGCATATTAATGGTCCAAGTATGAACATAATACCGTGTGTACTGTAAAGAATGCACATAATTAAGGGGGCATGGATATATATATTATAGAACCCACACAGATGGATAGAGATGTGAATCGGAACCGGAATCTGATCGGTTCCGGTTCCGATCCAAATCTTAAAGTTTTTATCGCCCGGCCCGAATGGATTTTTGATTATCGGCTGCGCCCGATCCAATAATCAAAAAACCCTCCCGAACCCCCAAAAAAGGTTTTAAAATTACCTGGTGGTCCAGTGGGGGCGTGGGGAGCGATCTCCCGCTCTCGGGCCATCGGCTGCGTTAATAAAAATGGCACTGATGGCCCTTTGCCCTTACCATGTGACAGGGTATCCATGCCATTGGCTGGCCCCTGTCACATGGTAGGAGCACTGGATGGCCCGCGCCGGCCATGGCCCAGCGCCATGGCCCGCACCATCTTTAAACATGGTGCCAGCCATCCAGTGCTCCTACCATGTGACAGGGGCCGGCCAATGGCATGGATACCCTGTCACATGGTAAGGGCAAAGGGCCATCGGTGCCATTTTTATTAGTGGCAGCTGATGGCCCGAGAGTGGGAGATCACTCCCCGTGCCCCCACTGAACTACCAGGTAATTTTAAAAGGTTTTGGGGTGGTCAGGAGGATGGGGGAGGCTAAGGGGGTCAGTTTAAAGGGTCGGGTGGATTTTTTTTTTATCGGGCTATCGGCGCCATTTTTATTAGTGGCAGCCAAAATGGCGCCGATGGCCTGAGAGCGGGAGATCGTGCTGGGACCCCCCCACTGGACCACCAGGTAACTTAAAACATTTTGGGGGAGTTCGGGAGGGTGGGGGAGGGTAAGGGATTCATTTTAAAGGGTCAGGGTGGGTTTAGGGGTTGTTTTGGTGTGCCGGTTTTCCCCCCCTCCCCCCCCCCCGATTTACGATTTTTCACGATAAATTGGGGGAATTTCTATTGTATCGCGACTAACGATTTTTGACAATTTAAAAAATATCTGACGATTTTTTTAAATCGTCAAAAAATGATTCACATCCGTACAGATGGATCCATGAAGATTCTAAAATACTATATTTATTTATTTATTTATTTATTTATTTATTTATAGATTCTTTTATACCGCGGTACGTATAATTATACATCACCTCAGTTTATCAAATCTTCACAGACTCCTATATGTGTTTATATGGGTCGTCATTGATTTGTTTGAAAGTTATTATCCCTGTGCATACTAAATAGAATTTAGTGCACACTAAATGGAAATTAGAAGCACTAAAAAAAATTAGGGATCCATACTGAGCCACTGTGTGGCTTAGCAAGTTATCTGGATACACCTATCTGGCTATTAGGGTCATTTATCAAAATGCTATAGGGCGTTAAGCACCTTTAATGCATGCCATAGCACTGTAATGTATGGTGTGATGCAAATCAGAAAAAGAGAAAGCTTATTGTTTTGTGAAGTGCTGTTGCATGGCTTTTTGTCAGTAGCATTAAGCTGTGTTAAGGCTTTATCACCTTTTATAATGTGCTCACAAATACCAGTTTTGAGTGAGTGAGAGAGAAGCTATAATGCCTAACACTAGATAGGTATTTATATCTCTATGAGAGGCCCCCCCCCTAGTAACTCGAGGTGAGGTTGAGGTATTAGTGTAGGGGTTAGGGGCCACTTTGACATTCAAAGTGAGACGTACGAACAGAACAGTGCTCTCTTGTGAAGATTTGATGACCTTCGGAGTGAGGAAACTCACTCAAAGATGAGATTTGTGCAAGATTCTCTCAACCTAGCTTGATGGACACTCTATCTGGGTAACATCAAGCTAGGTTGAGAGAACATTGCACAAATCTCATCTTTGAGTGAGTTTCCTCACTCCAAAGGTCATCAAATCTTCACAAGAGAGCACTGTTCTGTTCGTACGTCTCACTTTGAATGTCAAAGTGGCCCCTAACCCCTACACTAATACCTAAACCTCACCTCGAGTCACTAGGTGGACCTCCCATAGAGATATAAATTCCTATCTAGTGTTAGGACATTATAGCTAGGCTGGCTCTCTCTCTCTTTTCTCTCTCTCTCCTTCCCCACCCCCTTAGTGGCCCTGATAGTAAACATGGTCCCCCCAGTGGTTGTATGTAGGAAATACCACAATTTTGGCACTTATCTCAAAGTATAAAAAAGTTATCACAATTTGCAGTAACTTTGTGCTTTGCATAGGTATTAGCACAAATTGTGATAAACTGCCTAATACCATAAAACATGCCCCTTTTTCTATCATACACAATATTTAGTGCATTTTGATAAATCCAGGCCTAACTTAGATGGGATATTCAGCAACGCAGCACTGCCACTGAATATACCCAGCTTTCCTAAAGTAAGCTGAATAAATGTATCCGGCTAACTTTAGGACAGTCCTGTAGCCAGACCAGAGTTAGCCAGATAACTTATCCAGCTAACCCTCCTCCCCATCGATGTGCCCATTCCCTGCCCGTGACTTATCCAGCTAAAAACTTTGTATGTTTTTATGTTTGTTTCATTTTAGTGTGCACTAACATCCAGATATTTAAAAAAAAACTTAGCTAGTTAAATCACTTATCTGGCTAAGCGGTGCTCGCTGACCATAGCCATATATTCAGTGGTGCCACTTAGCCAGATAAATTTGGCTTACATAGCTAAGATTATTTTGAATTTCAGGCTCTTAGTGCACACTAGAAGAATGAAAAAGAAAAAAACCTATAAAATATTTGGCTGGAAATCTCAATTGGAAACTTGATTATTTAAAATCATAGGTTAAGTGGTTTGTTATTCCCATTGTAAATAAAAGTATTTTTATTGGATGATATGCGAGGGATAACTTTTTCCAATAAATACGCTAGATTATGGTGTAGGAAAGTACTTCTGTTGGCAAAAAAAATGTATTTTGCAAAGGTGGTTGACATCAGAAGCACCCACATTGATACAGTTAAAAAATTTAATCCGCCAGACATGTGTGATGGAAAAATAGAATGATCTCTGAAGAAGTGAGACTTTGTGAAGAGTTGGGATGTTTATTTAAACTCTTTTCCTCCAATAGCGAGAAGTTTGATTTTGGATGATATGTTGACATGATTTCATAGCACCACAGAGGAAATATGAGTGGTATGCATGTAACACTATAGTTGTTTTGTGTTCTTTGGGGAAGGATATAATGGGAGATAGATATGGAGGAGGAAATAGCGTTTAATGTGAAAAGATGTATTTCCAGACTTGTTTGTATGTAACCCAGGGCTGTGAAGTAACACCTCACCCCTCGGTGTTTGATTTAATTTATTATGTTACCAGTTTTGACGTATAATAAAACAATTTTGAAACTAAAATGTAGACAGTATGTGAAGAAGACTTGATTGTGGTTTTTATCTGTATGATTCTTTGGATTTTATATCGTCAATGGAATTGCATACTTTCCAGTAAATTTTCCAAGGGGCTTCCATATTCCCATGAGACAGCCATGTAACTCACTTTGCTTTAGGTAGATATAACATTCCCAGAGATGGTGGCCTGCATCACAGCACCCCCGCCCCCCCCCAAAAAAAAAGAAAAAAAAGAAAACTTGTTTGTCCTTGCGTCAACTTCCAATACCAACCGATGACCTGTTCCACTCTGCCAAGTGGAAAGCAGTCAATGTGACACTGATTTTTAAAAAAGGGCTCCAGGGTTAATATGAAAAACTATAAATGTCAGTATTTGGCTAAATGGTAGAAGCCATTCTTAAAAACAAATTCACTGCTCATATAAATACACATTGCTTAATGGAGAAGAGTCAACATTAGATTAGCAAGGAAAAGTCTTGTCTTACCAATCTTTTAGAATTTTTTGAAGGTGTAAATAAACATTTAGATAAAGGTGGGCTGGTTGATATAGTGTTTGGATTTTCAGAAGTCATTTGACAAAGTCCCCCATTAGGGACTCCTCTGAATTGTTTACTCTTTCAAAAAATACAAAGACTAGGTGACATTCAATGAAGTTACTAGGTGATACATTTAAGACAAATAGGAGAAATATTATTTTACAGAAGATGTGGTGAAATCTGTTAATGTAGCTGGGTTTAAAAATGTTTAGACAAGTTCCTAGAAGAAAAGTCCATGAGCCATTATTAAATTGGACTTGGGGAAATCCACTGCTCATACATGGGATAAGAGCAAAGAATCTCTTGAACTTTTGAGATCCTGCCAGGTATTTGTGACATGGATTGGCCACTGTTGAAAATGGGTGAGTAGAACAACAGTAGGCCCAATTAAAATGAGTTATAACAATGGCAACAAATCTATATGTTAGAAAAGTAAACAAGAGTAAGAGGAAAAAGAAACCGATCTGGTTCTCAAAGGACCTGGTTGATATAATAAAGTAAAAAAGGACAACATTTAAGAAGTTTAGATGATCCCCCCAAAAAAGGATCACAGGGAAACATATCTGTTAAAACTGAGGAAGTCAAATAAAGAAATCAGGAATGTAAAAGGTCAAGCAGAAAAAAGGATTACCATAGATAAAGTGAGTTGAGAAAACATTTTTCAGATATATCAGAGAAAGAAGGAAGGCCTGAAGTGGTATAATAAAATTGAAAGATGACAAGGAGCAATATGTAGCAAGAGACAAAGAAATGGTGGAAATATTAAACAAACACTTCAGTTTGGTGTTCATTAAAAAAGATCCTGGAAAAGGACCACTGCTGGTTCACAAGAACGTAGATAGGGATAGGGTAGATAAAATTCTGTTTACAGAAAAGAATATATGGGGAAAGCTAGGCAAACTGAAAGTGGACAAGGTCATGGGAATGGATAATGAGGGAGCTCAGAGATGAGTTGGTGGGTCCTCTGAAAGACCTATTAAATAGATCCCTGGAAACAGGAGTGGTGCTGTGTGATTGCAGAAGAGCAATGGTGCTCCCGTTTCACAAGAGTGGTAGCTGAGAGAGGCTGGAAACTACAGGCCAGTTAACCTCACCTTGTTGGTGGGAAATTTAATGCAGACTGCTGAAAGAAAGGGTAGTGCACTATCAACAATCAGGTTAGTTGCTGGACCCAAGACAGCAAGGATTCACCAGGGGAAGGTCCTATCAGACAAGTCTGATTGATTTTTTTGATTGGGTGACTAGAGAACTGGATTGAAGAAGGGTGTCTGATGTGATTTACTTGTATTTCAGCAAAGCTTTTGATATAGTCCCACATAGGAGGCTTAGACATTTGGGAGTGAGCGCCAAGGTGGTGTCATGGATGACAAACTGGTTGACTGATAGGAGATAGCATGTAATGGTAAATGGAACCTATTCTGAAGAGAGAAGCATGCTAAGTGGAGTGCCACAGGGATCAGTTTTGGGACCAATTCTGTTCAATATCTTTGTGAACAACATTACAGAAGAAATGGAAGGTAAAGTTTGTCTATTTATAGATGATACTAAGATCAGCAGCAGAGTAGACAAACCTGAAGGAGTAGAGAGAATGAAAAGTGACTCTGCCTTCCCTATCTACCCCTGGTAGACTGGTTGGGTGGATTTTAGTCCCTTGTTTCCTCAGCTTGGAAGACCCAACAGGAAGGAGAGCAAAATTTTCCTTTCAAAGCCCCTCTATTGTGGACTTAGTGACTCCCAGAGTAACACCAGAAACCCCATATCATAATAGCCATAATAGTGGGAGAGTCACTACCCAAAAGTAGTGGAGTACACCTAGCTTAGCTTTGTGGCCTTCTCAGGCCTTCTGCCTAGCTTACGGCCTCCAGAACTCCTAGTATTCTCTTATCTAGCTAGCCTCCAGGCCTTTATGTTCAGTGTTCCTCGTTAGTGTGTCCTGTCCTTGTCTTGCCCAGCCTTTGCCTATCCTCAGTCTGTGTGTCCTGCTCCGGTCCTTGTCCTAGGTCTGTCCTTGAGTCAAGCCCTAATTCTATTCCTTGACTGCTCTCAAGCCCCAGCTCCAGTCCTTGCTTACACTCAAGATCCAGTTCCAGGCCTTGCCTGCATTCAAGATCCAATGTCAGTCCTGGCCTACATTAAAGTCCATTTCCAATCCATACTCTGTTACAGTATCAGCTCCTGCCCTTGCAAGCACTCACCAAGATGTACTGGTGCTGCAGCCAAGTCTACTGGCCCCCAAATCCCAAGGATTCAACCCATGGGGGGGGGGGTAGCTAGGCGGAAGGCTGGATCTAGTCCTGACTTACTGTCTCGTGGTACTCCCTAGGTGGTGTTCCCTCAATCCAGACCAGCCAACCCTAACAATACTTATCCGGCTACTTTTAAGGTAGCCAGATAGGTATATCCAGCTAGCAACTAGCCCTCCACAGCTGAATATAGGTCCCTTCATTGTCGCACACATGTTAGAAAATCTCCCAACTAATACATGTAAAACACAGCTTCCGGGGGGGGGATAAATTAATGTAAATTATGCAGGTAAAATCTCCATTTTTAGCCAGATACACTGCACTATTTAAGTTGTATACAGCTATCTTATGTTTCTTGATATGTAGCACTATTTAAGACATCTGGATAAATGTGTCATATTTTTGCATGTTTTACATATGCACACAAATTGCTTGGTATATTTGCACAATCTGTCCGCCATATGTAGCTATGTCAACTCTTTTGTTGATACATTGGTTATCTACTTCTCTCCTCAAGTATAGTATATCCAATATGACCATACTGGTCCTTGAGAGTTACAAATGATCTGGTTTTCAGGATAAGCAAAATATACAAATTAGAAATACATTTTAAAAAGTGTACGGAAACATACCTGATGAACATTAATTGGGAGAATTCTGAAATTTAGAACTGTTTGTAGCTTTTGAGAACTGGATTGTAAAACTCCACAAACATCCCATTCTAGTGCAATAGATGATTCAATACTAGTTTGACCTTTCTTTTTTAATTAGATGAATAAAAATGCTTATGGTTAAGTAACCTTATCTTGGCAGGTTAAAATAAATGTGCCCTTCTGTTAATTAAAAATACTGATGGCTTTCAAATGGTTTGCACTTCCATCTTTTTTAAATCAGTTAAATTAATATGACATTTTCTATCATTTACAATCTCAATTTACTTAATATAGTTTTGGAATTGATCTTTGTATCAAATATAATTCTACTTTCATATCCATTTTCAATTAGATTAGTATTAGAAGTGCTTTAAGGAGCAGCATTAACTGAAATACTGTATATTCTTATTTAGCAATACCATTAGATATTCATAAATGTCTATAATATGCAAAATTATCATACAAGGATAAATATCTACCAGAGTTTGCTTTTTCCTTCCATAATGGCATAAATCAGATTGTGTCTTCCAGATTATCATTCCCCCTGTGTGCCTCCTAATTAACCCGTCCTATAAATCTTCTCCAGCTTTTTTTCACCCATTATTTCCCCTCCCCTTTTCACTTCCCCTCTGTGTCTTCTCAATGTCTGATATAATCCCATTTCCCAGATAGAACACTCAATCTGGAATTCCTATCTATATAAACCCTCCTCATTTTTCCTGCATTTTCCCCAGTCTTCCTGATTTTCAACTAAAATCAGCTAGGATAGCCAGATAACTTTAGACATGCTTCTGAGAAGGTCTAAAATTATGCAGCTTTGTGTGGCCAGATAACTTAACACTTAACCAGCTATATATGTATGCTTCCAACGTAGCAACGACAGATGCACCCACCTCAGAACGCAGTAGGATAATGTCGAGATCTGATACGGCAAATTAATGTACTGGGGGGGGTACTAGGTAAAGGGCTGGGGTGGCCAGTGGGGTTCGTCTGGACATGAGAGCCTAACATTTAAAATACAGGAAGCGGGACCAGGGGATGGGGGAGGGGAAATAAATGACATGGATTTGCGGCCTATATATTTTTTTAAAGCTACAAACAGAACTCTTTGGAGAGGAGATGGGAAGTTCATCCCTGCAGGGCCTATGGAATTCAGATGGGAGGTAGGCAGAGACAGGTTTGGGCCTGCAAGCCCGAATTTTGGGGTGTTTTTCTTTTCAGAAATGCTACTTAACCAGATATATTCTTCTGTGTTAAATTATAAGGTTAGCCAGATATGTTTAACTGGGGATATTCAGTGGGACATTTAACTCACTGAATATTCAGGGCAAGTTATCCTGCTAACTCAAGGCACCACAACATTAATTTTACTGCTGGTCAAACAGTGCACACTGTGCAGTCACTGTTGCTTGGGTTTTTACTGGCACTTTCCTTGGCCCTGTTACAGTGAATAGACAAAATGTAGCAGCATTTCTGTCTCTCATTCAGACTGAGAACAGTGCACTATGACTACAGCAGTGAAGATAACGAAAAGCCCTCTGCCATCACCAAAATTCCCCTCTCTCCTTCTTTTAAGAACCTTTTCTTTGACTCTAAGAGAGCTTCTTAAAAGACAAGCTAATGCTCAGACCTTTCAGTAGAAGGATGCCATCATCACCTGATCCAGATGCTAACTTTAGGCTAAAAAAAAATGCTTCGTCTTAATTGGTCCTCCATCCCTTCTCCCATCTTGGCACCAGCCCATCTCTTATGGCAGGGGAAAGGGGTGTTGCTCTATTTACCAGTTAATCCCTACAGCTTTCTGACTAGAGCAATCTGATGAATGTGCCACAAACTTGAATTGGAAACATAAACAAATGAAATTAAAATATTTGTTTACATTTGTGTGCTCTCTCCAGTCATCGGAGGGGGTCTACGAATGAAACAAAAATTGGTTTCATTTGTTATATTTTACTCATTCATTTCAAACGAATGCACATCCTACTGGCCCCATCCTGTTTATATCCTTTTACATCCAACATGGGAGATGCTTTGTTTTAGGGTCCTAGTGCTATTGAGACATGACTTCAGTAATCTGATTTAAAGAAAAATTCACACCAAGTTGTTTTGTTCCAAAATGAATAATGTATGTTAAGTATAACTTGCTGCACAGTGAGCAGTAAATTGAAACAGCCACTGAGAAAATTAAAGAAATGTAAGGATTCCTCTTGACTATAGGCACTCCTTCAGTCTACTCCTGGGAGTTATCCTTGCTTCACATGGACTGTCCTTTGTCCCTGATTCCTCATCTCCTTTCCTAAGACTCTTTTTCTCTTCAGAGATGCAGAACTACCAGACATTCAATACACCCGGCAAGTCACTCTAGATGAGAAGTATACTCTCTCTCCCTCCTCAGATTCTCCTTTGCTTCTCTTCTTGATACAATCATAAAACTGGAGAAAGTCCTGCTGCGCTTTTCTACTTTACTGTAGGCCTTCCACAAATTCTCCAGACATACTGGACCACAGTGATCCCTTGTTTTCTCCAGCTTGCACTAGTCTCTGATTATCTGTGGGTGGGAAAAGGACTCAGTATAAACTGATTAAAGGGTTTATGTAACTCTTTTTCCACTAGTTTATTTCATTTCCTAGTGAAAATCTACATAGTCAATCAGCATGCAGATAATGTATGGCAAGTTTTTGAACAAGAGACCATGTGTGGAATCTGTTGTGCTCTCTGTGTATCTGCAGACTTTCCACTAACCACACAACACTAGTGCAAGTGTATACAGTACTAGAGTGCTCTAAATGCATTGTAAGAATAAAAACCTCAAGCCATTCCTACTGACTGAGTGACAGGGTCAAATTCCCTCTTGCTGCCGGGAGCAAAAGGCAGGTGTGGAATTAAGTGAGAACAACATTAGAAAAGGAAGAGGAAACAATTTTCCTCTTAAAGGAACATTGAATAGCCATAAGCACTAGTAGCACTACTGATGATAGCACTAAGAAAACCAGGGTTACCCTTCCGAAGAGAGAATTTGTTTTAAAGCAGGGATAAACCACAGACAGGATTGAAGATACTCAAGCTGGATGAGCATCTGCCTCGGGAGTGTCTCTTCCAGATGACATCACTCATCTCTTGTACTTAAGCTGGCTAGCCCTTCGCTTTCATGATTTATCAAGCAGTTTTTATTTATTTATCGAGTTTTATATACCGTCGTTCGGTTTCACCATCACAACGGTTTACAAAGTTCCGATGTTTAACAGCGTGTTCAAAAATTCATATGCATGTTAACATAGTTATTTTAGTCGTTATATATAGTTTGGTTGTAAATTGTACAGGTTAAATTACATGCTTTGGGTTGGTTGTTGAATTCTGCTCCATCTGTGAACTTCCGGTTCCAGATCCAACATTTGGCGTGAGATACTCTGGGTACCCGCTTCTCATAGGCCCTGCTTCACTCCTCAGAGGGCCTTTCCGTCTTGGACTGCTATCTGTACCGCTCCCCGGGACCTCTCCTAGAACTGCCTTCTGTGAGTATCTAATTCTACGGACTTCTACTACTAAGCCTTGTTGTGGGATCTCTATGGTGTACCCCATGCCTCGGGCCACTACTGCTTCATCCCAGAAGGAACCTCTCTGGTATACCCTGCCTGCAGGTCATTACCGCACCACCGCTACAGGAACTTCATCGGGGTTCCTGCATCTTGGACTATCTTCTCGTTACTACCACTGAGACACATCTCCAGCGTACCGCGCTCTGCGGGCCACTGCCGGACCTGCATGTCTGAGGTACACTACTGCAAGATTTCCTGACGTACCCCACTCCATGGACCACTACCAGATCTTCACATCTGAGGTATCACCCTTGGGTATACCCCTCTGCTCAGAACTTTACTTTCCTGCATCTCCCACTCCGCGGGTTGTGCCTTTCTCTTCACTTAATAAAGATTAGAGATGTGCTTTGTTTATCCCGAATTAGGCAATTTCAACGAAACTGCCTAATTTGTCGTGGGTCGGGGCCCCGAACCCCAAAACTGATTTTCCCCGAACTACGAGGAAAATTAGTTTTTCGGGTTTGTACGGGGGGAGGGGCACATTTTATTTTTTTAAATAAAAAACTACCCCAAGCATTAAAATTTTTTGTAATACAAACCCCCCCCCCCCACCATCCCGATCCTCCCCAAGACTTACTAACAACCCTGGTGGTCCGGCAGGGTCCCGCGAGGGATTTCCCCCTCTGTGCTGTCGGGCTTTCCGGCCTGCCTCGCATCAAAATGGCGCCAATAGCCTTTGACCTACTATGTCACAGGGGCTACCGGTGCCATTGGTCAGCCCCTGTCACATGGTAGGAGGAATGGATGGCCAGCACCATCATGTGCTCCTACCATGTGACAGGGACTGACCAATGGCACTGGTAGCCCCTGTGACATAGTAAGGGCAAAGGCTATTGGCGCCATTTTGATTACTGGCAACCGACAGCGAGAACGCTTCTGGACCCCCGCTGGACCACCAGGGACTTTTAGAAAGTCTTGTGGGGGACAGGATGGTCCAGGAATGATCTCGCAGTCGGTTATAAGTAATCAACTTCATTGCTTGCCCAGAATTGGAACTGTTTACTTTTTGCTTCTCTCCTTGTTGCTTGTGCTGAGGTTATAAGATAATTTACCTGTCTTTTGCCCCATTCCCCAGTGCAAAAGACAGGCTACCTTTACATGATCAGGTTGTGTTTAGGGTCTGCAGACAATGGATTGCCACCAGACTAGAATGGTTTTCTCTGTGTGTGCTCTACTTTCTCAGTGGTAAGTTCATACTCAGTCTGCATCTGAGATGACTTGGAGTTGCTCTCTTTTTTCCTTCAACTCTTTATTGCTTAATACATTCATGTATGAATGTGCCCTTGCTCATAGCCCAAAGCCAGGGCAGGTGCCTGGTTATTGCATATATCATAGGCATCATTGGATCCAAAGGGCCAGGCTGCGAAGTTGCAGGCACATAGTCATCTATCATTTCTGGGGTATTGCACTCATAATCTCTGTACGAGCTAACGCTGCAGGAATAGGTACCTGCATTGGTCATATAGATAATTGTCCATTCATGTGTGGATTAACATCCCTGATTTGAAGACTAGTATCTCAGAATGCTAGTCAAGAGCATGGCACTTAGCTCTTTTCAATGCTATGGGTGATTACAAGCATGTTATTATGTATTCCAGGTCTGATATCAGGGATAGATGAACAACCCTTAGAGATAAAAAATACTGCATGAAAACAGCAGACTTCTTATCACATTTCAGATCTTCCATTCATGCATTCCATTCTCAAAGCAGGGATAGTAACCTCCTGTAACTCTTGCATACTTCGTACTTAAGGGGTGGATGCAATCCAACTGATTCTTTGGACACATCGCTTTCCTGCATGGGAGCTCTATGCATGTACTGAGCATTCATGCACATTTCAGAACTGGTACATCTTAGTCTGGAGACACTACCAATGACTAGACATGGCTATAACTTAGGAAGTATGAATCAAGGGCATCCTTACAGCGAAGTTGGGTGGGGATGCCCTGCTCTGGACCATCATACACTTGTGGTAGTTACTAAATGTGGTTGAGCATGTACATGGGTGCCAAGCAGCATCAAGCTTAACTAATTGTGGGTAGGCTTTAGTTACCTCCACAGTATTCTACAACCATATTGTGGTTGACCAAGTAGCGATAGTGAAGTCCTTTTTCTGCTATTGGCAGCACTGCTGCTTATGGGATATGCTGCAGCTGGCTTGGTGGGAAGACTACAGCAAGTGAAATGTTGCTACATGGAGCTTGATGCAGGGATGACCACATCCTGGGAGTGCGCAGCAAGTGCAATGTTTAAAAGTTGGTTGGGCAGAGAATACCAACTAGCACTATACTGCTGCCCTCACATTGTATTGGTGGGTGAGAGTGTGACAATCTGCCTGTCAAGTCTTCGGCTCTGACGGCCGGGGCCTTGGCCTGCTTACCACCCAAAAATTATGTTGGCATTGTTTAATGAGTGAATGCTTATTTTTGATGGACCAGGACATCAGTGCACTGCAAACAACTAATTGATAATGAAGGATTCAATTGTAAGCTAACCAGAGGGGTGAGGTTTTGATGGCCCTGCATCCCCAATGGCAACATCACTTAGAGTCTGAAGCTACCACCTGGATTAAACATCCACAACACTTTCCATGTTTCACTTTTGAAACCACTCATTCTCAGTGAGTTCTCTTCCAAGTCTCAGGAACAATCTCCCATCAATGCAGAAGATGACCTAGAATACAAGGTCAAATCCATCCTTGATGTCTGACGACAAGGCAAGACTTGGGAATACCTTCTTTCATGGGAAGGTTTTGGCCCCGAAGAAAATTCTTGGGAGCCTCTGGCTAATATACTTGACAAAGAGATGCTCCATCATTTTCATCTGTCGTATCCTTGAAAACCAAGACCTTGTACCCGCAGAGGAGACCGCCCTTTGAAGGGGGGTACTGTTGTGACTGTCGCTGCCCGATGGCTTCACTCCGCCTACCTTTCCTTTTCTGCGACTCCTCCTGCTGCTCGCGGATACCTGGCTGCCACGGCGTCTGCCTGCCATCCTCTCCGGCATCCCCGGAAAGGCTTGGGTGCTGCCTCCCGCCATGTTCTACAGGTATCTTAGGGCGTGCACACTGCGCGGCCCTCATTCTTATTTCCTCATTGGCGCGTACCTCAGGGGTGTCCCCCTGTGATGACGTCACGCTGCCCGGATATTTAAGCCTACTCTTTATTGCTAGCCGTTGAGTTAGCAAGGGTTTCCTTATGGATGGGATTCGCTCTCCGTACCCTTCTACTCTGCCTTCCAACTTCCATTGGACTCTTTCTGCTAACAGGGTATCCGATCCTCGGGGGCCTCTTTGCTTCTTTCAGGTCGTTATCAGGTAACTGGTACTCGCTCCTCGAGGGCCCATGTTCCCTGACCCGCTGCCTGCATCTATCTCCTCTTCTACTTGGAACAATTCACTACAGACACCATCGGTGAGTACTACTATCATCCACTCCTCAGAGCTGTCTCCCTGGAACCAGCTACTCACTCCTCGAGGGCCTGCCTCTGTTCCAGCACCAGTGCCATCTCTTAAGTGTAACCACTGTGTGAGTCCTTTGCCAACAAGTCTCTCTGCTGCCAGGGATCTGGTACTCACTCCTCGAGGGCCAGCTCTCCCTATCTCGGGGCTCCTCCATATTGGGACTCTGTGAATGTTCTATTGTACTCACTTTCTCAGTTTTCTCCACTACAGCACTGCTACCGGAGGAACTGCTGTTCCAGCGCCCTGGGGAATACTAGCCCAGCCGGGCTACATCTTCTACTCACTGGTGGCTTCTCAAACTGTCTAAATAAAGAACTATCTGTGTTTGTGTGTCCAGAGCTGAGCCTGACCTGTGGCCCCTCACGGGACTTCCCCCCGTGGGCGTGGTCAGCTGACACAGTGTCCGGGGGTTCACCCAAACCTCACTAACTATAACACAACCTCAGTCATATCATATGTAGAGATTCCTTTCCCTTCTCCTAATTCTGAGAATTAAATTAAGAACTGCCGCATGAGAACTTCTTTAAAAATTCTGAGGCAAATAAATGATACTGACTCCAGCTTAGATTAGTTTTAAGTTAGCACTAAGAAAAATATATAGTGCTAAAACACATGCAAAACTCTCCAGGGAAATTAGTAAGATTATTTGCTCCATCAAAAAGTCCCAGTACAGGTAACAGTGTCAACATATACATTGTTACTGTAGTGTTAATGGTGGGCAATTAACTAGGGAATAAGAACCTTGTAATTAATATAAAATTTTATCATGGCCTGATCCATGTACAGAATAATAAAATAGCATAATATAGCATAGTGTGTATGGATGAATATAGATTAACATGGGAAAGGCCTATAACTGGATCCCCTTAGCAAGGAAAACAGAGAAGCAAAGTCATAAAATACAACTTTCATGTCCATAAATATTTAATAGTGCCGCCAAGTGAATTCATTTGAAGGCATGTAATGAAGGAGAAATACATTTCTACTGCTCTTCTAGTTAGATAGCTTGAGTTACAAAGCAGAAAATGTCACAAACTATGTGGGAGTGGAAAAGCTTGCCTTTGAGAATTTTCATGAGTAAAGTACATAAAAATCTATGAAAAAAGATTTAAGGTAGAGTTTGCTCCTATACAGTATTTTTACTTCTGTCAGTAATGTTGCTTTCAGGTAAAAATATTTCATCTATTTCATCCTAATTAGAATATTTCTTATATTCTTTAATAAAACTGCATTAGAAAATGAAATTCAGTTGAAAACTGAAAGAAATTAAAGCTGATCTGTTGCAATATTGTATGTACCTTATAGCTGAGAACATAAAATTACATTTTCTGCACTAATTTTCATATTTTTGATTAAACAATAATGTCATATAGTTTGTCCACAGTCTGGATATTCCTACAACTTCTACTACTACTTAAGATTTTTATAGCACTTCATGACATATGCAGCGCTATACAAACACAAAAAAAGGACAGTCCCTACTCGATAGAGCTTACAGTCTAATAAGACAAATATACAGGGCAAGAGTGTTGCACGTCCCGGCCGCATGGGTGCCGCGACCGGGCCTGCTCACCTCACTCTACCTTCCACTAGCTCCGGTCTTGCCGCTGCTGCCAGCTCCCGCGGCCCTCTTCGGCTTCCTCCACACCTCAGGCCTCACAGCGGAGCTCCCGTCGGGGCTAGGAGTCTTCGCCCGCCTTGGCCCCGCCCCTAGGTGCACGCGCGGCTGACGTCTCCTCGTTTAAAGGGCCAAGCGCGGGAAACCAGACTCAGACTCATCCCGATGACATCACATAGCCCTAGTATAAAAGGTGAGCCTCTTCTCCCAGAGCCTCGCCTTGGCAATCAGGTCGACACCGTGATGTACTAGTTTGCCTAATCCTGTGTTCCAGTGTTTCCTTGATTCAGTGTCTCCTTGTTCCAGCATCTCTGTGTGTTCCTGTGTCCTTACTCATGTAGTACCTTCTCGGACTGATCTCTGGCCCTCAGCCTGCCTGACTACTCTCTTCATCTGCTGCCTGGAATTGACCTTCGCTTGCCTTGACTACACTTGGACTGATCTTGGTATTGACCCCTGCTTTGGCTGACCACTTCTGGATGGATACTCTGGCTTTGACCCTTGCACTTCACTCGGACCCTCTCTTCTGGCCTACCATGACTACCAGACCAACCTGATTACTGATTGGATTCTAATTTTTTGCGACCTTCACCCGACTTGACCCGCAGGTGCTGCCTGTCTCACCCGGAGAGCCTTCCTGAACTGTTACCTCCCTGAAGTCTCCGGAGTTTCCAGTTCGGGTCTGTTCCATCCTCTCTGCATCAGCCATGCACTTTTGCTCATGGTGGGCACACCCCTCCGCTACCTCTCTGGGAGACCATCCGAGGCCCACCTAAATCCAGGCAGTCCGGGTACCCAAGGCCTCAATCTGCAGAAACCCCGGACTGTTATTGGCGAAGCTCCAGCTAGCCTCTGTCTCCTCGTGTGCTCCGCCTCCTGGTGGCAGATGCTCTCTGGGTCTGACTAGAGGGCCATACCAATCCTGCACCTCCAAGGGTCCACCTCCAGCACAACAGGTTGCCAAGGCATGGATTCGGTGGAGTTTCCTGCCTTGCAGGCCTTCCCTGGTCTGGTCACTCATGTCCGAGAGCAACAACGGATCATGGAAGTGTTGGCTTCCTCCGTGGCAAAGATGTGTTCTCAATTGGAGGAATCTGCCATGACCAACCCTGGGGCTCTTGCCTGTCCCTTGCCCTCCAGGGCACTGCTGTCTCTCCCAGCTCCTCCCCATTTCAAATGGGATACTCGCCTCTGTCGAGGCTTCATAAATCAGTGTTATATGTTGTTCTCACTACAACCCTCACTTTTTCCTGATGAAACATCAAAAATCACATTTGTCTTCTCACGTCTTGAGTGGAAGGCCCTAGCATGGGCTTCCCCGCTCTGGGAGCATTCCAGATGCAATCCTTCGCCAACTCCCTCAGTTCATCTCCATCTTCCGATGCACTCGAGGACCCAGGCCGACAGGCGGTCGCTGGTCACCACCTACTCCACCTCCATTCAGGCTCACACTTGCTCGCTGAATATACAGTGGAGTTTAGAACTCTAGCAACTGAGTTTGGTTGGCAAGAGGACTGCTTGCGGGCATTCTACCTTGAGGGACTGTCTCCTGCCCTTAAGAATGAACTAGCCACCCACGAGATCCCCGTATCTCTGGAAGCCTTGATCTCCCTGGTCAGTAGAATCGACTACCGCCATTGGCAATGGTATCAGGAGGTAAGAGCCCCTCGACTTCCTGTCCTACGGTAACCCTGTTTGGCGAGTCCCCAGTTGAAGGCCTTACCAGTGGCCCCTCAACCTGTTGCTGACAGCTCCCTCCTTAGGGAGTCACGTTCATTTGCCACCACCACCCTCATGGACAATGGGGCAACTGGAAATTTCATTATGGAAGAGATCGTCACACTCCTTCAGATACCAATCCAATCATTGAAGATACCACTATGCATCACCTTAATTCAAGGAGAACCTCTCCCTGATCATATCACTTACCATACTGTAGCTATTTGCCTCACTGCTGGGACCCTCCATGATGAGGAGATCTCTCTTCTGATCTTGAAATAATCAACACACCCCGTATTCCTTGGACTTCCTTAGCTCCAGTTACATGCACCCCACTTCAACTGGCAATCCCTGCAACTCACCCAGTGGGGCCCTCAATGTCAAACCCACTATTTAGGCAAGTGTCTCCATCCATGACAGTCCTAAGCTCTACAACCCTTCCTGGGTTACCTGCTCCGTACTTGGAATTCAAAGACATGTTCTCCAAACAAAACGCCGATAGCCTGCCTCCACTCTGGAAGTATAACTGCCCCATAGAACTCCTACCTGGAACCATGCCTCCAAAGGGCAGAACCTATCCTCTTTCACTGCCAGAAACCCAAGCGATGTCAACATACATCAAGGAAATTTTGGCAAAGGGTTCATAAGACCCTCTACTTCCATTCTTCTTTGTAAAGAAGAAGGATATCAGTCTAAGACCATGCATAGACTACAGAGGTTTGAACACAGTAATCCATAAGGACCGATACCCACTGCCACTTATCAGTGAATTGTTCGACCGCCTGCAGGGCACACAAATCTTTACTAAACTAGATCTGCAGGGGGCATACAACCTAGTACAGATTCAACCGGAAGACATCTGGAAAACCACCTTCAACACAACAGACAGTCACTACGAGTACATAGTAATGCCCTTTGGGCTTTGCAATGCCCCTGCAGTCTTCCAGTGGCTAATGAACAAGATTTTCTGGAACCTTTTGTACTCATTCGTCATAGTGTATCTGGGCTATATATTAATCTTCTCCAAAGATCTGAAGTCTCATAGTTCCCACGTTCAAACATGTCCTCCAGTGCCTCAGAGACTATCATCTCTATGCTAAATTGGAGAAGTGCATTATTGAGCAACCTGGACTCCCATTCCTCGGCTACATTTTTATTTTATTTTTATTTAAAGGAATTTATATACCACTTTATAAAATTAGATTTTGTCAAAGTGGTTTACATTGGAGAAAAATAATAAAATAAAAGAATAAAAAGAAAAAGGTAATAATTAAATAAAATTAAAAATACATAAAATTGCTTAATAGCCGGAACGAATTCCGGCTAAAAATAAACACGTGTTTAATAAAATAAATAAAAATATAAAAACTGTTGCCGAGGGACTTTTCATTTCCAACTGTGGGTTCACCATGGACCCCAAAAAACTCCAGGGTATTCGAGATTGGCCTCAACCAGTGGGCCTCTGAGCCCTACAAAGTAGGGATGTGAATCATTTTTTGATGATTTAAAAAAATTGTCCGATATTTTTTAAACCGTAAAAAATCATTAGAGTGCTTGATACAATAGAAATTCCCCTGATTTATCGTGAAAAAATCATTAATGGGTTAGTGTCCACTAACGAGAGTTATTTGGGGGGAGGGCGGGAAAACCGGCACACCGAAACAACCCCTAAACCCACCCGACCCTTTAAAACTAAACCCTTACCTTCCCCCACCCCTCCCGAACCCCCCCAAAACTGTTTTAAAATTACCTGGTGGTGCAGTGGGGGCACAGGGAGCGATCTCCCGCTCTCGGGCCATCGGCTGCCACTAATCAAAATGGCGCCGATGGCCCTTTGCCCTTACCATGAGACAGGGTATCCATGCCATTGGCCAGATCCTGTCACATGGTAGCACTGGATGGCCGGCGCCATCTTGTGCTCCTACTATGTGACAGGGGCTGACCAATGGCACCGGTAGTCCCTGTGACATAGTAAGGGCAAAGGCTATCGGCACCATTTTGAATACTGGCAGCCGACGGTCCGAGTGCAGGAGGTCACTCCTGGACCCCTGCTGGACCACCAGGGGCTTTTGGCAAGTCTTGGGGGACCCTCCTGACCCCCACAAGACTTGCCAAAAGTCCAGTGGGGGTCCGGGAGCGACCTCCTGCACTCGGACCGCATAGGAGCAGTCACCTACCAGCTGAAACTACCAGCTTCCATGGGGATTCACAACATGTTCCATGTGTCACTACTTAAATCCTGATCCTGTTCTGGCCTTCCAGAAGGCCCCCTCCTCTGACACAACACTCAGCGGAACCTGAAAACATCTTACAAGTTAAAGAAGTCTTAAACGTCGAGGCCACTGGGAATACCTCCTATCATGGGAGGGCTTTGGCCCAGAAGATAATTCATGGGAGCCCTCTCACCATATACTTGATAAAGGTCTTCTTCAAGAATTCCATTAGCAACACCCAGAAAAACACAGACCTGTAAGGGGGAGGCCTAGAAGGGGGGTACTATTGTGCGTCCGGGCTGCATGGGTGCCACGACTGGGCCTGCTCACCTCTCACTACCTTCCACTAGCTCTGGTCTTGCTACTGCTGCCAGCTCCCGGCATCCCCAATGCTCACCGGGGCCCTCTCTGGCTTCCTCCATACCGCAGGCCTCACAGCAGAGCTCCCGTCAGGGCTCAATGTCTTTGGCAGCCTCGGCCACACCCCTAGGTGTGCGCATGACTGACATCTCCATGTTTAAAAGACCAATCACGGGAAATCAGACTCAGACGCATCCCAATGACATCACATAGCCTAGTATAAAAGGCGAGTCTCTTGCCCCAGAGCCTCACCTTGGCAATCGGATCGATACCATGGTGTACTAGTTTGCCTAATCCTGTGTTCCAGTGTTTCCTTGTTCCAGTGTTTTCTTGTTCCAGGTTCTCCTTGTTCCAGCATCTCCGTGTGTTCCTGTGTCCTTACTCAGGTAGTACCTTCTCAGACGGATCACTGGTACTGACCTCGGTCTACATGACTACTCTCTTTGTCTGCTGCCTGGAACTGACCACTGCCTGCCTGACTACTCTCTTCGTCTGCTGCCTGGAACTGACCCTCGCTTGCCTTGACTATGCTCAGACTGACCTTGGTATTGACCCCTGCTTTGGCTGACCTCTTCTGGATGGATACTCTGGCTTTGACCCTTGCTCTTCACTCGGACACTCTCTTCTGGCCTACCGTGACTACCAGACCAACCTGCTTGGATTCCAACAGCAGCCTTCACCCAACTAGAACTGCAGGCACTGCCTGTCTTGCTCGGAGAGCCTTCCTGAACTGTTACCTCCCTGAGGTCTCTGGAGCTTCCAGTTCGGGTCTGGTCCATCCTCTCTGCATCAGCCGTGCACCCTTGCTTGTGGTGGGCACACCCATACGCTACCTCTCTGGGAGACCATCCGAGGCCCACCTAAGTCCTGGCGGTCCGGGTACCCAAGGGCTCAACCTGAGGAAACCCCGGACTCTTATTGTCAAAGTTCCAGCTAGCCTCTATCTCCTCGTATGCTCCACCTCCTGGTGGCAGGCACTATCTGGGTCCGACCAATCCTGCACCAGGCCAAGGGTCCACCTCCAGCACAACAAAGAGACGGGGTATTTCATAAAGCAAGATTGGTTATAAAAGAGAAAAGAAAGTTAGTTAACGAGGCTTTCAGCCAAGAAATAAAATCTCAAGAGGAAATGGCAGAATTAATCATCCAAGAAAATTTATAAATTTCAAAATATCAAAAAAAGAAAAGAAAAAAAGACAATAACTGATTAAATACCTAAAATATCTTAATGTAATCTGCTTTGAAATATCTGAAAGGTGGAATATAAATCAAAGAAATAAATAAATAACATTATAATCAAGCCCTAAAAAAAGAAGTAAGGGGAACAAAAAGAAACAATAAAATCAGGTAGCAATGAGTGAAATTTAATACATATCACAGAATAAAAAAATAGCTTACACCAAAATTCACAACATTAACATTTTGGACAAATTGATAATATCCTCACATAGATAAATATATCCAAAATAATTGAACTACACTGGTTACCCATTGAGCAGAGAATACAATGCAGGTCACTATGTACCATACATAAATTAATCCATGACGAAAAAACAGATTAGCTAAACACTGCACTTCGAGTACACGTCCCCAATAGGAACCTGAGATCTGCAAACAAAGCACTACTAACTATTCCCTCAGTCAAAACAGCAAGGCTAACGCAAGTAAGAGATAGAGCCCTATCATTAGCAGGGCCTACATTATGGAACACCATGCCTTCAGAAATCAGATTGCAAAAAGACATCAAACTATTCAGAAAAAGCCTAAAACATGGCTATTTAAATAAGCATACCACAAAGAGAATGGAGAATAGAATCCAGGGAATTGTAGAGAGCAATGAGTTTATGCATTAACAAAACACATCTACTCAATATGAGTATGTTTTACTTTTAAGCAGCAACAGATAACTTGTAGATTATATATATTTTTTAAAACTGTTCTAATAAATCAAAGCATATCTCTCTTACTTATCATCCTATAGTTATTATGAAACTATGTACCGTATCTTATAGGCACCTGTCTAGTTGTTATAATAAATGCATTTAGCAACATTAATTTATGTGCTTCATTGTTAACCGTTGTGACGGCTCCTAGCTTAACGACGGTATAGAAAAGAGTTTAAATAAATAAATAAGTAAATAAAATAACAATTAGAAAATAGCACTGACATTATTGAAATGTCTTTTGCTGGGATGGATTACACAACATGAACATATCTCCTTGATAATTTACAATGCACCATGTGAGGAAATTAATGAAGACATCTCCACTTAAGCAAGAGGCTAATTATATAGCAGTATGAATACATTTGAGGGCTTTTATATGCCTAAATCACAACTATTTTCAAAGCAAACTATCTAGTGTGAGTTCATTTTGAAAATTATCCCACAACTAATTCAATGCAAGTTTTATAAAAACCGATGCAAAATGTTACAAAGTTCAATGTTAAATGTTACAAAGCTCTATCTAAAATGTTACAATGTTTCAATGTAAAACAAAAAGTCTACAATAATAGGCTCCTCCGTAACATTGTAAGCCAGTGTGATATGTCCGATGAACATCATAGAAACATAGAAACATAGAAATGACGGCAGAAGAAGACCAAACTGCCCATCCAGTCTGCCCAGTAAGCTTCGCACTTTTTTATTTTTTTTCTCATACTTATCTGTTACTCTTGGCTCTTAGTAACCTTTGGTTCTATGTCCCTTCCAGCTCCACCATTAATGTAGAGAGCAGTGTTGGAGCTGCATCTAAGTGAAATATCTAGCTTAATTATTTAGGGGTAGTAACCACCGCAATAAGCAAGCTACACCCATGATTATAGAAAAACAAATAAATAATAAAATTAACTAATTGCACCAAATTTGCACACATATTATTCAAAATAGGAAAGTATGCACATAAATGCAAACCTTATACAGCCTCCAATCTCACAGGGTATCTCCTAGATCTGTTTAAAATTATAGACATACAGGATGCATACACTTAATTTTACACACTCATCAAGTGGACGGTTTTCAAAAGAGCCATTTCTGCAAGCTAAATTCTGTTTTGCCCACAAAAATACATCTGAAAAAACCATCCCAGCTGGATACCACAACATCACACACACACACAAGGAATGTGTAACTCATAACTTGGGTGAAATGGCTGCAGCCATTTATTAGAGTACCCTAACAGGGGAATCTAATTTAGGTGCTGAGTACTGCCACCATGGTCTATTCTCCGATTCCTTCTGCCCAAGTGGAACTGAGGGATCTTGCTTCCAATGAGCCCCAGACAGGCATTGTGACTGCCATCGCTGGAGAGGTCCCAGGCCAGCTGCCATGTAGCAGGCCCCACCAGAGCCCCTCTCAAATGTGCATGGCCATCGATTCGTCAAGGCTCAATTCCTGCCTTATATTTAATCATAGGTCAGAATCTTTAAGGTGATATAGAAACATTTTTTTAAAGCTTTTTAAATTACTGCAATTAAAATGTTCGTTCATGAACTACTTAACTTGCTAGAAAGACACCAATTCTTCCACTGAACAATTTGACGAGGGTCGATTACCGCTACACTTATTCTTCTGTATCCATTCTTTACTGGTTATTTGTGTGTCAATTCACCGCTTACACACACCGCTTACACTCTGGGGAGACACATGAATAACCAGTAAAGAATGGATACAGAAGAATAAGTGTAGCGGTAATCGACCATCGACAAATTGTTCAGTGGAAGAATTGGTGTATTTCCAGCAAGTTAAGTAGTTCATGAATGAACATTTATTTGCAGTAATTTAAAAAGCTTAAAAAAATGTTTCTATATCACCTTAAAGATTCTGACCTATCCTACCTAATAAACGAAGCTTGACCGACGTGCCGCAAATGCGCAGTAGAGAGCAGCTCTACCGCGCATGCGAGCACGTCGGTCACAGTGTGCCTCTTAAAAATAAAAATGGCGCTGTAGGAGCGGCGGCCCGAAGACCCGGAGCGGCAGGAGCGGCGGCCCGAAGACCCGGAGCGGCGGGAGCGGCGGCGGCCCGAAGACCCGGAGCGGCGGGAGCGGCGGCGGCCCGAAGACCCGGAGCGACAGGAGCGGCGGCCCGAAGACCCGGAGCGGCGGCCCGAAGACCCGGAGCGGCGGGAGCGGCGGCCCAAAGACCCGGAGCGGCGGGAGCGGCAGCGGCGGCTCCGGCCCGAAGACCCGGGCAGGAGCGGCGGCAGCGGTGGCCCAGAGCGGCAGGAGCGGCGGCGGCCCGAAGACCTGGAGCGGCGGCGGCGGCGGCATGCGCGCGAGGGAGGGACAGACTTCCAGGAAGTCTGTCCCTCCCTCGCGCGACCGGAGTGGCGGCCCGAAGACCCGGGCAGGAGCAGCGGCGGCCAGGAGCGGCGGCCCGAAGACCCGGAGCGGCGGCGGCATGCGCGCGAGGGAGGGACAGACTTCCTGGAAGTCTGTCCCTCCCTCGCGCGCATGCCGCCGCCGCTCCGGGTCTTCGGCGGAGATCGACTGAAGGGAGGAGGGAGAGAGGAGTGACTGGGGGGAGGGAGGAGGAGGGAAGGGGGAGTGACTGAGGGGAGGAGGGAGGGGGGAGAGAGGAGTGACTGAGGGGAGGAGGGACTGACTGAGGGGAGGGGGGAGGGAGGAGTGACTGAGGGGAGGGGGGAGGGAGGAGTGACTCAGGGGAGGAGGGAGGGGGGAGAGAGGAGTAACTGGGGGGAAGGGGGAGTGACTGAGGGGAGAGAGTGGGGGAGGTGGGAGGGAGAATGAGGGGGAAGGAAATGATCCAAAAAAATGTTAATGTAGCCCGTTTTAACGGGCTTAACGGCTTGTGATTAAATAAAAGGCAGAGTTCTAAAGCGACAGCTATCATGATGAAGCCTATTAAGAACATAAGAAAATGCCATACTGGGTCAGACCAAGGGTCCATCAAGCCCAGCATCCTGTTTCCAACAGTGGCCTATCCAGGCCATAAGAACCTGGCAAGTACCCAAAAACTAAGTCTATTCCATGTAACCATTGCTAATGGCAGTGGCTATTCTCTAAGTGAACTTAATAGCAGGTAATGGACTTCTCCTCCAAGAACTTATCCAATCCTTTTTTAAACACAGCTATACTTACTGCACGAACCACATTCTCTGGCAACAAATTCCAGAGTTTAATTGTGCGTTGAGTAAAAAAGAACTTTCTCCGATTAGTTTTAAATGTGCCCCATGCTAACTTCATGGAGTGTCCCCAAGTCTTTCTACTATCCGAAAGAGTAAATAACCAATTCACATCTACCCGTTCTAGACCTCTCATGATTTTAAACACCTCTATCATATCCCCCCTCAGTCGTCTCTTCTCCAAGCTGAAAAGTCCTAACCTCTTTAGTCTTTCCTCATAGGGGAGTTGTTCCATTCCCCTTATCATTTTGGTAGCCCTTCTCTGTACCTTCTCCATCGCAATTATAACTTTTTTGAGATGCGGTGACCAGAATTGTACACAGTATTCAAGGTGCGGTCTCACCATGGAGCGATACAGAGGCATTATGACATTTTCCGTTTTATTCATCATTCCTTTTCTAATAATTCCCAACATTCTGTTTGCTTTTTTGACTGCCGCAGCACACTGAACCGACGATTTCAATGTGTTATCCACCATGACACCTAGATCTCTTTCTTGGGTTGTAGCACCTAATATGAAACCCAACATCGTGTAATTATAGCATGGGTTATTTTTCCCTATATGCATCACCTTGCACTTATCCACATTAAATTTCATCTGCCATTTGGATGCCCAATTTTCCAGTCTCACAAGGTCTTCCTGCAATTTATCACAATCTGCTTGTGATTTAACTACTCTGAACAATTTTGTGTCATCTGCAAATTTGATTATCTCACTCGTCGTATTTCTTTCCAGATCATTTATAAATATATTGAACAGTAAGGGTCCCAATACAGATCCCTGAGGCACTCCACTGTCCACTCCCTTCCACTGAGAAAATTGCCCATTTAATCCTACTCTCTGTTTCCTGTCTTTTAGCCAGTTTGCAATCCACGAAAGGACATCGCCACCTATCCCATGACTTTTTACTTTTCCTAGAAGCCTCTCATGAGGAACTTATGGTCATGAGCTTCAAATCAAGTAAGAATTGATATCAGTACTCGCGTGTCATTGAATGTTTTTGATACGGATGCATGTTGGTGTTTTTCATTGTGATATACTATACCGAGCCATGCTCCAAGTAACATGGCTATCAACAGAAGCCCCCACACAATGAGATGAGACGAGTCATGTACTAGCCCTTACATTCCAAGCTGTTTCTTTTTTTGGACAATTACAAGCTCACATTGGAGTCAAATACCCATGCCGTCATTCTTGTAAGCCAGAGGCTGATATCCTATCTTCCCCAAGATAGAGTGGACCCCCTCATAAGCACCACAAAATAGTGTCCAAGCTTGCGGACAGGGGTTCCACTGCAGGTTCTGCATGCATGACCACTGAAGCCAGTTGAGCAACTAGGTACAGAAAATTTACATGTAGTTTGCCCATCCTAATACAGAGCACCACATTATATTCTTACAAAACAAAACTCCGGGGTTAAAGTTTCCTATGTCCATTCTGTACCAATAACAATCCTTTAAGCCTTGTGCAATGATTGAAAACTACATTTCATCGGCAATTGCTCTGTGCTTGTAAGATCTGTGATTTCAGGAGCTCTCTTTTGTTACAGGGTAAAATAAGACAGCTACAAAGTTGCATCTGCCAAACGACCGTGGGTCAAGATCAAAACCTTCTATGGCTATCATAGGCAAAACGTGAAGAAGGGGAACAGATCAAGTTAAAAACCACATGCCTCGCCTTTGCCAAACTTGTTAATTCAGCTACATTAAAAAAAAAAAAAAGGGATGCTCACATTAACAGTAGAGAGGCACTTCCAGCTTTTTTCTGCATCCATTTGTCTTTCTCATGACAATCTGAACAATTCCCCAAGCTCGATAACTAAAGGGATTTATTTTTATGTTTACCAAAATGCAAAATAGCTTCCTCTATAAGTCCTTGCTACATGAAGACAAGATGCTAAACCTTCATGCTGTTGGCAGACAAGGAAACTACACTACACCAGATGAACTTAAAATAACAGATTTGATGTTTATGGATTCTAGCAGAACATCGGGAGAGACAGATCAGGGTGCGGGTGGGGAAGTGCCTTTCAGGGGAACATATAGCAGTTTCCTGCACAAGCTGAAGAACTGCAGCAGTTAAAGGAGGCTCTTCCTCAGCAAGCAATGCTGATCCACTCTGGCAGGATTCCCAATATTTTTACCCCATCCCGGTATAAGCGGGAAAAGATGATGCAACAATGTGATCACCATCTCTCTTGCCTAAGCAGTGCCATGAGGTTTTCCACTTCAATGCGGGTGAGAGGAACTAACGTGAGAGCTCGGGGCCAGGCAAGGAAGAGGCCGAACAAGAGGAGCCAGCGGGCTTTAAATTTCCAGACTGTATCCTCCCTCGTTTACGTCATCATGCCTCTCCTCTGGGCCAATTGAGTGGCATCAGGGTGTATTATTTTGATGTCACCGCGCTTAATGGCAGACAAACCAGGAGGAGCGGCGTCGGAGAACTGTGCCAGCTGTAAGGAGAAGGGAGCTCTGCCCCAGGGCACTGGCTCCATGATGCCAGCACCATCATTATCCTCGCTGGAAGAAAAGGGAAGGGATTCCCCACCCCACACACTGGACCAATCAGGAGGCATGGCGCCACAAGCTGCACTGGTCCTTCTGATCATGGCACTCTGCCCTGGCCAAACGGTCTGCCATTGCAGTGTCAGTACCCTAAGATAAATTCTTCATGGGCCAGGGACACAGCCCTGGTTTTCCCACCAGTCTTCTGGCTACAATCCACTCGCTGTTGTAAAGGGTTGGGGTTTGGCGATAAGAGCCCCGCGCCACTCTTACCCCCTCGATGGCAGTGGGGCAGTAGCAGATAAGCAGGAGGGTGATGATGATGTTGAACAGCAGCCCAGCATGGAAATGATGTGGGAAGCCAGCCAGAGAACAGCTGCTACACCATCCAATTCCAGTAAAGTTGCATGGGGAGCTCCAGCAGCGAGAGGCCCACCTCGCTGTACTTGTGCTCCTCCAGCCACTTCAGCTGCTGCACCATCAGTATCTTGGATACGCACAGCCTCAGGGAAGTCATGGCCTTTGCTGCCTTCCTGCCTGTGCTTCCCAGGGTGGGGGGAAGAAGATCAACTGGTGAGTAACTGCAAGGCTGACCCTCATCCCCTCTACCACTACTACTATGGCTTCTTCCACCCTGCCAGATCAGGGGCAGGAGACGGACTCCTGAGCAGGAAAACTGAGGCCGGAAGGAAAGGGAAGCAATCAGGGCAGTCAAGAGATTTAAACGCTGTACTCTCTGCATGTGGCGCCTCCTGAGCGGGCCGGTACCACGCGGCCTGGCCTTCCCCCTCCTCCCAGTGGAAGTTTTGGTTCAGGTGCGGGGATCTATTTGCATTTATTTCTCTGGAGGCTCTGGGGAATGACTCCCTTGGCTAGCACCAGTCAGGAGTGAATCATGCTGCATCAAGGCCAGGGGGAAGAGGCCAGACAAAAGGAAGCTAGCAAGTTTAATTCTCCCGCCAGTTGCCTCCTTCCCCGATTATGTCAGCGTGCCACTCCTCCGGTCAATCAAGTGGCCCAGCATCAGAACGCATTAATAAGATGTCACCATGCCCGATGCTGGACCAACTGGGAGGAGCATCAACGAAGAGCTGCAACGACCGCTAGGGAAGGAACTCCGCCCCAGGGCGCTGGCTGCCCAATGCTGGTGCCATCATCATCATCACAGGCGGGGGGAAGGGACACCCCCACACCCAAGTAGTAAGCCCAGCATGGGGGGAGTTGTGCCTACATGGATACATCGGGTGCTCGGTTATCTGTGGCTCCTGCACATCCATGCTGGGGGGACACCCATTAATGTGAGAGGTTATTAGTGTAAAGGGTTCATCTGTTAGTCAGAGGGTGTTACAAACAACTCTTTGACAGACAGTCTGGCACAATCACCATAGTACAAGTTGTCCTCAAACCTGAGGAAAATATTTATCACCCAGAATCTGATTTACAAATAAAACTTTTCCCAGATCATTGAGTGGTTATTTTATATGCAAAAAGAAAACATACTAAAAAAAACCCAAACATAATTTGTGGGTCCCATGATGAAAAATAGCCTATAGAAATAAAATTGGTTTAATCCTGGTATAAGGACCCCAAAATATTTAGAAGTGAATTTTAAAAACTTTGCTTGTGCTAAAATATCTATATAAGCAAATATATGAGCCACGTGTGAGCAACGCGTATTTTAAAAGCCACAAATTCTGTGCATATATGCCAGCACTCAAAAAAAAGTGAGGAGTTGAGGCATGTCAGAGGCATTTTGGGCTGATTCCAAGAGTTAGACGCGTAAATCCTTATTTTAAATCCACCGCAGCCTGTTACCTGCGCGTATTTACTTTTGCTGTTGATGAGGTGTAAGTCTGCATAAATATCTGTTTAGGTATAGAATGATTGGGTGACAGTCTGGCGCAACTGGGGGGAGTGCAGGCTGAAGAAACAGAGAGGTCTGGATGACTTCAAGACGGACTGGACAAACTGGTGGATTAATTCGGTAAAACCAGGAATGTCCTTTACATGAGCATGTTTAAGATCTGCTTACCAGCACACATTAAATATTAAACAAAGTCCTAAAGAAGATCTGCGAAATACGTTTACTTGAGTAACTGCTTAATATTAGGAGCACACATATGCGTGTTAGGCATCTTAAATCATATGTGCACAATCGCATGCATGATTTAAAATTTCAGCATATGCCTGCTTGCGCACCCATATGCAACTGTATGGGCATACATGCCTTCATTTTAAAGCTACCATCCCTATATATAATGTTGTATGAGATATTTCTGAAAAGTTTTATTGTAAATGCATGAAAGAAAGTTATTAAAAGCAGCAGGTGTAATTTTTATATCAGTGTTTATTCAATATACTCTGCAGAGTGGATCTGTTTTTGTTTGTGCAAGTTCTTCTGCAAGTTCATATCATTCAGCTTCTTGTCCAGTCCCTCAAGGTAATATGGATGGTTTCTAATCCACTGGAGGTCAGTAGTATTCTTAACCATTTCTGGTCAACCACCTTCCAAGGGTCTCTGTTATCCTCAACAAGGTCCCTTACATGTAATGGCACATATGGATATTGCAGATCAACAAGGGTTTGACCTTGTTCTACATAATCCTTGCAGTCTGAGATGCTCTGAACAGTTTTGGGTTGGAATCCACCAAACTAGGGCCTAGATTAATCAATAACGCATGGGTTATCCAAAAAGGGGCATGTTTATGAAAACTGGTAAAGTTACTGCTTTGCATAAATAGAGACAGAGAGAGAGAAAGAGACACTACCTAAAATAGATGCCCTCTCCAATCAGCTTAAGAAACTTGACTTAACTGATACAAAATCTGCCCTTTCATCCTGGGACCACCTTACCAGTAATATCGCCAACAAGATTTGTCCCCTAAGAACAAAAGAAATAAACCCATAGGGATGTGAATCGTTTTTCAACGATTAAAATTATCGTCCGATAATGTTAATATCGTCTTAAATCGTTATAGAACACGATACAATAGAAATTCTAACGATTTATCGTTAAAAATCGTTAAATCGTGTTAGTGCGCACTAACGGGAGTTAGTGCGCACTAACTCCCAGTTAGTGCGCACTAACTCGATTTAGTGCGCACTAACTGAAAATGATACAAATAAACACTTTCCAGGTCACTGAAGGTCAGTTAGGAATGAATATGTGTTCCTATTGGCTGGCTGCCCTCTTATCTATTGATGTTACCAAGGTTACCACTGAGGTGATGGTTGGGGGGATGGGAAATGGAACTGGAAACTAACGAACACCAACAGAAAATGAAACAAAGTGTTCACACTTCCCAGGTCAGTAAAGGTCACTTAGGAATGAATATGTATTCCTATTGGCTGGCTGTGCTCTTATCTATTGATGTTACCAAGGCTAACACTGAGGTAATGGTTGGGGGGATGTGAAATGGAAACAGTTGGAAGCTTGACAAAAAAAGTAATGTAATGATCAGCACTCACGTGACTAGAACTTGTTTGTTTATTATTTTTGTTAGCAGGCACCTGAAATGCTAGTGCATGTTGAATTTGCCAATCACTGTGCATTTTAGAAAGGTGGTCCTGGCTGGAACTGTACACAGTTCAAATATATGTAATTGATTGTTGGTAAGTGTAGATTTTAAGTGATTTTCCTGCACACAGTGCCCTAACCCTGGCACCAGGGGTGTTGTGATCTTCCTGCACACACAGTGCCCTAACCCTGGCACCAGGGGTGTTGTGATCTTCCTGCACACACAGTGCCCTAACCCTGGCACCAGGGGTGTTGTGATTTTCCTGCACACAGTGCCCTAACCCTGGCACCAGGGGTGTTGTGATCTTCCTGCACACAGTGCCCTAACCCTGGCACCAGGTGTGTTGTGATCTTCCTGCACACAGTGCCCTATCCCTATTAATACCAGGAGTGTTGTGATCTTCCTGCACACACAGTGCCCTAACCCTGGCACCAGGGGTGTTGTGATCTTCCTGCACACAGTGCCCTAACCCTGGCACCAGGGGTGTTGTGATCTTCCTGCACACAGTACCCTAACCCTGTTACCAGTCTGAGACAGCTCCCTCCCTGCATTACTAGTGAGAGGCTGGCTTCACAGACAGGGGGGAGCTGCCTGACCCTCACTCCTGACTTCCCCCATGTCCCAGCTAGTGAATGGTGTGTGGGTGAGGGGGGGGGAGGATGGTGAAGTCTGAGACAGCTCCCTCCCTGCATTACTAGTGAGAGGCTGGCTTCACAGACAGGGGGGAGCTGCCGGACCCTCACTCCTGACTTCCCCCATGTCCCAGCTAGTGAATGGTGTGTGGGTGAGGGGGGGGGGGAGGAGGATGGTGAAGTCTGAGACAGCTCCCTCCCTGCATTACTAGTGAGAGGCTGGATTCACAGACAGGGGGGAGCTGCCTGACCCTCACTCCTGACTTCCCCCATGTCCCAGCTAGTGAATGGTGTGTGGGTGAGGGGGGGGGGGAGGATGGTGAAGACTGAGACAGCTCCCTCCCTGCATTACTAGTGAGAGGCTGGCTTCACAGACAGGGGGGAGCTGCCTGACCCTCACTCCTGACTAGGGATGTGAATCGTTTTTCAACGATTAAAATTATCGTCCGATAATGTTAATATCGTCTTAAATCGTTATAGAACACGATACAATAGAAATTCTAACGATTTATCGTTAAAAATCGTTAAATCGTGTTAGTGTGCACTAACTCGATTTAGTGCGCACTAACTGAAAATGATACAAATAAACACTTTCCAGGTCACTGAAGGTCAGTTAGGAATGAATATGTGTTCCTATTGGCTGGCTGCCCTCTTATCTATTGATGTTACCAAGGTTACCACTGAGGTGATGGTTGGGGGGATGGGAAATGGAACTGGAAACTAACGAACACCAACAGAAAATGAAACAAAGTGTTCACACTTCCCAGGTCAGTAAAGGTCACTTAGGAATGAATATGTATGTATGTATTCCTATTGGCTGGCTGTGCTCTTATCTATTGATGTTACCAAGGCTAACACTGAGGTAATGGTTGGGGGGATGTGAAATGGAAACAGTTGGAAGCTTGACAAAAAAAGTAATGTAATGATCAGCACTCACGTGACTAGAACTTGTTTGTTTATTATTTTTGTTAGCAGGCACCTGAAATGCTAGTGCATGTTGAATTTGCCAATCACTGTGCATTTTAGAAAGGTGGTCCTGGCTGGAACTGTACACGGTTCCAATATATGTAATTGATTGTTGGTAAGTGTATTTTTTAAGTAGCCACACTGGCACCAGTATGTTTACTTTTCCTCCTACTTAACTCACTAGCTCAGCTTTGTAAGAAGGGCTTCTCTGCTTGTGTGTTGTTTTTGTTTGGTGTGAGGAGAGCAGAAACATCAGATCTTTATTCAATCTACTACAGTCATCTCTTACAGTGCCCTATCCCTATTAATACCAGGAGTGTTGTGATCTTCCTGCACACAGTGCCCTAACCCTGATACCAGTCTGAGACAGCTCCCTCCCTGCATTACTAGTGAGAGGCTGGCTTCACAGACAGGGGGGAGCTGCCTGACCCTCACTCCTGACTTCCCACATGTCCCAGCTAGTGAATGGTGTGTGGGTGAGGGGGGGGGGAGGATGGTGAAGTCTGAGACAGCTCCCTCCCTGCATTACTAGTGAGAGGCTGGCTTCACAGACAGGGAGGAGCTGCCTGACCCTCACTCCTGACTTCCCCCATGTCCCAGCTAGTGAATGGTGTGTGGGTTAGGGGGGGGGGGGGAGGATGGTGAAGTCTGAGACAGCTCCCTCCCTGCATTACTAGTGAGAGGCTGGCTTCACAGACAGGGGGGAGCTGCCTGACCCTCACTCCTGACTTCCCCCATGTCTCAGCTAGTGAATGGTGTGTGGGTGAGGGGGGGGGGAGGATGGTGAAGTCTGAGACAGCTCCCTCCCTGCATTACTAGTGAGAGGCTGGCTTCACAGACAGGGGGGAGCTGCCTGACCCTCACTCCTGACTTCCCCCATGTCCCAGCTAGTGAATGGTGTGTGGGTGAGGGGGGGGGGGGAGGATGGTGAAGTCTGAGACAGCTCCCTCCCTGCATTACTAGTGAGAGGCTGGCTTCACAGACAGGGGGGAGCTACCTGACCCTCACTCCTGACTTCCCCCATGTCCCAGCTAGTGAATGGTGTGTGGGTGAGGGGGGGGGGGGAAGGATGGTGAAGTCTGAGACAGCTCCCTCCCTGCATTACTAGTGAGAGGCTGGCTTGACAGACAGGGGGGAGCTGCCTGACCCTCACTCCTGACTTCCCCCATGTCCCAGCTAGTGAATGGTGTGTGGGTGAGGGGGGGGGGGAGGATGGTGAAATCTGAGACAGCTCCCTCCCTGCATTACTAGTGAGAGGCTGGCTTCACAGACAGGGGGGAGCTGCCTGACCCTCACTCCTGACTTCCCCCATGTCCCAGCTAGTGAATGGTGTGTGGGTGAGGGGGGGGGGGAGGATGGTGAAGTCTGAGACAGCTCCCTCCCTGCATTACTAGTGAGAGGCTGGCTTCACAGACAGGGGGGAGCTGGCGGACCCTCACTCCTCCCTTCCCCCATGTCCCAGCCAGTGAATGGTGTGTGGGTGAGGGGGGGGGGGGGGAGGATGGTGAAGTCTGAGACAGCTCCCTCCCTGCATTACTAGTGAGAGGCTGGCTTCACAGACAGGGGGGAGCTGCCTGACCCTCACTCCTGACTTCCCCCATGTCCCAGCTAGTGAATGGTGTGTGGGTGAGGGGGGGGGGGAGGAGGATGGTGAAGTCTGAGACAGCTCCCTCCCTGCATTACTAGTGAGAGGCTGGCTTCACAGACAGGGGGGAGCTGCCTGACCCTCACTCAAGCAGAGAAGCCCTTCTTACAAAGCTGAGCTAGTGAGTTAAGTAGGAGGAAAAGTAAACATACTTGTGCCAGTGTGGCTACTTAAAAAATACACTTACCAACAATCAATTACATATATTTGAACTGTGTACAGTTCCAGCCAGGACCACCTTTCTAAAATGCACAGTGATTGGCAAATTCAACATGCACTAGCATTTCAGGTGCCTGCTAACAAAAATAATAAACAAAGAAGTTCTAGTCACGTGAGTGCTGATCATCACATGTCAAGCTTCCAACTGTTTCCATTTCACATCCCCCCAACCTTTACCTCAGTGGTAACCTTGGTAACATCAATAGATAAGAGCACAGCCAGCCAATAGGAATACATACATACATATTCATTCCTAACTGACCTTCAGTGACCTGGAAAGTGTCTATTTGTATCATTTTGAGTTAGTGCGCACTAACTCGAGTTAGTGCGCACTAATCGGAAAAAACGATTTTTAATGATTTTTCAACGAAATAATCTTGCCAAACACGATTTTCTTCTCCTGCCACACGATTTCTATCGTTAAGACGATATGGAAAACGATTCACATCTCTACTCCTGACTTCCCCCATGTCCCAGCTAGTGAATGGTGTGTGGGTGAGGGGGGGGGGGGGGAGGATGGTGAAGTCTGAGACAGCTCCCTCCCTGCATTACTAGTGAGAGGCTGGCTTCACAGACAGGGGGGAGCTGCCGGACCCTCACTCCTGACTTCCCCCATGTCCCAGCTAGTGAATGGTGTGTGGGTGAGGGGGGGGGGGGGAGGAGGATGGTGAAGTCTGAGACAGCTCCCTCCCTGCATTACTAGTGAGAGGCTGGCTTCACAGACAGGGGGGAGCTGCCTGACCCTCACTCCTGACTTCCCCCATGTCCCAGCTAGTGAATGGTGTGTGGGTGAGGGGGGGGGGGAGGATGGTGAAGTCTGAGACAGCTCCCTCCCTGCATTACTAGTGAGAGGCTGGCTTCACAGACAGGGGGGAGCTGCCTGACCCTCACTCCTGACTTCCCCCATGTCCCAGCTAGTGAATGGTGTGTGGGTGAGGGGGGGGGGGAGGAGGATGGTGAAGTCTGAGACAGCTCCCTCCCTGCATTACTAGTGAGAGGCTGGCTTCACAGACAGGGGGGAGCTGCCTGACCCTCACTCCTCCGGGGTATTGTGATCTTCCTGCACACAGTGCCCTATCCCTGATACCAGGGGTGTTGTGATCTTCCTGCTTGCAGTGCCCTATCCCTATTAATACCAGGAGTGTTGTGATCTTCCTGCACGCAGTGCCCTATCCCTAATACCAGGGGTGTTGTGATCTTCCTGCACACAGTGCCCTATTCCTGATACCAGGGGTGTTGTGATCTTCCTGCATGCAGTGCCCTATCCCTATTAATACCAGGAGTGTTGTGATCTTCCTGCATGCAGTGCCCTATCCCTGATACCGGGATGTGTGCAAGAAGATCCCAACACCCCCGGTATCAGGAATAGGGCACTGTGTGCAGGAAGATCACAACACCCCTGGTATTAGGGATAGGGCACTGTGTGCAGGAAGATCACAACACCCCTGGTGTCAGGGTTAGGGCACTGTGTGCAGGAAGATTACAACACTCCTGGTATTAATAGGGATAGGGCACTGTGTACATGAAGATCACAACACCCCTGGTGCCAGGGATAGGGCACTGTGTGCAGGAAGATCACAACACCCCTGGTGTCAGGGTTAGGGCACTGTGTGCAGGAAGATTACAACACTCCTGGTATTAATAGGGATAGGGCACTGTGTGCAGGAAGATCACAACGCCCCTGGTGCCAGGGTTAGGGCACTGTGTGCAGGAAGATCACAACACTCCTGGTATTAATAGGGATAGGGCACTGTGTGCAGGAAGATCACAACACCCCTGGTGCCAGGGTTAGGGCACTGTGTGCAGGAAGATCACAACACTCCTGGTATTAATAGGGATAGGGCACTGTGTGCAGGAAGATCACAACACCCCTGGTGCCAGGGTTAGGGCACTGTGTGCAGGAAGATCACAACACTCCTGGTATTAATAGGGATAGGGCACTGTGTGCAGGAAGATCACAACACCCCTGGTGCCAGGGTTAGGGCACTGTGTGCAGGAAGATCACAACACTCCTGGTATTAATAGGGATAGGGCACTGTGTGCAGGAAGATCACAACACCCCTGGTGCCAGGGTTAGGGCACTGTGTGCAGGAAGATCACAACACTCCTGGTATTAATAGGGATAGGGCACTGTGTGCAGGAAGATCACAACACCCCTGGTATCAGGGTTAGGGCACAAGTTCTAGTCACATTGACTGATCACATTACTTGTTTTGTCAAGCTACCAACTGTTTCCATTTCCCATCCCCCATATACTGTCAGTGGGAAGCTTGGTAACATGAATAAATAAGAGGGCAGCCAATAGGAATACATATTCATTCCTAAACTGACCTTAACTGACCTGAAAAGTGTCAAATTGTATCATTTTCTGTTAGTGCGCACTAACTCTACGTTAGTGCGCACTAACTCCCGTTAGTGTACACTAACTCGAGTTAGTGCGCACTAATCGGAAAAAACGATTTTTAACGATTTTTTAAAAATCGTGCCTAACACGATTTTCTTGCCCTGCCACACGATTTCTATCGTTAAGACGATATGGAAAACGATTCACATCTCTATAAACCCATCACATAACTCAAAAAAACCCTGGTACACCCCAGGATTAAAAATTATGAAACAAAATCTGAGAACTCAAGAAAAGAAATGGGGCAAGGAACCTTCGCCCACCCAATTAGCAAAATATAAATCACTCCTACCATGTACACTTTCTTAAAACCAAACGTGACTTCTATGCGCAAAGAATCCATGGCCTACATTTTAATCCCAGAGCCCTCTTCTCATTTGTGACGGATCTTACTAAAACCTCGACAATGCCCTTACCTAGAGAGGAAGCCAAAATAAAATGTGAGGAACTTGCACAGTACTTCGACGATAAAATAACTAAACTCACAACATGATTTCCCACTACCACACCCCCTATTAAATCCCCTCCTAAAACCCACAATGCCAACCAAAACAACTTTGAGACCGCTGCCTCCACTGAAATAGAAGCAATTCTCAAGAAAATGAGACCATCCACACATCCATCAGACACGATCCTCACCAAATCACCCCTATCTATTCCCAACATTATAGCCCAACCCATAGCTAACATCATTAACAGTTCCATCACCCTTGGAACTGTTCCTACTCCCTTCAAACAGGCTATCGTCAACTGATACTTAAAAAACCCAAACTCGACACAACTGATCTAGCTAACTACCGCCCTATATCCAACCTTCCCTTCATAGCAAAAGTTCTTGAAAAAATTGTTAACCGTCAACTAACAGATTACCTAGAACAACACTACCTTCTCTTCACATCTCGACATGGCTTTCGCAAACATCGTAGTTCGGAGACGCTTCAGACCACTTTCACCGATTACCTCCTCAAAGGTCTAGACAAAGGGCAATCATACATTCTGGCCATACTCGACATTTCCTCAGCCTTCAGCACTATTAGCTATAACATTCTAATTGAAAGGCTATCTGAAATAGGCATCTCTGGAATCCCCCTGCTCTGGTTCAAATCCTTCCTAAGCAACAGAAAATACAAAGTCAAAATAGGCACTAATGAATCCAAGGAGATTAACATAACTCGTGGTGTGCCTCAAGGTTCCTCCTTTTCCTCCACTCTCTTTAATATATACTTACTACCCCTTTGCCATCTCCTCTCAGAGCTCACTCTCCCGCACTTCATTTATGCAGATGATGTGCAAATAATTATTCCCATTGTTGTCTCTTTACCTAATGCCCTTAAGACTTGGGATACCGCTCTCTCTGCCATCAACAATCTCCTTACCAATCTCCATCTAGCCCTTAACACTAATAAAACCGAACCCATGATCATTGCATGCCAACACAACACTACTAACCCCACCCCCCCAACACCCCCCCGCCAACCCTCAATTTCTCTCAACACATATGTGACCTGTTGCACGAACAAAATTATGCCGGATTTTATAAGTTACACGCGTAGCCATGCGTATCTTATAAAATCCGGGGTCGGCGCGCGCAAGGGGGATGCACATTTGTGCAACTTGCGCGCGTGCCAAGCCCTGCGCATGCTGCCCGTTCCCTCCACCCACCTTCCCCCTCCCTTCCCCTATCTAACCCACCCCCAGCCCTATCTAAAACCCCCCATCTCTGTCGCGAAACTTACGCCTGCTCGAGGCAGGCGTAACTTTGCGCGCGCCATGTTCCGGTTCAGGGGCTGGCCGGAGGCCACGGCCATGCCCCCGGAATGCCCCCAGGCCGAAACCATGCCCGCGGCACCACCCCCGGATGACATGCCTGCCGCGTCACGCCCCCGACGACTCGCGGATAGCGACACGCCCCGACACGCCCCCCAGAACACGCCCCCCCCAGGAAAGCACCGGGACTTATGCATGTCCCGGGGCTTTGCGCATGCCGGAAGACTATGCAAAATAGGCTCGGCGAGTGCAGGGGCATTTTAAAAGGGTTACGCGCGTACCTTATGCGTGTAACCCTTTTAAAATCCGGCCCATACTGCATCTCAACGACTTCCGATCAGTATTACAATCTATCATTTTCTCCAAAATTGACTACTCCAATAGTATCCTCCTAGGCCTTCCCAAAAACACCATAGCCCCCCTCCAAATGCTCCAAAATGCTACTGCACGCATCCTGACCAGCACACACAAAAAAGAGCATATTACTCCCATTCTCAAACAACTTCACTGGCTCCCAATATCTGCCAGGATTAATTACAAGACTCTCTAATTCACAAAGCCCTTCACAACCCCAACATGCATTGGTTTAGCGACTCCCTACTTTTCCGCTCTACCTCCAGACCCACTAGATGACAATACTTGGCAACATTATAAACTCCTTCACCTAAACTCACCCACCTACTTCCACAAAAGAATGCTCTCTAGGGATGTGAATCATTTTTTGACGATTTAAAAAAATTGTCAGATATTTTTTAAATCGTCAAAAATGGTTAGAGTCGTGATACAATAGAAATTCCCCCGATTTATCGTGAAAAATCATAAATCAGGGGAGGGGGGAGGGCGGGAAAACCAGCACACCAAAACAACCCCTAAACCCACCCCAACCCTTTAAAACAAATCCCCCACCCTCCCGAACATCCCCCGAACACCCCCAAAATGTTTTAAATTACCTGGTGGTCCAGTGGGGGGGGGGGGGATGGGTGTCCCGGCACGATCTCCCGCTCTCGGACCATCAGCACCATTTTGGCTGTCACTAATATAAATGGCGCCAATGGCCCAATAAAAAAAACCCCCACCCGACCCTTTAAAATAACCCCCTTGACCCCCCCCCCAAAAAAACCTTTTAAAATTATCTGGTGGTCCAGCGGGGGCGCGATCTCCCGCTCTTGGGCCATCGGCTGCGTTAATAAAAATGGCGCCGATGGCCCTTTGCCGTTACCCTGTGACAGGGCAAAGGTAGGGCCGGCACCATTTTGAATACTGGCAATACGGCCTGAGTGCAGGAGATCACTCCCAGATCCCTGCTGGACCCCAAGGGACTTTTGGCCAGCTTGGGGGGGCCTCCTGACCCCCACAAGATTTGCCAAACGTCCAGCGGGGGTCCGGGAGCGACCTCCTGCACTTGGGCCGTATTGCCAGTATTCAAAATGGCGCTTGCGCTACCTTTGCCCTGTCACAGGGTAAGGGCAAAGGGCCATCGATGCCATTTTTATTAACGCAGCCGATGGCCTGAGAGCCATTGATCGCTCCCCGCTGGACCACCAGGTAATTTTAAAACCTTTTTTGGGGGTTCGGGAGGGTGTTTTGATTATCGGATCGGGTGCAGCCGATAATCAGAACTCAAATTGGGCTGGGCGATAAAAATTTCAAGATTTGGATCGGAACCGGAACCGATCAGATTCCGATTCACATCTCTAATGTTCTCTATCTATTGCTGGTCCTACCCTATGGAACTCCATGTCCCCCGAACTGCGACAAGAACACTGCCCCAAAAAATTCAAACAAAATCTCAAAACATGGCTGTTTATGCAGGCCTACAGAAGCAACACCTAACCCCCCTACCCCTTTCTCACAATCCTGTAAATACCTTCAGCAACTGTATATAGTTCTAGTGCCCCCATTGGTTTTGCTCTTCCCCAATTATTTCTCCTCCTCGGCCATTCCCACATCCTACCTGTATCCTTGCTATCAAACTGACCTCTGATTCACTGTGACTGTTACTGCTTGCTTCTCTTTTCTCTATCCAATTTGCTGTTAGCCTGCTATAGCTTTTCTGTTATAGTTTTAATTCATCTCCCTCCCCCTATTTTAAATTAAGTTCATTGTAAAGCTCTGTTATAGCTTTTCTGTTATAGTTTTAATTCATTTCCTTCCCCCTATTTTAAATTAAGTTCATTGTTAAGCTCTGTCATAGTATTATGATTCTGCACTTACCTCCGCAGCGCAGGAGCCACCGACTTTTGAGGCAGGAGCCGTGGACTTTAATCTTCAACACGGCATGGAACCGCGCCTATCGGGACCCTCTTGCGGCAGAGAGTGCTGCCAACGCCCTCTTCAGCCTCGAGGCCGGGAGGCCGCAGTCCCCGGGCTTTCCTGTCGGCTGGAGCAGTCCTCGGTGCCTCCAGCAGTGGCAGGAGCCGCTGCTGACATCGGGGCCTGTGCAGAGGCCCGGCTTTTCCCTACACTGCTCCTGCAGCATGGCTGCTGGCCATGGTTCTGCATGCTTCCTGCTTCCTGTCTCCTAGGGCATGGGCCACGCCTCCTTCACTGATTTAAAGGGCCAGCATTCTGGCTCCACCTGGACTCCTTCCAGGGTGTTTCCTGATCTTCAGCCCTATATAAGGGTACCATCAAGCTAGGGTGAGAGAACATGGTATAACATTTCATCTTTTTCAACTTATGAATTTCCATGAATATTTTGCAGTACTACCTATAGAATTTGGGCACCTGTGCTATCAGATTAATGACTTAAAGTTCTATTCCCTCCTCCTAAGCTTAAGAATCCATGACACCAGGCAAGGCATGCAATGCATTCAGTCGTTCCTATACAGCCATCCCCAACCAGGAACAGAAAGACATTACCTTCATTACCTTACAAATGGTGAAAGGTCCCTTAGTATCTCCAATTCCTTGCATTATTTGCATGATGATAGTATTCTATGTGGCTGTAACTGAAGTGGCAAATGAAGCCACAGACTACCATCTCCTTCTCTTCGGACTGGACAGATTCTGACATCTTTAAGAGTGATTGAATATCTGTGCCAATCCAAAAACTGGAACTCACCCCATAGATGGCTCCTTTAACAAAAATGTTAGTCATCTATAGTTCTTTATGAAAAGTTTAAACAAGCTTTTAAATGTGAATTTCTGCAGTAAATTGCACTTGTACACTACAACTCCTACCTCGTGCATAGCCAGTTGTTCGGTATATCAGTAAGTACAGTTGCACAGTTGAGGATAAGTCAGCAAGTACAGTGATATCAAAACCCTAAGGCATCATTAGAAAAGCAAAGGGCACCAAAAGCAGTGGCATGAACAGCATGAGGCACCAAAAAGAGCAGCAAACCAGCGCCATCAGTGGCACGAATACCCAAAGGCACCATGACAGGGACAAAGCAGTACCAGTAGTGAAAAGATTTCTCAAAAGCAGCAAGAGGGCCAGGAACAGGCTATGCATTAACAGTGGCAGAACAACACAGAAAGGTGCTGTGCCAAGAGAGAGACAAGTTAGGAGGAGAAAGTTCTCCTCCAGGATATTGTCCATGAGGGTGACTTCACCCAGGATGGTTCTTGTAGAACTGAGATTCTCAGTGTACTTATCTGGCTATAATTTAGCCAGATTAAGTGGCTGGACATGGAAAAAAAAAACATCCGTTTAGACAGATAACTTGTGTGTTCTCTGTCTAAATGGTTTTTGAATATTGATCTCGTAGTGTAATTTAGTATTATTTACATAAGTACTAGTGCGCAGACACACATACAAACAGCAGAGCAGATAACACAGTCTCTTTTATTATAAAGCATTACACATGATGATGTACACTTCCACTGGGAAATAGCACAGGTTATAGAAAAGATTCTCTATCACACACATACACAAATACTGTAATTTTCCACACAGAGAAAGGGATATAGAACAAAGAAAAGAAAGGCTGTTGTTCTACCTGTCAGAGACACTTCAGCTATTAAAATGAAAACAAATTTCTCTCTCCAGTCTTACTTCAAATGTATTGCACACAGAGAGAGACACACTATCTCTCAATTCTGCCTGTTTGGTGATTAACAGTATCTCTGTAACTCTGAACACAGGGAAAATTGTAGTTTATCCACTGTCACAGTGACAATGTGTGAAAAGAGGAAATAGCAATGTCCACCTTACTTTGTTTTCCTTCCTTTCCTTTCTTAATCTTTCTTTTACATCTGAGGGAGCTTCAGAAGCACAACCTCTGAAATACAGCAGAGAAGAGAGAAACAAACTGGTGACTGCTCACAGTTGTAGGTTTCTTTCAGACACAAATTGAAAAAAAAAAATGATTAACTCGTTGTCAATCCAGGTAGGAGCAGCTGTGATAGGCTAATAAAATAAACAATGTTTGTCTTGATTGGTCCTGCTCCTTCCTTGTCCCTTTAAAGCATAGTTTTAGGCAATGTATTTCAGGCACTTTGTTGGTTTTCCTTGAGTAGAAAAAAACACTCTGCAGTTTCGCTTACCTGATAGACTTGAATGGGATCCAAAAAAGAGTGGAAATAAATGTTTCCATTATTTTCAGGGGCACTGTTCATTTCTTTTGTTTTCAATGAAATAAAATGAAAAGGCCCTATTTTGTTTCAGATTACCCATTCATTGCAAATGAATATATATTTCTATCAGATATACATTCAACATATAACTGGTTAAGTATAATTTAAAATAGAAACCAGGGTGATCCCCTAACCTCCTCCCTCACAAACTAATTACAACAAAGTTGGGAGTAGGGCTCGATCCTTCCTCCAACCTCCCAAATTATGAAAAATAAAATAGGCCACAGTTGCCCGAGGGCCCCACTCCCCTGACATGTTTAAATTTAAAACCAGGATCTGGGCCCCCTCTTTCCCCAACCCCATCCTACCAAAATCATGACAACCCTTACTGCCAGCTTCTAAACCACCAACCTCTAGCCCCCAAAGCCAGCTGTAGTGGCAGTGTCAGACCACTCCGGCCACACTCGGTGTCACTTTAACAGGAATATTGGAATGTATGCTATCAGTGTTGCTGCCAAGTAAGACGAGTCTGTTATACTTAATACTGAATTTGTCTATATGTATATCATGAAACAACAAATATATTCTGGATTACTGTAATAGTAACATCTTATTTTTTAATCCATGCCATGTACCGGCACACCTGTCTATGCTGATTGTTTAAAGATTTTTCTTTATCCTCTTTTAAAAGTGAAACTCACCAATTTCCAGGCACCATTGCCTTTGTGTACCTCTGCAATTATGAGGCACTGAATCATTTAATTTCTACTTATACATGATTGGGGGTTCATGCTGCTAAGAAAGCATGAATGAAATCAAAGTCAATGATGACGTGCATGAAATTGCTTTGCTATTATGACAATGAAAGTGTTTATTGAAGAATGAGTCCTCTTTCAAAACAATCTATTTACCAAAACAAGGCCAAGCGATTGCTGTATGATATTTTGATGCATTTTTGTTAGTGTTTTGCATCAATGCTCTGGATCTGTGATCATGAACACTTTACTCATTTTTTCTGTAGTTTACATAAAAAGAAGTAAAAGGTCTCTAAATAATCATGTCAGCAACAAAAAAATACTAATGGTCAGAAGTAATTAAAAAACAAGCTTTTAAATATCAGTTGACTTATAAGCTACTCTCATGAAAGCTATACCTACTATCCTTAGCCATTCCTTTCTCTGGGCATCTATGGCATCTGGGAATGGCTTTGCTGGCCCTACTAGCATGGCTGGCCTTTCCATCTCACAATCAATTGCAAAGGTCCATGTAAAACAAACCAGAAAAAACAATTTAAACAGGAAGTGTTCAATAATTCCAAAATGACAAATCTTTATTGAAATGTCAGTCCCCCGACACGGACCGTGTTTTCGCAAAGGATGCATCAGGAGGGACCAGTTACATGTGGTAAAATAAAGCAGCATTACATTCTTGAGAAATGTGTCTGCAAAAACAAAATAAATTGAACAATTGTTAGGACCAAAGAAAGGATGGCATGGCTACAGAGGCAACTGTAAAAACTCAAAGAAATACATAGCCCATTAGATACATCAAGGGGAATTTACAGAGGATAATTTGGGGGGTAGAAACAATTATCTGAAATAACACATCACTCAAGTTAAAACAAATTTCAAAGGACCAATTACAGGTAAAAGAAGGTTCAAATAGAAACCAGAAGAGAACTTACAATTGGAAGAGCACTGATGTTAAATCATAGAAAACAATTGCAGTAAGAAGCAGGTTGATAAAATCACTGCATCTCTATGTCCCCTTGATCCTCTCTTATAAAGAGAGGATCAAGGGGACATAGAGTGAAGAAACCCAGAAGTATTAATGCAGTAATAAGAGGAGAAAGAGGGAGGAGGGGGTAAAGAAGGGGAAAGGGGAAAGGGGAAAGGACCGCCCACGCACCGGCCGTCCATTGCTCCTACCATGTGACAGGGGCCGGCCAGTGGCACCGATAGCTCCAGTCACATGGTAAAGGCAAAAGGCCATCGGTGCCATTTTGATTAGTGGCAGCCGACAGCCCGAGAGCGGGAGATTGCTCCCGGGAACCCCGCTGGACCACTAGGTACTTTAGAAAAGTTTTTTTTTGGGGGGGGGGGATTCTAAATAATGAGATTTAAAGGGTTGGGGTGGGTTTGGGGGGTTGTTTTTGTGTGCCCTTTCTTCCCGCCCCTCCCCCCCAAAAAATGATAAGCAACCCCATGAAAATTTTGTGGGGTTTTCCTATTGTTTTCGGGGACCCCCCAATTCCTGACAGATGAGAAAATATAGTACGATATTTTCATCCGTCAGAAAAACGATTCACATCCCTAGTGACTGGAATCTAAAATTCCCAGGTATGGAGAACAGGGTATATTTTTTAATTATTGGGTGTTATTTGATGTGTCTGCAGTTTTGAAATATTTTATTGATGTTTGAAAAATTAAAAAAAAACCCAATGTTATATGTTTTTAATCATTGGATGTTCTATTCAACAGCTACTTTGAAATATTTATTCTTTTTATGATTATGGTTTTACTATGTTGGCTTATATATCTTGATTTTATTGTTTGATGCTTAATGAGTAATAGTGATGTTTCTGTTTTTCCATTCTTGCACTATATATGGAGTCTGTCTTGTTACAGTTTCCAATTTAGTTTTTGTCTATATGTTTCTAGTTATACTTTCTCAATATTCTGTTTTATCAGAAATGTTTTTATTGTTTTCATGAACAATTAACAGAACAGAGGATGCTATGTTTCTGCTACATCCTCGGACAAATTACATCCAAGGAAAGGAATAAAATTGCTTACAAAACCCCTACTTCTACCCCCTTCCCTTCCCTCTCTTCCCCCTCCCCCCTCCCCCCTACCCATCCTATAAGAATACACAAAGACACCAATATCACACTGTGTCTGCTAAGTGAGAAACAACAAAGTTAATGAGTCCACTAAAGGTACCAGCGGTCAAGGAAAAAGAAAATGAAGAACTGTTTAGTCGTTCAAAATCAAACTCCTGGATCTGTGTGGGAGGGCCTAGGTATAGGGGTCCCATATCATCAAAAAAGTTTGTTGCTGAAGAGAACATCGAGAAGCCAGATCGTCCATTCACAGCATGTGGTATAGATGGTTTCACCATGCCCAAAAGGATGGAACATCTGTACCCTTCCAGTTCAAAAGTATCCCTTTTTTCCTACCAGGCAGGCTTTCTGCACAAATAAGCGAGGTCCAGCACCCATAACCACAAGGGAGGAATGCAGCCAAAGAGAAGGAATAATGGGGATATGGTAAATGTGATTCCTAGCAGGTCCATGAGGTATCTGGCAATATGACTCCAGAAACTTTTAATAAGGGGACAATCCCAAAAAGAATGGGACAGCGTACAGTTTGTTTCCTGACACTTTCCACAGGCGGCAGAAGGTGGCATTTTTGATCAGTATCCCATCTGGGCTGATATATAGACTCGCCTAAGAAACTTGTATTGCATTTCCCTGTGATACATGTTAGAGGAGATATTGGACACTCGCTTAAAACCTCCCTGGAGAATGGAAGCCACAACCCTAAACACACTATCCCCATTCCAGCATCCACAAGTACAGAACAATTGTCTACACGTGCGAGCTTTTTAAGGCCTTTCTAGCAAAGGGAGAGGGAGGGAGGTTGCGACTTGTCAAACAAGAATAGAGGGTCTAGGGATTGGAAAACAGAGGATCGTGAGGAGTCCGGCATTAGGGATTTAATATAATGTTGAATTTGTAAGTAGGAAAATACCTGCAGCATTACCAAGATTGTAGAAATCCTTCATCTCTGAAAAAGACAACATATGCCCTTCCTCGGTTAGTAAATGACCTAACTGAGTGATTCCTTTAGCGGCCCATAAACAAAACTCGACAGCCTGGGAACCTGGAGAAAAGTCCAGGTTTCCTGGAATGGGCAGCAGATATGAGCAAAGTCATGGAATCTTCAATAATTTTGTTAAAGCGAGCCAAGTTTGCCTAATGGGTGTGGTTGCGGTAGATTGGATTAAAAAGGACAGACTTTTATCTGAGGGACTCTGGAATACATATTTAAAGGGATGGACCCAAAAAGCAACAGGGTAGGCGATCCAGTGAAGCCGTAAGGAAATAACAAAGAGGTGGATGCCACAAGAAGTCTTTTTCAAATATTTGAAGTTCTGTGCGAGTGGAGACGGACCGTGCCGATGTAGAAACATAATATATATATGCACGTCGGAATCTATTTAGACCACCATTTCACTGATTCTCTGATACAAAAGCCCCTGAGGCAGCCACTTACAGTGGCGAAACTCGGCCAGAGATGGGCATCAATACATGTTTTTAACGTCTCCTATAATAAATATTTGAAAAAGACTTCTTGTGGCATCCACCTCTTTGTTATTTCCATACATATTTAAAGTCCAGCGGGGCTACCAGTGCTTTTTCAGCAGTAATATATTAACCTAGAAGGACCTGTCAAGGAGCCATTCCCTGATGATGGGCAGGTTACCGGCCAAATTGTACAAAGCCAAATCAGGAACTCCCAAACCTCCCTCGCCCCATCTCGCCTTCAGCCAGGGCAAAGGTATCCTAGACTTCCTGCCCTGCCACAAAAAAAGAGCTTAACGCTTTGTCCAAGCCTGTCAAATCTCTCCGTTTGAGATGGAGCAGCAACTTCTGAAGAATATAGAGCCATTTGGGGAGAATAACCATTTTGACCTCCCAAAGATAGGGGTAAAGCTTTCCAGGAGTGAAATTTCTCCTGCGGCAATTTTACTAACGGAGGGATGTTTAGGTTTTACAGTTTGGCCGGAGCCTGGGGAAGAGTAACCCTTAGGTAGTGAAGAAAGTCCCCCACCCACTGCAGGGGAAAGGGCTCACCCCAGCGGTCTCGCAGGGCATCAGGGAAAGCTAAGGCCTCGGATTTGTCAGTGTTCAGACGCAAGCCAGAAAAAGACCCAAATGTCCAAATTAACTGCAAAAGAGAGCAGAGGGAACATACTGGGTCTGTCAAAAATACCAGGATGTCAACTGCAAAAGGCCACCTATTTAAAGATATCTGTCTGGAATTTAATCCCCATCACCTCCCGGGTTGCCTGGATAGATTAAAGGAGGGGTTCAAGTTGTTATATAAACAGCAGAGGGGATAGCGGGCAATCTTGTCGGGTACCCCTAGAAATTGGAAAGAGCTCAGATTGCCAACGGTTAGCAAGTATGAGGGCCGTAGGGTCATGATATAAAAGTTGTATAGCTTCATAAAAAAAACCCTTCAAACCCTATAGCTCGCAGAATATGGAAAAGATAATTCCACTCCACCCTATTAAATGCTTTTTCGGCATCAAAACTTTGTCTCTATATTCTATATTTGGTGAGGGACTGTCTGTGTTCTGCATGTGTGACTGAGATGAAGTATTCTGCTAGCATGTAGATTCTGTGTCAGGCTCTTAAGCTTGGCTTCTTCTGTTTTTTTTAATATTAGGTGTATTGGTGTTTTAGGGCCTGGTGTAGTATTTGCAGTGTTGTCTTTTCAAAGATAGGGTTGTTACTGTTTGATTGCTGACAGTGCTATTTTTGTATGGGAAGTTTACATTATTGTAATTCAGCTTTCTGACAGTCGACCCGCTTTTCATTACAATAGTCCCAATTACATATGGCTGCAGGTGTCTTTTTTTTTTTTTTGCAGATTTTTATGATTGACACCACAGCAGTGCATTCAATTAATATACATATTATAAGTATTATTTTTACCTTAGAACACTGAATATTCTTTTTCATGTAAAATCTGTTACTATAAATGCATATTTTTAAATTATTTGTAGGAAGGGTGGAGCTAGGAGTGCTTGCAAGCCTGTAAGGTTCACCTATGACACCTAATACCCTTGCACCAGCTCTGGCTGCACTGGCTCCACAAGAGAAAGCAGGATTCCATCTGGAGCTTTGCTACTTTGGGTTAGTGGCTCTCCCCAGTCTCAGCCAGGGCTTAATTTTCTCTTTTTATAAGCCCAGAGAACAGCAGGGATCACTTCTGGGCCCCCCTTCCCCTGGAGTCAATAGGCAGAGCAGAGCCTGGGGAACCATACAAGCAGCAGACTGTGTAGCCTGCAGTCATTGGGAATGCACTAGAGTGGTGGGAGGGTTGCGGAGAAGTGGAGGCAAGCTACAGGCACAGGAAGGAAGGCAGAAAGCCAGGAGGAAGTGCCTATGCAGTGTTGGGGAGGCTTCTGTCTGAGGTGACTGCACTGAGCTCTAAGCGAAACAGCTAGCTGTGGAACGAGTGAGTCTCCTAGAGAATGGGATTGGGAAAGGGAGGGGTCTGCTACAGAATGGGGAAGGGCGGGCAGCAAGCAAGAACTTTACACCATGATGCAGCAGTGCTAGACTAGGGGCACTCACTGTGTAAGCAGTACAAAAGTAGTAAGTCAGAGATTGTGAGAGACACATCTACCCCTACCCACTTTGTCTGTGAGAGAGAGTGTATGTGAGGGTATCTTTCTCTCTGACACAGAAACACACACGCACACTCAATGTGTGGGTGTGTTTTTGTGTCTGAGAAAAAATATGTTTCTTTGTGGGTATCGGTGTGTATGTGCCAATAAACTTTCTGCAATCTGAAAATTGTGATTGAGCGTGTGAGTATCTGACTCTGGCTGGCAATGTTATTACTTGCAAATGGTTCAAGAACCAGACCAAGAATCCAGGATATATCTCTATAAAAGATATAAGCAGATGTGTAGGGGGCCCAACCAACTTGCACGGATAGAACAGAGGCTGCAGCTCTGCTCACCCCTGGTCTAGAATGTCCTCAACTTCTTAGTTATTAAAGTTATTTTGGAGATATTTTGGCTCAATTCTACTAGGTTCCAGGGTTAACTTGATGTGCTTTTGGGAGCTGTTGACACATGTGCACAGGGAAAGTGCATGAGGGTGTCAGATACCCCATGGGCCAATTCTAAAAAAATCCCCCAGGTCAATATTTTCTTGCAATCTGCCCCTGGAGAAAAGGACAATATTTGAACTTAAGAAAGCATGATAAAAGCACAAGGTATTTCTGAGTGAGCGGTAGGGAATGTAGAACTGAATAGTTGGTGTGGATGGGCTGACTAGATAGGCCATATGGTCTTTTTTTGTTTTCGCTGTTTCTAAGTTTCTATACTCCTTTAAGGCTGCAAGTCAGGGTTTAGATATAACATATACATGCATATAAAACACCTTAACACTGAGTTCTAAATCAATATGACAATCATATTTCTAATGTGGAGTGGACATTTTTCTTTTGAAATATGAATGTGACTCTGAGGCTGAGTTTATTTCCTAGATGGTAGAAACTTATGCCTTGGGACACTTTTGGATAGGAAGAGGAAGCATTACTTGATTCAGATCTCTGAGGGGAACTTTATTTTATCAATTGCCCTGCTGATATGGCAGTTGTGTTTTCCAAATCAGCTGATTCCCATCACTAGTGGTACATATGCGCTCAAATTAGATCAATTGTTATTAGTTCCTGGTGGATCCTGATGCTCATTTCTAGAAGGACAATTTCCTGTATCACTGGCCTGGACTTTAATAGGGTTCCATTTGAGTTTACTCACAGGGTTGGGTTCTGAATCCCAAGCTTGAGATATCCCATCTCTGTCTGGATTTTCATGAAAATCTGGGCTCTAGTTTTAAAGTCTATGCTGAGATAGCCAAGGTCAGGTTGGACAGGTCTAAGTGAGATACATGATAACAAGAGGGGCTAAATGAGAGTATAAAACAGTACTAGAAAATCTGGTGGATGGGGATCCTTATAGGTAGTGACACAAGGCCGCCATATACAGAAACAAGAAGCTCAGGTTTCATGGTATAAGGGCTGGACAGCCTTCTAATTGCTGGGAATACCATCTTCTAGTTATTTAAAGAACCATTGGCTATTTCACAAAACTGATATGGATCTACTTATCCTGTGTGTCCAGATGAGTTCATATCAAGTACAGTATTTAAGAATGTATGAGTTAAATACAGGGGATTGACCGTATGATCCAACTAGTCTGCCCATTTGCCCAATTAATTTAGCATTATGATTTCCACCACTCTCTTAGCAATCCCCTGTATTTTTTTATTTATTTATTTTTTTATATTCTTTATTTATAACTTTTCAAATAATAGATACAATCATATTATTTGTATACAGAATACATGGTTATTTATAAAAAGAAAAAATCATTGGATTTCCACAGTTATACATTTGGAAATTAAACCATAAATATCAATCAAATGGAGGGTTTCTGTTCCTTGATAATTATCTATTTAAGGGGGAATAACAGGAAGAAAAATTTCTGGCCACAGAAATTTATTTCTTTATGTCTAAAATATTTCTGGAGTACTATGTTTTTATCTTGTTCTAAACAAAATTCCACTATTAAAGTGGATCTAGACTGTATGTCGTCCACTGATTGCTCAAGGAAAGCTGTTAAGTTAGGACTCTCTGAACTTAGCACATCTATTTCCCCTTCGGATTGTGCTACTGCTCTTTTTTTCATTGGAATATAATACATCTTAGATATTGTTACTTCCTTAATTATACCCAATACTTCTTTAAGATATTTACCAAATAATTCTTGGGCTGATAACAGCCTAGTAAAAGGAAAATTTAAAAATCTTAGATTTTTCCTTCTTATTGCGTTTTCAAAGCCCTCCATTTTCCACTCTATGGAGGGAAAACAGTCCCTATTAATCTCAGTGGGATTTATTTACTAAAAACATGCATTATCATGCACTAGTGCATTTTCATTTCTGGTTCTTTTCTGGTTCACGAGTTCAGAGAGACTGGTTGCTCTGCTCCTGTTTCCAAGCCTGTATTCCTGTGTTTCTTGTTTCAGATTTGGATTCCTGATATTCCTGCTTGCTTTTCTTTTGCTTCCAGCTCATTCCTTCTCCCACCCCAGATTCTCTCCTTTGGATTAACTACTCAGTCATGATCCAGATTTCAGCCTTGTTTTACCTTATGCTTGCCTGTTCAGATTATAAAGAATACTAATCCTGGTTTATTCATATTTTTGTGGGATCTGTATTCTGTGTGGTGAATGTATGCCATCATCCAATCCAGACATAGTCTATTTCTTTCTAGGTACCATTTTGCCTACATTCATCCAGTATATATTATAACCATTACAATCTTCATGTATATGACAGAAAAAAAGGTACCAGTATGGTTCTATGAGACTGACCACTTTCTCACTGAGGCGGCTGTAGTGTTTCTTTCAGGTGCCTATATATTCCCAGTCCCTATTACTTTCCTCAATCTTTGAATAATGTAATCTGCAAGGTGCAGTATCAGGCTATCATATCATTCTATCCTAGGAAGGCTGGATAGAAAATTAGACTTTAGACTAGTGGTAAGGTTAAAAAAAAAAAAAAGCTCCTCTTTGATGTGCTGAGCTCCTCATAAGACTTTAAGAGTAAGCCAAAATATGTAATTGGAACATCTATATGCCTATCACTCCCTAAATCTGGTATGCCACCTTCTGTAATTTACATATAAACTAGCCGTTAAGCCCGTTAAAATGGGCTAGATTCCATCGGTCAGACTGGCATGGTTAGAGCCTCTCTGTTCTCCACAACTTCTCTTTTCCTTCCATCCCCTCTCATCTTTCCTTTCCTTCCCCTCTCACCTCATCTACAACCCCTTCCCTCTCCCAGCCCTCCTCCACTCTTTTTTCTCTTCTCCAGAACTTCTTACCCTTCCCACTTGTTCAGTCATATCCTCTTCCCTTTTCCTTCCCCTCTCACCTTCCCTTTCCTTCCCCTTCTCCCCTCTCCCTCAGCCCTCCTCCACTCCCTCTTTTTCTCTACTCTACTTTACCCTTCCCACTTACATCCTCTTCCTTCCATCCCTTTCCATTTTCCCTTTCCTTCCCCTCCCACCTCCTCAACCCCTTCCCTCTCCCTCAGCCCTCCCCCACTCCCTTTTTCTGTACTCCACAACTTTACCCTCCCCACTCACATCCTCTTCCTTCCCCTCCCACCTCCTCCACAACACCGTCCCTCTCCCTCAGCCCTCCTCCACTCCCTCTTCTCTTATCCAGAACGTGCGCCTGACGCTTAGATACCGCCGCTGCACCATGGGAGGTCTCCAGGGGTCTCTCTCGCGCGCACCTCTCCACCGGGCTCGTTGCTGGCCCGCCCGATGCTCAGTGATGAGGCGCGCACGCGAGAGAGAGACTCCCCGGAGACCTTCTGTGCTGCCGCCGCCGTCGCCGCTACTCCTCCCCGCCGCTTCATTCTTTCCCAGCACCATGTTGCTGCCCTCTGACCGACGTGCTCTTACGCATGCGCAGTAGAGCTGCTCTCTACTGCGCATTTGCGGCACGTCGGTCCAAGCCCATTTATATGGTAGATATAAGTATTTATTGAACAAACCATATTTTCTTGTATTTTCCCAATAGATTTCTATAGAGTTGATGTGCCTAACTTGACAAATAATTTTTTGACCTATGGTTTTCCACAGCCCAAATTTAGATGCAAAAATCCCCTGGCTCTAGTTGTTTACAACTGACTCCATGGTTTCCAGGCAGGCTGATTCAGCCCTGGATTTAGCCCACTGTATGCAATATCTTGTAGTTCAAGTGTCCAACTGAATGACTTTGGAATCAAGAATGTGAGTGCACAAAGAGGTGAGACATTTCTTGTGCTTTTTAAAAATTTTATGCAAAAACTTTACACATCTCTAATAAGCTTTAATGGTCTATCACTATTTGCTGTTTTCTCCTATCTCAAAATCCTGATCAATCATCGAAACATTAGCACAAAATTTATTGAGTTATGGCACAGAACAATATCATAAAGTTACTATTTATCATGGGTTGTAATTTAAAATTAATTTACCCTATAAAGATCTTAGAGTTGAGGATATCTTAGAGTTGAAATGCAGTCTTTAATTTCAATTGTTAAAGTAATGTTTTCACTATAAATATATTTCAAATAAGTAGATACATACTTTTCAGGTACCAAACTACCAAAAACATCTTCATTAATGGAATTTGTAAGGGCTCTTTAATGAACTAATTACCTTTTAATGAATTTTAAGTAGCAGAGTGCAAAGACAATCTTGTGTTTCATTGTTGTCTATCCTTAATATCCTGATACCTACAAAGACCAAAGATAAAATTGATCAAATTCTCATTATAAGAAAAACAGACAAAAATCAATGCAGACCTGAATGTGAAATATCTTGTCACTGTTACTCAGAATTGATTTATCAAAGCTTATCTTCTCCTATTATTCTTGAAAACAAATGCTGATGATGTGTAGCTTGCAGCAGGTAATTTTAAGTTATAAATCATGGAACTCCAAAAGAAAACTAACTACATTGTAGACAAGCAGGCATTTAATGAACATTCAGGTAATATCCATTTGTGTAGTTAGATGTATATTCTGAGAACAAACAAAGAACAACAACCAACAGTTTGCTACTATTAACATAGACAAACGTGCTATTTTTATAAATGTTGTTTTAAAAAGAAAATGAAACAGGAAATTTCATTAATAGTCCCTGTTTTGTTTCAAATGATTGTATATTCCTATAGCTATATACCTTTCCTATTGTTAATAGAGTCAACACTCTTAATAAAACAATTAAGAAATGTTGCAAGCAGACATATGGAATCGCCACATATTTAAAATGTATTTTATAATGTAATATTACTGTAAAAGGGATGATATTCATATTGCTTAATGATAGTCCAGTCTGAATTTATAACATGATACTAAATAATGCAAAAGTGAAAGTACATTTTATGTACAAAGCACTCATACCCTTCTGTGTTAGTAGAATAGTTTATTAAAGCTCTAATTAGTGGACATTTTGCTATTATTTAGTATTTTTTTTACTGAATACATTTTTTAAGCATTTTATATTCCTTGGTATATTTATAGAATATTTTTGTAATGAAGCAGCAATTTATGGAAAAAAAATTCAGATTTTAAGTTGTTATAATTTCTAAACCCAGCAGTTTATTTTCCAGAACAAGAATTTACATGTTGGGTCAGACCAAGGTCCATCAAGCCCAGCATCCTATCTCTGACAGTTGCCAGTCCAGGTCACTGATCTCAAAAGGTAGTTCAATTCCTCTCACTCACTACCAGGGATAGTGTTGGCTGGCTTTAGTCTATATGACTAATAATGTGTTATAAACGTTTCTTCAAGGAACTTTTCCAAACCTCGTTTAAACCCTGCTACGTAATTCACCTTGATCATATCCTCTGGCAAAAGATTCCACAGCTTGACAATGTGCTGCTGATTGAAAAAGTACTTTCTACAATCTGTTTTGAATTTGCCGGTTGTTAGTTTAAGGGAGTATCCCCTTGTTTTAGTATTATTTGAAAGGGAAATGACCATCCATTATTTACACATTCCACCCCAATCATGATTTTATAAACTTTAATCATATCCGTTATCAGCCACCCCTTTGTCAAGTTGAAGAGCCCCTAGCCTGCACAGCCTGTAATCATTCCATTCTTTTTATCATTTCTGTCACCCTCTTCTACATCTTTTCCAGTTCCACTGTGTCTTTCTTGAGATGGGATGACCAGAACCACACAATACTCAAGGTATGGTCACACAATGACTCGATACAGAGGCAATATGGTAATTTTCATTTTATTCTTCATTCCTTTTCAAATCATTCCTAACCCAGCATTGTGACCCTATAGCTGGGATTATTTTTCCCTATGTGCATCACGTTGTACTTTTCCACATTAAACGTCATCTGCCATTCATCTGCCCACTTTCCTAGATTCACTTTCCTTCTGCAGTCCCTTGCAATCTGCTGCTGTTTTAATAACTTTGAATAATTTTATGCCATCTGCAAATTTGATCACCTCACTCATTGTTCCCTTTTCCAGATCATTTATGAATATTTAAAACAGCAAAGTTCTCAATACTGATCCCTGTGCTACTCCACTAATGACCTTTCTCCATTTGGAAAACTGACCAATTGGTCCTAACCTCTGTTTCTGGCTTTTTAACCAGTTACCAATCCATAATAGAAAACTGCCTCCTATCCCATGACTTTGTAATTTCCTGAGGAGTCTCTAGGTGATTTTGTCAAATAGCTTCTGAAAATATACATACACTATATATGAACTGGCGCACCTTTATCTACATGTTTATTCTGAAAGATTGGTAAGACAAGACTTCCCCTTGCTAAAACCATTTTGACTCTTCTCCATTAAGCCATACCTATGTATATTGTTATGCTCAGGCTTGTGAACCCTTGGACCGACGGGAGGATGGTATACCTTAGGAGGTGGATCCGTAGGTTCTCCCGTCGGGTGGTGAGGCAGAACAGAAGATGCGACCGGCTGACCCTCGGCCCTGGAGACTGAGGTGGCTGTGGAGGCAGATGAGGAGTCGTGACGTTGAGGAGACAACTGAGTCTTCACCACTGGAAGCCTGCGGTCCCCCGGGAGGAGCCCGTAGGGACCCGGGCCACTGGGATTTAGGTGGACCTTTGAGAAGTCAAGGAGTCATGAGATCGGTGCAAGGACTAACTGGAGCTTCACCCCTGAAAGCCCGCGGTCCCCCCGGGAGGAGCCCGTAGGGACCCGGGCTGCTGGGACTTAGGTGGGCCCTTGGAGACGATGGTCCAGAAGAAGTCCAAGGTCAAGTGCCAGAGGGTCGTCGCTTACCAGTCCGAGGTCACACACCAAGGGGTCACCGCTTGCCAGTCCGAAGTCACACACCAGGAATCACCGCTTGCCAATCCGAAGTCAGGAACCAGGAATCACTAAGATGAAACAGGAACCAAGAAGCAAGGATCCAAAGCACAAGAAGACTCACTGAAGCAAGCAAACCTGACCAATGTAGGACGTTGCCAAGTCAAGGAATGAGCAGAGGAATTCTCCTTATATACTTCCTCTGCTCTGACTCTTTGAGAACAGCTCTGAGTAGTTAAAGGGACGAGGTCCCTTTAGATCTAGAAAGGAGGCGTGGCCTCACACCTAAGATGGTGGTGGCCATCTTGGATTTCGGCCGCTGAGGAAAGGCTGCCTGACACCGCGAGGGAGGGGCAGGAATGGCTCCCAGCCTGGTGGCTGTCCCGGAGGCCCACGCCGGTGCGACAAGCACGAACTCAGCAGCTTCCCTTGATACTGCTGCCACGGGTTGCTGCCGTAGGTGAAGTAGGGGGCTGTGGCCATGGCCGTCTACGGCTGCGGAACACAACATATATGGCCAGTGATTTTGTTTTAGAAATGGCTTGTACAATTTTGCTAGGCATTGACATCAGGATCAGTAGTCTATAGTTTTCCAGATCACCCCTGGAGCCCTTTTAATATCAGCATGACATTGGCCATCTTCCAGTCTTCAGGAATTGTGGCTGTTTTAAATGATAGGTTATAGGTTATTAGAAACAGGTTTCATGTTTTAGTTATTTTAGAACGCTGGTGCACATGCCATCTGGTCCAGTGATTTGTTACTCTTTGGTTTGTCAATCTCATTTATTACATCCTCCATTGTCACAGATATTTGTTTTAGTTGCTCAGAATCGTCACAATTAAAGAATGTTACAGGTGTGAGAAAAGACCAAGGCAAAGAATTCATTCAGTTTTTCTGCTATTCCCTTGTCCTTTGTGAGTACCTCTTTTGCCCATTAGTCATTTAGAAGCCCATTGACTCACTCAAAGGCTTTTTGCTTCAAAAATACTTGAAAATTAAGTTATTATTAGTTTTTGCCTCAGTGGCAAGCTTTTTCTCAAAGTCTCTCTTGGCCTGTCTAACATTTAACTTGCCAGTGCTTATGCTCTTGCCTATTTTTATAATTTGGGTCTGCTTTCCATTTTTTGAATAATGTCATTTTTAGCTTTAATTACCTCCTTACAGGTAATTATTTGGTCTTCTTTCTACCTTTTTTAATATGTGGAATACATTTTATCCAGGTTTGCAATATGGTTTTTTTTTTTTTTTTTGTTTAACCACTTTTATTGTTTTGCAAATATAACACAGATAATGACTGCTATGGATACAGGTGTCCTTATGCATCCACAAAAATTATTATAATCAGAACCTAACAAGATATTATCTTAACAAGATCTACTTTTCCTCCCTGGCTTCACTCCCCCTCCCCCCTCCTTTATAGCAGATAAGGAAGAGCCACATAAGGATATTACAGTATCACATTGTATTACCAAACAACTGAACGAATGTCCAAAATCACACCCTTAACTGTTCAAAATCAGGCTCCTGGATCTGTGCGGCAAAGATTGAATATATTTGTCCCATGTTTGCAGAAACTTCCGTCGGAGACTGAGGGACTCTCTTGAAGTCAGACAGTCCATCCGCATCATATGATGTAGATGATTATGCCACGCCCAAAATGAGGGTGGATCTGAGTTCTTCCAGTGCAGTAATATGAGTTTCTTACCTACATAACATGCTTTTTTAAATAAAACACAGGCTCCGATGCCGCATATCAATAAAGGCGGGAGACAGTCAAATAACAGCAATTGAGGTGGGGTTATGGTAATGCCAATAAATCTATCAAATGTCATACAATCCGACTCCAAAACCATTTGATATAAGTGCAACCCCAGAACAAATGGGAGAGCGAACCCTCCACCTGCTTACATTTCCCACAAATGGACAAGGGAACCAGTTTAGAATGAAAGGCAAGTGTGGTGGAAATGAATGCCCGCCCCAGAAACCTATATTGCATTTCTCGAAAGTACTTGTTAGGTGACACTGTAGATATTGAGTGAAAGCACGATCAAAGCATGACATCAGATATTATAAACACCCCTTCAGCATTCCATTGTTCAGCTAACAACAGACCTAGATCGAACTGCATCTGATTTCTCAGCATGATAGTGAGGGCAATCACTTTTTATCTAATAATAGGAATGTCTCAAGACCGTGAAATACCACTGGCTGTAGAGAGGATTCAGGCAAAAGAATTAACATAATGTTTTATCTGCAGATAGGGGAAGGCCTGTATGCCCGATATACCCTTTATTTATTTTTATTTTATTTAAATTCTTTTACTATACCGATACTCAAGACGAGGTCTTATTGTACCGGTTTACATTAGAACAGGGGAAACCATTTAACAACTAAGTAGAAGGTAAAGTTACATTAAACAGGGAGCAAAAACATGGGTGATGGAAGACAGGAGAGATTTTAAAAACGATAACAACTGGAGAGTGATAAAATAATCAGCTAAAAACCATAGAGTAACGAGACTTAATCAGAGATTTATCCTAGGCGATTATTAACATAGTATATCCGGTGGGAGGAGGAGACACGGAAAGGTGAGCAGGGGGGGAGGTGTCAGGTCAGGGACTGGAAACAGGGAGGGAGGGGAGGGATTAGGGAGGAGGAGGAGGAGAACTACAAAGCCTGTAGTTCTTGTAGAGGTAGCAGTTTACCAGCTCCATCCAATACATGGCCCTGTTGTACAATGCCCTTGAGGCCCCAGTTTTTAAATCCTGCCAATTGAGAACCTGGTAAGAACTCTGAATTTCCACGTATAGGCAGCAAGTAAGTGCACAGCAATGGCAGTTCTAGCAGTTTTGTAAGAGTCATCCATGCATATCTAATAGGGGCTATTAAGATATTCAAAGTGGCCAAGAAGGGTAATTCCCCTTTTGCTGCCTTGATTGCATATCTCAGATCTAAAGGTGCGACTAGGATTTTCTCTGCTATTAGACTAACATAGGCAGACTCACCTAGAAACCAGTCGCACACCAACCTTAAATTACTGGGCAAATTATATAACCCCAAATCTGGACCCCTATGCCACCTTTCCGCCATTGTTCTTTCAAGTGGCTAAGCGGTATCCTTGCCTTTTTACCATGCCAAATAAAGGTCCTCAATGCCTTTTCCAGGCACAGCAAATCCAGCGCCCTCCTGTTCCTTCATCTCCCAAGGTAGTACCATTCGGACTGTCTTCTCGGAACTAACCTCTGCCAGTTACTTTATGTTTGATCGCCACCTGGATTTGACCTTTGCCTGTTTCCAATGTGATTTAAAGGGCTAAGCATGGGAAGACCTCGGGCAGTGCCAGATTCTGACGTCACTACTGCTAGGTAGTTATACCACAGCCCGGCTCCTATTTCGGGGCCTTGACAATCAGGTCGTACACTCCGTTGTCCTTAGTTTGCTTCCCTGCGTTCCAGTGTCTTGCTCCTGTGTCTCCTGTTCCAGTCTCTCTGTTCCAGCGTCCACCATTCCAGCATCTCCTGTGTCTCCTGTTCCAGCATCTCCAGTGTCTCCTGCTCCAGCGTCTCCTGCTCCTTTGTCTCTCCATCCTGGTAGTATCCTTCGGACTGATCTCACTGTACTGACCTTCGCTTGTTCTCCGATTACTCTCTTGATTGCTGCCTGCCCTGACCTCTGCCTGGAACTCTAACTACTCTTTGACCTGTTTGACCTGACCATGCCCAGATTGACCACTGTTACTGACCCTGCCTGGCAGACCATTCTGACTCAATACTCTGGCCTTGATCCTCGCCATACATTTGGACACTCTCTTTCGGCCTCCTGCGATCTCTGGACTTCCCTGCCTGAACACCGACCATGTACCCTTGTTTGTGGTGGGCAATTCCTTGAAATTTCTCTCTCAGAGACCCTTCAAGGCCCATCTAAGACCAGGCAGCCTGGGTAACCAAGGGCTCAACCTGAGGGAACCTCGGGTTGCTATTGGTGAAGCTCCAGCTAGCCTCTGTCTCCTCCTGTTCTCCGCCTCCTGGTGGCAGGCGCTCTCCAGGTCCGAACGGAAGGCCATACCAATCCTGCACCAGGCCAAGGATCCACTCCTAGTGCAACAGGCTGCCAAGGCCATGGACTCGGTGGAGCCTCCCACCTTGCAGGCCATCCCTGGCCTAGCAGCTCATGTCGGAGAACAACAATGAACCCTGGAAGCATT